>NC_141543.1:22642500-23842500 GCF_021556685.1 Rattus norvegicus
GACAGGCAGAAATTATTTCAACGTGAGCAAATGGGTCTGTGTTTTTTCTGTATTTTAAGACCCCTAGTTCTACCCGAGGTGATAAATATCGTCTATATTTTCTTATAAGAATTTCAAGGGTTTTCTTTCCATGTAAGACCTGGAGCCACCTGGAATTGTGTGTGTGTGTGTGTACATGTATGTGTGTGAATATAGGTATATGTGTGTATGTGTACATATATGGGCATTATATGTGTATATGTGAGTATACATGTATGTATGTGTGTATGTGTACATGTGTATATATATGTGAGTATACATGTATGTGTCTGTGTGTGTGTGTGTGTGTGAGAGAGAGAGAGAGAGAGAGAGAGAGAGAGAGAGAGAGAGAGAGAGAAATTGGGTAACTTTTGTTACTGAATCACAGCATATAGCCTTTAACAGAAATCAGATTTTCTAATATATGTGGCCCACTAGGAGCTTTCTGTTCTAGACATCATTTATTAATTCCTATGCCAATTTTATGTCATCTTAATTGTGGCCTCTATAATAAACTCAGCATTTAATGGGTCAGTTCTCTGCCAAGAATTCTGATTTAAGAGCATCTTAGCCTTTCTTGACTCTTTGCTGTCTGTCTAAATTGAACATTCAACTTAGTGAATTGCATGAAAAGCTCTGTTGAGCTTTGGTTGGAGCAGACAATAATTTGTATTCATTGTCTTTTTTTGACCACGAACATGCATTCATCTCTATGTATTATACTCAGATCTTCTTTAACATCACCCAGTTTTATAATTATAATTTTATAATTTTCCTGAAAAGGCCGCCACAGCTTACATTTATATCTGTGATTGCTTTTGTAAATTGTATCTTTAAAAAAAGATCTATCCATTTAGAAATTATGTGTATGTGTTTCTGTGTGTGTGTACATGTATGAGTGCCTGTGGAAATTGCATGCTGGGAGAAGGAATGGGCTTCCCTGGAGCTGGACTTATAGGTGTTGTGAGCTGCTCAACTTGGGTCCTCTGTGAGAGCATCAGGAGCTTTTAGTTGCCGAGCCATCTCTCCAGTCCCATGGAGCCAGCACCATATACCTCACATAGGCTTGTTAAAAATTCACGGTGTCTTGTGTTTGCTTCTTCCAGGACACTGTTTATTAAGAGTTCCAAATACTTGCAGGAAAGAGTATGTGCAGATATTTCGTGTTTCCGGGTCTTATTTTGTTCTAGTCTTCTTAGGTGTTTAGTTCCCACCCAAGCGCTTTGAGTCTGGGCTCTGAGAAACTTGCACCGTGCTGACCATCAGCATCCACACCCAACACCGCTCTGTGAGAGCGAGTGAGCGAGCATGCATGCGTGCATGCATTGCTGAGGTTTACCAGGTGGAGGTGGTGCTGACCAGCCGTGCCATGGGGTAGCAGAATGGCTGACTAGCATGGTGCTAATGGGGCTCAGTCCAAGCTTGCTCTAGGGCTTTTTCAACAAAAGCCTTTCCTTCCTTTCCCTCTGCTTTCCCATGTGCTGATTATTCTAGCTGAAGTTAGTGGGGAAAGGAAAAGTGGGGCTGGTGCTTTCTGTTACCCTTTCTCTCCTCCTGCTATTTCCTCCTGCCCTCATCGGGTTAAAAGCAAGTGTTCGGTGCTGGATGGAGGGCGGAGGGGAGTGGGAAGTGAGGACCCTGCATCCCAGACAAAGCTGCTTCCATGCAGCCTCTGTAGGCCGGGCCCCCTCCCACTCTTAGCTTCTGCTTGTTGGTCTCCCAGCCTCCTTCCTCCTTCCTCCTCCTCTTCCTCCCCCTCCTCCTCCTCCTCCTTCTCTTCCTCCTCCTCCTTCTCTCTCTCTCTCTCTCTCTGTCTCTGTCTCTTCCTTTTTCAGTCGGGTCCCTTATTTCTTTTTGTCCATTAGCCGTGAATCCGTATGGCATGGGCCCCAGCAGCTCTGGCTCCTTTCCGTTAGTCCTCACAAAGGGGGCTCCTCTGGGCAGCGCAGGCTGGTGCTTCAGCAGAACCCAGGTACCCTTCTCTTTGGCTTCCTTTTTCTTCTGACCATTCTCCTTTACCCGCTTCAGGAAGCTGTCTCTGCTCTTCGAGTGCTTGATGTGCTCAGTCCCCACATTGGTCCTCTTGGCCAGCATCTTGCCCTTCCTTGACATGCTTGTTCACCATGATGCCCACTGCATGCTGGGTGACATTGTAGACTCTTCTGGTTTTGCCATGGTAACACTTATGGGGCATTCCTTTTTGAATGGTGTCCATTCCCTTGATGTCTACAATATCACCCTTCTTGTAGAGTCGCATGTATGTGACCAAAGGAACAACTCCATGTTTCCTAAAAGGCCTAGAGAACATACACTGAGTGTCTCTCCTCTTTCCCTTTGTGTTCGTCATTTTGGTGAGTTACTGGAAGATGGCTGCTGCGGCCAGCCCAGCTTGTCTCTTGAGCAACTCTTCCACCTTAATTCTACCATCTGATGATGCTGAGGTAAAAAGCCTTCTTTGACTTCCCGGTGCCTGAAGGGTGAAGCCTAAAGTCGAGGCTTTGCTTCTCTAGGTTCCGCATGAACTGGCTTGGCTAATTACTATATCAGGCCTTGGCTCCCACTCCGTGGGTTATACACGTCAGCAATTTACAGCACAGAATTGCTGAGCGAGAACCACGCTTTTGACGGTAAGGACCCCGAGGCTCAGGGAAGTAAAATGACTCGTATCAGCAATACCTCAGCCAGGCAGTACAGAGCTGGATCTGAATTCAAGCCTCTGGCTCCCGGGAATCACTGGATAATCTCACCTCCTTGCTTCTGTCACCAAAGTATAAAACCTGACTTAGCTTAACATTCAAATGGCCCCAGGGGTGGTGCGGGGGGTGTAGGGGGAGCACAGACCCACTGATTCCAGTTCGTGGAAGTGAACCAGAGGGTATGAAATAGGACAGGGAAAGGGCAAAGGTCAAAGAAGCAGCCTGAGGGAGAGAAAGTGTGGCTCTTTTCACCTAAAGCTGAACTGCTCGGATTAGGAGTTGGTGATGTGGACGGGAGGGGCAGGGTGGGGCAAGTGGTGACATAAGCTGAGTGGATGACGGGATGACGTAGCTTTTTAGCTCGGATTGAGGAAGTGAGTACAACCAGGAAGTAAGTGCTGGAAACAGTGTATCTTAAAGCCTTTGTACTGGCACAGGAGAAACCTGAAGTAGTAAAATTGACGCTCTAAAGGATTTACTAATTTGCTTAAGAAATAATGTTACCCAACCAGAATTTAGCTAAAAGAGCGCTGCCTCCAACATGACTGGAAGGCAGCAGTGTGCACTCACCAGGCTTGTTGGAATCTGTCAGAAAGAAACTTGTGTAACGTAATGTAGGGTTGCTGAGAGTCTGTGCTGATGTGTTCTTCACCGAGATGGACCTCCAGTTGGTCTCAGTTCCCACGACAAAAGGGACAATGAAGACTTAGATAGTCAGTCATTAGCCCCATCCCTATATCAAAGAATATGTCTCTAAGGGGCAGGTCAAGGGGACATTACCAGGTTCCAATCACCAGTAAGTCCTGGTCTGTCATTAAATCCCCTGTCCACTTATAAGAAAAGTTGTAATCCTGCCAGGTGGGCAAGAGGAACCTGGGTGACAACTGTTCAAAAAGGAGCAACACCAATGTACGCAAGAAATAATTCTGGCAGCATCTTTGTTGTGTGAATCCCCCATCTGCCCAAGGGATTAGACTTACAGTCTCTCGTCTCTGTTTCAATTGTTCAGAGTGTGGCCTGGAAGCCCATGAGGGTGACAGCATATGTGGAGTGTATAAGACCTTGCTAACAAGGAAAGGCTTGCTGAGATCCTAGTCCACACATGATAGTGACACAGCATATCATGGCAGAGGTGCATGATGGGGGCACAGCTGTCCACCTCACAGTAGTAGGAAACCAAAGGAGGAAAGAAAATGGCTGAGGCCCCAGCATCACCTTCAGGAGCACAGCCCCCTCCCACGGACAGCCAGAGGACCTCTCAGAATGCCCTACCTCTGAAAGGCTCTGTTCTATTCAAATAATGCCAGTCTGAGGGCTGGATCGAGGCTCTGATCCAGATCCTGGCAATTCTGTAAAAGTGTTCTTGTTCCTCTTCTCTGAGCCCGAGGAAGGCCTGGGGGTGGGGGGACAGTAGCCTAGCCCACTGATTTGAGGTCAAATGTTCAGACTCTTAGCTGTGGCCACAGAATGGAGGGTGGAGACCTGTATGGGAAGGAAGGAAGATTAAGAAAACGCCAAGGGTGTTTAAAAAAGTTTCCAGAAGACTTGAAAAGCCCAGAGCGTCACCATAAAGTCTACCTCAGTGTCTTGCCATATGGTATGCTAGGTCACCATGGTTTTGTCTTCACACGGTCATGAAGAAACTTACAAATAAGAAGCTCATAAGTAATTAATGACCAGTCTCTGGATGCAAGATAATGGTGGGGTGCTTGATAGCATTTGCCAATCTCCATGGTACAATTGGTAGATTTTAGTCTACCAACAGGACACTAAAACAGAAAATCTATTTCTCAGAGCAGGTATCACCTGGCTCCAACTCTCCCTACCAGGATTCAGATGCCATTGAGGAAAGGAGCTTGGCTTTCCTACTCCACATAATGTCACCAATGTCTAGCAGTTCCCGGGACCAACATAGGGTTTGGCAATTAGCTACTAAACAAAGTGAATTCTTTAATCCAGCGTGGGGGGCTTTTGTGAATTGGTTGTTTCATTGCTCTGGTGATTCTGATGGCCTCTTTGCTTGCACCCCTCTGTCCAGCTCTCCCAACATCTGTTTGTTCTGTCACGTCTCAGGCCGGACAGCCCCAGCCCTGGGTAGTTTCTGCTGCCAGGCAGACTCAGCCAGAAGTGTGGCCACCTGTGTTCTTGTCACGTCTGTGTGGTTATGTTCACTCTGGTTGCCCATTACCTGCCCTCAGATGGCTGCTTCTTCCTCGGCCAGAGGGAGCATGACAGATCTCACACACCGCACGATGGACAGGAGAAGAAGCTTCTGAGACAGAAGGGATCGAGACCCACCTACACTATAACGTGTCCAAAGGCTCTTCTTGCCTAGAAAGAGTCAAATTCTCTCTATGTGAGAGAATGGAGAGGCTGATCAGCAAAGGCATGCCTGCCTTCAAGTAAGAATGATTAAGGAATGCTGAGAAAGGGCTCTTCTGGAGGCTCCAGGCACGAGAGACCTCTCAAGCTGGGGAGGGTGTTTAGGGGGGCGGGGACTGGCCTTATCGGAAGATGACAACCCCTCATTCCTTACTCGTTAGGTCATCCAGCTCTGGGAGCAGGATGAGGTGTTACCATATGAACCCCATCTTGACTCATTGCCTTTTAGAGGTCATAACCTGTTGAAGGAGGAGGAGGACATCTGGCAGGACAATATGTCTGTGAAATGAGCAGGGTGACAGCAGGGAGCTGCATCCCGGACAGTGCTGGAAGAGTTATGTGAGACCATGTTGGCCCAGAGCTTAGTATGGAGGTCGGCAGCGCATAGCAATCACTCAGTGAAAGCAGGAAGAACTTATGAGTGTGGATTATCTGTCTGACACAGGGATCTGGCCACACTCGCTTCTCTACATCCCCAGAACTGAGAAACGCTGCCTGACATAAGGCACCCAGTGTTCGTTGGAGGAACCAGGGAACAGATGACGTAACCATTCTCTGGTGTCAACTGGGGAAAGGCAGCTCTGTCCCTGAGCCCAACTCCTACTTTGAGGTGCCGCAATCCACTTCTTCCCCCTCCTGCTGCCCCTCTCAGTTCTGACAGGCAATGAACTCACAGGGCCTGTGACTCAGGGCAGTCTCTACTTCTCTAAACACTTGGTGGAATCCCCAAGGCAGCTTAGGGTGAACTGACATCTTGGGGTACAGCTGGGTCCACTTTCGCACTAGATGAGCACTGGTCAGGAGGCTGGACCTGTACGCTCTGTGTTGAGAAAGGGAACAGAACGTTCAGCGCTAGAAGAGGGACCCACTCAGTCCCCACAAAACAGGAAGTGAACTCAAAGCTGGGGTCACACCAGCCTCTGTTTGAAGCTCAAATCTCCCCTTTCTCTGACCTTGAACTTGCCTTCTTTCTGGAAGTCTGTTCACAGCTGGGGAAAGAGGAGAAAATTCATGGATAATCGAGGAATTGCCTGTCAAAGATAACAAGAGGGCCAGACTGAGCTATGACTTGATGCCTTGGGCAGAAAGATTGCATTTCAGTCCCTCAGAGAGGCAGCAGCCACTCCCCAGCCTCACATCTACTTCCTCAACTTCATATGTCCTTCCCTCAAACCCACCTCTAGTTTCCAGGCCTCCCCAGCTTGCCTGAAACAATGAACCAGAGCTGTTCTTGGGTGGTGGCACCTCTCAGAGTCCTGGTTCCCCGAAAAGCCCCAGATAGCTTATCTGGCTAAGTCCAGATCTTGGTAAGGTGGTAGTAGGGGTCACATTCATACATGGTATACAGAAGAGTCATTGTAGAGGGGGACTTCCCTCGTCCCTCGTCCCGTATTTTGAGATTTTGTGTGTTTGTGGCTTTTTCTGTCTTTTCTAAGAACACTGGCTTGTCACAGTGTTATACATAAGTGGAGATGTTGTGATGTAATATCTACTGGGAGGGCACCAAATGGGGCATTCAATTACTTGATTCTAAAGTCTATAATAATGGTCAACAGGAAGTCGTCAGAGGGACCAGGCACTGGGACTAACATCGACTGCAATAATGACAAAGTAGATACCATGGTGACCATTTGTTGATGATAGACAAAGGCACAGAGAAGCAGGTGGTCACACAGCAAGCAGGTGGCAGAGTTTGGGTACAGCCTCCCTCTCCCTTGCTCTACGGGAATGTCTGCACCATGTGGGGGAAAAAATGGGAGGAATTTTTCCAAAATGGACAGAAAGACTGCATCAGATCCAGACCTTGGGAGTAACCCATCACTGCTTCCCAGATGTGCCAAGTCCTCCCTCCCTGGGGCAGATGTTGGCTGGCCCGCGCGGCTGCCCCATATGCTCCAACACATCTGACCACTTTCCCTTGTGGCCACTCTGTCTTCTAAGGAGCATTTTTTTCTGTTTGTTTCTTCTAATATAGATCCTGCCCTAAACACTTCCTTTTCAACTCTCTGGCCCAGGGTTTGGGTAATCTTCACCCTGCAGGGCTGTGTAACATCACTAAGGCTCCAGGAACCCACAACTTCTCAATAATGCTGAACAGGGTGAAGTTTCCCAGTAACCACCTCCCCCGCCTGACTAAGGCTCTAGCTTCACCGAGCTGTGTCCTCTTTTTGAGGAACCGAGTCACTTGGCTTGGAATCTCTATTTGTTATTCTGGAATGCCTTCTGAATCATTCACTTTTTTTTTTTTTTTTTTTTTTTACTTTTGAACTGATTCATGTTTTTTGCATTTCCTTGTATAGCAACTCAATCTCCTTCAAGGCTGAGCCCCATCGCCAGCTTCCCTCTGGGTCATCCACAGCGACAGCACCCTGGGACCCGCCTCCATCCCCCTAACGTTTATTCTGTTGTCACCACAGACTGAAGGATACAGATGGCCATGCAGCCCTGGAGTCATTTCGGTTTGTTCACACCAGAACTCTAGGAAGACAGTATTATGTCCACTTTACAGACTGTCACACTGAGCCTAGCCGATGTCACACAGAAGTAGAGGTCGGGATCAGAAGTTGAGCCTGGCCCCCAGGTTCCAACACCAGAACCTGGAAGGTGGCTATTTGCAGACCCTACGGCCACTAGGTGGGTTGTGGCATCAGCTGAGACCCCATAGACTGTAACTCCCATGCCATCAACTCCTGCACTGTATCTGGAAGTAGATTCAATCCTACAGACACTGACTCCTGGCTGGGGGCCTTTCTCTCCTTTCTCTACAGTTGCTTGAAGCTTTGTCTCCCACTCTCTGAAGTGCTCGGCAACAGCCACATCCATTGCACACTGGGTGGAGTGGTCCCTGGCGTGGCCTGGAGGACCCAAGCCCAGCAAGGGAATTCTCAGAATCAACTCAGAAATTCCTCACTGCTCCAGAAGAGCAGGACCCCTTATGACATCTTTCTGGGCCCAAGTGGCAGAGCCTTCACACAAAGGGCTCTCTAAACATTTAATGTGTGCCCATAGGGACACCTTGGCGAATGTGAGCACTGCTCTCCCTCTCCCTCTTCTGCGAGGCAGGCTTCTGAGCTCCCTGAGGACAGGAAGGTCAGAGTCTCTGGGAAAACAGGCTGGGAAGAGCACAGTGGTCTGAACATGGGCGAGGCTAGCTCATCCACAAGAGCAGGGCAAGGGCAAGTGTTGGAGCAGGAGGGACTGCAGAGCTAGGTGAGGTGAAAAGGTCTGGAGCAGAGTGACAGGAAGCCAGCTGTGGGTTGCATGTGGGGACACTGCTGTGGTCACAGCTCTCTTTAGTGCCTTAGCTCTGACTTCTGCTTTTCTGAGTGCTTTGTTTTGTTTTGTTTTGTTTTGTTGACAGAGTCACTCTGTAGCCCAGGCTGGCCTCATGTTTTCAATGACACTTCTGCTTCAGCCTCCCGGTTGCTAGGATTCCTGGTGTGAGCCGCCCCAGCCAGCTTTAGTATCTTGCACCTGTCCATATTGCTTTGTCTGCACGCTGTTTGTAATTCCCGATAACTCTACATGGTGCCCCTGGAACCTTCCAGTCTGGCTTGGTCTCACGTGTGCTTCTGCTGTAGCAGTTATTGGCTTCTGGGGCTAGGGCCCAGAGCAGGCTCTTTGCTTTTGAAAAGAGCAGTCAGTCAGGGCGATAATGTTTCCCAGGCCTTGATCTTCCCAGCCCCTCCCTGCCTGTTTCCACCTTAGGGCTGAGTCTGAGCACTCCTCCTGGTAGACATGTAATTAAGGCCCAGAGATGGAAAGTCAGTACCCCCAGGCCTCAGAAAATAGCATTCATTCAGCAGGTAGAGAGCAATGCAGTTAGGGTAAACCACTTGACTCTCCTGCCCAGATCTCTCAACTGTTGTGGCTTTGGCCTGAAGGACATGTGTCCTCACTGGCTCCTTATCATGGGCAAAGTGGAGACCTAGCATGATAACAAGAAACAACTGAGAAGACAGCAGCAATAACAGCAGCAAACTCCAACACAGCATCCACTCCAGGCCAGCATCAGGACCAACTTCACTCCTCCATCTTTCTCATTGTCCTAAGCATCAGAATAGTGTTGGCCTGTGAGGTCAGACAGACCAGCCATGACCCAGCTCTGCCACTTCCTGGCTGTGTGACTTCAGAGAAGTTACTTTACTTGCCTGGGCCTTGGTTTCCTATGTTTAGAACAAGTTGTGCTCACAATAGCACTGTAGCAGTAGTAAATGGTACATGGGTATTCTATTTACAATGTAATAGAAAATATTAAGTCAAAATGCACTTGATAACCCTTGACCTGTGGAGCATCACAGCTCAGCCCCGCCTCTTTAAACCTGCTGAAAAGCTCACATGGGTAAAAATACCACCAAGCTGACTCTCTGTGACAGGGTAGGGAACGTTCATGGCGGCCATGAAACTCTCAACTTCCTCTTTGCTTGAATTATGAGAAGTCGTCAAAAGAGAAAACTGTTGGAAGAAACAGCTCATTCTCAGAGTTGCGATAGAGGAGAGGTTGGTGCAGTGCACACGCCTATGAACTCAGCGCCAGGGAGGCTGAGGCAGGAGGATTGCACTGGAAACTGCTGGAGAGATGGACGGACAAGTGGGTGCACAAGTATGCACCTGAGTTCAGATCCCAGTACCTACATAAAAGCCCCAGGGGCTTTTGTAGGCATTTGTACAATGCACGTATAACCCCAGTGGGGGAGGGGACTCGTGGTGACAAAGGATTGATGGTGCTTGTTGACAAGCCAACTAACCTAGTCCAAGTATGGTGACAGTGTTGATGACAGACGGTGTCTCAAGGGGTTAAGTCAGAGATTGATAGAGACATTGGCTGTCCTCTGGCCTTCACATGTGTGCTCATGGTACATGCCCCTCTCCCATATACCTGTGTACAGGCACACACCATACACACAGAGAGAACTGGAAGCTTACTCAGGCTACATAGTGGAGACCTTGTCTAAAACAAAATGATACCGTGATTGACAGTTGTGGTCTTCATGTGCAAATGGGAATCAGAGTAAACAGGCTGCTTAAAATCACACAGATTGCTAACAGACATCAAGGAGGGGATTTGAACTCAGATAGGTCTGACATCATAATTCATGTTCCAGCACTACACCGCCAGTCCTTGGTTGGGGTCATGGAAAGATCCAGTGCCTGGCTCTGCATCGAAAATGGAAACATGAGTCACCAGCTCTCCTTGGGGAGGGAGGAAAGCCCAGCTTTAGGGCAGAATGTTCCACCAGATGCTGGAGAACAGCTGCCAGCACCCCTGAGTCTTTTTGATGCTGAGGAAGGATGGAGGAGGGACAGGGGACAGCAGTGTCTGAGGCAGTGAGTGTAGCCCAACTGGGGCCAAGCTGGTCTCAGGAGGCTTGCACATCTGGCCTCAGGAATGCTGAGCCCCAAGATGCCCCTTTCCCCCTTCTGCTTCTCATAGCTGCCTTACACAGTTAAATGAGCCAGCTTCTTTGTCTCAGCCGGGACCCAGTGCTGTCATGTAAAATGGGCCTCGGAGCCTGCTGATGAAGACCAGGTCCCTAAGGACAAAGCAAAGGTAGAATGAGTCTTGCTTGGGGGCCCTGGTAAGCTGGTAATTTTCTTGTCTGCTCTGAGGTATGGTCAGGGGCAGGGACAATGTGCTCAGTGCGGAGCACCCAGAGAATGTAGGTCATGTTTATGAACCAACCAGCTGCCTAAATCAACAGAGTATGGAGAAGAAAAGCGCTTCCTGTGGGGCATGGGTGAGTGGTCTCTTCTGGCTGATCATCTCCCTAGAGCTCCGTTCTCCCAGCATCTGCCTTGGTTTCTTCCCACCCACCAATGACCCATCTCAGTTTTGCACACATATTGGTTCTACCCAGGAAAGTTTGGGGCTGGCCAGTGTGACTTAGTAGCATAGATGATTCATTTTGGTTCATGAAGAAACAAAAGCCCAGGCCTTCCCAAGGCAGCCTCTGCTCTTGTCCCCTGGGCTGGGAATGAGTCACGATGGCCGCCTCTCTGGGGCTCTGATTTTGGGGTTGCATGGGCCTTCTGAAGGAAACTTTAGCTTCTTTACTTACTCTGTTCCTGGGGAAGCCAGGTGAGTTTGGGGGGGTGGGGGGTGGCAAAAGCAATAGCCACCAGCGGGGTGGCTGGCAAGGGGAGGGGGCAGGTTCTGCAATGAAGAGTCTTGGAGGCCCTGCAGCACCCCTCCCCATGGCCTCCTCCTCGGCCTGGCCAGGCGTGGCCTGCAGCCTGCATCCAAATTCCTTAGCCAAAAGTGGAGAAACATTCTCCGATTCCACATTGCACAGGAATTTTAAAAAGTGTGGATAACCATATGACCTCAATTTCCCCCGCCACAAAATGAGAGTCATCTCAGGGGTTTGGCAAATTCCCCATGGGCAGCAGAGAGGGCAACGAGGGGAGGGCCTCAGCTCACTGCCTTTGTAAGATAAACTCCCACCCCTCCTGAGTCCCCAGGAAGAGGGGGAGCCTCTGGGATTGGTTTGCGTGTGCAAGAGGTCTTGGTGGCTCTGAAAGACTGGACTCAGGGGACTGGAATCTGTCATGAGGCTAAAGTAGGCTTCCTTCAAGCTTCGTCTAGTGTATGAGGATAAATGAAGGTAGGGAACTGACACAGGGCGTCCTTGGGGGTCATCATCCGCAGCAGGGTCCTTGGCAAGGGCTGACTCATTTCCATTCTCCTCACCACAGACTTCTTTATCAATAAAAGGGAGAAGGTAATTCTTACCTCACCAGGCTTAGTAACTTGGATCCCTACTTAGCGTCAGGGACTGTGTCCTGGGTCACATCAACCACTGATCGGGAGAGTGAGGTCATCACACCAGGTGGCCACCAAGGGTCAATGGAACAGTCTGGTAACGGCTGGGAGGCGGTGGCATTCGGTGACACAGATGTCTGTCTCTGGTGGGTAGCAGGTGCTCAATTGTCTCTCTCCTGAGGATGGTGATTCTATTGATGTAAAAATAGGACCACAGTCTTCACATCAGAGGGAGAGCGGCAGGTTCTTATTTTAGTTCATTTCCTTACATTTCTAAGGAGAGTGTGTATGCTCAGGGAGTAGCAGGGCCCAGCCAAATGGAGGTTGCCCGCAAGTTGACTGGGAGAGAAGGACTCCCATTTTCCCACCCAGGCTTGTCACCCCGTGGCCTGGGAAACATGCCAGCCTCATTTTACCTCGAGAAGCCACAGCAGTTTTTTACAATCCAGGGCAGGAACGTTTGGATAGAAGCTGGCATGGGTCTCCTGGAAAGACATGGAGAGATTCATAGTGACAGCAGGAGAATGCCTGCTTCTTCCTGTAAGCTCTGCCCCATGAGTCAAGGTGACAGCTCTGTTGTAGGAATATCCAGGTATCTGGACCGCAATGTGTGTATAAGTGCATGGCCCAGTGACGACCATAGTAGACAATAGAGGTGACTCCTGTTTGGTGAGCACTGACTGTATGCCAGGCACTGTGCCTGGCTCATGTGTCTCCCTAGCTTACACAATAGCCCTGTGGGTGAGTGCTCTGTGATGCCTGCCAGTAGAGACTCTGATAAACTGAGGGACTTTCTCAAGTTCCCACAGTCCCCAGTGAAGCTGTAACTTCAATCTAGAGACTGTGGCCCAGAACCTGGGACCCTCCACATGACCTTATCACCCGAATTCCTCCTGCTCATATCATCCTCCTCACAGATACACACAACTTCACTTCTGTGACCTCATCGTCCTTGGGTGCACAGCCCTGTGAGGCTCAATGGGTCTTCATCACCTGCCTGGCTTTTAGTTTTCTCAATAGGTAGTTCAACCCCTGCTTAGCGGCTGGAGGCGGGATTAAGGTTTTCTAAACTGTTAAAAATTCCACACAACAACAGAGGAAACAGAAGCTCCAAGAGTAAGGGCTGGGGTTGATACAGGACGTGTCATCTCCCCCTTGTATCAGGGTCCTGCATTTTTGTGATCCTTCCCCTTTAGGGTTCACATCACCTGGGGGAGAAATGGGAGACAAGGGGTTAAGGAGGCTGTCGGATCCTTGGAAGTACTGGGCTGAGAAGACTTCTAAAAAAAAAAAAAAAAAAAAAAGGAGGTAGCCATGGCTATCTGTGCCTTGACTTCAGGGCCAGAGGCTCAGAGGTCAGCTTGGCTCTCTGCTCAGATGCTGGCATTTGGTCTCTAGCTCAGCTTAGCTCAGCCAAGGTGTGAGATCTCTGAGGTTCTGCTGTTAACAGTTTTCTTTCTAGATAATTCTCTGTCCCATCCCTTTTGACCTTCCAAAAGGGAGGTGGGGGAGGCTGAGGTCCAGGGCCCGTGACCAGATTTGGAGAACGTTCTGGAGTCTGTACCCATCATATGTAATGGTGTAGCCATGTTTCAGCCTTAGTATGGTTCCTCTGTGGGAACCCAGGTCATTCAACTTAAGGGCACTTAGCTTAGTGGACAATGGGGAAATATTTCCCCAGGGTCAATGAGGTCCTGGCTTCCCTGAACTCTGTGCTCCTTTTTAGTCAGGGAACAGGTGCTAGGACGCTGCTCCAGGTGGCTTGTTCTCCACACTCCTCACCCAGGTCGTAGGTGTCACCTGCCCTCCTGCTCTGTCTATCAGGGATACCCCAGAGTTGGAGGCTAAGGGGCAGTGGGTTGAGCCCCTGGGACCTAAGAAGTACTCAGATTCTAGGCCTATGTGGTTTGGGATCAGCTGTTGGGACTCTTGAATTTCTTTATGGTCCCTGGAAGCTAGGGGCAGGATCTTCATAGAGCACCCTGGCCTTTGCACTTTACAAACCTTCTTGGTGAGCTCTGTGTCCTCTGAAATGCCAGATGTGGCCCTGATGGTTGATTGTATCATCAGGTTGTGGCCACCAGATGTATGCCTTCCTAACAACCATGACACAAAGAAGCCGCAAGGTCAGGTATCTCAGGAAACTGGAACCCCCTCATTCTGTCCCCAGAGCCAGCCCCTCCAGCATACTTGGGGTTCTGGTTAGCTGGGCCCAGAAGACCCTGGGACTTGCAAAGGGCTTGGAAAGACTTAGTACTTTAGTCCCTCCTTGGCCTTCATTTCTGTCTTTCCTTCCTTAGGCTATTCCAGGCATTTTCTGCCCCTGAGATAGGTGAAAGGAGAAGGAAGGATCTACCATGATTCTGGAATAGCTGGTGAACCATGCTAGTCATTATTCATTTTAAGAACAGTGCATCCTGGGTTAGATAGGCCAACACTGAGCCATGGAGACATCGTAGAAAAATATAAACCCAACACCTTCCACCCCCACCCCACTCACACCCTGGTTCCCAAGCCCCACCTCCAGCACCAGCTTCCAGCCTCGCTCTATCAAAGGGCTTTTTAAACTTTCTTCATTCGCAGACTCTTTGCCTGAGAAACTTTTGTAGTTTTTACCTAGGTATTTAAAACAGAAAATCAAATCAAATTTGCTGATAATTAAATCATAAAAATTTCAAAACCTTTCTTTTGTATACATATAATTTTTCTATTTATTAAAGATAAAAGCAAATCTCTATTTTAATGAGATGGATGTGTTTATCTATGTGTACACAAAGAGTTAAACCTTAGGGGCCAGAAAGATGGTTTAGTAGTTAAGAGCATTTGCTATTCTACCAGAGGACATGTGGGTTAGCACCAACATGGTGGCTCTCAATCATCCACAAATCCAGCTCCAGAGGATCCGACAACCTCTTCTGGCCTCCATGGACACTGGGTGCACATGAGGTACGCATGAGCACATGCAGCCAAAACACTCATACCCACTGTCTTAGTTACCGTTCTACTGCTGTGAAGAAACACCATGGCCAAGCCAACCTACACAATATTTAATTGGATTTGTTTGCAGTTCAGAGGGTGAGCCCATGACCACCATGGCAGCAGGCAGCCAAGCATGGCACTAGAGCGGTAGCTCAGAGCTCAGTGAGCATTTGTTTTTCTTGGAGAGGACCTGGGTTTGATTCCCAGAATCCAGATGCTAGCTCACAATCATTACACATGATCCAAATAGGGAGAAAAGAGAGAGAGAGAGCGCTAACTGAGAACGGAACAGTTTTTGAAACTTCAAAGCCTGCTCCCAGTGACACACCTCCTTCAACAAGACCACACCTCCTAATCCTTCCCAAATAGTTCTATCAACTGAGGACCAAGCACTCATTTTACACAGACAGACAGACAGACACAGACACAGAGAGAGAGAGAGAGACAGACAGACAGACATAGGGCTATTCTCATTCAAGGCACCATATATATTAAATATAAATAAATAAATAAATAAATAAATAAATAAATAAATGGTGTATGTTAGTTTACTCACCTTTGCTTAAGAAATAATTAAACTGTGGCCGAATACTTGATACTACAGGACATAGACTATCTTTAACATTTTTTAGTGTTGCCAATATTAAAAATGATAAAAAGTTAATTGACTTTTAATCATCAGTGCTTAGAATATTGCTTAGCCACGAATACTTCGTAGAAAACGACAAAAGAATATTTAGGGCCATTTCAAAAATTGTTGGGACTTCTGTCTTGATCCTAAGATAAAATTCAACTAATTTTTCTTTTTATGATTCAAGCCAGCGACTCAAACAGCAACGTTTTAAAATCGCAAAAAACCAAAAAACCAAATTTGGTGCTTTTGTACTGAGGGATAGTAGTAGGAAAACACTAAAGTCATTTTTCCCCTTAATTAAACCACTGTTTCTGTAAGAGCAGGAGCTTTACATATACAAAACGCCACTGCAATTTCTGGTGCTCAGGAGTGTTGACGCTTAGGCCTAGGAGTTTCAGTCTGTGTTCATGGCTTGGTTAGGCCAGTTGGCACATGCGAAACAAAGTGTACGCGTGTGCGTTTGGAGCCACGACGGGAGAGAAATCGCGTGACGTAACTGGTGAGCACAGCCAGAAGAAACACGTCACGTTTGCTGCGTGTTCAGAAACCTTTCTACGGGTTTGGCAAGCACTGCTTCCGGGTTACAGGTTGCTTCCGGGTTGCTTAAGCAGCTGTGCTCTGGAGGACCAAGCTTATCTGTGATCATAGATCCATGAATGTCCACCCTCGCTTTTCACATAATAAAATAAAATTAAAAAAAAGAAGGCTTCCTGCTGGTGACCACCTCCCTGCAAGAACAAACCTCTTGCAAAAGATCCCCATCCCTCTCCGTAAGAGGAGAGAAGAAACAAGCGGAAGAGGAAGTGCCCGGTGCAGAGCTCCAACCCCCACTTTATAGGGTATGAGATGTCCAGGATGCTATAAAATCCCCATGGTCTTTAGCCACACGCACATCGCCATCTTGTCTACTGGCGGCTCTACTGTTGTCTGTCAGCCTACACCAGGAAAAACACGCCGAATAGAAGGGCGTTCCTGCATACAGAAGCAGCACTAACAGAACATATGTAAGATCAACGAAACCATCGCAACGAACAGATGGTGGGGGAGATTAAAAAAGCAAAGGAAGGGAGCCAACCAATGCGTGTCAACCTTTCAGTGAGCCCATATCGAAGAAGACTCATTATGTGCCAGCCCCAGATAAGCCCCCACCTTTTTCCTCAGTGATGGAGAGTCTCCGGCCCTGGATGCACTTTGAGACCACCGGGAAGTTCAAAGCTCCTAAGTCCAGGTCTCTGGGCCTCTGAAGATGCCAGATGTGGAGCACTGAAGAGAGGCTAATGTCGCTAGCAGTCCTGACCCAGCTTCTCAGTACTACTTTCTCTCTGGGGCTGTGGGTGAAGGCTAGGGTCATATCTCTGTGCCTTCTTCATAATGTCACAGCTTCTCTTTCTTCTAGAGTAAACTGCTGTGGTCCTTCTGTTAGTCACAGAAGCCATTGGGGACTGGAAGATGCTACAGTAGGGAATCCAGTTGGGTCTGCCCTGTGATAGCCTACTTTGTCTCCTGCAGCGAGCCAGCCCAGGCCACGCCTCCTCCAGTTTCATTCTATAAACACTCACCCTTGTCTGGAATGTAGTGTTTTGACAATCAGGCACCGGTGAATACACTTGCGCACGGTTGTGTATATGGGTGTGTGTATCTACGTGTCTGTATTTGTACATGTGTCTGTGGGTGTGTTTGTGTGTATAGGGGGTGTGTGGGTCTGTGTGTGTTTATGCGTATGTATGTGTATGTGTGTATGTGTCTGATTCTGAGTGTTTGTGTGTACTCTTGGCTGTGTCTGAGTGTGTGTTGTGTTTCTACGTGTCAGTGTATCTGTGTCTCCCTGTGGGTTTGTGTCTGCTTCTGGGAAATATGTCTTGCCCCTTTAGATATCTGATTGTCTATGCTGGTGTGGCTTGAGTCAAATGTCAATAAACAAATGCTTGATATTGGACCTTAGACTCTGGAGACTGCCGAGTGCCCACTTCAGGGTCTGCCTTCTTTGGATACCTCAGTGAGTCAGGAAAGAAAAGTCATAGCCACTTCCCTACCCCAGGCAAGGAACAAGCTCAGAGGCCAAGGAAGCTGAGGGGGTGGATGAGCGATCACCCCAACTTTGGCTTCCCTTTCCTTCATCTCCTATGCCGGCCTGGATCTTAGCCTGGCTCCTCCTGGGCCGCTAAACAAGCAGCTGCAACCTTGCCCCTTGGAGCCCATGAGTTTTATGGGGATAAAGCATTAACCATGACTCTAATTAGTTGGCTCAGTGCTTTCCATGGGTCACGCCCTGCTCTGTGAACTGTTCACCTCACGTCTTGTTGAGTCCTATTGTCTTGGAGTTGGGCTGATGCCACTGTTCTGCTGTCTGCCTCCAGGCTCTGACGTCACTCCCAGGAGAAGCCCTAAGCATGCTGATGGCCTTGAGGCCCATACCCTGTGTCCTGCCCTGCCCTGACCATATTGGCCTTTCTCTCTCTCTCTCTCTCTCTCTCTCTCTCTCTCTCTCTCTCTCTCTCCACATCCAAACTCTCTCTTGATCCAATCTCTCTCTCTCTCTCTCTCTCTCTCTCTCTCTCTCTCTCTCTCTCTCTCTCTCGATCCAAACTCTCTCTCTCGATCCAAACTCTCTCTCTTGGTCCAAACTCTCTTTTCTCTTGAGTACCATGATTTTATTATCCAGACATATCAGACTTTCCAAACATGGTTTCCAGTCAATTTTTAATTCTTCTGCCTCTCCTAGGTCAGACTTTTATGTCTCTCCTAGCTTCAGACCTCATGTGTCTTCTCTTGCCCGCACTCAAATGTGTAGGATAGTCACAATTTATTAATCCCTATACTTGGTCGAACCCTTTCTCTTCCTCCTCCTCCCATGAATGTAATCTCAAATGAAGGGCAGGGGTGGCTTATCTGTGACCCTGGCTCTGGCCTCCTCTGGACTGCCAACCACATTTATTCATTGACTTGCCGGCCCTTGTGAGGTTCTGTGCCGCTGGACTTTGTTCTGGAATTCTGAAAATAAACTCTCCTGGGAAGGGAAGAGCCCTGTGCACACGCACGCCAGTCCCTCATGACAGACTTGCTGTTATGACACTTCATGAGCCACCAAGAGTAGAAAGGTGGCAACTCGCCCAGCCTATGGCAAACCAGGAAAGCTTGGAGGTGTGGCTCAGGTATAAACTGAAGCCCAAACACAGCCTTGGACTCTCACCCCAAGGCTGCCAGCTTCCCAGTCAGCGTCCACTCCGACTTTAACTAAAGTTACTGGGAATGTGGGAAAAGAGCCATAAATGGTTCTGCACTTTTTTAAGCTCCCAATTTCCGCCCACATGGAATCTCCTGCAGTCTTTTATCCCCAACCCTCAGCTGAACCCCCTTGGCTTTACCTAACTTGTGTCACCAGTCCACCACATTAGTGACTGGTTAAGCACTTAGCTGCCCACTCTGCTCCATTCAGACCATCATAGAAGACAGAGCACAACACAGTGCTGGGAGAGACAAGAGGCCCAGATGCAGAGACGCTCACACTTGAGTTGCCATGACCCAGCCAAGCAGAGAGACTCCCATGACTGAGCTAAGTCATGTCCTAGCCAAGCAGAGAGATTCTCATGACTGAGCTAAGTCAATGGTTTCTTGAAGACAACTGGGGGACATAGTGACATACAGCATTTGGTTGTAAAATTTTCACAATGATTTTGATCAGTTTTTTTTTTTTACTATTTTTGTTGTTGTTGTTAACACCAGTATCAAGCTGCCACAAACAAGCCAACCCACAAAGCAACAAATCTCTAAGGTGAATTTCGTTTAAAGCTCCACTGATAGGTAAATGTCCTCAAATAGTAGCTAACAGTTGACAGGATATAAAGATACTATTCTACCATGAAGAGCAGCCTTAAGCTGAATCCTATTGAAAAAAAAATGGACTTGTGGCTGAGGCTCTATCACTTAGGGCTTGTCCAGTATATAGGCTCTGAGGTTAGAGCCCCAGAGTCTCCAGACTCTCTCTCTCTCTCTCTCTCTCTCTCTCTCTCTCTCTCTCTCTCTCTCTCTCTCTCTCCTTCTCTCACCCTCTCTCTCTCTACCCCTCTCCTTCCCTTCTCTCTCTCTCTCACTCTCCCTCCCTTCCTTCCTCTATCTCCCTTTCTCTTAAACACACACACACACACACACACACACACACACACACACTTTTAAAAAGATAAAAAGACACATATTGTGGTACCTTTAAATTTATTTGTTTCGAGACAGGGTTTCACTATGAATTTCTGGCTGGAACTGGCTATATAGAGCAGGCTGACCCCATGCTCACAAAGACCCGCCTGCCTCTGCTTGGGTTAAAGGTGTGCACTACCGCGTGCAGCTCCCCCCCCACACACACATATTTTATATACTGTGAATTTCATACTGTGCAAGTGCACAACTCAGAATCCCCATCCCACCCCTTAGCAACCGCCTCTTGAAAGTTGCCTCTTCTGGACATGTAAGTGATACGTGTGGAGAATATTATATATTGTCTGACAGCCTACTGGTCTGGCTGCTTTCCTATCATGAAATTATTGTATCACTTGATAAGAAATGAGGATATTTTCAATTTGGGGTAATATTATAAACAATGCTATGGTCAGTGTTGACTTAAATGTCTTTCTGTTAATACATTTTTTCCCCCTTTTCTTGGGTGGATTCCTAGGAGAACTGCTGGATCAAACGCTTGTCTTAAATTCACATATTTATTTTATATATACACTCCACTTTTAGGAAACCTCCAAAGTGTTTTCCGAAGAGGCTGGACCATTCTATGCTGTCCCCTGCTGTAGCATAGGCTCCTGCTTCTCCAGACCCCTGCGGTCATGTGTTCTTATCTGCCTTTGTGATTGTTGCTGTTCTAGTGTGTGTGGTCTTCTGTGGTTTCCATGGGCCCATCCCTGAGGGTGATGAGCTGGGCCCTACTCCTGTGCTTGCCAGCTAGGGCCATATTTTCTCTGAGAGATGTCTGTACCTATCATTTGTTCGGTGTTTTGATTGGGTCGTTCATCTTTTTAAGTTTCCGGTCCTTTCCCAAAGTTGTTTTGAGAAATTGTTTTAAAATTTTTTTTTCATTTTAAAAAATTAATTAATTTACTTTTGGTTTTGTGTATATGGTGGGGGGATGCTCATGCCACGTGGAGGCCAAAAGACCCCTTTGTGGAGTCTCTTCTCCCTCCTCATTGTGGATCCAACTCAGGCCCTTAGGCTATGTGACAAGTGCAGTTACACTCTGGCCATGTCTGTGTTCTGCTTCTCCTCTCTGTCTCTGCCTCTCTTTTGTTTTCATTTATTTATTGATATAGCCTTATGATATTGCCAGACCGGTCTGAAGTTTGTGAGGCTCTTCCGGCTTCAACCTCCCGGATGCTAGGATTACAAAGCATGCATTCCCTCCCGTAGCCTTTTTTCTTTTCTTTTCTTTTCTTTTCTCTTCTTTCTTTCTTTCTTCCTTCCTTCCTTCCTTTCTTTCTTTCTTTCTTTCTTTCTTTCTTTCTTTCTTTCTTTCTTTCTTTCTTTCTTTTTTTTCCAGAGCTGAGGACCGAACCCAGGGCCTTGCACTTGCTAGGCAAGCGCTCTACCACTGAGCTAAATCCCCAACCCTTTTATTTTCTTTTTAAAACACTATTTCCAAATTTATTTTTATTGTTTTTTAATTATGTGGGAGGGGCCGCACACCCTATGTGTGTGGCGGCTTAATGGTGGCTACACCCCCATCCTATTTCCATGGGTTGTAAGTGACTTGAAAGTATATAAATATCATGTGTATGATGTGATAATTTAGAATAGGCATAAATTATGAACAGATGGCCACAATCAAGGTTGACCTATAGAATGGTGATTTTTAAGGTACAACACTTTTGAATCTTTTTTTTTTCCATTATAAATCACGTCTTTGGAGTTGTATCTAAGACTCCTGCCTAGCTGTGGTTTTGAACTTTGAAGACCCCCCCTCCCCTGTGTATCCTTCTAAAAATTTATGTGTGTCTTCTTGCTTGCACATGAGCTATCTCCCCAGCCCTCATTTTTCTAGAACCTGAATGAATTATTGTCTTAGCCCTTACATTTATTGATATTTGAGTTAATTTTGTGTGTGTGTGTGTGTGTGTGTGTGTGTGTGTGTGTTGGAGGAGGGGTCTCAATTCTTCTATTTTCTTTTTAAGTAGCATTGTTTTTATCTTGTGTGTATGTATGCATGGGTGGGGGTCAGAAGACAGCTATGAGGAGTCAGGTCCCTCCGACACTGAGAGTGCTGGGATCCATGCTGGCCACTTTTCCTGTCAACTTGACAAGCTACCGTCATCTGAGGAGGAACCCTCAGAGGAGAAACTGCTTCTGTAAAGTTGGGCTGTAGGCATGCCTATAGGGCATTTACTTAATTAGTGATTAATATGTGAAGGCCCAGACCATCGTGGGGGTTGCCAACCTTGGGCAGGTAAGTCCTGGGAACTATGAAAAAACAGGCTGAGCTAGCCCGTAAGCAGTACTCCTCCATGGCCTCTGCCTCAGTTCTTGTCTCCTGGCTCCTGTCCTGACTTTCCTCAATGATGGACTGTGATGTGGAAATAAACCCTCTCCTCCTCAAGTTGCTGTGGTTATGGTATTTTCTCAGGGCAATCTAACTAGTGTCATCGGGCTTTGTGGTGTTAGAAACAAATACTCTCCGTGTTCCACAAAGACAAGCACAATACAGTGTAAGTAACTCAGCAAGGCAATTCCTTTTTTTTTTTTTTTTTTTTTTTTTTGTTTTTCCAAAAAAGGGTATGTCATGAGCCAAGTGGGACAAGCAATTACATCGGGGCAGGACGCTCACTTACGTTTATTCTCATGCAAATAATGACTGTGCCTTTCACCTGCTGGCTGGGTCCAGCCTCAGTTTGTTTGCTTGTTTGCTTGTTTGTTTGTTTGTTTGTTTTTTGATTGGGTAGTTTTAAAAGAATTGGCACAAAGGAAAGGAAAGAAATGGGGAAGGGTGTTGGCCACTCCAGGCCAGGGCTAGTGGGGGTGGAGGACGGCCTTTGCATAAAGGAAAGTTTGATAGATCAAGAGAGTAAAAGATTTACAGGAAAGTTTTACTAGGTGGAGAAGACTTGTGAAATGTTGGCCTTTGGCAAGTGCCTTTACACAGAATATCTGCCCCTTAGCAAATTGTCTTGACACCCTTGTCAAAATCAGCTGGCCACCAGTGAGAACTTATTTCTCAGCTGCCAGACCTGTCTCAGCTGCCTGCCTGCCTGCCAGCACCTGCCAGCACCTGCCAGCACCTGCCAGCACCTGCCAGCACCTGCCAGCACCATGCTACCCTGGTCACTGTTGCTGCCCTGGCCACTGATTCCACCCTGATCACTGCTGCTACTGAGCCACTGTGGCCATACTGTAACATCTGAAGTCAGGAAGTGAAAGTCCCATAATTCTGTTTCTTTTCTAAACTCTTTTGGTCATTCTAGATGCTTTTAATCTTAGAGTCAAGCTTCACAGACTCCAAGGAGAAGCCTGGGGGACTTTAGCAGGAATTTCGTGGATTCGTCACCCCTTTGAGGAGAATGAACATCGTCACAAACCATCACATCTTCTCCTCTAACAACACGGGAGGCCACTCCACTTATTTCACCTTTATTTTCTCGGCGGCAAAGGTCTGTGGTATCACTCAGTAGCCATCTGTACCCTTCTGCTGTGAGTTGAGTCATGGTTTTAGTTTCGCTCTCTGATTGTTCCCTGGGAATCTATAAATAAACGTGACTTCTGTAACCACTCTTTTAACCTGTGACCTCGACACGGGTATACATTGTTGTTGTTGTTGTTTTTGTTTGTTTTTTTAAGTGGGTGATAAGGTTGGAACACAGGGCCTCGTGCAAATGAGGCAGTTGCTTCTTTAGCACACCACACACCACTTCTTTTCTTTCTTTCTTTCTTCCTTCCTTCCTTCCTTCCTTCCTTCCTTCCTTCCTTCCTTCCTTTCTTTCTTTCACTGGTTTTTTAGACTTATTTTATTCATAGGGATGCTTTGCCTGCAGACGTGTCTGGTGCCTGCTGAGGTCAGAAGAGGAAATTCCAAGAGGATGCCCTGGAAACTGGAGTCACAGAGAGTTGGTGTGAATCACCTTGTGGGTGCTGGGAACCGAACCAGGGTCCCCTGGAAGAATAGCAAATGCTGTTAACTACCGAGTCTACTCTCCAGCACTCTTGCTCTGCTTCTCTTAGTCTATTCTTACACTCTCTAGGCCCTTCCACACATGGGATTATGTCACCTGTGATTATAGACGGTTTTGGTTTTGTCTCTTCCTTTCTAAGCTGGTAAGCTAAGTTGGTCCCTGGGAGGCTAGTTCCTGTTTTGAGGTATCTACTTACAATGATCTCCCTCTAGGTAACCCGGAGCTCACTTCAGCTCCACTTTAACAGCTACTCAAACGTCAGCTTCTCCCAACGGTCTTCCTGGAACACCCTCCTTAAACACCCTGCCCCCTCTCCTCTCTAAAGATCTGGTCCTCCCTCTTTCCCTACTTTATGTATCTCTTTTGTGCACACACCTGCATACATGTTCACACAAACATGCAGAATCAGCCCTCTATCCGTGGCTTCTGCTGTATGGACGTAACCAGGAATCGAAAGTATTTAGAGAAAAAAAATGCATTGGTATTGCACATACGCCATGCTGTTTCTTACTATTGTTCCCTGGGTATTGGTATAAAATTAGCAAGCAGCATCTGCATTGTACTTGGTAGAGTAGTAACCCGGGGTTGATTTAGACTTCAAGAGAATGTATGTATGCTCTCTACATAGACCTTACCATTTTATAGCCAGCACTGGAGCATCTGGAGATTCTGATGTCTGCGGGAGGCCCTGGAACTGAACCCCTATAGATATTAAATTATTTATATGTGTGTGTGTATTTCTTCTCTCTCTCTCTCTCTCTCTCTCTCTCTCTCTCTCTCTCTCTCTCTCTCTCTCTCTCTCCTCCCTCCCTCCCCCCATCATACATCATACCCTTTGGTGTATGTATTTATAGTTTCATCTAGTTATCTAATTATTCTCTTGCTGTTCATTGGTAAGCAATGAACGAAGTTGGCTCTCGGCAGGACTGAGAAACAGAGTCTCTCTGCACTTCCTCTCTACCCAGCATCTTGCCCTAGAACTAGGAAAGGGTAAGGTTGAGACTGGGTGAGCCCAGAGTCCGGGCTGGGTTGGGTGCAGGGAGGTAGTACCCTTCAGAGGTGTCCTCCCCAACCTAGCCCCTCCTTTGATGTCTTCCTCACCTGAGTTAGACACCTGTTTCTGTGCTCAGTTCCCATGGTTCAGAGACCATTTCCGGTGTGATCCTGTCTACCCTGGACAATGGCATCACTGGGATGGGGCTGGATCATTTCATTTTCCCCAGTGTCCCAGCCAGGTGGGAGGTGACTCTGAGGGGGGGGGTACAGGAGAGCAGGTGAGGCTGAGCTGATGGCCCGGCCCTCTGTGATTTGCATGAAGTCACTCTCCACACTGTTCAGAGAGTCCTGGCTGGGAGGGGGAAGCTGCCACTGTGCTGTCCAGGTTAGAGATTCAATATTATAGGCTTCTCATGGCACTGTCCTTTAGGGTGTTAGCCGAGCAGAGGTTTGAGCCTCGGGAAGAGGCAGGGCCCCAATCTTTCCTTTCTAACTGGGGACTGTCTGCATTTTAATTTTTAAAAGCACCTTACACTTAAATTCCAGCTGGGAGTGACTGACTTCTTCAGTTGTGAGCTCTTTCTTATTCATGCCTTTCAACTCACAGAGTGTCGAATGTGACCTTGGCCCATAAGTTTTGTGTTTTATTTATCATCCCTGATGCTGCCTCAACCACCAAGGCAGGCCAGGAGAGTTCATTTTCTTTATGGGAATATGCTTCCCTTACTTTCTGCTTTAGAGATGGCCATAATGAATTCTCTTGCAGGCATGGTGTGCACCTCTACACCCAGCACTTGGGAGGCAGAGGCAAGCGGATATACCTATGAGTATCCAGCCTGGTCTACATAGCTAGTTCCAGGACAGCCAAGGTAACACAGAGAAACCCTGTCTCGAAAAGCAAAAGAAAACAAACACAACCCACAGACAAGAAGAAAAAGGACAGCCATAGCTATGGAAAGACCCTGTCTCAAAACAAAACAGAGGCAGGGGTTGGGGGAGAGCTTGTGATTGGTGAGATCAGCACTTACCTCCAAGTTAGAAACATTCCTTCCTTTTGCCCTTTGGCCTACAGAGCTTCAGATCATGAAGATATTACTTAAAAACAAAACAAAACAAAACAAACAAACAAATAACAACATGGCTTTAATTTTTATAAAACTTTTCTTCGATTGTTTTTAAATTTTGAACTCTAAATTGACTCAAAGTACCTATGGGATTACGGAGTAATCTTCCCACATTTTGTTGTAAAATTCGTATGGTTTAAGCTTGGAGCCAGATGTTCAGGGCTGCTGTTTGTTCCACTGCTGCTCCAGTCCAAGTGTTTGAAGCCAGGTATGCTAGGCTAGAAGCCCTACTCAGCCACATCCTCAAGATCCACAGATCAATGTCTGTCACGTCCCCGTGAGCTGAGATGCACAATCTTTCAGGGCTCTGGTGCCTGTGGCTCTGTTGCCCCCTCTGTGGTTTCACACTCAGCCCCTTACAGCATCTTGGTGGAATGTGTGAGTGTCATTTAATTCCAGGGAGTTAATGACACAAAGTCAAATACAGCAACTCACCCTTGCGTCTTTTCGCATGGTTTACATTAAATGAATAGCCCACGGGTCAAGTGACGTGTTCAGGGTATTGAATCATCATACCCAAGAGTGATGGGGGTGGCCCTCCTATCCAGGGAACATATCTGTACAACGTTTAGGAAGGGGTCTCTTTGAAAGCACAGAAGACAAAGTGACTCACTAACATCTTCCCTCCCCTCAGTATTGCAGACCATGACATTTGGAAACATGGTCAGTTACACACGTAAGCAAGTCAAAGTGAGATGGGCAGGGCTGGAGAGATGGCTCAGCGGTTAAGAGCACTGACTGCTCTTCCAGAGGTCCTGAGTTCAAATCCCAGCAACATGGTGGCTCACAAAGCGAGGTGGGCAGAGTGGTCCTGATCGAACATGGATGGTGTCCTTGTGGAGAGGGGAATTTTGGCACAGAGAGAACCTTAGGTAAATATGA
Source organism: Rattus norvegicus (assembly GCF_021556685.1). Lineage (NCBI taxonomy): Eukaryota > Metazoa > Chordata > Mammalia > Rodentia > Muridae > Rattus > Rattus norvegicus. The sequence goes on from NC_141543.1 coordinate 22,669,128, forward strand.
ATACAGAGATGGGGGCGTCATCTGCAGGAACCCAAAGGGGGGGTCAGCAAACATCAGCAACAGCTTGCTGAAAGTTGAAGATTGTATTTTCCCATCAGGACCTTGTGGTCACCTCATTACCACACTCCTGGCCTTCCACACTGATTGCTGACCAAGTTCTGTTCTTGAGAGGACTTGGTTCTTGGTTTGTAGTGTTTCTACTGCTAAATAAGCCATTGGAGGGAAGGCTTAGGCCTCTGTGAGCAGCCCAGTCAGGATCAACAGAGGCATGCATGGGCTTTCCTGTCCCTGACCCCAAGCAGACCCACCCAAGCCTGTTCCTGACCTGCCTTGGAGTTGGCTGAGAAGAATGCTTCAGGGCACTGGAGGTGTGACTTCACTCTCCATGGGTGGCCAAACCCATTGAGGTCAAGGCTGGCGAATGAGTCATCTGTCCAGTGCGGTCAGTGAGTCAGGCGGGCCCTGCCGAAGGGCCAGGGTGCCAGTATATTCGCTTTCCCCTTTCCAGAAGCATCTAGACATGGCCCCTGCAAGTTATCATCCCTGACAAATGAATGCCGTAACGCCCCACCCACGTGCCACACCTACTCTGTGTCCCAGAAGATAAGGATAAAGGCCTTAGAAGACAGATCGGGGGCACTTGGGGTGCATCTTTGGCCTTGACTCCCTTTTCTAGTCACATGGCGGCGGTAAGGGTCTCTTCCTTCTGGGTTCGTATCACAGTCATACCAGGATGTAAATAGGAAGCTCACAGCAGAAGGCCAGCTTCCCAGCAACCCTCCAGGAGAGACAGATAGTTGTTACTAATAAGAGCTGCCTCCAAGGAAGTTTCCCACACAAGGGAAAGTGAGACGCTGGGTCTCACGATCTCCAAGTCTTCATCTGCGATTCTGCACCTTCCTTGGATGACAATTCTCCCCACCCCCCCAGACCTCATTTGCTCCCGATGATGTTAATTACTGTTTCCTAATTATGAAGAGGAAATGATATCTCAACTCCTATTCTGTTAAAAGGAAAGAAACCAGGAGAGAGCCATCACCTCTCCTGCAGGCGTCAGTTCCCTCAGTCAGTGCATGGCACTGTGTGACTCTGCCAGCTATGGCTGATGGGCTATGTCCTCGGGCCATGAAGGGGCCCGTAGAAATGGTAGAATCTCACTACCTCTGCCCCTCTGCTGCTTCCTGGACTGGTCGGCGTGTTCGCTTTGAGCATTGTACTGGGGACCTAATGTTCACATGCTGCGAGGAGGGGCAGATGATCCTCCTGGGGGAATGCTCCTACAGCAAAAATTTAGGAGGTATTATTCCAGAGACAAACGCATCTCTGAGCAGTGGTCTGCTGGGTTATGACTGTTACCAGGTTACTGGGCAGACAGGGGCTGGCTCCCAGGAGGAAAGTGTCAGTCAGTGGAGCCACCTGCCAAGTGTTTCCAATGCACATTGGTTTAGAGCTCTCCAAGCACCTGGCACTGAAGAAATTCACATGCATTCTTAAAGACACTTTGGTATCTCACAGACTGTGGTCTTTCTATGTGCTGGGCATTATTACTGCAGAGGAGAAAAACACAGGCCCTGCCCTGCGCCCACTCCTCTGACGTCTTTCCAGGCTGAGGCCCCACTACGAGGCTCCTCGGTTGCCATAAGCAACAAGCTCCTGAAGTTCCCCTGTTTGTTTGAGGTCATTTCCTGCTCTGATCACCGTGGCTGCATGACGACATATTTTAATTCTTCTCTATGATAAGCCTTGTTACTTTATTGGACCTAAATGTCTTGGACCCTAATCCCCACTTCGCTAAGTCATGCCTAGATCAGAAAGGAAGTTGCTACCAGTTGTTGACTAGGACAGGCCTCTGCCTAAGTCACACTTTAAGAACTGTTAAGACGGGTTGGGGATTTAGCTCAGTGGTAGAGCGCTTGCCTAGCAAACGCAAGGCCCTGGGTTCGGTCCCCAGCTCTGAAAAAAAGAAAAAGAAAAAGAAAAAAAAAAAGAACTGTTAAGACAATAACAATCGAAATGTAAATAAGAAATACTCAAGTTAATAAAGATGGGGGAAAAAAAGAACTGTTAAGACAAGACAAATGTGCCTTCTACACACTGAAATAGGGGACCAAAGCCAGTAGCATTCTATGATGCACCCCGGAGGAAGAGTTTATAAATAGACACAGAGTAACAATAGTGCAAGTCAACTGAATGTGTTCCTGGGCCTTCCAGCCACCAGCCTGTGTCAGGGGCTGGATGACTTTTCCCTTTAATGGAGTAAATATTTTAGGCTTCATGCCACTGAGGCTCTGCAGAGAGAGGCAGGGCTAGGTCTGGTTCCTGGCTTGGACTCTGTCATTCTCTGTCTCTCTGATGTTGTATCACCCTACAGAACGGGTGCTGTCCCTATTAGATGTGCAAACTCCGAAGGAAGTAATGCAATTCCTCCAACCAACATCCAGCCCGTGAGCTACGCTCCTGGCCCAGGCTCAAAACAGCTTGAATTTGCTGGTAACAATGATACTACTGCCCCGCACAGAACTGCCTTCCGATACATTTTGTCTTTTTTTTTTCCTTGCTTTCAAATGTTACACACTGGAGTAAGAACCACCATTCTGCCTGTATTTCTAAGGAAGCCAATGCAAGAGATAAGGGCTATTAAGTCAGCCAAGCAGCTGGCACCACACTGACTCCGGTTAGGATGTTCTGAACACAGTGTGACTTTGGACAAGTTGCTTAACCTCTCTGAGCCTCACTTCTCTCAAAGGAGGGGGCTGAACGACAGATCACAGCTGCTCAGCCCTCCCAGGCCTGATCAGAGGACAGAGACGTGTGCAACCGTTGCACAACAGAGGTTGGCTCTGTTCTCATGTCTGGGTGGCGCCCTGACTTACCCTTGGCAATCCATCAGAGTGGGCCAGAAAGGTATTAAGGACAGGAAGGCCTGGGTCAGAAGAGCTAGGTGGGTTCAAACTCTATCCAGACTACTGCAGCCATCTCTGCCCTCTGAGGAGAGCTCCAGGCCATCTGGGAGCCAGCTTGCAGAAACTGAGGCCTCAGGAGCTGAGGTAGATATGGCCCTGTGCCAGGTCTGCATTGACAGCTCCCAGCTGCCTGACCCCCCACCCCCACCCCCAACCGAATGTCCCTTCTCTGAGCTTAGCAACCACCCCTTCCAGGACTACTGATGAGGTCAGGAGGTGGCACCTGTAAAGCACCTGCCACTGAGGAAATTCACCAGCACTCTTAAAGACATTTTGCTATCTCACAGGCTGTAGGCCTACTATGTGCTGGACATTATTACCAGAGAGGAGAAAAACACAAGCCCTGCCCTGTATCTAGCAAGTATGCAGACTAGTGGCATAAGGGGTTAAGTGGCATCCACACCAGCAGTCTTCCAGAGACTGAGAAGGAGAGAGAAAGCCAGCAAAGAGGCAGGCGAGGGGCCTCTTCATTTGTTTACATAGCTCCTTTGCTGAATCTGCGGGGGGGGGGGGGGGGGGGGAGTCGGGAGTCTCCTGGAAGCTCAGAAGACAGGGACAGGCAGGGCAGTGCGCGAGCAAAGCCGTGGGGAACATTCAGGGAACACAGGCTCACTGAGTTTTCTTGGAACCGGAGAGCAAAATCAAACCAAGTGGAAGTCAGCCAGAAGGCTAAGAAGACTGGGGACCCACACTGGCCCGCTGTTGGATTTTGGGGGATGGGAGTCACAGAAAGGTTACTGAACAAGAAGTGTCTTGTAGCTTGGATTTGGAAGGTACTTCCAAAGGCTCATGGATGAAAGGCCTGATCTCCACCATAGCAATGCTGAGATAGAAACTCTGGGAAAGTGACGTTCATCTCATCCATGGATATGAGTGGGCTCAGAGTTTGAAGGAGGTCGAAACTGCAGGAGGGGGGCTGGAGAGATGGCTCAGCGGTTAAGAGCACTGACTGCTCTTCCAGAGGTCCTGAGTTCAAATCCCAGCAACCACACATGGTGGTTCATAGCCATCTGTAATGGAATCCAATGCCGTCTTCTGGTGTATCTGAAAACAGCTACAGTGTACTCACATACATGAAATAAATAAATAAATCTTAAAAAAAAAACTACAGGAGGGGGTCTGCTGAAGGGAACAGGTCCTTGTGGCCCCTCGTCTGCCTCTTTGCTCCGCTTTGAACTTCCTACCACAATCTTCCTCACCGCATACCCACCATGATGCTTCTCAGTAACCATGGGCTGGCACCTCCACCCCCCCGGCTTTTTTATTTGGTTGTTTGAGACAGGGTTCCTCTGTACAGCCCTGGCTGTCCTGGAACTCATTCTGTAGACCAGGCTGGACTTGAACTCATAGATTTGCCTGCCTCTGCCTCCCGAGTATTGGTATTAAAAGCATGAGCCATCGCCACCTGGCATCCATTTCCATTCCTGTTCACCTCAATGGCATTCAGTTGACCGACACAGGAGAGACAGGAAAAGGTCTCCGAACGACGGAAGGCCATTGAGGGATATTGCTCCTCCTCTGGAAGCAGCTCTTCTGCAGGGATGCCACCAGGACTTTCTCCCTTCCTCCATTTAATTTGGTTCTGGATGGGCGTCATTCTCCGTTTATAAATATAGAAACCAAGACTCAGAATTAAGTCCTTTGCCTAAGGTTACAGAGTAGACAGTGAGCAGGGGCTACTTTCAGTCATTAGTGGGGAGCTCCTCCCCTACCCTCACCCCAACACCAAGACAGATCCAAATGGGAAAAACTGACACGTTCATAGGCTGGTGCCAAGCCTACCCATCGACTGTCCCCACAGGTCCACATTGAAGCTGATGCTTCTCTGTCCAGTCACAGGGAGTTGCAGCATGGTAAAGTGAATGAGGAGAGGCCACACAGTCAGAGAGAAGAGGCAGGCTGATTCTTTTTTTTTTTTTTTTCCGGAGCTGGGGACCGAACCCAGGGCCTTGCGCTTCCTAGGTAAGCGCTCTACCACTGAGCTAAATCCCCAACCCCCGCAGGCTGGTTCTTATCGCCCTGCACTGCCTCCACAGTTGCTTCTAAGCACACCTGGAATGGGGAAGCACTCAGGCCAGTGAGGCCTCTCCTACAGTTGACATCTACTGACTCACACTGTCCCGGGCCCTCAACAGCTAAGCCTCCAGTGCCAGCTGCTCACCTTCCAAGGCAGCAGGAGCCCATCTGGTTCCACCCCGCTCACCAGGGCATTCTCACTGCCTGGATTGGGACCTGCGGACGCTATACTTTTGCTCACTCTCTCTGAACAAGTGGACCATAGGGTAAGTCTCCTGTGGCACTTGGAGAGAGCTTTCTTTCAGCTGGGGCTCCAACCGATCCATGCCTCTAGGCGTCTCTCAAGACCCACCTGGCAGGATTCTCTAAGGTTCTGATGCCAGATTCTGAAACACACAGCACATGGGCCATGTGACCTAAGAATCACCGTGTTGGGAAGGGAAAACCAGAGAGTGGATGACTCATAGGAGGGGAAAGGTCTGGGTGTTCTGCCCCTTCTGCTTCGCAAGGGAATGCCACCAAGTCAGGCATGGTACCAACTGTACTGAAATTGCCTTGAAGGCTCATCTGAGAAGAGAATGCCTGGCTCCCCTACAGTCAAGTGGCTGCTGGTTCCTGCTCTCTGTGCCCCTGCTAGGAAGGAAAGAGAGCAGAACTCCACAGAGACCAGCAGACATCTGACTTCAGTGCCCAACCATGCCACTGTATTTGTATAAAAAGGTCTCTTTGAAGAGTTTGGGTAGAGAAGGGTATAATGAATGGCCTTGCAAAAACAAAAACAAAACAACAACAACGAAAAGGAAAAATTGCACTTGGTGTGTAGTTTGAAAAGGCAGCAGCTGTAACATTTTATGATTCAATGCAAAAAGTATGTCGAGGTCCTCAGCTGAATAAGTAAAATAAACAAATTTTTTTTTTCTTTCTGTGGCTGTTCTGAGAGGTAGGGAGGGCAGTGTTATCTGAAGATTTCTTTTAGGATCGTTGCTCAAAGGGATGTAAAAACGCCCTTTAAAAATAACGTGTCCCGAATTTCCAGAAGAATCTAGGCAGAACGCAAGTGCTAAGAGAGGCCAAAGCGGACGTTGCTGGGCAAAGACACATGGTGGCCAGTAAAACACCTCCCCTTGCAAAGAGGAAGAAACCGCAGAATGTTCCTGACTCGGCACCCCTGCGGAGTGGTGCAATGTTTATGTTTGTGTGTCCAACTCGGTGGTGTTGGCAGCAGGCTCACCGCCTACCCCGTAGTCATGGAGTTTTGGGGAAGGACACAGACATCGTTGGGGTCTTCCCAGGTGTGATGGGTACAGTTTGTTCCACAGAGTGGAGGATTCAAAGCTCTCAGTCCTGAGTCATTGGTGTGCTCAGCTTCTGTTCAGTAGAGTTGAAGAGCTAGGCATTAGTGAGGCGGGGACAGGAGGGTCTCTGTGAGTTCAAGGCCAGCCAGGGCTAAACAGCAAGACCTCTCTCAAACAAAACAAAAGAAAGTTGTGTTGGGGGGCAGAGGAGCAGTGGCTGGCAGCATCTTCTGATGCCTCGCGACGACAACGTGCTTGACGGTCCCTGGGCGGCGCTGTGGAGCTCTATCCAAGTCCCCCCCCCCCCCCCCCCCCGAAAATGTCAAACCTGGGCTCCACACCCGAATTTGCAACCCTCCTCCCTTTGCTCCAAGTAAGTCCTCTAGGGACCATCGTAGTTAAGATAACACTTCGGTGTGGGGGTTGTGGGGGGAGCTAACTGGAGACACTCCTTTGTCAGCGTAAAACTTTTAAAGTGAGATTCAAGAAGGACGTCTGGACTCTCGCTGTTTGTCCTCAGTATAGCCAGAGGGTTATAGACCGAGTTGGTCATCTCTCACTATCCACTTCCCTTTCCCGCTCTGCTCGCCGCGCCCACCACCCCAGCAGCCAGAGCGGGGCCAACTGAGACCGTGATCCCAGGAGTGGCCGCGCGCTCGTTAGAGACCCGGGCAGGGGAGCAGGGCAGGTGTCCCCGGGCGCGTCCTCAGGCCGAGCCTTCTGGCCACCCCGGCTGGCAGCGCGCCGTCCTGCCTGCGAGCTCGGAGGGCAGGAGGGTGGGGGCCCGGCCCGGAGCCAGCGCTCAAAGCCGACCCGCTCCCAGGCCGATGACGTCTTTGCTTTTGGCTTTGGTGGCGCCAAGCCCGGCAGGGCGGGTGACGTCACCACCCGGTCACGTGTCCGCCATTCAAACAAACAAACCGTTCCCCCCCTCCTCCTGTGCCGCGCCCGGGACCGCCCCCAAGAGGCCACATAAAACCGCGCTCCTCGGAACCAGCGCGCAGCAAAGGACTGGCGGGCGGGACGCGCGGTGAAGCCAGATTAGGATCAGCGAGCACTTGAGGACTTAGGGCCACAAAAAACCGCACAAGATCGACAGACTATTTCTGGAGAGCTGCAGAACGGGCACGCTGGGGTCGCTGGTGCTGGCCATGGTGATGGAGGTGGGCATCCTGGACGCCGGGGGGCTGCGCGCGCTGCTGCGAGAGCGCGCCGCTCAGTGCCTGCTTCTGGATTGTCGCTCCTTCTTCGCCTTCAACGCCGGCCACATCGTGGGCTCAGTGAACGTGCGCTTCAGCACCATCGTGCGGCGCCGCGCCAAGGGCGCCATGGGCCTGGAGCATATCGTGCCGAACACCGAACTGCGCGGCCGCCTGCTGGCCGGAGCCTATCACGCCGTAGTGCTGCTGGACGAACGCAGCGCCGCCCTGGACGGCGCCAAGCGCGACGGCACCCTGGCCCTGGCCGCGGGCGCGCTCTGCCGAGAAGCGCGCTCCACTCAAGTCTTCTTCCTCCAAGGTACGCGCAGGACTTCTGCCATCAGCTAAGGAAGGGGGGCGTCCCACCTGGAGTGTGAGAGCGCCTGTGTCCAGGGGCTTGTCACTGGCTTTGTTTGACTCCGGGAACAAAGACTTCCTAAACCTTCCTTGTAAACTCGCAGCCCCTGGTGGGTGGGTGACTTGTCTCCAGGTACTGCGTCGGCGGCGGCGTTAATGGGAAAATATGTACCTTTGTATTCTCAGGAGGATATGAAGCGTTTTCGGCTTCCTGCCCTGAGCTGTGCAGCAAACAGTCCACCCCCATGGGGCTCAGCCTCCCGCTGAGTACTAGTGTGCCTGACAGTGCAGAATCCGGATGCAGCTCCTGTAGCACCCCTCTCTACGACCAGGTTAGTAGGAGTCCGGGGTCTACGAGAGGCTGGGAGGTGGCAGAACTGGCAGAGCTCTGGGAAGCTTGTGCCAGGGAGAATAGAGAAAGCGGCTGTAGCTTTATTTATACTAGCGGGGACACGAGGATCTTCATTTCACCATGAAGCAATTGGATGGAGCTGAATTCTCCCAGTTGCTGGCACGGAAGAGCTTGTTGGCTCTGTCCCGGCCAACCGGCTCGATTCTTTACTATTATTTTCATATGTCAACAGCAGTACTGAGGTCACCGCTTTTCAGAAACTCCCTTTTTCAGTCGGGAGTTTTTGTGGGCGTGGGTCCTGGCGTGTTCACGCCGAACAAGCTTGATGAACGCTGGATTGTTTTGGATTTCAGGGGGGCCCAGTGGAGATCCTGTCCTTCCTGTACCTGGGCAGTGCTTACCATGCTTCCCGGAAAGATATGCTCGACGCCTTGGGTATCACTGCTTTGATCAACGTCTCGGCCAATTGTCCTAACCACTTTGAGGGTCACTACCAGTACAAGAGCATCCCTGTGGAGGACAACCACAAGGCAGACATCAGCTCCTGGTTCAACGAGGCGATTGACTTTATAGGTAAGTGGGATAGATGTCTGGGATCTCTGCGTTCTTCTCTACTGTAGCTGCTGAGCCCAACCTTCCTCCTCACTGAGACTTGAATAGTTGGACTGACTGTCTTGTCCAGGATTATACGTGCAGACACCCAATCTGGGTTTAAATCCCTTGCTATCCTTTGCACAGCATATGCACAGTCCCTATGATAGCATGAGGGCGTCTTTGATCGGGGCTCGGCTGTCCTCCTGAGTTTTTGAGTAAGCCATAACTTTGTTTTTCAGACTCCATCAAGGATGCTGGAGGAAGGGTGTTTGTGCACTGCCAGGCCGGCATCTCCAGGTCAGCCACCATCTGCCTTGCTTACCTCATGAGGACTAACCGAGTGAAGCTGGACGAGGCCTTTGAGTTCGTGAAGCAGAGGCGGAGTATTATCTCCCCCAACTTCAGCTTCATGGGCCAGCTGCTGCAATTTGAGTCCCAAGTACTGGCCCCTCACTGTTCTGCAGAAGCTGGGAGCCCGGCCATGGCTGTCCTTGACCGGGGCACCTCTACTACAACGGTCTTCAACTTCCCTGTCTCCATCCCTGTTCACCCCACGAACAGTGCCCTGAACTACCTTCAAAGCCCCATCACAACCTCTCCGAGCTGCTGAAGGGCCAGGGGAGGTGTGGAGTTTCACGTGCCACCGGGACGACACTCCTCCCATGGGAGGAGCAATGCAATAACTCTGGGAGAGGCTCATGTGAACTGGTCCTTATTTATTTAACACCCCCCCCCCCAACACCTCCCGAGTTCCACTGAGTTCCCAAGCAGTCATAACAATGACTTGACCGCAAGACATTTGCTGAACTCAGCCCGTTCGGGACCAATATATTGTGGGTACATCGAGCCCCTCTGACAAAACAGGGCAGAAGGGAAAGGACTCTGTTTGAGCCAGTTTCTTCCCTTGCCTGTTTTTTCTAGAAACTTCGTGCTTGACATACCTACCAGTATTAACCATTCCCGATGACATACGCGTATGAGAGTTTTACCTTATTTATTTTTGTGTGGGTGGGTGGTCTGCCCTCACAAATGTCATTGTCTACTCATAGAAGAACGAAATACCTCACTTTTTGTGTTTGCGTACTGTACTATCTTGTAAATAGACCCAGAGCAGGCTTTCAGCACTGATGGACGAAGCCAGTGTTGGTTGTTTGTAGCTTTTAGCTATCAACAGTTGTATGTTTGTTTATTTATGATCTGAAGTAATATATTTCTTCTTCTGAGAAGACATTTTGTTACTAGGATGACTTTTTTTTTATACAGCAGAATAAATTATGACATTTCTATTGAGTTCTCGGTGCTTTGTTTCTTTGGCGACCGCACTCTTGAGCAAGTGGCATAGTATGGGGCACTGAACCAGTGCCCCATCTTGGTTGACCCATGGGTTCCAAGGGAAGGATGCAGATGAAGCACTAGTTGCTGTCGCCCAGATCTTAGTAGGGGTCAAGGTGCAAACCTGTGTCCTTTGACAGTCACAGAAGCTACCATGTCACCTAGGGATCTTGAGTGTCTCCAGAAGCATTTGCCTGAATTACCTTCTTTTGTTAATATCTTCCTTGGGAATCGTGGACAAGATCGCCCCTCTCTGAGCTATTTGCAGAATGCCTGGATTAACGTGTTCTCAGGATTTACAGAGCATAGGAGTAGCCTGCTCTCAGAGAGGCTCAGGTGCTGTGCAGATGAGGATGGGAGGCCCGAAGTAGCTGAGCAGCTAAAGTAGGGAATTGGGAGCTGTAGTTTGCTTTCTAATTCTATGACCTCTAAACTTTGTCGCTTATCTATATCATGCGTGTGTGTGTGTGTGTGTGTGTGTGTGTGAGTGTGTGTGTGTGTGTGCCTCGAACAAGGCTTTTACATCTTTAAAAATAATGCATCAAATAAAAAGTCCATGCTCTGTATGCGTGTACATGGAAGAAATCACCTGCACTCCCTCTGCTAGTTTTTGGAGGGTTTGCACACGGACTTCTGCATAGAAACGTCGTTTTTTTTGGCAGCCGTCTCCTTCAGGTCGCTTGCTGCTCTCCGAGACTGTGTTAAAGAGACAGCAATTAAGTCACACTTGCTGTAGGGAAAACTGATTTTCACTAGTGTCAGCAGACTAACGCTGAGAAGGTATAGTTCACTACCGAGCCACAACCCGATCTGCAATATCAAATGAAATAACAGCAAAGACCTTGGGTCCCCAGTCTCTGGTTGCCTGCTCTTGGGTGCCATGCCCTTGGGTGCCTGCTCTCAGGTTACAGGCCCCTGAGTGCCTGCTCTTCTGTGGACTAAGTGCCGTGTGAAGTGGAAAAGGAAGCGACCTCGACTGGTGCCATGGTCCTCACCCAGCCCCATTGTTCAAGTCTTGACACAGAATCTGCCCTTGACCTCCCCCACTCCCCTGCCACGTGACATCCGGGTCTGAAGATCCTTGTGTTCTAAGACAGAAGAACTTGTCCAGGGCTGGCAAGCTCATATCCTTGGCTGGGTTTGGGGTGAGTGGATGAATGCTTTTCAAAACAAACAGCGTTTTTTGTTGTTGTTGTTGTTTTTTTTTTTTTATCAAGCCTAGATATTTGCCGTTGCGAGTTGTCCCCTTCGTGGAAAGGTACCACGGGGTCACTATTCCGTGGCAGATGCGGGGACTGCCTTTCCCGTGGGCCTGGGCCTCTGCTTTTTTGACTTGGCAGTCACTGGTTAAACCCAAATTAATCTCAAGTGTGAGCTAGTCAACGGAAAAGTACAGAGGCAGCCTCGGGGAGCCGCCAGTGAAAACAGTTGTGTCTCTTCACAGCCCAGACCAGGAGCAGTCCCTCTCATGGGTCACCTTTGCTTAGACGCTCCAGAAAACATCATGCTTGAGACGGAAGTCAGCATCTCAGGATTAAAAGAGACTGTTAAGACGTTTGTTTCCCAGAGACAATTGGCAGAGACACAACAATGTTTAAGACTCTTGTGACAGTCACAGCTGTCACAAGTTAAGGGGCTGCCACTGAGTTCTGGGGTCCGTTGAGGGTTTTGCCTGTGTTCACGATCTCTAACATCATGTCTGTTTTCCTGAGGAAGAGACAGGGCAGCTGAATCAGTGTCCCAGTTATTAGGTGGTCGCAGTGAAGCTTGATCCAAGATAGCTCGAGGGAGCAGCTAAACCCATGTTTTCTAGCCAGCTGTGTTCCCCACTATGCCAGACCTTTTGGGTAGGAATGCTCTACCCCTCAAGGCCTCAGTTTCCTCCTCTGTGTAACAAAGGCAATAAAAGCTGCTTCAGTGATTGGCATATTGACTGAGCTGTGGTGCAACAATTGGATCCCCTCGTCCCCAGCGAGGTCTAGTTTTCCCACCCTGTGAAATGACCGGTTTGCCCTGGATCTGAAGAGCCGGTTTCATCCTGGCTCTTTAATTCCAGGCTGTGGAAAAGGCATAGATGACGGTCCTGTGCTCTCCTGTAGTTTCCAGGCATCCATCGGATGAGACTTCAGCCCCCACCGCCTCCTCAACATCCTCTCCTTACTTTCCGGGGACTTTGCAACTCTTTGCAGCTCTCCTGTTTTGCACTAGCAGTCTCTGGCATCCACCCCCCCCCCCCCGCCTCCCATCTCAGCTTATCCAGAATGACATCATGGTGCCTACACCTTTAAGATTATATAAATCTGTGATCCCGCAATGGCCTCCATCCCCATGGTAACACTGAGGAGTTTCCCTTTTGTGAGGAAAGCTGTCATGTCACTTCCTGATGCTGACAAGTCAGTTTGGGAGATTAAAACGAAGTGGGGGGCGGGGTGCCTCTGAGAAGTGCTGGCTGCTTGGTTTCTGTTGCTGTATACAGAGGCAAACACTGTCAGCCGGCTGGCCCCGCCTGCCGTGTTGGAGCTGGCTTTCCCACACCCCCTAGCGGGGTGGATCCCAGTCACCTGGGGCTGTTTGTCTCCAAAGGCTGCATTCTGGGTAGCTGGTAGGAAGGCTGCCCACCTCTGGGGACTTTTTTTTTTCCTGGTGCTGTGCTGGGCAAGTTTGTTCAAGAACAGTCTGGTTGAGTGCAGCCTGGGCTCCCTCCTGTGTGTCAGCTCAGCGCTGGGTTTGTTCTCCGAAGAACAAAGGGTCCTCAAGGTATTGGCCTTGAGTGTTGTATTGCATAGAAGTTCTGTTCAGGAAAGTACCTTAAAACCCCCATCTTCTAATGAGTTTCTAAAACTAAGAGCCAGTCCCACTCCTTCCTCGCCTCCTTCATTGATCAACCAGGCAATAAGTATCCATGACTCCATGCCCTCTGTTTGGGGAAAGACAAAGCACTCGCTGGTAAGGGGCCCGCAAACCGGAATGTGTGTAAATAAGACTGTGGGATATGGATGGAACCATGAAGGTGGGTTAGTAATAGAGAATATTCCAGGCTAGTCAGCCTGGTTAGTCAGGCACGGGTTACTCAGAGGGGTCACCAGCCACATCGAGACCTGAATGGTGAGCTGGGAAAAGGGTTTCAGCCCAGAGGGCAGCAAAACCTGAGGCTTGAATGGTCCCTTAGTGGACAGGGCATAGTACACTTGAGTCAGTCAGACCCGTGTTTGAGTCCCAGATTTTGACAGTGGCTTGTCAAACTCTTGAAGTCTCAGTTTCCCCATCTTTTTTTTTTTGGTTCTTTTTTTTCGGAGCTGGGGACCGAACCCAGGGCCTTGCGCTTCCTAGGTAAGCGCTCTACCACTGAGCTAAATCCCCAGCCCCCAGTTTCCCCATCTTTAATGTGGTCCAATTGCCTCTTACTCTAAAGGTGGTTTTGATTCATGGCTTAACTTAATGAAAAAGCACATTATCGAGCTTGTGAGTCAGCTGGTCCCCATTCTGTCACAGCATTGATGCCCCTCCCTGAGCAGAGTGCCCTGGCAGAGGGAAGCAGGGGTGAGCTGTCCTGCTGCTGTCGTGACGCCAGCCTGCATTCACATAATGCCTGTCACTCAGCTTTGCCAGAAGAAGTGGCCTTGCTCTGAGATCACCCCGCCCTGCCCCACTGACCTAGGCCCGCTCAGAGACAGTTTCCTCATCCGTAAGAAGCACCTGAAGTGTCACCCAGCTTCCTTTCCTGTTCGACTCCTAGGTCTAACTCCCCTCCATCCTCAAGGCCAGGAACCTTGAAGTCCTGGGCTTCCTTCAGGCTGGTCTCAGAAAGTACAACTTAGAAGGCAGGTGTTTCTAAAGATGGCCCAGCGAGGGGACCTTTGAAAAGTGAATTGGTGTGATGGCTATGTTTTGATCCTCCTGAGAATGGGCTTCCCTAAAGAGTCTATGGAAGGAAGGTACCACCTGCCCCCAACTCCCAGGCCTGTCCTTGCTGTGCTCTGGACCACACCGTAAAGATGGGATTATAAATCACCACGACAACAGGCATCAGTCATTCATTCATCCCTTCAGTAAGTACGTACTAGTACTGATGGTTCTCCTTAAGCTTTCAAAGGATTAAGAAACGAGAAGGAATTCTGGGATTGATCTACCAGCTGGTATCTGACTGACCATGGAACACGTCTTTCCTCAAGGTCTCAGTCCTGGTATCTCTATAGGAGAGTCACCAGGGATTCGCTTCGGGTGGGTGCTAAGCAGACGTGGACTTGTGGAGAGTGTCACACATTAGCCCCTTTGACCGGTCCTGTTGTTAATGGCCGGTGAGAAAAAGATAGAGTATAGGAAGGCGCACTGACAGTCTCCAACTTTAACCTCTGTTCTAGGTGTTTGTCTAGATGTAGACGAAAGTACCAGTAGCTCCCTAGAAATAGTCACGCGCCTAAGAGGTGCCCAAACCCAGCAATTCCAAATGCACACCTGGGATTTGCCCCTAAGCCAGGCTCTGTCTGCAGGGCATCCTGCCTGGGACGACAGAGGCTCATGACATACTTAATTCAACAGCAAACTGAGACGGGGCTATCTTCAAAACATAAAAATCCCAAATAAACCAATCCTATCACTTCTAAAATGGCCTGTGTGGCGTGGCGTGGCATGGCTACCCTTGACCTTGCCTGAGTTGCGGAAGTAACCTGAGCTGTTTCCTGGGTTGTTCAGCCCAACTGTAAACACCCAGCTGGAAGTGAAGCTGGTCTCTGCCCCAGTTCCTGTCCCTGCAAACGTTTTTCTTCACCTTCCTTACTTTTTTTTTTAAACTTTTGGTTACTTTTGTCCTATGTTGGGCACCAGAATGTTGTGATAAATATTATTTGGGGGTTTCTATTCCACTTTGGATCATTTAATTCTCAAAGGCACAAAACCTTTATAATTATAATAATCCTTAAAGCATGAGAGCTGGGCAGATATGAACCCTCTAAGATATTTTCTCTACTTCCCATCAGTAACCCTGAGATATCGCTCACCATGTTCCGCCTGGGCTGTTCCTATTCCCACAGGTCAGCCCTCGTGGTCATGAGGACACGATCCATCTACCCATGTCCACTTCCTCCTTCCTCCTCCTCTCTCTTTCCCTCCCTAGTGGTCTCTGCCTCGGACCCCCAAGCCTTGGAATCAAAGCCCCGCCTACCTCTCTTCTGCCCAACAACAGACTGTAGGCATCTTTATGAATCAATCACAGTTTGGAGGACGAGGTTTATACTACAAAAGCTGGTATGTGTGAGGATCTGCGTGTCTTGGAACAGCCAGGTCTTGGTTTATCTTGGGATATTTAGCATTTGAATATCTAACAGCACTAGCCCACTACACAAGGATATTTCATTGAGCAAAAAATTCTGGATTTTGCTTTCTTCCTTTAATTACACTGAAGATATAGCCCACTACCTTTAGGCTGTCGTTGTCACAGTTGGGAAGTATGCTAATAACCCTACTTTCCTTCTTTCTTCTCTTAGATCTAGGGATTTACCTTTGTAAGAAATCTTACTCTAATGTGTCTCTGTAGGTTTCTATGCACATCGCTTTGACATGCCGTGCTCTGAGATCTGTCACTTAACGCTGTTTAATGTTCTGGGAAGTTCTTGTTATCGTTCTTCTATATTCTTTAGATACTAACATCGTTGTTTTATTTTACTGAGTGGCCAATAGCTCTCCTAGTCTTGCTGTGTTTCTCTCTCTCTGGAAATTAACCCAGGGCTTCGCGCATGCTAGGTGGGTGCTCGATCACTGGGCTATATCCCCAGGCTTCTTTTTTCATATTTTAAAATTTATTATTTTGAGAGAGTCTCACTAAATTTCCCAGACTGACCTTGGGCTTGTGTCTTCTGTTTCAGCCCAGCTTGCGCTCTCTCTCTCTCTCTCTCTCTCTCTCTCTCTCTCTCTCTCTCTCCATTCATCTGTCCATCTATCTATCTACCTATCTATCCATCTATCTATCCATCTATCTATCTATCTATCTATCTATCTATCTATCTATCTATCTATCTATCTATCTATCTATCTATCTAAGACAGGGTCTGTCTATGTACCTATCCTGGAACTCACAAAGATCCACCTGCCTCTGCTGACCGAATGCTAGGATTATAAGTATCCCCAGATTTGTAAAAAGTATTTATTATTGGTATGAGTGTGTGTGTGTGTGTGTGTGTGTGTGTGTGTGTGTGTTATAGGGGGAAGAGGTGGGTGTACAGGCCACACCTTTGAAGGTCAAAAGACTTTGGCTTCCAGCGGTTGAACTCAGGTCTCCAGGCTGGTGCATCGAGCCCCTTCCCCTGCCCCTCACCCCACTGCCTGTCCCTGCTTCTCAGCTGACTGAACCATCTCTCCATCCCTGTTTTTGATTTTGACCATGCTTCGTGTGTGTGTGTTTACTTTTGGCTCATGGGGTGTGAAAAATACTGGCCACCATTTGAGGCTTAGGGTGAGCCTCAAAAAACAGTGGACTTTGTCTCAGGGGTTTAAGCAGTTGGGGTAACCTTAATCCAGTCAGAGCATGAGATGACCTTGGTAACTTCGAGACGGCTTTGAGAGCCTGGGATGATCAGCTTGGTTGGAATCCGGGGAGTTAAATCGAGTTGGAGATCAGCTGAGAGCTTGGAGGGGGCTTAGCAGGCACCTCCTTGAGGAACTCTAGACTTTTATTCTTGTCTTGCTCGACATGTATGTCTCTACAAAGTGACACTTGACTTCTTAGCCTTCATTTTGTTTTCCACATTTCAAAGTTGGGAGATAATAGCTTAACTTCTTATAACCCAGTACTAGAGTTCATCCAGTTTTCCTTTTCATCAATGAGACTGTAGCAAAGGATTCGAGTTTCAAACCCCAGAAGGAATGGGATAGGGTAGGTGAACTTCAGGAGGCTCGGATCAAGAGGATATGGGCTGGGACTGCACAGCCAGGCCCTCCACACTGTGCATCTCTGAAGGGTTTTCTCTTAAGAAACAGTAACTGACTGAGGTGGCAGGTTATTTCATCTGATGTAAACATTACACATGTGTACGTGTACCAAAATACCACATGGTACCTATTAATGCACATAATTTCAGCATTTTCCGTATCATTAAAAGAAATTAGAAGCATGTACATCCAGAGAGAAACTTGCAGCATATCCGGTCACCGTCTCCTCAGAACATACCTGATCTTCTATCTAACCCACATTCAAGGACTTGGCTTCTCCTGTCCTTACTCCCTCAGGGACTCGCACCTGAACTTCCTGCCAACTCCTTGTTCCTTCAGTTCTCCTTTCAACAGCTGTGGAAAGACTGGCTACTCTTTGACTGTCACCAATTAAACTAGGCTGCTTCCCAACAATGGAAGGCCCTGTCTTTTCCTCGTCTCTCCTTTTTTCCCATGGTACCCATCACCTGACATTTGTTTAATGGTTCAGGGTCTGTGAGGACAGTGGCCACATCTCACTCACTTACCGCCCGACACCTGGTCTTACACTCCAGCCTGGCATGCTAAGGGTTCTACACACACACACACACACACACACACACACACACACACACACACACACACACACACGGTGAAGGGAGGAGCTTAAACAGGTCCCTTCCTCTCTGGGTAAGTCCTGGGCACCAGCATAGGGGAAGTGACTGTTTTGTGCTCAGCCATCTCTTTCCCTTCTACATGAGGCAATTTCCCTTGGAGACCTTCCCACAGTACTCAGTGGCATGCAAACAAAACAGAGCATCCGAAAGCACTGGTGAGCAGGAAGCAGGCGGCTTCCCTGGCCATACGGGACCTAGCTATGCTGGGGTTCTCCCACCCGGATCAGTGCTGGGTCAGGGGAGGCTTGCAGTGAGAGATCGACCTCAGGGACTTCACTCAGAGACCCTGTGTTCCACCACTTCCCCTTAGTTCCTCCCTCTTGCTCAGGAGAGAATTCCCCCCCGACTGCGGGCCTTTGCTGAGGTGGAGGGTAGTAACTGATTCACGGGGAAGTCAGCGGGGACGCTCCTGGCTCTGACTCACAACTTCTCATCTGGTAGGAAGGCTTAACATCCCACGTCGTCCTCTTGGAAATGTCCTTTGTTTAGTGGCCATTGGGGATTCTCCTCTGGCCTCCTATACGGCTCTTGGTCAACCTTCCTGGCATTCGGGACTCTTTGTCAGTTCCTCAATAAAGAGGAGAGTTGGTCTGTGTGGGTGCTGAGGGAAGGTGGTGAGAATGCCTCCCTCCCCCCCCCCCTTTTTTTTAGCTTCCACCCAAATGCTGGCTGTCACTGCGGCTGGAGGGCTGAAGGAGCATTTGGTAGAGTCTGGAGGCACCTCTGTCTACAGGGGGCACGTGCCATGCTTGTGGGGTGGGGGCAGGTGTTGGTGGTCTGCTGTGAATATTGCTGGAGACATGAGGGCAGGTACTTGACCGAGACAAGGACTCCATTCTTATCACCCACAGTTCAATCCAAAGAGCAACCCTTCCTGAGCGAGAAGTGCCATGCCTTCGGCTGGATGCTAGTGATAAAGATGGAGACACATGGGGGTGACTCTAACCTCTGGGTCTCTGCCATTAGTAAGTAGTCGAGACCACAGTGCTTCAGGGATAGGGACCCAGGGACCGAGAGTTGCCTGAGGAGAACCGACAAGAAGGATACACTGAGGAAGAGACCTGGAGACATGGCATAGGAAGGGCTTCTGGGTCCCGGAATGTGTAGAGAGTCTGAAGCCTTGGTTTTATGTAAGGAATAAGGGTTCCTGGAGTTGCTCCTGGACTCCTTCTCACCCCCACTTCTCCAGAGCCGCACCCCAGGAATTTCATGCACCTGTTCAGCTCTCTCAAAGGGTGGATCAGAGCCGTGTGTCTCTAACACTGGACACATCACAGAGTGGGCAGGTAGTGTCCTGAGAAGAAAGTTGAGCTGGTTAGTGCTGTGGTTTGCCCTGGAGTTATCTGTATTTTGATGGTAATTCCACTGCCCCAAGGACAGCTGACTAGTCACGAACTCAGAACTCTGGTGACTTCACCAACTCCCCATTGAATTTGTAAAATACAGGTGAGGGGCAGGTACAGGATAAAGGGAGGCCTGTCATTGGAGGAGAAGGAAGGATGGGTGGGAGGGAAGTTTGAAGGAAGAGGAGGAGACTGGAATGGAAAGGAGGAGAGGGGAGGAAGAGAGAGAAGCCATGGCAGAACAATATGGCGGGTGACATTAAGATTCCATGCTGTACCTTTACAGGTTGTTGCAAATGTTCTTAAGGGATGGATGGTACTGGGCTTTGTATGTTTAGGTGGGCAACTATATCTTATCAATTGGGTCAAAGATTATAGTGTTGTGTGTTCTTTTATGTGACGATTTGAGTGTAGCAAAGTGTGCGGCGGCAGGAATTGTGATGTGTTTCCGCCAAGATATCTAGCAGATATCTTGGGGCACCGTGGGCTGGACCTAGTGAGGTAAAAGACAACAATACTTTTTTTATTTTTTATATTTTTACAACAACAGATTAGGACTGTGGCCTCTGCTTCCTCTCGGGACTCTGTTAGTTGTTCTTTATACCATTTTGTCAGTGACTGAAACGATGGTGCTGCCACAGGCTTTGCTGGCCAGCCTCTTTTAGCTTATCCTTGTTTGACTTTTACTGGGAACACCTAAACAAATGTCTGTTCACCTTGGATAGGGCACTAATGACAGACCAAAGAAAGGATTTCACATACAGCTAGGTGAAACTGCTAGCTTGATTGGGGTTATTTACAGGGTATGAGAGACTCCATGGCAGTCGCATCATTGAAAAAGTATCAGTGGAATTGATAGGCAGCTAGAAAGAAAGTTTCCCTCTCCCCAGCAATTGCTGTTGCTTATATAACCTTGGGAAGGAACCTTGAGACTCTTATGAGTTTCAGGAGGTTCCTAAGCCTTGTAAGATGTACTTCCTGAAACTTAATAGAAGTCTGCCTCTTCCATTTAGGAAGAAACATTTGAGGAATTTCGTTCAATCTCCTAGCACGAACATGCACGTGTATACACACACACACACACACACACACACACACACACACACACACACACACAAAACCATGTACACTCATGGAGATTTAAAAATGTAATGTTAAGAATTCTGAGGAAATCGCTACATAACACACATCCTTATCCTCAGCAATTACCACTTTCTGAAGAGCTAGGACATGAGGGTTGTGCTCTAGCCCCAACTGTACCATTTTCTTGTTGTGTGACACTCAGCAAATCACATAACTTTTCTGGACTTCAGATTCTTAATCCTTAAATATCGAGTAGATGGGTTCACCATGGACCTTCATCATGGGCCTTCAGAGGTTGGAAAATATCCAATGCAGTTAAAATGGCCTTGTCCCCAGCCTAGAGAGAGCCATTAGGACTCACATGCCTTGGCTGTGACTGGCAGTGTCTGGCTGCTCCATGGACTGGCTCTGCTCATCTTTTCTATACGGCCTTCCTGCAGATAGTCTTAGCAAGACAGAACCTGATAGCCCAGTAGGGACATTGCTTGCCTAGCATGGTATCCAAGAGATTTGCTTCCAGTGTCATTGGCCTCTGTGTCTAACAGGGTGGAAGATATTCTTGCTGCTGTTGGCCCAACACATATACTTTCGATAGATCACGGTAAAGATGTGTCGCACTTGCAAGGGGTCTCCACAAAGAGGGCAGTGCTTTGCTTCTATCCAACAGATAGTGCCAGGAGCTGGGGCAGCAGCAATTGTGACCCATAACATGACACTGGGAATGACAACAGGACAATAAGACAGAAGGACGCTGGGTTGGTCACTGTGGACGACAGGAAACAATGAGTCTCCACAGTTTCTTATGCATCGTGACACATCCTGGAACTGTCTCTTCAAGGATGTTTGCAGGTGAAGAGCCTGGGCCAGATGTGTTTCCTACCAAGGACTAATACAGATAACTCCTTTCCCTGTAGTCCCAGGACTTGGGAGGCCAACGCAGGAGGGGCAGGAGTTAAAGAACAGCCTGGGCTATATAGCAAGATTCTATTCTAAGGAAAACCAAAACAATGGCTCTGGGTTTCTCCAATACAAATTAGGATAGGTTTGTCTCCTCAATTAAAGAGCTTCTATGGCTCAGTGGAGTAGTTCACCTGTAGAGGGTTTGGCCTAATGTTGCTTGAATCCCCAAAACTGTTAGCACAGAGAGTCTGCAGGAAGGCATTGAGGGACTCTGCCCCCAGTTTATTCTTATTGATAAGTAAAGATGCCAGCAGCCAATAACTGGGGAGACAAGACATAGGTGGGGTTTAGTTTTCCCCGGGCTTGGGACCAAGGGAAAAGAGCAGGGATCAGATAGCAGCCAGGCCTTAGAAGAGTACGCAAGAGAGAGACAGGGGTCACCTTGTCTTAGGGGAGTGTGCAGGAGAAGAGAAGGTGCCACCGTGGGTTAGTTGAATCAAAAATATGGCCATGTGGTCTGGCCATTTGGAGTTAGTAGCAGCCTAGATGAAACACAGAAACAGTGGGGTTAGGGATAGAAGGTAGAGTTTAACAGCATGGAGGGTAGGCAGCTGTCCAGCTATTGTGCTGCTTAGGGCTTATTTAAATATAAAGGGTGTGTGTGTGTGTATGTGTGTGTGTGTGTGTGTGTAGGTAGAAAGGAACCCTGCAACAGGATTTGTTAAAATATTCACACTACATTCACCCTTTTTAGCAGGGATGTGTTCAAGCCCGTCATATACAGATGTTGCTTTCTAAGACTTCCCCTTATATGAAGCGGTGAACTGTATGGGCACTATCTGAACGACACTGAAAACTATTCTATTTGTGTGTCCGTGCGTCTATGTGAGAGCACTCGGGTGCCTGTGGAGGCCAGAGGAAGGTGTTGGGTCCCTCGTGAGCCTGTTGATGCGGGTTCTGGGATCCAGACTCCAAGCTCCATGAGTGGCCAGCATGTGCCCCTGACCACAGAACTGCCTGTAGCTCTGAACTGTGTCTGTCTGTGCACTGTAAGTACCCACCCTTCCACTTACAAGAAGCCCATGACAGTGCCCCTGGCATGTGTGAATCGACAGCATCACGGAGCTCAGCTTGGGGGCATTCTTAACTGAAGTGTGGGGGACGCCACATACCATATAAGAACGTATGTAGAAGACTTCTGAGCAGGGGCGGCTAAACCGGACCCTGCACGTATGTAGTAGATGTACACCGGACCCTGTACATATTTAGCAGATGAACAGCTTGGTCTTCATGTGGGTCTCAAATGACAGGAGTATGGGCTGTCCCTGACTCTGTTGTCACCTGTGGATCTGGCTCCCCTAACTGTGCTCCCTTATTTGGCCTCAGTGGGAGAGGATGCGCCTAGTCCGCTGTGACTTAATGTGCCAGGGTGAGGTGATACCCAGGGGCGACCTCCTCTTCCTTAGAGAAGGAGAGGGGGAAGTAGAGAAGGAGCCTTGAAAGAGGGGACCAGGAGGAGAGACTATGATTGGAATATAAAGTAAATATAATAATAATAATAATAATAATAATAATAATAATAATAATAATATAAAAAATAAATAATTAAAGAGCTTACCAAGAATTAGCACACAGAAGGGAAATGTCACCCAGATAAAAGGGATTGGGTTGCTGTTAGGTCTCACCAGGTGGACACCGGTGTAGGGTGCTGACTGGATGGCTCGCAGATACACCGTTACATTGTTGCGGACTAAGTTTTGAAATGTGAGTTGTTATCCTCTCGGAACAAACAAGGATGTGGGGAGGATGTGATGGCCCAGTCTGCTTGCTGGAGTGAGAAACACTGCCTGCTACAGGAGCATGGCAGCTAAGGCCACAGCTGGGGCTTGTTATGGTTAACTTTGGGAGGAGACGATTGCTCAGAGGCAACACCAGCCTCCATCTGCACAGTCTGTCCTGAGACAGTGGCAACCTTGTTCTGAGGCTTGATCCATTAGCACAGCCTTCCTCCAAGTATGGTGTCCACCACCATGATGACTCTAAAATAACTAGGTGGTGGATGGCATGCACTGTAGGGATGCCCTGGACAGATGCAGCTGCAGTTAAGGAAGGGCTCCATTTTGTACCTCAGCTCCAGCACCGACTAAGGGGTAGCCACCTGGCTTTCTGCACGAGCCCCACGGAGATTAGGGTCTAGAGAACCTGCCCAGAACTGGAGCATGTGCTATGCACTGTGCTGTGAGTGGTCAAGTCCTTTGTCTCTCTCTGCCTTGAGAGTGCTGTGTCTTCTGCCAGCGCCTGAAACCAAAGCAGCCTCCGGCATCAGTGTGCAAATAGGGAAAGCGTGTTAGAGCATCATGCTTCTGACAAGGGCCCTATGAAACTGAGTCCTGTCATTAGTCCCAGTGACCCCCCTCGGTAACCTGGTAAAATAAAATTGCTCTCAGCAAACACATCTAGTGTCAGCTTTACAGTGTTGACAAATTTATAGTTTTATATATTTTTAAGATATCATTTATATATTTTGTTTTTTTCTTTTCTTTTTTTTTTATTAACTTGAGTATTTCTTATTTACATTTCGAGTGTTATTCCCTTTCCTGGTTTCTGGGCCAACATCCCCCTAACCCCTCCCCCTCCCCTTCTTTATGGGTGTTCCCCTCCCCATCCTCCCCCCATTGCCACCCTCCCCACAACAATCACGTTCACTGGGGGTTCAGTCTTAGCAGGACCCAGGGCTTCCCCTTACACTGGTGATCTTACTAGGATATTCAATGCTACCTATGAAGTCAGAGTCCAGGGTCAGTCCATGTATAGTCTTTAGATAGTGGCTTAGTCCCTGGAAGCTCTAGTTGCTTGGCATTGTTGTTCATATGGGGTCTCCAGCCCCTTCAAGCTTTCCAGTTCTTTTTCTGATTCCTTCAATGGGGGTCCTGTTCTCAGTTCAGTGGTTTGCTGCTGGCATTCGCCTCTGTATTTGCTGTATTCTGGCTGTGTCTCTCAGGAGAGATCTACATCCGGCTCCTGTCTGCCTGCACTTCTTTGCTTCATCCATCTTGTCTAATTGGGTGGCTGTATATGTATGGGCCACATGTGGGGCAGGCTCTGAATGGGTGTTCCTTCTGTCTCTGTTTTAATCTTTGCCTCTCTATTCCCTGCCAAGGGTATTCTTGTTCCCCCTTTTAAAGAAGGAGTGAAGCATTCACATTTTGATCATCCGTCTTGAGTTTCATTTGTTCTAGGCATCCAGGGTAATTCAAGCATTTGGGCTAATAGCCACTTATCAATGAGTGCATACCATGTGTGTTTTTCTGTGATTGGGTTACCTCACTCAGGATGATATTTTCCAGTTCCAACCATTTGCCTACGAATTTCATAAAGTCGTTGTTTTTGATAGCTGAGTAATATTCCATTGTGTAGATGTACCACATTTTCTGTATCCATTCCTCTGTTGAAGGGCATCTGGGTTCTTTCCAGCTTCTGGCTATTATAAATAAGGCTGCGATGAACATAGTGGAGCACGTGTCTTTTTTATATGTTGGGGCATCTTTTGGGTATATGCCCAAGAGAGGTATAGCTGGATCCTCAGCCAGTTCAATGTCCAATTTTCTGAGGAACCTCCAGACTGATTTCCAGAATGGTTGTACAAGTCTGCAATCCCATTTTGTTTTTTTCTTGTTTTTGTTTTTTGTGTTTTGTTTTGTTTTGAGATGAGGTTTTGTTTGTATAGCCTTGGAATTCCCTTTGTAGACCAGGCTGGCCTCAAACTCAGACACTCACCTGTCTCTGCCTCCTAAGTGCTGGGATCAAAGGTGTGCACCACCACACCTGGCTTTATTACTTTTAATAAAAACGGTTCTCAGCTGAGTGTTCATGTGAGGGCGTGTGTAAGCAAGTGCAGGTGCCCACAGGTGTCACATCTCTGTGGAGCTGGAGTTACGAGTGGTCCTGAGCCTCCTGTTATCGCTGAGGGAGCAGAACTCAGGTCCTCTTGTAAGAGCAGTAATCGCTCTTAGCCACTGAGCATCGTTCCAGCCCTTAGTTTGACATATTTTTGAGGTTTGAGAAATGCAGAATTTATTATTCCTGCCAACAAGCCTTTTTTAAAAAGGCCATATTTATACTTAAAATATCCATTCTCTGCACCCTTCCCCCCCATCTTAGCCATTCAGTGTCTCCTAGAGTTTTCTATCCTCATGCTAATACAGCATGTCCCCATGGTTGGGTGTTTTAGTCAATGCAATGTTTTAGACTAATCTACTTGCATTAGTAGATCTTTAAACACAATTTCATGGACTTAATTTCCAGAGTGCATTTAGATCCAGAATAACACTGCAGAGGGTGTGGTGGGCTCCCATATGTCCCAAGGTCCAAAGAGCCCGCCATCACTGCTTGGCAGAGAGGTGAATCTGCTGGGGGTTGACAGCTGGAGTTCATATCGGTGCTCACTCCTGTGAGTTCGCTGCCCTGGGGAGCGTAAGGGCTCTGGCTCCAGTTCCAGAGGGTACCCACAGGAACCTGAGGTGCATCTTCTCCGCTGTAGCCCCTCACCTGGCAGAGCCCATGCTCATCAGAGCCAGCACATGGTGTATGGGACCTGGAGTCCCAGTGTCACTACTCTGGGTGGCCTATATACATTAGAGAGACTGTTACAAACCAAACTGTAAAAAGGGGGTCGGGGCCATAGATCAGGGGCACAGTGCTTGATCAGAATATTTAAGGTTTAGGTTCAATACTTGGTGCCAGAAAAGGAAAAGCAGTTAAGAGCATTTACTGTTCTTTCTGAGGACCTAGGATGGATGCCCAGCAACCACATTAGGGAGCTCACAACTGCCTGCACTTTAGCTCCAGAGGATATAACGCCACCTACTGGCATCTGCGGGTACCTACATGCTCATGGTCTACACTAGCTCACACAGGCGCTCACATGCACACATAAACAAAATAAAATTATTTAACTAATAAGACTATCTTCTTAAAGGCCAGGTGGAAACTGGGTAAGGACCCACGTGGGGCACAGCCTTGGGGATGTAGACTGGAGAGCGAGGGTTACGCTCTGGGATGAATGTCGTGGGTGAGCAACTGTGGCTGGTGTATGTATATGGAAATGTGTTAAGGTCCGTGGCTAGGCGAGGAAGGTAAGGCTGTCCTGTGACTGCTCAGGCGTGAACTCGAGGCACAGCCCTGCTCTCTGAGTGGAGGAAAAGGCATGTCTGGTCTGAGGAAGCTGAGTGGAGCTTACCACCTGTGTATCCAGCCAGCTCGTCCAGAAGAGCTCTTGTTCATTTAAGGTGCTAGCTGGGGACAGGCACCTCATTAAGTGCAGGGCATCTGGGGCCCACATGGAGCGGGCCTTCCAGGGGGCAATGGAACTATTTTTAGTGGCCTGGGCTAACTCCCAAATCCTGACGACTATTTCTGGCACCAAAGATTGCCCTGAAGGATGTGGAAAATTTTTGTGTTAAGAACGTCTGGTCTCTCTGTGGCTAAGCAAGGACACTGTGCAGAGACCAGGACCGAGGGCCCAAGGGCTTCTGGGAGAAACAATAGCTCTGAGCATAAAACTGGGGCCTACTCCTGGCTGGGCTTTACCAGATCAGTCTGGTGAGGGCAACTATCTCACTGGTGTGCCAGGACTGTCCCGGGTTTAGCATCAGAGAGCCGTATTCAGGAAACCCTTTAGGGGTGGCTGGTCACCCTAGCTCTCCGTTAGTCCCTGTGTGTCTTAGAAGTTACTTTAGAACCAAGATTGATAGGTGTTTTCTCCAGGGCTCACAGTGGGTGTAGTAGGTGCTGTTACAGCTGCCATCTACAAGGAAACTGAGGCAGAGAGGAGCTCCACTGTGGGGAGGCCTGGGCTTGCTACTTCCTGCTTTTCAGGTGCCTGGGCTTCATTTTGCCCCATGGAGAAATAATGCCCTTGGTCCTAGGAAAGTCTAGATTCAGTCACTTAGTACCAAGGCCAAGTCCCCATCTCACCCCACTTGTTGGTAAAAGGTATCCTGCCAACATCTTTGGGGATGGCAGGCACCTGGCTATGAGATCCGTTCCCTGGAGTTGTCCTGAGGTTACCCTGGCAGGTGGCTTTCGGTCTCCTGCAGAGGGCAAGTAGGGTGGGCAGTCCCGGAGCCCAGCGTCCCCTACTGCCTTAGGCAGTGACAGTCCAGCGGCCCAGACGTTGGACCCAGCACTGGAACGCAGCTCCTCCGGAGGGCCATGCCTAGGGCAGGAAGGGCTGGCGCCTCCAGTTCTCACCAGCCTCAGGTCGGAAGCAGCTGAACAATAGAGTTACCCGAAGAGGAGGGGGCTGAGTTTGCACCCGAGGGACCAGGCAGGGGAGAGGGTGGGGTCCAGGATGCATGGAGATCTGGCCCTATGCCCTGGTGCTGCTCAGAGACAGTGACCCACCAGAAGAAGGGGTCTTGGTCATCATGCCTCTTTATAAGTAAACTGTATGTAACTAGACGGTGAGCGGGGGAGTTCTGTTAGATTCAGTCCTGCTTAGAAATGTGAAAGGGTGTAACAACATCGTTCTACTAACCCAGGACTTGAGGAAGCATTGGGCACCCGTGGCAGTTCTCACTCTAGAAAAATACAGCAGCATGTCACCTGAGCCTTGGCTGGGAGAACAAGAATACATCCCATCAGGGAGTCATATCACACAGGAATCCATCGGCCCCTTCCACTTCCCAACACTAGGCAGGAGCCACCACAAAGACGTGCCCCTGTCAGCAGGCATCAGATGTGGGCCCACGGGAAGGAGCTGGCGTGTGCCACAGAATTGCTGCAAGGGATGCGGTGACGACTTCAATAGAAAGGCCCCTAACAGATGAAAAGATCTTCAAGACACCTGAAGAAAGACCCCGGAATCTGTCTGGGGTTCGCCCATCTACTTTGAACTGAGTTTCCAGGTGGGATTTTTGGAGCCCAGCAGTTTGGAGACCCCTGACTTAGGGTGGGAGGGAACCAGTCAGGGCCATTGCCTCCCCTGACAGGTATGTCCTTGGCGTGTCAGGCAGTGTAGAAGGTGGAACAGAGAGGTAGGGTATCTTTTTTTACACTGAGGGTCATCTTTTTATAGTGTGTGCATTTTTTGGGTAGCCCTTCAGGATCTGACCTTTAATTCTGCCTGCCGATGTTTAAAATTAGAACTCTTGGCCAGGGCTGTTGTATTCTGCTGCCTGGGAACCAGCATAAACAACACGCACCTGCTGCCGGGACGAGGAACGTGTCCCTGATCCAGGGCAGCTGTGCACAGCTGGCCCTTGCCTTTGCTGGGGCTCAGCAGTGTGGCCCTGCCGCTTCTGATGGGCTTGGTTCCACCTGCCATGCTTCTGAGCGGATTCTCGCACACATCTGTGGGCACCTATGAGGGAATTTCTACAGGCACAGTGTCGGAGTACATCGGTTGGAGCTGGTCCTGAGAACAAGGTCAACCAGGGTTCGCAGCCAGTCAGCCAGGAATGATCTTGGCCTAGGCTTTTAATACAAGTGTGGATATGAACACAACTGGATGTTAGGGGAGAGCATCGAGAATTCCTGATGTCCAGGGAAGTGAATGAAGAGTCATTTAAGCCCTGCAATGCTAGGCATTTCCTATTGCCTCAGTGTTAGGGGGTGGAGACTTGTATCTTAGTACAGGGGATCAGAGAGGTGAAGTTTCTTCCCTCAGGGTGCATAGCTGGCAGTTGCAGAACTAAGCTTTGAGCTGAGTGAGTCGGAGCACAGAGCCATTGTCCTTTAAGTTCCACCACCCAGTAGGTGCGCGGATGGTCTGGATGGTTCCGTGCCCTCCTCTAGAGGGAGGCATTCACACCACAGCATGCAAGGTTACTGTGATGTGAGAATCGGGGGAAGACTTCTCAGAGGAGGAGGCAGCTGGGCAGGGCTCCACAGACTCAGTAAGAGTTTACTAGACAGGGTTCTGGTGGGACAAAGAATATTAAGGAAGGGGCTTCCCAGAGGAGAGGAGCCTGTTAAAGGCAAAGGGGTGGGTGACATAGGCAAAGTCTCCAGAGACCAGGGGTTCCCTATGATGTGTATAGGATAAGGGTTGGGGGACATGAGGGCTGGTTGGTAGCTACCAAGGTGGAGACACTGGAGACTCTCAAACTCACAGTATACACTCTAGTGTGTGGCAGGCAGGGAGGATTGGGCTCTGAGGCTTGCCTGTGGGGACATCCTGGCTGGTCAAGTGATCTTGGGGACAAAGGGACTATGATAAACTATGATAGAATGGTTCTTACCAAGGATGAATATGAATCCCTGAGCGCTACGCCTCCTCCATTGTGAGCAGGTCTGGCTCAGCCAGTCCGCCTGGAAGAGCTCGATGGATGTGCATGGGGTGTGAAGGGGTTGGGAGAGGACATACTGGCCTGGTTGGTTTGTTCCTGTGACAGCTGAGTGGCTCCTTTCCACTGGCCAGTTGGGTGGGGCAGGGCCATGGAGGTGGGCACTTGTTCCCTCTTGCTAGCCTGTACCCGGCCATCGGTCCCCTTTTACCTCTGAGCAGGCATGTGTTACACATAGGAGAACCACAGACCCAGTTTGCAGGCAAGAAACCTGCAGGCTTACTCAACTAACTGTGTGCAGAAGTTGGTGTTCTTTCTGCAAAGGTTCTATATAGCCTGCTCCGGAGAACGAGGAGATTGGGGCTGGCCTCACTGCCCCATTGGCTTAAGCACCTTCTATGCTTCAAGTGAAGCCAGTGCATAGAGAAAACGCCTTCTGGTCAACCTTCCCCCAAGGCTGCTTTAATAAGCACTTGTGTTTAGTGTTTGCTTTATTCCTACCTCACCACAGCAATGGAACCTTCCGGAGGTATGTTGACTAGCTTTTTGTCCACTGGACACAGGCCAGGGTCATCTGGGAAGAGGGAACCAGGATAGAAAACGTATAGCTTCTGTCAGATTGCCTTGTAGGCGAGTCTGTGGAGGCATTTTCTTGATTAAAGATCAATGGGGAAGGTCTCAGCCCACTGTGGGTGGTACCACCCCTAGGTATATAAGAAAGCAGATCGAGCAAGCCACGAGGAGCAAGCCAGTAAGCAGCCCCCTCTGTGGCTCCTGCATCAGCTCCTGCCTCCAGGTTCCCTCCTTGATGGTCCGTGAGCTGTAAGACGAAACACATTGTTCCCTCTCTAAGTTGTGGTCGGTCATCGAGTTTGTCACAGCAACAGAGACCAAACTAGGGCAAGAGGTATAAGCTCACAGAGGTATATGCACTGGCTTCACTTTAAGCAAAGAAGGTGCTTAAGCCAATGGGGCAGTGAGGCCAGTGACCCAGACTGATGCTTTCCAGACCCACAGGGCAGGGTTTGAACTGGTTTGGGGATTAAATTTTAAAAATCAAGTGTTTACTAAAAAAAAAAAAAAGGCACACAAACAAACCACAACAAACCCATGTGGTTCCTGGTAAATTTTTGTTAATTTGTACTTCACCGTTCCCCTGAAGTCTTAGGTTCATATTTGTCTCCTCATTTCAAAACTTTCACCACCATTGTCGTCGTCGTCGTCATCGTCATTTTTTTATTTTTTTATTTTTTGGTATTTAGAAGCTGGGTCTCACTATGCAAGCCTGGAACTCACTATGTAGACTAGGCTGACCTTAAACTCAGGGAGCTGCTTGCCTCTGTCTCCAGACTGAAGACATGCTCCACCAACATTTTTTTTTAAAGATTTATTTATTATATGTAAGTACACTGTAGCTGTCTTCAGACACACCAGAAGAGGACATCAGATCCCATTACAGATGGTTGTGAGCCACCATGTGGTTGCTGGGACTTGAACTCAGGACCTCAGGAAGAGCAGTCAGTGCTCTTAACCGCTGAGCCATCTCTTCAGCCCCCTCCACCAACATTTTACATCAGTTACGTTTTATACTACTGTGAACATCAGCAGCAGCAGCAGCAGCAGCAGCAGCAGCAGCAGCAGCAGCAGCAGCAGCAACGATGACAACAATAACAACGACGACGACGACAACAATGATAAAAAGCAAAAGAACTGTTAATTAAATCCTGGCCTTTGGCTGGGATAATTTCTTTCCGTTCACACTTTTATAAGAGAGATGGAGGTGGGGGAGGGAGGAGGAGAGGGAGAGGGAGAGAAATATTGATTTACTTATTTGATTTTTACATTATTGAGTGTTTCCTCTGCATGTGTGTATGTGCACCACATGTATGCCTGGTGCCAACACAGATCAGAAGAGTGTGCCGGGTCTACCAGATGGCTGTGAGGTGCCGTGTGTGTGTGTGTGTGTGTGTGTGTGTGTGTGTGTGTGTGTGTGTGTGTGTGTGTGTCACCTGCAGAGCCCTCTCTCCAGCCCCTGGGCTTGTTTCCTTAAGCTTTGAATGAATCACAATGGTAAAAATCGTCGGAAATGTTTAGCACTTGATTTAAATGCAAGTGTCAAGTGCCAACAGCCACAGTATCCACTGTCCTTTTGCTAGGAGAGAGGGACTTTCCTGCCAGCCAGTGCCCTCCTGCAGTAAGAGGATGGATGCCTCTCCTGCTCCCCTCGACTTGTCTCTTCTCTATCCAGCAGCCAGAGCTTTGAGAAAGAGAAGCTAGAGCAGACCCTGCTGCCCACCTGTGACTCCCTAAGGCTTCTGTACACAGAAGCTCAAGAAGACCCGGCCGTTCCTGAAGATGCTCCCCCGAGGCTGAATCCCAGCCTGCTCTGCTCTGGTGGTCTTCCTTGCCTCTAGCTGGCCACCATCACTGGTTCTCTTCCAGGCCCATTCCAGACACCACCCTCTCCCTAGTCCTTAGCTAGGCTGGAAGTTCTGAGTTCAGATGCTTTGGGGATGGGGGCAGGAGAATCATCCTAGGACTGTACAGAGATCAAGTCGACCCATGCAGCACAGTGTCTCCATAGAGCCTGAGCAACCCTCCTCTATTCTTTAAACCAGCTCTGCAAGACACACCACCCCTAACTCACTGCACATGTGTGGCAGATACCACACTGTATCGATGACGGAATGATGGTAAGAAAGACACATGTTTTCAGTATAGACGTAATTATTTTCGGAGGCAGCCTCTCTCACTCTTGTAGTCCAGGCTAGCCTCAAACTTGTCATCTTCCTGCCTCTACCTCCCCAGTGCTAGTATCGCAGGTATGGGCTACCTGCTTGACTCAGACACAGTTTAAAAAATCTACAGTTGACTGGGCCTGTGTGTGTAGCCACAGTGGTGCAGCCAGTGGGCAGTAACAGTGACTTTGATGTTTATTTGTCTGGGGTTCCTACATTTTTTGAGTCGTTTTGTTTTGTTTTCTACCTTCCCAAGAACTCTTTTGGGCACTTCTTCATCATTGGATGTCTGGCAATGAGGAGGCTGAGGATGCTTGCTGGTGTGTGTAAGTGTAGCCCAAGTATAGCAAGCCCATCGTCCCTGAGCAGCTGAAGGCCTCAGCTCCCCCTGCTCCTGGGTTGGCACTGAAACCTGAACACAACTGGCTGGGTTAGTCACCCTCTGTGCCTGGCAACGCTGGCAGCGAAGGCGTCTGTGCCCAAACACACCACAACAGGCCCACGTCACTAGGTTCCTGAGGCAGCCCAGGCATTTGGAGCTGGCTTTCCTGAGCAGAGAGGGGTTGAGGGAGGGGCCATGGCTGGCATGGACAGGGGGGCAAAGGGCAACGGACAGGGTCACCCAGACTGGAGACAGGCATCAGCCAGCAATATGGGGCTTCTGGGGTCCAGCATGAGTCTTGAGAAAAGCTGCCTCGCAGAATAGGCTCAAGACTGTTGAAAAACAGAAATGCCATTGGCAAACCAGAGCCACCGCTGGATTGTGAAACCAGCCTCTCTGTGGGCGCCTCCTTGGAAAGGGGGAATTCTCTAATTTCTTTCTTTTGGGTTTTATAACAGCTTCATTGAAAAAATTCACATGCCACATCATTCGCCCATGTAGAACGCAAGGTTCAGTGGGTTTCCATGTATTCACAGCTGTACTGGCCGGTCTATTGGCGATCGCTACGCTCCTCCTACACAGCCCCTGCCCACATCCCTCTCCTGGCCTTAGGCAGTGGGAATCTACCCTCCCTCTCTGGGGCTTGCCTATCCAGGACATTTCATAGAAATAAGCTTTCATAATATGGGGTCTTCAGGGGTGGGTTTCCTCAAATCTCTCTCTTGTCCAAGGTTCATACATGCTGTAGTATGTGTGGATGCTTTATTAACAATCATTATTTGTGATAGAATGGTAATATCCTATTACATGGCTGTGCACACACTGTTCCTCTCTGACTGATGCTGCCTCCGGGTTCTTTCCACTTGAGCTCCGATGAATCATGTCACCATGACCGTTCATGTTCAAGTCTTCATGTGGTTTCGTGTTCTCATTTCCCTTGGCTGCGCACCTAGGAGCCCAGTCAACTTTTAAGTTTCTTTTAAAGGGAAAAATAAGCTCCCCAAGTCAAACTATGCCCCGTGCAGAGTGGATTAAAATGCCAGCATGGTTATTGCTAGGACACGTGACCTTGGTGAAAGCAACAGCTGGGCCTGGAACATGCTAGAAGCTCAGTGAACAGAGGCCCAGACTTTCATTCTCATGTCCTCAGGGAAAGGTCCAGGGGTAGGAATGTCCTGACAGCAAATCTCTCTCCCTCACTCCTTCATTCATCCAATAGGTGCCTCAGGCTGCCGAGGGTACTTAGGTGCTGTCTGGGTGTCCTAGACACAGATGGAGAAGCCCACTCACCCCACACATCAGGAGCTCAGTCTAGAGGGGAAGACAAACATGAAACCCTTACATTGTGACCCAGAAGGAAGCAATGACATCCTTTCCCCTTACCCTGGGCATTTCCTTCTTGAAATACCTCACATGTGATGTCTCGTCCCCAGGACAAAGGGGACAGAGGGAAATGACTGTTCAGGGGACCTTGGACCTTCAAGGCCTATTCTTGGGGTTTCCTACTCTTCTCTTTTATATATTGAGGACTTAACTCACTTCTGGAGTAAAAAGCCCCGTGTCCTCTGCCCTTTATCATTGATCTATTTCCCATAGTCCCACAGTCCTCCTGAGCTCTGTCCAAGTAGAGCCGGGAGCCTAGATTGCAGAAATGAGCAAAGTTGTTCTATCTACTTTGACCTGGCAGGTAGACCACAGTGCCACTGGCAACGCAGGGCAGGGTATGGTGGGCACCAGAGACATCCTTAGGGTCCTGCATGGCGTGTGCCCCTCAGCTACTCCCAGCATGCTCTCTGGTCACAGTTGCAGTGACATCTTTTCTTTTTCTTTTTTCTATTTTTTTTATTTTTCGGAGCTGGGGACCGAACCCAGGGCCTTGCGTTTGCTAGGCAAGCGCTCTACCACTGAGCTAAATCCCCAACCCTTGACATCTTTATTTTTAAAGGCGGTGTTTACATTTATATATGTCCTCTACCAGATTCCAACTCCTCACACAGGGACACAGAGTGCTTCCCAGTCTCTCAGGACAGTCCACCGAGAGAATCCGAGGAGCCTTGCCTTTGGATGGATCAGGGACAATCGGGAGCCTTTCTATGTCACTCCGTCTTACTCACGATTTCTTATTTGAATACAGGTGCCGCACACACATGTGGGTGATTCTTAGTCACAAGTCATGTTCTGTTCCACCTAGCTTACGTGTGCAGATTCATATAATTACTTTTGCTTTCCAATGTTCAAGCTAAGGTATTTTAAGGTCAGGCGTTGGGACATGCACCTTTAATTCTAGCACACAGGAGGCCGAGGAAGGCAAGACTTTTGAGTTCAAGACCACCCTCGTGTACGTAGTGAGTTCCTGGCCCTGCCAGGTTTACCTAGTGAGAACCTGTCTCAAGAAAACAACTAACTCCAAATAAATAAACCCTGGTCCTCCTTCCTTGTGATTTGATAGTAGCTCTTGTCCAATGGGGAAAATGTATAAAAAGAAATCTAAATGCAGCTAGCTTGAGGCAGGAGCTGCTGTACACTGCAGTCTCTCCACTCATTCATCCCTGATGTCTGTCACATCATACTTTTCTCTAGGAGATGCCGTTGTCTGTGGATGTATAATGCTGTGGGAAGGGGTTGGGACTCAACAGGAGGAAGGGGTTCTAGAACATACCTTCTTCCTGGAAGAAACCTCCATTACCCTACTGTCGGGGGGGCCCCCTGAGCAGTGGTAAAGCCAGTGTTGGTGAGGCTTCTAGAGGATGGGCTGAGTCCAGTACCTGGCTGCTTTCCGGCCTGGGTATGAACAGAGGAGCAGATGTGTGAGCTCTGGTAGGAGGAAGGTTGGGCTGCCTATCCTCACACAGGTTCTAAGACAGGAATTGACTCTGCTATGTCAAGGAGGGTAGAAAAACCTGTGTGGCCTGGCGCCTCCACGGTGACTGCAGTTGGGTTGGGGTGCAAAGCAGCTAAGACCTACCTCAGCCTCCTGCCTGCCTTCTTCCCCCAGCATCTCTGAGATGCAGAAGAACTTGCCAGAGACAGCCATCCCAGCCTGAGAAGGAGTTTTCCTCAGTGAGTCACATGGAGAAGACATTAATTATGGATGGATGCTGTGAAGATTCTCATGGAGCCCCTATGACAGTCCCCACAAGTGTCATTGTCTCTACTATGGGGAAGTAGAAAGAAAGGCTTGGGACAGAGGGTGATTCTTGAGGTCTCACGGGATTAAGGACCTTTTGTGTACCATTTACAGCCCCGAACTGGGGGTAAAATGAAGTTGGGTCTGGATCCCACAGTACTTTATTGTGCGTGCACATGCGGGCACGTGTGTATGTGTGTGTGTGTGTGTGTGTGTGTGTGTGTGTGTGTGTATGCACATACATGTGTGTGAGTGACCAGGTAACTGGCCACTCTTCTCACTAGTGTACACACATGGACTTCATATGTGGCACAGAGTAAAAACATCAAAGACACCAAGTGGAGAGGCTGCTCCAGCAGTTGGCTCCTTGGAGGGACGTCCATCACTTGTCCCAGAATTCCCTGCTTCAGACTCACTAGGAACTGCTCTGTCTTCCTGGGGTCTGCCCATGAGCAGGGCTGAGTCTTGCCTCTGGGTTCTGGTGCTCTGTGTGTTTGGAATCCATGCTTACCTCTTGGTCTTGGCCCCCAGAGCTTATCCCCTCCATCTTCCTGTCAAACCCTCTCTATCCCTTCCTTCAGCCCTCAGTTCTAAACCATGAGCGGCCCTGACTCCCTGCTCTCCTCTCCACACTTGCCACATCCCCACCACTGTCTCCACCAGTAAAATGGAGAGATTTGGCCAGGTGGAAACTAAAGATAGGCCATCCTGGGCTACTGAAGATAGGCCATCCTGGGCTACTGAAGATAGGCCATCCTGGGCTACTGAAGATAGGCCATCCTGGGCTACTGAAGATAGGCCATCCTGGGCTACTAAAGATAGGCCATCCTGGGCTACTGAAGATAGGCCATCCTGGGCTACTGAAGATAGGCCATCCTGGGCTACTGAAGATAGGCCATCCTGGGCTACTGAAGATAGGCCATCCTGGGCTACTGAAGATAGGCCATCCTGGGCTACTGAAGATAGGCAACCCTGAACTCCAGGCCCTTCGGTTGTCAGAGATGATCTTCTAGGCGTTAGGCCATTTGAAGACTTATGTCTGTCTGCCTTTGAGAGTTGGAGCCCCTAGGACAGATGTGTGGAGCCTTTTGTGGTCAACAGAGGTTGAACCCCCCTCTTTCACTGGACAGTCTCCCTGGATCTGCAGTGCTGTCCCTTTCTGAAGGATGCAGGGGGAAGGGTACTTTCCAGAATGAGACCTTCTAATGTGGGGTTGGGATAAGACCACTGAGAACTTAGACCCATGAGGAAAATAGATACTTTTCCCAATACAGCCTTTGGGGTGGGGGATTGTCAGGAATAGGATCCTGGTCTTGACCTGACAACCCTTTGGTGTCAGGGAAGCTGGAGTCTACTGTGGGGACGGAGAAAGAGGGCAGACTGTTCCCAGCAGGGGTGAGGAGCATCTGTGTGTCCCATGGACTCAGGGCCATTTGACTGAATTGGTGCAGCTCATCGGGGATAGAACCAGAGGTCCTTGGTCTGCAGCTCCCTAACTCTGAAGTAGCCCTTACTGCACTAGACAACCTGGGTACCCAACACTGGCCCCCACCACTGTGTGTTCCTTCCTCAGTGTCAGTTCTCACAGTATGGTTCCCACATCACCAGCAGTGTTGTCACCCCAGGGCCCTCCTCAAGCCCAACTGACTCAGGAACTCTAAAGCGGGCCTGGTGTTCTGCGTTCAATCTTGGGTATTCTCAATACTTCCGGGATAAAGTGGGAGGCTCCTGACAAGCTTTGGAGGCCTTCCCCGCTGGCCCTGTGTCGTGTTTTCCCATCTGATACTGCTGGGATGCATGCCTTGGACCTGTTGCCTGGCATCCCTCCGGGTCAGCAGCCAGGGCAGACTCTATGCAGAATGCTCAGACAGTCGGAGGCTCAAAGGCTGGCCTCACTCTGGCTGTGTGAACCTCAACCCACTGAACCTCTATGCCCTCCATTCTCCAGGGAGGGCGGCCATGCATCTGCTTGGGTAGCTGTGAGGATGGCATGAGATCACCTGTGCAAGCTCACGCCGGGTCCGGGCAAACTCCTGGGGACAGGGCTTCAGAAGTCTGCGTCTCTCTGTTTTTAAAGGGAAACTCATTTATTACCTAACATATACGGTGAGGCACTCCCATAAATTAGCCTGCTGATAGGGTTGGGGATTTAACTCAGAGGTAGAGCGCTTGCCTAGCAAGCGCAAGGCCCTGGGTTCGATCCCCAGCTCCGAAAAAAAGAAAAAAGAGAAAAAAATTAGCCTGCTGATATTTCTATACTGAAGTGTATGAACACATAAAAGTAGAAGAAATAGGCTGTCAGCGACAAGCCCCACCAAGTCCCCCCGGACTTTATTCAGAAGGCAAGGGGGAGCTATGGAAGACTTTAAGACAGGGACGAGGCATGGTTTGGTGAATTCTATAAATGATGCCCAGATTCATGCATATCTCAGAATCCCCTGGGAGGCGGGTTAAACACATGCTGCTCCCTAACTCCATGATTGCTTGCACCCAATAAACCTGGTAAACGAGGTGTGGCCACACCCCCCACTTTACAGAAGACAGAATAGCTGGTGCTCAAGGAGACAGGACTTCACTGATAGTGAACAGTCAGGCCAGGGACCTCACCAAGGCCCTAGGGTGAAGTCAGTCAGGAACCTTTAAGTTTTCTAGGAACATTGGGAAAAGATCTGTGGTTGAGACACCCAGCCGCTTGTTGGACTTAGCAGAGACCGTGGCAGAGGTAAGAGCTCTGGCCTCAGTTTCCCCAGCAGTGAATCCAGACTATCCACTGTGGTGGATGAGAGCAGAGTCTCTGTGCTAGAGGGTACAGGGGGAGCCGGCTGGCTTGGCTCTAGTCTGGGACTGTCATGTGGTGCTCCAGAATTTCCCTGCCCCACCCCCAGCCCACACCCTGGCATGTCTGGGCCTGGGCTCCGGGAAGAAGAGCAATCTTCCAGTTCGTGTTGCCCAAATATTGCACAGGCCTGTTGATGTCTCTCCATGGCAACGGCGTTCCAAGCTGGATGGGGGCGAGGGAGCAGATCTGTGTCAGACATCCCGAGGTACTGT
This sequence comes from Rattus norvegicus, assembly GCF_021556685.1. NCBI lineage: Eukaryota > Metazoa > Chordata > Mammalia > Rodentia > Muridae > Rattus > Rattus norvegicus. The sequence continues at coordinate 22,707,728 of NC_141543.1, forward strand.
CACCATCCCTGAGATACTGAGGGAAGCGTCTGACCCAGTGAAGCCAACACCGCCAAGTAAAACAAGGTGGCCAGGCCACAGTGGGGAGTGTGCTTGCTGCTTGCTGTTCTGTCTTTTTTTTTTTTTTTTTTTTGGTTCTTTTTTTCGGAGCTGGGGACCAGGGAGAAGTTAACACTCAGGCCTGAATGCTGTGTATTCTGCCTCAGTGAGCTGGGGGCCTGTCTGACCAGGGTCCTTATCAGTGGGACAGGGGTGTCAACCCTGGCCTTCCAAGGTGACTAGTAGGAGTGCATGGGTCATGTGGAACCAGTCTGGGTTCTGTCATTTCCCCTGATTCTTGCCTGTGCTTGACCAGGGATGCTCCAGGGCTGGTAGACTGGTGGGTAATGGCTCCTGTATAAATCCAGGGCTGTATGTCCCATGCAGCTTCCTCCTGGCCCAGAAGTCAGCGCCAGGGCAAGGAATTGGCTGAGATTCTTCTGGTCACTCCGTACAAATATTCCTTTCAAAGTACAGTGAAATTGGGTGTCGGACAACAGCCTAGTACTTAGGTGGCTTAGGCAAGAGGGTTGATCTCTGAGTCCTAGGCTAGTCTGGGCTACATAGTGAGATCCTATCACAAGCAAAACAAAACAAAACAAAACAAAACAAAACAAAAGGCACAAATTAGACCTCGGAGCATATGTGGGAAGGAGAAGATTCCAAAGCCAAAGTTCTGGATTCAAATCAACAAGTGGTGTATAACTGTGGGCGGGCTACTTCACTATCTTGGCTTCTGTCCTCCTCTCCGAAAACAGCTGACTGTTCTAGTGTAGCACAGATGGGGACCTCAGAGGCACTCTTGACACTTTCTGTCTTTCACACCCAAATGTGAGCCGTCCTGGTTTGGTGTCCTAGTTAGGGTTTCTATGGCTGTGATGAAACACCATGACCAAAAAGCAAGTTGGGGAGAAGAGAGTTTATTTGGCTTACACCTCCATGCCACTGTTCATCATCGAAGGAAGTCAGGACAGGAGCTCAGACAGGGCAGGAACCTGAAGGCAGGAGCTGATACGGAAGCCATGGAAGAGTGCTGCTCACTGACTTGCTCACTATAACTTGGTTCACCCCCTTTTCTTATAGAACCCAGGACCACTAGCTCAGCAGTGGCCCCACCCACAACGGCCTGGGCCCTCCATCAATCCCTAATTAAGAAAATGCCTCACAGCCGGATCTTATGGAAGTATTTTCCCGACTGAGGTTCCCTCAGTTCAGATCACTCTAGCTTATGTCAAGCTGACGTTAAGACTGGACGGCACACCTGGCTTTCAAATATTATCCAAGTCAACCATTTTCCCCCAAGTCAGCCCTGCTCAGAGCCACCATTGTCGCTGGAGCCATGTCATGGTCTGGCTCTCGGTGCAGTACACTTCCTTCTACTGTTGTGATTCTGTCTCACTCATGGTTGGGGCAGGGGTCGTGTGTGTGTGTGTGTGTGTGTGTGTGTGTGTGTGTGTGTGTGTGTGTGTGGCGGGGGAATCCTGTGTGGCTTCTGGTAGAAACACTTGCCCAGTCGAATCCCTGCTTTGTCTCTTACGGTCTCTTGCCCATCCTCTCAGGCCATCCCCCACCCACCCTGGCATTCCTGGTCCTGCTTTGACACCTCCCACTGGCAATTCTCTGCCTGAATGATTATTTCCAGGCACAGCTGGCTGCTCTCTCAGCTTTGCTCATCTGTGCTGAAACGCCATCTAATTGGATCTGGTACTTAAAGAGCTCCCAGTTTCCCGGGTGAGCTCCCTCACTCTCCAGTTGGCACTATGGTCCATGGGCACTTGGCTCTGAACTCCCTTGCCTCCTTTCTGCTCAAACCTAAGCCTATCTTGCCACGCTGCCCTTCGGGGCCCGCCTTCTGTTTTCCTCTCCATCCTGGCTGACTCTTGATGCTGGCATGCCGGTTGGTGACATGGTCCATGCGGTGGTCCATTAATTGAGCCCAGGTGTAGATACAGATGTTGCCAACTTGGCCAACACCAACAGTTCAGCGTGCTCCACAGCCCTCTAGATAGCCACAGGCATGGTAAACTCACTGGGGGAGGAGCCCCCTCCTATTAGCCACTCTCATTACTCAGTACTACTTCCTGTGGGGTGGAGTGGATCTTTAAATCTGGATTCAGATGAATTGTAAAAGTTTCAAGACTCAATCTATAGATGTGTGCTTCTGCCCTTTACCAGGATCTGGTACTCAGTGGGGTCCCTCCAGGACATGGTCAGGGCATTTGAATAGTTGTAGCCAGAGGTGTGGCTGGCACCCAGTGGAAAGGGCAAGGCAAGCAGTCATTCCCACATCAGAGAACTGTCTGGGTCAAAGTGAGAACAGCAACTGATTGAGAAGCCCCTGCCCAGACCAGCCTTCCTTCCGTTTGTCTGGCTTGTCTCTGCCTCTGTCTTTGTCTTTGCTATGTCTCTTCTCTCTCTCCCTGTCTCCATATCTGTTTCTCTCTCATCTCTCTGTCTTTGTCTATCCATCTCTCCGTGTCTCTGTCTTCCTGTGAATTCTGTGTCTGTATCTGTGTCTTCTCTGTATCTCTCTGTGTTTCTGTGTCTCTCTCTCAGTGTCTCTTTATTTTATCTTTCTGTCTTTCTGTTTCTGTTCATATCTGCATTCCTATCTCTGACTCTCCGTTCTACACACACACACACACACTCACACACACACACACACACACACACACACACACACACACATGTATGCCCAGATATTGGTTTCTTTGTGTGTATGTGTATATGTGGTATAGGTGTATGTGTATGTTCACACATATGTGGTCACTTGCATATGTGTGTGGGGTGTTATACGCGTGTGTGTGTGTGTGTGTGTGTGTGTGTGTGAAAGCCCATAGCTGACACCAGGTGTCTTCCTCTGTCACTGTCTGATATGGCTTGGTTGCCCTTCTCAGAGCTGGCTGGGATTTCCGTCTCTGGCCTGAGTGCTGGGATTACCGGCAGCTACCACAGCTGCCTGGCTTCTGTGCACATGCTGGCCCTCATGCTTGCATGATGTGGCATCTCCCAGCCCTTGGGATCTAACTGCCAGATCTTAGTTTCTAACTGCCTCCCAATAAGAGAAGTCTCTGTACAGCGATTTCACAACCCTTGAGAAAAGCTATAGAGAACTGTTCACCCCTCCATATTTCAGTGCCCCCCGCTCAGCCACAGTGATGCTCACATCCTGACGACATTGGACAGTCTTTTATATATGTCCACTCTGGCATTGGGACCGGGCTGGGGTCAGATGGATTTCGCCTGTCACATACCTCCTCTCTGTTTAACCTGTAGCAGCTGCTTCCTCTAACCAGCTTGTCTCAGAACCTTGACATCTCTGTGGGACACAGGCACACTGTGTGTAGCACGACCTCAGTCAGCCTTGGCCAGGTTCTGCATTTCAAGTGGGGAAGCCCCAGAAGCTTCCAACCCAAGCTCTGGGTCAGGCTGGACCTGCCCGCTTTATCCATTGTGAAGTGAGGATGGCTTCATTCGTTCCAGGGCTCATATAGACACAGACGGCTGTGTTCTAACTGTGACCCTGACATGATCGCACCCAGTACCCACTGGAGGCAAGTGAACTCGTTCCCTGCTGAAAACGGTCTGTGTGTTTCCACTCCTGCACACCTCTGGCATTTATTTCTCTGCAAGGAAGGGCTTTCTCCTCCTGTTCTTCTTCTCCTTTTTCCATTTTGTCTTGATTGGGATGACTTCATGAACTGACATTTTTTGTGTGTGTGAGTGCAGGTGTGCAGTGTGTGAAGGTCAAAGGGCAGCCCAGGTGTCGATCTCCTTGACTTCCACCTTGTTTGAGACAGGGTCTTCTGTCTTGTTTGATGCTGCATTTCCCCAAGCCACCTAGCTCACAGCTTCCAGCGACGTTCCTGTCCCCATCCTGCCTTATAGGGACATTGGGATTACAGACCCAGCTTTTACACGGGCTTGGCGGATTTGAACTCAGGTCTTCATACTTACCCACAGGAACAAGAACTTTACCCACTGTGCCATCTCCCCAGCCCCACTCACTCAATGCATAACATTGTCATTTCAATTCACGCTTCCTCAGGATGTCAGGGAGCCTTGGCTGCCTAGATGCTGCCTGTGTACCTCTCATGTTTTAGCACTTCCAGATCCCTCCTGCTTCAGCTGCAGAAACCCCAGGTCCCTAGATGGGATTGGTTGTTGTGTTGGAGAAATGGCAGCTGGAGACCCAGGTCTAACCATTAAAGCCTTGGTGGCAATTGTTGCAGGTTGAACTGGGGAAGCCTCATGCATCTGAAGATGCTTAAGTCATGAGTTCCCAGGTTTTATTTCTGGTTCAGTTGCCTTTAGATTGAGGGCTGTGTGTGTGCATGTGCATGTGCATGTGCATGTATGTGTGTGTATGTGTGTGTGTGTATGTGTGTATGTGTGTGTGTGCATGTGCATGTATAAGTGTGAATGTGTGTATGTGTATGTATTTGTGATGTGTATGCATGTGCATATATGTGTGTGCATGTGCATGTATGTGTGTGTATGTGTTTATTTGTATATGTATGTGTATATATGTGTGTCTATGTGTTTATACATGTGTGTGCATGTGTGTGTATGTGTATATATATGTGTCTATGTGTTTATACATGTGTGTGCATGTGTGTGTATGTGTTTATGCGTGTATGTATGTGTATGTGTTTGTGTGTATGTGTGTGCATGTGCATGTATAAGTGTGTATTTGTGATGTGTGTGCATGTGCATGTATGTGTGTGTATATGTGTATGTGTTTATGTGTATATGTGTGTATGTGTATATATGTGTGTCTATGTGTTTATACATGTGTGTGTGTGTGTGTGTGTGTGTGCTGTCAGGCTGTGCTGACAGGACATGGCTGTAGCATCATCAGCCACAGTAGTGACTGATGGTCACTGTAGTCAGTTGCATGCTTTGGTCAGTGACAGGCCAGGTGAGCCACCACTGCCGATTTGATCACATCTCCTAGTTATGGCCTGAACATGTGCCCATGCAGTGGAAGATTAGTCCTGAGCCTGGCACTATATACATTGTGGAACCTGTAAGAGGAAGTGCCCATGGGAGGTCGAAGGCCACCAAGATCACGTTCTTGAAGAGCCCTGTGATTCCTTGTGCTCTTGCTCCCTCTCTCTGCACTTTCTACAGCCATGTGGTGTGCTGTGTGTTCCATCACACGCTCAGTCATGCTTTCGGTCACATACTCTGTCACGTGCTCCATCATGCACTCTGCCATGTGCTCCACTCTGCCACGCACTCCCACCATGATGGATACCTCAACACAGGCTCAACCCAACACGAGCTACCTACATCTTTCCTTTTCTCAGTTTCCTTTCTCTTGCTTGCTTCTTTACCAAACTGGAAGGCTTATCTAGGTGGTGATAGCTCAGCCTGCCTCAGTGAACTCTGCCTCCAAATGCCTCATGGCACAGTAGTGCATGGGTAGACGCAGCATGGGACATGGCAGGTCTCGTTGATTGAGTTTGACACCTTTCTTAATCCCCCTCTACCCCCTCACTCCCCCTCCATCAACAGCAGCACTTCTCAACCCATGGATTCTGAACCTCTATCTCCAAAATGACTTACATTATGATCCAGAACAGTGGCAAAATCACAGACACAAAGGAGCAACACAAATAACCCTATGATCAGGGGACGCTGTAACCCGAGGAACTGTATTAAAAGGGTTGGAGCATTAGGAAGGTTGAAAGCGACTGCTCGGCAGACACAACACCTTGTGCTAGAAGTAGGGGAGGGATGGAAGTGCTGTTGGCATGCACAGGGGCTGCTTCTGCTTCAGGGCCCCTCTGTGGGCTGTGCAGAGCAGAGACATTTTGACCTCAGACCCTTCATTAAAGAATGGCAAATCCCGCAATAAGTAATCCTTTCTTTCTTGGGACAAAGGTGCAGGCTGTTGAGACTGTGAATTTATGTCCTCTTACCCCTACCGATCTCCCCCTGTTTAGATAGTTAGCCCAGGCTGGTCTTAGTCTCCTTACGTAGCTGAGGCTAACCCTGAAATCCTGTTCTTCCTGCCTTCACTTCTTGAGTCCTGAGATTCCCGCTGTGTATCACAACTCCCAGTTTCTGTGGCTCCAGGGGTCCATCCAGGGCCTTGCGCATGCTAGGCAGGCACTCTACCAAACGAGCCCACATCCCCCAGTCCCTGGTAGTACTTTTTAATGAAGAGATGAAGCCACTGGCACAATTGTCGGAAGTCAACAGTACTCACACGGAAGACATGGCATTGCCACAGTTCAGATGCAGCTGTAAATTCATGTGCCTCAGTGTCTCTGTCTGTAAAATGGAGCTACAGCTTGACAGGGCTTTTGCTTGTTTGGTTTTTTTATTTTTGTTTTTGTTTTTGTGGTGTTGTTTGTTTGTTTGTTTGTTGTTTTGGAGACAGTGTTTCTCTGTGTAGCCCTTGCTGTCCCGGAATTCGCTCAGACCTTGAACTCACAGAAATCTGCCTGACTCTGCTTCCCTGGTGCTGGGATTATGGGAGTGCAGCACACACACACACACACACACACACACACACACCCCGGCTCACACATTAGCTCATGTCTGTAGAGGCCTGAGTACCAGCTATACTCATTAATCTAAGATTTATTCTATGTATAACAGGGGTGTCTCACCTGCGTGTATGTATGTGGTTATGTGCAAACCTAGTACCTGGGGACTCAGAAGAGGCCGTCAGATCCCTTGGAACAGGAGTTAGGATGGTTGTAAACCACCATGCGGGCCATGGGAATTGAACCCAGGTCCTCTGAAAAAGCAACAAGCGGTCCTAACCACTGAGCAAACCCTTCAGTCCGACATTTTTTGGGGAATTGCCATGGATGAGATGTGGTTCCAGTTTTCCACCAGGTGGGGGCGTGACACATCCTTTTGAGTCTTGGCTTCACAGACCCAATGAATAGCAAAGGTTAAGTCTTTAAGGAGTGTCCCACGGATGCAGTGGCAAAGGTTAGCAAAGCCCTCTGACACAGGCCTGTCTTTGGCAGTGATCCTCTGCCTGGAGGTCAAGATACAGAGAGGTCAATTACTGGCCCCAGATTGCATCCCAGTCTGGATGCACTTTGAATGTTTGACTCCAGAACCTGGAAAGGCCATTTTGCAGAGAGGAATACTGAGGCCCAGACACAAAAGGAGCTGGGCAGGAATTGCAGGGGGTCTGCACTGAATCAGGGACTGATTATGGAGCCGAGGTGCTGCTGAATAAGGCAGGGTGGGGTGATACACCCTTCTTGCCTCAGAGTGGCTTCACTGGTTTAGCTGGGATAGCCTGCTCTCCTTCCTCTCCCACAGTGGGGAAATGTCCCTTCTATCTTAACATTTCCTACACAGGTGGACCACAGGTGAGAGGACTGTGGGCTAGCCTTGGAACCACAGGAACCCAGAGGGTGGGGCTAGATGCTACCCTGAGGGCTTATGCTTGGCACTGTAGGGTCTTCATAGCCACTCTGGTAGAAACAGGGTGCTCTTGTTTTACAGACAGTGACACTGAGACCCAGATCTGTCCGTTGTCCTGCTCCAAGTAACCTAATGGAGGCAGAAATAGAGTTAAAACACAGGGGCTGTAGACACCGGGGCCTTTTAGCATCCACCCCTCTTCCACAGCTCGGAAGGCCTACAGGAAGCTATTGACACCACGACTCTTTTGGCTGGAATCACCTAACAGGTAACAGGCATTGGTTAGGGGCGATCATGTGACCCAAACTGTCCAAATCAGTCATATGATAAAACACTGTCCAATCAGAGAAACTACCCAGGGGCCCCTCATATGGATGCTGGGATCTGTCTCCTGCCCTGCAAGACAGGAGTTTTATGCTCTGTAGACGCTGTGGGTGTGTGGGGAGCCTCTGTACCCAGCAGACAGTGAACCCTGTTAGTGTGCAAGCTGGGGAGGAGTGGAGCGGGCCTTTCTCTTCCTTATAGGTGCTTGCGGTCTGTAACCCCAGACTTTTGGAGTTGAGAACTTGGCCCTTTTCCCTGGGATAATCCGCATTGTATGTCTACACCCATGTTCCCTGGGTTTTGCACTGTGGATGTCTCTCACCTGCTGCCTGTGCCTCACATGCTGGCCTTTCCCTGCTGTGCAGCCATTCAGTTGAATAATGCTAAGGCAGAACTCATGGCAAACTACAAAGTGTTCCTTCCATCCCTCCACCAAGAAAGGCGGAGATGCCAGGGTTCGGACTTGGTTCTAATGCTTTGTCTTAATTTGGCTCCCAAAGTTGGGAATCTGTGTGTCCAAACGCTGAAGGTGCCTGTCCCCAGTGAGTTTTTGGTAGTCAATAAAGAGCCAATGGCCAGGGTTGGGGATTTAGCTCAGTGGTAGAGCGCTTGCCTAGCAAGCGCAAAGCCCTGGGTTCGGTCCCCAGCTCCAAAAGAAAAAAGAAAAAAAAAAAAAAGAGCCAATGGCCAATGTCTGGACAGGGTGAAAGGCAGGACCTTTAGAATTCCTGAGCAAGGGATGAAGAGAAGGAGAGAGGAGGAGAATCGCTCTGACAGGGAAGCAGAGGGAACAGACGTTAAGAGCTGCAGGATGGAGGAGGGGAGGAGGAGGAGGGAGAAGGGAGGAAGGAGGAGGGAGGAGGGAGGGGGAGGAGGGAGGGAGTAGGAGGGAGGAGAGAGGAGGGAGGAAGGAGAGAGGAGGGAGATGGAGGAGGGGGATGGAGGAAGGAGGAGAGAGGACAGAGGAAAAAGGAGGATGGAGGAGGGAGGGAGGACGGAGGACGGAGGAGGGAGGGAGGAAGAGGGAGGGAGAAGGAGGGAGGGTGGAGGAGGGAGGAGGCAGGAGGGAGGGAATAGGAGGGAGGGAGTAGGAGGGAGGAGGCAGGAGGGAGGACGGAGGAGGGAGGGAGGAGGAGGGAGGAATTCCGGGGCCATCAGCCTAGGATGGAGCCTGCTGAACAGTCACAGTGAACAAGAGGCTGGAATGTCAGCTTGTGTCTAGGAAGGTCCCTGATCTCTGTGGGCTGTGTGGAGAACCAGCCCTGGAGTGTGCAGGGTTAGCTCCATAGGCCATGCACCCCGAGCCTCTGTCCTCTCAGAGTCCCTGGCATCGCTGGCTCACTCCTGAACCACCTGCGAGCACCTGTTACTAAGTGAAGACCAGGTCACTGGGTCACCTTGATCTGGTTCCCTAACAGAGCTCCCTGTTTTCTGGCTAGGGGCTCTCAGATGAGTACCTTCCCTTCTGGAAGTGTTAGCTTCCTCACCTGCACAGAGTAGGGCCCCACCTGCTTCAAGGACCACAGAGAGGCCAAGAATGCCCCAGCAAGTGACAATCCTCTGGGCTGTGCCCACACCTTGCTTGTGTAAGGCTGGTGTCTGTGCCCATTTTCCCATGGTCCCCATTAGTTCCTGGCTGAGTCAGACCCTCGCACACTTCACCATCTTGCTCAGAGCTCCAGGGACTCCACCCTCCCTACAGCCTAGAAGACGTTCCAGGTCACATCCTAGGCCTCACTCATCTCTACTCTGCACAGGAAACATTTCTAGGACTGCTAATGTCCTGTCCCCAGCACTAACCCTACCCAGACCCAGATGGCCCCATGCAGGAGGACTTGGCCTAGGTCGCAGCTGCCATTTTTTTCCTCTGACCTTTCTGTAGGTCAAGGTCCTGGCACGGGGTCAAGTAAAGGTCTCCAGTCCACAGAGCCCTTTCTCTATACATAGAGTGTTCATCTCTGGGTAGGAATGCCTAAGTGTTATCACTGTGGGGTGCAGGGGCAGGATTAAAGGTTGATTCATGGGCGTAGAGACTCCCATGAGGGTTCAGGTGCAGTCTGGTGGGGGAGACAGCATAAAGTGCTGATTTTAGATGTTTGTCACACGGTAGAGCCTTCCATGGAGAGGTAGCAGGCTTGGTGTGGTGCGGTCGGTGGCAGTGGTGGGAGGGGATAAAAAGCATTGCTACAGGACAGTGGAGCCCAGAGGGAGAAGAATCAGCTTGCTGGGTGATCAAGGGATCCCAAGAAGCTCTGGCAAGACGACCCACAGGGCCAGAGGAAGGAGAGGGTCTCCTGATAGCGCTGAGGTTTCCAGGACACAGGGCACTAGTTACTTCCATGGGGAAGCCTTAGGTGCAAGGCTCAGGTCTGCTATTCTCTGTGACCTAGGGCGTGTCACTCCCTTCTTAGACCCCCATTTCACCCCTTAATCTACATAAGGTGGCCTCTACAGCACAGCAGAGTATGCACAGGCTAAACACTGTCTTGTCTGTCTGTCTGTCTGTCTTTCTTTTTCTGGTGTCTCACAGCCTCTGCTTTGGCTGAAGGTCCTAGTTTCCTCCTCTGAGAACCCAGTATGTGCTCATCGGTGTTTGTGGCTACATGGGCTGCGGCAAGCTGATGCACCCTTTTGTACGCATCTTGGAAAAGCATGGCACCAGCCTCCTTGAATCCCCAAGACATCACTGGCTGCCCAAAGGCTTTTGAGTATAGCACCTCTGCCTGGCTTCCCTTGCCCTTGTCCACTTCCCTGCTCCTCCATGCTTCCTGCTGGTCACCCTGTCATGCCACCACAGACAGATGCTTGCCGGGGTCGGAAATGCCGTCCTTCCTTTATCGCTTGAGCTCTCCAGGAGACTCGTCTTGTATGTTGCATACTGGTCCTCCTGATGGCGCTGAGGTTTCAGGGACACAGGGCCCTAGGTACCTCCACAGGGAAGCCTCAGGTGCAAACAAGGCTCAGGTCTGCTGTGACCTGGGGCACGGAAAAGGACCTATGTATACATGTAATACACATAGGAATTACATGAGAGAGGAAGGGAGGAAAGAGGGGATGGAGAAGGTGAGAGAGTCTGGGATGAAGAGGTCTGTGGAGAGGCAGGAGGAGGGATATTCAGGGTGAGGCTCCCTCTGTTTCTTCCCACAGGGCTGACCTGGCAGCCTTGCTTGGGGGGTGGGGGGGAGTGCAGGAAGTATGGGCCTATGGGATTAGTGGGCAGGAAATCCTCCAGGAGACATTAACTTCTAAATCTAGTTCCTCACCACCAAAGGCATGAAACTCTGTAAGGGCTTGGGGGTGTAGCTCAGGGTGGAACGCCAGCCTCAAGTCTGGAAAAAAAAAAAAATCCCACAAAATCTATAAAACATTTCTTTGAGAGCAAGTGTCTGTGTGCCAATGAGGAGCCGATGCTGCCACCTGCTGGGCACTCAAGGAACGGGCTCTTAGGGTCACTCATGGACCTCCTTCCCTGGGTCTGGACGCCAATTTAAGTTGATGCTCTGTGAGATGCACTAGGGTCTTTAAAGATGCTAGGTCTTCATCAGTAACTGGGGTGTTCCTGAATTTTGTAGCATACCAGGGAACTCGGGCTCAGTGGAAAGATGGGCGTGGCCCAGGTCGCAGGTACCCGGATTCTAATCCAGGCCTCTCTGTCTCCAACGTGTGGCTCAGTGATGTCCTAGAGGAAAATGAAGGGGAACGGAGGAAGGCAGACAGCCCAGCGAGGGCCCAGCTGACCCCAAGGCAGCCCCGCTCCTGGGCTTTTCCCTCCCAGGTGCTTGCAGTCCCAGGGGCTCTGCCTTCCTAGGGGCATTTGTGGACCCGTCCACTCCATGACATCTTTCCCCCAGTATCAAGCTTGGAAATCCAGTCTCGTAGGGTGGAGAACCTAGACAGTGCCTTTCCAGGCGTGTGGGACAGAGGAAAGCAGGACTCCAGCCTTGGGTCTCAAGCAGTTTATTACAGAAAGGAGACCAGACTCGAGCCAAGTTGCTAGAGCCCATGTGGCCAAATTTGAAACCAGACAAGAGGGTCAGACTGGAGAATGGACCAGGAGACCTTCTATGGGGTAGAGGTGGGAAGGGCCCCCCTGAAACAACCACCTGCTAGGGTCAAGGGCATGACCTAATACTATCAGGGAGTGCTTCTAATGGAAGGCACACTCCCCATGTTAGTGCGGCCTGCCCTCTGCTTTGGACTCTGCCGGTCCTCGGCTCCATCATCCTAGGCTATCTCTTTCCCTCCTTTGGCCTTCTTATCACCCCATACAATGTGGTCAGTGGTATTTCTAACTTCTTCAGACTCAACTGAAACTCAAGATCAAACGTGCACCGAGCCACAGGCGCTTAGTAGGCCCTCCGAGCATGGGACAGGAAGGGCCCCACTAACACCCAAGAGTTGCCTCCAATGCTTCTTCAAAGCTGAAAAGCAGGCCTCGTGTCGTGATGCTTCTGTAGAACTGGGGAAACTGAGTCACTGGACCAGGAAGTGCCTGAGTCCAGGCTTCAGCCTGAGTCACAGCATAAATGCTGGAAAAGCTCCTCCTCCTTCTAGGCACCCCCGGAAATACTTCATGCCTCAGTGGCTGCCTTCTCTGCCTTACCAGCCAGATACTGGCAGTAGACAAAGGAAGTCGGGGCAGGCTCCACTCCAGGAGGGGCTTGGATCTTTCTTGAAGACAAAGTTCTCCTGTGGCTCCTTCAGTGAGGAGAAGGCTCACGGCTGACGGAGGGCTTCTCTCACACCTGATGGGTACCGTTGCTCCATCTGCATTGGCGATCCCATCCTATACACGAGGGAAGTGAGACTTGCAAGGTGTCTGCCCAGGTCCTACAGCTGTGTTGTGGCAGGACATGGGTTCACCCCTGCAGCACCCCACAGAGAAAGCTGAGTGGGCTCTCACAGGTCACCTCGGCTTCCTCAGAGCAGGCTGGCTCAGAGGCTCAGCAGGAAGCCCTTCCCATCCCATCTCCTCAGAACTGGGACAAGCTTTGACGTCAGCACGTCCACATTCCTGCCCTCTAGCTCTGGGTGGGGTGTTGATTTCCTCCCTCCAATGTTGGTATCACAAACAGGAAGCTGGGTCATATGGGCAGGCCTGAGCTGAGGGCTGAGGGAGGACAGGGCCACCCTTCGCGCCAGTTCTTTATTTCTACCAGGTGATCTACACTTCTGAGAGGTTGAGGGGGAAGAATCTGTTCTAATGTCACAGCAGGCCATACCGTCCCCAGAGCTACTTGGAGGGTGTTCAGTGACTACACTACCTGTCTTGGTCCTCAGAGGGCTTCTGCTGGCCATGTTACATAGCTTCCTGCTTCTGCTGTGGACAAACAAGAACTTTGCTGACAGATTGCTGACGCAGGCTGTGGGCTTCATACAGGTCCTTGAATTCTTATCATCAGAATTTCATGTCCGTTTACAGATTACACCACCGACACACTAATTGGTTAGGCCAATTGTCTGAGCTCCCACAACTGTGGGGTTGGGTGAGGCAGGGATCTGAACTTACAGAGTGTAGCCCAGAGCTAACCAGCACAGCCTCTCCCTCTTCCTCCTCAGCTCAGCCCCCCTCAGACTATGTTCTGGAAAATGCAAGCTTGATGGCACCTGTTTTGGGTTAACTTCCCCCATGGTTCCCTACTGCCCCGGGATTCGAAAACCGAGGTCTGAGGAGTCTAGGGCCTAACCTTTGCTACTCCACATCTAGCTCGATTCCCCCTTCAGATGTACCAAGCTAGTCTGATTCCTGAATCCAACTCCTTCACCTGCCAGGACTACCTTCTGAAGAGAGGAATCTCAGGGTATAGAGGGGCAAGCTTTGGAACCGGCCACACATCTGTTTAGCCTGAAGCCTTCTATGGACGCAGAAGTTCCCAGTGTTGGGCTGCACCGGGTATAGCAGGTTTTGCCCTGGGAGTTTCCCAGGTCCCACCTGGAGGTGAGGGATTTGACCCTCATGTGTGTTCATCTTTCGAGTGTACTTCCCAAATCCCAGAGAGGGCTGATACAGTGCAGCGACTCTCGTGGCTGTCCACGCAACAGAGCATGGACCGCTTGGTCCATCTAGGCCCTAGTCTTGGGCAAGTACAGACGCTGCCACTGCTGCCCTGGCGACCACACTTTGAGAATCGGCTGGTGTGGAGGAAGCCGGGTTGCAGGGTTGGTAGTTGGACAGGGGAAGGACGGATGGAAGCCTCTAACTCTGCTGGATTCTGCCTTGCCTCAGCTTTCTTACTCTCAAATGGGAAGAACTGCGGGTGTGATAAGGACTGCAGAGCACAGGGGGGATCAGAACTCTCTTGTCACCAGCTCTTTCCACAGATGTTTGCTGAGTTAGCACTGTACCCCTTCCCCAGTTCCTATGGGTGGCATGAATGGGAGGTAGCATGGGAGGGGCCACGCCATGGCTTGCTCCCCCTGGAGGAGCTCAGTTGGCTCTCTGGTTATCAAGTGCGTTTAACCTTGAAGGAGGAGACCTCAGGAGCCTAGTTTCCCCTGATTGTAGAACCCTTTCAACTCCAAGTAGACTCTATTCCTTACCTACAGTTACTATAGTCAGAAAGCAGCACGTAACAGCAGCGTATTGGAATCTCAGACTAGCCCACTCTGCCCCACTTGGGATAAGACTCATCTCTTGGCTGAGTTCTACACTGTGAGCTGTGCTCGACAGTTACTGAGTCCCGGCATTCAGATCAACTGTGCATCCTGATAGAGCTCCGAGGCTGTGAGTTGGAAGCCTCACGGAGGGTTGTGGAGAGCTTCCTTCAAGTGGAAAGGCACAGTAGGGAAAAAGACAGTCTGAGGTTGCTAAGGTTCCTCGAGAAGAAATCCACTTGTCAAGTTTCAAAGGAGGAAAAGGAATTTCTGGCTAACCATGTCAAATTTGTAAAGGTTCTGCCCACAGTGTGTGCAGGGATGGGAAAGGGGTGCACACTTGTGCTGCAAACTCGTCAGTACAGTCAGGGCTTTCCAGCGCCACTCACTGTGGATTTTGGACTGTCACCTGCCAGAGAGGGTGCGACTGTGAAGGCAATCAGCTGGGAGATTTCCCGTGTCGCAGCGCCCTCTGGTGGGCTGAACGGTGTATGGTCTCCGTGACTCAAGGCTGTGGCAGCTAGACAGAACCGGAGAGGGTGTGTGGGGCAAGGCTTGGCAGGGAAGAGGATGGGTACACACAAGGGAGGGACAGTTTGCTCCCCCTGGAGGAGCTCAGTTGGCTTCCAGGCAACGGCCCCAGTTTAATGTACCCTGGACAGGGCCTCTCCAGGTCGGGAGAGGTTTGGAAGTGGAGGTGGCTGTTGTGGCAGAGGCAAGGGTCTTACTATGAGAGAAACTGCTGAGGAGATGAGCCAGGGCCAGTTCTGGGACCCAGTTATATGGCCATGTAGGTGAGATCTAGGTCTGAGTGTGGCTCCTTAGTTCATAGGCTGGAGCGTGTGCCCTAGCATAGCCCTGACCGAGCTGAGACCTTTGGTGTTCTGTGAGGGTCATAGAGACCCTTGATTAGCACCAATGTCAATGCCACTTGGGCTGAGTGTGTGTGAGCATGCGCACCCACCAATTATCATGTTCTTACCGATCAATGACACCTCGAAAAACCCCGGCAAAGGCCCAGGAGAAAGGATCGTAGAAACAAAGCCGCCATAGCACACAGGGAAGACTAGTTTGCTAGTGGCCTGGGACACACTGTAGCAGCAACAGAGCAGTGAATGATAACCAGTCTGTTCATTGGCTGGAAAAAAGTAACTACTGCTACATTGCTGGAGAAGTTGCAAATTGTTTCAATCTTTTGTGGAATGTTCCGGGCATACATCTCAGCCCTTTTAGACCTTTGCATTGTGTGTGTGTGTGTGTGTGTGTGTGTGTGTGTGTGTGTGTGTGTTTGTGTGTCTGTGTGTGTGTGTCTGTGTGTCTGTGTGCGAGAGAGAGACAGAGAGAGAGAGAGAGACAGAGAGACAGAGACAGAGACAGAGACAGAGTTGTATGTATGGAATATGTGTTCTGGGATATGGTCTCACCCTGTAGCTCAGGTTGGCTCAGCATCCATGATTGCCCTGCCCTAGTGCCTGGCCATCTTCGTGTGTCTTTAAACTACCAGTTCTTTTCAGGTTTTAACCTATGCAAACGGTTGAGCTACGTAGAAGGACAGCTTCAGGCATCCATATGGTGGCAGCAGCATTCTAGATGGCTGAGATGTTTTGTATACAACGATAGTGCTTATTATCAGGGATGGTGACTGAGGTATGGGGTGTCCAATGTTCGGCTACTGTGTATAATAAGAATGAATGATGAAATGATACGGCAGCGACCCAGAACACGCTGTGCAACCCGGACACCGCAGTTCCAGAGGAGGTGGAGGAGCTCACTGAAGCCCTCTCTTCGGAAGGCACTGGGGGAGTCCATCTCATCTCTTAGCTTGGCCAGCTTTCCCGGGGCTTCCAGCCTTACACCATGCTGCCTACACGGCTCACACCGTGCTGCAGGTACAACAGTTCACACCATGCTGGAGTCACAGCAACTCACACCATGCTGCAGTCAGAGCAGCTCACACCAGGCTGCAGGCATAGCAGCTCATACCATGTTGCTGACACAGTAGTTCATACCATGCTCAGCAAACCTGCCCATCTCTTCCTGCCCTCTTTACTCTCTCCCTCTTTCTTTTCTTTCTCACCTACAAACGTCCGTCACCCATGCACCATCCCCCAGTTATATACATATACACACCCTACTGACTTACATGCTCAGTCCCTCACACATGCACTCTCCCCTCAGTTACACTGACTTACACATTCCTTACCCACTTACACACCTTACTCCTTACAAACCCTAGTCTCTCATACAGAAACATACTCTGTAATCATACTCTACACACACACACACACACACACACACACACACACCCCTCATTCACACATATATATTCTTTTTTTTTTTTTTTTTCGGAGCTGGGGACCAAACCCAGGACCTTGCGCTTGCTAGGCAAGTGCTCTACCACTGAGCTAAATCCCCAACCCCACACATATATATTCTATTGTTATGGATACCCACATACATACAGCCCACAGTGTGCCCTTTGTCACCTACATGCTCCTTCCATACTCACTTTCCTTTCACACATACTAACCTTCAATTACACACTCACGACTGAACAATCTTGACCACCTTCCATACCTGCTCACGCGCTGTTACTCACCCGTACCCATAATTTACATCCTTCACTTGCTCATCCTTGATCCCCACATGAGATGTATCCCCAGGCTCTCTCTCATGCCTTCTGCTTGTAGAGCCAACACACAGCAGCCCACCTTCTCCAGGCAGGTGATCTGAGAGGTTCTTGTGAGCCCTAGCCTTCTGAGGGCTGCCTTGGAGATGTGGCATCCCTGTCTCTTAGAATGGAACGTATTTCTCCCTCACCCAGAACTGGTTTTACAAATTGCAGTCCCTTTTTTGGTTCCCTCCCCCATGTCCCTCTGATTCTGCAGCCAGGGCCATTCTGTTGTATACACAACTCAGAAACTGCCTCACCTTTGACTCCAAGTACCCACATCTCTACCAGCATTTCCTGCCCAGGACTGCAGAGGACGCACTTTCTCCCCTCCCCTTCCCACAGCTCATCTCCCCTCCCCTCCATCATTTGCTGCCCTCCCTGTCTACTCCCCTCTAAGTGGTGCACACTCTTCACTCTGCCACTGACTTCTGCCATCTCATTTGTCTGCAGATCCTCAGGCTGGATGAGCTCACCCACTTTGTCCTTTCGACTTACAACAACTGCTGCCAAGGGCAAAAGGGACCCTTCATCCATTGCTGGTGAGAATGGAAAGCAGTTCATCCATTGGGGGACCAGTACGGGGGTAATTCAAGAACCTACAAACAGACCACATGCTCTCTCACTCCAAGGAACCCCAAGTCAACACGTCACAGAGCATCGTTCACAGCAGATTGGTTCTCATGGACGGAAACTCAGTGCCCAACAACAGAAAAATGAATAAGGTTGTATGCACATAAGGAATCCCTCTCCCTCCCCCCCCTGTGTGTGTGTGTGTGTGTGTGTGTGTGTGTGTGTGTGTGTGTGTGTAGACGAGAGGTTCATGGTATAAGTCTTTCTCAGTTGTTCTTTATCTTACACTTTTGAGATGGGATCTCTCACCGGATCTGGATCCTATTTGACTAGACTGCCTTGCAGATTATAGGTATGTGCCGCCATGCCTGGTGTTTGTGTGGGTGCTGGAGATCCAAACTCAGGTTATTATGTGTATGTGGCAAGCACTTTGCCAACTGAGCCATCCCCCAGTCTCACAGTGATACATTTCAGAGAAAGAAGAGTGACTTTGTATCATTTTCAGGACAATGGATACAGCTGGAGATAACCATAGTAAGTGAATTAGTATGTTTCAGCAGAACAAATATTTCTCTCATTTGTGCTTCTAAGTTCAATGATACAAAGATGATACACGGATGGATGACACAACTGCCTGAGCTGTAAGAGCAGCCGATGGGAGGGGGAGGACTGACCAGAGGGAGGGGTGTGGGGAACAAGGTGAGGCTTGAAGTAATTATGTGATTGCATGAAAATGAACGTATGTGATCCTCTCTCAAATAATTTTTAAAAATTAAAGACACCAACAGAATCATCGGCATCTCCATCAACATTATGAAGACACTGTTCACAAAACTAGAAAAAGTAATATCCACCTGTAAATGGAAGCATAAAAGACCCAGAATGGCTAATATGATTGTGTGTTGGAGTACAATGTTATATGCATCACAAGATCTGATTTCAAATTACACTACAGAGCTATAGTAACAAAGACAACACAGCAGGACCAGACAAACAAGCAAGCAAGCAAGCAAGCAAACAAACAAAAAAACAAATAACAGACAGGTATACAGAACAGTGGAATAGAGCAGAGCCTTCACAAGAAAACCCACACAACTAAAATTGTCTTTTTTTAAAGGTGCCCAAAACACACATTACAGGGGGGAAAATACTTAAACAGGTGATGCGGGGAAACTGGATATCCCCATGTAGAAGAATGAGTCAGGATCCTCTCCTCTTGCTTTATGTAAAGACCAACACAAAGTGGATCAAATCTTTAACATAAGACCTGAAACTTTGAAACCACTAGCAGAAAACATCCCAGGACACAGTCACAGACGATGACCCTGGACTCTAGTTGGCCAGAGAATAATGAGGACTGACACGTGAGACCACATCAAATTAAAAGTTTTAGTACAGCAAGAGAAGTCCTTCCCCCAGGGAGGGGCAGCCGGCAAAATGGAGAAAGCCTTTGCTAGCTATCCGCCTGGTGGTGGACTAGTATCTAGAATACACAAAGAAGCAGAGAAACCAAACACAAAGTAACAGATAATCTAATCAATGAATGGGCAAATGAACCAAATAGACACTTTAAAAAAGAAGAGATATAACCAGGGGTGGTGGCAAATGCCTTTAATTCCAGGCAGAGAGAGGAGGGTCTCTTGAATTTGAGGTCAGCTTGGTCTACACAGTGAGACCTTGTTTAAGAAAAGAAGAAAGAGAAAAGGGGGAGGAGGAAAGGAGGAAGACAAGGAAGAGATACAGGTAGAAAATAGGAACATGAAGAAAGAGAAACCAGAATCTTTAGCCGTCAAGGAAATGCAAGCCAGAACTCCATGGGAAAGCCACCTCCTGTCTATCAGGGTGTCTACCATCAAGCCAACCAACAATACTATTGAGGCTGCGTGGCCCAGGCACTGCTCATACATTGCTCCTGGGAATGTAAGTTAGTTTAGCCACTCTGCAAATCAGTATGGAATTTTCTGTAAAGCTACAGCTGGAGTTTTCATGTGATCCATCTTTGTCACTTGAGGATATGCCCTCAAGAACCAAGGTGAGGTGCAGCAGAGGAGTCACAGGCCCATGGTACTGCAGCACAGCACTGTAACCAAGGCGTGGGCTCAGCACAGGTGCCCATCAGTGGATGCGTATGGATAAAGTATGTTGTTTTGGAGCATGTGTATGTGAGTGCATGCCTTTAAATCTCAGCACTCAGGAGGCAGAGACAGGTGGATCTCTGTGAGTTGGAGGCCAGCCTGGTCTACAGAGTGAGTTCCAGGACAGCCAGGACTGCACAAAGAAACCCTGTCTAGAAAAGCAAAAACAAATTGCTAAATAAACAAAACAATAGAAAGCATGTAAGAGAGAAAGAATATAAGTTGTAAGAGTGATGTGTGAGGGCTGGAGAGATGGCTCAATGGTTAAGAGCACTGACTGCTCTTCCAAAGGTCCTGAGTTCAAATCCCAGCAACCACATGGTGGCTCACAATCATCTGTAACTAGATCTGATGCCCTCTTCTGGTGTGACTGACAACTACAGTGTACTTATAAATAATAAATTAATTAATTAAAAAAAAGAGTGATATGTGAGCTGACATAGGGGCTCAGGTCTGTGATTCCAGCCCATGGGTGAGGACATTGAGGTGGGCAGACTGTTGCAATTTTTTTTTTTTGGTTCTTTTTTTTGGAGCTGGGGACCGAACCCAGGGCCTTGCGCTTCCTAGGCAAGCGCTCTACCACTGAGCTAAATCCCCAATCCCAGACTGTTGCAATTTTGAAGTTAGTCTGGGTTGCATAGTGCATTCCAGGGTAACCTGGGTTACAGAGTATCTTGCCTCAAGAAACCAAACCAAGAGCTGAAGAGATGGCTGAGCCCCTTGCTATTCTTGCAGAGGACCCACATTTGGTTCCCAGCACGTCCATGGGAGCTTACATTTATCTGTAACTCCAGTTCCAAGGGTTCTAATACCCTCTTCTGGCCTCTTCAGGCATGTCCATTGCACTTACATGCACATGGAAAAAACATACACATAGGAAAAAAAAACCAAAACACACACATAGAAAAAACAAAAAAACAAAGAAAACCAACCAATTGGCTAATTAGCCAATAACAACCAAACCAAGTTCACTAAGGAAGAAAAGGATAAAAACTAGAAAGAAGACAGTGGAGTCTTACTCAATTATCAATAATAACAAAACATGTCCCTTCCAGTCAAATAGGTGGGACCAAAGAGGCCAACCCAGAAGATAGCCATCACATGCTCTAGTTACTTTTCTCACTGCAACAAAATATCCAACAGAGGCAACAGTAGGAAGGAAGGGTTTATTTTGGCTCACAGTCTGAGGATGCAGTCCATCATGGCGGGAGAGTGGGAGGACAAGAGCAGCTCTAAGTTGTGGCTGCAGGAGTGTGAGGCAGCTGGTGACAATTTTTGCAGCTGGCAAGCAGAGAAAGTTGAATGCTGGTGACCCATCCCCACTTCCTTTTTATTCAATTGAGTCGCCTGCCTCTAGCCCTTAGGAAATGCCTTGCAAGCTTAGATGGGTCTCTAAATTCAGTTAAGTGTCTAGGAAACACCCTCACAGACACAACCAGAGGTGTGTGTCCTAGGTGATTTGAAGTCCATTTCAGTCTGGAATAAGGGTAACCATTCTAGCTGATGTGTTTTCTCTCATATGCAGCATCGAGAAGAAGAAACAGAAACAGAAGCCAGGCTGTTTGGAAGAAGAAAGGAACTACCAGTGTGGAGGAAGGAATCCATGGGTGATGACACTCGCACCGTCACAGTACTGAGAACCAGGTGTAGGCCTGCAAGGTTTAAGAGAGAACACATACTCAGGTCATTCACATTACGAGAATGCCAAAGTTTTACTGAGGTTCACAGGATATACACCCCAAGCCTACAGTGTGGAAGCACAGTGGAAAAATGAGTTTACATTCTCAGCAGGAAAACAGAAACTGAAACCAAAAGCTGACATCAAAGATGTTAGTGCCCAGGTGTCCCTCCCCCACCCCCATGGCCAAACAGAAAGGCCAGGGTGTTCCTTCAAAAGAACAAAGGCTTTCACATGCATCAGCAAGGCTCAGCAGGGGTAAACATTGTCAAAACCAAGAGGGTCTGATAAGTTCCCCTTTATTAATTTTTAAAATAGCATCTGTTTTAGGACACTTGGGGGAGCAAACTCCTGCCTGTCTCTGGGAAACTTTGCCAGTCTTAAAGCCCCTGTCTTAGGTGGGAATTGGTCCCAAAGAGTTGCCAATCTTTGGCTAACTAATTGTTGTAAAAAGGCTTAGTCAGATTTGGGCAGAGGGATTGTCTCCTGCCGAGGAGAGCAACACCTGCTTAGCTGCTGCCCAGGACTGTGCATGTGATAAGAAGCAAATGCTGTGGCATTGAGGGCTAACACCAAGGGCCATAACAAGCTATTCCTGTAAAAGCACTGACTGTTGATTTAAATTTAGAATTCTCAATTGTCAGCAACTTTTCCTGAAAGTTTATCCACTGTGCTTGTCTTAACATCAGATTGGGAGAGGGCAATCCTAGACACTGTAGCCACAGTGGCTGCAGCAGCAATGGCTGCTACAATAGCAGCGATGATGTCAAAGTCTCTCTCATGATGGTTCAGGATCATCGGACCCTCTCCTGAACAACCAGCAGAAAACGGAACCATGCTTGAGATCCGCACAACCAGGGCAGAGTTCCCTGGTCCCCAACAACTTCACATAGATGGCACTCCTGTGAAGAATAGACAACACTATCTCCAGCATTAGCCCCATACAAGTAATACCAAGATCATCAATCTATTGTTCCAAATGTATAAATCTTCTTGAATACTCAAAACATTAACATTTTTGCTAAATGAATAACAAAAAGTAACTGTCTTAACTTCTTTGGTATAGCTACAGGAGGAGAAGGGAGCAAGCTGGGTAGGTCTCATAGGCATCATAGTTTTGTTAATTTCTCTTAAATCTTATAATAATTTCCACTTTCTAACAAAAATGGGTGTATTTTCAAGGGGAAGTGGAAGGAACAATATCCTGTGCTAATTGATGAGCTGTCTCCAATTTTTCCTTGGACAGGGGCCACTGTGGAATCCACACCTGATCATTTAACTTCCAGGTGATGGGCAAAGGTTTAATGCAAGGAGGCTTATTAACAGTGACCCTTAGGATAAATTTCCCAAGTCTGTTTTATCATTTTAATGTTAATTATTTTTAATGTTTAATTATTTTTAGCTTTTTATTTACACTAGAAGGTTTGTCTTGTAAATTTTTGTCTAATCCTCTCCCTGGGACGAAGCCTCGTTTCTTCATCGTGTTTTGTATAGGCAGAGTTGTTGGCACAGCTCTCCTATCATGGAGTACATCTCGTCCCCACAAGTTGGTAGGTATTTGTTCTAAAACAAAAGGCAGAAACCACCCCTCACGTCCTTCCTCATCTCTCCATGTAAGAATATTGTTGCTTTTTTTTTTTTTTTGAGGAACTGTAGCTGTCCCCGCTCCTTGTAAAGTACATAACAACTAATGACCTTTTTAGTTGCTTCTCCTGTTAAAGCAATTGCAACAAGAAAGTCTGAAAAAAGTGTCAATAGTCACAAATAAATATTTTAATTTTCCCAAACCAGAAATGAGTAACATCTATTTTCCATAATAAGGTATAAGTCCTTGAGGATTAACACTATTATGTGATACAGGAAGAAATTGAGGACACTGAGGACTTGTATTTACAAATTATTGTCTCCCGCTATTACTGTTTTGATGCTATAAAGAATGAGATTGTCTAATTGTTCCTATGTAAGGCCCAAAATTTGCCTGGTATATAAATCTATTGTGGCATTGCCCTCACTAAGGAGTCCAGGCAATCCAGTCTGAGTTCTTAAATGGTCTAAAAAAGGAACACTGCATTCTCTTAAATCAGTTATATTAGCATAAATAATTGTAAAATTTGAGGCTTAGCAGTATCTAAAAAGGAAAAATTTTAATCAATTGTAAACCATGAGCTACACATAGGCTATCAGTATACAAATTGAAAGCTTGATCTGATAGACATGGTGGGTGGGGGGGCTGGAGAGATAGCTCAGTGGTTAAGAGCACTGACTGCTCTTCCAGAGGTCCTGAGTTCAAATCCCAGGAACCACATGGTGGATCACAACCACCTGTAATGGGATCTGATGCCCTCTTCTGGTGTGTCTCACATACATTAAAAACAGTGGCTACAGCATGTAATTCAATAATCTGTGCTGAAGCAAGGGGAAACTCAAGAGACTAAACATGTGATACAATTATATGTTACCTTCTCATTAGATGAACTATCTATAAATACAGTTAAGTACATTCTCTATGGGCTACATGCGTAAATTTACAGGAAATACAAAAGCATGCATAGAGGAAAATGATCAATTTTGCCTGAAAAGTTTGTATATATAATAGGCCAAATATCAGTATTATGTAATAACCAATTATGTAGTAACCAATTTAATTGCTGTTTGGAATAAGGTATGTTCATGAGGTTCTTTTTCAAAATACTTCCATGGCTCTATCCTACAATTCTGTATTAGTACAATAGCAGCTTCGTAACAGGACGCTAAAACTTTTACTTGGAGAGGAAAAATGAGTTCATATTAATGATCTTTTTTGCCAAGAGACTACTGTGGGTATAAATAACCAACAATTGATCATAGTCTCTATAATTAATGTATCTCGATTGACACATAGCTTTCTTTACTTTCTGTTAAGCTATTCAGTCCCTCCTCAGTTAATTGCCTAGAGGAATAGAATTTGCATCTCCCTTGGGGATATCAAACAAAGGCTTAAGTCCTCCGGTGGTGAACTTAAGGTGAGGTCTTAGCCGATTAACATATCTTAGAAGCCTTAAAAAATAATTTAAAGTAAACTATCTTGGGGCTGGGGATTTAGCTCAGTGGTAGAGCCCTTACCTAGGAATCGCAAGGCCCTGGGTTCGGTCCCCAGCTCCGAAAAAAAGAACCAAAAAAAAAAAAAATGTAAACTATCTTTTTTTACTTGAATTTTCTGTGCCACAATTTATTTAGGATATAACTGATGTCTCAAATATTATAAAGGATATTATCTTTGAATCTTTTCTAGAACAACGACAACTCCCCAAACTTTAAAAGCTCGTTGTATAAGAGTGAAGGCTTGTAGTAAAACTCCTTCAGAGGGACCAGCTAATAAAATGTCTATATAATGAATAATGTACACTGGAAGATTCAAAGTCCTAACTTCTTGTATTGAAGCAGCAACAAAATTTTTACATAATGTAGGGCCATCAGCCATTCCTTTGTAAAACTTTCCAATGATATCACTTCATGGGCTCTCCAAAATTATAAGCAAGCCCACTAAACAAAAACCTTTTACAACCACTAGAATGTAAAGAATAAAAACAATCTTTTAAATCTATAATAATTCTACATGTATTTCTTGAAATAGCAGTTGGAGTAAGCAAACCGGGCTGGAATGCTCTCACAAATTTCATGGCCTCATCAACCCTTCGTAAATCCTCCAACAAGCTCCACCTGTTTGATTTTTTTCTTAATTACAAATATGTGTGAGTTAAAATCCTGAGCCTGTCTGTGATTGAACTGCAAACTGTAGCCAATGCAACACTGGCAATTTTTAACCACAATCTTCACGTTTTCCTTGTAACACCAGAGCACAACCACAACTTTGGAAAGCAAAACTCAACCTCCAACAAACAGTCTAGTCTCTAAAATCCAGTCTCTCCAAAATACCACCTCTCAGGCGACAAAGTTTGACTGCCAATACCTGCATACGAACGCACGATGATGCAGGCTCTAATACCTCAAAAGAAAGACATTGTTCTAAATTATTTTATAAGTCTGGTTTCTAGGGTAAGTATTACATAAAAACATCTCAATTTAGACCTGTTTCCCTGGGTTGGCTCATGCCACGTGTTGTCTAGAATGACTCCATCTGAATTACCAGTTTTAAGCCAACTTTCCGTTACCAATGTTACAAATTTTCAACCACACCCAATAACTTAAAAGCCAATTAAGACATGTAGAGCATATCTATACATTTAAAACTAATCAGAAACAAAAAATGAAGTGGTTATACATATCTTTAATAGACCAAACACAATTTTTACTTTTTCTAGTTATAATTTTAAGAGAAACACCTTGTCATCTGCTAAATCCAATAATTACAGTCAGATTTTTTTAAAGAGAAACAGCCATCAGCTCCTTTACCACAGAAGCTGAGAAGTTGCTGGAGCCTTTAAGATCAGCTCCTGCAGGCGCTCAGCCCCTGGGGGAACGTCTCCAGCTGACCTAGGCTTCTAGCTACAGGTGCGGGGCTCTGAAAGCCAATTGAAACTGCTTTTTAATTATTTGTTTCTTTCTTGAAATGAGTTAAAACTAAATCAAGGGGTAAACAACCAGCATTTAAAGTTTTAACCATTTTTTTTCTTTTAAACATGAAATACAAAACATTCAAGCAACAAAAAGCAAAAAGCAGACATAAACTGATAGACATGGACAGCTTGGTGTATCAAGGACAGACAATGGACAAAGAGGGAGAGAACTAGATGGTGTCCCACCAAAGGGACCCAGATATCCTACCTAAAGGACCCACATATCCTACGTAAAGGACCCAGAACCAGAAATAAACATTTCCCTAATAGGAGCCAGCAAGGAGGCAGGACGTCTCCGACTGCCTTCTGTCCCTAGGAGAGATCTGAAAAAGCTTAAGCTCGTTTTACCTTCTCCTTTGCCAAAGCATCTCCAGAGATGAGTCTGGGAGGACTGTTTTTCTCAAACCCATTCTCTCCCATTGAAGGGTTAAAATTTCTAAAAGTTAGTCATGAACAAAGCCCAGACATGCCTGAGAGAATTTGAGATAGGGCTCACTGGCCCGACTATCAACTCCCAAGGACACTGGCCATCTGGAGCCACCCCCTCCCCTTCCTTCACTCCCTGAGGATGGGTCATCCCCCTGCTGCAGTGAGATGAGTTGCCCTGCCCACATTGCTGAGATGCTAGATTACACGTATGCTTTGTTGATGTAACTCCGTGCCAAAAGTAACTGTGCACCCTTTGTATTAGCCAATTATGTGTATTCACACGAAACCCCTGGTTTTCCCTATATAAGCTCCTGCCTAGAGAGGCTCAGGGCTTGACTCAATCTCCTGTGTGAGATACGTGTCAGCCCGAGATCTCGTAATTAAAACTGCCTCTTGTTGATTACATCAAGACCGGCTTCTCGTGTTTCCTGGGGGTACCTCAACCCGTGACTGGAGCGAGAGTCTCCCCAAGTCTGGGGGTCTTTCACCATGTCTAGGGTATAAACTGTCTCTAGTCAGGGTCCAAAGACTAAAAGCATCTATGAAAATTGACTTTGCTTCTCTAGATTTTAGCATAACTCTAAAAGAACACATACACAAAACCACTTTATCATTACCCTGTCCTTTTTTTTTTTTTTAAAACAAGGTTTACTCACTGCTAGCCCAAATCTTTATTTTCTTTTGCACATGCTTTCAATTCCCGCCATGTCCTTCTGTATCCTGCTTACTGGGTCTCTAACTTCATGGCCCATTTACCCAATACGATCCTTCTGATTCGATGGCCAGCTCCTGGAACGACCTGGTCAGGGATTCCTCACTACCTGATCTCGGTGGCCTTCAAGGTTTAAGAGAAAACACATACTTGGGTCATTCGTGTTACGAGAATGCCTAAGCTTTACTGAGGTTCACAGAATATATATCCCAAGCCCACGGAGTGGAAGCACAATGGAAAAATGAGTTTACATTCTCAGCAGGAAGACAGAAACCGAAACCAAAAGCTGACATCAAAGATGTTTGTGTCCAGGTGTTACCCCCCATGGCCAAACAGAAAGACCAGGATGTTCCTTCAAAAGAACAAAGGCCTTCACATGCATCAACAAGGCTCAGCAGGGGGTAAACACTGTCAAACCCAAGAGGGTCCAACACATGGGGGCTTTAGGGGTGAGCACAGTGTGTGCTGTGTATGCACATAAAAATGTCACAACGAAATCCAGCATTCGACACAGGCCCCAGATGTCAACAAAACCAGCAGACCCTCAACTCTCAAAGCATAATAGCTTGTCAGCTGAGCATTAGTTGTTGGGAACAGTTTGGGAACGCCCAAATGTCTTTGGGGGATGGGGGTGACTCCCACTTGTCTCTGTCTTTAGGGTTCTGAGTGCACTTATTGGGAGGAGCCATGTATCTTAAATATTTGATACTACATGGAAGGTCACTGTGTTGACTCTCATTATCTCCAACACCAGTGTCTTCTGTCATTATGGTCAATCAGTCAGTCATACAGGAAACCTCCGAACACCATGGATCTCCAACCACCACCCGTTTCTCCTTTCAGCAACCCAGGAGAGAATGTGTTTCCATCTTTGTCCCCTCACCCCCAGTCGCTCTGCAGGACACTTGGGCATCAAGTCCAGCTATTAGCTCCCCAGAGCCCTTGCCATTGCCGGTTCCCCAACCCCATCTCCCTCAGCAGCAGCATCTTCAATACAGGCTTCTTCACTCTCATGTCTCCTGGATGCCACGCAGTCTGCTTGATCTCTCAATCACGAGGCTCCTTTTGTCACGAGCTCCCATCTGTCTGTCTGTCTGTCTGCCCTTTTTTGGATCTGACACAATCCATGAATTTTTGAATTTATTTATTTTATATATGTGAGCACACCGTCGCTCTCTTCAGACACACCAGACGAGGGCATCAGATCCCATTACAGATGGTTGTGAGCCACCATGTGGTGGCTGAGAATTGAACTCAGGACCTCTGGAAGAGCAGTCAGTGCTCTTAACCACTGAGCCATCTCTCCAGCCCACAATCCATGATTATTAAATACCTATCACAAATTGTTGCCCTCACCTGTGTATCTTGGCTGTAAAACTTTCCTGGCTCCAGACCATAGAAAGAATGAGTGTCCCATGGGTGTCTCATGGTTCTCTGCCACCCCCAGGCTACTGGCATGGCCATCTACTCAGGGTCTCAGGTTGGACATTTAGGGCTCATAGTTGAGTCCTTCCCCATGCAATCCTCCCAGCCCATTTTGTTATTTCTGCCTCAGAACACAAATTCCTAGCTATTATCTGAGTGTCTGCACCCTCCACATGGCCTCACATTCTGAAATTCAAACCCCCAAGGAAAGAGGATATTATGCAGACTTTGTCTGCTGCTTCTGCTGTGAAAGTGGAGCCTTCAAGAATGGGAATTAATGTTCGATTCAATGCTTTATTAAAGGGAAAGGAACACATGGGGAGCGTTCCCTACGCCCTCTAGCATGTCAGGGCACACAAAAGGGTCTGCAGGCAACTCAGTCTTGGACTTCCTAACCCCAGAGCTGCAAGAAATAAACTCCTCTCTTGGTAAGCCACACAGGGCAGAGCGCACTCCCTCACTCTCAGTCTTGCTGGGGGATGGGGGTGGTGTTAGTCACAGGACTCTGGAAGACACTGAAATCCTAGATGCTCACATACCTTTTACAAACAGCGAGGGATTTGTGTATGCTCTATGTACATCCTCCTGGATATCAGCTCCTCTTCGCGGATTCTTCCCCAATACAATGTAAACGCTTTGCAAACAATCGAGAGACTATATTCTTTAGGGAATAACCCGATAAGGAAAAGAAAAGGGAGGGGTCTTTAAATGCTAAGCATAGGTGTGAACCAACTTAATCAGAGCAGCCAGAAGTGACTGACCTTTCTTCTGCCTACTCGTGCCTGTTAACTCTGCTCCGAGTGCAGCCTTTGAACCTCTGTCGTGGACCCCAGGAGTCTTCAATGAAGATGGACCAGGTGCTGGGCACAAAATGTAGACGAGACCCACCTGTCCCTGCCTTCCATCTTCTAATGGGGTAGGCTTGAAAGACCCAGTGACAGAAGGGAAAGGTTGTGAAGGGACACAAGGCTGCTGGCGTGGTCATGAGGTGACTCTGAAACAGCTGTGCTTAGACTGAGGTGTTAATACAAATGGTGCAGGCTACACCCCGAGATCTTCCGGTTTAGTTTAGGAAATCTGGCAAGGATGACAAGTCTAGGAGTTTCTATAATTTGCTTCAAATGTGAAGAAATCCCCTTCTATTGCTAGGTGGACAATGATTTAGGAAGGACTCAGAGGACACAAGCAGCACAGTTAGGCCAAGCCATGTGCTCAGCCCTCAGCCTGCATGGGTGAGTCACCAGGCAGGATTGGGAGGCGGCGTCCCTGAGAACACTGAGTGAGACTTTGAATTTGTGTTTACTGTGGCAATCGAAAGTGTGGGAAGTAAAACTGTAGATAAGGAGGGAACTACCATGCGAGCATTCCAGGATGGCTTAAGGTATACAGGCAGGTGTGTCAACGCTGTCCTGACCTCTTGGCATCCCCAGGTGTCCTGGGGTGGCTCTCCCTCCAGGAGCCTAGGGGCACTTGTCCTATGCAGACCAAGAATATAAAAGAGCTATTCACACTTGGGGTAGTTATCGAATGGGAGCTAACACAGGGGCATTGATGACAACTCTCTTCCCTTCCTGGATTCAGGAGGGTGCACACTAAAAGGCAGGAACTATGTGTCAGGGCTTCTCAAGGAGAGAACGCTTACAAAGCTGTGCTCTAGGTGTCCCAGTCTGAGACGCTGTCCCCTGCCCTCCTCAGCGGAATCAGACCCCCAGACCTCCAGAGAAAATTAAGCAGTGTTGACATGGTGTACTTCTCAGTCACTGTGAAGGGACCCGACATCCAACTTCTCCCATCCTTAGAGACTTCTGGACTCAGCAAATTCTCTCCCTTAGGCCCAGGTAGCATGTCTCCCATGGTCTCCCCCACAGAATCCTCGCAGAGTGGAGGGAGGAGCGGGACAGGGACAGGTGGTAGAGCCTGTGCTCTCACGTCACAGGGCCGGAAGTCCGTTTCTGTGATGATGTGACGTCCTTCTTGGATCTCACCCCAGTCTCTGTCTTCCTCACCTACCGTGTAGTCATCTATTAAGCTGAGGAGATGATTGTGTGGTACCTACTGAGTGCCAGCACTGTTTGCACATCAGAGGCCTCGGCAGCAAATTAACTATGGTCCTTGCTCCTGAGGAGCAGGAGCCACATGATTACAGGTTAACCAGGCCTGATGGGGTGGGTAGGCTGGAGCCTGCCAGGGAGACCTTCCAGAAGTCACATGGGAATGGGGGTAAGGGAAGTGAGCGAGTGGGGGTGATCCAAGTAGTAAGCATCTCTCTCTCTCTCTCTCTCTCTCTCTCTCTCTCTCTCTCTCTCTCTCTGTGTGTGTGTGTGTGTGTGTGTGTGTGTGTGTGTGTGTGTGTCTGATTCTCTCTGTGTCTGTCTCTCTGTGTGTTGGTATGTCTATGTCTGGTGTCTGTGTTTCTCTGTGTATATGTGTGTCTGTCTGTGTGTCTATCTCTGTCTCTGTCTCTCTGTCTGTCTCTCCCCCCACCCCCAACACCCCCGTGTGTGTGTGTGTGTGTGTGTGTGTGTGTGTGTGTGTGTGTGTGTGTGCCTGGAATGGGTGAGGACATTCCAAACTGAGAGGAGCATGTGGGCAAACAGGTACGACTCTTGATCCACAAAACTCCTGCATGGCATGAACTTCTTTCTGTGGCTTACTTCCTGTTCTGAGATCCCCTTCCACCAGGGTTCTCTCCCTCTTCACAAGGTCACAGCTAAGGGCTCAGTCCAAAGTGTTGATGAGAAGCCTGCACAGAACCAGGAGCCCATTTCTTACGACATCTGTTGCCATGGCAATTCAGACTAGTGGTCCCTACCCACCCATGCACACACACACTTCCTATTTGCGCCCTGCCCTGGGGCATCTTTCCGTGGCACTGAGAGGGAGCGATTCCAGGTAAGGAGGAAATGACAGCCTTTAGCACTGCAGTAGTGGCTCACTCCAGGTGGGCACAGTGAGATGCAGCCTGGTCCAGCCGAGGGGGAGTACAAGGGAGGTCGGGACTCAGCACATCGGGCTACAGAACTTGAATGTCCTGTGCACAGGAGACTAGATTTGACCTTGACTCCAGAAGTAGCTGTCCACACTTCAAAAATGGCCCAAAGCCATAGGGAGCACTGTGTACTCAGTTCTCACAGCCCCTGCCTTCTTTCTTACCTGTGAAATGGGGGCTCAGGCTCCTTCCCACCATTGGGGACTCTCACAATTTCACTGTGGCCAGACCATGCATTGAGAGGTGGTCTAAGTGCCTTACTGTTCTGCTGCTGAAGAAGCCAAGGACAGGAGGTGCCATGGCTGCCGGTATCATGTAGACTCCAGAACCAGGCTCTCACCTACACCCCAGGGTATGCTTCTGCTTCTCTGTGGACCAGTGGGGATGGGTGACGGGGATTCTCCTCCTTTAAGTTGATGGACTGTCTTAGCATTGGCAGGCCACAGCTCAGGAGGAGGCCTCTCTTATGGGTCAGAGCCTTTTCTTGTTTAGGTTAGAGGGGAGGGCAATACAAAGGAACTATTTAAAAGGAAGTGTTCCAAAGCTATGCCCAGGGGCTTCAACCTCTTCTCCAAAGCAATTTTTTCTTATATTCTCCTTTTTTGGGGGTGTGTGTGGCTGGGTAGAGCCTGCCTCTGGGGCTTTGCATAGGCCGTGCCATCTGTCTGGCACACCCTTCCTCCTTGTCTCTCTGTGGACCAACTGCTCACACTCCAAGAAGCACTTCGAGGCCCCTCTGGAAGCTTCCTGTGACTCACTCAGGTGAGGTCAGGGCTCCCTCTACGTCCTACGCTTGTCCCAGCCACAGCACTATCTTCTCTGGTAATATTTGTTTCATCTGTCCTCGCCCTGAAGATAGAATGCCGTTTCGAGAGCTAAGCCGTTGTATGTGGTCCTGGAGATGGACCCTCGGACCTCACACAGATTAGGCAAGTGTACTTGTGAGCCACACTTCTTTACAAGAGATCCCTTGTTAGCCGTGTCTTCATCCCCGTCTAGAACCTTCTCAACTCTTATCCAGGTGCATTAAGAATGCATTTCTTCCTTTATTTTTTTTAAGATTTATTTATTTATTTTATGAGTATACACCAGAAAAGGGCATCAGATCTCATTGCAGATGGCTGTGAGCCACCATGTGGTTGCTGGGATTTGAACTCAGGGCCTCTGGAAGAGCAGTCAGTGCTCTTAACCACTGAGCCACCTCTCTAGCCCGCATTTCTTTATTTTATCAGGGTGTTGGGGATCAAATTCGGGGCTTCCTGTGTGCTGAGCACATCGCTTCCCAGAGCTGCATCGCCACCTCTGTTTATCTACTTTATTTTGGTTTTTAATTAATATAATATTTATTTTAGCAACATCATATCACACAGATGCTTTTGTGACTTTTTTTTCTTGCTTGGTGTGTCTGTTCTGTGAGTGAATCTCAGACCTGTCACTGAAATGTTGGAGACAGAGGCCCTTGTCCTGATGTTTGGAGGATATGGTGTAGGCTTTAATTTTTCAAAACCTACTTTTAATGCTGGTTCTTAAATGCTTTAAACCTCCCTTCTACCACACTGCCCACTAGAGGTAGAGGAAAAGAAAGGTTATTAGGATAAGGAGAAAGTGGACCTGTTAGAAATGGTTCTTTGGGGCAAATCTCATCTGTGTTGTCAGGAAATCAGCAGATCAGTTCACCGGTCAGCAACGGCAGATCGATCCACTCACAAACACTTCACAGATACACCAGCAGTCCAGTTCAGTAGCGTTAGAACAGCACAACCAAGCAGGAACAGCCAGGCCTCAGCGGCACGAGTCAGCAGGAGAACCAGGACCACCAGGGACGTCAGGAGAAGTTCTTGTCTGTGCCTCTCTCAATGAACTGAAGATATGCCATTAGACAAGAGACCAAGCAGCATTGCACAAATAGGTCTACAAACAAGCGCGTGTCACTCCATTGGGTCCTATTTAGGCTCCACGGGTTTTGCCTCGACATGTGAGTCTGTCTTAGCAGAGCTCCGAGTGAGTCTGTATCAGCTGATATCACTCTGCCAATTAGCCCAGAGTACACGGAAGCAGCAATAAGCCACCAGTACACCCCCAGAAGTTTTCCGGAGTGTTTCTCTCTATGGGGTCCCAACAAACAATGATAAGGCATACCAATACCAATACCAATACCATCCAGTACCATCCACTGTCTGCTGGGTCCTTCTTAACAGCATGAGTCCTTGGTCACGTTTGCTTTAGTGAAATGTTCGTTCACGAGTCTGCCTTAGCGAAACATCCTCTCCCCTGTGTCTGCTTCAAAACATTCCTTCAGGTGTCTGCCCCGGTAAAACACCATCTGACACAACTCACTTTCCAAAGAAACCAGAAGCTTCCGCTTCAATATGGCCTAACTGCCCAAGGGCCACTGTGTCCCTGAGAGGGCAGGCTGGCATTATTGCTGCTGCCACCGTTCAGTCTGGCTCCGGGTGGGGCTTTGCAGCCCCATTCTAATTGGTGTTAGCCATGCCTGCTGGGCTCCAATTATCGCCCTGAAAAGTAATTGGCTTTACGACCCAGAGACTTGCCGCACATTAGACCGGGCCTCTGAGTCACTGGGTCACGAATTCCTCAAGTTCTGCGACATTCATATTCCAGTAGCTAAAGCTATACTTTCAGTACCCTTTCTCTGACTATGTCTGTGCTCCCATGGCGTCTTCAAGGTTCCTGGCCTAGGTTGGCTAGATGAATTCAAGTGCGCCTGAGACAGTGGTCTGAGGCAAGGGTCAGGTGCAAGACTCACCTCCTGGTCCTTCAGGGTGTGGTAATCCTGGGGTCTCAGCTCCTCCAGTAGGCTCCCACCACTGTGCTAGGCCATCCAAAAACAGCCCCAATGTCACCCTGACAGTTCCATATCCTGTTAACACCAGCCTGCAAAGTCAACCACCGGGTTTCCACTTTCCTGGTTTCTGGGTGTCACCTGGAGGGTGCTGGGTCGGGTGGAAGTGAATCGACGGGAGGGGCAGCTTATGTGAGTTGGAGGGGTGCCACACTCCATCATGACCACTAGGCGGCGATGATGTTCCATCTTCCCAAAACAGCCCCAGTTGCTTCTCTTCGAAAAGCCAAAACCCCTTCCAACTTCAACTTTATGACTTTCTGGAGGCCTACGTGTGGGCTGTCCCTGAGGAGGAAGCCTGCTTAAGAGCCACCACGGAAATGGCATCCGGGGACATTGCCCCAGCCACAGCGGTGTGCCAACCTGCTGACCTCTGCTCCTTGGCCAGGCAGCCCCTTTCTGCTGGTGGGGCTCAGGACAGCATCTCTGCTGGCCGACAGCTGCCTACCTCTAGTACCTGGCTTTTCTGAAACCTCAGAAGAGAGTAACCTGAGCCTAGGCCTCTGAGTAGCTGCTACAGCAGCTAAAACAACGCCCCTGTGGAAAGGTATACCCGTTTGTCAGGGGACAGCCAAAGGGGGCCCAAGTGGAGGTGAGATTGGCACAGAGAGGGAGGAGTCTGAGAGGGAGCCGGAGGAGGGGCGGGAGGTGGTCTGAAGTGTTCTCTTCGAGCAACTTCAGACATCTATCCTGTGCTGGATCAGGAAACCTTCCCCGAGGCCCATTTCCGCCCCACTGAGGTGGGCAGGCTGTCCCTGTGGGCACTGCAGAGGCTGGAAGCAATGACTGGGTTTCAGGCAGCTCCAGCGCCTTCGCTAGGGAAGGCCTGGCCCTTCCCACGCCTCCCCTGGAATGCGAGACTGCTCCTGGGAGTTGAGCGAAGTGTGACTTTCCCTCTAGAGTCAGAAGGTTAGCCTCCCAGGCCTGGACCAGCATTCTTGACCAGGAACCAAAACAAACAAGGGGCACGGGGCCAGGGCAAGCTCGGAAGCAGGTCTGGTTAGCCCCTGTCTCAGCACTCGGTTTTCATTCCTTGTGGGAAGGAGGTGTGCTAAATTCAGAGATCCAGTTCGGTGGAGGTGGGATGGAACTCAATAGCGCCACCATGTGGTGGTAGACGGCAGGGAGCAGCTGCCTAGTCTCCTAATTAATCCATAAGAGACATCTTCTAACACACCGAGGGGGCAAATCCAAGCATTGCGCTGCAAGCACCTTCCTCGCCGCCTGCGGCATTCAGACACTCTGCGGTTCCTATCTGGGCACTGCCTTCAGTTCACTGCTTCCACCTTGGGCCATTATGATGTACGTAAGGGCTACTCAGCTAGAGCCCTGCCCTACCTATCAGGACAACAGTTCTGACAAGCCAGTTAATTTCACTGTGAAGACAGGCTGGGTAGCATATACATTGTGGACACTTAGAAGAATGTGCAGTTTAAGCTGTGGGTCATTTATTGACAGAATGTTCCAAGGTTAATTGTGGGTAAACCATAGAAAGAAAATCAGGATAAAAGAAAGTCCTATACTTAGCATTGACTATGTGATGTCACTGTGTCACAAGGTGGGAGATTCCTCTCTCTCTTCAGAGATCCAACAAGGCCCAGAGAGGGAAGGGGTCTCACTCAGCAGCAGGCCTGGACCGGTCTCTGTATTCATGCTCCCTCACCCACGGTGCTGGATCTCATCGGACCCCCAGAGCCCCTGTGCTAGCTCACAAGAGTCACAGGCTGTATGCACACCTGAGAAGATGGACTTTAGGGAGGGGCCACCGTGCACAGACGGCTCCAGGGTGCAGTCATGTGCAGAGTGATTTTTGAGATGCTGGCGAGGGTCTCAGTCAGGAGGTGAGTGGAGCAGTGTGTGGGTTTCGAGCCTGTGGAGCAACCCTGGAGCTGACCCTGTGCTGAGGGTAATGGGCCTCAGGTAAAGTCTGTGGAAAGATGTCTAGGCCTAGGCAGGCCACATCTGGGACAGCAGGCAGAGAAGGGAACTGGGGCTGGTACCTCCTTTCAGAGGTTTCTGGAGGCTTCTCTCTGGGTATATTTAATAGTCAAGATCAAGTTCTGTTTCCAGAGCTGGATGCCTGGAATACTTGAGTTTTCCACATCCTCATGTAGGAGCCAAAACAATGTCCAAGACCAGGCTGAACCTCTAAGAAGCCTATGTAAGATCCTGGCTCTGGGAGGGCATAAGGGTACCCCGTGGTCCAGATATGGCCTTTGCTGCTCTTTACCCATCTGTGTTCCAAACTGATCAGGGGTCTTTTTTCTTGTCTTTTTCTCCCTTCTCTTCCCCCACCTCTTCACTCCCTTCCTGTCTACTGGAGATTTATCCACAGATCAGCTGGGTTGTAACAAAAGAGCCAGCCTACCTCACAGCTCACCCGGAGCACCTGCCCTCTTCCCCACCCCCTCCCCCTCCTCTCCCCCCTCCCCCCTCCTTCTCCTCTTCCATACAGGGCCAGAACACCTGGGGAGGTGGGTGAGGATTGTGATGAAATTCCTTTGAAAAATGCATTTGCCTTGGAAAAATCACAGGGATTAGATGCTGGGGCAGAATGATGAAGCCAGAGGGACTTTGGCTACACAGTAAGGCAGAGAATTCCTGGTGTCTTCAGTCCTGATGTTCCTTTCTATCAAATGCAAGTGACAGTGAGGCCTACTCCAGAGTTTTTGTGAGGACCTATGGATACAATGGAAGCCGTTCTCATGTAGGAAGTGCTAAATGACCTCTTATTGTTAGCTCTGTGTGCTACACGGTGTGCAGAATTGTACAGAAAGAAAGAGAAGCTGTATGCATGTAATATGGCCAAACTCAAGGTTGGCTCAGCGTCTGGCTGCAGGAGTGGTGGGGGCCAGGGTGCTGGCTTTGTACACTCGAAGAGAAATGGGACAGGGCAGGGACAAGTGTACAAGACCAGGAGAGGGGGGAACCCTGAGGACTTCTTTGTATTGTTGATAAAGTGTTGTGTTGCTTTGTAAAGTGATAAAACCACCATGACCAAAAGCAACTTGAGGGGGAAAAGAGTTGATTTCATTTTACAATGCACAGTCCACGGTGAAGGGAAATCAGGGCAGGAACCCAAGGCAGGAACCTGGAGGATGGAGCTGAACTAGAGACAGTGGAGGAACACTGCTATTGGCTTGTTCCCCATGTCTTGCTTTGTTCCACTGGTCCAGGGAGAGCACTGCTCACATCACATGTGACAGAGACTGGTTCAGGGACTGGGCTATTGGTCCATTGGGTCAAAGAAAAATTTGAGGCTTTTCTAGAAATTTCTATACAGTCACTATGCCAATATTAACCATCAACCTGGTGGGACCTAGGATTACACTGGAGATAAGACCGAAGAGATTAGTTACCGAAGTGGGAAGACTGAAGTGTGTTACCGAAGTGGCACACTGGATAAAAAGAGGAAAGCAAGAGGTGTGCTAGCATTCATCTGTTTATCTGCTTTCTGATTGGATTAGTGTGACTTGCCACCATTGTCCCTGCCACGATGGACTGGAAATTGAAGCCAATACTGGATGTTGGTACCAAGAAGTGGAGCTGTTGCCATGAGGAGCCTGACCAAGTGGCTCTTAGGCCTTTGGAAGGGTTTTTGCAGGAAGAGCATGGAAACATTAGGAACTTTGAGCTCGAGAAGCCCTTGAGAGCCTGGCAGGCTGATTTGCGAGAGTAGGGAAGTCTGGGGTTGTGAGAGAAATGCTAACAGCAGAGGCCCTGCTCATGAGGTGTCAACTTTGCTGACAACTGGGCCAGAGGCAGCTTGTATGATAGCCTGACAGAGTCTGGCTGTATTTTCCCTAAGTGCTGAGATCTTGAGCAGTTGCTAAGGTCGAGCCCCCAGAGCCCCTTCCCTATTGTCCGGGTGCAGCAGGAAGTCT
Source organism: Rattus norvegicus (assembly GCF_021556685.1). NCBI lineage: Eukaryota > Metazoa > Chordata > Mammalia > Rodentia > Muridae > Rattus > Rattus norvegicus. The sequence goes on from NC_141543.1 coordinate 22,746,001, forward strand.
CCTTACAATTGCAGCCACTTCTGCGGTGTGCACCTTGTCTGCAACTTTAAACGTACCCAAGATCTCTCCTTCAGCAAATTGGACTCGCACATATCTTTTCTTCTCCCTTTTGCTCTCCCCTCACCCGAAGTAGACCCGGATGAGAGTACTGGGCAATAACCTCGCCACGGCACGAGTGGGATCCTACCTAGGAATTGCTTGCACCAAGCAAATGACTCCCTACTCCTGATGCTGCCCGCCAAATGTTCTAAACCGTGAAATGCAATTTCATTGGCGAGGCGAGAGCCTAGACTGAAGGGGTAGCTGCCCCCGAGAGGCAAAGGCCAGTGGAAGTGGCTTCTCGGGGTCAGCATACAGACAAGATGCAGTTGTGCTGTAAGGGAGGTGGGGGGGCAAGCTCCATCCCCAGCTGGTGTCAGAGTTTTGTAGCATCATTCACACGGCAGATTTGAGGTTGAGGGGGTGGTCGTGGAGTCTTGTACTGTGTTTCCAGAGAGCTGCTGGGAAGCAGATAATGGGTGTCAGGATCGGAGTTCCTGCAAAGAGACCCCAAGAAACCATTGCATGAAACCGTGGGGGTAAAAACCCAAGCTGCAGTGAAGATGCTAGAACCATGGAAGATCCACTGAAGAATGCCGGAGTGGAGTAGAGAGGCAGCTCAAGAGGGAGTTTGGGTCTACTGCAAGGAGGGAGGCTGGGAGGGTGGGTCCGAGCAACCCCGTGGGAACACACACTTGCACCATGAGCTCCAGATGACAGGAGGAGCTGCAGGGTTTGGTCTTCGCCCTTCCGGGTTTTGCTCCTGCTTGGGTCCAGTCGTTCTTTGCTCTGTCCCAGTTTCCCCGCCCCCTTTGAAACAGGAACATTCGTTCTGTTCTATTGTGTGCTGGAAGAATAGAAGGTTTTTTAAAGTCTTATTTTATTTTTATCGGAACTCACAGCGAAGTGATTAGCTTGAGTCTCAACGAGACTTGGGCTTTTAAAAAGTGTTGTACCATGAAAGGCTACGGGGACCTTTGAGGTTGGATGGGATGTATGTCACATTGTAAGACGTCCGAGAGCATATAGGCACAATGGGGTTAAAGACCGGGGCGTAAAGAGCGTTGTTTGGGCATCAAGCTGACAAGGGATTGGGATGATTAATATTGACTTTCCACCTGACAGGGTGTAAGATCACTTAGGAGACGAAGCTTTGGACGTGCCTAGGAGAGATTTCTTAAAATTAGTTTCACTGAGCTAGGGAGATGGCATAGAAAACAAAAGAGCAAGCCAAGCACCAGCGTTCATTGCTCTCTGCTTCCTGTGTACTGCAGCCAGCCCTCGCTCACTACTTCTTCATCCCTAGACCCACGAGCTTAAAGCAAACCATTCTTTCCATAGATGCTTTCGTTGGGTATTTTGTCTCTACGATGGGGGCAGATTTCTAACACATTTACTAAGATGGTATGACACATTAGTGCCGCTGGGACCACCTTTATCGCCACAGGCAAACCTGTTTAGTGTGACACTAGCCTAGAAGAAAACACAGGCAGATGTATGAACGGCTGGGGCCAGGTATTCCTCAATGAGCTAGAATTGGCTGGTTCGCTGTGTTAAGTCAAGAAAGTTTCCTTTCCTCCTTAAGTTGGGCGCTCTCTCTCTCTCTCTCTCTCTCTCTCTCTCTCTCTCTCTCTCTCTCTCTCTCTCTCTCTTCCTCTCACCCTTGGAGTCCTTGGTCTCTTCCCCTGTAGATGAGAACCTGAAGAAGCTTTGTGGAGGGGGATCCTGTGGATGTTGTGCTTTCTGTGGCTGGGGCATTTCTCTTGCCGCCCTGTTCCTAATGCAGTGGCCCGGGTGGTCCTGACGGGGTGGGAAGAACAGGCCTGTACGCTTCCCTCACCTTCCCTATTTTATTTCTGGTGCTGTTGCAAGCCTGGCCCAGTCATCTGGGCCCTAAACCCTGGAACTACAGGAAGTCAAAGTCAACCAGTCAGCCTGGCCTTATCTCACCATGAATAAATGCAGATCTTAAACTCACATACTGGCTGCCTGGCCATTCCAATAAATTCCAGTTACTCTTGGTGGTTTCACGGAACTGGAAAGTACTTTTCACTCTAACCCAAAGATTAAATGGACAGCCAGCCATACCTGCTTGCCGCAGAAAGGCGAGAACCTCAGGCAGCAGTCACCATACAGTCACTGCTCAGTGCAGCCCACTCTGGTGAGTTTTCTGTGCTGGCTGTGATGTTTGGCCAGCAGCATTGAGCCGCCACACCGGTCAGGTCAGACCATGTGTGCGTTTTTTGTTGTCGTTGTGTTTTTTTGAGACAAGCTTTCTCTGTGTAGCCTTGGTCATCCTGAAACTCACTCTGTAGACCAGGCTGCCCTCAAACTCAGAGACCCGCCTGCCTCTGCCTCCTAGTGCTGGGATTAATGGCGTCCAGCGCCTTTCCCCAGTTCATTATATGTTTTTTTCCCCCTTGGATGACCTGGAACTTGGACTCCTCCTGTCCTCATGCCTTGTTAACATTCACACCAAGTTCCTGTTGTGAACACCTATCATTTGTTGTGCATTGCGAGTGCTGGGTTCTAGTGTCCAGAGCATCTCCAAGCATCCATCAGTCTGTCTGTCACTCCTTCACTCTCCAATATTCCTGGGGAAAGGGAATACCCACTTGACAGGACCCAGGAAAAGGCCAAGGCAGTTCCTGGGGCTGGCCAATCAGGATGCACACTGCCTCGGTCTTAGGGATTGGTTCAGGAAGGGACACCATGCAGGTCGGTTCACTTAGGGATGAAGGAAGGCAGGCTGCAGGCTGGGCAGACCGGCAGTTTTGAGACTCTGCCTGGAAAGGGAGAGAGGACAAAGGAAGGTGAGGCAGGACACAGAGCAATCTTCTCAGTGGAGATGGCTGTGCTATGCCTCTCTGACGCTCTGTTCTTCCTGCCTTAGGAACTCTGTTACTTAAAAGTCAAGGCAGCACCCTGTGTGCTGCACACTCCCCGGGTCTTGGTTTCCTGCCACAGTAACTGATGCCAACACAGCCACTATCAGAGCTCACCGTAATGAAAGATTTTTGCAATAATTTTTGCAGATATGGGATGATGTGATGAAAACAAGAGGCCATCACACAGCAGCCATAGCACAGTGGCCATCACACTAGGCATTAGGCACTAGCTATGACTCAGTTGCCATATTGTGGCCATCAGACAGTGGACATGACACAGTGGACATCATGCAGTGGACATGACACAGTGGCCATCACAGAGTGGACATCACATAGTGGATATCACGTAGTGGTCATCACAGAATGGACATCATGCAGTAGACATCACAGAGTGGATATCACACAGTGGCCATCAGAGAGTGGTCACCACAGAGTGGACATCACACAGTGGCCACCACAGAGTGGACATCATCAGTCAACATCGCGAAGTGGCCATTGGAGAGTGGTCATCAGAGAGTGGTTATCACACAGTGGCCATCACACAGTGAACATCATGCAGTACACATATTGCAGTGGAAGCAGGTAGTGGACATCAGAGAGTGGTCATTACAGTGGTCATCACATACTGGACATCACACAATGGCCATCACACAGTCGTCCTCACACTGGCCATTATACAAGGCTCTGCAGACACAGTGTTTAAAGGCTGGTAGGATTTAAAGCCCCTCCACCCCCTGCCAACATGACATTCTGTATGATTTAAAAAAACAAATACTTAAGAATTTTTTTTTGTACCAAGCCAAAGTTTTATTTGTTTTCAAACAGGAAAGTTATGTTAATATAAAACAGATAAAAACAGACAAATATCAGAACACACAACACACAAAGACCAGCGCAAACCCTTCCCAAGCTCACTCCCCAAGCTCTCAGGCCTTTAGTACAGTTCCCCAAAGAGTAGACAGTATTGGAGAGCCACAGTATTGAACCAGAAAGGACAGACATGTTTCAAAGGGTCTGTACACAGCTAGTGGGGATGGGTGGGGATGAATACTTTCAGTCCAACCGCAATCCGCAAGAGGGTCTCAGGGACTCCCTGCTGATGTCTGGAGCCCAACCGCATCTGCTAGCTTCTTGTCCACATTGAAGGGTTGCACTTTAAAGGATAAAAGTGCACACACACAGACACAGACACACACACACACTCACTTCCATAAGGCACAGACAGATTGTCATATGGGTAGTTCCATTGGGGACTTGGGTGAAACAGTGAGACACTAAAATATTAAACACTGGGAGGCTGAGTGTTCCTGAGCCGCGTCCCCAGCCAGGGCAAGATGGACAGAGCAGTTACCCCTCCCCGTGCTCCAAGGCTGCACGATGCCGTTCGCAGCTCTTGTGGACCCCCCAGAGCCTGGACGTAGCAGGGAGTTATCTCCCCAGAGACTCCCTGTAGGACCTGAAGGTGGTCATTAACTTGTGGGGTCTTGGTTGTTTGCCAAGAGCTCACCACAAAAAACACCCTTAATGTGGGTGCGGGAAGCTCTGTGGGCATTTAACTAGATGGATCCAAGGCAACAGAATGGTCAAGAAAGCCCACGTGCTCCACCCTGTCTTGTTGACGGCACCACTCAGGCATCAGGGCTGGGCGCTTGCTCTCTGTGCCCCCTTACAGCAGCTGACATCCTGAGGGCACTCAGCAAACGTTTTTAAATGACTTTGTGTCCATGTGTATGGGAGGCTACTTCACTAACCACTCCTAACCAGGCTCCTGGTCTGAGTACCTACTATGTGCTAGCATAAGCCCCAACTCCAGAGTGATCAAAACAGTTAATGATCTGGCCTCTGGCCTAAGAGCTGCCCACGGGCCTTGTCTTTTGTCCCAGTCTTCAACATCATGTCCTGATCACGAGCCAGGCTGGTGAGCGGATGTTGAACAAGTGAAAAAGTGTGTCGAAGCCTGGGCAGGACAGCTGCCCCAAGATGGTCAACCAATAAGAGGAGGAGTCCACTTAGCCCAGGAAACAACTCTTTTCCAGAAAGTTTCAGTGGACAGGGGTATGGCTGCCATGGATGGGAGGCCACTTGGCCTCCCCATCCTACTCTTGGCTTTTGAGGTTCACAGGGCACAATGGGCAGTGAGCCTGGAAACCGGGCTGGGGTGCTGCCTGAGAAGGGAGTGGCCCAAGGTCCCAGAAAGGGGTGGCCTAAAGTCTCTGTCCAAAGCATGACGCCCCAGTGCAGATGGGCAGCGAGCGCATGAGCCTTGGAGGACATCTGTCTCCTCGGGACTGTGGCCCGGAACCTTCTACACAGGTGTGGGGTTCCAGGTGAGTCTCCAGAAAGAAGACTCAGGCAGTGTTGAGCTTCCTGAGAAGTAGGGCAGGCAGGCCCAGGCTAGGTGTGGGGACTGGAATCCCAGCCCTGCCACTTCCTGTTTTGTGATCCTTAAGAGTCTCACAAGATCTCAGAGCTCACTTGCCAAACGAGAACAACGCTGTATTTCATGGACCCTAGTACCTGTGTCCCGCAGCTGACCTGGAAGCTGCATCCCAGCATCCTGAGGCTAAGGTGGGTGTGACTTTCGCAGCTGCCCATAAGATGGTGAGCCCTCTAACCAGCCAAGTCTCCGATGGGACTCAATATGGCACTAAAACCTATACACAGGGTCTTATACAAAGGTGTCTCTTTAACTCAGTGCCCAGGCACGTGAATGGTATGAAAGACACTGGCTTCTTTTCCCTCCTGCCCCTTGTTGAGATGAAACACACACACACACACACACACACACACACACACACACACACACACACACACACACACACTGCCCCTAGGGCAAATACCGGACTTTTAGAACAGAAACACCCCCCTTTGCTTTATGGGAAATAGCAAAACAGGTTAAACAGGTCTGTCCTGGTTTCTGTCCTAGTAACAGGTCACCAGGGGCAGGCCTGGTCCACCCCTGCGTCTAGGACCTCAGCTGTTGACGTCCTGGTGGTGGCTATGGGTGACCCCTGCTGCAACTCAAGGGTCTAACTGTGAGGGCAAGAAGCGAAGGAGAGCTTGTTCCCCTTCCACTGAAACTGTGGCAGTTACAGATTAGAGTCAGACAGGGCCAGTGGCTGCCCAGAAAGCCGGTCATCACCGGCGATGAGGAGGGTCTACCCAAGCCCAGCACGTGTAGAAGCTATAAGGTTGGCTGTGGAAATTGTGCTGTGATTCTCAGACTCTCACTGAGGCAAACAAGCGTTTCGGTAGCTCCTTAAAGGATTCAGCTGCACCAGGGCAGTGGTGGTGCACTCCCAGCACTCGGGAGGCAGAAGCAGGCAGATCTCTGAGTTTGAGGCCAGCCTGGTCTACAGAGTGAATTTCAGGAAAAACCAAAACGACAACAAACCAAGAAACTAAAAACAAACAAAAAAATTCACCCTAGAGTGAAAAGGTGGTCATGTGTCCTGGTGTCTCCAAGGAAAACCAAGCTCTCAGAGACTCTTGCTGAGAGAGGAAGACGGAAGCTATTCTTCCCCTCTCTTCCCTCTGTCACAGGAAGAGAGGGCCAGATTAGGAGCTGTGAGGAAAACCGTTGCTCCTGGCAAGGTGTCTCAAGCTTCCTCTAAAAAACCTGAGCAGGTCTCGCCAGTGCCCTGGCACCAGGCTTCCAAGTAGGAACAGAGAAGAGAGAGACCAAGGACTCCTCTGAAGGTACAGCTCAGGGTAGGTGGACGTACATCCAGTACAACCCACGGCTCTTCAGAAGGGAGGGGTGGCACGCACAACCACAGCATCAACAATGGCAAGCCTACAGAAACAAGTCTGACCCAGGGAGAGGGTGACAGGGCCGGGGCCAGGGAAATGCCGGCAAACAGGCCCAGGAGTGGGGAACATTTTCAGTCCTCTCCTCATGAGTAACCAGTGTAGTTAACACCATAATCACCAACAGGAAAATGAGAGGGTCAGGACAAGGACTAGAGGGGGTCTGGGTCTTCTAGCTTCTGACAGCTGGTCACCGGGACATGCCCAAAGCTTTTATTTCTACCACGGGAGATATGGTGTTGTCCCCAAGAACAGGAGGGACATCACAAAACTCCAGAGCATGTAGGGACGGGGCTGAGGTGTTCTACTGGCTGGGGATGAAGGAATCTAGATGCTAGAGCTTGGGCACCTGTCCTCAGGGCCATGGGAAGACCACTCCTAGTCTGAGTAAGAAGCAAAAGCCACTTGTTCTCTGATGTTCTCCGCCCACCTCCTCCCCTCAGCAGGAGCTGCTGCTTGGAGCTGTAAACAGTGAGTTATTTTTGCTTTCCCTTAGAAAATCTGAGTGCCACCCAGGGAGCTCTGTGTAGGTTCAGGCCTTGTGTGTTCAAAGCTAGCTCATTGCAGAAAACCAAATCCCCAGAAAGTGGACAACCATCACATTAACATTTGGGCCCAGATTGCACATTCCTTAGTGTTAAATACCCTCCAGGAGACGGATCCCTGCATAAAACACTCACACACTCTCTCTCTCTCTCACACATTCTCTGTGCTGTCTCCGCCCCCCACCCCACACACACACACACACTCAACCCAACCCCAAAGAAGCATTGCACAGACAGAGGGTACCCTTTCCCAGCTGAAGGTCACCAAGAGGCAGGTGATCTGCCAGGCAGTTCCTGAGCTGAATCCTGGGACAGGCTTTTGGGGGCAACGTATGTTTGAGACAGACGAAACAAAGCTCGCCTGGCCTCTGGCCCCCAGGGCCTCATCTCCACACCTGTCCTGCCTTGCTCATCACTGCGGAGTGGCAGACAAGAGATGGCTCCTGACCCCGGGCTCCCTGGTAGCCATGGTGTCGCCCACCTAGCAGGGGCTTCAGAAAGGTGACCTCGCTTTGGCCGAGCCAGCTGCACGGCTACGGCCTATAGATCTTGATAACATCCTTGATGGGCCGACGGCAGATAGGACAGCAGGCCCGTGCCTGCCTTCGGAGCCGCAGGCCGCAGCTGTGGCACAGGCACATGTGTCCACACGTGTAGATGACCGTGTCCACCTCGCTGTCGAAGCACACCGTGCACTCTCCATTCCTGCTGCCGGCCGGCTCGGGTGCAGAGAAGGCCGGGGACACTGGGGGACTCAGTGGGGAGCTGGGGGCTGTCACTGCCGGGAGGGAGATAGGATATCATTAGTGAAGTGACTCTCAGAAGGACTCTCTCCGGATGCAGTGTTCCCTCGGTGGCCATGGGCACAGGTCCCGTCTTGGTTTTCATTTTGAGTTTTACCCATTTTCGATAGTGCTGTTCCCACAAAGCACAAAGGGAAACTGCCTTTGGGTTTCTGATTCTCTCTATGCTCCCACTGAGCTCGGCAGAAAGGAGCAGGTGCAATGGCAAACAAAGCAGGCCTGCTTTGGCCAGCCAAAGGACCCCATGCCCTGAGGAAGTCCCGCCCCTCGGGCTGAGGGGAGGAGTCTGTGCTTCCTTACCCAGAGACGATTCTGATGCTGATGACGACTGGTTGACCCCGAAGGTCATGTCCGAATCGCTGTCATCCTGAGAGCCACTGAAGGACCCTGATGGAGTTGTGGCCTCAGGACCGGACTGTACGGTGCCTAGTAGTCAAATAGACTCTATTAGTGTATGAGAGAGGCACAGGCTAGATCCTGCTTCCCATCCCTCTGCACCCCTCCTGTCTAGCAATGGATGAGGTGACTGTCCAGGGTTCTGCCAATGTGGTGGCTGTCTGCTTTGCCTGCTCAACCTCCGTTCCTATTTAGGTGCTTTCACAGTGGTATGGCTATAGTGCCATAATAATATATTAATATATTATGTTATTATAACTATATATTAATAATATATTTTATCAATATAATACATTAGTTATGATTTATATATTATATAATACACTATTTTACACACACACACACATACACACACACATATATATATATATATGCATGGTCTGGTATAGCTTCTATTTCAAAAATAGCCTTGGGATAGGAGGTCAGACCCTTCCACCCTTTAATCACACTGTGATTCAAGGAAGGGCATATGACCCTAGCAAGGCCACCATGCTGCTGCGGTTAGAACTTTGGTAAAGGAAAGGTTCGTGCCGCTGACGGCAGCCTGACACGGGAGAAGCCTCTCTGTGGCATGGCCTAACCGAGACTGGAGCCAATAGAGGCTTATCCTGGGGGGGGGGGTGTTCATCATCGAGACCTAGCTTTTCCTGAGTCCATCTAAGAGAGTTCCAGACTTCTGAGCTACTCTGTGCTTGGGGCACTTAGAATGGGGTTTTGTCACAGCTACAGGATTGCAGACTATATGTCTCATCTTAGGAAGACAAGAAAAAAAAGAGGTGCTTCTTTTACTCTCTTTGAAGAAAGGTCAACTACCGTTGCCTACCCTACACTTGGAAAACTTGTCTCAGGCCCAAATCTTAAATTAGGTGGTTCGACAACAACACTGACCTGTAAAAAGCTCAAAATACCCTAGCCAGGCCCCTCAGACGCCTGCTTCTCCTCTGCCCCCTTCAGAGACCCAGGCTGCGGTGTTAAGGCACCCTGTGTCCACCTGCTGGGGCCATTTCATCCCATGGCAACCTCACTCTCTTCCACCCAGGAGGTTACTGACCCCAGGAGAGTGGGATCTTCCCTGCCCTTCACGGCTGTGTGACTCTTGGGTTGTGAGACCGGCCTTTCTGTGGTCTTGTCTGTAGATAGTCACGTGGGTTCACAGGCCAGCGGGAGCATCCAGGCCAACATGGCTATTTCTGCTATAAGCTGGACTCTGAGGGTGGCGCTGTGCCCTCCTGACTTCCCTGACCATGGCACTCTGTCCCCCAAACTTGGAAGGTAGCCCCTTTGCTACAGCAAAAGTCACACCATGCAGCTGTCCCTATCAGCCCGTCACATGCAGCCTGTCCTCTGCTGGCCTGGCCTACTGCTTCTGGCCTCTTCGTCTATTTCTGCTAAGAGCAAAGGTAAGAATCGTCTCAAAACAGGATGGCTCACTCTGCACGTGCGCGGCTTCTCTTGCATATGTTAGTGAATTTCCCTTGTCTTTTACATTATGCATTTTCTTAAAAAAATCCTACTAAAATAATGGGAATAAAACAAACAAACAAATAAATAATAAAGGAAATAAAAACCACACCTTCCAGGCAAGCCTTGACAGTAGCTCGCTGCTACAGAGAGCTCTTACTGGGGACCCTGGTGCACACTCACCCAGGAGACGCAGCTGACCCGCCACACCACCGCGCACAGCGAAGAAGGCCCAGAGCGCCTGCGAGGTGTCCACGCACAGCAAGCGTCCCCGCGGGCGCCCGTTCACCGCCAGCAGGACGTCGCCGCCCGGTCGCAGCGTGAAGCTGAGTGCGTCGCCTCCGCTGGGCACGGGCCCGGCGCGCGCCACCACCCAGTATTCCTTGCGGTCCAGCAGCGCAGCGGGATCGGCGGGCAGCTCGGATGGCCGCAGCGCGCCAGGATCGCAGGACGTGATGCCGAAGGCCACAGCTGCGGGCGCCGCCAGCCCCGGGCGCCCCACTTCCACGCACAGGCTCTCCCCGGGCCGCAGCGGCCGCTCGGAGAACACGAGCGTGCGGCCGCCGTCGGGGCGGGGCGCGCAGGCTAGCCTGCGGTCCGCAGACAGGCTCACGTCGGGGCCGCGCGTGGCGTGGAAGCGCAGCTCAGCGTCCAGCAGCGCGGGTGAGGAGGCGGGCCTCGCGCGTTCGCGGGCCACGCACGGGACGGCGGCGTCCGGACGGCCGAGAGCCAGGTGACCCAGCTTGGCTACCACCTGGTTATTCTCCAGCTCGTTATTATCGAAGTTGGCAGCATCGTGGCTGCCCGGAGGCGGGCAGGCGCTGAGGCGGGCCTGGCCCAGGCGCAGCGGGGTCAGCGTGTCTGCGAAGGTGCTTTCTGTGGGACAGAGGAGAGGTGTCAGGAGGCCACTGGCAACCAGGATCTCAGACCTCAGAACCAGTCCCTTAAGCCTTAAGGGCCCAGGACTCTAGTTGCCCCTGACCTCCAACATCAGATCCTGCACCCCACCCAGATCCACTGATTTCCAACCTCAGGTCTAAAATCCTGCACCCTAGATTTTCTCGGCACACTCCTGAACTCCCACACCTCATAACTTGGAGTTTACATCGCCAAGCCCTACAACCTCAGACGTGAGACTCTAGACTCCAGCTCCTTTAGATCTCTTATCTCAGACTTCAGGCCTCACTCAGACCGCAGGCGGGTCAGGCAGAACTCCACTGCCCTAAATGTAAGGCCCATCCCCCAGATGTGCCTGACTTCTGACCCTAGCTCCTTGGGCCTCACCCAATATCTTCCTGACCTCAGACTCTGGGTGCCAGGTCCTTATGGCTGCCTGGATTAAGTGCTATCTGAGCCTCCAGTCCTTGCTGCAACCAACCTTCTACTGCTTTGGAAGGGCCTTCTTTCTCTTCCATCTCCACCCTGCTTCCTCTTTTCTTCCTCCTGCTCCCCCCCCCTCCCCCGCTGTTCTTGAACTTGTGCTCTTTTGTCTTAGTGTTCCAAATCCTGGAGTTCATGTTCCATGCCCAACTTCTTGCCTCTTTTCCTTTGTCCTTTTCACTCTCTCCTTCCAGAGGTTTTAATACGTTTGCACAGCTGGGCCTTTGAGGTTCCTTTATTATTTCCCTAGTTAAAGCAAAACATCAGCCCAAGGAGCAGATCCTACACTGGGGCCCTAGCGGGCTAACCTGAGCTCATGGATCTCATTTAATACAGCAACGGACAGGCACAAACTATCCACTGCCATTTAGCATGCGAACTGAGGCACAGAGCCCAAGCTGCCTTGTCTAGATTCAGGGTTCTTCACCACAGTGCCACCAGGAACAGAAAGTACAGGACACATGACAGAACGGAGGTGAGGGAGGAAAGAGGAAGGAGGATGCCAGTGTCTGGAGTAGGAGGTGCTGTTTGCTGACAGTGGGGTACTGGGAGAACAAGAGATGGGGGAGAGTCAGGAGTCCCATCTAGCGGGCTCAGTGCAAGTCTGGGTTGTCAGAGAGAGGCAGGTAGTCAGCAGGAGGATGGAGTGCACATCTGGAAATTCTAGACTTTGCAAAAAGTCCCCCCAGGGGCTCCTGGGTTGGGAGCAAGATTAAGAGGTAGTGCAGGTTCTGAGAGGCAGGGCTCTGTGCGCGCCACTGGAGGTGCTGGTCCCCAAGGGTAGATGCATGGCCAAAGAGTAACTCAGTCCTGTGAGAACCTCAGGTTGTCAGGAAGAGAGCTTGCCTGACCACCGACTCTCTGGCTTCTGGTCTCACTAGGGTATGTTTCCTGATGCTCCGGTTGCCCTGATGGCAGCTCCCAGAGGCCCTGCCTGATCTGGTCTTTCAACCTGCACAACATGCTAAACAGACTTTTGGTGAAGCCTCGGGTATTTTGTTACAGCAGATGGAAGCACGACTAACACTGAAGCCAACAGTTCAGAGGTGGCGTTCAAGTCCTGCTGATGCTTTGAGATCAGTAGGACTGGTCTTAGATCAGTAGGACTGGTCTTAGATCAGTAGGACTGGTCTTAGATCAGTAGGACTGGTCTTAGATCAGTAGGACTGGTCTTAGATCAGTAGGACTGGTCTTAGATCAGTAGGACTGGTCTTGCTTTATGAGAGCTTGTTCAAGTCTACAGCTGTTTATACGTACGCACACACACCTATCTTCATGTTACACACACACACACACACACACACACACACACAAAACCACACCCTGGGTACCTCTAAAGGCTGAATACATATTTAAAATATGTTTATATGTACTTCAAAAACATTTTTGTTGGTTTTATGATACCTGGTGCCCACAGAAGCCAGAAGAGGGCATTGGATCCCCTTATTTGTGAGCCCCCATGTGGGCGCTAAGAATAGAACCCAGGTTCTCTGGAAGAGCAGCAAGAGCTCTTAACTGCTTGAGCAGTTCCTTCAGCCCCATGTGCACTGTTTTTGATGTGTGTTTTATGTATTCTGTCCTACACAACTTAAGAGAGTGAGTGCACCCAGCACAGAACCCAGGGCCCTCTGTCTCAGTAGTAGAGGACGTGTGGTCTTTCCGGTCAGGTACGAGATACCTTGCACGGCCTATGAGGACTGCTGCTCTGGCTTCTGCACCCGCACCCAGGTTTCCTTGAAGAGAATAACCCATCTTCACTGCTGTCACCTGAGGAGAGGGAGGTCTCTCCACCTGGCCGGCCACTACTACCCCACCCACTGCCTATAGCCACAAGTCAAGAGATGTGTGAACCATAATACATGGATGGTGCTTGAGGCCAGGAAGTCTCGAGACCTCGAAAAGCAGCTGCTGGGACATAGGACTGCCACAGCGGGTGACCCTTTGTTTGGCCCACAGGATAGCCAAGCTGAGGAGGAAGCCTGCAGAATACAGCAGAGGGAGAAATGAAGATGGCTCCCCAGGCTCCAACCTTTGCCTGGGAGAGGCTCACTGCTGTGTCCCTCTCCCCCTTAAATGATATTGAAGCAACTGAGTATTTCAGACTGTCTAGTCTGCGATGCCCTGGCTTTGGTGTGGTACCTGTTTAGTCTGACCCAGACACTGGGCAGAGGAAGGATGGGAGACCCTTTGTGCCAGGAAGAGGGATGGATCTCCTCCAGCCAGCATCTCTGGAACCCTGCAATGTTCTGGAATGCAGGTGTAAGTTAGCAGTTGTGAGCCTCAATTTCCTTATCTGCAGGGTGCACTAATCCCTCGGGCCTGGCATATGTGGTCACTAATATAACGAGATCTGAAGGAATCTAAGTGACCAGTGGGGAGGGGCAGGCACCCAATGCAAAGGGCTTCCTGAGAATCACAGCAGAGCCTGGCTGCAGGCTGTGCCACCTGAGAGAGCCTTGGGTACGCTGGGTGCTGGGAGCCAGCCCTGCTGTCATTGGCTTAGGTGCAGCCTAAACAGAGACTTTCCAGATCTCCCAGGGGACTCTGTGTACAGCCAGGGCTGAGCGAGAGCTGCAGAGCCAAATACAGACAAATCTGGCCTTGCAGACCAGGAGCCTGAATTCAGGACTGGTCACTTTTCCTTCTCAGAACCTGACTTCTCACCTCAGTGGGGAACTGTACCCTGGACCTAGCTCACCCAGTGTGGTAGCTGGATCTACTGCAGAAGGTGCAGGGCCATGTACCTCTACCAGGCCAAGAGCTGTGTGCGGCCTGTAGGGCCCTTCGACGAGTTCTGGGGCAGTGAAGGCAGTCCCAAAGATGGAGACCGTATTTCCCAGGCCTGTGGTGCCAGATGAGCTAAAGTGGGGACACACTGGAATTTTAGATAAACAAATTTGGGGATGGGGGAAGGGCAGGTATGAGCATGTCCCCACCAAACTGCCACAGGACCTACTCGTACTAAGTTTTCTGTTTTGTTTATCTTAAATTCAAATCTAAGTAGACAGTCTGGGTTTTTATTGCTGCATTTGACAGCCCCACCCCAATGCCATCTCTGGGTCTTGTTTCTCAGACTCTAGTCCATGGGTATGAGGAGAGGGGGCGATGAGGGGGTACCGGGTGTTGTTTATTAGGGGGTGGATTTCATGGCTGAGAATTTTAAAGCTATAAATCACCTCCCCAGACGTCTAGGGTACAAAGGCCAAAACACACACTGGCTGCTGTGAGCTATCCACCCCTGTGTCCCGGGGTACCTCTCTCCCCAAGCCAAGTTTTCCCAGGGATCCCTCAGGATTGCACGTTACGGCATCACCTCGGGGTTGTAGGTTACAGCGGTCATCCCACACCTGCTGCCTGTTCCAAATATTCAGTCTTGGTGGCTCGATATCCATTTATTTACTGGTATTTTTTTTTTAATTTTATTCAGTGCTAGAGATCAAAACTGGGGCCTTGCATGCTGGGAAGTGCTCTGTCATGGAGCAAGATCCACAACGGAGACGTCTTGTTATGTAGCTCTGGCTGACCCGGGACTCTTCTATGTGGATCAGGCTGCCCTTGAACTCACAGAGATCCACCTGCCTCTGCCTCTGCCCCTGCCCCTGCCTCTGCCCCTGCCCCTGCCCCTGCCTCCTGGATGCTGGGGCTAAAGGCATATAGTAACACACCAGGGTCATCTTCTTTTAATAGCCCCCCAAACCCCTCAAACATTAACTTTGGAGGAGAAAAGAAAGAAGACAGCACACAGATTATTACTAAGCCCTAGCTACTCTGGGGCATTGCCTGGGCATTTTGTGACCGAGAGAATTTCTGGGATGGTGTGTCCACCCCCAGAAATGGTAGGTCTCTAAAACCCCTTGATTTCCTCATTCTCCTTTTACTCAGATGTGACCATTTCCAACTTGCTTTCCCCCATGGGATGGGGGAAAACACCACTCAGGAGCCAGAAGCTTCCCTTGCATAAATAACCCTGGTTATTATGGTTTTGATGCTCTTTCTCACTGTGCATGGGGCTGGGGTGGAGAGATAGCTCAGTGGTTAGTAGCACTTGCTGCTCTTGCAGAGAACCAGGTTCAGTTCCCAGCATCCACGGGGTGGCTCATAACTGCCTGTAACTCCAGTTCCTGGTGATCTGACGCCCTCTTCTGGTCTCCACCACATGCACACATGTGATGTATATAGTACACACGTTCAGGCATGCCCTCATACATATGAAGAAAAAAAAGCAACACAATTGCATGCACACACAGGAAGGGAAATACGCCCATGACCCACATCTCAGACCCAGAGCTCCCCAGCGCTCGCTGTCCCATCACACGATTGTGTGATCACCTTTCTGTGCCGAGGGCATCTCATCTCAGGGATGGCTCAGAAATAAGGAAACTGAGGCTCAGGTTTGCTTTGTTACATGGTGGGCTCTGTTCCATTCTCCCTAAGAGTCACAGAATATGGTGGTAGTGGTGGCGGCGATGATGTTGATGTTGATGGTGGTGGTGGTGATGTTGATGGTGGTGGTGGTAGTGGTGGTGGTGGTAGTGATGTTGATGATGGTGGTGGTAGTGATGTTGATGATGGTGGTGGTGGTGGTGGTGATGATGATGGCGATGGTGGTGGTGGTGTGGTGATGGTTGTTGTTGGTGGTGATGGTGGTGGGGTGATGGTGGTGGTGATGATGTTGATGGTGATGGTGGTGGTGATGGTGATGGTGGTGGTGGTGGTGATGATGTTGATGGTGATGTTGATGATGATAGTGGTGGTGTGGTGTGGGTTTTCATGCATGTTTGCTGACTGAGAAAATGAGAGGGGAAGGGTCCCTGTGTCCCCTAGGTGTATCCAGACTCATTTAGTCACCAAGGCCAGCCGCCGATCTATATTTTTAAAAAATCCTGACACGCTTGTACTGTTCGCGTGTGGCTGTGGTTTCCGGTCTGCTCACAGAGATGTGGGTTGGAGAGCCAGGTGTGATTGCTCCCCAGTTCTACAGGGATAAAGGGTGGTGGGAGATTTGGGGGGCGTAGGAAAGCTGTGGTTTCTGGAACCTTCATGGAAAATCTTTAAGGGAAAAGAGTGGGTAGGGGCCTGGTTAATGCTCTAGTGAGGTCCCAGCATGGAGCAGTGCTCCTCACAATCTGATTTGCCTGAACCCAGGACGCAGGCCCTGCCCACACGAAAGCCAGCAGATCCTGGCTTTCCGCGGCTGCTCAAGGGTCCGTGCCTCAGGTCGCCCACCCCCACAGACACCATTTCCGGTAACCCTGCCAATGATCCCAGGAAGTGAGCGCTACCACGAACCTGCTTTATAGTTGAAAGGGACAGAAGCAGGGAGGGTCTAGCTCTGCAGGGAGGGTCTAGCTCTGCATCGAGGCCTCACAAACGGCCTGTGGAGAGCTGGCCCTAGGTAATAGTCTCAGAGACTCTCATGTCCCTGCCTGTACTGACCACTTAAAACTTCTGTGGCTTCTTTATTTCTGTGGAGAGAGGAGAGTCATCTCCTGGACACTAAGTCTGCCCAGTGGTGGGGTGGGGGTGGGGCCCAAAACCAGAAACCAGCCCAAACATTTAGCTATTTAAGCCATCTATCTTCCCATAGCAAACAAAGCAAGCAGGGAGGAGGTGCCTCAGTGTGGAAAGCTTCAGGCTACAGGCAGGTGGATAAATCTGTCTATCTGTCCATCCCCTCACTTTGCCCCTGTGTACTTCCGTGCAGGCAGATTACATGCAGGGGTGTGTACAGCTTCCCTTGAGAAACCCACTCTCTTCACACCTCCCAAGTCTAAGTTCGGTCGTTTCAAGTGCAGACTGCAGGCTCAACAAAGAATAAATGACTACCGTCTACTGGGGGTAGGAGAGGTCAGAGAATGGCCTCCCTAACCCACCCTGAGCCCCTTCACAGTTAGCCTGGCTCTTGCTGCTGCGTCTGACTGCCCACTGGCATAGGTTCACGAATGAGTGAGAGCCAGCAGAGACAATGCATGCTGGGATTGGGGGAGGCGCAACATGAACAAAGGAATGGAAAGAGGGAGTGAATGGATGCATAATGGTCTAAGAGTGATAAGGCTCACCGACTCTGGGGCCAGCCCACATGGGTTCCCTCCCAGTCCAATAACAAAAGTAACTCTCTAAGCCTCGGTTTCCTTTAGAAATTGGACACCGTTGCTTGTGTGAGCATCAAGACACACCAGGCAGCTGGGTGACTCAGGTGAGCCAAGCTTATTGGGCTGTGAACACTGGGGATGTGCAGGCTGTGCCAACCGACCTACCCAGCAGCTGCACCTCGTCCGTGATGCCATAGACGTCGATGAGTGCCCAGAGTGGGCCTCCCACGGCCACGCCGCAGTGGAACAGCACTGGTTCGCCATCATTGACACTATAGAAGACGCGACCGTGACGATCAGCCCAGTAGGCCAGCACCGTGTCCCGCAGCGCCAGGTTCTCCGGCAGCGCCTTGGCCCAGTATCCAGGTCGTGTGACCAGGTCGGGGCAGGCGTACTTGGGGATATCCTGTGCGCTCATGAGCGACGGGTCGTGCGCAGTGAAGCCGAAGCGCAGCGCGCCGCTCCAGCCAGGACGCACAGCCACCAGGCGCAACCGCACCTGCTCGTACAGGCGAATGGGCCGCTGCGTGAAGGTGACTCCGTTGCAGAAGCTGTTCCGTCGCGTGGCCCTGCGCGAGTGACCGTCTAGACGCACGTTCTTGCCCTTGGCCTGCGCGTGGAAGCGTGGCGCCTCGCCCAGGACCGCTCGCCTCTCCGGGCCCGGGCCGTAGCAAGGCCGGGTGGCCAGGAGGCGTGCAGGAGGGCTGGAGTCTGTGGGGAGAGAGGCGGCAGGTCAGCGCTTAGAAGTCCTGTGGCCAGGGATTGTACTAACCACTTCCATAAATTCCACCTTAGATTTGGCATGGACACATTTTAGATTCTAAAATTTAGAAAGTTCTGGGCTAAACCTAGGGAGCTCTTTCACCCCTGCCCCTAACCATGGCAAGTCACTGTACACAGATGAGCAAGTCAAAGCTTGATGCTGGGTGTGCACTAAAGAGCTCCCTCGGTTCCACATCCAGTTTATCACCACCTGGCCTGGGGTCAGATGACCTCTTCATCCTCAGCAAACTCTCCCAAGTCTAGAAGCTTCCTCCTAGGATCACCTCTGAGCTGCAGAGTGCTTGGACTCCTGAGGATCAGTGGGGACGGCTAGCTGTTTTTCTTAAAATGTATGTTCACATCGAGGTGGGGATCTGGGGAGCACACATTCCGTTGGGATCCCTATGTCAGCCGGCACTCCCAGCCTCTGGTCTCTGCAGCTGGACCACAGTGGCAACCCTGTCACACTCCCCACCTGATTTCCTGGACTGCAAGTGGGTGCAGTAAACTCCCATCGTGACTGAAAGGCAGCGTGGATCACATCCCTACATATGAGGGGACACCTAGTGTCTGTGGTGGTCCGCTGGTAACCTCACGATCTCTCTGTAGCTCCGTCCTAACCAGGATTCTGGCTTGCCCTCTTCTTTTGATGGTGATAAAATTAGCTTTTCTAGAATGTACCTTCTGGGGGATTATTTTTAGGGAGATTCTCTGAGGGGCTTCTCAGAGAACCTGGCCACTGGTAGGAGCTATCCTCCTGTCTTTTCTCATTTCACTCTGAGGGAAGCGGTAGGTGGGAGGTCAGCGCAGGGAGGAGTTCTGACTTACTATAACAGCAGAGGCCATTTTCAAAGGGACAGGGCACCGAGGGGACAGCTCCTCCTATGCTCACTCCTGCGTGCGTGTCTAGTTGACTCTAAGGCTGGCAGACTAAGGGAGAATAACAATCCGGCTCCTCTAAAACCTGAGGAGGGAAGCAGGCTTCTTCAGACAGAAGGCTCCCACCTGTGAAGACAATGCCGGACCAAGGAGCAAGACAAAGTCCCTCTTTAGGGAGACAGAGAAAAGCCTCAGGGACTGTAGTCAACCAGGTACACATCAATCAGGGGCTACCACTCCTCAGACAGCCTGCTATGCAGTGAAGAGACAACTGTCCCAAGAGACAAAGATCCCCCTCTGATGAGCTGACAGCCCAGGGACTAAAGTCTGACTACAAATGAGGTATCTGTGTTGGTGGGGTGCACTGCAGAGAGCAGTGTGCTGAGCTGGAGCCGAGACCCTGCCCTGGGGCTTTCATGGAGAGCGTCCCTGATGGGTGACTGGAGGCAGAACCCTAAAGGAAGGGAAGGAGTGAGCTATGCAGGTCTAGGGAGGATGCCAGGCTGGGGCAGCAGTGCAAAGACCCTGAGGAAAGGAAGCATCGATGCAGCTGAGCCGGTGTGGAACCGGTATGAGGAAGCCGGGGAGTAGGTTCCGGGTGAGCCCAGGGCTGGGGGAGCCGGAGGGGTGGGGACCTTATAGATCCTTGCCTTACTTTAACAGCTTTACTCTGAGGGAGCCTCATTACTGGATGCACAGAGCTGAGAGGAAGGCTACGCTGGACACTGGGGCAGGATGGGCTGGTGGGAGAGCCATTGCTTGAACAGGCCTGCTGGATCACAAGGCTTGGATGAGAGAGAGGCCAGTAGGTGGCGGGAGGGGTCAGAATCTGGGTGTGTCTTCACGGCAGAGGAGATAAAAAGATTCTAATAAAATTTCCACAGGGTGGGGGAAAACCCACAAGAGATATTTGATTTGAACGTTTAAGCAATACTCAGTGAATAGAACCCCTTTTTAACAAGGGGATTGTTTCTTTTGTGTGTATTTGAAGGGGAAGCAGAGAGAAGAGGTAGGAATAGGCTTGTGGCAAGTGCGGCCCAGGGGTGGGGCTTCCATTACACACACACACACACACACACACACACACACACACACACACACACCCGTGCCCAGTAAAGGCCCGGCTACACCAGGTCCTTGATAAAGACTAGCTGATGCCTGATAGCCTAGACCTTAGCTACACAGCCTGTTTGCAGATAGGGAAATGGGCCAGTGGAGGGGCTGCAAGCTTAGGTCAGTCCCTTCTGTGGACTCTACTAGGTTGCTCAAGTGCAGCCATGCAAATGTCAGGGCCACTATTGCTCCGGGTGGATCAGGCACAGCTTCTAGGTCTGGGTAGCAGCAAGACTGAATCCATCCATCTCCACATACCCTCCAGTCAGTCCTGTCTGCTTACTGTGGTCTTTCTTCCCCATCACTATGTCGGGTTGCTGGGGAGACCGCACTCAAATCCAGAAGCTGGGGTGTAAGCGTGGTGGTTAACCAGTACAGACCTTTCTGCTTCTCCCGCAGTCTCCCTTCCATTCTCTCAATAAAGCAGCAAGGGCCTGGGTGGGAGGGCCGAGGGAAGTTCTCACAGGAGGCCCTGGATTCACACCAGAGAGTGGCAGGCTCTGTTCCTTCCACTGCTCGTTCAAGTCTTTCATTTATCCACCCGCCCGTGCTCTCTGCAGACCCCACACAGTGACTGGCACCTCTCCAAAGGAGCATAAAGAAGGCCACCTCATGCCCCAGCACCCAGGACCGGTGACGTCCACAGAGACAAGTCTTGAAAGATCAGAGGGGAGTGCTGTGAGCAGAGCAGGAACTGGCCGCTGTGGGAAAAGAGAGGACTGTGGTAGTGGGGGACTCAGGGTGCAAGGCTGCTGCTGTGACGGTTTGTCATATGTGCCGTCAGTGCTCTGGGACTCAGCTGAATGGCCCTAAATGCCAAGCCAAGAGGCTCAGCCCGGGTGGCAGGACCCAGCAGACCAGCCTGTGGCCAGCCAGTATTGCCAGTGATAAGAACTACCAAGAACTACAGAAGTTCAGAAGATAAAGCCCTAGCAAGCAGGATGCCCAGTGTCAGCCATGAGCAGGGTCAGCATTCATAAGCAGCCTTGGGACTATGGCTTTCACCAGTGCCCAAAACTAAGGTGCCTTCGTCTGCCGAATTCTCCAGGAAGTAACAATGGTACTACAAGTCAAAGCCTTCAGAGTGGGTTGACTCCGCTTCTCTCCTGGCCCCAAGCTCTGCGCACCAGTCTGTTCATCACAGACCCCTCACCAAGCATCCCTGGAGCCCCAGAAGGTGTTTCGGGAGCCCAGTCTGGGCAGGGAGCTGGGGAGAGACATGGGGAGATGCAGCTTCTGCAACTTTCAGGCAAGTTCCCTGCAGACACCACTGTGCTTTTGGACAGTGCGCATCCAAAGGCCCCAGGCTGACATGTTTGTTTCATTTTGATTACACAGCCCAGCTTCCTTCAGGGAATGAGAGATAAACACTCTGCTTCCCGCCCCTCCTCCCACCACTACACACTGAGGCCAGAGACCCGGTGTGAGGCAAAGAAAACCAGAGTGATGGACAGGACGGAGTGCTATTGTGCTCTTAGACACTTAAGATAAAGGCCAACAGGTGTCCTGAGGTGCACCCCCAACACCTGCTTTGGTGGGCACAAGGACAGGGGACACTCAAGCTATCCGGAGAGCCAAGGCTCTGGGCACAGCAGTGGGAAACTGAATCCAGTCACTTCAACAAGGGCAACAACCGCGGTGTTACAGAAAGCTGGGGGAAGAGGCGAATCCTGTCAGCCAAAACCCACTGCCCTGTTCATCTCTGCGCTGGTCCTACCGCAACCCAATGCCCTCGACTCTGCAACCCCATGCCGGATGTTTTTATCATGCCTGTTGCTGGCTTTTAAGATGAGCCCTCACTTGTAAGATTACTGCACCCACTTCTGGTAGATAAGCAAGCTCTGGGCAGCCATAGCTCACAATGCATGGCATGGGAGGTATGGCATGAGCCACAGGTTGCCGACCTCTTCCGTGCAGCAGCTTGAGGACTCAGTCGTTTCCCAGCCTTGCTAAGGCTCTCTTGGTATATATCCCATCCTGCCGCGGCTCGAGCCTTCCTGGCATTTCATGGCGGAATGTCCCATCACGGCTGCTGAGCTACAGCCATGAGCACAGAAGTTCCCGGCTGCTGCCACCAGGACTGGATTCAGAACACCATCATCACAAGAAAGTTCAGCCTAGGATGAGGCTTCCAAATCACACTAGGACAAACCCATGTCCCTTTGCTCACACACATAGTCAAGGCCCCAGGCTGGGGAGGCCCGTCCAGGAAATGTGAGACCCAGTCTGTAGGAATTTCCAGAGGTGGGACAGAGCGGACCTCAACAGTTACCCTTGTTAACAACTTGGGGAGTCTCTGCCTGAACCTCATAGCCAGTAGTGCTGGCCCCACCCAGAGGTGTGTTTATTTCTAGAGTTCACCTAGAGGAACAATGCCTGACACGAAACCGTGGCAGATTCAGGGCTGGAGAGGGTAGATTGGGCATCTCCAACGCCCAGTCCTGGACAAGCCTGTGAATAAGCCTCCTTAGGTGGTTCCTGCTGTGTGGCTCTGGGTTCAGCCTGTGCTTTGCAGCTAATCTGCCTGAGAACCCTTGCACCTTTGCCTCTCAAATGGTGGATGACCTTGGATGACCTTAGATGCCATCCGCAAATGGTGGATGACCTTAGATCTCCACCTTGGGGTGCTTGGCAGGGATGGTGAGAATATCCACAGATGCCTCCCTAAGTTTTGTCCCTTAAGCAGAAAGGTAGCAAGTGTCACTCACGACCTCCATCAAGGTGCAACCATGGGCAAGTCCCTCCTCCAACTAGATCTCCATGTGGCTCCAGAAGGCATGGCCCTGTAGCCCGACAGCCTCAGCTCAAACCAGGGCTGTATGTTTGCTGTGTGACCTTAAACTCCACGCTTAACATCTCTGAGTCTCAGGCAGACCTAGAAGACTAGTGGAAGTCATGCCTACCTTCTGAGGTCGTTTGGTGGATGACACAAGCTCACGTGATACGCACTCAGTGCACACAGTGGATATCTGTGAGACATTCAGCCCTTTAATCAGTGTATGAGGGATACAGTTTCTCCCAGAAGGCCCATGAGTTTGGCCGGGAAATGCCACCTCAAACCCTTCTGGCTACTTCCACAGACAGGCCTGTTCTTAAGCCATCGTGTGCCAGGCACAGGTATGTTATGCTAATGGTCCCCAGTCCTCATGCCATTGACCCTTTGATCTATGTCAAGCTGAGGAGACAGTACTCGCTACCAGGCATGCTGGAAGCTTCCACAGTGCTGGTAGCAATGATAGCATTCTGGCTTCACCCAGAAGCAGAGCTTGCCCACCTTTGAAAAGAGCAAGTCCTTTTTTGGGAATCCCTGCCGAGCTCCTAAGATGTGCTGGACACAGGCCTTCACACTCTGACTGAAGCCGGAAACACCCCTGTGGAGTCACTAGCTTCCATTTCCAACAGGGAAGAGAAACTGAGGCTGTGAGGCCAGACACAGGGCCTTCCTCCTACCCGTCTATCTTCAGGACAGCTGGTTAAATGCATGGGTAAAGGGTAGTGTGGGGTCACAGGCTTCACGGAGAGCAATGAAGAGTGTACAGCCTTCTCTCCTAGAGACACCCCCGTGCCCCATGCACACAACCTGGCATTTACTTCAGAGGCTTCCTGAACCCTTGGGTCACCCATCCTTAGATTGTAGACCTTGAATGGGAAATATCTGGTTCAAGAAATGGTTGCTCACGTTCGAAAGGCAAACCAGCTCTGTGGGCAGCACAAAATACCACGGAGTGTGTGTGTGTGTGTGTGTGTGTGTGTGTGTGTGTGTGTGTGTGTGTGTGTGTGTGTGTGTAGGGCAAGCTTCAGAGATAAGAAACACACACACACCACACTCACTCACGAGGCTTCCCGCCATACCAAAGGGCAAGGACTTGGGTGCCCTTGGCAGCAGAGGAGACCGTTTCCATTGGTGGGTTTGAAGTGGTTAGAAAACTACAAACTCGCCCTGGCTCCCCTGCCAAACACAGCAACAGGCCCACAGGGGACTTTGTTCTTGGCCTCACAGGCCTGGCTGGCCAGCACCCTGGGTGGACGAGGGCCAGCCCGCGCTGGAAACTGCCACTGGCTGCCTTCTCTTTGCTCTGCAAACAGCTATCAACACTCAACAGCTGTGGGGGTCTGGGGGTCCCTCAGGGCAGCTGGGGAGAAAGTCGTGTCTGTTCTCGGGGGCCTGTGCAGTGTCACAGCCCCCTGGCTTCGAAGGGAGCCCAGGCAGAGTGTAATCTTGCTGTCCCTCCAACTGTACGGGCTGCTTGGCCAGGTTTACTTTTGATGAAAGGACTCAGGAAACGCCAGCCTTACGGGGTGGCAGCTTCGGGGTTTTTTTGGGCTCTAGAGCTGTGAAGGCCAGAGAGAATGTCCCTCGTTCCTTAGCGCATCACTTCCTCCTCCGTCTGACAGCTCCGTAGCATCCATTCTGTGCCAGTGCCTGTGTGGGATGTGGGGTACACGTCCCCATGAGTCACATAGAGGACTCCCCTGCTGTCTCCTTTCCTCTAGGAGGTAGACTTAGAGCTAAAAGCAGCAGGAAGGACGCACAGACAAACAGCACAGGGGAGGCCCATCAGACAGAAGAAGGGCTGGGAGGTGAGGTTCAAACCAGGGGACTGGCAGCAGAAAAACCCTGGAAAGGAGACTAAGCGGACTGCACTGGGAACTCTGGAGGGGCAGCAGGAAGCAAAGGAGTCAGGGGCTGCATCATAAAGGGTGTTAAAGCCCAGGCAAGAAAGCTCAGGGCTGTTCAAGGACTGGACAGTGCTCCCAGTGGAGCTCCCTCTCCACAGAGTGAGGTTCAAACTGGGAACCTTCTTTTCTCCTCTACCTGCCCAAATGGCCCAGCAGAACAAGCCTGAGAAAAGCAGCCAAGATTTTGAACATCGAGTCTAACCGCCGTGCACTCCTGCCTGGTCCAGCCCCACCCTCACCCCCTCCCCAGTGGCGTTTCTCCAGGCAGCCCTGGCAACTGCTCGCTGATAAGCTGGCTAGAGCTGCCCAGGCCTGTGTTTCCCTCTCTTTTTGCCTCGCAGACAGCCACTCCCCCAACCTGGTGCCTCAAGCAGAGGCTTTGTGCCCTGTGAGCACCTACAGGTACTCCTGAGAGTTGGGTGTTCGTGCCAACCGACACACTCAGCGTCTTGAAGGGCGGACACGGGGCAGAGGCAGGCTTCTCCGGCATACTCCCCTTCCCAGACACACACTGCCCAGCATGTCCACCGCAGGTCTCTAACATCCCAACCTGCAAGGAAGACGTACCCAAGGCCATTGTGGAACTTGGCACGGAAAGGGATTCTGGCTGGGGCAGGCAGAATGGCAGTGGAAGCCATCAATCAGCTGGTCCACAGCCTCAAAAAAGGTCACCGTTTGGCGGAACTTGGGATGAACAAAAGCAAAGTATCTAAAAAAGGAAATCAGTGACTGTGGGGGAGGGGAGCTCCAAGGGCCGGCAACCCTGAAGGGAGCTAGAAGGACACTTGCTGGAAGGCAGATCCCTGGGACCCAGGCCCACCACCCCAGACGAGGGGGCTGCTACAAGCCCCACCCAAGAAGAAGAGGGACTAGGAGAGGCAGGGGAACTGTCAAAAGCACAGCAGACTGAGGTGGGCTGACAGTGGGGTTCTGAGCAACCGGCCAAGTAAAAAGGGATCAAGATGCTGTGACCACAACCTGTGAGGAGTGTTGGAGACAACACTTAGCACATAGTAGGCCAGGGTGTGCTTAGTTCTGCACCCCAGGCTAGCTCTTCTAGTGTCTCACAGGCCTCCGGGACAGCCCCTTAAGAGGCGAAGGCCTGTGAGAGCCTCCTTCATACTGGGATCAGGCTCCCTGCAGCCAATCTATAGGTCAAAACCCATTTCACAGATGGGAAGATCAGGCCTAGAGATGGCGAGGGGCTGGCCACAGCCAGGGCAAAGGTAAACCACACTGGAGCGAAAGCCCACACTTGCTTCCATGGCACATGAAGATGTTGGGTGTGACTGGGCAACTTGGTCTTAGTCCCTCATCTCAGCAAATCTGGGTGTGCAGATTCTTTGCCTCCATGCACAAAGGCCACACTTGGAGCCCTACTGTGTGCAGGTGTCTAACTTACATCTGTCTTTCACTCCCAGAGCCATCGTCATCCTCATCTGAAAGTTGACATGGAAGAGAGGATTGAAGCTCAGAGTGGGAACCGGCTTGCCCGAGGACACACAGCTTAGAGGAGGCAGGACAGAGATGTGAACTACCCATTGCCTCCAAGCCCAGGGTTCTTTCAAGTACCTCTCTTGGAATTCTAGCCAAAGTCCAACTGTAATTGCTGCAAAACCCTGGGCCCGGCTCCAGACCTCAGTGCCCAAGTCTGACAAGATGGGGACAGAGCAAGATGGTGCGGAGCTCCCTGGTTCTTGAGAACACAGCCCCCATCTACCGGGACAGAGTCCTATGCCACAACCCAGACAAATGGAAGTTCTACTCCTTTATCTTCTGCCCTGGAGCACCAAGAACCCTGAAGGACAGGAAGCTCCCTTGAGGCCCAAGGAGTGGTTGTCTACAGTGGAAAGTTACTGAGCCCAGCTTTGGAGGCACAAGGTGGAGCGTGTGCCTCCCCATCTCATAAATCTATCATCCTGGGGGGCCAAGGGGAAGAGAGCACATGCCCAAGGGCCATAACTGTGTTATAAACTGGGTGGTGTTGAGGGTGTAAACAAAATGCCCTGGGCCCTCTGCCAGCCCACAGCCAGATGCCCCCGTCTATCCACTTCCCCAAATGGCTTACTCATTAAAGAGCTTTCCCCATCAGTGGGAGGTAAGGTCTGAGGTAGGGTGCTACTAGGCCAGTGTCATCCCTGTGAGAAGGAATGAGGAAGGATTAGGATGTTTGGCGGCTGTTCACAAACACCCGACGTTGAGCTGAACTATATAGAGGCTGGCTGATTTAGCTGGAGCGAGTGGCTTTCCATCACCTCAGTGTCCTGATCTGTGAAATGGGTCTAACTCCTGCAGACCCCTTGGGGACATAAGTGCAAGGGCAAGAGAGAAAGCATCCCTGGCTCACCAGGGAAATCCCTTCCCAAGATTCCAGAACAGACTGTCCTCCCAGGATCCATGCCACATACGGCTATGCCAAGCCACTCCAGTCACAGGCATTCCCTCACTCTTGCACCAGGGGCCCTGACTTGTGGAAGTCCTTCAGAACTAAAATCTGTCTTTCTGGACACAGCAGACCTCTGCCCACATTATCCTGCCTGTCATGTCTGAAAGTGGCTCACAGGTCCTGGAGGTCCTGAGATGCTAATGGGGACACTTCCAATGGAATGGCCTCTTCCCAGCTGTGCTGCTCAGAAAGCCCCAGGACAGTGTCTGTCTTCTGACTGGCTTTGGCAAAGGCTGGAATATATACGTCAGATATGGAGGATCCTCAGGTGGGAGCCCATAGCGAACCCACAGCCCACCTGGAGCATGCCCAGCCTACCAATCCTGCCGGTGGGATTCGGGACAACCAAGCAAAGAATGCAGAACTGCGGAGTTCACCTGCAGAGGGCACCCTCCTCAACCCAGCAGTGAGCCCTCAGGAGCAGTCCTGCCCTCCAACCCTCAGAAGCTGTGTGCCCCAGGGCAGGGGTCTATTTCTCTTAGTAAGAGTCTCTCACCAGTTACATGTGACCAACAGCGTGGCTATGTGCCAAGGGTTAAACAAGTTTGGTGTTTGGGCTGCGGGATACACATAAGCAGTTGTCATTACTCTGTGTCCCTCTCCTCTGAGAGCACCCGACCCAGGCTCACTGTGGGGCAGCCGGCTGGCTGGGTGGATTCATGACTCTAAGGCACGAGATGAACACTCTTCTGGTCCAGAGTTTAGCACACCTGGATGCTATCATTACCTCAAGGTGCCAGGAGAGGGTGCGGCTTGGAAGATCGCGCTACCTAACTGAAGGGGATACAGAACACAGATGCACAGAACCCTGGCCTTCTTGTCAGTGATAGCCAGAGTGGGGACAAGATGCTCTTGCCTGGCATCCAGCCTCTCAGCTTTGCCCACGGAGCTCGGGTTAGCCGTGGCCTGGGGTACGCAGGTTCCACTGAGCAGGCACATGCACCCCTCGAAAGAGACCAGCGTACAGCCACACCCACCTTTGTGGAGGCAGAGCCAAGGGTGCTGGGAGGGGATGTTTTGCCAAAGGCAACTGGGATATGGATGAGTCACCTTCAGAAGACAAAGAAGGTGTGTCCCAGGATGCTTAGGATGAGGACAAGGGGCAGCCACTTGATGGCCAAGGCTGCTGAGGACAGGCCTGAGGTTGAGTTGCTCACCTGCCACTTCTCAGTCACCTGACCCAGGGCAGGTTTTATTACTGCTCTGAGTCTGTCTCCTGGTCTTGCCCCTTAGTCTCTGCTCTCACTGTCAGCCTCTAGGCTTCTATTTTACACCCCCAGAGCGCAGCACTAAATACAGACAGTAAGTACAGAGTCGCCCCTTTCCACCCACGGAAGATTAAACAGCCTGGCCCTGGCCCTGATAGGGAAACTAGGGAACAAACTGCACTCTGTCTGTAAAACCCTCCTACCATCACGACCCTCCCCATCACCCCATAAGTACCGGCCCCCAAGAGCTCTGCAGTTCTGCTCCTGTCTTCTCCCCGGACCTGGGGTCTTTGACCTTGAGCACTCTGCTTTCTCCCCAGGATGAAGTACACCTCCTCCAGGAAGCCCTCCTGGAATGGCCCTCAGGTCTCTTTCTCTCACTCACCATCACTACCGTGTCATTGCTAGTGTCCTCCACCAGAGCCTGACTCCCTAAAAGCAGGCTATGGTCCCTGTCCCAGTGGACCATGCCAACCGCCCTCTCAAAAGCCACCTGCCAGCCAGTCCTTCCGGCCCCCAAAGGCAGGACTGACACCTTCTTTCCTCAGTGACAGCCAAGATCATGATGGTCTTTTGTCTTGCTTACTGCTTCCATATCCTACTCAATTCACACTGCCTGCCTGGGAGCTGTCCCTCATGTTCCCGCTTCCTGCTGAGGGTCTGGGGTGCAGTGTGGTCTCAGTCTAAGGTCTGGTGGGCTCCTGGCTTTGCCTTCACCTCCCCTGCAGCCAAGTGGCCTCCGTCCACAAAGGCTGTACCCATCAGAGATACATTTGACTTGTGACACGGACATGAGCTGACAGCCTAGCACTCAGGAAGCAGAGGACTGCTGGCTTCAGGGCCAGTCTAGATCATACAGAGTGAGAGCCTGTCTCCAAAGAGTCCTCTTGGACCGTAGAGATGGCTCCCTGGTTATGAGAGAGCCATTTCTACTCTGGCAGAGGACCAGCGTTTGGGTCCTAGCACCCAAAACGGGAGGCTTATAACTCCATATAACGTCAGCCTCAAGGGATCTGAACGTTCTTCAGACTTCTGCAGGCACTATGCATGCACGCACGCACACACGCATGTATACACACACAGGTAAATAAAACAAATCTTTAGCAAGCACTGGAGAGACTGCTCAGTGATTAAGAGCATTTGCTGTTCCTCTAGAGGACCCGAGTTTGGTTCCCAGCGTCTACATCAGTCAGTCTACAATCATGACGATTCCAGTTCCAGGGAATCTGACATCTCTGACTTCCAAGGACATCTGCACAAATGTGCATGGTCTCACACACATACGCACACACGTGATTAAAATAATAAGACATATCTTTAAAAATAATCCTTTTATAATGGGTGCACACTAGTACATGTCCTATGCTGTGTCCCTAAAGAGATTTCAGTAGTTGGAGCTGACCCAGAACAGACAGGCACTTTGGTGGCCCAGCTTGGCTTGGGGATGGGGAGCACTAAGCTGGTCCTACTCTACAGGAAGCATGCTGCCTTTCTGGTCATGACATTCAGGCCTGCACCTCATGCTGACCACATGACGGATGTTGTTGGCCACACAGCAACTAAGGCACAAAGCCACAGAAGACCCTAGAAGCAAGCAGGCACTCAGCTGGACTTCCTTTTAGAGGTAACCTCTTCCAGGAAGCCTTCCTAATCACCCACAGGGAGGGAGGGGCAGAATGAACCAGATGGGATGGAGCAGAAGGAGCCTAACTTGTCTGCCCAGAACATAGACCATTTCTCCACCATGCATCCACCCACACAGGACAGACCCCAGGTCCTCTCCCTATATCCTACAGCACAACCCTCGACATCCTTGCAGGACCTCACCAAAGGGAACTTGCCCAGGCTACATGGCAGCATGCAGGTCTCAGGGCAGGTGAAGGAGCTGCTGTGGCTTTGAGAGGCTCAGCTCAGATAGAAAAGAAAACTTCAATGGCCTGAGGGAGAAAGGGGTCTCTATGGCCAAGAGGACAAAGAAAGCTCGGCTCAGCTCCACACTGCCTCTGAGAGAAGAGGGTGTGAGGGGAAAAGCACCTGTCACTTGTTGGCCTTTGACTGGCTACTGCAGGGTGACCAAGACTGCTACTTTCGCAGGGCACCAGCAGCTACTTGCTCGGGGAGCGTCATCTCAGTGGTCACACAGGCTGCTCTGCAGCAGAGTGGCCAAGCATCTAAAAGGCTTTGCCCAGGTTTGCTTTGTCTAGGAGGGTATTGTTCGGGTGCACCTTGTTTAAGATGGT
The DNA here is from genome assembly GCF_021556685.1 of Rattus norvegicus. Lineage (NCBI taxonomy): Eukaryota > Metazoa > Chordata > Mammalia > Rodentia > Muridae > Rattus > Rattus norvegicus. The sequence continues at coordinate 22,776,743 of NC_141543.1, forward strand.
CACGTCTAGGAGGGACCTTGTTTGAGGCTGATTGGAAGAGGGGCTCTGTGGGAAGGTCATTTAAGACAGGTGTGAGTACACCCCATCCGCAAGCTATGTGGTAGGTTAGAGATACTCAGTCTCTCTCTGTCTCTGTCTCTCTATCTCTGTCTCTGTCTGTCTGTCTGTCTCTGTCTCTCTGTCTCTGTCTCTCTCTGCCTGTTTCTCTGTCTCTGTCTGTCTCTCTATCTCTGTCTGTCTCTCTATCTCTGTCTCTCTCTGTCTCTGTCTGTCTCTCTGTCTCTCTGTCTCTGTCTCTCTCTGCCTGTCTCTCTGTCTCTGTTTCTCTCTGTCTCTGTCTCTGTCTCTGTCTCTGTCTCTCTCTCTCTCTCTCTCTCTCTGTCTTTATATCTGTCTCTGTTTGTCTTCCCATGTATAGTGCTTCTGCCCTTGACCTTTCTGAGCCTTCACTTTTTATCTGTGAAATCAAAGCTAGCCCTTTTGAACACACACACACACACACACACACACACACACACACACACACACACACACACACACACACACAGAGTGAAGGTCTGGCCCAGCCTGCCTACGGCAGCCCAGTATAGATTCAGCATACCTCCTCAACCAAAACTCCAAGATAACTGGCTATTGAGCAGACACTGAAAGCCATTGGCTTGGCCAAGCACCGGGCAACTTAATGATTAAACCCAGTCTACAGTTTGAATTCAGTATTTCCTCCAAACTGTGCTACAGGTGAGCCCCAGAGGTGCACAGGGAAAGGGCTAGAATGTTCTGGTTGGGAGAAAGGGAGAGGACTCTTCCTCCCACCCACCCCCTCCTGGAATGCTACCTCCTCGACTTCTACCTGTTTATTTTTTCCTTATAAAGTCCAGGGCAAAGCCAGGGAGAGAACAATACAGCATGGCATTAGGAACCTGATGGATCCCAGTCAGCCAAGTCCCAGCTTGGATGGAGCCTGTGTGAGCTGGACGTGCCCAGTCTTTCTGTGTGCCCACTTCTGAACTAGAGAGCCTAATACCTTATGTTGCAGGGTAGAACTGCACCTGAGAAGGGAAGCCGAAACACACAGTAGGAGTTGCACCTGAGAAGGGAGACCGAAACACACAGTAGGAGCTCGGCAGATGCAACATCTCCCGCTGACCCTTGCTCTCTGGGTCAAGGGTCTACATCATAATGTGTTGGTGCAGTCTGAGAGAGATGCCAAGGCTATGAACACCAACCAAAGGCCACTTCCCTTTCTTTGGCACTTCCTTATTGTGCCCCATCCATAGCACGCCATGTGCACAGTACCCAATAAACATTATCTAGACCATGGTAGCCCTTAATAAGTGTTATCCGAGCCTCGATTGAGAGATAATGCCTGTCAGGGAAAGAGAAGGAGGACTTTGGAGCTAAATAAACCTGGATTTCAATTCTGGCGCTGCCAATGAGAGGACCTCTGTAGGCAAGGAGGAGCCATTTGACCTCGGTGGGTCTTGGGGTCCCCCCTCATCCATTAAATGGGAGTGATGACTCTGCTGGAGGATTAAACGCATTCATTCATTCCCCAACTATCCAAACATCTACTATGCCCTAGCCCCTACTCAACATACAACGGTGACTATGCTCAGGAGAGCCATAGCAAAGAAAGGGGCTTAGGAGGGAATGACAAAGTCAAGACCCAGTCTAGAACAGGGGCCTGAGGGAAGGGGAGGGGAGGGGAGGGGAGGGAAAGAGAAGGCATGGGGAGCTTGCAGGTCAGAGTGGAACTTCCAAGCAGCCTGATCAGAGTGTGATCAGAATGAAGCAGCCTTAAGAATGGTGCTTGGTTTATGGCTGCAGCCACGTTCGCAGGGAGCCCAGCATGGAATGAATCCAGGTGCTCGGCAAATGCCAGCCGCCTATCTCCAGCCCTGTGGAATGAACCCCACCCTATGCACGTGTCCCTTCCCTGAGAAGGAAAGCACAGGCTTCCTCAGGGCAAGCCTGAGCCAAGTATTCCTCCAGCCAAAGATGCAGGCTCCATGTGTCCTCCACCACCCGGTTCTGAGCCTGCGCCAGGCACTAAGGTTCTGGGATGGGCAAGCTGGGAAACAAGACAACCAAGGCATAGGAACCTGTCCTCATGGAACCCCTAGAGAGTCGCAGGAAGACACGGTGACAGTGCAGCACGGTCATATGAACACACAGTCTTGTGAAGGTGTCCCCCACTGGGCAGAACAGTGTGAGGAGATGAGCATAGAGGTGCAAGAAGCTAATGAGAGGTAGGTCTGAGGTCTTTACGTTTTTGGCACCTGCTGTCTGATGTGCCTCCTTTTCCTCTCACTTGGTACGAGCATTAGTTCCTGAGGGTAGGAAGTTCCCACACTGCAATGGGGTGACCTGCCTTGACCCTGAGGCCCCAGCATAGAGTGCTCCACCCACAGACAGCATCAGGTCCAGGGAAATGGGTCATCCCAGCAACATGTGACCACCTGCTGAGACTGCCTGTCCCTTGCCTTTCTCCAAGTGTGACCCACAGGTGGCAGAATGGCTTTTGAAAAGCCAACCAGAACAGCACAGGCGTTCCAGTTGAGTATGGAGTGGTGTCCCAGTCATGATCTTCTGTGGCTGCCATCTCTGATGAGACCTCAGCTTTCTCCAGATTGGTGGCCGGGTCTTATCCTAGCAATGGCCATGTGTACAAGAAGCAGCTGTCACTCGGTCTAGTAGGGACCCAGGTTTTAAGGCCACCTCTGAAGCTCACCAGCCTGTGACTCCACCTGGCTGACCTTAGGAATGATGCAGTGAAAGCCACCCACGGGCTTGTTAGTAGAAGGGGCTGTCTCCCTCCCCAGCCGCCTCCTCCCCAGCAGTGCTTGGGCCTCAGGTTGGCCCAATCCCTTCCAGGGGAGGAGACAACCCTATTCGGGTAACTGCTGGAGGAATGACTGTGGGGGTGTCAGAGCAGAGAAAGGGTGTCCGCTGGGCTGCACTGAATCTGACCTACAGCCAACTTGCTTCTTCTCTGAACTACCCTCCCCCAACACACACACACACACACACACACACACACACACACACACACACACACACACACACACACACCACACTCAGCCTTTGCCCAAGGATGCTGTAAATATCCAGCCTTATGCCCAAATACTTGTGAAGACTTGGAGCAGTGGGGGTGAGGGGCGGGGCAGACAGGCTGACAGGGCCCGTGCAGTCTCCCACCACTGCCCTGTCATCAGGTCATTTCTCCGGTTCTGAGCTTCAACTTGTGTAAAATCGGGGTGCCTTTTCTTAGGAACACGCTTCTTTGCAAACAGGCAGTGACAGCCTCGGCGCGCTGACCTGTTCCACAATCACTAGGTATTTTCAACGAGGCGTGGCGTCCCCGGCCTCCGCACGCCCGCCCCACGCCCCTCGCCCACCGTGGCCTTTCTCCGGTCTGGGAAATTCTAGGGCGCTTATAACTAGGGGGCGGTGCGCTCCGCAGCAGCGGCTCTGATGGGGCTTGGAGGGCCCCCAGCTGAGCGGACACCCGAGCGGGGTGCAGCCCGGCGCGCGTGGGAACGCCGCCAAGAAGTAGCACGTGTGGCGGGGGCGCATGCGGGCTGTACGAGGAGACCCGGGACACCCGCGCCCGGCGGCCCCCCTGAAGGCTCCGGCCCGGGGAAGCCCCGATGCCCCACTCCGGTTCGCTCATCAGCGACCTCCGGCTGTAACAAAGGCACGGGGCGCACGGCCAAGGCCAGGAGAACCAGGCGGGGTCCCCACGGCCCCGCAGGGGTGCGGCTCCGGGGATCAGGCTCGGGCAGCCAGGCTCTGGCTTGCACCCGGGCTCCGCGGCTGCGGCGACCCGGGGAGTACCAGGCGCTCCGCGCCACCTCGGGGCGCGGCTCCGGGCGTACCTGGCAGGGTCCGGTGCACCGTGTTGCCCATCGCTGCTCCGAGAGTCGCGGCGCGGGGCTAGCTGGGCGGGCCGGGGGCCGAGGCCGGGCTGCGGGGCATTGCCGCTGCACCGGCGACCGGCGGGCGGCAGATGGGCGGCGCGGGCGGCGGCGGGAGGAGGCGGAGCCACGGGCCCGGGCGCGCCCGCCCCGCCCCCGCGCCCGCCGCCAACCGTGCCGGGGCGGGGCCGTGGCCGCCGCCGCGTCTTTTGAAAGTTTGCACCGGTAGCGCACTGGAGAGGCGGGGCTGGCCTCCCGCCCTCGCCGTTCCCGCGCGGACAGCGCTGGCTCCTTCTGCCACACGGGAGGGGCCACAGGGCACAGAGGCCTCCTCCAGGCACTGGGCCACTTTGGGTGGTGCCTGGACTCCGGGACGGAGAGCACACATGCAGGTCACCCTGGACAGTGACAGGGGCTCCATGACAGTCCATCCAGGGTGAGATGGGGAGGGGTGGGAACTTCTCCATTCCCTAGGCCACATACCTAGGAGGAGTGACTTCAGTGTGTATAAGCGGGGTAGTGGGGGGAAACCCAGACTTCAGCGCACCCTGCCTTCTTCATTAAAGTACTGCCCACACCCTCAGCCCCGTGTGGCACAGTCCACTGCTCTTAAGGATGGAACAGGAAAAATTAGCAATTAAGATCACACAGTGGGGTTGGGGATTTAGCTCAGTGGTAGAGTGCCTGCCTAGAAAGCGCAAGGCCCTGGGTTCGGTCCTCAGCTCCAGAAAGAAAGAAAGAGAGAGAGAGAGAGAGAGAGAGAGAGAGAGAGAGAGAGAGAGAGAGAGAGAGAGAGAGAGAGAGAAATCACACAGTGATCAAAGCCAACGATAACATTTAGAGTGTCAGGTAGCACTGGCTGAACGTTTTCGAGAGAATTGGGGTGCTGTGTGAGGTGGGTTGTGTTGTGTGTGGTGGGGGGAGGTTCGACCATTCCCCACTGTACTGGTCTTTTCTCAGTACCTTCCGGCCTTGGCTACTCTCCTGTGCTGAAGCCATATGGCTCATGCCACCCCTGTCCCAACTCACAGGCTGACACACCAAAATGGGGGGCTGACACACCAAGATGGGGGAGGTGTGATAATTCGTCTGAGGAGACCCAGTCCCTAACTATTACTTTCAGCCTCCCATACTCTGTATTTTCATCAGCTTAGGAAGCAAGGTTATCACCTCCACGGCAGGGACAGGGTAAACTGAGGCTCGGTGGGTGGAAGAGATTCCCAAACCGATCTCCCAGTTACTGAGGGCCTTCGCTCTGGATGACCCTGGGGTACTTACAGAGGTCGCCATTGCTATAAAAGGAATTGAGGAATTTCACTCAGATAAAATGACTCAGGGCAAAAGGACGTTGTGGCGGCAGGGTGGGGAAGCTGCCGTTCACCCGGCGTTTAAAAGGCCATTTTCAGAGCATTCCAGCAAGTGGCTGTGTTTCGGTCACTTCCCGGGATGCTCACCTGCAGCCTCTGAACCCACCCCACTCCCGACTGTCCTGGTGTGTGTGTGTGGGGGGGGGTGGGATTTGAAAGGCTGAGGTTGAGCCCCGAGCAGATGTGCTGTGGGGAAATGCTGCATCTTCCACATCAGTGACACGACAGCAAACCACGCAGGGGAGAATCGGGATCAGAGAGTTTCTTGAAGGTCTGGAGTTTAAAATTAGAGTGTTAAATAACACGCGTTTGAAGTGGTTTCCAGTGGCGTTGATATCGCCCGGTGCAACGGTGATAATTCGGTGGGGTGGAGGTGATAAGCCTGTGCCGGTGAGATAAATTAACCTTATAGGTGAACATCTGACTGCCCCTCTCTCTCTTCCCCATCTTGTCTTTTTGGACTCTCTAGCTTGACATGCCTGAGCGCTGGGGAAGGATAGAGGTTGTCCTTGCGTCTACAGTCTAGGTAGATTCTAGACTGTCTCTTATTTGGGTATGTATGGTAATTGCTCCGTCACTGAGGTCCCCCCCGCCCCCGCACCTCGTCCTGTCCTTCAGCTACACCCTTACTGCAGCTGCTGCCTTCCTGTCCTTCCCACTCCAAAGGGACACATTCATCCCTGCCTCCCCACCTACGGCTGGCCCGCTCGGTGCAGATTGAATAAAATACCTGCAGAGAGGGCTGGCTCTGACTGGCAGAGGACAGAAAAGAAGAAAGGAGGCAAAAGAGAAAGAAGAGGGAGGGAAGGATTGGGAAGGAAGGAGCTGTAGTGACAGTAGTCCCGCCTACTCATCTTGAGTGACAGGTGTGGGCAAAATAAGCAAACAGAATAAGCAGTGCCTTAAAACATAAACCGGGGCTGTGGCCACTCCTTTACAGGCTGATTTGCTCATTCTAGAAGTCGCTTTGGCTCTGGAGCTCACCTCTGAGAAAAAAGCTAAACTGTTGAATAAGGGTGGGGTCAGTGGCGTAGGCACATAGGGAGGCCCCTGGGGCAGGAGTAAGAAACAGCTAGGGGGTTGGGGATTTAGCTCAGTGGTAGAGCGTTTGCCTAGCAAGCGCAAGGCCCTGGGTTCGGTCCCCAGCTCCAAAAAAAAAAAAAAAAAAAAAAGGAAAAAAAAAAACAGCTAGGAACATTGCTGTGAGGGCTTCTAGGTTCCACAGATTTCTAGAATTCAAAGAGAGGCAGGAGTACACTGTAGTGGGTCATTCTAGAGTCCCAGGCTAGAAGAACCAGAGAGAGCATTCCCCTGATCCAGCCTGAGCTCCTGTGGTCCTGCTTCTGTCCTCCCAACCAACCTTTCTCCTGAGCAGGGCCAGCCGAGAAAGCATGAAACTCCCATCTGCATGGTTAGGAGACCTGGGACCGGGTCTGGGGAAGAAGCATGGAAAGACGGGAGCAATGTTAGCCCCTGCTCATGGGCTGCGCCTGGGGCTCTGTGACCATAGATACATCCCATGACCCTCTCCTGCCTCTGCGACACCAAAGCAGACAGCTTGTAAATTCAGCTGTAGACACGGAGCCTCAGAAAGTGGAGTTCCTTGCCTCAGGCATCCAGCAGCTAAGAGACTGGAGATGGGTACCGAGGTCGAACCATCTCCAGTGTGCCTCGTAAGTGAGAAAAGAGAGGCCTTACCAGGGCCCAGGGCACTGGAGCTTAGAGGAGTAGTTGGCAGGTCAGAAGTGTCCCCACAGGGTCCAGGGAACAGGGCAAGTGGGATATCATCAGACTTTGGCCAGAGCCTTCAGTTTTATCTGTTCCTGCACAGAGCCACTTGCCTCAGCCAGCACAGAGACTAGACTGCCACCTTCGTTTGGTACCAGCCCCACAAGAGCTGTAGGCCCTGTGTGAACGTCACTGTAGTTATTCAATGCCAGGAGCCTGTAGAGCAGGAGGCAATGAGACGCTGGCTCTGCTTCTGTGGGACCAGCTCTGACAGCTCTAGCCCTGGCAGCAAAGACTCACCTGAGCTGGGGGTGCCCACACCCAAAAGCTCGGGAAGTCAGAATCCAGGCTGCAGTTGGATTACAAAGGTGTTTTAAAGTTGCCACAGGAAGGTTGCAGAAGGACCGTGAGTCCTGGTGAGTTTGGGCTTCAGAGCAAAGCTCTTGTCTCAGAACACCAGGGGATATACTTGTGAGACAGGGTACTTGGCCTGAAATGCACAAGACCCTGGTTCTTGTTGAAGAAAAAGCCTCAATTTTCGAATGCCAAGGTCATAACTTCTCATCTTATTAATCGCTGTGTACAAAGTTCCAGCAACTGGGGAACAGGTACCTGGCACCACTGAGTCCTCACCACTAGCCTGCCAAGGTGACCATGAACCTCCCAGGAAAGGAACCAGCTTTAGGGATGAAGTGGAATCGCTGTCAGGCTCTCCCGGTCGGGAAAAGGTAGAATGCAGAAGGGTCTCATTTCTCTACAGAGGAAGAAGCAGGCTCAGAGCGTTGAAGCCACCCAACCCAGCCTTAAACAGAGGGGCGGGGGGGAGGTGTCTGAATTTCTCCTGCTCCAGGATTCACTCCTGCTGCATGGCCCTCAATGACCAAATCAGTTCGGTCTGGCACAGAAGCCAGCAGCCACACACCCGGCAGCCAAGGGGGAAAGGAAGAGCAAGCCTCGTGCCGTGCCGTGGTTTTCCTCATTTACTTACGGATGCACGGCCGATCCTGAAGGTGGCTGTAGCGTGAGCTAATCTCAGGGCCACAAGAAGGTCGTTTTTATCCAAAGACGTATCAACTGTGTTCAGATGGTTGTAGACATCAAGGTGGGAATGTACCTAAAACCCGATGGAGGTCTCTGTGCCAGAACCTGAGGCATGCGTGTCCAGACTCAATGTTTCCACGACCCAAGGCCAGTGTGGAGGTGACCTGACTCACTCTGTTGGCACACGGCAGAAGCCTGAGGCAGGGCGAACTGGAGTCAGTCCACGATCCTAGCTTTCACTGGCTGTAGAAGTACTGGGGTGGTTACACCACGAAGGTGGCCCACGCTGCGTGAGTGGTGTGAGCAGTGGGCCCTCCAAAGCCCTGTGCACATGCTACCACGGCAATAGTGGGAGGAGGAAGTTTGACCAAGGTCTCTGTTTTTCTAGATGGGGAAGTGGAAGCCCAGCATGTGTGGGTAGCTTGCTTGTGGTCCTCCAGGAAGAGACATTGAACAATCTGGGCTCTGGTCTGTTAATCCCCAGGGTAACTCTTATAGGGAGGTAAAAAACAAATTAATGAATGAATTAAAACAAAATAAAATGAAAGGAGCCGAGGGTCACAGACTTGTTTTGAAGCCCCATCTTGGTCACCTCCTTTAATCCTTGTCTCCTTCAGCAAGGCAGGTGCAGCAATCAGCTCTGCTCTATCCCGGGAGGCTCAGAGCAGCAGAGAAACTTATCTAACGCCACTCAGCCAGCTGGGGCACACGTGGGCCTGAAACCCAGCCCAGTCTGACCCCCAGAGTCTGTGCTTTTTTTTTATCTTGGACCCCAAGTGGCTGAGCGTTTACAGAGAGACCATCCTGAACTCCTGGAGCAGCCAGAGTTCTGATGACTTCCTGGAGTTGTAGAAAACTCGCCCTGGGCATATGGAATTTTGACAAAAACAAGAAGGAAGGGTTGTGGGGTGCTTTAAGAGACCAGATTCAACCAGAGCTTTGCCCTAACTGACCAGAGGACCCTGGGTGGGTCACCTGCCCCTGTCTGCCTTGTTTCTGGGTCTGTGTAGTGGAGATGACCAGGGCACACCTGCCTCTCCGTACTGAGTAACGGCTCATCAGCCAGCCACAGGAGCCACAGCACAGGAAGCATCCTGTGTACTCAGGACGCTAGCCACCCCTGAACCTGTCACTATGTGCCTGCTGCACGCTGTGGCATGCTCTATTGCGAGGTCCAGCTTGGTCAAGCAGGATGGTTTGAGTCCACATTCTGCTCTCTTCTGTTTGGCGTTGGCTTTGGGACTGCATCCCTCTAGCAGGAGGCCTTGGCTTTCAGTATGAGCCTCAGTGGCAGCAAGATCTCCCACTTTGTCAAGTAGCAGTTCCCTCGAGAACTACTCTACGGACGGTGCTAAGAGGACTCTAAATGGGCTAAAACAAATGAAGGGCACATGCTATTCACAGCCTGCTTGGCTCAGTGTTTTAAAGGAGTCAGCTTCAAGTTGATTGACAGATCCAATGCCACCCTAACACTGGCAGGTGGTGTGTGTGTGTGTGTGTGTGTGTGTGTGTGTGTGGTGTGAACATAGATTCAGAAGAACTAGAAACAGGATAGAAGACAGTTATTTACAATGAAGGAGAGGAGGAGAAAGGAGAATGAAATCAGAGCTTCTTTGGTGGGTACCTTTCCGTTTGTGCAATTTTTTAATTAGCATACAAGGTAACAGGTTTCGTAATGGCGTATACCTGCTTTGCTCTGGTTGAGTCTCCCTCATCTTCTCCTTCTCCCCCTTCTCCACCTCCCCCATGTCTGCAGCCCTTTACTGGATATTAATGCCAATCATAAGGCTAACTAAAACACTGTGGCATTGTGTTTGGATAAATGACCAGACCTGTTGGGTAGAAGACAGAAAACAGACACAAACAGGCAATGTGCTCTGTGCCAAACACAGGATAAAGACAGTCTTTAATGACTGGTGTTAGCCCAGCTGACTGTCCGTACAGGAGCAGAACCCTGCCCATGTCATCACAATGGTGGCAGAAGGATCTAGGTTAAAGGCAAGAATGCCATGGAAGAATGTCTTCAGGGACAGAGTGCAGGTCAGTCTGCAAAGTGCTTGCCTAGCATGTACAAAGCTTCAAGTTCAAACCCCAACACCTCATAAACTGGGCATGGCCACGCACACCCACAATCCCAGTGCCAACACTTGGGAGGCGGAGGCAAGAGGATGAGAAGTTCAATGTCACCCTTGACTCTACACGGAGTCTGATTGTCAGCCTGGGTGATGTGAGATCCTATCCCTCCCTCTCGCAAAAACAAAAACTGTACAGGTGGGCACAAAAGGAATATCTTCACGCCAGGCGTGGCATACACCTGCAATCCCACATTTAGGGGGTAGAGACAGGAGTCTGCTGCAGAGGGCATTCCCAAACAATGACAGTAATACCAAACAAAAAATGCTTCCTCAAAAGAAAAGTACGGCTGGGCATGGTGACTCAGGTCTCTAATTCCAGAACTAGGGAGGCTGAAGCAGAAGGATTGCCACAAGTTCAAGACCAGCCTAGGCTACGTGAGCCTTTGTCCTGAAAGTCTTATTATGTATGTATTGTGGAGAGGGCTTGGTGTGTAAACTGACTACCATTCAAGCATAAGGGCCCGAGTTTGAATTCCCAGAGCCCGTGTAAAAGGGGGAGCATGGCGCCAGGTTCTGTAACCTTGGCAGTGGGATACGGGGCATGGGGTACAGCTTTAGGTTCAGTGAGAGGCCCTGTCTCACAAAATAAAGTGGAGAGATTGAGGAAAGGCGCCCGGCAATGACCTCTAGGCTCCAAAAATATGTATACACCCAGACTAATGAGTACATAATGCACATATGGAGAAGTTAATGCAGTATAAAAGGGGGGCAAAATCCAGATATTTCACAAGGATATCTTCGTGGCCGATGGGCACGAAGGTACCAAATCTCATCAATGATAAGAGAAACAAAAGTCAGAGTTACAAAGAGATAGCCAACTGACTGGCTAAAACTTAGAATGTTGGTAATACTAGATGGTGACTAAACTGTGGAAAACCAGGAAATCTTATGTGGCCAATGGGGTATACAGTAACTATACACTTTGGGGAGCCATTTAGCAATATGTTACATATTGAACTATTTCTACCGAGTGTTTCCTTGCGTCTGTCTGCTCAGCGTGCATTTCTGTGTATCCTCTAGGTATCCATTGGACCGTATCATCTACTGTTACTAAGCCTGTCTCCATGAGGCCGGAGTCACACTGAACACTGTACCTGGTCATGCTGTGGGTCAAGCCAAGCTGACAGAACAGACAGCCTCGATCAAGGAGGAGTGGCGTGAGGTGGTGGTCACCTGGACATGGTGTGGTGGTCAAGGCCCGACCAAGGCGGGGGGTGGGGGGCTTGAAAGTTTGTTGCCTTTTAGAGGAATCTCATTGCAGTCTCCCGAGCTGTGGTATCACAGCGTTGAATTCCACAGGGAAAATATTCAGAGTAAAGATTCTCCCAGCAGCCAGATAACTGCCAGAGAGATGCAAGGCAATCTCACAGAGTCAGAGCTGGGGCTGAGGGGAGCTGTGGCAAGCTGCATGGTCCTCTTGTCTCGCACCTTCCAGGCCAAGGTGGAAGGTAGGGCCCTGGAGTGTGGCAGAGGAGTTTTCTGTGAAGAAACAAATCCAAGCCCCAGGAGGCTCATGGTGTGTGTGAAGTCCATTCCCTGCAAACCGGCTCAGGGGACTATTCGTCTTTATACTGAATGGTTCATTCACATCCTGCTACAAATGTCTGTGTTCTCCAAGTCTCAGGGGGCTGCAGGACCCCAAAGACTCCTGCAAGTGAGAGGAGGTGTCCACAAGGCACTCCGGGGCTAGATAACCTGGCAAAGGTGGCAGCTCTGTTTGCTGCAGAGGAGAACAGCAGAGAGTCGCCTTGGGAGTTGAGGCCACAGAGTCTGTGGGAGGAGCTCTTTGAGGAACAGGTGGCCCAAGGAGAGTGGCAGAGAGCAAAGAAAGAGGTATCTCCGGTCTGCCACTCTGTGAGGCTTCCCTCTTGAAGAGGCCCAACGGAGCAGCCTTCCCCCCATAGCAGCTGCCTGGAGAGGCCCAGGCCTGTCTGTGTCTCCTCAGACTGCCACAGTTTCCCAGTGACACAGGCCTGTCTGAATCAGATCAGTGGCAGGTATAGACAGAGAGGGTCAGAGAGGGAAGAAAGGAGGGAAGGAAGAGAGAGGGAGAGGCTGGGTCGTAGAGAAAAGAGCCAGAGTTTGACAGACAACTGTGGGTGCCAGCTCTGCTGTGTAACTGTGGAGAAATTCCTTGTCTCCCTGAAGCTCACTTCCACAGCTGCTAAATAAAGGCTAGGGATAACGGTACCAATATCAGGACACCCCATGATGTGAGTCTCCCCAATAGTAACTGTCCTATCATGGAGGAAAGAGTACACTGGGGCTACCTCCTCCCATGAGCGGAGCTGAAGTTCCTAAGGGAGGTCCCCGCTAGTGGGCGACAGGAAAACTGGAAGCAGGTAATGTAACCCCAGGGTGGTGAGTTGGGTAAGGGAACTATGGGTGTTATCAGGCCAAGGGGCTACTACTGGGACTGCTCCCTGGGGTCCAGGCATTGCCTTTAGCTCACGTGGGAATTCCCTTTGCTTGTTTGTCTGTTGAGATGGGGCTCTCAGCGTGTGGCCCATGACTGTCCTGGAACTCCCTGTGTAAGCCACCCTTGCCTCAAATGCTACTGCCGCCTCTCAAATGCTGGAACTGAAGGTGTGTACCACCACACCTGGCTTACACGGTGTTCTTATGAAGAGAACAATTCAAAAAGGCACAGAAATCAGTTCAAGGACACACGGGGCCCCGGGGACAGACTAAGAGGTTCCGGCTGGTCCTTCTGGCCTTCAAGACCTGGACCCCGAGGTATCCTGGCCAAAGGCTAAATGGCATGCTGTCCCAAAAGGAATTAATGCCCCCTCACCCCTAGAGTCCTCGAAGGGCAGCAACCATCGGTTCAGGAGCCGCCCCACAGGGCATCCTTCATGGTGCAAAGACAAGGCCTGCCCTGCGCTGGATCCCAAAGAGGCTCTTTCAACCACCAGGTCACCCTAGGTCACTCTCTGGTCCATCTAAGGGCAAAGCACTCCCAGGTTTAGTCTCCCATACAGTGAGGGCCTAGTATAGATCCTAGATCAGGCCTGAGAGCAGTTGCTGGATTTTAAGGAGACAGGCGTGGCTAGGAGGAGGAGCTCCATGGCCTAAGGGCACCCAGGCAGACAGGTGGAGTTTGCCAGGCCAAGGGAGAGCCAAGGGAAAGTCAAGGGAAGAGTGTCAGGCTCTGCAGAATTTTTTTTCTCACAAGAAAGAGAGAGAGAGAGAGAGAGAGAGAGAGAGAGAGAGAGAGAGAGAGAGAGAGAGAGAGAGAGAGATGTGTATTGATTGTATGAAGTAACAGGCCCCACAGGATATCTTTGTAATCTCGGTGTTAAGTTTTTTTTTTTGTTTTTTTTTTTTGGTTCCAGGGCCTTGCGCTTCCTAGGTAAGCGCTCTACCACTGAACTAAATCCCCAGCCCGGTGTTAAGTTTTTTGATCACAGCCACCGGTCCCCTTTCTTGGGCCCAACATTTTAGAGATGCTTCCTTGCTCCACAGTTACGCCTGCAGACACCCAGGGGCTCCTAAAAGTGGGCATTGCAGTCTGGTCCCCAGCCTCTGAAGCCAACCAAGGTTACCCAGGAAGACAGAATCCAGAGTCGGGCTGGAGCCCGGGTTTAGATGCCATTACCCTGGCCTCCCTCCCATAAGCACCCGGGATGGGCACACACCAACCTAGTGATTCAGGAAGCAAAACCCTGGGGTCCCGGTTGTCACCAAGCCAGGCTTGCCAGGAGCCGGCTCAGTCACACAGCCCGAGCTGCTGCTGAGGAAGAAGGGAAGAGGCGGTATTTTTGGGACCCATCACATGAAGCAGGCTGAGCTCCCCCCTATTTTTAGCAACCAAACTGCAGGTACCTGCTTCTCCCCCACTGGGAGAAAAACCTTCAACAAACATCCGTTCACACTAGCCCAATAAATTCCTTAAATAAAGCAGCTACATTTTGGCATCCCCTGCACTAGAAACACACGCTCCCTGGGTTTTTAATATCACACGCGTGGCCTGCATAATTTTAACCTGAGTGCATGGTTGCCGTCTTGTTCCGTGAGTCACTGTTTGGGGTGTCAGGATATGGGGGTGAGATGGGCGGGCTCGGTGGATGTGTAGGTCATGTGCACCGCAGGTGGTCCGCCTCAGGGAATGGGCTCTCCTGATCCTTAGAAGAGGAAAGGCAGTTACAGGGAGGCCTGGAGGCCACTGTGCTACATTTCCTGACTTCAGACCACGAGGCAGACTCGTCTCCACAGCCTCTTCTGTGGTGTCAGTGGGTAAAGACCGCCTTCCCACCTACCCATTGCCTGACTCTGGGGGACTTCCATAAGCTCAACCCCTCCATGGCTGTGCTCAGCAGGCACGCTGAGCCTTTTGTAGCTGTCGTCCCCCACCCTAGAGTGTCCCTTTCTCCTGCCATCTTGACTAGGCTGGTGCAATCTGTTCCATCCTCTCCTGAGAGCTTGGGGTTGAGAGGGAGAGGGAATGGTGGTGGTGGTGGTGGTGGTGGGGTCTCTCTTGACTTCATTTCATACCAGGCTCTCAGTCACACACTGACAGGTTGCTTTCTAGCTGCCTTCCTTTCCCCTTGAACCTAACATGGTCAAGGAGGGCCTTTCCCCTTCACTGTCCTCCGGAATTGCGCCTTAAGTAGATGCTCAACAAATATCCACTGGACGAATGAACAAGCAACTCCTCCTAACTCCCAGAAAAGCTCTTCCCTACTTCAGAGATGAAGAGGCTGAGGTTCAGAAAGGTCGATGACTTGCCCAGGGTCACATAACCTGCATGGAGGGACCCAGAGTGAGTTCAGGACTGGGACTGACCCCCAGCAATGGGCCCGGTATCTCTTTTTCTCCTCTGTGGATAGGATGAACATCCCTTTGCAGGGCAGGCAGGGAGAGGCCAAGTAACATCATTAGTCAGACAAGTTGGGAGCTGGACAGTGAGGACATGTGTTCAGTCGTAGTCTGCAGGGAGCAGGCAAGGAACCCATCCATAAGGAGTATGTCACTGTGACCATTAACTCTGACTATCTGTCCACTGGTTTATTGTAAAACCAGCTTACGCTGAGTACCATTGGCACCTTAAAGAGCTCAGGAACGGAGAGGTCATTTAGAACACAGTAAGGTGACCCCAAAAGTCTGCCATCAGCTCCATGGAAGGCCGCTCCTTCCATTCAGAAGTTCTTCTACTTGTCCCTCCTCTTGCTGCCCCAAACCCATGGCCTATGACACCGCCACCATGAAGCCCACTCTGGTCTCAGGCACATGGGAGTGAGGACCAGTGAGCACAGAGTGCATTCACTTACAAATGGGGCACTGAGGTGCAGAGGCCCAGTGAGGGCTATCATGGGGACTTCATTGCTTCTGCTCTGCCCATTGTCTCCGTGGCGCTGCTGTCTCTACCTGGGCTGCCACCTGCTAGTCAGCTGCCCATCTACTGTTTCTCTTCCCCAGGAGCTACTGCAACCTTGCCACAGCCTTCCCCACTTGGCTCTGTAGGTAGGTCTGTAGGATGTGTGTGACTGGGAACAGGAATTGTAAAGGCATCAGGGATGGGCTTATTCCCTCCTGTCTGTCAGCAGAGGAACAGATGGAATTATCCTGGTAGTCTGTGGCCTCAGTGGATGTTAGCACCATGAGGGGCCAGAAAGGTGGGCCTTTGGAACTTCTTGTTCTGCTGGCCTGAGGCGGGGTCTGGTTCCTCATCTCACCCTGCCCAGGGATTCTGCTGTGGGACATTGAAAGAGTTGCTTTGAGCTAATCCCATGGCTGCCCCAAAGTCAGTTAAAACTGGTGTAGTAGTGAATCATGAAACAGGGACAAGATAATGCTCACCTGTGTGGTCCAGGTGTTTAGAGAAGAAACCCTTCCTGGCTGAGGGATGGCTTGACCCCAGACAGTTCATGTCATACCCAGGTGCTGCTGGAGAGGTGAGGTCACAGTGAACAGAGCAAGTCCCACCATTCATCGTGTGGTCTCCCAATGGTCAATAGAAAAAGGGATAGCTGGTCTTGCCTGTAGGGTTGTCCTCCACAGATTCTTAAATTTCGCTTGACACGACCTAGGGTAGGGAGGGAGTGGGGCACGCTGAGGGAGCCCTGCATGTGGGCTCTGGCTGTTCCTCTAGGGAATCCTCTGAGGGCAACAGAGAGATGTGGAGGGCTCTGCACACATAGTGTGTGACAGTGAGCAAACCTGCACTCAACCCAGCCACCAGGGAAGGGAAGAAGGTCCCACCGTTGGACCCCACCACCAGGGAAGGTCCTACCGTTGGAGCCACAGCCTGCTAAAGCTGGGGAATGGCGACTTTGTCAGGTATGTGTAAGCACCCTTCCTTCTTGTTCATCCCAGAAGCCCAGGTTTATGTCACTGCTGGCAGAGAAGCCCAAAGGAGCACGTATTTTGGGATGCCCCTCTTTTCTTCCTCTTTTCAAGGTTCTATTCTACCTTACCTCTCCCAATGCTCAGTTTTCTTCCAGCCAGCTCTCTGGAAGCTTTGCTGGGGGTAACAGCAGCAGGCTAACTCCTGAGGGGTGCCCGCCTTGCTGGGAATGGCACGGCTTTCTAGTAACGCTGCTTCACAAGGAGACCGAGAGAGAAGCACACAGATACACAAGACGCCCACATCAGGAACATCCCTGGTGACACAGTCTAGCCATGTTCCTGGTAGACCTTCTCTTGATGGCCTTTCCCTCAGGCACACATCTGGTGAGCTTTGTGTAAGGAACAGGCTGCACCTAGCCATGACCCTCTTTCTGTCATCTTGGATCCAGGGGTCAAAACGCGTTTCCTTCTTAGAGCCTGGTAACTTGACTTCCATTCTCTACACTCATCTTTGTGAGGCAGCATTGGGGCAGCCCCAGCTTCTCAGGCTGACCCAAGGAAGACACAAGAAAAGCCACACCTGCAAGAAGGGCAAGTGGCCTGTAAGGACCCTGAGCCCTGGAAGAAACGATGGGTGTCAGGGCAGACTGTGATCAATGTGGGTGTGGAAATTCGGGGATCCTTTTTCTCTTCTCTCCCCTCCCATGACACATGTGTTGAGCCATTTGATTCGTATCCTTGTAAATTACATTCGTGGGTCTGGGACCGTAGCTCAGTGGCAGGTGCTTACACAACTCCTTGCCTTCAATCTCCAGCGCAGCAAACAAAGGGAAGTTATCGTTGCATTTCATTGTGGGTAATTTCTGCTTCTCTGTCTTCGAGGTCACTAACAACTGGAGGCCTGCTGTGGATCCAGCCCCGCTCAACCTGCCGGGTGCTCTCCCACTGCACTGAGCCAGATCCTCAGAGGCCTCGCTTCCAGGTTAGTCTTGAACCTTCTCTCCTGTGTCCTAACACGTTGGGGCTTTCTTCTCTAGAACTAGTGGGGCGGGGCGCTTGTCGAGATTCGTTTTTTGAAAAACGAACCTGACAAAAACGCTGCATCCATGTGTGGCATTTTTCGGGTGTTCTGAGAGACACGTGCGCTGTGGTGGGAGCGCAGCGGAGGCAAACCCGCCAACAGCCAGTTATCTCCCACACTTGCTCTTTTATTTTGGTGATGAACACTTACGACCTCCCCTTTGCCTCTTCACACGCACAATACTGATATTAACGTTTTGTCTGCGAAACTGACTCCTCTGACCTTTTCAGACTCCACACATGAGACCACACACAACTGCCTCTCCATGTCTGGTTTGTTACACTTAACACCATGTCCCCGCAGGCTTATCCATGGTGTTGCTGGTGGTGGGTGTTCCCTCTGTTTTCAGGGCAGAGTTGTACTCCACTGGCACGCAGACTGACTCCACGATGTGGCTGTTCAGTGCTCAGTCAGCACAGAGGGCTGCCATCTCTCCAGGACACCAATCTCTGGCCTTCTGGGAGGAACCAGTGCACACAGGATCCTTCTGTTTTCGATGTACCCATGCTGTCGATGAAGCAAAGCAACCTTTTGCTCTCATGCCAGGGTCTCTGTGGAGCTGTAGTGATGATAGATTGCATGGTCCTTAGAGCATCTCCTGGTAAGGGTGAGGCTGAATATCTCATATGGTTGGACTCACCCCTTGGAATAGTCCATTGTCTCATTCAATAAAAAGGACCTGGCACGTGAATTATGTGGACATTTTGCCAAATACACGATTCTACTAACCCAGAGAGAACACAGAGAACAACATAACAAAACTAACACTCAAGTCAACAGATAAGCCCATGTAGAGGTTTGGATAAGAACAGGCCCCAGAGGCTCATAGGTTGAATGCTTTGTCATTGGGGAGTGGCACTGTTTGAGAGGGATGAGGAGGTGTGGCCTTGTTGAAGGAAGTGTGTCACTCACTGGGGTTGGGCTTTGGGGTGGGCTTTGGGGTTTCTAAAGTTTAAGCTATGCTGACTCTATATCTTCTTCCTGCCTGAGGATCTGGGCTTAGAACTCTCCAGGACCATGTCTGCCTGGATGCTGCCATGCTCCCCGCCATGATGGTAATGGATGAAACCTCTGAAACTATGTCAGCCCCAATGAAATCTTTTCCTTTATAGTTGCTGTGGTCATGGTGTCTCTTCACAGCACACTGACCAAGGCAGTCCATAGGGAAGCATTTATGAGGTCCCAATGATGCCACACCCAGGCAGCAGCTGAGTGTGTCTCTCTAGCCTTTGCTGGAGCTGTACAGGGGGTGGGAGGGGAATGGCAGCAAGGAGCTAATTCTTGAATGGTCACAGGAGGCAAGGATGGCCAGTGGAAGGTGGTAGGCCTTTATCCTCACCTTCCAGAGGCCCTACCTAGATGCCACCATGCTGCTGTTTCCTGGGGGTATCCAGATACCCCCCACTACCCAGGTGTGTGGGCGGATTTGCTGTCAGCTATGTATTTGCAAAACCTATCTTCCTGCAGCCTCCCACAAGATTGTTGCCCCATGCCAGCTGACCAGCCCCAAGCTTGCCTCCTGGCCACTACCATTCTGCTGGATTCGAAGCTTCCTTACAGCACCAGCACCAGAATCTGATTACTGGACAGGTCGGTCAAAGTCAGTCATCCACCGTTAAGACCATACATACTGTGAGGTTAGATATGAGTGACCAGGCTCCAGGTTCACAGATTTCTGAGATCCTTAATGTCTACGCCCATGCCAGCATCGCTGAATTGATCCATCTATCGAAAGCCACCAACATGTTCCCAAAGGAGCTTGGTCTTGGCTTATCACAGTGAGCTGCTTTCAGCCCCGCCCGCGGTGCAGCCCGGCACTATGTGTTGTCTTCCTTCCCTTAGAATGAATTCCCCACAGCAAGCTGGCACATCACCGCATAACACAGCCAGAGGCACAGTGAGCAGAGCCAGCTTCAGAGGGTACTACCACCTATCAGACCATCAGCCCGCAGGGAGTGACAGCTGCTTGTCTGGCCCCACCCTCCAACGAGCCAGCGCTCCTTTGTGTCCTCCCTCAATGATAGCTCCTTGCTGTGTTCTTGCCGTGCTCTGCCCATTCTGCATCAGGTTTTAAGCTGCAGCAAAAACAGCCATCGGGAACCTTCAGTCTGAGGGGGGCCCCCGAAATCACATTGTTCAGGAGATTTGGGAGTCCTGGCTTATAGCCAGCTTCATTCATCGATGAGAACAGACTGGAGAGCTGATCTTTCCTCATAGTGCCTGACTTTTCCCAGAAGACACCTGGCAGTGTTGCTCAAGCCCGTATTGTCAAGGCCACCACACCCTCTGTGCCGTCACCAGCCTCCTACCTTTGTCTCAGGCAAAACCGCCTGGCACTGGTGCTGCAGCCACTTGGCATGCTGCGGGAGATGGCACTGCCTGAGAGTTGGGTGGGAGAAGCATAATCAGGCAGCAGCTGGGAAAGTGATCGTCGCACAGATATAAGGCCCTGAGTTTGAATTCCCCAGCATCCATATAATTCCCAGTAACCAGGCATGGCGATGCACATTTGTAACCCCATTGCTGGGGTAGTCAGTAGAAAGGGGAAGCAGAGACAGGAGGAGTCCTGTTGCTCGTTGGCTGGCCCTCTTAGTGGAATGAATGATGTTCAGTAAGAGACCGTGTCTCAAAATCAAACAGAGCAAAAATCTCGAGAGTCATGGCGGAAGGCATCTGACCCCTGGCTTCCACATGCAGGCACACACTCAAACATAGACACTTCCACATGAACATCTACACACACTGTGAATACGCATATGTGCCACATGGCTTGGGGGAGGGGCTCTGCTCTCAGCAGCTGTGTGACCTTGGACAAGTTAGATCACCTGCCTGAGCCTCAATGCCTTTACAAAATGTGACCGCCAGGGCTTCTGATTGTACAGCCCGTGGGAGACCAAGTAAGCACTGAGTGATTAGGCCAGGGCCTGGTACTCAGGGTATGTGACAACTGGCCTCCGTCACTGTCCCTCTGCAGGAGCATACTGAGCCACATGCCCCTTGCACCTGATCTCCCAGGTCTCTTCCAGCCCTCTGATTTGGATCAGTGTGGTCACCACAAACCTCACACAGCCAGTTCCAAACAGTCTTGAGAAGGGCTGGCCACCTAGGACCTCTCACTCCACAGCATTCTTCTGACCAAACACAACCATTCATGTTCAGAACATAGTTACAGGTTTTCTCCAACATCCTGGTCTCTTCCTCCTTGTGTGTGTGGGATGGCACTGTGAAGGGGGCTCCTGCCTCCTTCCCTTCTTCCAAATCAGTAGCCTTGGCCTGAGATGCTTCCTGAGGTTTCCAACAGATAGCCTTCCTTTCCTTCATCCATCTATTACCTACCCACGACCCATCCACCCAGCACCCACTCATCACCCACCTATACCATCCTTCCATCAATCGCCTGTCACCACCCATCTACCACCCATCTCTTTTTTTTTTTTTTTGGTTCTTTTTTTCGGAGCTGGGGACCGAACCCAGGGCCTTGCGCTTCCTAGGTATCCTAGGTAAGCGCTCTACCACTGAGCTAAATCCCCAGCCCCTACCACCCATCTCTTATTCAACCATCCATCCATCCATCCATCCATCCATCCATCGCCTGTCACCCACCCATCTATCACCCATTTCTTATTCAACCATCCATCCATTCATCCATCCATCTACTCAGTCATCCATCCATCCATCCACCCACCCATCCATTCACCCACACATCCATCCACCCACCCATCCATCCATCCATCCATCTATCCATCCATCCATCTATCCATCCATCCATCCATCCATCGCCTGTCACCCACCCATCTACCACACCTCTTATTCATCCATCCATCCATCCACTCAGTCATCCATCCATCCATCCATCCACTCAGTCATCCATCCATCCATCCATCCATCCATCCATCCACCCACCCACCCATCCATCCATCCACTCAGTCATCCATCTTGCCCATCCATTCATGCATCCATTCTTCTAACAAGTTGATGAGTCAGGTCTGCTCTCTACTCTACAACACAGTCACTGAAAAACACACTTTCCAGGGAAGCTAACGTCAAGGAAATGAACCAGCACACCGAGTCAGACCCTTCCCCTCATGATCTGGCCTCTGGCCTCCCTTCTCTTCCCCCCTCCTACCATCATCCAGAAACTCAGTGAGAACTGCCCTCAGCAGGGAAAGTTTGCCTCGGACCATTCCTGGGAGTTCCTTTTCATTGTTTAGTATGCAGGCTGCCTCTAGTGTGCGACCTAAAGATGGGTTTGTTGACTAAGGAAACATCTGACTAGTGCACCCACCAAGAGGAGTCATGAGCAAAGGTACTAGAAAGACAGTTGTCCACCTTCCTCCTGGATACTCTACATCTGGGAACGGAGGCATAGCCATGGGGACTCTGGCTGAAGGCCTTAGCCTGTGACCCTCACAGTCTTGCCATCCTCTAAGCGCCTTTGGCTTCCTGTGTGTCAGCTGTAGTCCCTATAGAAGCTCAAGTCCTTACGATCCTCCTCCCTGCTCTG
This sequence comes from Rattus norvegicus, assembly GCF_021556685.1. Taxonomy (NCBI): domain Eukaryota; kingdom Metazoa; phylum Chordata; class Mammalia; order Rodentia; family Muridae; genus Rattus; species Rattus norvegicus. Next base: position 22,798,804 of record NC_141543.1, read on the forward strand.
TTCAACCAAGTTCCTCCTGCCCTTTAACCAAGAACTGCCTCAGCCCCCAAGAGCCACCTGAAGGTCACCTGGGGGTCGCCTGAGGTCAGTTTTACACATCCCCTGTGCTCTCTGACTCTCTCTACTCTGTATCTCAAAATAAATCTCCTTCCCAGTTCTAGGCTCAAGTGTAATGATGCCTTTGAGTGGCTGTGTTCACTTGGACCCAAACAGCAGAAATGGCCTCTAAACTTGATGTTTTTGTAAAGATTCCCCCCAAGGTCTCGGGCTACCTTTACACTCTGGGTGCTTTTCTGGATGTCTGGGGCTTGGAAAGGGGCAGGAGCTTTGCTCTCTCTGATTCCTCAGGGGAGGAGGGCAGGAAGCTTGCTTCTTCCTCCCCCACGTCTCCCAGGCCCTCCTCCCCCAGGCCCATCCCTCACTGCTGTTCCAAGGAGGAGGAAGAATGTCGTAGATGCTGTAGCTGTTTTTCTGGAAGACTGTGAAGGCGCATTAAAATATGTGGTCCGTGGGCGTGAGCTGGGCTGGGGCCTCACAGCTCCATGATGGGGAAAAGCACCAAGGAGATGCGGTTGGGAGGGAGGCAGGAGAGAGAGAGAGAGAGAGAGAGAGAGAGAGAGAGAGAGAGAGAGAGAGAGAGAGAGAGAGAATGCTCTGAGGGTCTGGCCCTAGCATGGCCTCTGCCTCTGGTTTTTCAGTTCTGGACACAGATTTACGAGGGTTTATCCTAAGCGCCTACAGTTTGAGGCTGTAGATATACACCGTGGTTATTTTGAGGAGTAGCAGGGAGCTCTGCTCATGGAAACTGCCTGCCTGGCCTCTCTGTCCCCTCCCTATGCCCTATTCGCTGTTTCTCTCTAAGGAACAGGCAGGATACAGGCAGAGACGGTTCACACACAGACTCTTGGTTCTGGTGTGAGCCCCAGCTGGGTAGGCCAGTCTGTTTGTTGGGGATAGCCTGGCCTATGAAGGGCTACTGGGCATGATGGAGTTGGGGCATGATGGAGAAATCCGGAGAGCTCATGGAAGCAGTGATCTGAGAGAGCAGAAGGAGAAAAAAATATTAGCGGGGCACGATGGAGCTCCACCCAGATCTGCGTCCCCATCCTGTACTCTGTGACCACAGGGCATGAGGCTAAACAGTGGCTGGTGACCATTCCCTGTCCCTGATCCACCAGGAGCAGAAGAGGTTTGAGGAAGACTGTATCCTTTAGGTGTGGGTTCCATCCTCCTCTGGTGATGGAGGTCACAGTCACAGCAGTCAGGTGACTGGGCTCCAAGGGACTGGGGAGGTCAGAGGGCACTGAGGCAGACTCGGGGAAGAGAGGCTAACCCATAGGCTTCAATCAGTCCAGCCACCCAGGTGTAGTCCTGTACAGAAAAGGTCCTAGAGAAGGCCTGGTCTGCCTCTCCTTCCATAGGTAGGAGCACAGATGCCCTTTTATCTATGTCAGGTAGCTAACATGGTTTACTAAGAAAAGGGGAGTGGTAACCCCCCCCAAGTGCTGATGAGTCCTCTCCATTGCTCCACATCCCATCCCGTTATGCTGGTCTTGGTGTAACTATGATATCCCTGCACCCAGCAACATGCTATTACTTCCCACACCCGCCACAGCCCCACATAACACCAAAGGCCAATGTCCTTCCAACTCTGGCTTGGTTCTGGGGTCTTTGGGCCTGGCCCCCTGGCCATGGTGATTTGCTCCAAGGAGTAAGCAGCATGAATCTCTCCAGTCACAAAGTATGGGGTCTGTGGGCGGCACTAGGGCGACCACACTTGCTCTCCCTCTGGAAGTTTTCAGACCACAATCTCCGTGACAGATGCCAGAAGCCACATGACCACATGTGGAAACTCGGTGTGGGCACAGGAAGGAGAGCCGTCCTCAGCACAGGTAGAGTGAAGCAGAATAGAGTCTTGGTCCAGCCTCACCTGATGCCCATGCTACCCAAGCGTAGGTTGATACTTTTATTTTTCGAAACAGGGTCTTGCTGTGTAGACCAGGCTGACTCAGACTCTCAGTTCTGTCTCTCAGCCTCTTGAGCAGTGGTTCTCAACCTTCGTAGTGCTGTGACCCTTTAAATACAGTTCCTCATGCTGTGGTGACTCCCCAACCATAAAGTTATTTTTGTTGCTACTTCATAACTGTAATTTTGCTACTGTTACGAATCGCAGTGCAGATATCCAATACGTAGGATATCTAATATGCAACCCCTGTGAAAGAGTTGTTTGAACCCCCAAAGGGTTCACAACCCACAGATTGAGAACCACTATTCTTGGGACTGCATCACCTAACCCATAACTACTCTGTCAGTCATCTGTAACTGACAGGAAAAGTAAGAGGGTCAGGCAGTAGCCTTAGTTATGGAAGATTCGGTGACCAGGTCCCCTTTCCCAGACCCTTTTCTCATATACATGTTGCCTCCAGTCCCCTCTCTGTTAGCTAAAGGCAGGCAATATGGCTGCCCTTCTAGTTCTGCTGGCTCTCGTCTTCCCTCCAGAAGCCCATGCCCTTGACTTGCCCTTGGTGTTTGTTCAGGCGCTTGTTTCTGGGCTTCTAAGTGGAACCACTGAACTCTTTTACCATGGCCCTACAGCAGGGGGTTGGGGGCCCTTACAGAGTAAGGGCTGGGTGCAGATGTAACTTCTCTGCCTCACTGCAATGAGAACTTGGCTCACTGCCCCTGATAGTGGAAGGCAAAGTCTCTCAGAGCACCACAGGTGAGAGAGGTGGGTGACATCTTCCCAGGCGTCCCTAGCTCTGCAGTCATCCACAGACATGTACTCATCTTGGTACAGCTCCATTTTTTAAAACCAGATTTATTGACATACAACTTGCGTATCATAAATCTACCCAGTCCAAGTGCAGTTCATTGGCTGTTGGTCTCATTAGCTTCATAATTATCACTGTCACCAGTCTCAGAACCTCAAAATGAAAACTGGATTTTAGCCGGCAACCCACACTCTCACCATGGCCTCTGCTTGTAGGCTGTCCTGTGCCTGCCCCGTAGAGCCCACAGACACTTCATAGGAACACCCATGGTCACTGGTCAATGGACTTCACTTGACAGCACATTCCCCGGTACCAATACTACAGTCCTTTTCATGGCTGAATAATATTCTATTGTATGGACAGACCACATGCTATTTGCCTTCCTTCAGGAGTGAGGTTTAGCTGGATTCCACACTGTCAGTGAGCATCAAGGTAGTGACTTCTATGTGGACCTCTACCTTTCTGTCATTTTTCAAAAACTTCATTGGCATTAACATTTTTGTTTTCTTTTTCTTTCCCTGGGAGTGGACTGACTGGGGTGTGTGGCTTTGGAGGGACTGCCCTGCTGCAGTGCTCAGCACCCTTTCACTAGCTCCTCCCCTCTGCCCCATATTTATTCTCTGCCCTCTGGGTCATGATCATCCCAGATGAAGAGGAGTGGGGTCTTACTTTTTCACTAGCAGGCCGACTCTGCACTCACTACCTTGGGGGCTTCTCTCTGTCTTAGACCCATTTTAATCATTTGTCTTATAGTCCGCTAAGATGTGTGCCCTGCCCCCTCACTCCCCTGATGATGGAAATTCATATGATTCCTGCCATGGACTGAAACACACACACACACACACACACACACACGTACACACACACGCCATGGCATGGGGGTGGGGTACTACTACTCCCTGTAGGGTTTCCTGACCAGGTTCTGTCCAGATTTGCTGTGTGACCTTAGGTCAACCACAGAACTTCTCTGGGCTCTTTCCCAATTCTCTGCTTTCCTTCCTACCACCTCCCTGCCTGTTTCTCCTCCAACTGCCCTCAGCAACTGCATTAAAAACACGTCTCTTGTGACCTCTCCCACAAGCCACTGCTCTGGTCCTTAGATGTCTTTCTGCCCCTGAAATCTTGATACCAGACACTCAGAGGAGATAAGCAGCCAGATCATGGACTCCTAGAGGGTAGGCCCATGCCTCTGGCCCAAGACTTCCATCCTAGTGTCAGTGGCTCCATTAGTGACCTTGAGTGTCAGGCTTTGCTCTTCCAGCCTCAGTGACCCCTCCTAAGGACAGGCAGGTAATAGCTGGAGCCCTGCTTGCCCTTCAGACCCTCTCCCTCCTTCCCCTCCCCTCCCCCTCTTTCTCCCCACTCTGAGCTCCGAGGGCATGGTCACTATGGCACCATCCAGGCTTCTGAACCCTCTGACCATGGAAAGGTTGATCAACAGGATGAGTCCATGGTGCCTGGAGAGGTGAGAGGGAGGAGGGAGGAGGGAGGAGGGGGTGTCTCAGCTCCCCAAGCAGCTCTAACAGTGCTTAAAGGACTCCCAGGCTCCAGGAAGGACAGCCTGATACACCCAGCCACTGTACCCCAGCTTGCCTGGCTGCTTCCGGTGGTCACCAGCCCAGGGCTCTCTGGGGACCCTTTGCTTCCCTCAGGCTTTTCTCACAGAGCTCAACTGCCTCAGCCCACAAGGAAATGCTGTAACAATGGAGCTGATGCTGCAGAAATCAGAAAAGAGGGTTACATATCCTTGTTCTGGAGGCTGAGAAGAACCGTAGACCATGTCTGCTGTGTCACCACATGGCCAAGAGCAGTATGTACAACACACACACACACACACACACACAGAGAGAGAGAGAGAGAGAGAGAGAGAGAGAGAGAGAGAGAGAACACACACACACACACACACACACACACAAAGATACCCCACACACATACACACACAGCGCACATGCACACAGACACAGAATACACACAAACACAGACACAGAGAGAACACACACAGACACACACAGATTCATGCAGAGAGAACACACACAAACACACACACACAGAGCACACATGCACTCAGACACAGAACACAGACAAACACAAACACACATAGACACACACAGAGAACACACACGCACAGAGCACATACACACTCAGACACAGAACACAAAGGCAGACATTCACAGACACAGAACACACACAAACACACACAAAGGAAGAGAAATAGACAAACACACAGAAACGGAGGCACATATACAGAGACAGAACACACACAAACACAGGAAGACACACACAGAGAGACAACAGACAAACACACCAGAAACAGACACATACACAGACACCCAGGAGTCATCCACAGACACACACAGTGACACAGTCTCTCATTTGTCCCCAGTTCTTCCTTACTGGCTTGATCCACTAATTCTGACAGCCCCACATGCCACCGCCACCACACACTGAGGATTAAGCTTCCAACTTCCAATTAAGTTAGGGGACAGTCAGACCCCAAGAAGCAGGACAAACAAATGACATCTGTGTGCTTACCCTCCAAGGCTGTGTGCTTGTTCTCCTCTGCCTCTGCCTTTTTGCATGAAGGGTCTAGGGGAAGAAGCTTCAGCCTAGCGGGGACCAAGGCACAGACTTGTCTTAGCCACAGGAAATGACCAAGGGAAGGGGTCTGCTCTAGAGAAGCAGGGCTTGGGCAGGTGACATGCATGTGACCCCCCACACACACCAAATGCTTCAAGCCTGGTCAATATGGATAACCAGGCCACACAGAGGTCATGAACAGTAGGTGAGCCATAACTACACACTTGAAGGACTCTGTGCAGGCCGGGGACACAGGCACCACCACTCTCAGTCTGTAGACAAGGAAGTTAACAAGCTCCTGCTGGCTGCAAGCTGGTGAGCTGCCATGAGCTCCTGACGCGTCAACACTTGTGTCTTTGCAACCCGAGGACACTGTGGCCTTGGCTCAAGTGTGGTCCCTCCAAACTCAAATTGGAGTCTGACTGGCTAACCACAGATGAGAGAGAACAGTAGAAGGAGTTTTAAATCCTACCCTTCCAGAGATGAGTCCATTACAGATTAGAGCATCCTGGTCCCTCATTAAAAAGGGGGAACTGAGGACCAGAGACGCTGAGTGCCAGAATTGCAGTTAGATCACAGAACTCATTTCTTTGGGTTTTGACTCTTCCTCTCTCCCCTTCTCCATTTTCACCCCTTACCTTCCCCTTCCTCTGTCTGCTGGGGCTCGAACCTGAGGCTTCATGTATGCTAGGCAGACATTCTAGCTTTCTCTACTGTTAGGCTCTCTTTCATTTTGAACCCATGGATGTGCTAGCGTTGGGAAGATCCTGAAGCAAAGCTCAGAGAGGTGAAGTCCTCTACCCAGCACCACACAGCAAGAGGATAACAGAGTTAAGGTAGAGACCTAAATCCATTCGTCCCAGTGCAGTTCTCTGTGCATTAAGAAGTCTCCGTTGGCTGTAAAGTGGTGCTCACATCAAAGAATGGGAGAGATTGGCTGAAAATAGCACTTTCCCCGGGATTCTGCTTTATCTGTGGCTCCATTCTGACCCAAGCCCTGTCCAAGTATGGCTAATGGCTGCCCACCCGCCATTCCTGCCCCTTGAATCTGGGCTCATGCAACTTCAGAAGCCTCCCAGGATGCAGGAGATGGCAGCTATTTGCCTTCTGTCCACACAGGCCGATTCTGAGCAGGAAAGCATTTTCCTCTCTCCGTCTAGCTTTAAAGGGATAGAGAGTGCTGTGGGGGATGGAGAGACCATGCACAGGCCGGCCACAGCAGACGGGGCTGGGGGTGGGGGAAGGTCCAGTGACAATGCAAAATCATACCCAGCAGTGCCAATCCCTCGCTCGGACATGTGGTAAGCACGTCAACACACAAGCAAAACAACCCTAGCTCCAGGTTTGCAACTAGAGCAAAAGCAAATTCAAACTCTACCAAGACTAATAGGACAAATGAGGTGGTTGGGGAGAGCAAGAGAGTTTACTGCGGGGACTGCTTCTAGAGGGACAGACATGTCATGATCCTGTAGAAATAGACCAGGGCTGCTAGACAGCCTACTTGTCAATCAAAACCAGAAATCGAGCTTCTGTGAGAACTGTATCTGTTGTTGGCATCTGCTTCAATCTATAGATCTAGTAAGTTCTCCCTCACAGGAGTAGTCAGCTCAGCACACAGTTGTGCATGGATACAGCACTAGCTAGCAGACAGAAAGAATAAGAAACTGGATGGCAAGCCTCAAGTGCCAGGGAGACTGAGAAGTCTGGTGCCACAGGGCTAGTGTCAGCACCATGGGACTGCCTGAAGGCCAAGGAAAAAGCTGTGTAGATCCAAGAGCCAAATGCTTTGAAATTTAGCCAGATATAGCCAAGCTCATGTGTACACACACACACACACACACACACACACACACACACACACACACCCCAAACAACAGTTACGAAATGAGTCCATTCTGACTGTGCAGTAGTGCATACAGAGTAGTAAAGATTAGAGCCGTGGGCAGGTAAAACAGAATAAATGCATGCAAAATAGACTTCTCCTTGGCCGTGCAGAGCAGTGAGGTTCCTCTGAGGGAATGATCACAGCCATGAAGAGCTAATGCATTTTGAAGAGACAAAAGCACGCTGCCACGCTTCCTGCCGCGATGATAATGGACTGAACCTCTGAAACTGTAAGCCAGCCACGATTAAACATTTTCCTTTATAAGACTTGCCTTGGTCATGTTGTCTCTTCACAGCAATGAAACTCTAAGATAGTAAGGGATTTAATGAGCTAGAAAACTCTTCACTGGGTGCCTTAGACTAAGATGGTAAAAATGTAACTAGTTTCCACCTGCGGTCCACTGGGTCACACCCAGAGACACCGCTACACAAGGCAGCGCCATGGCCCCTCTGGGAAGGATGAGGTATGGAGTAATTTGAGAGCTTTCATAAATGTTTCTAGACAAGGAAGAAGACAGCTGCTGGAGACAGACAGAAAGAATAAGGAAAGAATAATAAGAAAGAATAAGGGTCCCGTTTCCCTTGCGCGTGGGCCGTGCAGATGCGCACAGTGGGAAGGGAAACACTTCTTTGACTTCCTGTTGGGTAGGCTCGCTCATGCCACCCCAACAGTCCTGGGTCAGCTCACTGGTGTCACTGGTTCACTGCCCCTGAACACTTCCCACTTGGACTCAGACCCCTGCCCGAATGGGATCTTCGGCAGTCAGGCCTGGCCTTCTTCTCCTGCTCCTGGCAGATTTCAGTGGTCCCTTGGCTGACCACATAGGACCTCCTGACCCTGGCTTTCCACCACACACCCTTGGCTAGCAGATTTTCCGGATTCCTGTTCCCTGAACTACAACCAAGACATCCCCCTAAGGACAAGACAATTGCAGCACCTCATCAGGGATATCCTTAGTCAGTCAAAGGCCCTGGCACCGCGCCATCCCTCCTGGGCTCTAGCAGGAGAGTTCTGTCTCCATATGGAGCCGTTTGGTCTGTCAGGCAGTTCTCCGGTATATCAGAGATCCTCATGATGCCCACCTGTGTCTTCTGTCTGTGTGTAAATCAATCCAGATGCCTGGACAGTGACTAGCTAGGATCAGAACCCACGCGGCCATCCTCTACATCCTCCACACCTTCCACAGTTTGGAAGAGTGGTTCCCAAAGTCTCACGTCTTCACACTGAGTGACAATCCTGAGAAATAAAAGAACCTCAAGGAGGTAGGACTCGTGGAAGGAAGTCACATGATTGGTTGGGATTTGCTCTCAACAGAGATGTCGAGGTCTCAGTTACATCTCTCTCTCTCTCTCTCTCTCTCTCTCTCTCTCTCTCTCTCTCTCAGTTCTTTGGTCAGCATGGGAATAAGTCTCACCTGCCAGATTGTCTCAACAGAACATAACCTTACATGGACTGTGACAATGGGGACAGCCATCCACCCATGGACTGGTACCTCTAAGACCACAAATAAGCATTATGGAGTTGATTACATCAGGTATTTGTCATGCGGACTCTCTCCAGCTGCCCACGACAGTGGAGTGGAGTTGGACAAACCCAGACACAACCCTAGCTCCACTCATTCATGGGTGAAGTGGTGATCCTTCACAGCTCTGGAGAGGGCTAACTGGGCCATGAGCTTAAAGCACCCAGCATAGCACCTGGCACACAGCAGCTCCTCCATTGGTGACAGCTTGGTGGGTTCTATCGGAGCTGATAGAAACTTCTAGAACCAAACAGCAAGGTTTATGCATATATTTAATGTCACTGAACCGAACTGTACACTTTCAAATGGCTACCAGGTTGGTTTGCACAGTGTGTACTTGACAGCCATCCCACTTATCCACAGTAGTGCTTCCTGCCGGTTGCCAGGGTTCCCTCTCCACAGCACTGCCCAGGTCTAATCCTCAGACTCCACTTCCTTTCCTCTGGCGGACACTCCTCAAGCTGACCCTGAAGCTGACTAATAATGCTTGTTTTTTCCTCTTTTTGGAAGACTGGGTCCCCCAGAGACCACGCACAGGGCCAGGTCGGCCTAAGGAGGGACCAGAGAGACAGAGCTGACTGTCCTCTGATACTTAGCCCTTAATGACGCTTGGCAGCCTGGGTCAGAGGACCCACCCAGCCCAGAAAGTTTGAAAGGCACCCCTTGTCTTTCTGGGGTAGTAATGTGAGCAATGGAATCCACTTGGAATCTACAGTGAACCATGAGCTGATGCCTTCTCCAGCCACAACTCCGGGTAGTCAGCTTGAACTGGCTTCCTTTAGCATTGTGCCCCCCTCCCCATCTTCCTCCTCGGCAGTGCTGTAGGCTAGGCTGACTGGCCCACTCAAATGAACTCTCATTTTTGCTCGGGGCCACATTTCCATTCATTCAGCCTGGTCTAAACCAGAGAGCCATAGCCCATGCTCACTCAGATAGATTCAGGACTCCAGTCTCTGCCTGTGGACCCACACAGCACTGGCAGGAGACTCAGTAGAGTTACAAGACAGGTTCCTGGTATGGGGGAGACAGATCTGGGGTACAGAGAGCAGGGGCGGAAGGCAAGCAGGGCACTGCCCTCTCCCTGGGCTGACCTTCCTGCCTAAGGCCTGCCCTTAGCAGAGTCTCCTGTCAGTTCCTTGGGCAGGCGGTCCCTCGATTATCACACCACCTCTACTATGCTTGCCCTGGTGTGGAGCCAGGCTTACCTGCAGTTGGATGACACCTGTGGGGACCCTTGCTAAGAAAGCGGGACATGGTAGTAATGTCCACCACACCCCCTTTCTCTTCCAGGTAAGACAGGTTCATACTTTGACTTCCTCAGAAACCAGTCCCTTCCTGCCAAGTCTGTCTCTCCAGGCAGCCTCACCTACCTGCCATCCTCCACTCACAGCCCAAACGAACCCTCTAGAACACAAGCTCTCTTGTTGCTGGCTCATTCTAGAGACTCCCCATTGCTCTCTGGGAAGTGATCAGGCTCTTGAGGGATCCTGCTGACCTTCCTTGCTTCTCCCCATACAGCTGGTCTCACGTTCCCACTGCAACGTCCAGGGCGGGCCATCTGTGCACCTGTTAGGACCTAGAAGTGAATCTTCTCTAGACAGCTCCGTGAGAGGAGGCAAGTGTCCACACAGAGGCACCGTGCTCATTGATGGACTCAGGTACAGATCCTCAAGTGTTCCAGTGTGTCCCGGAACAAGGCACTTGACCCTCCTGGATCTCTGTCCTTGACAGCAGAGGGGGGGGCCTAAAGGTACTGCTTGCTCCAATGTGATATAACATTCACATGAGATGATGTATTCTGGGACTTGCCTTACCGGTGACCATGGCCCCAAGCTGTACCCCATTACTATATTTTATGTTAAGCTTTACATTTAGTTATTGTGCACGCTCATGCCTGTGTGTTTATGTACTATGTATGACATGTTCATAGAGATCAGAGGGCCACTTGCAGGAGTTGGTTCTTTCTAGGGTCCCAGGGACAAACACAGGTTGTCAGGCTCCAAGGCAAGTGCTTCGCCCACTGGGCCACCCTCCTAGGCAACTCTCACACTCATTTTTCCACATCCAGAAGAGTCAGTAGGTGGGCTCCTAGGTGTGCCGGGGAAGGCCTGGGCCAGGGTGGAGCCCAGGGAGCAGGACTGCGCATGAGTGGGCGAAGTCAGCCGGTGCCCAGGCTGAGCACTGCATAACTAGATGTTGCAAAGAGAGCAGGGTTATGTACAGAAAACACCCAGTGTGTTAGAGTGGTCGCCTCTAGCTGATGCAAGCTTTTAATGGTATTTAAAATATTATTAAAGATGCCTCCTCACCCCCTCACTGTTATTTTTTTCATGCTCCCTCCAGATGCATGTTGATCAACCCAAAAGCTAGGCTGGGATCATAATCCTGGGCTCTGATTAGGTTGCCCAACAAGATGAACACACATAAGCGCACACACATACACACACGCACACCAATAACGAAGAGACCCAGCCTCTGAAAATCATGGTACCCCAGGTAAATAATACAGCTAGTGAATCTTAATTGAATACCAGAAAGGACCCAAACTTAAATTTGAGAAAGATTATGGGAGAGGGAGGAAGGAGAGGCAGGAGGGGCCATCTGTCAGTGGCCTGGGAAGAAAGACACCCCCAGACCCATCCAGGGAGGGCTTGAGATGGCTGCTGGACTAAGTTTCTGAACAGAAAGTTCTGCCTCCTGAACAAATCATCTGCCCGAGGTGGAATCCATCTTTACCTCTGTCCCGTCTCCCCATTGAGCGCTCCGGCCAGTGTGGCTCGCTCACCACCACCCGCCACTCAGCTCTGAAGCTGTTGTCAGGAAGGTAGGCACGAAATTATCTGTCCTTGGGGACAACCACGCCATCACACCAGAGTCAACATGGCCTTGACACATACCCAGCTTCTTGTCCTTGTGACCAAGTTACACCCTGTCATTGGTAAGACCTTCAGGCTGCTTCTAGCCTAGAACACAGGTCAGACCATGCAGCGCCCTTTAAATGTCTTCCCAGGTACCTCAGCCCTGATACAGCATTGGGAGCCATTTCTCCACAATGCCTCAGCACCTCAGGTCTGTGCCTAGTGTGCCCACCCTCCCTACACTGCCAAGCTGCTCGGGCCTCTTGGTCGGGAGTGGAGGGGGATGGGCCGGAATGTCTCCATTCTCCTTAGCTGGTGAGGACTCTCTGCAGCAGGGGTAGAAGCAGCAGGTGTCTTCTGTTCCTCTGGTGACCTTCTTAGCCTTGAAGAATGACAGGAAGCGCCCTGGGACCCGCTAATGAGTGCTGGATGTCTCCCCTCAGCCCTGGCAGAGCAGTGAGGATTCGGAGCCTCCTTCTCAGATACTTTGGCCCTTCTCTCTTCTCCACGCCTCTTTCCTTTTCCTTCTCCAAGAACCATGAGATGCCGTGACCAGACCCAGCCAGTGAGGGGAAGCCAGGCAGAGAGGCCTGTTTGTCCTGATCAGGCTGGGTTTCCGTCAACAGCTTTTGTTTTTCCTGGTTAAGCAAGTGGTCATGTGGTGGAAGAAGGTTTTCAGGGCACCTTGGCTTGGTCAGGGCTTCCTCACTCCTAAGCTCAGTGGAGATGAGTGAAGAGGGTGGGAAGCGAGGACACGGTGGAAGGGAAGGGACTTCCCAGACTCAGGACGACAGCCAGCAGATCCAAGGCCAGCCTGTTGATGTCCCTTTATGTCCCCAGCCCCTCTTTACCATTCTGCACACTTCTTTGGTTCTGCCGGGAATATCGTTTCCACATCAGGGTCTTCAAATGGCCATTCCGAAATGGCAGCTTTTGTTAACAACTCTCCTAGACCCCCCAAGTCTCCCTGATGAACGCAACATCTTCATGTCTAATAAAACACACGGCAAACTCTTGGAAGCCCAAAGACCAAGGCCTTGGAGCAAAGCATTAGTTCTCAACCTTCCTAAGGTTGGAGGCCACCACCTTTAATACAGTTCCTTGTGTGGTGCTGACCTCCAACCATAAGATTATTTTCCTTGTTATTTCATAACTATAATTTTGCTACGGCTACGAATCCTAATGCAACTAGCTGTGTTTTCCTATGGTCTTAGGCAACCCCATGAAAGAGTTGAATGATACCCACCACAGGCTGGGAACTGCTGGTCTAGGGTGTCCATGTAGGCTCTCCTTTCTGATTCTCAGAGAAACCTGCAATCAGGTTTTCTTATTATCTTTACTTAGGAAAAAAGCAGCCAAGGAAATACGATTCTTGGACCCCTGGCTTATAGGCAGGAAAGGACTTGGCTCCAAGGCCCTCACCCTGATATGCTTTTCCTGACTCAGTTCTGGGACGGTGCTTTCCAGATCAGATGTATCTTTCTAGCCCACTCAGCAATGGGAAGAGGGAGGAGCTGGGTGTTATGCCCCATAATACTCCAGAAGGGCACATGCTTTCCCGGAGAGCACAGGCCTCTGCCCATGTAGAGCTTCTGCTCAGGGCTCTTGCATAGGCTAGGTGGTGAACTCTGGCGGTGGGCAGCCATGATGTCCCATCACGGCAGCCCAGTTGCCTATTAATCCTGAGTCCACAGAGTTGCCCACCATCCTTCCAAGGTACCCGGCCATGAAACTTGCATCCCGGAAGGCATCTTTCAAAACTAGCAGAATGAACCACATGTGGACTAGGGACTTCAACCCTGTTTCTTTGCCCTCACTGGCTTGGTGAACAGCATGCATAACCACTACACCCAGTTCCTAGAATTCCTGTTTAAGGGCTTAGAGGGGCTCCCTGAGGAGACAAGAGTCCCTCAAAGGTCCTGGTTCTACACATCTGCGTTATGGAACCCACTGGTTCAAAATCTCCCGGAGAAGCCCTTTTCTTGGGCCTCCTTTCCTGGCTCGGGCCGGGGTGGAAATGCTTTTCTTTCAGGCTGTTTTCCTCTATCGGTGTGGTTTAAAATACAACCCCAGATCTTTGCACAGGCTCTGGGAAGAAAGTAAATATTGAAAACACGGGTAGGAGACTACACTAAGTATTTTGACCTTGTTCTGTGACACTGGGGGTCAAGACTGCGGTTTGAGATACATAAATGACTCAAACTTAGGAAGCAGCTCGTGGGCACATGAGCGCCTTTGATGGCAGGGAGGTGGCTTGGGCTTGCTCTGAGCACAGAATCTGGGCTTCTCTCAGCTGCCTGGCACCGGGTGCGTTCTTCCTTAACTTCTGGGTGTGCTGCTGGACTTGGCTACCCTTTGTTTACTTTTGAAGGGCATTCATTGCTATAAAGGATGAACAGTATTGTTGAGAATGTTCTGCTGGTTTGTCCTTTACCATTTGTGTCAAGCAAAAATAAAGGTCTGGGGGCTGGGGATTTAGCTCAGTGGTAGAGCGCTTACCTAGGAAGCTCAAGGCCCTGGGTTCGGTCCCCAGCTCCGAAAAAAAGAACCAAAATAAAATAAAATAAAATAAAAAGGTCTGATCATCCCACCTCTCTTTCCCCTCGGCCAATAATGAGGGACCTGGCTTTGTCTCCCCAAAGCCCCTTGTTCCTCCCACCCTCTGTGTACCTTCCCACTGGCTGGTTCTGAGGGCAGCACCTGGCAGGAGGAGAGGAGGTAGGGACTAGCCTTAACTTCCCTGTCTCCTCAGGACCATTTGGCTCTGGGCAGAGGTCTTGGGAGGGGTCTTTGTGCTTCCTAGAGCTACAAACCACGCTATGAGAGCCTGCACTGCCTGCTTGCAGCATCTTGCCACTTGACTTTCTCCTCCCTCTCAGGAAAGTTCCAGTGTGTCTAGGACCAGAAAGTAGACAGTTGGGAAAACACACATCGGCCTCCTAGGATACACTTCAGACTGAAGTGGGTGCTAGAGATGGAGTTGAACGAGCCATTTCTGCCCCTTGGCTTGAGCGCCTTTGTCTCTCTTAGCTTTTGCCTTCCCTGCCTGTTAGGGGAGGATGGCACATGGGTGTTCAGGGAAAGCGACTCCCTTTTCCTTGACCCTCTCAAGCTCTTTCCTGCACTTTACCAATGCGGGACACAATAGCATTAGCACAGGCTTAGGGACTCTGTAGTAAGCTGTGTGACCTTAGGGAAGCCAGATAACATCTCTGAATCCTTGCCACTAGAGGATTCGGCAGAAGGCAGACATGCTTTCTATGCCCTACCCTGCTGCTTTTGGTGATCACGCCCCGTGCTTACCAAAGACCCTGCTGAGACCGGAAAGCCATGGGTTCCAGCCAGGGACACAGAACACTGGGGTTCTCTGTTCCCTGGATGTCCCTGGGGATGAGTGTTACAAGGACATGAGCCTCTGGAATTCCCCTGCCAGTGGCCTCTGTCACTGTCTGTGTTGCTGTCACTGATGAGACTGCAAAGCAGGATGCTCATGGTTTGAGCGTTGGGCGCGGGCTGGCCCTGGACAGATGCTGAGCTTGTGCTCAGGTTCCATAAGGAAAGGCTGAGGAGGGAGGAAAGCCTGGTAACCCCGGCTTTGCAAGATGCCCAGCTTTTTAGATCTCTCTGCACAGGGCACCGTAAGTGTTTGAGTTTCAGAGTGCATGTAGGGGTTAAAACCCGGGGCTGGGGTTCCTGCTTGGAGAGGTGACACTGTAGCATCTCCCACTTACACAGCTGGGCACAAAGCACAAGTTTCTCTTGCATCGCTGGGTCTCCTGGTTGGGGGGTTGTCCCTGTGGGACAGCAGCTGGAGCAGATGTATGACCACAGCAGATGGCAGGTGCTGTGTCCTGAGAGGAACTCATGGCCGCAGCATCTGCTCACCATTGTGCTTTCGGCAGCACAAGGCTGCCAGCCTTCACCCCATTCTCACAGCGACCCTCCTCACGGTGATGCCTGCTTCTCCACCAAGCTGAGAAGGGACCAGATGGAAACCAGGAAGGAAGCTGATGCTGAAAGTCACAGAGCAGGCATGGGAGTGGGGCTGGGACTCAGACCTGAGCCCGAATGACCATCCTCCTTAGCACACGTGCTGGAGAAGACATCACCTGACACTTCCCACAGAGCATGAGGAGGTGGCTGGGCTTGGTAGATCCTCTGCTAGCTGGTTCCTAATCATACAGAGTTGGAGAATTCAGTAGGGAACATAGGCTCGGCCCTGCCCACTGTAGGTCTGGGGTCCATGAGGTCTTGTACAAAGAGGACTGAGCCACTGAGCCCCCCTAATCCTAGACCCAACTCCTGGCTCAAGCCAGGTCAGAGAGAGCTCAGTTCTGTAGGCTGCTGCACTTTCTGGCTAAGTGACAGAGATGGATGGGTCCACCCCTCCTTTCTCTCCCCTCTTCTCTCCCCCAGACTGCCTTCTTCACTGACTTTGTATTCTGTTTCCTTCCCCCTCTGCCCTGAGTCTTGGGAACTTCATTTTGAGGCTCTACAGAGACCCAGTCCCCCCCTCAGGCACACACTGAAGTTCTCAGTCAGAGATGACTCCCAACCCACCTTCAGAGGGGAGGGGGAGGGGCGGTCCCTGGGGACCCCTCCCAGGTGCTTTGCAGACCACAGAGGCCACCTTCCAGCAGGGCCAGAAAAAGCAGGACTCCCAATCCCTACAGACTGAGCCTAGCAACGGTCGGGGTTCCCATGGCAACCTGTGGTTTATTTTTAGTCACACTTTAACATTAACATGATGAGAGGGGATCTGAGAGTTACATTACTCTTTTAACAGCACGAGAAAAGGGGGAGGGAGGAGAGGAAAATGGCTCTTTGCGACTCCTGGGCAGGGAAGGGAGGTGTCTGCAAGGGCCTGGTGTCAGTGGGTCCCTTAATCAGCCAGTCTCTAGGATGTTCTTCCATTCCGGAACTACGGAGGAAAGGGGCTAGGGCCCTCAGGTGGGCGGGAGAGAGGCCTGGGATGGGGATGGCATGGGGGCAGGAGACACCTAAAACAGCCCAGACACTTTATGAAGTGCCACTGGATCTCTAATGGAGGACTAATGGAGGAGTAAGGGGGAGGGGAGAGAGGGAAAGGAAGGAAGGAGAGAAGAGAGCAGACAAAAAGAGGAAGAAGGGAGGGAGAGGAAGGAAGGTAAGAGGAGGGAGGGGAAGGATAAGCCATGGAGATCCTTGGAACAGAGGCAGATGTGTGCACAGCCTTGTACTGTGCCCAGGCTGGCTGCCTTAATGCCATCCAAGATGCACAAGTGTGGAGTTGGTAGCCCGGAGAAGCCTGGGATGAACACAGAGGGGGATGGTGTTGGAACAAAGTATAATGTGGGGGGAGGCTCCTAGGCTAACAAGGAAAGAGCCGACTCCTCAGGGACACAACTGGGTGTCTCAATCTTCCTAGGGCTCCTCAGGCTTCCGGCTGATGTATATACTCGGTCCCCAGCCAACGTGATTGGGTTAAGGAATTGACACATGACCCAAGGAAGACCAATCAGAGCCCTTCCCCAGTGTGCCCTTCCGAGCCGGGGTCCTAGAGAGGCACCCACCGTACTGACAAAGCTGGGCAAAGCCTATTGGTTTTTCCTGGGAGTTAGTTTGATTTGGCGTCCGTCCCTGACCAGCTTGACTAACTCCGTCAGTATCTGTGGTTTGGCGAATATGAGGGAACACGGTACCTTCTAAAGGGAGATAGAAGTAAGTTCTGCTTTCTGCTCCTGCTGTGAAGTACCGCCTGACTGGAGGACTACGCTTTTCAGAGACGGTCACAACCATCTTGGATGCGGGGACTGACCACAGAGAGACACAGGCATTCAGGGCATTCAGTCAGAGACCACACTGGCCTAGCAGCGAATTTAACTGACTCCTCCTGGCCCCTCCCAAGGTACCAGGCTAGAGTGGCCAAGAATCCCAAGCTCATATCCCAGACTGCCCTCCTGAGATGCATGAGTATAAAATCCAGCTCCTGGCCAGCCTTCTGAGAGCTCTTCTCAACCCTGTAACTCCCCTCCCCCAACAGTAACTACCCTCCATAGGCCTCGGCCACAGGCACCTGGCCCCATTCTGCCCTGGTCCTCACAGCATCCTTTCTACCCCCACACTTCTCATCTTGCCACACTTCTCATCTTGCCCTGTCCCCAGACAGGAGTCAGAGGAAGACAGCCCCCAGAACAGAACAGTGTGCAATCCACATGACTGCCCCACTTGTGACACTCCATTCTTAGTGTCGTGCCTATTTTTCTTTTCAATAATTTATTACAGCTGTGAGCTGCCAAGTGGGTGCTGGGAATCGAACCTAGGTCCTCTGGAAAAGTAGCCAGTGCTCTTAACCACTGAGCCATCTTTCCAGCCCCAGTGCCATGTCTTCAAGAGGAGAGCCTTACCATGTTCAAGTGTGTGTGTTCTGGTTTTCGAAACAGTTCTTGCAATGGTGCTCAGGGCGGCCTCCTGTGTGTTAGCATTACTGCCTTCCCCCTGCACCTGACCTCACTTCCTATTGATGCAGGAAGGAGCTTTGCAGGAGGGTAAAAGCCTGGTGACCAGGTCACTGGTTGGTCTGTATTGTAAGCTGGCTCAGTGCTAACCAGTTCTCTGTGACAGCCTTTTGTTTCATCCCTAGATAACTGTAGTGTCTTGGGCGGCATGTAAGCACTGTATGGATAGTTGGTTCGCTGTAATTTTATTTCTATGGCCTTTGTTACTGCTCCCAAATACTTTCTGTGCAAGGGTGTTAAATCTGTGGGTGTCCTGTCTATGGGTACCAAGGGCCACGCACCAGCCTTCATCTCTGTCACTTCATAGTATCCCCAAAACTTCCACCAGGACACTCCTTCTGACACTACCTCATTCTATCTGCTCTACCAGCGTCCAAGGCAGAAACGTCTTTGCCTTTAAAGGAAATGTCCAGTGACAGCCTTCAGCTCTGGATGGAGCCCAGATGGTGGGATTCAGCCACTCAAGAGGGGGCTGTCTCCTGTCAGGGTATGGAGAGACAGCCACCCTGGCTCATACACTGAGGTCTCACCGAGGAAGAGGGCCCTCCCTGACCCCTGGGCTCACTCTGGCTGCCTTGGCAGACAGGTGGGGCAGTGTGGAGACAGGAGAGAAAGCTGCCTCCTGCAGCTCCCCAGGAAGGCACCTATCGGGCAGAACTGGGTGGTTTTCCGTCCAGTTAGCATCTTTCTTGATCGAGGTCAAGCTCAGAGTAGGTTGCAGTATGGGAATCCCTGAATGATGACCAGCCTTTACCTCGCCCCACCCTGGGGCCATAAGCTGGGCTACCCAGACAGAGGAGGCTTGCTCCTGGCTCTCCATGCCTGCCATGCTGAGGCGTTGAAGGGGCAGCCTTGCTCTGGGTGTAAGAGGAATAGGTGTCACGCCCTAGACTACCGGAACTCGGAACAATGACATCCCAAACAGAATGACCTCAAATCGAAGCTTCATACGTTAGCCTATGAAAACATTCCAAGCATCAAGCTAAGCCTTAGAAGCCGGCTAATCCTGGGTTCAAAGACTGCTTATGGCATCTGGGACTGTGTAACTTTGGGCTCCCTGGGCCTGAGCCTCCATTTCCATCTCTCCAGTGAGCAAAGAAGCATTAGAACTTGAGTGAACCCTAAAACCTCTATGGCCCTTACTCCATAAAGATGCATTGAAATCATATTTTATGTAATAATAATAATATCATTATTATTTTATTACGTTATATTTTTTGAACCATAGGAATAAAAGCAGACTTGCCAGCGTATGTTATTTTTTTCTGTGGTGGTTTCCTGGGGTATAGGAAAATCTAATGGAGCCTCAGAGTCTGGAGTGGGCCTTGGCACTCCACATTACCTGGAGGGCTCCTCAGCCCAGATCCCTCAGTGCTTCTAACACAATCTCAAAAGCTCATACTTCAGGCCAGCCTGGAAACCTTTGGTTCACCACTTTTGGGGGGAATTTACGGGTACCAGCATTTCCCCTGCAGGGAAGCAAACGGTTGTCTTGGAGCTGGGGTTTTGAAGCCTTTGAGTGAAGCTAAGGCCATTCATGTGGAGCCCGCTGGCTTTTGTTCCGTGCAATCTTAGCGACAGTGCAGTTTGAGATACCACGAACAGGTTGTCGGAGTTGAACTCAGGAGCTGGGTCCTTCTCATGCTGAGGGACCTGGGTCAGGCCTATGCAAGGTCAAGTGTCCCTGAGTGTACTTGGTTTATGATGCTGGCTTTAATATCCACACAGGGAAACGGATTAGAAGGGCCTGTGACTCTCTCCTAAGTTTATCTCCTGGTGTCCAGGGTCCAGCAGAGCTGTCAGGGTGCCACTGGCCCATGCTGGCATCCTCTCTCTGAGTCCTGACCAGAAGGAAGGCCTTTATGCCTGCGTCTCCCCTTGAGACCAGGTCCTACTCCCCTCCTCCAGGAAATGCCTCTGGACTGCTTCATGCCTGTGCTGTCCCCAGCCAGGCCCTGAGTGAAGGATATAAGGCAGCCAGCCAGTCAGAGGCTGATCTGGAAGGACCTCCTGCCCTCTCCTGTGGAGGAAGACAGGAGTCCACAGATTCAGTCACTGGTGGCACAAGGCTGGGGAGCAGGAGACTGTCCTGAAGGGCGGTGTTTGAGCTGAGCCCTGAGGGACGCTTCAATATCCAGTTGCTTGGAAAAGGTGAAGCAGAGGCGCAGCAATGGCTGTGACTCAGGGCAAAGTGGCATGGCTCCTCATGAAGCCACTCGGGTCTTTACCTTTGGACCTCAGAGAAGCCGAGTTCAAGTCCCCTGTATCCCCTTTGCACTTCCAACGCCCTAGAAAGCCCTTACTCCCTCTCTTGCAGTCTGTGGAGCCTTCTGATAGTCCAGTCTGCATCTCCCCCTCCAGGGAGCCTTCCCTGACTCCCCATCTCCAGCCGTGTCTGCCACACCTCGCTCTGGCTTCTCTTCCTAGCGCTCACACCCTCTAGAATTAGGTTCAGTTATTATTAGGTTTCTAGCCTGTATTCTATGAGGCACAGGACACAGCAGCTTCCTCAGGCCCTGCCGTCCCATGTAAGAACTGGGACATGTATAGAGTCCGTGTGCCTCCCTGCTGTCCCATGTAAGAACCCTAGAGGCCTCTACTCTTTAGGCAAGGAAAGAGGGAGGACACAGGCAGAGGAAGGGAGAGAGGCTTGTTCAAGGTGGGCAAGTGCAGAGCCACTGCAAGCGGTGGTAGTTGGGGGAAGGGACCTGGCATAGGTGACCACAGAGACATCTCTGAGAAAGACATCATTCCCTGGACAGGGTAGAGGACAAATCAGTCCCACAGAAGCCATGTCCTGGCCCTGCCAGGCTCCCAGGGGTGTACCCAGGTAGTAACTATGAACAAGGGGCTGGGCTTGTGGAAGCCACCTCTTTGGACCAGATAGGGGAGAATGAGGGAGGGGGAGGAGGCCTCTTGATCATGGGGACACGGGGGACACATCTCCAAGGCTCAACCAGAAATCAGCTCAGAGGGCTTTCCTCAGGCCTTGTTTAAGGTGTGCCTTAGGGAGGCCCGTCTTCTACCAACACGACTACTGCAGACACACCCAGCACCCTGTGGAAGCACTTAGAAGAGCATGAGCCAGCGCACAAAGGTACTTTCCCTCCACCCCTGTAATCGGTCTCCTCCACCTCAGACTCAGCACCCCACCTAGTCTCCAAGGAAGAGACTAGGCCACCCTGCCCAGGATGCTGAAACCAACATACGATAATCTGCTCATATCTGCAGTGAGCACCCCCAGCTACTCGAGACTGCATATAACAAATGATGGGGGTGGAATCTGCGTCCGAGGCCGATGCTATATCTAAATGATGCTGTGGATTCCCAAATGAACACATGTCCAGGAAAGCATGTGGTGAGTCCCATTCCCTTCATCCAGCCCCAAACCTCTCCCTGTGCTAAGACTCTTAGGCATCCCCTTGGCGAGTGTTTGTAATGACATTCAAAAGTGAGTATGAAAGTCAGGTCACAAGAAATTAAGCAATCTGGCCCCAAACACACAGCAATGAAAAGGAAGGACTGTTGAGGTCTGGTCTTTTGCTAGGTGTTGTAACGTTAAATACTAGCTCCTAAGGTCTGGTTTGCCCCAGGGATGAGGGGATCCTTCTGTACACCAAGTGATGCTGCAGAACCTTGCTCCTCAGTTTAAAACTAGTGGTTGCTAAAGATGCCTACTGACCGTAGCAGGGCAGAAGAGAGGTAGGTGGGGTCTCGGTTCCTGGGCTTGGGGTCTGAGGCAGACACTACCAGGAGAAGAGAGGACGGTGTGGAGAGGAGAGGATGCTGTGAGGTAGATGAATCGAGAAAACATGGTCACGAAGGCGGGGCAATCGATATAAGAGAGGCCCAGGGAGAACAGGGCAAGTGATAACTCTGGGTTATTGATAGGGAAGTAGATTCTGATGGCGTGGAGGGTAGAAATCCGCCCAGCCCTTGGGCTTTAAAGGCACAAGATTTTAAGACATGATTTTAAATAAAAACATAAGTATAAATGTCAACATTGTATGTCTTTTGTCTGTAACTAAATGATCCAAGGTATGGTAGAAACCTCCAATTAACATTCAATATTTACCACAACAGCAGGACCAGGACTTGGCAGGCAGAGCTCTTGGCCTCATGTAGTCCTTGTGCTGGCCTATACCAGTACATACGTACTCCGTCACCATCCAGGGACCGAGGCTTTCCAATGGTAGACACTAACTCCAGGAAACCTGGACCTGGCCAAGCCTTTCTACAGGCTTCCAAAGATGGAGGGCCAGGCCACAGTGCTGGTGGACAGAGAGCCCCTGTGCGGCTCTGCTGACCTCACTTCATCCCATTGGAGAAGAGACAGCTCCCCTGGCCTCTGGGTGCCTCTCTCCTGCTTCTCTTCTCTGAACAAGACAAACAGAGGCTATCATCTTGAAGTCACAAGAGTGGGCTGCCCAGTGGGCAGGAAGAGACTCAGTCTCAAACAAGGGGTTTTTTTCAAGGACTTCCACCTACGTCCGTCCTCTGACCTCTAGGCATGTGCTATGGGATGTGCATACCCCCCACACACACACATGCACACACACACTCCAGAGTGGTCCGAAATCTAACACAGTGGGGTGCTTCAAAAGGGCAGAGCAGCACTTGCATGTGCATAGTTCCAGCACTCCAGAGAGTGAAGTGGGAGATCATGAGTTCTGGGTTGCTCTGGGCTATGTAGCCAGACCCTTGTCCTTGATGTGTTGGTCTCTGTAAGTATAAGACTTGGGCTGAAGAAATGGCTCAGTGGTTAAGAGCACTGACTGCTCTTCCAGAGGTCCTGAGTTCAATTCCCAGCAACCACATGGTGGCTCACAACCATCTGTTATGGGATCCGATGTCCTCTTTGGTGTGTCTGCAGTTAGCAACAGTGTACTCAGATACATGAAATAAATAACATAAATCTTTTTTTAAAAAAAGACTAAATGACAAAGCCCTTGTGTAGCTCACTCTGGTGTGATCAGCCTTCTGGATCTGCAGTCATCTAAACACACCTGGAAAATACACCTTAAAATCGTGTCTGAGGGGCACACGCCAGACCCTTGTCCTCTTCACTGAAAGCTACACGGGCATTCACACCACACACACACACACACACACACACACACACACACACCTATTCACACTGCCACTTGCCACCTGTCAATGTCAACCAGAGTATGGTATGATGTGCAAATCTCTGACCTTTGATTTCAAAGTCAGTGAGTCTGGAACCGGTCCCCATGGACCAAGGGCCAAGACAAAATTGCCACGGTAACCTCAGCGATCGTGTTCCCTGAAAACGTAGGAAGAAGCAGCTGCCTTCTCCGTGAGAGGTTAGGTCTTTGCCAACCATCTGGTTGTCCTGAACGATATTCCCTAATGCTCCCTGCAGAGCATGTGAGACAGAACAACTCAGGGTACATGTGAACCAGGATCAGACTGACCCCTACACCGACACCTGGCCAGAACACAGACTCAAATGTGACTCCCCTCACTGCCATCTCTACAATTAATCAATCAATCATCAACCAATCAACCAACCAACCAACCAACCAACCAACCAACCAACCAACCAACCAACCAACCAATCACCATGGCGTTCACCATCTAGGTGCCCAGATGAAAAGGGCAAGATCACAGCTCTGCCTATCGTTGGCTGTGTGACTCTGGAAGAGTCATCCCCCCTCTCTGAGCTTCTGTGTCCTCATCTACACTATGGTGGGGCTGAAAGGCCTCAGCTCACTTACAGGGTTTAATGAACTGAAGGAGGGACGGTTTGACACTGCCAGGCCACAGACTGGAGCATAAAGCAAACTGAGACTGGCTGCTGTGCCAGGCTGCTCCTGGCTCCCGTGCAGTGTGGTAAATGACAAGCTGCACCTGAAGGTCCCTGGCACATGGCAGGTGCCCCTCGGGGATTGAGGCTGAACGAAAAATGCACTCTCCTGTCTGACACCGTAGATCTGAGTTTTGCATTTTCCTGTGTGTCCGTCTTCCACCATCCTGAGTCCAGCTCCTGTCTCTCCCTTACCTGAGCTGCCCAGAGCGTGTGTTCAGGTGACAGATTAAGAAGGGATCAGGCTGACTTAAGGGGTGCATGTGGGTCCTCTCAGGCCCTGTCTTGCAGTGCCTTGCAGCACACATCTGAGTGATAGGCCCCAAACAAACTCATGGGAGACCAGCTTGCTCTGCTGTGTACAGAGCAGGTATGGCCGCTTTGCTTGTTTGGTTTGTGACCTCAATGGATGCTTGTTTATGGGTTCTATCCCAGCCCCTACCCTTGTGCTGCCTGGGTTGCTGGGGAGGAGCCTATCACCAGTTCATTTCTCCATGACCCTGCATCGGGCTAGGAAGCCCTTGGTAAGGATACGCTCCCTCCTAGTTGGTCTCTCCCACCCTCAGGAAACTTGATCAGCCTTCCATCTGGAGGTATTGTCTGAGGCCTGCGCTCCTGAATTCTTGCTGTGAACACCATGGTGGTGTTGGGCAGGATGCCTGGGACTGAGGGACAGCAACGGACCTCAATCAGGATGTTGGACAGTTTGAGTGTCGTTTGTACACACAGTGGGGGATTAGGCCCCTATGTCAGAATTAAGAGAACTTTTAAGAGCTCAACCCTCATGGGAGCCATGTGCCCTCTGAGGGGCACAGTGCTGGTTTTGTGAGATAATCTCAGTCCTGTGAGACTGGGTTGTTACCTGTGAGCCTGACCCTAAAAATGTCCTGATCTCCTGTCTGGTTATGTTACCTTTCCCTCTTGTCACGATGTCACTAATAAGAGACCCTCCCTGATGGCCTAGTCCTGCAAATCTGTAAGTTTAAAGGGCTCCTTTTTTCTTTGTAAGTTACCCAGTCTCTGTGATTTTGCTATAGTATCAGCAAGTGAGCTAATACAGGAGGACTCAAGGTACTGGTCTCTTCTCACACCTCCATGACCAGCAACTTGATCTGGACCACCATTAATTATTACATGGGCCACTGCAGAGCCCTCTCACTGGTCTCCCTGTGATGCCCTTGACCTCCAGTCTGTTCTCTATGCAGCACCACAGGGACCCTCTGCAAGCAGAAGCCGGAGTCTGTGCCAACCTGGCTCTGAAGCCTGCAGTGGCCCCACATATGCAGGCTCTGGGATGGCCTAGAAGTCCCCTCCCTTTCTTGACTATCTATCTATCTATCTATCTATCTATCTATCTATCTATCTATCTATCTATCTATCTATCTATCTATCCATCCCCCTATTACCAGAGTTGTTTAGGTGAGAATCTAGGTCCCTGGAAGCCCAAGCAAGCTAGGTGTGTCCACCCAGAGGCCAATGAAACAGACAGGTCATGGTGAGAAGCTGAAGTCTGCCCAGTGTGGCCATATTGTGAAGATCCAATGACGAGCTCTGGGGACTCCCAAGTCCATCTTTAGGGTTCTGACATGAGGCTTTTGCTTAAATAGAGGGCAAAAGGCATGCATAGCTAAGCAGCCCTGGTCAAGGTGAGGTCTGATCTGCCACTGAGCACTGATCCATCATGGTCTCTGCTCCCGTCTCTCCTGCCGACCAGGTGGTCTGACAAGGTGTTAGAGCCGTGTGGGATGTCTTTCTAGAAGATAGCCTTCATCCCCACTGCCTCCAACTGGTGCCATGTCTCTGCCTTTTCCTTCTCCCAGCCTGAGACTCCTAGGAAATTCCAACGTTTTGGACACCACAATTCCAGGATTCTGATAGCCAAGGGAGGGGTGCAAACATCTCTAGATTACCTCCCTCCTGCCAGGGAGGCCACACCCTGCTCCCATGGAGCCTGGTCTCTTCTTGACTGCTGTCTCCAGTAAGGGCTAACCTGATTCAAGGTCTTTGCCACAGCTGCTCCTGGGCCCAACTGCCCTCCTCTTGTGCCAGTCTGTTAGGGGACCTCTGAGGCCCATCTGTTTATCTAGCAACTGGTGCCCTGTTCTTGGGCTTGTCCCCTGCCATTCTCCTCTCTTCCTTTCTCAGCACCCAGCAGCTGGCACATAAGGACACACACGTTCTCTTCAGAGTGTCAACTGTGCTTGCCTCTTTGGCCCACAGATGCCAGCTACATATCATGGGTCTTGGTCCTGTTCACATTACACCCTCCATACATACAAGGCTCCTGAACTCCCTGGAAGGTACCCAGCATGTGCTGAACCAATCATTAAACTCACCACAAGAGGCCAGATGAAGAGCAGGACCCACTGGCTGACCCTAGGCAAGATTTGAGCAGAGACCTCCAGGGGAGTTGGACTCAATTCCTTTGTGGTTGAACATTCTAATGATTCCTCTCTGAGGCTGGGAATGGGAAGAACCCAGATCTAGGAACTGGGGCAACTTGCCCGGTTCCCAGAGTCTCCCCCTTAGTGATTGGAGTGTCTCCCCAGAGGAGCTGCTTTGTAGGGATGTCACTGCAGGTCATTCCTTTCTGTTTTTCCTTGAAGTCATGCATGGACCACAAGTTGACTTGTTGGTGAGTTTGCCTGGCACTGGGTGTGTATAACCAGACTCCCAGCATTCCCTGCTCCTGCATGACTTTGAACACATTTTCTTTCCTTGCAGCTTTTAAACCAAACCATGACCTGAGGTTGCCCCTCTCTCACTGTGCACACAGAACCTCTGGCATTCCCAACTCCCCCCAGCATGACAGGAGACATGCCCAGCCCACTGACCCTCCCAGCTGAAGTCACAGCTCACGGTAGACCAGCAGGGGGAGCCCAGACCTTTTCCTGTTCTGGTGGCAGATGAGGGCAGAGGTAAAGAGCACACAGTAGGTAAGCAGCAGATGTCTGGTACCTGCCAGCCCTGTCGCCTACCTGTTTGCTTCTCATTTGGGCAACCCCACCTCTGCCCTAAGACGTTGTCATCAGCTGCCAGATTGGCCTGATGCTTCCTTCTCCTCTCCTTCCTGTCAGCATGGACTCAGCTCGTCACCCACAGAAGACTCAGTCCAGGGTCACAGTATCTCTGTGGCATTACCCTCTGCAGTTTCCTTCCTCACATATATTGTCTCTGAAATGGCAATGTTTACGTCAATGGACCCTTCCTTCCCTTCATGTTTGTCTCTGAGAGGCAGGGACCCTGCCTCCGCCATCCTGTCCTCACGCTGGGAGCTGTGCCCAGCACACAGAGGATGTTCAGTCTCGGGGAAGCACGCTAGCAGCAGATGCCCACACTGGGAGGGCACGCGATGGAGTCTGGAGGAGTCTGCCTTGTTAGCCGGCCATTTCACTAAGCCTCACGTTTTCTTAAAGCATCACATGATGTCATGCACCCTGTCTCTCTGTGAATGCTTTTCAGTCTTAAGGATGGGTATTTGTCTCTCAAGAAAGTGATTAAAGCCAATGCTTTGGGGAGCTGTACTTCATTTCTGCTGTTGCATGGTGTTGGGAAATTCCAGATCTGACCAGGGTCTCGGGATAGTGAGCAGGTTAGCCTGGAGGACTGTGGGCTGCCAACTACTGCCATGAATGGACCCTGAACCATCTTTAGGAAGACAATTTGGCAACGTCCCACAACAGAGAGAATCATGCAGATTCTAAAACTGTGCTGGGCTGTAAAATATACATGTCCCAGTCCTTCCTCCCTGTGACCACACCCTTTCCAATGGGACTTGCTATATTGTGCAGACACCTGTCTGCTGAGTCTCAGTGCTCTCTGGGTCTCTTGAGTGGAACATCCCTGAGAATGTGCTGTTCTGACTTCAGGCTTCGAGGTCTCCATGATTTCCCTCTCCTTGAGCCCTTTCTATATCAGAACTAGCCGAACCCATTTGATGGAATGAAGCAAACAAAACAGAGATGAGCACGTCCATGACCAGCCAGTCCCAGCTGACCGGACACCAACCTCAAGCCCATAATTAACCAAGCTGTCAACAGTCGAGCTGGACCAGATCCGTAGAGCTCCTCAGCGTCAGATGCCTGGTGACAGGTAAGAGATTGGT
The DNA here is from genome assembly GCF_021556685.1 of Rattus norvegicus. Classification (NCBI taxonomy): domain Eukaryota; kingdom Metazoa; phylum Chordata; class Mammalia; order Rodentia; family Muridae; genus Rattus; species Rattus norvegicus. The sequence goes on from NC_141543.1 coordinate 22,826,849, forward strand.
GTCTCAGGCCTTTAAGACTCGGGTGCTTGTTACACAGCATCACTGCGGCAATGGATGACTGATACAAAAGCTTGGAGCTTCTACTCCTTGGTACTTGACTTGAGAAGCACAGGTCAGACAAGAGACCAAGTCAAGCATCTTCACTGGACCACTCTACTGGCGAAACACAGCACGGCCACCCTCAATACCCAGCATCAGGGAAGCGGACTCGCTAGAGATGGCTGATCCTCACGGTGAGATATGTGACACAACAGGGCCGAGGTTAACCCACCCAGAGTTACACAGAAAGGCCTTGGGAGTCTGGTGCCTGGAAAGGCATCCTGGAGAATGACCGAGAGTCACAGCAGTGTGTGAGACACGTTTTCCACAGGGACCTGTCTGAAATGTTCTGAAGAAAGACCTGTGAGGGGCCTGCTGGGTCTAGGTGGGCTTCCAGAATCTCCCACAAGATGTTTCTGTGTTCCTTTTAAGTGAGTGTCCTATGCAGTTTACTCATGTCATCCAGGACATGAGATGTCCGCAGGGGTGTCTACAATCTCTTCCGGGAAAGGCTGAATACCTCATTCAGGACTCGTGAGTCTTGAGTTCAAAATCATGTAAAAGGCACCAACTTATTAAAAGGTGTTCAACAATTTTAATTACCAGAGAAGCATGCACAGAACCCACAGTGAGATACTGTTGTGCATAGCTCAGGGCCCCTGAGGATGTCCTAACTTCCACCACACTCAATGCTACTGAGGAGAAAGAAACCTGCATGCCCTGGTTTATACGACTAAGCACGTGCTTATGAACCCCAGTGACTCTGCTCCCTGCTATCTACCAGAGAGAAGGGGGAATTCATGTTTACCTAAATAACCTAGAACGTTATTGATAAATGAACGGATTAATCACACCCATGCAAGCGGAATACAACTCAACGATGAGAAGGAACAGACTTCAGATCCGTAAACAACTCAGACGTCTCCCAGAGGTCCCGTGACAATCCTCTGGCACAATCGCTGGTCCCAGCTACCCAGCCCATTCAGTAAAGTTCCAAGCAGGGAGGCGGTGTGTGGGAAGGGCGGGCAGGTGGGAGCCAGCGGATCCAGGCAGGAGCAAACTTTACTGGAAATGTTTTGCATCTTGATTGTGGTGTGGTTTTATGGGTTATGGGTTTATGGGTGGTTTTATCCAAACTGTGAATTTTATTGTATGCAGATTCTATCTCAGTCAAACCAACAACAGGCAGAAGACTCAGCTCCTTTCATCCAGGCCTCTGGGTCCCGCTCTGCCGCCTCTGTCTCTTTATCAGATGTGAACCGACCCAGCTTCTCCCTTCTCAGGCTTCCTGCCAGGCTCCCAAGACGGTGAATAATTAGGGCTCAGGAGTCTTGGATACGGAGCCAAAATCAACAGCTGGATCAGACCAGATGCCAAGCCGACTCCAGCTAGGCGCTGTGCTCAGCCTCCTGCCCCCACCGCCCCAGAGCCTGAAAGAGAAACAGTCCAGCCAGGGCTATCAATTCAGGGCTATGTCCCCATATCTCCAGTGTCAGCAACAGAAAGTCCCTGGAGTCTCGGTCACATGAGCAACAGGGTGCCCTGTCCACATCGAAGGACATTGCAGACCTGGAGGAAGTAGTAGGACTCTGGAGCAGGGTCTCCCTTGTCTGTCTCCTTGCCTCTCCCTGCCCACTAGCAGATTCTCCAAGCGTTCCTCTGCTCTCTTTCCTTGGGGAGAGCAAGTAGCTGGGAGCCCCAGTCTAAGCTGGTGATGGGTAGTGTTCTGTTGTCATGCAACCATCCGTCCTAGGGGCCCCGAGGAAGCAGAAACATCGTGGGCCCTGCCAACCACAGAGGGGAAGGGAGCACACACTGTCTCCTGAGCTGTAGGATCTGGAAATGAGCCTGTAGCATGTACAGTTGTGATTTTAAAAGAAGAAGGCTTTCTGTTAAGGAGTGAAGGTTTCTGGTGTTCTCAGCCTACAGAGGCTGCTCGCCTGTGGTCTACTCGGCCGCTCACCGGCAAGTCAGTGTAGCTTCTGAACGCTGGCTCTCTTGGAGGCCTTGTGAGACACACTCGATGGTTTCCATGGCTAGGAGGTAGCAGCCCTGTCGTCAGTGCAGATAGCTGGGGCTGTGTGTCTTTGAGCTCAGCATCTCCGGTCTCTGAAAATGCACGCTCTAATGGGACCCTGGATGACGAAGTTGTGTGGGAACATCTTCATGCTTTCGACTCCTCCGAGGCTTAGTCAAGGGCCTTCTTCTCTGGATGGCCATCAACCTAATCCCAGGCCACAGGATCATACCTCCCAAGCTGGGTTGTATTTGGATAGGTGTCACTCTGAGCTGACATTCACTGTCTCTCTGAAGCATCAGATAAAGCCTCCCAACACTCCTGAAGGCATCGGTCTTGGGCAAAGTCACCAGCCAGCCCTTCTGGCTTCTGTGTTCCTGTCACACAGGAGGTGTCCTACCGGGAGGAAGGAGCACCCTCAGAACAGGGTTCACAAGGCTTGGAAGTCTGGTGACTTAGCCCATGGTTTCTGTGTGTCATTTTACCTCTGATTTGGCAGAGCCTCATGGATGCTGGGAATGCAGAGCAAGTCCAACCCTAAACACCCACCCTGACCCTCATGCCCCTGTCTCAGGCCATGCTGACAGGTGGAGAGAAGGACTAGCTTGTGGGTAAAGGTTCTCCTCAGGTAGCCCTTGGGCCTGCAGGTAGAGGCAGCCAGTTGATTTAAGTTGACTTCCTTTGGCCCAGCCAAGCACCTAGTGCAAGCTCTTACTGTGTTCTCTGCCAGAGGAGGGCAAGGGAAAGAAAGGGGGATGAGTCTAGCCCAAGCCTTTGAATGTAGGACAGGTTGTCTGCTCTGTGTGCTCCTTGGAAAGCAGTCACATGCCCCTGGGGAACAGACCACATAGATCACACTGCAGACCCCAAGCAGAGCTGGTCTAGAGGTGAGGTCCTTCGAAGGGTAGAAGCTTCCCTGTACTGACGGGGAGGGTGGCCAGCTTTGAACTGTCCCTTAAGAGCACAAACATCATCTACCCCTCTAGAGGGGCAGGAACAGAGGTTCCAGCTGAGAGCATCCCAGTCATGACAAAACATGGTCCTCAAATAGGACTCCAGTTCTGTGTGATCCCCAAGCCCTGCTGATACAAGCCTCCCTCCATTCCCTTGGCGCATGACCAATGGGGAAGAGGTTCATGATCCTGAACAAGGTCCTCAAAGGCATTTCCTCGATTTCCAGGCTTTGTGGCTCTAAATGGAAGCCCTAGAGACTGTCTCACTGTCCCAGCCGGAGCCACCTGGTCCTGCCACACGCTCCTGAGGACACACCCACAACGCCACAGCCTGAGTGTGGCACCTCCTTTACCTTCCAGGAAAGGACAAGGGATCCCACCTTACCAGGCTCTCAAGCATGGGCAACACTTGACATATTAGGACACTGAGGCTGAGGGAGTGAAAGCCGTTCAACAGAGTTAGGCTTTTCCTTTTGTGAGAGGCAGAGGCGGAACATGGCTTCCCGGTTCCCTCCCTGCTGCCAGGAGCCAGCCCCACACAGAGTTGCATGGAGGACAATCGCAATGACGGGCCTATAAAAAATCAAACAGGCTGTCTTCCAGGAGGCAGAAGAGAGGGGGAAACAAAGACATCCACTTGCAAACAAAGTCAACCCGGGGTCTGGGATTAGCTGCTTTGAGTCCTTACAAGGAAATTCACATTCTCGGGGATTCAGGGCAGGGAGGCGCAGGGATGAGGTGGGGTGGAGGGGTGTGGAGGAGGTCTTGGCAGCTGGAACCAAAAAAAAGGAGACACTTCATACTGAGGAACCAAGCCAACCAGAGAAGCCAGTGAGGGAAGGTGAGTGGTAGTCGTCAGGCCTGAGCCCATCTGTGGGAGAGGCCTGAAGTTCCCAGGGAAGACCATACATTCCCTATCACCAGCCTCAGCAACAGGGAGGCCAGGCCAGGTCCTCCAGTCTCCTTGGAGACACTTGAGTTGGGAGCCCTACATAGTATCCCTAGCCAGGGGCTGTGGACAGTCAGTTAATTACCTTCCTCTCTGAGCCTCATCAAAGTGGAGGTTTCTTACACCTGGCCCCCAGAACAAGGACTAAATGAGATGACAACTTAATGTCTGGACAACGGCCAGGGGCACAGCCTGCTTCACTCTGCACCAGCAGGGGAACTGAGGCTGAGCGGCCAAAGTCACACAGCTGGTCAGTCACTTAGAACTCTGTCTTAGGCCACAGCAGGCCTCTGCCGACCTTTCCCAAGTCACAGTACATCCTTACCACGTCAGGCACTTGCTCTGCGCACTCGGGTTGGCGGTTATCAGGTTTAAGCCTGCACAGGCCGGGCTAGTGGGTACCTGACAAGGCCGGTGTTCTAGTATGCCAAGGAAGAGGAGAATTCAAATAGACTAGTGAAATGCAAGCAGATACATTTGCTAATGACCTGCCATCAGCCAAGAGCCCATTAGCTGAACAGACAGACAACGGCAGGGCTTCCCCAGCCACAAAGGAAACAAAAGGCCTTTTCTTTAGCTTGCTGCCTGAGGTTGGGTAGCACTCTGCTCTTAGGAGGAGATGGGCAGCCCTGATGGACAGTGGCTGCTTGAACATCTGTTCCAGACAAGATCAGATAGAGTTCTCAAGTGCACCTTGGGATCCGTGTCCTCGGGTGCAGTCACGCTCTGCTGGCTTGCTGCTCAGATGAGAGGGTGCCAGAGGGCCTGATGGCAAGTCTTAGAACGGGAAGAGCTGGACCGGAACACAGAGGACCGAGGCTGCATACCTGCTGGTCACGGTGCAGTATCTCATCTATGCGTGAGGGATGGTGCAGTAAGGGCTGGGAGGGTGAGGCAATGGCAATGGATCTCATGAGTAAATTCATGGCCACTGACTTCTGCCTCCCAATTGTTGGCTCCTGGCAAATGCAACCCCGGCTCTCTTTGGAAGAACAGCCTGGAAGAGGTGACCCCCTTCTGAGGATGCAGGAGGTGTGGATGTAATGGATGCCTAACAGACCAGTCCTTGGAAGTCCCCAGTGCCCAGAAGCCTTGGGTTTCAATCCTGCTCAGCTCCTTATTGCTGGTGGCTGTGTCTCACTTCCTCCTGGACATCATCGGTTGTGTGGAGATAATCACACCTCAAAGGCTTGAAGACAATAGACCTCATGCACGAGCAGCCCGCAGCAGGGAGGTCCCTGACATACTAGAAGAACTTGGGTGGATGACCTCACACGTTTTATCACCAGCTGACAGGGGCCTGCCCAGGGTGTTGCTGGGTGGTCCCCATAAGGGGTCAGCTTCCACTTGACACACAGTTCAGCCTTAGCTTTGCCCCGTCTCCACCTTACTCCTGCCCTCTACACTCTGGAAACACCGCCAATACCCCCCCCCCCACAAACATACACCCTCCACTGCCGCCAGCTACTCAGTCTTGGGAGCACCCTTGGCTTCTGCTTCTCTGCCCTGTCTTCAAACTGTATCTAGACTCCAGTCGCTTCTCACTGCCATCACAGGTCCAGGTCCCCTGGGGATTGATTTTTAAATGACCCTTCTACTTCTGAGATTCCCACCTCCCTTCCCCCCCACCTCCCGCCATGAACTACACCCCGCCAAGCTGGAAAGTCAATGTTTTTGCTGCAGTAACAACTTTCCCCATTGGTTGCCTAGGACAACATATATTAATTCTCTTACATGCCTTGGGGCCAGACACCCCAATTCAGCTTGACTGAGCTAACATGAAGATATAGGAAGGGCTGTGTCTTTCCAGAGCTGTAGAGAGGCCCCAACTCTCACCTTCTCTGGCTTCAGGAAACCCTGCACTGAACCTCTCCATCCCGATGCCCCTTGCCTTTGTTGGCCCTGGAATGATACCTGTGAATCCAGTCGTGGGCGCACCGGAAGACCCTGACCACTCTCTCCCTCTCCGCTCATCATCTATGAACTTTCCCTATACTAACGCTCCGTTTCCACAGTGTACAGAGATCAGAGATGGATGCCGGGGAGGGGGGGAGGGGCTCTATTTTTAATCTACTGCGGGATCCATAAAAAGGTAAGTTGGAACTTTCCCTTTCCTGTGCTGGCCCAACTCTAAGGCTGCCTGTCTAGAAAAAGAAGCCATGTCCTCGTGTGAGCCCCCAATGGCTCCTGCATTTCGAGCCCACACATCTCCCCTATGGATCCTGCCAGCCTCCTTGCTGTGCCTCCTGGGTCTTTGTTTTTGTTTGTTTGTTTGTTTGTTTGTTTTTGCAGATCTGTTCCTGCACGGGCCAGGGCCTCTTATCAGAACACTCAGCCTAGCTCAGCCCCTGGCATCTCTCTCTAGAAGACTCTGCAAGAACCCCCCCCCAGCACCCCCCACTCTGCTTCCGTGCTGCTCCACCCCTCCCCCACCTGTGCTATACTTACCCCTTTGCCATCTGCTTTCCTGCCAGACTCGGTTGCCAAGAGCAGGGATCTCGATCACTGCTTTAGCCCTCCCCCCCAACCCCCATTGAGATGAGTGACGGGCACAGCAATGGCCTGGACACTGGAGAGACTATGAGCCATCCTGCCAACCCACAGCTCACTCAAATAACTCAACCTCTCTGTTGCAAGCTGTGTGGATCCCTCAACCCCCCTGCCATCTTGGCTGAGGCTGTCCCAATGCCGCTGTGGAAACACAGCCCATGCTGGGGTTTGAACAGTCCAGTGCTCTGCCACGGCTCCTGGCCACGCTGAACCTCTGTCACTGTGGTGACATGGCTTCTTCACAGTTGTGGTGTTACTGAGGGTCAGGTCTGTGTGTCGGTACCGTGTAGGGGACAAGAGCTTTTCTGATCATCGTCAATGAATCTGGATCTTCTGTGGCTAAGCCCTTCCTCCATCTGACCTCACAGCCTAGACTCTTTCTGTCCTGACTAGCAGTATGCCCTTGCTCTCCAGCAGAGACGACAACCCTCTCCTTTCACACACCCTGCCTTCCAGACCCTATGCTGAACACTTCCGAGCCCTGCACTTTCTCCCACGTTAGTCGTGATCTGTAACAGGATTGTTCTACTTCACACACGGGGAAGCTAGCATAAAGAGAGGTGAAGTCGGGGCTGGAGAATTGGTTCCAGGCCGAAGATCGTTTACCTTTCAGGACATATGCAAAACGCCAGATGTGGTTGTGCCCCTGCCTGCACCCAGCACTGTGCAGGGTGGACATAGGACAGTCACTGGGGATTTGCTGACCTCCCATCTAGCTACAGGTTCAGTGAGACCCTATCTCAACGGGATGAGAGCAGGACACCGACACCTTCCTCTAGCCCCCATAATGCACGGGAACAGCCTCATCAACCCCCCATATATGCATGGGTGTATCCTCCGCCCCCAACACTGGCCTGATGACATACAGTTCAGACGAGGCGAACTCAGGAAAGGAGCCCAGGTTCTCTGAGGACTCCACAGCTCGCTCCCTTAACCACTCTGCTAGGGCATAAGATCAAAAAGCAGGCTCCAGGTAGCCCACAAGCCCTGGGCTTAGTATTTACCGGCAGCAGTGTGCCTGTGCACACTGACACCCAGTGCTCCTGTATGCAAGGTCTTTGTGAGCCGTGATGTTGGCTCATGAACCTAGTGAGCGCCTGTTCATGTCCCACTGTTTGTCCTTCACGTGCCTCAACGCGGCTGTATCTGGAGACGTGTGGAAGAAGTGAGAGTTTAGAGAAACCGTCAGAGGAGGTCTCCATGCATACACAGACAGCCAGTGGAGCCCACTCTCTCCTGCTAGCACAAAGAGGCTGTGTGTGGAGACGACAAGACAGTGGCTATCTCCAAGTCTCAACCAGCCACATGGATCCCTTCTGGCAGGTTCTAACCTGTCTCTGGAAGCTCCCAGGCTGCTGGATGTCGACTGTATCCACCCCAGCTGACTAATGCAAACTTGATACATTTGTGTTATCGAGCACTGCTTTAAAAAAAAAAGGATTTCAGTGCCCCAACTCCCACCCCTTAGCACCTTCACATTTCCTTCTTAACCCTGGCCTGAGTTTGAAGCTCCACTCTGCACTGGGCTCAAACCTCAGCATGGTTGAGTGGAGACATAGAAGCCGGCAGCCCCTCTCACAGGTCCTTCCGGTATGGAGAACACTCACCAGCCCACTGGGCCTTCCTACCTGGCAGCTGCAGACAGCTCCTAGACTTCAGCTCTCTCCTCAAAGACGGGGTCTCACACCCCCATCGGGGCCTTTGGGAGCAGGTTCTCTGGGGATAGTCTCTCTGCATGCCTGTTGTGGTTCCAGCCAACCCCAGCAGCACCCCTGACGTCTGGAGCTGGGAGCTGAAGAGAGGGTTGAGAGAAGCCAGCAGCCTTTGAATACCCACATAGCGGGCAGCCCGGGAGGGGCAATCCAAGAGGGGTAATCAGAGTGGCTGCAATGCCCAGGGGAGAATTGCCCGCAGCCACCTGGCCCATGGAGCCCAGCTGCTGTTTATGTCCCACCAAAGAGCACAGGTGTGTGCAGGTGGCCTGTGGGCCACCAGCAGGCTTGCCTCTGCAGCTGTAGCAGGGGACAGGACACCCAGGAGCCGCTGGTCATGCCAGCACAGGACAGGGCCTTGCCTGTGGCATCTTGCTGATGCCCTCATCTCGCCTCACACTAGTCCTAGGGTTGAGGGTGGGCATGGTGATAGCATGGCTGCAGGGAGGAGGGTGCAGGGAAGATGGTGCAGGATGCAACAAGATACAGGAGACACCATTGGAGCACTCCCATGGGCTAGTTATGTTTGAGCATGCCCCAGAAGTGTGCATGCTGAAGGCTTGGTCCCCAGTAAGGTGAGGTGGAGATGGAGAGACTCAAGAGGCAGGATCTGCTGGGAGACGGTTAAGTATTGAGCATACTCTATCGTGAATGACAAGATGCTGGTTCCAGAGGCTGAGGTAGGCCTAGACCCTACAGCTGGCTCTGTAGACCTCATCAGTGCCCCACACTGGCCCACTTAACTCTCACACAGAGCTAATGCATTAGGATACTTATTATTTAGTGAACGAGGAAGGAGACTCTGAGTAGTACTGACCGTCCCAGGTCACGCGGCTGCCAACATCAGGCTCCCAGACTCTGTTTCAGGTTTCCCAGTGGACAATAGTAAGGACTGTTGGAACTCTGTACTTGCCGTAAGTCAGACAGGCTTTTAAGCAGTTCATTTTCCCGATACCTCTTTCTATGGGTGCTTCTATAATTGTCTGACAGATGGGGGAGGGGGGCATTGGTACAACGATGAAGGCCATAGAGCAGTTGCCTGAGGACAGGCAGTATGACTAGGGCCCACACCACAGTGCAGAGCCACCTAGGCCTCCTGGGATCCCCTTGGAACACCTGGGGAGAGCCTTTGTGGCTCCCACCCTGGAGAGCTGACATTTGAAGCCACTACTTCTTGGGTGTTCTCACTGCTGTGTTTTGATAAATGTCCCCAAAGGCCAACATGGGCACTAGTCTGCTGTCAGGAGGTGGTGGGACCTTTAGTTACGTGGCCTAGTGGGAAGAGTGAGGTCTACCTCTGAAAGGGATATTGGGGCTCCCAGTCCCCCTGTTTCTCTTTGCTTCCTGGCTGTCAGAGGTGAGCCGGATGTATCCTGCTAGCATCCAAAAGCAACACGGCCAACATATCACAGTCTGAGGCTCCTGAAATTGTGAACCACTCCCCTTAAAAAAACGGCAAAAAAAAAAAAAAAAAACAAAACAAAACAAAAAAAAACCAGAACAGAAAACAAGAACAAAACAAAAAACCTTCTGCTCTATAAGTTGATTGTCTCTGGTATTTTGTTACAGTACAGGAAAGCTAATACACATGCTTTCGTAGCAATAACAGTTACTGTTCAATGAGTACATACTGTCTCCCTAGAAGAACATAACCCTCACAACCATTACCTGGAGAGAAGAAATGTGTCTTCATAAGGATACACAAGACTATGTGTAACAATGAACATATACACACAATTTTAATCACTTAAAAAATTTAAAAGCTTTCTTTTTTTTCCCCCACAGTACCTCTGAGCTTCCCTCAGAGACCAAGATGGAGACTCCACCCATGCAACGTCTTCCAAGACAGAAGCAGGCAAAGTTAGACTCAGCTGCTCAATGCCCCATCTGAAGGAACACTTCTGCGAGTCAGCGTGTGCAGCGCGTGCAGACCTACTGTGCTTGTGGGAGGTAGACTGATCATGTTCTTCCTCTTCTGCAGAAGAGGCCAGCCAGGACCCAGTAGGTAAATAACAGGTTGGAGCCAAGCCAACCTACAGTCAGTCCATTCTTTCTGGATTGCATGGAGCTCTGGAGAGAGCTACCAAAACGTAAGCACATGGTCCAGAGAACATCCCCACCCTGCAGCAGAGGACAGTAAAGGCAGGTCACTGTGTAGACAAGGTCATGAGAGTTTGGAGGCTTCTCAGGATAAGAACTCAGTTCTCCAAGCCCCCAGTTCCCCTCCCTCCTGGCCCAGGACAAGAAGTCCTGCCTGTTTCTCTCTTCCTGGCTGGGAGTGGAAGGAGGAAGGAGCACAGCTGCTGTGTTAAACTGTCTGAGAGCAGGAGGGAGACAAGCCAGACACAGACAAGGTCAAGGAGCCTCTATTCACCCTCTGTGATCTTAACATCTTACTCTATCCTCCCACCAGACAGGGAGTCATGATCATTTAACCCATTTTACAGCTGAGCAAATGGAGGCTCAGAGCCTGGCCTGTGACTTTGGTCAGTTTCCTTACTTAGACTGTCAGGGTTAGAGGATCGTGTCTGGCCTGACCTGGCAAACGTTCACTCTGCCTTTCCAGACCTGTGCTCCTGTGCTGTCTGCTTCATCATCTCGGGCTTCTTAACTGCTAAAGAGACTTCACGGGGCCATGGGACACAGTGCTTAGCACTGTGCAAAGCTGGCAAGTGGTCCTTTTGTGATTGTGAAGTTTACCTTTGAAAAGGGAAAGAAAACAAAGTTGAATGAATGCTGTGTGAAAGTAAACAGTGGAGGCCATGGGGGCCAGTAACACTGGGCAGGAAACAGGAGCATCTACCTGTGTGACAGCCATGAACAAAGAGGTAAGAGGAGCTTGGAATGGTGCTGGCTGTCCTAGTGCACTTTCTTCCCCCTCCCCCTCCCCCTCCCCTCCCCCTTCCCCCTCTCTCTGTCCCTCCCTCCTCTAATTTTTAGGTGCAGATAAAAACTGCATGTATTTACTATCTATGTGTATGTGTGTTGCTCTCCAAGTCTCTCCCTCCTCCTTGTGCTGGGGAACACACCCAGGACCTCGATCATACCAAGCACGTTCCTTGCCACTGCGCCATGCCCCCGAGCCCCCTTACTACTTCTTACTCTGAGACAGAGGCTCAGTCATGCAGGCAGGGCCCGGACCTGTGATTCTCCTGCCCCAGCCTGTCTGGTGTGGCATTACCCACATGTGCCACCAGAGTTGGCTCTCTCCATGCCTCTTTTTTTTTGGTTCTTTTTTCGGAGCTGGGGACCGAACCCAGGGCCTTGTGCTTCCTAGGTAAGCGCTCTACCACTGAGCTAAATCCCCAGCCCCTCCATGCCTCTTAAGATACAGATAATTTAGAATGGAGCTCTTGGGGCTTTTAAGCTGCTGTGCTGAAATATTGTACAAATCTGGGTGCATATAGAACACAGACACCCACATCTCACAGCTCTGGTGTGGAGAAAGCCTAAATCAAGGCATTGGTCAGTTCTGTCCTTGGTGAGGATTCCTCTCTTGGCTGCCTTCTTCTGTCCTCATGTGGGAGGAGGGATGAGACAGCTCTCAGGGGATCCTTTTGGTTTTTAAAAGATATTAATGTATGTTAATTGCATGCAGAGTAACGAATCTCACCATAACGTTTACATATCTATGCACATGGAAACAGGGACTGGAGGAACGGTTCAGCGGCTAAGAGCATGCATTGCTCTTGTAGAGGATAAGGATTCTGTTCCCAATTTCCACACATGGCAGCTCTCAACTTCCTGTAACTCCAGCCCTGGGAGGTCCACTGGACTCTACAGGCACCCGCACATACATGGTGCACATACAGACAAGCAAACACTTACACATGCATATAATAAAAGAAAGATTAGGAATCAAAATAAGACAAAAAGGTAGGGTGGGGGCTAGGCCTGCCAAACAGAACATCCATTTGACAGCAAAAGTTTTCTTGGTACCTACCATGGCCAATGGACAGGGGAACTTTCTTCATGTACTTGTGTGTTATTATATGCATGCGGGTGTGCATGTGTGTGTGCACTTGTATGTGCACCTCAGCAAACACACTAACCCTTACACAGGGCGCACCTCTGACTTTCTCTGGCTTCTCTAGGAGTTACTCCAAAGCTTTACTCACAGCTGTCATCCCTGCCTGTTGGAGGGTTAGTCTGACATCATCTCCTCCTGCAACATGAGAACCAAGCTTAGTGAGACAACACCAATGCCAAGAAAAAGGAAATCAGCTATGGAAGTGTGGCTGGCATGAGAAGGGTGCACACAACTCCTGAGGTACAGCAAGCTCCTCAATGCCTGTGGTACTCCTCGCCAGCACACCCTTCATCAGTAATGACCAGCTCACATGGGCACGGTTGATGACCATGATGAATGACCCTGTCACTAATTTATTCTTCACTACAACACTCTTGTTGTGTTAGTGAATACCAGTGCCCTCCAGTCACAAAATGAATCCCCTGTAAGTTGGTCGCCGTGCTGGCGGCACCGTTAGTTTTGCTTCGAACTGCCAGGTTCAGGCTTTGAACACCCAGACCCATCCTGTAGTGCCAGTCTGAGGGATGCAGAGCCTTTAGGAGGTGGGGCCTGACTGACAGAAGTAGGTCACTAGGAAGTAGGGCTTTTGAAAGTGAGACTCGAGCCTGAGGCCCCTGCCTCCAGCTTGCTGGCTCCGCTTCCTGTTTCTATATGTGAACAGCTGTTCCTCGTGTTCTTGACATTGTGAACATGGACAGAGCTGCTCCTGTCACCTCCCTTCCCTGCTGTGACAGGCTGCTAGCCAACTGCAGGTGAGGCCCCGTGGGGAAGTGCTCCTAGGCTGAGAGCTGGTGATGAGGGTAGGTTGGTGAAAAGGCAGCGGAGGAGGAGCACAACGGAGGAGCACGGTGGATGAGTGTGAGCAGAAAGCCTCCCTCCCTTGAGTAGTCCTGCCATTTGCTCTGGCTCTTAGAGTTCCCGTGGGGCGAGTAACTAGACCACCTGGGCTGGGGTTCACACTGTATGTTCCCATGGTGCTCCCACATTACCTGGCCATGAATTTTTAAAGCTCGTCCACATGAATGTGGTGCCAGAGTAATTCTGTGTCTCAATGGTGTACTCTGGCACGTCTAATTATAAGAAGTACTACGTGAAACAGAAAAGAATGACTGTCACCCATTGAACTGAGAATGGGGTCCCCGTTGGAGGAGTTGGAGAAAAGATTGAAGGAGCTGAAGGGGTTTGCAACCCCATAAGAACAACAATACCAACCAACCAGAGCTCCCAGGGACTAAACCACCATCCAAAGAGTACACATGGACAGACCCATGGCTCCAGCTGCATATGTAGCAGAGGATGGCCTTGTCGGGCACCAGTGGGAGGAGAAGCCCTTGATCCTGCCAAGGCTCAACCCCCCAGTGTAAGGGAATGTCAGGGAGGGGAAGCAGGAAGGGGTGGGTGGATGGGTGGGGGAACATCCTCATAGAAGAAGGGGGAGGAGGGATGGGATAGGGGGGTTATGGACAGGAAACCAGGAAAGGGGCTAACATTTGAAATGTAAATAAATTTTTAAAAATCCAATAAAAATTTTTTTAAAAAAAGATTTTGAAACCTTAAAAAAGCAAAGAATGACTGTGTCATTACACACACACACACACACACACACACACACACAGACACACACACACACACACACACACTCATTCATCCAAGAAACCTGAGCTGGGGAAGAGAGTGATGGAGGAAACTCTTGAGCTTCCTGTTCAGGGGGCATCTTACCCAGGGCTTTCGGGGTCCCCACAAAGTCCTTCTGTCTTTTACAGTCCCAGGACTTGCCGCTTTCATCAGCTCTCTGATGCCATTCTAAGCAAAGGCCGCACTGCCCTTCTCTAGCCCAATGCACTGCTCTCCTGTGTGTTGCACCATTCTGGTTTTAAATGCATACGCTGAGCATTTAGCAGGTAAACAGTCACAAAAATGTCCTGGTGACTCAACTCAGGAGCCTCAAATGGCCTCAAAAGGCAAAGCAGGCTCAAGTAATCCAGGGAGAAGAGAGGGCACATGCATGGGCACAGTGCCAACCGCTAGAACAGGATGCTACAGAGGTTTGTAGGGTCCAGTGCCTTATCCTGTGACCTGGGGAATACAGGACTGAAGGATGCTGGGACCACTTCTACCAGCCCTTAGGTCAGTATTACCTGTCCCGGCCAGGGCGCCATCCTGTTCCCTCACCCCTGCCTGCTGCCTTCTCTCGATGCTTGTAGGTAGGAAGAATCTGGATGGAGTGTGTCTGAGCCTAGGTCTTGCAAGGATGCAGTCTCTTGGCTCACAACAATGGATGCAGAAGTCCTTAGCTCTGAAATGGGCTGCAAGATGCCAATGGAGGAACACACGATGTACCACTCTCTGCACACAGCTGAGTAGAGGCTGTGATCATGGGGAGATACTGGTGTGAGCCAAGGCCTTCAGATGTCACAACAAACAAAAACTCACAGACTCATTTTGACTTGCAGGAGGAGGTGACCACACTTGTGGTGATAGACACAATGTCCTCAAGTGATGGCACTGGTCAGATACTTGTGAGGAAGTCCTGCATGATGCTCTCCCCTGGACTAGTCAAATACAAACCTCTGCTGTTAAATGACAAGCATGTGTGGGTACTGAGGTGACCTGGAGGTAACCTGGAGGTGACCTGGTTCCAAGTGCTATCTTCTGCTGTGTAGTAGGAAAACCAGGCACCCAGGGGTTGGACCTTGAGGAAAAGTGGCCCTAGAGCTGAGTGATGCGTTGGCCAAGTAAGGAGACAGAAGAGAATCGTGTCAGACAAACACTGGATGGGGCTCCTTTTGAGGCAGGAATGAGCCAACTTGCCAGAGCTGAGAGAAGCTCTTTCCTGGGCACTGGGCAACCCTCAGAAAACCCCAGAAGGCTTTGCACTATAACCCTCAGCTCCTAGCTGTTACTGTGGCAGGACATGCAGCTGCACAATGACCCACCTGGGACACGTTGGTTGAGCCTGCAGTGAAGGTTTCAAAAGTTTCTGATTCTTCCTTCCATTAATAAATGGATCCTGGGGAGATGGCTCAGTCAGTGAAGTGCTTGCCACACTGAAATGAGGGCCTGAGTTCAGATCCCTTCTGGACAGACAGTCTAGCCTTGTCAGGGGCAACAGGGTTCAGTAAGAGACACTGTCTCTAATAGCAAGATGGAGAGTGACTGAGATACACACAGAGAGACACATACAAACACACACACACACACACACACACAGATACACGCACAGACACATGCACAGACACATACACACACACATACATGCACATCACACACACATGCACACAAATGCACACACACATACAAAGACACACACACTGGCACAAACGCGTGCACACACATATACACACGCACGCATACATGCACATGTACACACATGATAAAATGAATGAACTCTGCTTAAACAGGACACTTAGATTCCTCTCCTTTAGTCCTGCCAGTGGGATCTAGTTGGGAGGACAGTTGCCCATCAGGTGCCCAGGTTAGAGCCAGGTGCTGTCCCAGGGTCCATCTTGTCTTTATCGAATGCAGCTAAGGATTCCTGGCAGCCTGGAATGCAGAGTGTACCAAACGGCCTAAGAGGTTACAGTCGTGCACAGTCATGATACGTGATGTACAGCTGCTGACGAGAGGCTGTGCGATGTCTGGCACCCCCTTCCCCCCAGCACATACTCAGCTTTTGATGATGGATTCCATGTTTTTCAGCCTCTCATGGTTCCTTCTCTCTAGTCCCATTCTCTCATTGTCTGCTTGCTCGAGTCGCCCCCTCTGTGCACCGCAAAGCAGCAGAGGGGTGAAAGATGCACCCACAGAATCAGAGAGGATTGAGTTCTGACCGAATGAACCCCAACTTCTTCACTAGTAAATTGAGAAAGACAGCAGCCATCCCCTTAAAGCAGGAGGACTCGAGGGTGACAGGCAGGTGTCTGGCGTGTGACCTTGGTTACTGTGTGCTCTACCATTTGATTCTACGGGAGAACTTGAACGTGCAGATGGCAGGAGCCCTGCTGGACTCACCAGTGCTTTACTGTGGCCTGTGATTAGGTCGGAACCTGGAATCAGAGAGGTGCCTGAGAGAAGTGGGAGTCTGCTGGGAAGCTACCCACCTCCGGGAGGAACCTCCCAATTCTCCCCTCCTTTCTCATTTGAGAACTCTTCTGGGGTGAGGCAAGGATCAGGGAAAGACAAAAAGGAAAGAGGTACAAAACCGTTCTTCACTCAAGCATCTAAGCCTGACTTTCATGGGGGGAGAGGTTGGGGTTCTTCCACAGCACACATCCCCATACCAACCACTCAGTGTGGCTGTGTCTCTCGCCTCTTCTCTCCAGTACCTTCAGAAGCATCTGCTTCTGCAGCTTCCAAGACAGCCTTGCTGGTTCTTAGGAAAGATTTGGAATAGTCTCACCTCACCCTTCTTGCCCAAGAGGCCTGCACTGAGCCCATGGGGAATGCTGCCTGAGCTTTCTGCAATGGGTTGGCTCTCTGGGGTCCTTAAAGGCTGTGTGGCAAGAGCTTGGTCCCTAGAGTAGCACAGTGGGTAGGACATGGAACCTTCAGGAGATGGGACATAGAGGAAGGTCTTCGGGCCACTGTGGAAGGGCAGCACAGCATGACTTTTCTTTCCACTCTGCTCCCTTGTCATGAGGGAGCATTGGTCTCCACCCTACGCTCTTGCCAAGAAGAACCACCCTGCCCTAGGCTGAAAGGCAACAAGAGAGAGCTGGTGTAGAACAGAACCTCCAAGACAGTGAGCTCAGATGAGCCCTCTCTCTCTCTTTACAAGCTCATTTCAACTCAGTCCTTATGCTAGGAACAGAAAACGGCCTGGAGAAATCCCAGGTGTCCATCAACACAGTCTTAGCCCTCTACGCCTCTGCTGTGTGAACACCAAGAGACCAAGGGATGATGGACTGCGGACCTTCCGGTAGGAGGCAGCTCGACACAGTTTCCCTGGGCTGTGTCAGTCAAGTCCTCTCCACTGGTTATCAAAGCACCCATCATCGTGAAGTGAGAGAGAAGCTGTTGTTGGGGAGCAGGGCTGGAGCCCAGCGCCTCACCTTTACTCACTGCACCTCAGTGAGAGCAAGGAGTCGAAGCGCCCAGCTGTCATGGGTTGAAAATCATTTTACATTATACCCACTGTGCTGGGTTGTTTCCTCTGAAACGGTCACATTCACTCCTTATTATATATATTAGGTATTATTACACAGTAATAATCACTTTATTACTGAATTAATAAAGACACTAGTGCACCTTCAAAAGTTGGTAGGGTAGACACTGCCCACTCAGTGGCATCCAAATCGTGCTACTCAGAAGCTCCTGGATTCTGATGGGATCTGCTAACCTCTCCAGGCTTTCACTGGCCTGAATTGCAAGTGAGTGTCAGGCATGGAATCCACCGGATTCTTGGTTATCTCTGGCCCTGCCTCTTATCAGTTTTCTGAGCTAGATAGCTCATTTCGCTGTCCTCTGCCTCAGTTGGATGTCTGTACAAACAGTGTGCGCAGGTTGTTTGGCCACAAGGATGAGCAGAGGAATGTCCAAGAACGCCAACAGTTCAGGCACAGGGCTCTGAGGTGTCCGTGTGTAAGGAGGGTCTAGCCTAGGCTGCTTGATATAACCCTCGGCAGGTGGAAGCCCCCATGCCTGGCCCACAGCTGCCTGTCCATATGAGAGATGGAGCCATGCTCACTTAAAGGGCTTGGGAAATGGCATGTCGACCCCTCTTCTCCCCTTGGCCGTCACCGCCAGTTTCCGTTGCTTAGGGTTGACCCAGTGTCTGCTCTCTGCCTGGTGAAAGTGGCCACCTTGGCCATGTTGTGGTTTAATTCACAGCTTCATGTGTCTAGACAATTGTTCCCCAGCTGGTGGATCTGTTTGGGGAGACAATGTGGGTGTAGGGTTCAGCTGATGGAGGTAAGTTGCTGGGGCTGAAGCTTTGATGTTTATAGCAACTGCTGTTTGCTGTCCCAGCAGGAACCTTCCTGGTCCTCCACAACGTGAGGGGACCCTACCATAATACACCTGCCATCATGAACTTCACCGCCTCCCCCGCCATGATGAGCTGAGATACGTCCGGAACCATGAGCCAAAATAAATGTTTCCTCCTTGAAGTGTTTGGGTCGGGAAGGTTGTCCTAGCAGTGAGAAACGTAAATCACTCCTGTCTGGGGCGCCTTTGCATCTTCCTGTTGATAGTGAAATGCTTCAAGTGGAATCCTGGCCCATGACCTCAGCCAGAGCAACTTTCCACTCTCCTGGAAGATTTCTGACCCCAGAGGGAAGCTGGGTATGCGTCCCCTCCTCATCCCTGCCTGTGTCCAGACCACACTGATCCTGAAAAGGATACGAACGAGTGAGGACCCTTGACTTCTTTTTTTTTTTTTTTTTGGTTCTTTTTTTCGGAGCTGGGGACCGAACCCAGGGCCTTGCGCTTCCTAGGCAAGCGCTCTACCACTGAGCTAAATCCCCAACCCCGACCCTTGACTTCTTGCCTCTACCCTCCCATGTTGCCACCTGACTCTCCAGCTGTTAATTTGATTTCTGCTGGGGGGGGAGGAGTTACAAATAAAAACGACAGCAGAGAAGGAGGGGGCTTGGCTGTGCACTGTGCCCCATCACTGTGCAGCCCCCTCACCCCCATCTAAGAGGGTGGATGACATAAGCAGCACCACTCTGCACGTGGCGCACAGAGGCCACAGCGAAGCTAAGTCATGTGATCTCGCAGCTAGAAATGGATAAAACCAAGGTTTGAACCGAAGTCCTCCAATGAACGAGCTTCCCTTCCCAGTGAATGCAGCCTCTTGCCTGGTAACACATTAAGTATGCAGTTGGATGCTAGGATGCATTCTAATTCCAGAAACACAACTCCCACACCGTCCTGAAATATGTATATAAACACTAATGCTTTTCACTCCGGGAAATTCGCTGGTGAGGCCCCACTGCAAATTAAACCTAGAAAAATGTGGCTTTCCTAAACCCGAAGTATTTCTATCAAGTTTTTTTTTTAATCATGACTAAAATTCCCAGCATTTGTCTCTGCAATCGCATTAGGGCATTCTGTCCCCAGAAATCCCTAGCGAAGGGGAAACACATCAATCACTCAATACAACAGCACGAAGCTATCATTCTCATTTGTCAAAAGCATCCTCCCAGGAACCTCTGTAAATACAGACCTTACCCCTGTGCCCTCTAGGTACATGGGTCAGTCTTGACCTTGGTCTGACTGCAGGTCTTAGTCACTGATTTCCCTGCCAAACAACATGTGGGCCAGCACAGACCAGAGTTCTTCTATGGCACATTCTGATAGGATTTGTTAAAGAACTCCTTGCCCCTTGGGCTATGAAGATGGACGACTGTGAGCCCACAGAACCTAGACCAGAGAGGAAGACAAAAAGAAAAGTAGGTAGCTGAGGGTGGCAGTGGGTCCCAATACCTGGGAGGTGGAGGCAGGAGGATCATGAACTCAATAGGAATCTGGGCAATGGAGTAAAGCCCTTTCTCAAAATAAAAAAGAGAAAGAAAAAGTCAAAAAGAAGAGAGGGAACGAAAAGGAAAGAAGTTTTCTTAGTTACTTTTCTATTGCTGGAGTAAAACCCCATGACCAAGGCAAATTACAAGAGAAAGCATTTAGCTTGAGGGTTACGGTTTCAGAGGGTCAGGGTCCACAGTGCTGGGGCAAAGGTGAGGCAGCCAAAATAGCTGAGCGCTCACTCTTGATCTGTAAGTGAAGGCAGAAAGACAGTGCCCATCAGCCTTGGAATCCTCATGACCAGTGAGACGTTGCTTATCAAATCCAGTAGAACAAGTGCTAAATGAAGTTTTTAAATGGTTTTATTACATTAGTGTGTGTGTGTGTGTATGTGTGTGTGTGTGTGTGTGTGAGAGAGAGAGAGAGAGAGAGAGAGAGAGAGAGAGAGAGAGAGAGAGAATGAACACATATATGGCAGGCAATTTGGCATAAATCAGCTCTCTCCTTCCACCATGTGGACCTTGGAGATCAAACTCAGGTCATCCCATTCGGCAGCAAGAGCCTTTACCCACTGAGCCATCCAACCATCCCCAACCCAAGTGTGTTTTAAAACAAACACGTCAAATTCAGACTTCCTTAGGGATCTACAGTGGGGACAAGTGCTCACCATCTCCTCTCTCTGAGCTTCATCAAGGAAAATGGGCATCACATAACACTTCCTCCACCAATGAAGCCATAAAGCCATCACACGTGCCCTGCCTCGTGGGCTTTTCTAGTATACGTGCTGCCAAAGCGAGCACTTCATGGTCTATGCTAACTTCAATCAAATTTCCAAAGTCCCCACCCCCAACTACCCACCATCCACAGTTGAACGTTCCCAGTACGTGAGCGTGGGGAGCTGAGTGGCAACCGTTCTATGTGGGTATTAGGAGGAATCATGGGCCTAAAGGAAAGCCACGTCCTCTCAGCCTCAACCCATTCTGTCCTTGGGAGCCACTACCATCACCTTCCTGCTGTATGCAGCTTTGTCCAGTTACCCACAGCCAACCACGATCCCCAAATACCTAATGGGAAATTCAGAAATAGAAAAAAATAACGTTTTAAACTACAAGATCGTGCAATCCGTGTGGCAAAATAGAGCCACTGCTCTGGCATTACCCCGTCTGTACATGCTGCGCTCCTGTTGGCTATGCAGTAGCAGCAGCAGCGACAGCTCTGTATGACGAGTTGTTTGACGGTCCTAGGTGACAGCAGAGCCCACCGCCAACTCATGCAGCGGGAAGTGCGTCTGGCCTGCTATGTGACTGAAGCTGTCATCCTCTTATGCTAACAGACGCTTGAGTTACAGAAACCTCGGGAGGTCTGGACAGGGTCCAGCCAAGGCAGCTGACCCCCGTGACACCTGTGGTCTGCTATTGAAAATAACTTCTTGTTACCCCCTTTCCTACTTCCCTAAGAGGCTCCCCATTAGGGGCACCTGACTGACTCCCCAGGAAAATGATGGACCTTGGGCCTCAACTCTCCACCTTCTCTGTCGCTGATCTTCCCAGCTTCCGCACCTTGTCTTCTGGTGGCTTAACTGACCTGTTTTTGGTTGGTTGGTTGGTTGACTTGTTTGGGCGTGGGGATTGGGTAGACTGGAGCCCAGAAACAACCCTGGTTATCAGAACCACTGTGATAGTTAGGGTTGGTTGTCAACTTGACACAATGTAAACTAACCTGGGAGAGGGGCTTCCAGCCATGCTTGTGGGCAACATCTTAAGTCGACTGATGCAAAGACGCAACTGTGAGCGGTGCCATCCCCTAGGCAGGGATGCCTGGACTGTAGGAAATGGAGAAAGCGAGCTGAGCACCCGGGCTCAGTGCATCTATTCCTGGCTGTAGGTGTGATATGAACGCTGCCTCAGGCTCCTGCCACCTCAATTCCCCCCGCCGAGATGGACTGTACCTCCGACTGTGAGCTGGAATAAATCCTTTCTCCCTTCAGCTTCTTTAGTCAGAACATTTTATCACAGCACCAAGAAAAAAAAAAAAACTTTCCACCGAGAGCCTTCACTAGGGCTCTGATGATTGCAGTAGTCTAGGTCTGTTACATAGGAGAGTAGAAAGGAGAAAAACTCCCCTCCAATCTCACTCCTCAGAGAGGCCAGTCACCCTTCAGACCTCTCAGTATGTTGACACTAACGTTTCTAGATGCAGGTGAGCTGACAGACGCAGGCCCCTTTCTTTATGTGTTGCGTGGTCTTTTATGGTCATATAGAACAGGTCTGTTGGTGGTTTCCCAGTGGTTGTGCCTACAGTGGGCCTTTAAAAAGTAAGTTACAAACACTTATAAGAGATGGATGCCACGCCTGGCTCAGAGATCTTTTAAACAGGCGCTCTGTTGAATTTCCTCAGCAACCACGTGAAGTAAGTTATGATGATGCTTGCCCATAGTTGGGGAAACTGAGGTGTGAAGTGATTGAATAAATTACTCAAAGGCCCCCAACTTTGTAGCAGGAATAGATATGGTACCCAGCCATCTGGCTCCAGAGCCCGAGGTCTTAACTCCCAAATAATTGTTCTGCCTTTGTAAAGGTATAGACTGGACTCTGCAACCCTAAGTTGGAAGTGATCGCATTCTGGCAGCTGCGTAGAAAAACCTCTTCACCGCTAAGGCCTGCATTTGGTCCAGGGTCAGACGTATGCTGTACAGCACCAAGCACTTAGTGTTTAGCAATTTTACTCTCCCTACTATGCTAGCTAGCTTTGTATCAGTTTGATACAACCTGGAGTCATCTGAGCAGAGGAACCTCAATTAAGAAAATGCTTTCATAAAACTAATAGATAAGCCTGTAAGGTGTTTTCTCAATCAGTGGTTGATGGGGAGGGCCTGGACAATTGTGAGTGGGGCCATCCCAGGGCTGGTGGTCCTCAGCTCTATCGAAAAGCAGGCTGAGCAAGCCATGAGGAGTAAGCCAGTAATTCACGGTGCCTGCTCAGTTCCTGCCTCCAGGCTCCCTCCTGCGTTTCAGTTCCTGCCTTGGCTTCTCTCAATAGACTGTGACTCAGGATAAGTGAGACAAACACTTTCCTCCACAAGTTGCCTTGGTCATGGTGTTTCACGACAGCAACAGCAGCCCTAAGACACATACCACCGTGGGAAACCAAACGACCACCCTGGAAGATCAAGTTCTCACTGGGAAGCTGAATTGAAAACACTTCAGTCTTAGTCAGGGTTTTACTGCTGTGAACAGACACCATGACCGAGGCAACTCTTATAAGGACAGCATTTCATTGAGGCTGGTTTACAGGTTCAGAGGTTCAGTCCAGCATCATCAAGGCAGGAACATGGCAGCATCCAGGCAGGTTTGGTGCAGGAGGAGCTGAGAGTTCTACATCTTCATCTGAAGGCTGCTGGCAGAATACTGGCTTCTAGGCAGCTAGGATGAGGGTCCACTCCCAAGTATGCTCCATTAAGTATGTGAGAATATGAAATTCTAAATATTTCTTGTCTCAAGCATTTGGATGAGAGATGCCCAGCCTGTCCTCCCGTTTTATAGGTAGGACAACCAAAGCCGACACTTGTCTTCTCCGTGCTCACTGTGAGTCCTGCCCTGCCATGGACCCTGTATCTCATCTTCTAGTCTCAGGGCTGCACCCAGCTCTTCTCTCCCCCCAGTACCCAGCGCTGGAGGGTGAGCCATGGTGATTTCTGCCTTCCAGTGTCTTAGCCCCGTGCCTGGGCTTTGAGAGATGGCTACTGTGACCCGTGAGGAATCACGCTTGTCTACCGATGCGTGTTTCCCCAGGTCCCACAGCCTGTCAGTGGACCGTATCTGAGACACATGCTGAAAAGAGACAGAGAGAAACAGAAGTCATTTCATCAATAGAGCTGTGGCATCAGGGATCTTGAATGCTAGGCGGCAGTGATGTGGGGTCGAGAGTCCAGTTTTCCAGGGGCCCGGGGCAGCCAGAGTAACAGTAGTGTTCCAGTAAGGCCATATCCTAGGGATGACCTGGCTGGGCCCTTGGTCACCAGCATCCTCCGGTCCACACTGCAAGCCGCCAACCCAGTGCCCTTTATCTACCCTCTTTTCTGTTAAGAAAGTTCAGAATTAGCCAGACGTGGTGCTACATACCTTTAATCTAAGGACTCGGAAGGCAGAGGCGGGTAGATATCTGTGAGTTCGAGGCCAGCCTGATCTACAGAGTTCCTGGACAGCCAGGGCTACACAGAGAAACCCCGTCTAGAAATTAAAAAAAGTCAAGAGCTGGCCATGTTGCTTACAGTGTAGATCCCTAGTGGAGACCGTGGGCAGGTGTGGCAAGGGAAGATACTGGGGAGGGCAGAGGGAGAGCAGAGGAGAGGGTGGGAGATCTGGAGAGACAGCAGCTATGCTGATTCTCAGCCCCACAACTCCATGCTGGCCATGTGCTAGCCAGCTGGGGGTGGGGGTGGGGAGTAACTGTGATACTACAGGAAATAAGTCACCACAGCCCAAAGGATGGCTCAGAAAGGCCCCTAGGACTGGAATGTTGGGGACACAGTGTAAAGGCCAGAAGAGGTAAGGAAGTCGTTCTTTCCTTCCAAGCCCTGCCTTCATTGCGCTGTGTCATAGGACCTCCTGCCCTTTCAAAGTGTGGCCAATAAATCCTTGAGCTGTGGTAGCTGCTCAGGCTTCCTTTCCCTTACTCTCTGCAGTTTTTTCCCCTTCCTTTCCATGCCCCCCTTATGTGGGCAGACCTATGACCCATTCAGACATAGAGCCCACTCGAAGTCATCCAGAGGTTTTGCTTGTAAAACACTGAACAGAGAAGACAAGTGGGTCCTTCCAGGAGTCGACTCATCTCAGAGACAGGGTTTCAGGATCATTGCTGATGATGTCATGGTATAAACCCCCACAGCATGCCTAAATAAAGAATGAATTCTTCAGGTTTGGGATACTTGTGTGAATGGAGTCATACTTTGTATATCCTTCTGTGTCTTGTTTCATCTGGTTTTCACTCGGCATGTGTGAGATCATCCGAAGGGCTGCGAACAGTTACAGTAATTCATCTGCCTCCTGTGGAGGTGCTACAGAGTGTCCATAGCATCCTTAGAGACTGTGTGGGTGGTTTCAGACCCCTGCACTGCCTCGGTGAGATCACAGGCTCTTAGGCATCCTTTTCTTCTACCTCACAGGAAATAAACAGAGCAACACTAGTTTCCTCGTGGTCAGCATTTCTTCGGTATTTCTTTTAATTAAAAAAAAAAAAAAAAGCTCAACAACTCTGTATTCTCATGTTTTCCAAGGAACCCTCTTAAATATAACATGGCTAGATTTCATATTCACTCCCAACCTGGCAGTTTTAAAACCTTTAAATAGAATTATTTTATCCATTTGCTTTTAGTTTAATTTAATATAATGATTTACAGGATTTTTTCCCTCTAACTAAACTGTTTCTTTTCCCCTAATTCTCCACTTGCTTTGTGTTCTTACTTCTGTTTTAAGACAGAGTCTCACTATGTGTCACTGCCTGGCCTACAAGTCACTATCTAAGACCAAACTGGCTTCAATTTTCCAGCAATCCTCCTGCCTCTGCCTACCAAGTATTGCATTACAGATACATACTGTCAGTACTGGCAACACTGACTTTTTTAAAGCCCTGCATTAAAAAGAAAAATGGCCTCACATGTGTCCAGGCTGGCCTTGAACTCATCGGTCATCGTCTCCTGCCATGCCATCCTGGGCAGCTAGGACATAGGTTCACTTCACCACTTCCAGCCATCAGGAACCTTTTTGTCGGGGACCCAAATAGCCTTCTTATAAGAGTGTACTTGATCCGTTCCTTCTTTGGCCTCCCAAACAATAGAAAGACTGCAGTCGATTTTAACTCCAAGTGTCCCTCTTTTGCCTTTGATAATTGTGCTACATTTTAACCACACCTGTGTTTTAGGGTTCTATAACACATTGTTTCTATTGTCGCTTAGCACTCATCACTTTCTTAATTATTCTTTCTTTCACTTCTCTTTCATTTTGCTAGTCCCAGGGCTGTAGCTCAACCACATTGTATTACACAATGTAAATATAAATAAATAAATAAATAAATAAATAAATAAATAAATAAATAAATAAATAAAAATAAAGTAGGTTTTAATGCACAGCCTATGTATTTATTTCATGTTATGTCAGCAAGAAGAAACTGCATTCATTATCTGTTGCCCACCTGAACCCCACCAGCTCCTATCACTGTTTTCGTAGCTTTTTGTCCTCTAAAAGAATGGATCTGTGTCAACACAGACTGTTGTGATTGGCCGTTAGCATGTCACGTGATGATCTCAAGGTTCATCCATGCTGTAGAATTCATCCCTACTTTTTTCTTTAAGAAGGTTAAACTGTTAGAGCAGCATTGGCTTCACAACAAACGAAGCAGTAAGGATGCAGCCTCCCCTGGTGAGCAGCCCACACCCCTGCGGTGAGTACAATGGGCTAAAGGAAGCATTGTCAGTTTACTGTAGGTGGCAGCCACTAAGCTTTATCCTGGGTGAGCACGGCTCTAGGTAGACAGCTGTGCAGCGGTGTGCACACAGCGGTATCCGATGGAATCCATTCAAGCTCTCTTACTAACCCGTGCTCTATTCACCATCCCTGCCCCCCTTCCCTCTCATACCCTTGGTATCTCTCATCCTTTCACCATCTCTGTAGCTTTGACTTTTCCAGAATGTCAAACAGTTACAGGCCCACATTGGGAATCCTCAGTTTCTCTTCTGAGCTTGAATGCTGAGACAGCTAACCTTGTCGACTGATGCCCTGGGAAATAGGAACCTACCTGAGGAACGGTCTCCATCAAATTTGCCTGTGGGAATATCTGTGGGGCGTTTTGTTGATTCCTAACTGATGTAGGAGGGCTCAGCCTACTGAGAGTGGTACCAATCCTGGGCAGGTAGGCCTGGGCCATTTAAGAAAGGTAGCCGAACACCAACTTGGGAGCAAGCTAATAAGCAGCGTCCCTTCCATGGTCTCCATTTCAGGCTCCTGTCTTGGGTTTCCTCAGTGACGGGCTGTAAGCCATAAGATGAAATAAACCCTTTCTTCACCAACATGGTTTTGGCCGTGGTGTTCATCACAGCAATAGAAAAACAAACTAGACAACCGGTTCATTTTCAGTACTGAATGGTCTGGGTGTGCAACGGTCTACATGACCACCAACTTACTCAAGAACACCTCGGCAGCTTGCTACTTCCAGAAACTATAAATAAGGCTGTCACAAACATCTGTACTCAGTTGTGGAGGCACACACGAGTTTTTAATTCATGTGAATAAGTACTAAGGAGTGTGAGTGTTCAGTTGTACAATCAGATACATTTCCTTCTGTATGAAATCCCCAAACTGTCTCTAAATTTGGCACTGATTTTGCATTGCCACCAGTTGTGAACAGAGCTCCTGCTGGTCCACATTAGCCAGCATTTGGTAGTGTCGGGTTAGGGATTCTGGCCTCTCTAACAGATGTGTTGTGGCATCTTGTTCTTTCGTTTTGTGTTCTCCTGTACTCACTTGTCACCTGTCCATCTTCTTTGGTGACCTATCTATTCAGGCCTTCTGAAATGCCTTAGTTTCATTTTCTGGTGCTGTGATAAAACCATGACACGTGGTCATGTGTGTGGGTGCATGTTCCCATCTGTGCACATGCATGAAGAGACCAGATCAAGCCCGTTTCTTGCGGTCTTAGCTGAATATCTTATATGATGTAGTTTCTCTTGCTTTGTGTCTTTGAGGGACTGACTTGGAGTTTTCAATGAGCATTTATGACTCGTTCAAATCCACATTCAAACAACAACACAGTGGATAGTGAGTTACTTAATAGCAAAATGTTTCTGGGTCCTCTCTGCCCCTTGTCATGGTTGTCTGTCCTCTCTTGTTAATAAGCATACATGTGCATGTATGTAACTGAGGGTGCAGCATGTGCATGTGTGTGACTGAGGGTACATGCATGTGTATGTGTGTGACTAAGGGTACACACATGTGCATGTATGTGACTGAGGGTGTATGCATGTGCATATGTGTGTGACTGTGAATGCATGCATGTGCACATATATGTAACTGAGGATGCACACATGTACATATGTATGACTGAGAGAGTGCATGCATGTTCATGTGTGTTTAACTTATGGTGCCTGAACATACATGTGTGTGACCAAAGACAGCTGCTCATGTGTGTGACTGAGGGTGTAGCTCCTATTTTGTTTGGAAAGTTCCAGTAGAGGTCAAGTACAAATGGAGAAAGCACCATTTTAAAGTTTACTTTCGCTCATTCATTGTCCTTTCTTACTCGGGCCTGATTTGCTGCGCTCTGCGGAAACCCTTGTAGCGTTTTCTGCAAGATGAGTCTGATGGCGGCTGCAAATGTCTTCAGTCTTTTTTCCTTCACTTTTGGAGTGTGATTTCTTAGGGAATAGAGTTCTTCACTGGTGGAGATTTGATCTCGTAACACTAAGTATTTCCCTCCACCCTCTTCTTGCCTGCCTGGCTTCTGGGAGGTCCCTTGTCGTGTTTACCATTCTGCCTTCATTAGTAAGCCTTGTCCTCACCCCCTACCCTTTCCTGGTGTCAGTCTTGGCCCAGCTGTTTTCCTTAAGGTTCACCATAACTTTCAGTGCAGCTATTTGGGACCCCTGCTTAAAGAGAGACCCCCAAAGAAGGAGTGTTGATTGGTCCCCACTTTTCACAAGCTGTATTTTTTTTTTTTGGCCTGAGACTCCAAACCATAGCTGTGTCTCTGGATTAGTAACACCTTAGGCACAAGGGGGCAAAGCTGCCTGTGCTCCTCCCTGGGCTCTTGAGCTTCAGCAGTCAGTTCTTTATCTCTTGCAAGTTCTGCGATGCTCTAAAGTGTTTCTCCGTCATTGACAAAGCTGTTTGGTCCTGGCACAGCATCCCTGTGCAGTGTCTCATGCAGGCTACAGCCAGGCAGTTGAATACACAGGAGTGTTGGCACTTGGAGCGCAGAAGGGCTTGCCCCACATCACACAGGGACATGGTAGATCTCGCACTGCGCGTGAGGGAGCCAAGGCTGCTTGGTAGTGCCTCCTTTGCCTTACAGGAGCCAACAATGTCTATAGAAAAAGGCAAGGTCTTCTACAGTACTTGAACCCAATTCTACAAATAGCTACAATGCAGACATTACTCACTAGTGACATCAGTTTTTTTGTTAGAGCAGCTTTAATAGTCCTGAGGCCAGGAAAGATGGGGTACATCTGTTATCTCAGCACTTGGTAGGCTGAGACAGGAAGATCACAAGTTTAGGGCCAGCCTGGGCTACATAGAGAAGGCCTTTTTCATAAACCGAGAAACGGGATGATTCATGAGGCTCTGGAGGTTTGCAGCTGTGGTTCAGGGAGATGGAACTTGGTTTGGAATCTCCACCTTTTTCTTTGACTTCATTCCCTTAGTGTGCACCTCCTTTTGAAAGGCCTGTGTTCCAAGATCAGCTCTCTCTGGGAGAGGAACTGGATGAGATTTCGTGTTGTGGTAGAATCAGAGCTGGAGGGTACTAGGAGCAGGGTTGACATAGCAACAGTAACAAAACAAACAATTCCTAATTATGGAGTAATTACATGTGATATAACTGCCTTTACATACATACACACACACAGACACAGACATACAGACACAGATACAAATATACACATATAATGCATATAGATATACACACATATATACATATAATACATATGGTTACAGACACATACATATACAGACAGATACACATATGCAGAAACTCATATGCAGACACTCATATATATATACACATATATATGTTTGTATGCAGACACATACACATACATACATACAGATACCTACATGCACACACACATATATTTACACACAAACACATATACACAGACACTTGCCTACACATACACATATGTATACAGACACATATACACATGTATACATACATATGCCTAAGATACCTAAACATGCACACACATATATACACATACATATATACACACACAGAGACACACACATATACATACACATACAGTCACACATACACAGAGACACATATATAGAGAGACACATCTATACCTACATACACATACATGTACACACATACACACTTAAATCCGATCTTCAGAGTGGCATAGGGAGCCATTCTGTCCCTATAGCAGCCATGAGACACTGGGTCTGGTGTTCTCCAGCTTGGAGTGATGAGATTAACCTGTGCCTTGCCTCCTTCACTCCTGCTGTGAGGGACTTGGGAATGGCAGCTAGCAGACACCAGCCCTGTGGTCAGAGGACTCCGAGCTGAGAGTTGGTCCCACATGCCCACATCCCACAGTGGGAAACGGAACACTGGTGAGCACTGGGTATGCAAAGCTGTGCTAGAGGCTGGCATGGTCACATGTGGAGCACACGTGACCCCTCTCTCAGCCTACGCAGCCCAGTGTCCAATTCAAAAGATGGCAGCTCAGCCATCGGCGAGGGCAGGGTACTTGGTGGTCTCTGCCGTTCCTAGGCGTGTGGTGGGGGCTGGCTGCAGAGGGGCTATACTGGATTGTCCTGGAGAACACTGTGTACAGTGAAAACAGCCTGGGTCTTCCTTTCCCCCACTGTCTCAGGAGACACAGAGACTCGCCCCCATTTCCTTCCAAGTGCTGACACAGCAGTCTTGTCACAAGAAGTAGGTCACATCTTCAAGCCCCCAGAGAAAACTGCCCCCCTCTGTTGTGAGGTGTGCCCTCACAGCCACCTCTGCTGCCTCCCACCCAACCCTAGAGTCAGGAGCCTGGAGCAGCTTTCTTCTTCCTCTACCAAGTGACCCCCTGGAGACCTCATTAGCAGCCCTAATTGCAGGAGGGTGCGTACTGTGGGAGGGAGCCCTTGCTGGGCCTCTCACGAGGTTCATGTGCAGCTTTTCAGGCGGGTCTCAGTTCCATCCTGCCTTTGGCCTTTGCTGGGAGGAGTGGGGGGGGGAGGTTACTGCAAAGACCCAGGATGTATTTGGGTGAGGATAAACCTTGGCCTGGCATCAGGTCACTCCAGGAATGTGAACTGGTTTCTATGGTGCCTTCAGTGGCCTCAGCAATTTAAGGAATTCCTGGACCAGAGCAAAAGTCTTGTCACCAAATGCTAGACTCTGGATAAGGATGTCAAACCTTTTTTTATTGTTATTACTTCAAGTTTCATAAGCATATATTGTATGTTGAGCATCCCCAGCCCCAGCAGCATTCGTTCCTAACCTCTCTTTTCACTCCGCCTCCTTCCCATCAGTCCCTCTGCACTCTAGAGAGTTTCAATTCTACTTTCTGTGTTTTATATATATTTATATAAAATCTAGGAATGATAAGAAGAAATCATAACATTTGTCTTTCTAAAACAGGCTATTTTCCCACATACAACATAACCTCACTATGACTAAAAAAATAATCTATTATATGTATCTGCCTTTTCCTTATCTGGTCCTCTGCAGTCAGAGACTAGGTTGGCTCCATTGTGAATAGCACCTCAGTAGACATGACATGTGAGTGTCTCTGTGATGTATGGACTTGGAGTCCTTCCCGTAAATCCCCAGGAGCGAGCGGTACAGCTGGGCCATGAGGCAGATGTATTTTGAGAAACCTGCACTCTGACTCCCATAGTGACTGGACTAGCCCACCCTCACACCGGCACTGTATAGGGCTCCCCTTTTGTTCGTAGCACTGCCAGCATCTGCCGCTGCTTGTTTCTCAGCCCCTGACACTCTGGCTGGGGTACGATGGACTCTCGGTGTGGGGTGTTTTATTTTCAGAGTTTTGTCGTTGGTGTTGGCTCTATTGTTCCATTTTTGAAACAGGGTTTTATATAGCCCAGGCTAGCCTCAAAGTTGCTATGAGGCTGAGAATGACCTTCATCTTCTGAACCCTCTGCTCTACCTCACCAGTGCTGGGTTGATAACTATGTGTCACCATACATGCGAAGATGGCCTCCCACCCCGTGAGCTTTCTTCATTCAGTTAACTGTTTCCTTTGCCGTTCAAAAGCTTTTTAATTTCATGAGGTCCCATTTGTCGAATGTTGGCCTTAGTTCTTGAATGAATTAGGATCTATTCAGCCAGCAAGCCCCTCTACCTTTATCTACTCTAGCCTCTAGCTCAAAGTCTTTGATGCATTTGAAATTTCATGTGTGTGTGTGTGAGAGAGAGAGAGAGAATGTGTATTAATGTGTGTGTTTATGTGTGAGTGTGTATGTGAGAGAGAGAAAATGTGTGTGTGAGTATGTATGTGACTGTGTATGAATATATGTGTGTTTGTATATGTGTGTGTGTGAGAGAGAGAATGTGTATGAGCATGTGTGTGTCAGTATGTGTGTGAATGCGTGTGCATGTGAGTGAGGAGAGAGAATGTATGTGTGTATGTGTGAATGTATGCTGTGAAGGTCAGAAAGGGATGTCAGATCCTCTTGGGCTGGAGTTAGAGATAGTTGTAAGCCGAGGATGTTGAAAACCAAACTTAGGTCTCTGGAAGAATAGAAAATGCTCTTAATTACTGAGCCACCTCCCAGCTTTGACGCTGGTTCCTGTGCAGGGGGCCTGCAGGGACCTAGTTTCCTACTTCTGCATGCAGATACTCTTGTCCCCTCCCCCACCTCCCCAGCTCCATTTGTTGGGGAGGCTGCTTTTTCTCCAATGTGTATTTTTGGCATCTTTGTTGAAAATCAGGTGGCTGTAGCTGCATTGGTTTATATCTGGGTCTTCTATTCTATTCCACTGATCTATGGGTCTATTTCTGTGCCAGAACTATTCTGGTTTTGTTACTATGACTGTGTAATAGAACTTAAAATCTGGTATGGTGATATCTCCAGGATTGTTTTGTTGTTATTTTGTTTGTTCTGGGTTGCTTTAGTTGTTTTGAGTCTTTTGTGCCTCCATATGTAGTTTAGGTTGCTCTCTCTCTCTCTCTCTCTCTCTCTCTCTCTCTCTGTGGTATGTGTATGTGGGGTGTGTGTGTGTGTGTGGTATGTGTATGTAGGGTGTGTGGTGTGTGTGTGTGTGTGTGTGTGTGTGGTATGTGTATGTGGGGTGTGTGTGTGTGTGTGTGTGTGTGTGTGTGTGTGTGTGTTGTATTTTGGTTTTTTTTTTTCTATTCCCATGAAGGATGGCATTGGAATTTTGGTGGAGAGTCCATCGATCCAAAGATTTACTTAGATCTTTTCACAATATTAAGACTGCCAACTTCTGGGGTTGGGGATTTAGCTCAGTGGTAGAGCGCTTGCCTAGGAAGCGCAAGGCCCTGGGTTCGGTCCCCAGCTCCGAAAAAAAAAAAAAAAAAAGACTGCCAACTTCTTCAGGGAAGTGTATGGTGTAACGGAAAGTGAATTTAGAGGAAGATAAGTACAGTGTATAGAACATTCCAAAAAGGGGCTGTGTCAGTTAGGGTTTTACTGCTGTGAAGAGGCACCATGACCAAGGCAACTCTTTTAAGAACAACAGGTTCAGAGGTTCAGTCCATTATCATCAAGTAGACATGGTGCAGGAGGAACTAAGAGTTCTACATCTTCATCTGAAGGCAGCAAAAAGGGGAAGACTGACTCCCAAGTGGTTAGAGGAGTGCCCACAACCACAGTGACACACTTCCTGCAACAAGGCCGCACATCCTACTAGTGCCACTCATTGGGCCAAGTGTATTCAAAACACCACAGGATCCCAACATCTCACCTGTTGTTTTTTGGCAATGCTCTGTAGTGCTGGAGGAGGCACCCTGTGCTCATAGCCAGTGATGATGTCTCTCCCACCCCACATGTCTGGACATTGTAACAACTCATTGTCCCTCCCAAGGCCACTGAGCACCAGCGGTAAGATTCCCAGAAAGCCCTTGTTGTGTTCTAGATATGAGGTGTTCCCCAAAAGACTCTTGTACAGATGGCTTTGTCCCCAGCTAGTGGCATTCTTCAGGGAACTCTGGAGTCTTCAGGAAGTAGGTATCAGGGACAACTTCTTGTCCCACACTTATTCTGACCCCTGTCCTCCACAAGGTAAGCAGACTTAGCCACTGGCTCCTGTGGCCAGGCTGTTCCTATCACATGCCAGAGTCTGTAGAAACGGGACTGTGAACTGAAACCTCAAAGACCATGAGCCAGAAATAAGTCCTCCCTCATAGACCATAGGCCAGAAGTAAGTTCTCTCATGAGCTGTCCTCTTAGGCTTTGTCACAGTGGAGAAACTGACCAGCAGATTGTCACCCAAGGCCAAGTAACCTTATCTGTACTGACAGGACCGCTCTCCATACTACCTTTTCAGGGGAGACATCCTAGGAAGTCTCCCCACTGCCTCAGGAGACATCAGCTTTAACATTCATTACCTGTACCTGCTGCCCAGGGTTCATCTACCCATTGGGCAATTCCAGCTCACCCTTGACTCTATCTATGGTGGAAACCAAGTCAAGCCATGGGAATGACGTTCCTGACAGAAAAGTCAACCAGACCAAGGCCTTCCCTGCACAGCCCACTCTTGTCTGTCATGGAGATGTTGTAACCAATTACTGCAGACTCAGGGACCTAAGATAAGGACACTGGATACATATTATATTATAATATATACTATATAATGTGTGTTTTAGTGAGTCAGAGATATCAAGCAGCCTGTCTGAGGTCACACAGCTAGGAAGGAGCACCAGGTCTACCTTCCCTATCACGCGTAGTGGTTTAGAACAAGTTCTATCCCGTGTAAATTAAGGGAGATGCGTCAGAGAAAAACGGGACACACACATGGGCTCACAGACTGTACAGGCAAGAGGACAGGGAGCCTCTGGAGTTCCCATGAGCTCCAGGGAGAACGGGAGGGAGGTAGCAGGGAGGTCAGGAGGTGGCCCAATAGGGAAGGGTCTGGGCAGCCTGCAGTATGTTTTCTTTAAACAAAATTTTTTTATTAAATTGTGCTTATCTCTTGTAGCGATGGGGAAGATGGCATGCATGCCACAGCCAGCACGTGGAGGTCAGGGAGAGCCTGTGGGGGTTGTTTCTCTCCTTCAATCACGTGGGTTCCAGGTCAAACTCAGGAGTCAGGCTCAGCAGCACACACCTCTACCTGCTGAACCGCCGTGCTTACAGCCTACCCTTCTTTATTGCTGTGGGACTCAAGTGCAGCTCGGTCATAGAGCACTAGCCGAGCCTCTGAAAGGCTCTAGGGTCCATCCCAATCACCATAGCAAACAAAATGATGATGATGATGGTGGTGGTGGTGATGATGATGATGATGATGATGATGATGATGATGATGATGATAGGCTGGCAGTTAGGAACTTTATAGAAGACCAAATGGAGTGATGTATATCAAAGTAACCAGACTGTGTAACCAAATGCCAAGGTCAGGACAGGTAAAGACAGGCTGATGGACAGTCCCAAGCTGAAGGAGAATATTAGGATACACCACATGATACAAGGCATAACTGGGCTTTTCTTTTGGAACCATGGGTGGAATTCGAGTGAGGTCTTCTGCTGAGGTTCTCCTCAGAAAGTCGGAGATGAGCCTGGCAAAGGCCGTCAGAATGTTAAGAGTGAAGGAGACCCATGGCTGGACCTTACTCAGGCATCCTATAGAAAGCATGCACCAGCATTTATGTGTGTGCAGGATGCCCAGGACTCTGACTCTACATCCTTCTGCACACGGAGAGGGTCTGCCCCTGCCCCAGATGGCTCACCCTTTACACAGATCTTTTCTCTTCAGTACAAATGGGACGGAGACAGTGGTCCAGGGTCCTTCAGGAACAACAGCAAGAAGCAACCTGTTCAGGTTTGGCCCAGACACTGTTATCTTTCTGGATGCCTCTGAGGTGCAGATGACTAAATCCATGAATTAGGAACTGAAAGACAATGGCCTGATGTGCATCGATGAAGAACAGAACTACTGCTACCATAGAAGGAAGGTGGGCGAGCCTGTGTCGCAGTGGCCATGTTCCTGAGGCTGGAAAATGAAGGGGAAGCTGCACCAGGTGGGATTCAGGAGAGGGCGTATGGGGTTTGTAGCAGACACAGGCATAGAGTGGGAATCCTCGGGGAGTGAACGGAGTGAAAAAGCCTGAACGCAGGGCCCTCCGGATACACGAGTGCTGTGGCTTCAGAGAGAACTATTGCAAGGATGTTTAAATCATCGTAGCAATAAAAAATAATCACAGCCTTTAAAAAGCAACCCAGCACAATAAATGTTTACAGCACAGAAGAAATTAGGGTGACTGCAGTCCCCTGAGAGTTCCCTGGGACTCTATCTTTTCTTCTCATCCTAACCCTGTGATGTGGGCATCATCGTCCACATGTAAAGCATGAGGTAAGTAAGGCTGAGAGAGAGGAAGTGGCTGGCCCACGGCTCCACAGTCAGCCAGCAGTGTAGCCCACGTGGAACTCACTTCATCCCGGCTGGAGAAGTTGTCTGGAGTTCCTGTTTTCCGTCACATCTTGCCCTGCTTCCCACAGGACTGAAGTCTCTCCCCTCTGAAGGGAAGCCACACAGCTGTTTTCTCCTGACAGCTGCGAGGCTGGTCTCCAAGGAGTGAGTACTTGATTGCCAACCCTGCCCCTTCCAGGAAAGAGCCTGGGACTTACAGGATCCACCCACCCACGCTCCTCCTCTGACATGGGAAAGTAGACCTGACGTTTCCAAGAGAAACCCCTGGCTCCCCTGCATTCTCCTTTCCTCACCAAAAGAGAGTAGGGCTCAGCACCCTCAGGCCTTACCCACTCCCTGGAAGGATCCAGCTGGGCCTGCCAGCATTCTCATTGTTGCTAAGGGGCTCTGGTCCTGTGGCTGTGTATCAGCAAGGCCCTATGGATTCCAGACGTTACCCCTACAGAGCCAGCATACCTAAAACCCAGGAAAGCTGATCTCCCATCATCTTCAAGGCAGGACCGTAGAGGTTTCAAAGAGTGAGGGAGCCTGTCTGAGGGGAAGTGACTTAGCTGAGAGCCGCTCAGTACCTCTGCACAATAATCATTCTTTGAATGGACTCAATCTCCCTGCTCTCTTAGAGATACTAACCACAGAGCTTTGTCTGCCTCTGGGCTTCATCAACTTGGGTGAGGCTGACAGAGGATTGCATCCCTGGTAGCTTCCTGGTAGGCCCTGAGCTCCAACATCCATCCCTTTGCATCTGTTTGTTCTGTTCCTGCTAGCCTTTCTCTGACACACCCAGTCCTGGCTGACCAAGGCCAAGTACAGGGCCCGGAAACACCCTGCTCCCAATCCCTACTAAGGAAATGGAAAAAGGGAAAATGGAGACTGGGTGGGTGGGTGGGTGCGGCTGGGTGCAGCTGGCCTGGAGAACAGAGAGCTGTCTCTTGGCAGGTGGAGGTCTTGGCGCTCTTGAACTTGGAGCCCTGACACTTCCTCTGTTCACCACACAGCCCAAAAGAAAGACTGGTGTTGTCTAGCCTGTGGCTGTAGACACTGCAAGCGTCCACTGCATCAGCCAGGCGCAGCTGCCTGCCTGGACCAATGACCCCACATCTCCATTCAGCACAATGAAGAATGCTTGCATCTCTGTTTTTGCACACAACGTCGGGGGACTACTTTGTAATAGGCGATTTCAAAGGTGGGGTGGGACAGTCCATGGAAAAACAGTGGAGGAAAAAAATCTATCATTTTTGAAGCAGAATGAGAATGACTAATGGGATTGTGGTATGATGTCGTCTCCCTCTTTTGTGCACGGTGTGTGCTTCTCTCTCCCTCCTGCAAAATCCAATACTCACACTCCTGGTTTGTAGGTCTCCTAGGTGGCTTTTGCCAGTGCTGTCTCTCGGAGAGAAATCTCAGCCTTTTCGCATCCTTAGGTGACCTCAGGGTCATCGTAGTGACATCCAAATAGCAGACCGAGAGAAAGGAAAATGGCAACCCACTACTTAGCCTTCATGTCCACTTTACATTGGTGAGAATTAGTCACATGGCATTGCCACCATATGCTATAAAGACCTTGTTGGGCAACTGACTATCTCAAGGCAGCTCCTGCTAGGTCAAGGGTAACGGCTGAAGGGGTGGGCACAAAGTCTTCAAACTTACTCCACTACAATAGAATGTTCTAGGTAATTGTTCTTGGAGAAATGAAGGGGACAGGAGAGAAGCCTCGGGCCACCAGAGCTCCCCCACATCTCCCCTTCAACACCCTGGTGCCCACGTTCACTCTTCACATCCAAAGTGGTTTGGCAAAACGTTGCTGGTGAGAAGAAATGGACCCAAAGTACACAGATCTCTCTGAATTATTTCACTGTGTAAAGATTGACTGTTATCTCTAAGTTTTTTCAACTCAGGGGGTGGGGAGTCTCATTTGCCTTATGTCTCCGTGATAAACATCGTGAGCAGGGCCAGGTTGGGGTGGGAAGGGTCTGGTTTGGGTTTGGTTTGGTTTTTCTGCTTAGAGGTCCATCATCGGAAGCAAAGGTTCAAGGCTGGATTCAGAAGAAAGTGAAGCAGGGGCCGCATGGGAGTGCTAACTGCTTACTTCCCCTGGTTTGCTACCTTTTTAAGGTAGCCCAGGACCACCTAGCTAGGGATAGAGATAGGCACATTTGAGTGGACTCTCTCACATCAACCAGCAGCCGAAACTGTGCCCCACAGACATACCTGCAATGCAGTCTGAGGAGGGAGTTCCTCCAGATGCCCTCTCTCCAGGAATGGCTGGGGATATGTCAAGTTGATCAAAAACTGTAACAGGCAGAGAGCAAGTGTGTGTGAGTGTGTGTGTGTGTGTGTGTGTGTGCGTGTGCATGTGTGTACATACACACGAGTGTGGTGCTTTGAATAAGAATGGCCCTCATAGACTCATATAAGTTGAATGCTTAGGCACAAGTTAGTGGAACAATTTGGGAATAATTAGGAGGTGTGGCATTGTGAGAGGAAGCCCAATATCTCTCTGTCTCCCTCTGTCTCTGTCTCTCTGTATCTCTGTCTCTGTATGTGTGTGTACATATATGCCTTTGTCTCTGTTTATCCGTCTATCTGCCTTTCTCTGTCTCTCTCTCTGTCTCTGTCTCTCTCTGTCTGTCTCTGTCTCTCTGTCTCTCTGACTCTCTGTTTCTCTCTCTCTAACACACACACACACACACACACACACACACACACACACACACATACACGCACTCACGCACGCTTTCTCTGCCTGCTGCCTTTGGATCCAACTGTAAAATTCTCTCAGCTACTGCCCCAGCACTATGCCTGTCTGCTTTCACCCCCATGATGTCCATGGACTAAACCTCTGAAACTGTGAGCAAGTTCCCAATCAAATGCTTTCTTCTATAAGAGTTATCATAGTCACGGTGTCTTCTCATAACAATAGAACAGTAACTAAGGTGTGTGTGTGTGTGTGTGTGTGTGTGTGTGTGTGTGTATGTGCGTGCACACGCATGTGCTCACCAGGGGATAGACCACAAGCATGTGCTTTACCACTGAACTATACCCTGAGTCCTAGAATATATTCTTAAATCGCTCTTTTCTTATACAAAAACAGCAGACATTGTCTAGCCTGCCCTTCATTAAGCATGTGTCTCGAAGACTTTCCTCAGCTAATTACCAGTATATCTCTTGACTTTGGTCCTGGTCTGTCTTTGTCTATATCATCATGTATCTAACCTGTCCACTACTGTCGGAATTTGGGACCCAAAGGGGAAGGTACCTGGAAGGAAGTAGAAGGAATGACTTGTATTTTGTGACCTTTCTGGGAGGACATGAACGAATGTCTGTGCATCCCAGATAGATGCCAACAAGAGCTCCAGAAACAACTCCATCCGCGCCTTGGTTAACAAGCCACTGAATTTAACTGGGGTCACTCGCAAGGATGTGGGCAACTGATGCACCTACGCCTGTCAGGAGACTCTTTCCCCACAGCAGCTCTTTACAGCTGGTTTATCAGAGGTGGGGATGAGAGCCTGGTGAGACCTCCTGCCCATGTTCTTCTGACTCATGAGCCCTTCTCCCTTCCATGAAGGACTGTCAGAGGACCGGATCTTGTGAGGGTCTTGTGTGGGTGATTGCGGATGCTCAAGTTTCAAAATAGCAATGGCCACGTAACGCACAGAGGACTGAACTCTGCAGCTGCTGGTTTGCAAGGGTTAGCCTTCCCCTTTCTCTGTACATCTCTGTACACCGGCTCCTTGGGAAGGGGCTGCCTCGATGATCAGCTCTCTTGGCTCAGAAAGTCTGTGTCTGAGGTGGTACTCAATGTTGGGTCATGGAACCAGCAGGGTCAAGAGGGTCAGTTCAGTTGAGGCTACTTGGACTGCAGCCTTGGCCCTTCTGCTGAGCCCTAGCTGACCCTTGCCATGAAACATCTCCTTGACCCTTAGATGGACTGCCTATTTCTCCAGGGAAACGAGACTAGTGGAAGCAATAGCAAGGGGTTCACTTAAGGAATCTTCTCGTGATTTAGGGGTGGCATATTCTGAATCTGAAGTGGCCACAGGATGGAGAGCTACCGTTCCTTGGTGCAGGTGGAGTGTCCAGTCTTGGGAGGGAGGAGTCAGTATTTGCTTTCAGGGTTTCAG
The DNA here is from genome assembly GCF_021556685.1 of Rattus norvegicus. Taxonomy (NCBI): domain Eukaryota; kingdom Metazoa; phylum Chordata; class Mammalia; order Rodentia; family Muridae; genus Rattus; species Rattus norvegicus. Next base: position 22,867,031 of record NC_141543.1, read on the forward strand.
CTGTCAGTGTGTACTCCCATGTAATCAAGGGTGATGTCTCCTGTGTATTAGTGGCCTATGGTGACATCTAGACTCTATGGGATACGCTGGGCTTGGCAGCTCAGCTGAAATGACATACTCAAGCAGGCTTCTCAGCAGCCACAGCGCCCGGGAGAAGACAGTGCGAGCACAGGATCCGACATAGCACACGGCGTGATGCCTGGACCATATCTACATCAGTCTGCCAGCTGTGGCACTGGGGACACCGCAAGGCTCTGAGGATGCTTAGGAGTAGAGAGGATACTGTGCAGGGCCCTGACAGGGGCTATGAGAGACTGGAGATCACGGTGACACAGGCAGGCACAGAGGCTGTGCAAGCCCAGAGCCATACCAGGTTGTTGTCCTGTGTCCTCGAAAGACTGATGGTCCCATTAGCTCAAGCTTTGCACTGAGCCTTGCCAACGCCCCACCCCCACCCCCGCCACCACTCAGCCCGGAATGGCAGGAGGTGGCTGTCCCAACTCTTCTACACTGTGAGCCCTCCGCATATGTCAGCCTTGCCTCTGCAGATACAACCAACCTGGGTCAAAAGTATTTAAGTCTGTGTGCCTCTGTACAAGACGTGTAGGGACTTTGAAAAATCACTGCTGTCCCCAAAGGCCAGTCTGAGAATAGCTGCCTTCACATCTCCATAGGTGCTGTGAGCCATCTAGATGTGGCTTAAAGTACAGGTTCCATGCATACAGTGGTGCTTTATATACGAGATTTGGTGGATGTTGGGATCCCTGGGGGGCTTGGGAACCTCCCCTGCCTATACTGAGGAACAACTGCAGAGAGAAGTCACACAGGGCTGGAAGTGGTGGGCTGAGATCTGAGTCCAAGCAGCTGGCTCCAGGGCCCATGGGAGGGGGAGGGGACCAGGAGTCATGAATAATTGCAGGGTCCTGGGAAGAATTGCTTGGAGGCTGGGGAGTGGGCGGAGGGTTCAGAGGGGTTCATAGAATCTGAGGAAGCAAAGAAAGCCCTGTGGGGGTCGGGACCAACTGCGGGTGGCCATGCCAAAGACAGACTTAGAACACGGCAGAAGTCAGCTGTGTCGGTCATTATTCATGGAGCACACTCAGGCTAGATACCCCAGTCCCTCAAAGAGACCATAGTCATTTTCCTTAGGGGGGACCTAAGGCTGTGTTGGCTAGGCAACCCCCAGCTGAGGGAAACTAGGCACACAGCTGCCCCAGCTGCCTGTATTGCCACCCCAGTTGAAGCAGAGTTTTGTTAGCAAGGATGGGCTGGTGTATGCAGTCTTAGATAGTAGCCCAAATTGACATGAATAATGAATGATGACTGAGTCTTGCATGGACTGTATATGCACATGCATACACACACAAAGACATGCATGCACACCTGCATACATGCACATGCACCTGCATACACACATGCACACACATACATGCACACACACATATATGCACATATACATGCACAGACACATGCACATGTACACACATGCACATATATACACAGATGTATATGAACACACACACATTCATACATGCTCATGCACATACACAGGCTCATACACATGCACATGTATACACACACTCATGGACATGCAAACACTCACATGCACTTACATGCGTATATGTATACATACACATGTATATACTCACATGCATATACACACGCAAATGCATATACATGTGCACACACATGCACATGCATACACACAAAAGGACATGCATGCAGACACACGGACATGCTCACCCATGCACACACACACACACACACACACACACACACACAGGCTCAGTGGCTCCCAGGAATCTTAAAAGCCATCTCACTCTCCATCCATAGCCCATTCATCATTCCAAACTCCTTGCCCAGCTCTGCCTCTGCCTCTGCCTCTGCCTCTGCCCCTGCCCCTGCCTCTGCCCCTGCCCCTGCCCCTGCCCCTGCCCCTGCCCCTGCCCCTGCCTCTGCCTCTGCCTCTGCCTCTGCCCCTGCCCCTGCCCCTGCCCCTGCCCCTGCCCCTGCCTCTGCCTCTGCCCCTGCCCCTGCCCCTGCCTCTGCCTCTGCCTCTGCCTCTGCCTCTGCCTCTGCCCCTGCCCCTGCCTCTGCCTCTGCCTCTGCCTCTGCCTCTGCCTCTGGTCCCTGCCCCCACCACAACTCTGATGTGTACTTTATTCCCTGGGCTAGCCTGCTTCAATTGCTCCATTCTTGGCCACAGTCCACACCCAGCCAAAACTTGTTTCTGTTTTTAACTGTGGTCCCTTCCAGAGCCTCTGCCCTCTAGACCTTCATCCCCCCACCACTTTCCCAGAGGGTCCCTAAGACCCAAAGGCCAGAGAGACAGAATGACATCATATGTGCTGTGGCCCTCACTGGGCCCAATTATCCGACTATTAGTGGAAACGCCTCACATTTTCCCACAGGAAAGCACCCACCCTGTACCCAAGTCGGCTGCTTCTGGAGATCTTGGCAAAGTCCACAGGCCTAAAGAAATGTGAGTTTCCTCCCCAAGGGCCTGACCCTCTCTAGGCCGATTGGTTCTGTCCACACTTCCTGTGTGCACATGGGGGTCAGAGGGAGAGGAGGAGGGAGTGTGCTTTCAACAGGGAGGGGGTCAGTGCCAGGGATAGGGAAAGACATGCCTGTCAGTCCACAAGCATGCCTCCAGCCCCTGGTCTCCCCAGGGACTCTGGGAGAGCGACTCCATGCACTGGGGATCCTACTGTCTCTTTTACATTGTGGATCATAGCGTGCACACCTCATTAAATCCTTTGGGCATCTGAAAGACAGCACTGGTCCTGCATCAAGATGAGTCCTAGACCCACAGAACACAGCCCAAGGCCACACATGAGCAGGCCAGTGTCAGGCCTAGGTGGGCGACACTGTCTCTGGAGTTCAAAGCTGTGAAACTGCCCCAGCCTGGCTGACTGGGTGGATGCCAGTCATGCCTGGAGACACCGGATTCCAAACCTGACTTTCGAGCAATGGCAAACCATCTTGGGCATCTTTCTCGGCTGATAAAAAGGCATATTAGCTCCAAGCTGCTCTGAAGATTACCAGAGAGTGAACCCCACTACTGCCTTCCGGGGTTGCAGCCCATACCTGTCCAGCTCCTGTCCCATTATCTACTAAGGATTTCCTTCTTTTAATGGACTGGTATTGTAGCATATTATTTTTAAATTTTACATGATCATAAGGATATAGCCATAATAACACGAGGATATGGCCATCAATATTCAGGACACTGTGACAGCCCACACAATGGAGTGGACAGGGAGGCAGCTGAGAGGAAGTGCTGAAGGCCCCTCCCACCAAGCTGCCTCCGTGAGCTTCCTGCCCTCCTCACTCGGGAGCTCTGAGTGGAAATGCTGACTGCTGCCTTCTGCCCCACTCCTCAGGAAGCAAACATCCTGGGGAAGAAGCTTGCTCACCTCCTCCGAAGGCCGAAAGACTCCCCTGCACAACTCCCAGTAAATGTGTGTTTCCTGCCCATTCTCTGCTGACCTCAAGTAAATATGACATACATGACACATGATATACTAACCTTGACACATTGTCCCTGGCAACTGTCCTGAGCCTTCTCACCAAGATCCTGACGTACTCCTAAGACAATGCTTCTCAACCTTCCTAACATGGCATCCTTTAATGCAATTCCTTAGGTTGAGGTGGCCCCCAAACATAAAACTATTTTTGTGGCTACTTCATAACTCTAATTTCACTACAGTTATGAATTGTAACATAAGTATCTGTGTTTTCCAATGTTTTTAGGTGACCCTTATGAAAGAATTGTTCAATATCCCCCTCTCCAAAGAGATCACGATCCACAGGTTGAGAACTATTACTGTAAGACCTTTCTAGTTCCATATTGCTCAGAGTTTACACATCACTGTGTTCCAACCACCGCATGGCTATCGAGGTGTATCTTCAGTCACCTCCCCATAGATAGAACCCTCCTCTGCCTGTCCCTACAGGCTGAACGCCCTAAGGCAAGGGATTCAACTTATCTGAGTCTAAGCTGCAAGAAGGCAGAACTACATGATCAAGAGGGTGATCAAAAGAGGTCCCTGTTTCTAGTGGCCCACTAGAACACATTTCCCCTGGCGATCTTGAGTGTGCTCCTCTGGTCTGGACTAATGTTTGCAGCAGCTCTTGCCTCTGTGCCTTCTGGAAGCTTTCTTGAAATTGCTCCACTGTGCTTCCTCCTTTCTGAGGCCCTGTGCCAGCCTACAGCTCAGCGCTCAGCTCAGTGCCTTCCTGTAAGAAACTCTACTCCCACTCCAGACTATGGACCCATGGGCCAATGACTTCCTCTGGTCAAATAGCCCTTTCAAGGATTCTGTCCTCTTACCTGAACTGTAGTCCCTCTGGTTTGAGCTGTGTCCCTTCTGCTGTTCTTGTGGTCACAGACTGTCCCACAGATCCCAGAAGAAAGCCAGAGCACCAGAGACGGACCTGTGGTTACCATGCCTGAGCTCGCCAGCCTCAGGGAAATGCTGCTGCAGCCCCTCTTCTCCATAACTTGCCGGTGGTCCTACAGAGCACGGCCCTCTCTGTCCTCTCCTCTGAGCCCCCACCCTCCATCTCATTCCATTTACGATGCTTTCTCCCGTGAAGCAGACAGGACAAGCCTCATCCCAGTCACCAGGAAACCCAGGTCAAGGACTGGGTAAGACTTATCCTAGCTGCCCAAACCCAGAAGACTCAGGGCCACAGGCAGTGGGTGAAACTCAGCATTGGCCAAGGTTCTCCAGTAACTGATTCCTCCTCCAGGAGTACTCAAAAGCAGGACACCTACTTCTACTTAAGTTGTTTCTCAAGGCACTTCACTGTCCCACCTTCAACCCCTCACTGCCACCTACCCAACCTAGCACTGTCACCATTCTTATTGCTGAAAAGCAACCGGAAGCCCCACAAAACTGAGTGACAACCCCCACAGCAGCAGGAGCTGGGTCCATGCCGTGTCAAAGACACCACATCTACCCTAGCATGTGCCACAGCCCAGTGTGGCTGCCACAGAGATGCCCACTCCTAAGAGCCAGGGAACTCCAACCTGGTGACAGTGGTGTCCCTTGGCAGGGTTATACCTGTGCCTGTCATCACAACTCTGAAATCCTGCCCCTTTGGATGCCTTTAGCTTCTTGTTGGGCATTGGGCAGTAATCAAAACCTTCTAGCATATTCTTCATATTGAGATAGACAATTTGCTTCCATGGCTTACATCGGCACAGACTGGTTGTGCCTGCCTCTTTGGGGTTTCTTAGGGGTCCTCAGGCTCTGCCTTTGCCTTATCTCCTTTAAGCGTCTCCTCCTCCTAGTGTAGGCAAGACAAGGGACATGCTTAGCAACAGTAGCCCAGGGGTCTCGGGTCTCGGGCCTTCCATCTCACTCTCTTTACATTTTATGAAGTAATTGGATAGCTTGAGCTTTTATGGGGGTTCTCAAAAGATCATGAAGTGGCCACCAACTCCTAAATCCTTTTTATGATGATATGTTTGGGTGTTTGATTTTACAGGCTGCTTTCCTGCTTCTAGTTTGTCTGTCTGCCTGCCTGCAAGTATTCATGTAGGTATGTATGTATGTATGTATGTATGTATGTATGCATGCATGCATATATGTGTGCGTACATTATGCATGTATATATTATGCATGTATATGTATGTGTGTATATGCATGCATTTATGTATGTATATGTGTATGTATATACATGCATATATGTGTGTATGTATGTGTGTGTATGTGTATATGTGTGTATGTATGTATGTATGTATGTATGTATGCATGCATGCATGCATGTATGTTGGTTGGTTTTTGTGGTAGGGTCTCAATGTGTAACCCAGATGATCTCTGAACTTTCAATCCTCCTGCCTTGACTTCCAGAGCACTGGGGTCATAAGTCTGCATATCCAGCCAGGCTCCAAACTTACATTTTTAAAAGATGAGGTGAGAAGGACAGTTTTTTTACAAATTGTATCTATATTCTATCTATCTTGAGATAGGGAGAGGTGATGAATGATCTGATAGATATGTAGAGGCACGCCGGCTAAGCCGATGATGTCAGATGATTGATGGACAGATGACAGAACTCCTGACGCCAGAACGCTTATCTCTGCCCATATCTTGTGACTTCACCTGGACAAATGCCCAGATGGAGAACTGAGGTGAGGCCAAGGATAACGGAACAGTTTAGATTCTTGTTTGGTTGCTCGTTCATTGATTATGCTTTTGATTGGGCTGGGTTTCTGTGAAACCCGGGCTAGCTTCAAACTTGCTATGCATCAGAGGCTACCCTTGAACCCTCAATCTCCCTGTCTCAGCCAGGATAACAGAAGCATGGCACCTACTTCTCAGTGGCCCCCACCTCACTGGCGCTGAAAGCACGCCCCTTCTATTCTCTGCCTATTTATCTGGTGCTGGGTCGCAGGTCACAGGTCATGGGCCTCTTGTGGAAACTCCCATCAGCAGAGCTGTGGCTTCTTATCAGAGACTGATAGCACTAATGGCTCTGAGGTCGTGGGACACACAGAGTAGAGATGGGACCATGAATGTCTGTCCTGCAGAGATCCAAGCAGACCTATCAAACACCCTTCCCAACCAAGTGACCATTCTCACGGTCTGTAGCTGTGTGACCCCTTGTAAACCACTCCAGCAGAGCTGAACCCGGGTTCTCTCAAGCATGACACAGGGGTGGAGACCACGTATGTGGTGCTGTACCCCAGGCCTGGCAACATGTGAGGAGATGATAGGGGAGAAGCAAGTCCACAGAACACAGAGCTGTCTAATTCCAACCTGCTCTGAACTAAGCTTTCCCCTGCTCACAGGGAACTGCATGTTCCTCCAATGCCTGTGCAGAGGGAAGGAGGCCTCCATGTTGTGTGCTTATACCACTGTGCACACCACCACATGGGCCATACACACCCACTATGCACACCACCACATGGGCCATACACACCCACTATGCACACCACCACATGGGCCATACACACCCACTATGCACACCACCACATGGGCCATACACACCCACTATGCACACCACCACATGGGCCATACACACCCACTATGCGTCCCACTACCTGTACCACCTGTACCCACTATGGCCCCACCCTGCACCCACTTTCCCCCACCCTGCCCCTACTTTCCCCCCAACCCTGCACCACACCATCATTTCAGTGCTTTGAGCACAGGAACCCATAGCCTCTGTGCCGCCTGCCCATTCCCATCTGGATTAATCCTTCTGACCTCAGATCGGGCTCCCTTCCTCCTTCCTGGTTGGTCTCCCAAAGTAAGATCATCTCATCCCTACCCTAACTCTCATTCCCTGCACTCCCTTCTCCATTTGTCTGGTTTTTTATTAATTGGAAACAATTCTGAGAACTTCATATAAGTACTCTATTTACATGATTTTCTCCTGCTCACCTCCCCAACTCCTCCCATGCCCCTCCCACTTCCTCTCAAGTCCATGGCATCTTCTTCTGTAATTATTACTATTACACACACATGCACACACTACACACACACACATACATGCACATGCATGCACACGCACACACACATACATGCACATGCACACACACGCACACACATACACATAGGGTAGTATAAATGAATGTAATCCACAAAGTTCATTTAACAGTGCTCATGTGTACGCATGTTGTGGGCTGACCACTTGGGACTGGATAACCTAGCAGGAGCCTCGTTCCCGTGGAAAACCGATCCTTCCTCTCTCAGCAGCCATTGGTTGCCTGGAGCTCTTCATGTAGATGCAGAGCCTTGTGAAATTTCCCCCAGACCACTTTAGCCTGTCAGCTGGTGCTGTCACTACAGCCATACTGTGGAGATTCAATGGGTGTGGCTTCCCTGCCACATCCAGGAGACACAGTGTTGCAACGGGATTCCTGGTCCTCTGTCTCTTACAATCTCTGTCCCCCTTCTGAAAATGTTCTGTGAGGCTTGGGTAGGAGTTGAGTTGCAGATGTGCCAGTAAGGGTTGGGCACCCATGGCCACTTATTTTCTGCATTTATCATCTCCATCTACTGGGGGAAAAAAATAGCTGAGAGCTACATTTATCTGGCTGGCTTGGTGTGCAAGCTGTGTGGCCCCAGGCAGGCCTGGGAGTGTGCGGATGTCACGGGCAGGCGGATGGGTCTGGGTCACTCAGCAGGGTGGGTTGGTACACAGGGTCCCTTTATTTTCCCCACAGGACTTCATCCTACTTAGGATAATTCTGTTCATTTTGCTTGCTTCTCAGATATAGCATAAGCCCCAGTGCAGACCTGCACGGAGCGTCCTGGGAAGCTCAAGAACTCTCGCTTCCACACAGTCCCAGGCTGCTCATACCATAGCTGTCACCTCTCTGGTCATACAATGGTCTATCCATGTGACAACATGATGGTGTGGGATGTCCTGTTCCCCTGCAGCACAGATCTTTTGGGAAGGGTCTCTTGGGATCAGGAAGAAACACTGCAGGCATCAGTCGTGGGGTGAGGCATCACCGAATCTCTTAGTCTTCGCTCCCTGCCCAGTAGGGCTTGCTGCTCAGGCTCCTTAGGGCCTGTGAATAAGTGACAACATGACATATGGGTCCCTTCAGAGTCTCCCAGTCCCTGGAAAGAGTCTTTCTCTGTGCTCTTTGGATTCTCTGACTTGGTCTCTTTCTCTGCAGGTGAGTCACCCCTGCTAATGCTCTCTGCTTGGAGACCAGGGAAGAGACTCCTAAGACTGTGGGAGGCTTGCTGGCAAAGCAGACTCAGGAACAGCATGTCCAGGCTGGCTTGGATCATTCTAGAAGAAATCTTCAGATGTCAGATAGATCCCCATTCCTCCCCAGGAAGACCCAGACCAGCTCTGAGACAGACTTGTGAACAAGCAGCACAGAGCCAGGCTTGCCTGGACATCACCCTGTCCCTTTGAGAGCCATGCACATGCTAGCTCTGGCTATAGAGGGAGCCCTACACATCCTCACCCTCTTCCTCTAAGCCTAGAGAGGCTCTGTAGATGAGCAGTGAGAAACATGAACATCCGGTTGTCACAGGGCCAGCAAGTGACAGGTCTGTCTGCCCCGAACTGTTTTGTCTATGGCATCAGAAAGGTGACACTAGGAATTTAGGTAGAAATTCTAGGATGCACCCCCTCCAGTCATTCCAAGGCTGAAAGGCATATTCAACTCCAGAGGCCCCTGCCTACTCCCAGGACCCTCCACCAGGCCCCTCGCCTTAAGTGAGGGGTGATTTCTCCTTGCTCTTGTACACAGAAGCATCTGTCCACCCCACTCCCTGCAGTGGGACCTTGAACACAGTCCGTCTCTGTTACCGTCTGGGTCTGCAATGCCCTGCACAGGCTGGTGTTCTGAGGGTTTGTTCCCAACCTGTGGTTTGGAGGCTGTGGATCCTTTAGGAGGTGAGACCGGCAGGTGAAACAGGTCTCCAAGGGCAGGACTTTGAGAGTTGCACCCATTTCTCTGCTGTGCCCTGTGAACAAGCTGTACTACAAATTCTCGTTGCTATGGAGACTCACTCCCCATGTCCTCCTCACTCCCCAATTTACCCTCACTCTCCTATTTACCTGCCATGCCCTCCCTACCATGATGCCCTGGACCCTCTGAAACTATGAGGCAAAATAAAACTCCCTCCTTTTAGCTCTTTCTGTCAGATTCCCCCCCACACACATACACACACAGTGAAGAGAAAAGTAATGACTGCCGCCCAACGCCTGGCAGGTGAGCCACTGGTGTGTGAACTCTTGCCTTCTGTCAGCTTGGCCCCTTCTCTGCCAGGCTGTAGAAACAGACCACTTGGCTTCCCTGCTTCCTCGTTCTGGAACTGCCCTCTGCTTGTGAAATTATGGATCTAGAAGAGTATCCAGTGGCCCAGTCTGATGTGTAGGGGGTAAGTCACTGAGTCTGCCACCCCCCTGCACTCCCCTGCCACGGGCTCAGTGATCCTGTGGCCTTCGGTCAGTGTGATTTGCTGCCCACTGGCCTCCTAACCCTCAGGCCTCCTGACAGGCAGGGAATCTCACTAACACCACTCCTGAGTCCAGTCATTGCAGGTCACTAAAAGTCAGGCTGCTAAAAGAGCCACCTGTCCTGATCTGCCCCACGCTGGGAGGCCTTCAACCCAGAGCCTGGTCTGACTGAGGTTGCTAAGGAAGATAGGTGTCCCTCCACACACTGTGAGAAGCCATCAAGAAACCACTCAGGGAAGAGCTGACCCACAACAGAGTCTCATCCTAAGACCTAACTCCTAAATAGGAGGGAAGAAACCCTAGGGATTCAGATGAAGTGGTCTTCAGGCTGGGGGCCTATGAATTTTCCTTCTGCCCCTTGCAACCCTTCTGATGGGTGCCGCATGGGACAGCTGATTGACACTCGTCAGATGGAAACCTGATCTAGAGCCTGAGTCCCCTTCACACAGGCAGAGGCCTGAATCACACAGCAGAGGACCCAAGGCAGGGTGAGACCCACAGGTAGATGTGGTGTGGTACGGTCAGGAAGAAGGGGGCCCTGCAGGGACCTGCACACAGTGCAGAACTGAGGAGGGGCGAAGACCGGGTGCAGGCTCAAGTGGTCTGATTACTGACTTCCCTTGTCAAAGGATGAAATAACAGTCCCCTTTGAAGACTTCCGTTGGCTTTGCGATGTGTTTCTAGAACTGGACAAGCTTCACCTCACAAAACAGCAAGGGTGTTGCAGAGGCTGAGGGGAGGCAGACAGTGAGGGAAGAGCTGAGGGAAGCAGGAATGGAGGACAAAAGACAGCTTGGCTGCACCAGAAGATGCTTGCTCCTCAAGCAGAGGACAGGGTACGGGCTAGTGGAAAGTAGCTGATTGATTAGAATTAGCTCACTTCAGGTTACATTTTGTGTGTGTGTGTGTGTGTGTGTGTGTGTGTGTGTGTGTGTGTGTGTGTGTGTGTGAGGATTAAGCCTAAGAGAAGTCCCCTGTCGTGGCTGCTGAAATATCTGCTTGGGAGGTCAGCTGTTTTCCTCTTGACTCCTTGGGTGGTGGGATGTCTCTATCTTGGTTTGTATATTGGTCAGGGTTCTCTAGAGAACAAACTGACAGAATTTACATAGACACAGACAAAGACACACACACACACACACACACACACACACACACACACAGAGGATTTATTAGAATGTGACTTACAGACTGTTCAGTTAGTCTGTCTAACAACAGGAAGTCCACGAATCCAGTAGTTGTTCAGTCCATGAAGCCGGACGTCTCAGTGGTCTTCAGTATATGCGGGAATCCCAAAGAAGTGGGCTCTAATGCCAGTGAAGGAATAGACTTTCCACTGAGGTCAAGCAGACAAAGAGCTGCTGCCTTCTTCTTTGTCCTTCATATTGGTTTGCAGCACAAGGCATGGCCAAGATTAAAGGTGCATATTCCCACCTCGAAAGAGCTAATTAAAGGTAGGTCTTCCCACTTCAAATGATTTAATTTAAAAAAAGTCCTCAGCTGCCTTGGTTTTGGTTGACCCCAGTAGTCAAGCTGACAACTGAGAACAGCCATCACGGCTTGGTGTAAAAGTCTTGGAACGAGTGACTCCGTGCAGATGTCTGACCCCAAAGCCCTAGTGCCCCACATTGCTTCTTGGTACTCAGAAGCGAGGTGGCAGATCTCATAGTCTCCGTTTAGTTGGGAGCATAGCACAAAGCTCCTTGTGCCCACAAATCTCCAGAGAAACCAGGCATGCTAAGCAGGCAGGACGGGAAAGCTGCAAACTCCTGTCTGTAAACTGGGGGTGGTGGTGATAACAGCCAGGTGATCTGTTATCTGTTGGGCCAGCCATACCAACCTGCTACAGCCAGGACTGGAGGTGACTAGTAATCTAAGTGACCGTCACAGCCAGGGGCTCCTCAAGCTCCCACAAGCAGGGCCAGAAGTGGCTAACAGCCTAAATGACCTCTACCCTATCTGTACAACTGAGCCCAGGCCAGACCTTAAGGAGGCCTGTAAGCTAGTACAGGCAGCCTATCTCTAGACCCCAATATCTTGGAATAAATGACATGTACCCTGAGTTGAGTATCAATGTAATTACGCTTCCTTGTGCACTGGGAATTATATTATAATTGGGGACTTGATTTTTCAAATTATGCTGTGTTTAACTGTGTTGGGAATAAAGTGTCTGGCATCAGAGTCCTTGTCCCTGAGTCTTAGGCTGATGACACTAATCTAAACTGGGTGTTCACTCCCATTCATTCTATGGTCCATTTCCCTACAGTGACCATCTACAGGGTCTCCCTCATTTTTTCAAGATGGCCACCTTCCTGCCCTAACTGCCTCTAAATTGACCACCAGTTCTACTTTCTACCCCTAGGGAAGCACATGATGGCCTTCTATTTGGGGTGTGTACTGACTGTTTTGGGGGGAACTATGAGCTGGGTTCATAGCTTCAAAGCCAGGCCTCCCAGCAAAGACCGTCGAAGGCTTGCCTGAATTCCCACACCAGAGCTGCCACCTCCTCCCCGGGGCACTCTTAGGAATCCCAGCTTCTTCCTTCAGTGTATAGAAAGCTCCTCCCTGCTCGCCTGCTCTTCAGAGGCTATCCAATAAGGCCACAAGGTCCTAGTCCTGTGCACTATCCTTTAACTGAGGTGGCTCTGGGGGGCCACAACCTTCTACTTCCAGGCACTGTCAGAATAAGAGGTAACTTTCAGACTTCTGAGATCCAATGCCATGCAGTCAACAGAAGCTGAGGCCAGGCAGACAGTAGCCCCAGGCAAAGAGAGGCCCTGTGGCTACCTACCAAGAGGGCAGAAATCAGGCAGTAGCACAAAGGCAGGGGCCTCCTGGCGTCTCTCATGGTACCACATCAAACCAGAATGACCCAGCATTTACAGCTGGCTCCAGTCCCGGGATGGCCTTCCACCCACAACAGCACAACATAGACTTACTTTGGTTTGGTTTGACCCTCTGAGGCCAAGGCTCTTATAACTTGCTGTGTAGATCAGGGTGACCTTGAACTCATCACCCTTCTGCCTCTACCTGACTAGCACTAGCACTAGTACCTAGCACTACCACAACAGGCCTGTACCCTCGACCACCTGATGTGGACTTTAAATCTTTCTGGTAATAGCTTCAGTAAGTTCAGAAGAAAGAGAAGAGTCTGCATGAACCAGTGCTGACTGGATTGCTCTTGTCTTTCCTCCTTCGACGATTACAGTTTAGCACCCACTTACACTCCACTTCAGTTTGGATCTAGAATGTCCACCACAGGTTCTAGTTTGCTTTTAATTAGTCTTTTATGTGTTTTGCTTCTCCAAAATATCTGGTGATAAAGCTCTAGGGCATAATCAATCTTCTGGGATTTCTCCCTTGAAAAGTGACATTTGATTTCCAAACATATGCTGGGAACACGTGACTCCCAGGTATACGAAGCAGGAGAGAAGCTGAGACCCAGATGAGTGTATTGTCCAATTACCTGGACAGCTACTACGACTTCATTGATTTTGGGGTGTAGCTCCCCGAGGTTGTCTCCACGTGCCAACTGCAGGATCTAAGGATCCTTCCTAAGAACTGTGCGTCAAAACCAAGAACGGGTTTGTGGAAGGCCACAGGCAATGGTCTCCCATTGGGTCTGCTTTAGCAGGGGCTGAACTGCCGGAAGCGTCACCAAGTAATCAGCCAGCAGCTGAGTCTGAGGGCAGTTAGAGCCATCATGCCAGCCCTTAAATTGTGATCATTTACATCCAGGTTGATCAGTCGATGGCTCTGAGCTTTTGGTTGTCGGTAATTTTTATGTTATCAGGTGGTGAGTCCTCGTACATTTCAACATTATCTCCATATCCCTCTCTGACAACAGAATCAAGCAGCCAGTGGGTTGCCTCCTGCCCTTGAGGATCCCAAATCTTGAAAGGACTGTAAACATCTTCGAGATACTTTTCAAAGACCACAGGCCAGTCACTACTGTGGATTTCTTTTTTTTTTTTTTAAAGATTTTATTTATTATATATAAGTACACTGTCACTCTCTTCAGACACACCAGAAGAGGGCATCAGATCTCATTACAGATGGTTGTGAGCCACCATGTGGTTGCTGGGAGTTGAACTCAGGACCTCTGGAAGAGCAGTCAGTGCTCTTAACTGCTGAGCCATCTCTCCAGCCCATACTGTGCCATACTGTGGATTTCTTAAATAACCTCTGCCCCCAACTTTCTGGTCTTCAAGACACACAATAAAGTTTCTGAATTCTGTGCAGTTGAAGCTTGCAGAGTTTTGGTAGACCAGGGCCATGAACTTGTGTTGGAAGCTGGCCTTAGCTGCTCACACTATCCCCTCTTGCCATCATCATCTGGACAGAAGAGGGCTGGGCAGGTGGGGCAGGCCGGTGGCACAGAGAATGTTAGTTGCTCTCTGTTACTGTGATAGGCACTAGGACCAAAGCAGCTTGGGGAGGAGAGGGTTTACTTCACCTTACAGCTTCCTTCATCTCGAAGGGAAGTCAGGCAGGAACTCAAAGCAGGAACCTGGAGGCAGGCACTGAAGCAGAAGCCATGGAGGGGTGCTGCTTACTAGCTTGTTCCACATGGCTTGCTCAGCCTGCTTTCTCATGTGCCCCAGGACCGCCTAGCCTAGCCTAGGGTTGGCACCACCCACAGTGGACTGAGCCCTCCCACATGGATCATTAAACAAGAAAATGACACAAAGACTTGCAAACAAGCCAGTGTGCTACAGACAATTCCTCCACCTCTTTTTAGATGATTTTAGCTATCTCAAGCTGACAAAAAAGCTAACCAACCTACTGTGTTCCAGCCAAGTCCCCAACCTGGCTCATTGCCAGAACTTTCCTAGGTGGTGCTTGGTGGAAGTCTTGAGATCATTGATGGGTAGCATGGTGGGGATACTGAGACCCCATTCCCTTTCTTTTCCTCTTTCATTCATATCCTGCTCTTAATTTCTTGTCTACCCCGGGTACCACTACCAGTGCCCCATGCTGGGCCAGCTCCCCACAGCACCAAACTCAAAGAGGTCGCACAACTGTAGAATGAAGCCTCCACAATGGAAGCCAGAAGAGATCTTCTGTCTGTCACAGAGGGCAACTTCAGAAACTCCCGACAGGCCATGGTGTGAGCTGTTGTCCTCACAGAGGATGCTGTGTCCATCACAAGAAAAGATGGACATTCAGCTCAACGCTACCGTTTTACATCGGGTCTCTGAGGAGGTGGGGTTTCATCCCAGACCCTGTACCCCAGACACCAGTCAGCTGAGAACACACTAGGAAGGTCCGAGGTCCACATCACACTGCTAGGCGCTCATTCTAGATTGAGGTGCATGAAGTGACCTCAGCTTCGCCCTTTCTTCCTTGGATGCACCCCATGAGAATGTGTTCTGATTTCAAGAATTAATTTTGAAGGAGACTAGCAGTCGGTGACCATTCTTCGATAATGATCTGTCTTGACACCAAATGGGGTGGAATGGTGACCTTTCTGATGCCTGGGAGAGATGTCCAGAGTACAAACCAGAGAGAGTCAGACCAGAAGTTTGAGGTGGGGGGAGATTAACTCTCCACACCTGTCACAATGCTGAACTCCACAGGACGTGTCCCTGGGGCTCATTAGTTTCCTGGAAGCCTGAAGCATGCTGGGAGAAGGTCTTTTCCCTTAGCATTTGGGCGAAGGGAGGAGAAGCACACTGGTATATTAGCATTTTTATCCCATGTCTATAATTACGAATCCAATAAACACTTGGGGGAGGGACAGAGGTTGGCTTCTGAGAGGAGGCTGGGGTAAAGAAGCCTTGTGACACTTTTTAAAGTATCATGTATCTTGCTTTTTAGTGACACATGAGTAGTATATAAAAAACGATTACCCTATCAGATTAGAGGAACCTTGTTGAAGGTCACCCCAAGTCCTACTCCACCCAGCCCCACTAGAACGTGACAGCCTCGCCCTTCGCCCGAACTTCTCCAGGCCTTGATAACGCTTATGGACCTGCTGGATCAGAGATCTGTGTTTCACTTTTTGTCTTGTTTGTATGTCTTGTGGGCATGGAGGGGGAGGAGGCACATAGGTGTGTAGGTGACATGCGTGCATGCGTGCGAGCGTGGGTGTGTGTTTGTGTTTGTGCTTACATATGTAGAAGCCAGAGGACAGCCTTGGATGTCATTCCTCAGACACCACCTTTTTTGTTAACATAGTCTCACTGAGCAGGCTGTCTGTCTGTCTGTCTGAGCTCCAGGGATCTTCCAGTCTGATTGCCCAGCTTTGACAGTATCAGCCACCACGCCTGACTTTTGGACACGGGTTCTAGGTGTTCAAACTCGGGTTCCTCAGCCATAGTTTTTGTTTTTTTAAATACCTGCTGTATGTATACATGTGTCTACAATTCGCTTTTCTTTTTCCAACATAATCCCCTGTCACTTACAGAGGAAAGCCTTCTGAAGTAATGATTTACAATCCTAACAAGCCTGTATAAAAGACGCGCAATCCAGATATTTTATTGATGATCCTATGCCTGGATTGGGCAGGGCTAGGGCTGTCCTCACTCAATCCCCAGCTACAACACCCCCATTACTCGACGTTTCTCCTGCCCACACGGTTCTGGTCTATGGTGGCTTCCTCCTCCTCAGTCTTCCTCTCCTCCTTTCTCTCTCTCTACCTGCAACTCCCTTCTCAAACCTCCAGTCCTACCCTCGTCCCTCCCCTGCCCAATCACAGGCTCCAGCCTTTTATTGACCGGTTAAGCTGTGGAGATGGAGTCATAACTTGGGTACCTGAGGATCTGCTCCACACACTCCCTGCTTGTAAACATCCCTGCCTCAGTTTCCCCACCAGTGGCATGGAGGCATCCCCTAAAGGACATGGGCAGGCGCTGGTGTACCCTGAACTGTCTGTCCATCAGCCTAGGCGGGCCTCCTCTGCTCCACCTCCAAAGCCCCCCCCCCCTGATCCTTTGTGACTCACCCCCTCCCCGCCTCCCTGTGGTCTGCTCTGCTGCTTCTAGGGCTGCGAAAAAGAGCTCGGTGGCTGTCTTAAAATAGCAGCCCGTCTCTCTCCTGTGTGCCTCTGAAAGCAGCTGCGTTTGGTTTTGTCTGGAACTGTCTGGAAACTGAGACAATGGACTCAGGACACTGTCACCAATCCTCAGACATAGCAATCTGTCAATCAACTCTCACACCAGGAGCTCATGCAGGGAATAGATGATCTGCACCAAACGTTCCCTTCACAGGCATGGGTTAGAAGCCTAAACTGGGGACAGCAAGCCCTCCCCTCCCCACACTGCCCTGTGGGAAAGGACGCTAGCTCTGCTTCCCATAGGTAACAACACCAGGCAATCTCAAGCAAGCACCTCCCATCCATGAGACCATTTAACATCACAAAGCACCTTTCTGTCCTGAGACTGGGGGATGGATGAACTGTAGAACTGATTCGGCCCGCAGTGCTGGAGGGTAGGAGGGCTAAGGCATCTGCTGAGAGCCTCGAACCACACTGCAGGGTGGAGGATCTAGAGTATAAGAAAATAGTAAGCTCAGCTCTTATTGTAAAGACAGTGGTGCCACCTTGGGGCCCTCTCTCAGCTGTTTATGACTACCAGGCAGGCGGTCTCCAGCGCGCCCTCTGCAGGTCACTGCAGGTATGTGCAAGGCTACTCCAGTATCGTCAGCACCTCCAACATCACCATGCCTTTGCACAACCAAATGTTTGTTAAATGTCTATTTGTAGGGCCGCACTCAGATCCGTGTAATTGCCGGGGGTCAGTTCAGACACAGTGGCACTCTGGCGGGACTGTAGAAGGCATCTCACTGCCCTCGGGTAGCTTCTTGCATGCCAGGAGAGATTCCTATGCCACGTGAGGGAGGACAAAGATGTGGCAAGAGCTGACCTGGAGCCACGAGCGGTCCTGGATCTGATGGGAGAGCCGCGTTGAATGATGGGAGAACAATTCCGTTCTGGAATCCTGGACTACATAAACAGAAAGGCGGCTGAGCACAAGCTCTCTCTGCTTCCAGAATGTCTATACAATATGACCACCTCCTCTTCTGCCACCGTACCTTCCCACCATGATGGACTGTACTCCATAGAGCTATGAGCCATAGTAAACTGTTCCTTAAGTTGCTTGTACCCGGTTGTTACAGCAACAGTGACTAGTATTGAAAATTGGTACCTGGGGCAGGATGGGAAAGTGGACATCAGGAGGTGCTGGTGCTGCTGTGAGAAACCCAACCGTGTGGTTCTTAGATCTTTTGAATTGGTTTGTGGGAGACATATGGAAAAGCCTAGAATGTTATCCTAGAAAGTCCCTGGGACACCGTAAGCACAGACTAATGGAGACATTTTGATAGGAGCCTGAAAGACAAGGATGCAGAGAAACGTGAACAGTAGAGAGCCAGCAAGGCTTTGGGGGAAAGGCTCTCTCAGGAAGTGAGTTGAGGGACATTGTGTGGTATTCTGACTGCATTCTGCCTACGTCCTGAGAACATGAGTGGGGTTTTATTTAAGGAGAACAGGCTGCTGTGTCTGGCAGAGGAAATCTCCAGACAGGAGACCATTCAGGAGATCATTCAGGCTGTGGCAAGGTCATTGCTTACAGCTCTCACTGAGGCCCCCAGTGAGAGAGAAAAAGGTGTACCCGAAAGAGAAGATGATGTTTGGTTAAAAGGATGTGCAGGTAAGATTAAGTTTCAGGGAAGGGCCTAGCAAGCGCAAGGCCCTGGGTTCGATCCTCAGCTCCGAAAAAAAAAAAAAAGTTTCAGGGAAGGAGGATTGGGTGTGACTGTTAAGGAGATGAGTAAGTAGCATTAAAGAGAAGCAGACCCTGGTGACAAGAAAGGTGCCCTAAGGGTATGACACACCCCTAAAGGACTCCGTACTGTGAAAATGCATATTCATTTAAGAGGAACTAAGGACATCATATAGGGTTGGTTGAGTGATCCCAGGAAGTGTTTCCCAGGGCCAGCACTCAAAAGCCAGTGCAACTGTGGTCTCCACCCACCCAGGGAAGGCACAAGAACTTGGTGGCAACAACCACAGTTTTTGTGTGGATTTGGTTTTGCAGATGTGAGGGATGCAGGATTGCAAGGGCCATAGAGCCGTGTCCCACAGCTCCAGAGAGCCACTGAATCCAGTCCGTGTGTTACGGCACCTGCAAGGAGGCCCTGAGAGGTTACTGTACAAAAGTGAAGCCCAAGCTGCAGTGGAGACTCCAGAACCATGAAAGATCTGCTAAAGAAAGCTGCAGGCAGTACAACAATGCCAAGCAACCAGAGCTTCCAGGGACTAAGCCACTACCTAAAGACTATACATGGACTGACCCTGGACTCTGACCTCATAAGTAGCAATGAGTATCCTAGTAAGAGCACCAGTGGAAGGGGAAGCCCTGGGTCCTGCTAAGACTGAACCCCCAGTGAACTAGACTGTTGGGGGGAGGGCGGCAATGGGGGGTGGGTTGGGAGGGAAACACCCATAAGGAAGGGGAGGGGGGAGGGGGATGTTTGCCCAGAAACCGAGAAAGGGAGTAACACTCGAAATGTATATAAGAAATACTCAAGTTAATAAAAAAAAAAAAGAAAGAAAGAAAAGAAAGCTGCAGGCATGGGATGGACCAGACAGGGAGGGTAGGGGGAGAGGGGGAGGGAGGAGGGAGGAGGAGAGGGGAGGAAGGAGGGGAGAGAGGAGGAGGAAAAGTGAAGGGGGAAGGGGAGAGGAGGAGGAAAAGTGAAGGGGGAGGGGGGAGGAAGAGGGACATTGAAGGGGAAGGGGAAGGGGGAGGGGAGGGGGAACGGGAGGGGGAAGGGGAGGGGGAGGGTGGGAGGCTGGGCCCAGGCAGCAGAACTGGAGGGCAGGACTGACCATTCCCCTTGGAACTGAGACAATTCTAGCACAAGCCCCAGACCCAAAGTGGAGTTGTGGAATTTGGTGTTGGCCCTGCAGACTGTCTGACTACTTTGGACCTAGCTTTCCTTCTGCTCCATTCTTCCTGTTAGGAATGGGAACACTCACCCTGCGCTATGCACATCGTTTTTAATAGGAGGTCATAGTGAAGAGATGGAGTCTCAGATGAGAGTTGGATTTGTCTCTTTTGAAGGGTGTGGAAACTTAACGGTCATGTGGACTTTTGAGGTTGGTCTGAATACATTCTGTGTTATAATTGCATGCCTATAGGGACAGCGGGTGAAAGGTTATGGCTTAAGAGCAGTGTGTTTGGGTGTCAAGTTGACAAGAGGTAGAGCTGTGATAGTTTATACTGGTTATCAACTTAACGAGATTTATAATTACCGTAGAAGGAAGCCTCTGGGCACGTCTGAGAGGAAGTTTTTAGATTGGGTTCATTGAGATGAGAAGACCCGCTTTAAATGTGGGCTATGCCATTTCGTGGACTAGGGTCCTGAATTAAATAAAAACAAAGTGAGGTGAGCAGCAGCATCCGTCTCCCTCTGCCTCCCGAGTATGGACAGAATGTGAACAGCCGCCTCAGGCTCCTGCTGCTGTGCCCTCCCTGCCCTAGTGGGCTGACTCCTTGGAGCTGTGAGCCAATCAAATCCTTTCTTCCTAAGCTGCTTGCCTGGTACCTGTCACAGTAGCAAGTAGCTGGTACCCATCCACAAATCTCACTAAAAACCCAGACCTCAGATGGGCATGGCATCTGTAATGCCAGGCCTCAGAGCACTGGGGAAGCCTGTGCTGAGGCAGGAGGATTGTGGATTTGAAGCTATCCCGGGCTGAACAGCAAGAGCCTGTCTCAAAACACAAACAAATGAATGAATGAATACATAAATAAATACTTAAGAGAACATTCTGGCCACAGAGAATAGGCTCCCTAAAGTCTCCCCTCCAGCATTGTTTTAAAAGAGAGCATTTATGTTTCACATTGTCTTCACAAATGAACCAGCAGAGTGAGGACTTGCTTCAAAATAAGCCTATGTGGTGAACAGGGAGGGAGAGGGACCTGGTTGGAGCCTGTGGCCACAGGGCTTAGGCCTGTTGCTATTGCCCCAGTGTTTCTTCTTTTCTTTCTAATAATTGTTTTTATTAATAATTTTATTAATTTTTTATTGGTGCTTTTCCTGCACACACACACACATATATATACACACACACATACACACACATACACACATACACACACATATACACACATATATACACACACATACAGATATATATATACCCACACACATATATACACACACATACACACACATATATTCACACATACATACATATATACACACACATACACACACACACACACACACACACACACACACACATCTGGATGTTGGATCCCCTGGAGCTGGAGTTACAGACACTTGCAAGCTGCCATGTATGTTGGGAGTTGAACCCAGGGCCTCTGGAAAAACAGACAGTGCTCTTAATCGCCAAGTCATCTCTCCAGCACCCACTGTGATGTTTCTAATTGGTTTTTGTCTGACTTTTTTGTGGTGATTTTAAAACCTCCACAAATAAGGTTCTGGAAGAAAGTACTCTAGTTCTCCTGTGTCGTAGATGAAGATCGCAAAAACTCAAGAGAGGTTAGATCACTGCTCTGTAAGATCAGACTGCCTGCTTGGCGTTCAGTATTTAAACACAGGTCAGGGTGAATTCGGAGTCTACACTCTCCACAGCAGCAGTCATTTTCTTAAAACCCACAAGATAACAACGTCTAGCTAGCTGTGCAAATGTTCAAGAAGGAGAGAGAGATCTTCACTGGGTAAAATGACTGCCCAAGGACAGTGTGGAGGACTCTACTGCCATACAACAAGAGGGAAAGTTTATTCTTGCAGTTCGGGGAAAAAGAAAGGTTGCCGCTCTTTCTCCATCCTCTCTTTCAGGATTGAGGCTGGTGATAAAAGCAGTAAAGGGGTATGTCTTGCCTGGCTGCTGTCTCTCCAGAGACAGGTCTCAGGGCAAAGGCAGGTGAGCGGTGGCACCAGGACCTGGCCCTTGCTGGTGGCCTTGTAAACCAGCTGTCCCCTCCAGCAAAGCATTCAGTCCTCAGCGCACAATGAGGTGGTTGGGTGGGGTGCCCTGAGGAGGAAAACTGTACCCACGTAGATCCATCATTGTCCTGTCCGCTTGGGGACCTTGGAACAAGGTGGCAGCCTGGGTCAGGTGCAGAGGTCGCTGCAGCTCGGGAGAGAAGAGAAGGCGGTGAGCACCCCCATGTGGCGGGACCGGGAACTGCGCAGCAGCAAGCAGAATGTCAGTGTCACAGGCCCCTGCCATGCACTTGGCTCTTTGCCCACAGCTCCGGCTCCATCCTTCGACAGAACTCTTCGAAGTCTAGTTCGGGTTCAAAGGGCCTTTACGTCTCTGATATGTGTCCTGCTATGCTAGAACTGCCACAGCCCTACAGATGCTTCATTCCGCAATTTGACAGACAGGTTATGTTCTTTCCATGTATTCAAGTTTGAGGTCCATTTGTTGTTATTTTTGTTTATTTTATTTTGTGTGGTGTTGGGACCTTGCCATGCTGGGCCTGAGCTCTACCAAGCTACTGATCCTCACTCCAGCCCTGGCTTCTTTATGATGTAACAAGCAATTTTGGATATCAAAATCAAAACTGAGAAACCTATAGATCCCGTCTCCTTGTCTCCCTTCCTGTCCTCCATCCCACATCAGCCATTTGACGTTTCTAGTCTATGCTTCCCACAGTCTACTCTTACCTTTTTAAAGAAGAAAACAATGTTACTTTGTAAACAATATATTTTAGAAACTAATTTACTGGGATTGTAGAAAACCTCCCCCTTGTGTTGGGTTGTTCTTTTTTTATTATTGTTACTAATGTATATTCATTGTACAGAGTACTGAGTTTCCTGAAGATGTCAGGTGCTTTAGCCAAATTCACCCTCCCTCCCAGTCTCCCACACTCCTGCCCTATCTCACTCCCTAAAAGTGTCTCCTTCTAACTTCTTCCCACTGATGGTTTCCCTCCTCTTCCTAACTCTCCTTTCTGCTTGATGCACAGTTTTGTGTGTGTGTGTGTGTGTGTGTGTGTGTGTGTGTGTGTGTGTGTGTGTAGGTATAGATGGTTTTCTGATAAAACTGGTCAGTTACTAGAGATGAAAGTCAGCAACATAAACTAAAAAAAAAATCACCAAAATTTGTGAGGAAACCCAACAATATGGATCTTAAAACTTAGTAGCATCAAAGAAAATTTCAGCAAGAAAAATAGACTTAGAAAAACAAAACAGAAAAATTACAATGAAAATTTGGTAAATCAAATAAAAAGCACCATGAAAAATGTCACCAAAAGGTCACCAAGTAGGAGGGACATGGGATGAGGCCACCAAGCAGGGGGAGGACAGGGGATGGGACACCAAGCAGGGAGAACATGGGGATAAAGTCACTAAGCAGGGGGTGGGGACATGGGGATGATGACAAGGCTAACAAGAAGCTGCATCCAAACATCAATGATGAAAAGAGTTAAAGAGTATAGCCATGACAACTGAGCACTCTGAGATGTCATCAAAGGACAAAACCCTCAGGTCTGGCAGAGAAGGGGACTTGAAATAACACTGAAGGTGGTTCAATGAACTGTAGCCCATAGTTCCCAAACCTAAAGAAAGAAACGAACATGCAAAGCCAAGCATGATTTGGAACCCAGTTAGACACAGGCAGAGAAGTCTCTCTCTCCATAACAGGGACAGCCAGGATGCTAAACGACAGAGCCAAGATTGATGGTGCCCAGGAAACCAGCAGGGTGGGTAACAGCTATCAGAAGACCCTCAAAGGAATCCTACCCACAGGAGAGAAAAACAAACTCTCCCAGGAGGCCACAGGAAATAACAAACCACATTAGAACAGTAAATAAGAAATGAGAATTTGGAAAGCATCAGACATTACCAAAATCAACAAAATGGCAGGATTTAATATATATTTTCTATTAAAAACTCTGACTGTTGTTGGTCTCAATTCTCCAATCAAGATACAGAGTAGAATATTGAATGTAAAATCATGGGGTTGGGGATTTAGCTCAGTGGTAGAGCGCTTGCCTAGGAAGCACAAGGCCCTGGGTTCAGTCCCCAGCTCCGAAAAAAAGAACCAAAAAAAAAAAAAAAAAAATCATGGCCCATCTGTTTGCTGCCTACAAGGACTGCTCTGTTTGCAGAATGTATGATTCCATACCAAAGAGACCCTAAAGACACCACCACAAAACCAGAGCTGAAGAGCACACTCATCAAAATGATGGAGTACAAGATTAACACTGAAGTCAGTAGCCACTAAGAACACCTGCTGTCATGATGACTTAGCGTTTTTTGTTTGTTTGTTTTTGTTTTTGTTTTTGTTTTAAGCAATCACAGCTTTTCCCTTCTCCTTTAACTGAGAAGGATGCTTTAACAGCTGAAGCAATCCGGGTTGACTGCTACTGTCTCTCACAGTTTGAAATATGTCCGTCTAGGCTCTACTGACTTAAAGTTCCTATTGAGAAACTTACTGTTATTCTGACAACTTCCCCATTCTATGTGTGGCAGGGCGCTTCTGGGTTCATGACCTTGACCAGCATGAAGACAGTTTAGTGAGCATTTCAATGTGGTTTTCCATTGACAAGTTGTACTGGAACATTATGAGAAAGAATTAAAATTATTTTAGGATAACATTGTAATTTCGACTGAACTCAGTAGATGTGATATAGCGGGAATTACTTTCAGCAATGGAAAACCAATTTCCTTAACTGAATGAATTATTTAAGAGCAGACTGTGACCTTTTCTTTGTCTTCTCCTGGCATAGCCTTTGACCTTTCTGTGTTATGGTGTCAACCTCTGAGAATTTCTAGGAAAATATAAAAGGCAGAGTTTCAGGGAGCCGGAGGCTAAAAGATCTTTCAGGAAGATAAATCTCAGCTGCTCTTGCCCACAGAGGGGAAAATTAGCAAGTTAACTAAAAAGGCAGCCTACTCTCTTAGGATCCAGGGTAGACCTTAAATCACAGTACTGGGGAGGCAGATTAAGGTAGATCTCTGAGTTCCAGGCCAGCCTGGTCTGCAGAGTGAGTTCCAGGGCAGCCAAGGCTACACAGAAAGACATTGTCTCAAAAGAACCAAAACCGAAACAAACAAAAATACCTGTAAAGCTGCACTGTTAGCCCTGCCAACTAAAAGCAAATTACTTCTGGTGGTCCTTTAAGATAGGTAAGGGAAAAAGGCATTTGCACACCAGGTACCAGGAGCTGTGCTAACCTGCTCAAGTAAGAACAACACATCTGGTTCAACAGCTGCAATCCAAGTCACTACCTGATTGAATTTTCCATAGACAACTGTCACTCTGCACAATCCCTCTGTCTTCTGCACTGATCAGACAGGAGAGTCAAAGGAAAATGTGGTAGGAACCACCACCCATGCATCTTTCAAGCCCTTGATGGTGGCACTAATTTCTGCAATTCCTCCAGGAAAACGATACTGATTTTTTTTCTTCACTATTTTCTTTGGCAGAGGTAATTCCAAAGGTTTCCATCTAGCCTTTCCAACCATAATAGCCCTCACTCCACAGGTCAGGGAACCAATGTGAGCTTTTCTGCCAACTTCTAAGTATATCTATCCCAATTATACATTCTGGGACTGAGGAAATAACCACAGGATGAGTTTGAGGACCCAGTGGACCTTCTGTGAGTCAGACTTCAGTCAAAACTCCATTAATCACTCCTTTAACTGGAGAGCCACAGTGTTTCTTGGGATCTCCCAGAATCTGTGTCAATTCAGAACTAGTCTCCACTAGACCCTGGAAACTCTGGCTGCTTCCTTTTCCCAGCGTACCACTCCCCCTTGTAAAGGGCTCTAGGTTCCTCTGGGGGAAAGACTGGGGAAAGGCTGTCAGTAAAACTCTTAGGTATTTTATCAAGGTCCTTCCTCAGGGGAACCTGGCCATCCCTTCTTCCAAGGGATTTCTGAGTTTGCAAACTGGCTCATCTGGAAGTTGGTTCATAGGCTAAGATTTCCTTCTGCCATGATCTCCTTTCTTCCATTTGGTTGAGAATGTTTCTGCTTATATAGATCAAACAAAAGTTCAGTAGGCTTCTTCTCTATGTCATGCCTGGAGAGACACTATGATTGGCTAGTCAGTACCAAAAGTCCATATGAGTCATGCTACCGTCAAATTCACTCTGCCTGTGCTGCCCATTAAGGGTCAGGCCATTAGGACGTTGCTTTGTCTATGCTGCCTATGATGATTACTACGATCTTCTTGCCTTTGATGATTTAGTGCTGCCACCTGGTCCCTGCTACCTCTAACATTCACATGTCATGGTGAACACACACACACATACACACAATGAGCAAAAAGAAATATTTTAAGATGAGAGCTAAGATGACATCGAACAAAAACCCTTGGCCCCCACATATCATAGTCACATGTGCACATACTCCCTCCACATACATGCACACACAGAGATGAACAGATACATATAATGCACACAGTTGAGAAGGGGAGGGCCAAGTGAAGGAAATAGCTGATATGTGGTCTCCTATCAGAACTCTCAGATTAGCCTGCATCTGGGTGTTTTTTGGATGGTGCCACCTCTGGACTATCCTTCGAATGGTACAGATAGAGTATCCCACCTCTGGGCAGTCCTTGGAGGGCACAGATACAGTATCCCACCTCTGGGCAGTCTTTGGAGGGCACAGATACAGTATCCCACCTCTGGGCAGTCCTTGGAGGGCACAGATACAGTATCCCACCTCTGGGCAGTCCTTGGAGGACACGGATACAGTATCCCACCTCTGGGCAGTCCTTGGAGGACACGGATACAGTATCCCACCTCTGGGCAGTCCTTGGAGGACACGGATACAGTATCCCACCTCTGGGCAGTCCTTGGAGGACACGGATACAGTATCCCACCTCTGGGCAGTCCTTGGAAGGCACAGATACAGTATCTCACCTCTGGGCAGTCCTTGGAGGACACGGATACAGTATCCCACCTCTGGGCAGTCCTTGGAGGGCACAGATATAGTATCCCACCTCTGGGCAGTCCTTGGAGGACACGGATACAGTACTCCACCTCTGGGCAGTCCTTGGAGGACACAGATACAATCAGAGAAACGCAGGAGCCTCCATCTCTGTGCTCCCTCCAGACTGTAGCTCCATTAGATTGCCTTCTGGCTGTCAGTGTGAAGGTCTCACTCACAGTTCTCTAACACCCCCACCACCATCTAGAAGTTTCAGAGTAAAGCCCCTTGATACATGGTCTGGATTTCTATAGTGTGCACACCAGGGAGGGACTATGCCTCTGGAGTCACCAAGTTTCAGATGTAGCAGGAGACTTCTTAAGTAACTATGGTACAAAGAAGAGAGGATGCCCTATTTGTGACACCTACACACACTATACCCCCACCCTCCCACACTGTCCCCACACACCCTCCCACACTGTCTCCCCTCCCACACTGCCCCCCCACTCTGTCCCACACCCTTCCACACTGTTCTCCATAGGCTTCCCCACTGTGTGCACCTCTGCTGGTACAGCTACTGCACAGACAGCCCCACCCCACCCCTGTGAGATGAGCACATTTCAGAGTTCCGGAAAGCGCCCTGGCTCTTCTCATCTGTGCCTTACCCTAAGCTTCTGCAGCTCATGAGCTTCCCTCCTGGAGCTATTCATTCTCCTTATAACCTGCTATTCCAGCTGTGTTTTCTTCCTTTCTTTGTCTTTCTGTCCTCCCTTTGTCTCTCTGTCCCCTCTCTACCCCATTTCTTGTCTCTTTGCCTTCATTACTCACTCTATCCTCTCATGAACAAGTCCAGTCTGCTGACCATGTTCAGTCTTCTTCTTCTTCTTCTTCTTCTTCTTCTTCTTCTTCTTCTTCTTCTTCTTCTTCTTCTTCTTCTTCTTCTTCTTCTTCTTCTTTTTCTTCTTCTTCTTCTTCTTCTTCTTCTTCTTCTTTCCCTCCTCTTCCTCCTTTTCCTCCTCCTCCTCCTTCCTCCTCCTCCTTCCTCCCCCTCCTTCCTCCCCCTCCTTCCTCCTCCTCCTTTTCCTCCTCCTCCTTCCTCCTCCTCCTTCCTCCTCCTCCTTTTCCTCCTCTTCCTCCTCTTCCTCATCCTCCTACTCCTCCTCTCCCTTCTTCCCCTCTCCTCCTCCTTCTCCTACTCCTCCTCTCCCTTCTTCCCCTCTCCTCCTCCTTCTCCTACTCCTCCTCTCCCCTCCTCCTCTTCCTCCTTCCTCCTTCTTCCTGTCTGTCTGTCTCTGTCTCTCTCTGTGTCTCTCTGTCTGTCTGTCTGTCTCTCTCTCTCTGCTCTGGACTCTTCTAGGTGCCTCTGGCTACAATAAAAATGTAGTACAACAAATTTAAACTTATCCCTGACTAGCTTACAAATACATGAGACTAGGAATGTGGTTATCTTATTTGGCTTCGACAATTACTTGGGGGTGACCCCTAATCTACTCTTCTAACTGCTGGCCAGGCTCCCTCGCCAGTGTTGTACCCCAGATACTTGCTGTTTCTCCTGGCCATGTGCTCATGGACCATCTCCCCTCATGGTGTCTTCCTCCTCTATCCTCATTCTTCCTCCTACTCCTTGTCTCTCCTTCTCTCTCTTCTCCATTCCCAACCAGGTAACTCAAAACCCACCTACCTCTGACCCCTCCAATAATTGTCTGTAGCCAATATTTTTAAATCAAAGAACAGCATTTGGACAACAAAAGCCTGTAAACCTGAGAACAGGGTACAGAACTTCACATTATAACACATATCAACAGACCAAACCTCAACATAAGAACTTCCCATGGGGTTGAGGATTTAGCTCAGTGGTAGAGCGCTTGCCTAGAAAGCGCAAGGCCCTGGGTTCGGTCCCCAGCTCCGGAAAAAAAAAAAAAGAACTTCCCGGTCATATAGTCAGTTTGCACATCTGGAAGGACATCTGGAAGGACCAGTCTAGGCCAATCCCTACAGAGCAGACCCAGGACTCTCCTCTGTTTGGCTGTGCAGTGTCATTGGCTGCTCACTGTTTATTCGTCTACTTTGGCTTGTTAGAGACTTAATGAACACACTCATGTACAACCCGAAGCCCGGCTGTCATACTCTCCAGAGTGCACAGAACACCAAGTGTTTTCAAACCCTAGCATTGTGATCTTATATTCACTCTACTCTAGGAATAATCTAGGGCATATGTCATGTCTGTTAGTCAGAGGAAACCCTTGGCCTTAGTTCCAGAGCAGGTACTGATTGTGTGGCCATGCTTGCCTTTGGGGAGTGAGGACACTTGGCCACTATTGTGTAGCCCTCTATGGGCCCCTTGGCAGTCATGAGCTGCAATCCTCCTGTGTGCTGGACCCTAGGCAAGTGCCACACATGGAGTGGAGGAATAGCAGGGGTAGCCTGCTGGTCAATTTGAATGCAATTATAGACAGTGAGAAGGACATCGTTGTATGACAGACCGGCTATGTGGGTGTGAATCCCAGTTCCCTGGTCTTATTGATCCTGTCTATTAAGCTGGTAATTTGATCACTGTGGGCTGATTTTTTGAATTAACTTTTATTTTTAATAAGCACTCATGTTTTACTTACTTTTTTTTTTTGCTGGAAGTAATTACCCTTTTATTCGCACAAAATTACACCAACCCAGGAGTCCAGGGCCCAGGGATAAGTTAAGGCACACATCAGGTAAGGGCAATATCCCCAGGCTGGCATGCCCCAAACTTCCTGAGCAAATCCAAAGGGTCCTGGTGGTTGTGAGGGTCTCAGAGGGCCTCTGTCTTCCAGGTGAAAGGAACAGAACGGGGTGTAGTTTGGAGGAATACTCTGTGGACACGTGCAGGTGACCTGAGGCCTTGGATCACTGGGAAGCCACGGGCCAGCTGCAGCTCACTTCTCAAAGCAGGGCAGGTAGACGAATCCGAAGCCCGGTGGCCCTTGACAGCACCGTAGATGAAGATCACGTGGTAGACTCCCGGGACTAGCAGTAGGACACCCGGCTTGAAGAAGATGGCGCTGGAAACACCTGGAGAGGGGGCCACCTCCAGTCCCACTCCGTCCAGGATAAGCACTAGTCCCAACAGAAGAAGCAGGAAGGAGGCCAGCACTACCCGGCCGTTTTTCTGGATCAAAGGATGTTGGGTCCAGCTGCAGCAAGCATTGCAGGAGCGCTGGGTGCTACTGCTGATAGTGCTGGAGGAACACTGGGAGCTACGGATAGACATGTGCCCAGAACCCCTGGTGCTGACTCCCCATCAGGCTCCGGAGAGGCCTGGGCTCCATCCTCATCACTTTCCAGGTTCTGGTAGCTAGTCGGGACTGCTTGTCTTCATCAGCCACCTCAAACTGGGCCCAGCGTTCGAAGTGCAGCGGCCCGAAGCGGGGGGACCCCGCTGGACTCCGGCCCAGGCCCCACGTTCTCCAGGATCAGCTCGAATGCGTCATCGATGCTGAACTGGGGCCGGATGGCGCTCATGGCCCCCCGCCAGCCTAGGCGCCCAGCACCGCCGCCTTTTGGGCCCGCCCATGTATTACTTATCTTAATTTCTGAGGTTTTGGGGTTTTTTTTGGAACCGACTTTAAATGTTGCATCTGAAACTCCGTTCCAGTCACGCTGCCCCCATCCTGGCCTTATGAGATTATTTCACTCCTTCACAGGCTGTGGAGGGAATTCACTGAGCTAATACAGGTGAAGAGCTCAGTCAGAGTTAGCTCTCCTCTGTATGACCATTCCGGAAGCACAAGGAGCGGCCATCACGTCAGCTGACTAAGGAAGGCCGCCAGAGCTGCTGTGCTGATACTCACCTCAGCATCTCTATGGAGTCTTCACACTAGCGGAACTCTCAGCCATCTGGGACAGAGGTGCACTTGCTGCTCTGAACGCATGGTTTGTGTCTACGCCCCTTTCGGGAACACTTACAGTTCTTCACTCCCAGCACAGAACTCCTTGTCCCCGCCCATCCTTACCTCTTCCCCGACCCTCCTGCAGGTTCTGCTTTCCAGGATCCCCACTGTGGACCAGAATAATGAATGCATCTCGGTCACCTCTCACTCTATAGTCTCACTGCTCCACCTCTCACACGGCCTGCTGATCCATGAATGACATTCCCAGACCTGGGGAAAGCAGCTCACACCTGTCATCGCAGCACTTGGGAAACCGAGGCAAGAGCATTGCCTTGAGTTTGAAACTACCTTGGGGATACATAGTGAGCTACTGGCCAGCCTGGGCTGTAGAGTGTCTTGGGAGAAAACAAAACCAAAGGCATTTACCCAAGCGTTCTTCCAGAAACATGTTTTGTCAGTGCAAGAACGTAAGGAATACCCCCACCCTGCACATTACTTATGGGGGCTCTTAATTCCTAGCCATCCATCTTCCAACAGTCATTGAATTTGCTCAGATATTTCCTGAGCTAGCTTGCTTTTAAAAACTCAGCGAGCAGTTTCTCCAATTGAATTACTCTTTTGCTTTCTTACTCCGCCACCCATCCCCTGCCCCGGCTTCCCAAATGACTTCTGCTTGCTTCACTTCTGCGTCTTGGTTTTCTGTGGCTCCTGGCCTGTTCAGTTCAAAAACAACAGATATTGATTTCCATTTCCGCTTAGGACTTCCTGGTCATCTCTAGTTCCCTTTAATGGCTCCTCTGTAAAGCCTCCGGCTTCCTGAACCCATTTTCCTTGTGATTGACTTCACAATGAGGGCCCAATGCCACTGTCAGCAGCTCAGTCAGTCTTGGCTCCACTCCCAGGCAGCTGTTCCACTCTGTCCTTTGTCAGAGCCTCCTGCTCGTCTCAGAGCCCACAGGAAACTCCAAGTTTGTCCTTAGCTCATCTGAGAAGAGAAGAGGGTCCTGGGACTGGTTACACATCAGGAAAACCAAAAACCCTGGACTCTGAAGCACACTGAAAAAAGTATTGAATTAAAATTAAAAAATTTTTAAACTATTATTTGTGTGTGTGTGTGTGTGTGTGTGTGTGTGTGTGTGTGTGTGTGTGTGTGTGTGTGACACCAACCCATGCTTGCCTTGGACAACTCTCAGAAGTCAGTTCTCTCCTACCAGGTGAGAAAAACTCATTTGTATGTTCTGGGGAGTTAATCTGGAAATCACCACTTGAGTTAACAAATCCACCTGCAAAGACCAAGAGCAGCTGTTCAACAAAGGTCAGACCAGCGTGACAGCAGTGCTATTCACACTGGCCCACAGCTGGAGGCCAGCCAGGCCCCCACGGAGCACTCACTAGGGCTTGACTTACAGTGGAACGTTACAGCACACCAATCAGAACAGTGGAAACAGTGAAAAACACCAACTGTGGATAAGGAGAGAGAAAGTTTGGGTTCATTGCTACTATTGGAATGAGAAACAGTGTAGCAGGTTATGGTTAAAGGGCGCACACCTTGAATCTCAGCACCTGAAAGGTGGAGGAGGTGGATCTCTATGAATTCAAGGGCCAGCCTGGACTATTTAGTGAGTTCCAGGCCAGCCAGTGCCACACAGTGAGACCTTGTCTTGAAACAACAAAGTAGCAACATAACCCCTCTGGACAATAGTTGGGAAAATTCTTACATAAGATTATAAGATCTAAGGAGATTTCAATCCTCCCATGTTTGTGATCATCGGTAAAGAAAATGGACATAAATGAGAAATAAAATGGAGATAAGAAAGAAAAGATTTGATTTTTAAAAAGTTAAGTTAATTATAAAAGAGTAGCGAGCAGCATACAACGATGTGGATGTTTGATGCTGTATTTACTGCTGCAGTCTTTGCTTCCACAGGAGGCGTTCCAGCTGCCAGTGACTTCTCATTGAGTCCTCTGTGTACTTGTGTGTGCTTCATTCTCTCTGTGTGCACTTACATGTGTGCATTTGTGTATGTGTTTGTGGGTGCATATGTGTGTGGATATATGTGTGTGTAGACACACATGTGTCTGCATGTTTGGATGTGTGTACACTTGTGTGTGTGCCTATATATGTGTTTGTGGGTGCACATATTTATATATGTGTGCACTTTGTGTGCATGTGTTTGTGTTTGCACATGTGTGTGCATGTTTGTGTGTGTGTGGATGCACATGTGTGTATATGTGTATGAGTGCACACATGGTGAAAGAACAACCACAAGTGTTGTTCATCAGACCCCATCCTTCTTCTATTTGTTTTTTAATTTTAATTTTGAAACATGGTCTTTCACTGGCCTGGAATTCTCTGAGCAGTCAAAGCTGGACAGCTAGAAAGCCCCAGTGATCTGTCTGTCTCTGCTTCCTCAGAGCTGTGACACCATGCCTAGTTCACTCTTGAAAACAGTGGCTCACAAATCTAAGTGACACCAACAAGTGATGAGGTGAGTAAGACATGATAGGAAGTGAGGGATGTTTGGACATAGGAAGATGGGGTCCATGATAGTTAATGTTGAGTGTTAACTTGACAAGATCTAGACCAATGGTTCTCACCCTTCCTAATGCTGCAGCCCCTTAATACAGCTCCTCATGTTGTGGTGACCCCCAAGCCATAAAATTATTTTGTTGTTACATCAAAACTGTAAAATTTTCTTTTGCTGTTATGAATTGTAATGTAGCTATCTGATATGCAAGGTATCTGACATATGATTCCCAGAGGGGTCGTGACCCACAGGTTGAGAACCTCTGCTCTAGACTCACTTTAGAGACCAAAATTCTGAGTATGCTTTGGAAGAATGGTCTACTTTAGGTTAAGTGCCGGGCTTGCCTGTGAAATGGTGTCTAGTTTAGGTTGAGGTTCGAAGAGCTATATTGAGTGTGGGCGGCACCACCCCATGCCCTGGGGTCCTGGACTGAATAAACCATCTCTTAAGTGCCGCCATTTGTCTCTGCTTCCTGTCTGCCTACACTGTGAGGTCTCAGGCTTCTGTTGCCATGACTTCCCTGCTGGGACAGATGGCACCCTCAAACTGTGAGCCGAAACACCTTCCCTCCTGTAAGTTGCTTTTGTTGAGTGTTTCGTTGCAGTAATGAGACCAGTAACTAATGCTGACCCACACAAGTCTAGCAAAGAGATGCCATCAAACCTTTCTTCTAGATGAACATCAGATTATAGCCGTAGAGATTCCTCTGAAAACCTCAAGATTACATACTTGTTTGGGTGGAAGTGAAGTCCCAGATATACAAAACTATTGATTATCTTCTTGGATATCCTGAACAATGTTTCAAATTCTTATACTAACTTGAAAAGCAATGCTACATTTTGTCCTGTTTTTGGGAATGTTTAACCAATATGTCAAAATGTATAAAACTGCTTGATTTGAATGTGATTTGGACTTTCCATAATTTTAGTCTCTTTTGGTTATATATCAGTCTTCTGTAATTTCAGTTACTGTTAAGATTCGAAACACTGTGCTGATAAATTGGTTTTACCTTGAAGACACATTTAAGTCAAGCAAATAGATATTTAGAGCCTGAAAAGGTGGCTCACAGCACAAGTAAGGACTTGAGTTAAGATCACCAGTCTCCTCGTCAATGAATGTGACAACCTCTGTGTGTAATCCCAGAACTGGGAGATAGATAGAGA
Organism: Rattus norvegicus; assembly: GCF_021556685.1. Taxonomy (NCBI): domain Eukaryota; kingdom Metazoa; phylum Chordata; class Mammalia; order Rodentia; family Muridae; genus Rattus; species Rattus norvegicus. Next base: position 22,901,393 of record NC_141543.1, read on the forward strand.
CAGGAGAATTCCAGGCCTCTCGTTAATCGGTGAGCTCCAGATTCAAACTGGAGAGATGGCTCAGCAGTTAAGAGTGCTGGCTGCTCTTCCAAAGGACCAGATTCGATTCTCAACACCCACATGGTAGCTTACAACTGTCTATAACTGCAGTACCAGGGAATCTGACACCTTCACACAGACATACATGCAGGTAAAACAGAAATGTACATACAATTTTAAAAAATTATTTTTAAACTAGATAGATAAGTAGATAGGTAGATAGATAGATAGATCAGTAGATACATACATACATAGATACATAGATAGATAGATAGATAGATAGATAGATAGATAGATCAGTAGATACATACATACATAGATAGATAGATACATAGATAGATAGATCAGTAGATACATACATATATACATACATACATCAGTAGATACATACATATATACATAGATAGATACATAGATAGATATATAGATAGATACATAGATAGATACATAGATAGATACATAGATAGATAGATAGATAGATAGATAGATAGATAGATAATAGATGATAGAATCCAATTAAAAAAGGTTGAGTATGTAAGATGGTTTGGTTTTGATGTTCAAATTCTAGAAAAATTTTGGCTTGATACCAAAAATTACTTGATAATCATCACTGTCACAAATTGTAAAATCTTTCCAACACTGGATCCCAACTGAGCCATCCTAACTCTGAAAAGCAAATGTGACTGTGAGTTGGCACGAACTCCTCTAAGGAGTCCTGAGCTGAAGATGGGTTAACCCCTCAGCCCTGCTGAAGTTCTCAGCCTTGGTGCAGTTTGCATGATGGTCGCCGTTTTAAGACACTTGTGCATGAGCTTTCCGAGAGCTACTCAATAACAACTAAATAGGAAATTGGAGTGGTGATCATATCATCTCCTAATTTTACAAATCTTTTCTCCTATGCTTACCATCATCAGGTCCCACCAGAGACTGCACATTTACATGGACGAAGAAAATCACCACATACATAAACTGTGGTATAAAGATCTCTTGATCTAGCTGTAATCTTTTGGAATTTTTTTTTGTCTTCTGTGTATGATGTCCTGCCCGCATGTAATCTGGGTGCCACATTCACGCTGGGTGCCCCCAGAAGGAATCAAGTGCCCTGGAACCGGAGTTACAAGAAACCGTGTGCAGTCATCTGAGTGCTAGGAATTGAACCTGGGCCATCTGAGAGAGCAGCAAGTAGTCTTGGCCACTGAGCCATCTCTTCTCTGGTTGCATCTTTCAATGGCTCTAGAGAATCCATTTCTTCGATGACATCGGGTCTGCCATTGATGCTTCTGGTGAGGATAGTGGGTTGAGCCATATGTGCAGTGTGAGTTCTGACATTTAAAATTAGCAATTCTTTGCACCAAACAGATGTTGGGAAATACCCCAGTTTCTCCAGTTCACACGGCTACAGGATGGTGCACATAATACTGGTAACAGCCCTGTTTTTGAACTTACTCACTCCAGAAGCAAGGTTGTCACACACACACACACACACACACACACACACACTTCCAATCCAGCAGTGTGTATGTTAAACGTCCTCCCAAGCCCCTGTCCTTAGGCAGATCCCTGGCTCTGTAGCTGGGAGAAGGAAAACAGCAAACAACCCAAATGAAAACCACAGTTCCTTGAGAACAGCTTCCAGAAGGCAGGCACAGTGTGAAAGTAGAGAGATTTGTTGGGAAGGAAGGACTTGTCGGGAGGGGGAAGAAGAGGGAGACACGGAAGGTTAGTAGGGGAGGGTGTGATTATATACAAGGACTGGGAAAGAATAAATATATATTTAAAGTCGAGCTGGAGAGTGAAGATTACTAAGATTCAGGGCTAGGGAAAAAAATGGGGAAAATGCTGCTTACTCTCCCAGCCTCTACTGCTTAAAAAAAAAAGACATATTTATTATTTCATCATGTGGTGGACTTAAACAGATGGCTGGCTATCAGAACTGTTGTTTTGATTTCTCAAACCCTACCTTTTTTTTTTTTTTTTTTTTTTTGGTTCTTTTTTTTCGGAGCTGGGGACCGAACCCAGGGCCTTGCGCTTCCTAGGTAAGCGCTCTACCACTGAGCTAAATCCCCAGCCCCCAAACCCTACCTTTTAATAAGGGTTCTTAAATGCTTTAACCTCCCTTCTAGCCGACCTCCCACTAGAGGTAGTGGAAAGGAAAGATTATTAGATACAGGGGAAATGGACCTGTTTAGAAATTGTTCTTTGGGGCAGATCCCATCTGCATCGTCAGGAAATCAGCAGTGCAGCTCACAGGAGCTAACAGCAGCAGCTCGATCCGCTCACAAACACCTCACAGATAAACCAGCAGTCCAGTTCAGTCATGTCGGGATAGCAAACACGAATCAGCAGTGGTGGCATGACCTAGCAGAAACAGCTCAAACCAAACCTTCACAAGTCAGCAGGAGTGGTTATGACCCGCAGGGATGCCAGGAGACGTTCTCTGCTGCACCTCTCTCAGTGACTGGAGACCAGGAAGTGTGGCACAGCTGGCCCTACAATCAAGCTCCGTGATTGTCCGTCAAGTCCTAATTCTACTGTCTCCAAACATCACATGGATCTTGCTTCCCTACGTGCCTTGCCTCAACACTTGAGTCTGTCTTAGCAAAACTCCTCGTGAGTCTGTATCAGCTGACATCACTCTGCCAATCGGCCCGAGGCCATAAAAGTGACTAGAAGCCACCAGAACACCACCAGAAGTTTTCTGGTGCATTTCTCTCTATGGAGTCATGACTAATGGAGCTCAGCTACTCAGTGTAAGGTGAACCAGTACATGCCTGTCGTTAGTGAAGAATCCTTCATCACATGTCCTTTCACATGCTTGCTTTAGCAAAATGTCGTCTTATGTGTGTATGCTTCAGGAAAATGTTCCTTCACATGTCTGCCCCAGCAAAACACCATCCAACACAACTGACTTTCCAAAGAAACCATAAGTTTCCACTTTAACGGGCTAGAAAAGAGAGGGTTGTCCCAAGTGACCCTTGTGGAGGCTTAACCCCAGGGATAGAGTAGAGGGTCAGGAAGAACTGAGTCCAGAGGAAAAAGAAACCCCACTTTGGGCAGCACCTCACTCTCCCCTGTAGCTGGGCTGTGTGAATCTAAATTCTGCCACACACAGGGCAGAGACATAACCACCTTCTACCACCCGAGCACCAGGCTATCACTTCTGACACCAAAGTGGACATGACATTTGAGGAGGAAGAGCAGCTACAGCATCTGAAGTATTCCCTGCAGAACTGCAGTCAGATGGTTTTTTGTTTGGTTGGTTGTTTTTGGTTTTTTTTTTAGGTTGTTTGTTTGCACCAAACAGTTCTCCAGTTTCTCTAGTTCACCTGGTTATAGAGGTGTGTGTGTATGTATGTGTGTGCTGCGTGCGTGCTTGTGTGTGTGTGTGTGTGTGTGTGTGTGTGTGTGTGTGTGTGTGTGTGTGTGTGTTAAGGTTTTGTTTTGTCTTTTACTGTCTATTCTAATGCTAAGTGCTGGTCCTCAAGACCTGGAGTCTGCGCATAGTCCCACCCCAAGTTAATTCTGATTGGTGGATGAACATGCTAACAGCCAATAGCTGGGCAGAAGAGACATAGGTGGGGTTTTAGGTTTCGAGGGCTTGAGGAAGGAGGAACATGAGGAAGAAGAATGTGCAGGAAGGGAGGAAGGAGATGCTGCCGTGGGTTAAGGGTCAAGAGAGCCCCGAGAGCTACCCAATTGGAGTTAAGAGCACCTCAGCTGGAATGTAGTAGATAGTAAGCAATAACTCAGGGTTATCAATAGGAAAGTAGATTCTAACAGCGTGGAGGTTAGGCAGTTGCCCAGCTACTGTGCCGATTAAGACTGATGACACATGTAAAGGCTGTGAGTGTGTCTTTCAGCTGGGAACTCCATAACCAATGGTGGGGTAGAAACTCCGGGCCGGGATTTAAATAATTTTCTACTACACGTGAGCAATAGGCTCAAAGAACTAGGCCCAGATTCCATATTGCTGAGGGCCATGGATTGGAACCAGACCAAAACCATCCTGATATTCTCTGCAAGGGCGGGTGCTGGCTGACCTGAGTATACAGCCCAGCCTTCCCGCGCTGGACCATCCCGTGAGATGCCGCTGCAGAGGACTCAGAGGTGAGGAAGAAGTTCAGCTCCACAGAGCATGTGATGGGAGGGCGGCATAAGTCCTCTCTGCTGGCCTTTGGCTTTGCTACGCTTGAGATTCTGGTTGCCCTGGGCCACGCACTCTGAGGAGTCAGGCCTGCTTCCCCGAGGCCCATAGCTAAGTCAGCAGTGGACAGGACTGCCTGTCCTAGACATCACTGTCACCCAGCATGAACATCAACCCAAGCTACATCCCTGTCTCTGTGTCATTCACTGAACTTAATGCATCAACTGAGACTCTTAATCTCAGGATCATGGATTCGAGCCCCACATTGGGCACCAAATACCACTGGACTGTCTCTGATTCACCAACTCCTAAAAAAAATGACACAGAGTCTTATGTTTATGAATGCTAGGCCTTATAGTGTAGGCTATTTCCCAACTAGTTGTATAACTTAATTAGCCTGTTCATTCTAATCTACAGTCTGCCCCTTGGCCTCTCCTTCAGTCCCAGCACCTGTTCCCTCCTCCAGGCCTGGCTGTTGAATCCCTCATGTCTAATTCTATCCCACAGTTCCTATCTCTGCCCAGATTTCCCCACTTTCCCACCTTTCCTCTCCTTCCTTGCTCTAGGCCATCAGCTGTTTACCAAACCAGTCAGAAGGTAGTGGAGAAGCAAGTTTACAAAAGACTCAGGCAGGTGATGCTTCATAAAAATAACAATAGCAAAGTGCCGACAGTCTTCAGCTCCCTGCAGATACATAAATCAACATTTGAATGATACAAAGATAACCTTTACCCAGTGCACAAGAAGATAATCCCAACAATTCTCCAGCAAACGGCAGCATCACAGTAACACAGTGACCACCCAGCTCTTAGCAGGGTAACATGAGACAGACCCAGGACCACCATCTTCTTCAAAAGTCCCTTTCCTTCCTCAGGATATCCACCCACACTTCCAGAGCTGGGCTGATGCAGGGTCAGGCTGTCTGCTGCCAGAACTCTTTGGCCAGAGCCCAGCTCCACCTCCAAATCTCTCTACCCTATGATACCACTCCTACCTAGGGATCTCCTGAGTCCTCAGTGCCAGCTTGCTGAGCCACCTACCATCCTCCTCTTCTTTCCACCCACATCTCAACTCCGCTGAGCAACACCAGGCCCTCAGCTGCTGAACCTACGAACAGCAGTCGTAAAGAGCTGTGCCCAGGTTCCACGCTGCTGAGGGTCATGAATAGGCCATCTGGCTCAGAGACACTTGCCGGATTTCGGTGTCACTCTGGCCACCTAAGGCATCCCTTGTATACTTTTATTTTGTCTCTAACAGTGACTCTCTATGGGTAAGACATGCTTCATCGATTGTTGCTGATTGCCTGCCTTCCCTGTTAGAATGAGTCACAGAAAAACAATTCCTACCTGCTGTGTTTGTTTCTGTCACCCAAGCACCTTGTTCAGATCAGGTATTAAGTTACCAAGTGAATGAATGAATGGCTTAAGTAAATGAATGAAGGAGCTCCCAGAGCCACCTGCACTTTCAAACCATGCTCTTCTGCAGTGTGTCTGATAGACAGGGCTGAACACGGTATGCATGTGGTTGCTCCAGAAGGTTAAGTTGTCCTGGGAATGTCTAGAGTGGGAGGCACTGAGGAACAATTGTGAAACAGTAACAGTTGCTCTTTAGGGGATTGTATCATGGACCACCTGGAGAGGCTGCACGGGAGCTACTCAGTGGCAGGGTGATGCTTACCCTTAAATAGTTACATCTTGCTGCCAGTGTCTCCCCCTTCTGTAAAAGAGACACTGGTTACCAGGCTTAGCCTTTCAGTGGCCTTTGGGTATGTGTTCATTGAACTGAAATGTAACCCAAAATTTTGGGGGTTTTGTGTGTGTGTGTGTGTGTGTGTGTGTGTGTGTGTGTGTGTGTGTGTGTGAATATGATCTTCCCCCATCCACACCCGTGTTTATCCACTCAGTTGGTAAACATCTACAGATCAGCTGCCAGTGGCTGGCCACTCAGAAGACCCCTGTTCCTCTTGCAGGAAAGGAAGTGCTCATTGATTCCAGGTTCTTTTCTAGGGGCCTGCAGGACTGTGCTGACCCGGGGATGATAGCAGGGAGATGCCTGCCCAACTTCATGTAGTTACATTCTGCTGGAGGGTCCTGCGAGAAGAGGTGGCGGCAATGCCAAAAGCTGTGAAGAAAATGCACGCAGGAGGTGAAGGAGGTTTCATTAGAAAAGTCTGCAGAAGAAGACACTTAGACTAAAGCTTAAAGACTGGAAAAGCATTTCCGAGCAGTGAGCAGCATGTATAAAGGGATACCTTTCATGACGTGGAGTGAAGCCAGAGCGGATGTAGGAAGAAGGTGTGACAGAGGAGGGGACTAGATGAGGTCAGCAGGTCTCTGAAACCAGATTCTGCTAATCCCTAACGGCTGCTCTAAGAATCTGCCTTTTATTCTACATGCGGCAGGAAATCACTGGGACATTTAAGCAATGGGAGAGTGGGGGCGGGGAATGCGATCTGATTTTTATTGGTTAAACACGCTCCTGGCTGAGAATAGAGAACAGCTCAGAAAACGCTGCTCAGCGGAGGGAGGGAGATAGGATATCAGGAAGACTCCCAGTTCTGTCCTCAAAGGGAGCTTTGTTTCTTCTCAGAGGCAGCCAGAGATGTTTGAGTTCATGTCTCAGCGAGCCATGCTTCTGTGCTGCATGACCCTAGGCACCCTCTCTTAGTTCCTGCTTTCTCGCTGAAAGGAGAAAATTAATGCGCTGAAGATCTGCTGGGCTCACTGTGGCTCGGATAGGTCTGTGAGTAGGAAGCATGACTCCCCAGGAGACACTGTCATTAAGCGAGTGGGTCTCATGGAAGAGCGCCACCTGCAGAAGGGATTAATGTATTGATCCTCTAACCAGGGCAACTTACCCTATACAGCAGGGTGATACTCACCCCAAGTCTCTCTGGACGCCCATCTCACTCCTGCCACTGTGATGCCGCCCACCACAATGTCCTCACCAGAGGTCACAGGGGGCCGCCTGACCTTGGACCTTTCGCCTTCCGAACTGTGAACTCAGCAAACCTCATTTCTTTATACCACCCCTGGCCTCTGACTTCCTGTTGTATCTGGACCAGTACAGGGATGTTAGGAACACAGTTGACTCCAGTTGACTCCATTTACATTGTTGTAGATGACAAATGGCTGGTAACAGTTACATCTCTTTATAAATTGGGGGAAAGGTGGAAGGTGAGGTGGGAAGACAAGGGGTTCGGTCGTGGCAACTTTGAACACCAATTACACTGAAGAACATCTGTGGGCAAGGGCATCCAGAGAAGGCTTCTGGGTAGGAGAGAAGTGTAAACAGTGCCCCCTTTAAGGAAATAAACTTGGCCACAGGAGGATGGAGATGATGGAGGAGACACTGCGTACTCTCTCCCTGCCCCTGAGAACACATACCCTCCTCCTATACCACGAGGCTCTCCCTGCATGGGGATTCTGCTTAAGCCAGCGTCCTCTAGGCATGGTTTGCTTGTTCTAGGCCCCTAAACCTTCACGGGTGTTGTTCTTGTGATGAGCATCCCTATGGAAACAGGCACGCAGACAGCACCTCAGAGAGATCATTTCTGTCCCCTCTCCATCCAGCCATGTCCTGGGAAAGAGCAGGGTTCCAGCCCCAAGGCTGCTGGTAAAAAAGCAACAAAAAAACAGGCTTCAGCCTCCCTGGCCTATTTGTTTTTGGTCTAGGGACTGGGAGAAGTACAGCCTGCCAGCCATGCTGACATCAGAATCACTGAAAGACCAGGAGCTCATTCGAGCTCGATGAGAAGCCCCTCTGGTGCCTTCCTGTCTGATCCAGCCATGTGGAATGCAGTACCCCCTTGACTCCAGCAGGGGCGTTCTGTGCTCTGCCGCACTTGAGTTTGCAAGATGCCTTCTGGACCAGGAATTTGGAATAGCACCAGCTAAAGCTGGAGCCTGAGCTCTATTCCTGGCTTCTGCAGACCTAAATCAAGGGCGATATCCTACTCCCAAACGACTCCATGAGACAAAAAAGCAGAGAAGGCCACCTAGAGGCTGATTTGTCATTAGTAAGAACACATTGTGGTCAAGCAGCCAGAGACAGGCTTGCCCGTCACAGAAGCATCTCTCAGAGACTCTCTGCAATTCTGTGCAGAGAGCTGGGAGTTTTAAAACAAGTAAAGCCAATCTAGGAAGCTTGGGGTCTGGTGAGAGAGCCAGGAGTGTGTGTGTGTGTGTGTGTGTGTGTGTGTGTGTGTGTGTGTATGTGTGTGGTGTGCGTGTGTGTTTGTGTGTGTGTATGTGCTGAGTGTGTGTGTGTGGTATGTGTGTGTGTAGTATGTGTGTGTGTGGTGTGTGTGTGCATGTGTGTGGTGTGTGTCTGGCATGTGCATGTGTGGTGTGTGTGTGTGTGTGGTGTGTGTGTGTGTTTGTGTGTGTTGAATATGTGAATCTGAGTCCAGTCCTATAAACAGACATTTAACAAGCACTGGATTATGCAGAGTGATGATGATGCTGGAGATAACCTACCTGCTGATAAGCAGTGCATTCTCACACCGTCCTGCAGGGGGCACCCTCATTACACTCCTACACCAGCCTGCAGGGGGCATCCTGGAGACTGTGTGCCTATCATTAAACCACAGATGACTGTGAAATGGGGCAACTGTCTAAGGTATAGCCCTTCCCTGAAGTTTTTTTTTTCTCCTTTTCTGCTAAGATATGTTTATTTTATTTGTATGTGTGTGGATGTAAGTGCCTACAGAGGACAGAAGAGGGCGCCAGATCCTCTGGAGCTAGAGATACAGGGTATGAGCCATCCCTGATGGCTTCAAGGAACCAGACTCTGGTTGTTTGCAAGAGCAACAAGAGCTCTTAACTGTTGAGCCATCTCTCAAGCTCTCCTTTTCTTAAAACAAAACAGAGAGAGAGAGAGAGAGAGAGAGAGAGAGAGAGAGAGAGAGAGAGAGAGAGAGAGAGAGAGAGAGAGACCTGAGGACCCTGTGATGGTTTGAATATGTTAGGCCCAGGAAATGGCACTATTAAAAGGTGTGGCCCTGCTGGAGTAGGTGTGTCACTGTGGGTGTGGGCTTTAAGACTCTCGTCCTAGCTGCCTGGAAGTCAGGATTCTGCTAGCTGCCTTCAGATGAAGATGGAGAGCTCTCCTCCTGCCCCATGCCTGCTTGGATGTGGCCAAGTTCCCACTTTGGTGATAATGGACTGAACCTCTGAACCTGTAGCCCCAATTAAATGTTGTCCTTATGAAGAGTTGCCTTGGTCATGGTGTCTATTTGCAGCAGTAAAACCCTAACTAAGACAGACCCCGTAAGAAGGTGGGATAATGAACCTGTCTCACAGGCTGTTTTTTTTCTGAACAGGAAGGGCCCAAAGTCCAGTTGGCCGGTGGTGTTAAGGGTTAAACTGGAATGCGTAGCAATGGTGTCAAGGGTGTTAGCTTGGGAAACTGAAAGCATTAGGCACCATGAGGAGGAGGCAGATCTGTCTGGAATGCACTCACAGGGGTGCAGGGCTGGGATGGGGTTACCTCCCAGAGCTGCTTTTTTTTTTTTTTTTTTTTTTTTTTTTTGGAGCTGGGGACCACCAGAGCTGCTCTTGTTGGCTCGATATTTGTTTGTTTCTGTGCATATGCACGCTCGTGCAGGTGTGTCACAACCCATGTATGGAGTGCAGAGGACAACGTAAGAGAATTCTCTCCTTCCACCACATGACTCCCAGGGATCAAACACAGGTTGGTATCAGTCTTGGCAACAAGCATCTTTACCCTCTGAGCTTCCCCATGGGTCCTTTTTTCTTCCTTCTCTTTTATTTTTGTGTGTTGTTCTAATTAGTCTTCTGTTTCTGTGATAAAACACCATGACCAAAAGCAAATTGGAGAGGAAGGGATTTATTTCATTTTCCAACTCCCAGGTCATCCATCACTGAGGGAAGTTGGGGCAGACTGAAGCAGAGCCCATAAAGGAACACTGGTGACTGGCTAGCTCCCCTGGCTTGCCTTCGTTATGCAACCAAGGCCCATCTGCCTAGGGAATGACACTGCCCACAGTGGGCTAGGTCCTCTTTATCCATTAGCTATCAGACATGAGCGCAGGCCAATCTGATGGAGACAATTCTTCGGTTGAGATTCTCTCTTCCCAGGTGTCTAGGTTTCAAGTCAAGTTGGCAAACTATGGCATGTGTGGTGTCTCCCTGTATGTCTAGGTGTGTGTGTGAGTGCTCTTTCCTGTGTGGACTTTGGAGTCCAGTGCTCCACATGTTTTTCTTGGTTCCTTTCTTCATTATTTTTGAGATGGGCTCTCTCACTGAATCTGAGGCTCACATATTGGCTAGACTACCTGGCTAGCAAGCCCCTGGGATCTGTCTGTCTTGTGTCCCCTACCCCAGTGGAAAGCTTACAGACGTAGGTCACTGCACTCAATTTTTTATATGATTATTAGGGATTCAAACTCAGGTCTTTATGCTTGCTTAATACATGCTCTATCCCTGAGCCATTTCCCCAGCACTTGGGAACCAAACGAGAGGTGACTGGTAGTCAGTGAGGCTGGACATGTGATCAGGAGATAAAAGAGGTTCAGAGTAAGAAAAAACATGGATGGAATTTGGGCAACACCAAGATTAAAGTTGAACCTGAGAGTGAGATTTAAAGGAGAGTTTGGCTATTACCAGTTTACCCGTTAGAAAAATCGCAGTATAGATACTTTCCATGAAGTACCTCCCTCAGACAAGCCTCCAAGACTGGCTGTTCTCATACCGCCTACAGGTGAGAAGACCAAGGGACTTGCCCAACCGCAGGCCCCGCACGACATGCCCTGTTAGATTTATGGCTGAACACAAAGCTTGAAGTCAGACTCTCTGCAGATGCCCTGTCATTCCAGCAATATCATCACAGGGAAGTACCCATCTGTTTACACTTCTCCAACCTCCCCTCATGGGCAAACAGAAAGAATGGCTTGTACCTCACAGGGCTATGCGACTCCGGTAAGACAAGATGCACGGAAGTGCCAGGCCAGCGCCAAGCTCATGGACAGACCTCAACAAATACCATTAGGCTGGCGGCTGGGCTAGAGTAAGTTTAGGATCCAAGTGGGATTTCCCTCCCACTTGATTCACAACAGCAGGAGAAAAGCACTGATCCCCTATGTAAAATCCGGCAGAGTTTGAACAGGCGTTTTTTTTCCTCTGTCATTAATCACTGGGGAAATGCAAACAAAAGCTCCAGTGAGTCACTCCTGACACCACTGGGTGGTGTGGTCCGGGAACAATAGAAGAAGCAGAAAGTAAGAGGCGAGGGGAGCATAGAGGAGAAAGCGGGGCCTCCTGTCTTGTGCACTTCGGATGGGCTGGAGAGATGGCTCAGTGGTTAAGAGCCCTGACTGCTCTTCCAGAGGTCCTGAGTTCAGTTCCCAACAACCACATGGTGGCTCACAACCATCTGTAATGGGATCTAATGCCCTCTTCTAGCATGCAGGTACACAGGTGTACATATACATAAAATAAATATAAAATGGCCACCAGGAAGTGGAATGAACAAATCCAGGTAGAATTACCATGCAATCCAGAAATCTATCCAGAACATACTCTAAAGTATATGAGTAAGGACTTTGAACGGATATCTGAATGTCAACATTCCCAGCAGCCTTAGTCACAATAGCCCAAAGGTGGCAATAGCCAAAGTGACCACAGATACGTGAACAAAGAAAACGGGTAAGAAACACACAATGAAATAATATTCGGCCACAAAAAGGAAGAAGGTCCTGAATCAGGGAGCACAGAGGCAGATACATCTTGTGAGTGTTAACTGAAATGAGCCAGATACCCAAGGACAAAGGCTGCAAGACTCGAAGGTCCTGAGTGACCCAGAGTGATCCAACTCACAGACAGAAATCAGCAGATGGGGATGGGGGATGGGGGTGGGGGTGGGGAGTGGGGCAAGAATGAGGGGATGTGATGCTGGCACTACAGCTGCAGGCAGGAACAATATAACCTCCCCAGGTCAGACCCACCGCCTGGTCCCACATAGATGTCGCTGTCCACGGGGGAGGGGGGATGTCAGTGAGAACAGCTTAATCAAGAGTCTGTTTGTCAAGAGAGCCAAGAAAATGGTCCTGTGCCTGGGGCAGCACGAAACTATCTTTGGCACAAAATGGTCTTTGGGAAAGACAATTCTGAAGGAAGGGAGCTGGGGGAGGAGGATTACTAAGACTTTTTCTCCTCAAGACCATCCAGGTCAGCCTTCAAGGCTAGAATGGCAGAAGGCATGGGCAAAGAAGTCAAACAGGCAATGGAGGGGTTTCCAGAGGGAATCAGTAAGGCCTGCCTGGCAGAGGAGAGCCCTCCCTCAAGAAACTCTTCCGATGATCTTGGACTATGAGTGAGAAGGTCCCTGAAGAGCCCTGCTTAGTGGCTGTGAGAACACTATCTTCAATCTGAACATCCTACCCATGGTATTCTATGTGTCCGGTCATTCATTCATTCATTTAGCCAGCATCTGTCAGTTACCCAACCAATGCTAGGAGGCTAGGGGAAAAAGATGTGGAGTTACTTTTAGCTTTGATTTGCTTAGTGTGGGGCAACCATGGGTTTGACCCACCTGCTCCATGAATTTGGAGGCTGTCCTCAGTTAGGTCCTCTGTTAAAAGGCGATTAATCAAGCAGCCCCCCCCCCACACATACTTCAGTCAGGTGTTGTGAGACTTTAAGTGGGCATCCCTGTTAAGGACAGGGCATAGGGCCAGGTGTGGACTCAGTTCCCTGCGGGGTCAGGGGCTACCTATCCAGCATCCTTGCTCTCGCTCACATTCGCGCGGCCCTGCTGCCAGGGTATTCTTACAGTTTTTCTCTCACTGTCACAGACAGTAAACCCAAGAGACCTAAGGACCGCCGCTTCTCCCCTGAACCCCCAGGGCTGGGGGCGAGCGATCGGCTTAAAAGCGACTGGCACGCCCGCGGTTCGCAGACACCAAGGGGGATGGGCAACCCCCATTGAACCCATTTCGGAGATGGAGAGCTCGAGGAGGCTGCTTGGGTGCCTGGGTTTAGAGTCGCCAGGCCCCGGCGCGGGGGGCGGAGCGCTCCGTCCCGCCGGGCGCGGGGACAAAGGCCCGCGGGCGGACGTGGCCGGGCCGGGCCGGGCGGGCCCTTTAAGCGGGGTGGGCGGGCGGCGCGGGGGCGGGCAGGGGCGGGGCGCGGAGGGCGGTGGCGGCGGCCGCAAGTGCTCGGCGGCAAGGATCGCTTTGGCCCGGCCCGGCCCGCACGGCGCTGGGCGCGGAGAACGGCCATGCCGCCGCGGCGCAGTATCGTGGAGGTGAAGGTGCTGGACGTGCAGAAGAGGCGGGTGCCCAACAAGCATTATGTGAGTCGGCGTCCGCGCCACGCGGCGACCCCAGCCCCGCGCAGAACTTGTGCCCCGCGCCCTCACCGCCATCTCCCCACGCGCCCCGGGTCCCCACGCTCTCCCTGCGGTCTGTCTCCCCACGCGCCCATGCTCCCTGCGCCTTCCCCGCCATCTCCTCACTCGCCCCCTGGTCCCCGCCATCTCCTCGCGAGCTCTCGCCTTGCCCACCCGTGCAAAAGTCTGGCCCCAGCCGCTGCTGGAGACGAAGACAGAAACCAGGAGAGAAACCCACGGAGGCGTGGGTCTCAGGCCACCGTCCTACCCAAGGCACCCAGCCTCATAAGACCAGCCAACCAAGCCCCTCATCCTTCTGGGTATGGGTCATTTGAGCGCCCCTTTCCTGTAACTTCCGCTTAACAATGTGGGAAAGTTTCCCAGGAGTAACCCCCCTCTGTGAAATGAGAATTTTGTTTGGAGCTGCCAAGGTGTGGAGAAAAATGGGTCCCTGACATCCTTTTGCAGATGGGAAGGTTGAGGCCCAGAGGCTGAGGGTTCTAAAATGTGGAAGGTGAGCCTGGGGTCCACGGTGACCCTCAGGTGGGAAGTGGCCTCCCAGGCTGCTTGGGGACGTCGTCTGAGGTTGAGGTAGCTCTAGTTCCACCCCAGAGGTTCTGGGTTGTAGGACAGTGGATTTAGAAGAGGCCCTGGGGAGGCTCCAGGTCTGAGGAGGGGGATGGTATCCCTGGCTGGAAGAAGCTGGCTGTGGCAATCTTGGAGAAGTTAACCAGGAAGGAAAAAAAAAAGCAAGAGGGAGGGAAAAAAAAACCTAACAAAGAAGTGTGGAACAATGACTTGAAAGGGCGTTGGCTGGAGGAAGGCTGGCCAGGGGCTTCTCTGGAAGCCCCTTTCGGATCTATTTGTTTAAGAGAACCATCCTTACAAGGCAGACTGCTATACATGCCTTCCCTGAGTCGCCCATAAAATTCTGGAAGGAGATGGCCGGGAATCCACTACACTCTACAAGAAAGGGTGTGCTGTGTTCCAATGTATTGTTATTGGCTAGGCCTTCAGTAACTCAGCCCTGGGCCAGCCAGCGGGGGCTGCTTCCTGGACCTGTGGTATCTTTAAATAGAGCTAAGTTTTCCTTGCTTCGGAGCTCAGCTAAATTGTCTTGGTTTCCCCACACCCCGCCCCCTTTTTCCCCCCTTAAGTATTCCAAATGCTGCCAAGTCTGGTTTCTTGTTGGAGCCTGTTGAGTTGCTTCTTGGGTATGGGACAGTTTTCAGCAACACACCAACTGGAAGAAGTCTGAAATTCTCCATGCCTCCTTCTGACACCAGATGCGCCAACCCAGAGTAGATAGAGCCACCAAGGACTGGGCACCATCTTCCACTCTCTTGTGGTGTCCAACACGTTTAGTGGTGGTTTTCTCAAGTCTGGTTCAAGGATGAGACAGCTCGCAGTGAGGAGCAGGGCAGGCATGTAAGTCCAGGCCCGTTGGACCAAAGAAGTTGGTCCGTCAGGCCACGCCTCGTCCCACATCTCACACACCCACAAAGTGGACAAAGTGCTCTTAAAACCTGGGAATCTGCTCAGGCTCATCCTCCCTGGCAGACTTCTGCAGCTTTGACGGGGGTACCCCTGAGGTTCCAGCCAGTTAGGGGCTCCCTGAGCCAGATCTGTGTAGCCTCCTAGCCTGGGGCTCAGCTCTGGAGCTCCCAAGTTGCTGTTTCCTCTGTTAGTCTCTGTGTCCTCTTTTGTAAGATGTGGTGATGATGCCTCCTCCCAGGGGGAGCAACCATGTGACTGACGTGGGGTTTCTTAACTGCAGCCCTGTGGTGTCCATGCCTCTCTGGTTGAAAACGTGCCGACATCATGTGGGAGCCTGTTCCGAGAACTTGTTCCTCTGTTTGTGGGCTGAGTCACTGCTGTGACAAGGGGCCTTCTCCCTGACATCCAGCCTTTGGTTCCCCAAATTGGGGGAGGGGGAAGATGGATGAATGCAGCCTGAGTCATCCAGAGGAGCAGATAATTTGGTTCTAATAGTGGCATTGTCCCAAAGCCAACAGCAGCAGACTGGACTGCGGTACCTGTCGCCAAGCTCCGTACACTGAAAGGAGTGGGTGTGGAGACAGGTGTTGGAGGCCTGGCTGAAGTTACCTTGCTTCTGCCCTCTACACAGCAGCTTTCTTTTCCTCGATTGTAACGACAAAAATACAGCCAGATATTGAGTGTGGCATGTCCCCTTGGGGACCATCTTAACCTGTTTGTTTGTTTGTTTGTTTATTTTTAATTGTATAGTCTAGTAACTGAGGCTGGGTACTTTGTAAGATAAAATAAAAGCCACCTGGGAAGCCGGAAGCCCAAGGTTGGGCTGTCCCATCATCTTGGCCTCTAGAAAGGGTGTCTTGTCCGCATCAGAGTTGTAGGTGACATCATGGTGGGAACATGTTTAGAGGGAGAGATTGTGAACTGTGAGACTAGAAGCCAGAAAGGTGGGGGAGGGGGCACTTTGCTCTTTTGTAATACGAACCCTTTTGGAAATACCTAGGAGAGCTACCTTAATCTATTTTAAGACCATATAACCAATGACCTAACTACCTTCCCCTAGGCCCCGCCTCTTAGGTCCTGCCACTTCTCCCAGCATGACAATGGGACCAAGCTTCTAGCACATAATAACCCTTGGGTGTGGACAGATCCTATGCAGTCCTTAACAGGGGTGACAGCATGTGCTTCTGCCCCAGTCACAGCACCACAGTGCAGTGCGCACCTCTGTTTGGAGCTGCTGTGCCATCCCCCTCCCTGATTCCATGCCTGAAAGGGAATCCAAGTCACAGCTTCTGAGGTTGCAGTTAGACAGCCGTGCCTGGGGCTCAGGGCTGGGTCCCCTGCTCCATCTCCATGTCAGATTAGCAGTCTCTTCACAAATCCACCTTCTCCTGTGGACAAGGCTGGTGTTGTCACTGTGCGGCCTCTGCTGTGCCTGTCCCACTCAGAGTCTGGGCTTCAGAATGGATGTGACACATCAGGACCACCCTCCCTAACTGGAGTGTTTTCTAGCAACCTGTCTGCTCTGGGAGTCTTGTCGGTTGCCCTCCCCTGTACTAACAAAGAGTGGTACCCTGAACAGGGTCTGATGAGGCAGCTGTCAGGGTCAAAGGCACTTGTTCTCTGAGACAGGGTCTCTCTGTGTAATACTCCTCCTGGCTGTTCTTGCACTCACTCTGTAGACTAGGCTGGCTTCGAACTCACAGAGGTTTGCCTGTCTCTGCCCCCCAAATACTGGGATAAAAGGCATGCTTTGTCACACCCCAGCTGTCACGACCGCTCTTTAAGGATGGTAGACTCCCGTCATGTGACGCCAGTGTTCAGGGGGACAGAGACTAAAGACCATCCCTGTCCATAGACTTCTACTCCTGTCAGGCTCTACTTCTGTATGTGCTTCAGAGCTTTATATTGAAAATAAATAACAGGTGCAGAGTGCCCTGGATCTCGTCCCAGCCACATCTTTCCCCAACCCACTGCCCAGCCTTTGTTATCTACCATTCACAACACACACACACACACACACACACACACACACTCTCTCTCTCTCTCTCTCTCTCTCTCTCTCTCTCTCTCTCTCTCATATAGGCACACAGTCACATACTCACAAACACTCATACACATATATACAGGCACGCACACAGGCATACACACTCATACACAGACACAGACACACACACACACACTCTCTCTCATATAGGCACACAGTCACATACTCACAAACACTCATACGCATATATACAGGCACGCACACAGGCATACACACTCATACACAGACACAGACACAGACACACACACACACACGCACACACACACACACGCGCGCGCGCGCGCGCGCTTATTTTGTTCATGGAGACAGGGTCTCACTATGTAGCCCAGGCTGACCTTGAACTCAGGGAGATCTATCTGCCTCGACCTCCAGAGTGCTAGGATTAAAGACCCCGGTGCCTGGACCTCACTCACTTTTAAATACTGATTCACAGGCTGGAGAAATGGCTCAGCAGTTAAGAGCCAGTTTTGCTCTTGCAGAGGACCTGGATTTGATCCCCGGTACCCATGGAGTCCTTTACAACCAGGGGATCTGGTGTCCTCTTCTGACCTCCATAGGCACCAGGCACATGTGGTACACATACATTCAGGCAAAACCCACATAAAATAAAATATGGGTTAGTAGGATAATTTTTTTTTTATCTAGCTGCCTTCCCCAGGTGTCATTTACACACCACCATGGTGACCCATTATAACCGCAGAGGTCACTGGCATTTGTAGTAATTGAATAAGGCTGAAAGCCCTCACCCAAGTCCAGTTTTATTACCCTTCTATCACCCCATTTGCCATCAGTGTCCCCCCCTCCTTTCCCTTCACATGTTTTACCTGATAACACTCCCCCTCAGTCCGGTCTTCAATGTTTCAAAACTGTAAAAATCTTGCTACGTTCAGATCTATGTTAATACCAAAGCCCCAGTCCATTTTAACTGCCGCATAGTATTCCATTCAAGCCACTTTCCCTCCGTCATCTGTAAAGTCCTCTCTTACTGGGGACTCGGGGCTGCTCTTCCCATAGTTAACCTGGCAGGAACTGTTCCTGTGTATAGCCCCAGGAAGGAACTATGTTGGGTCTTGGAGTGCATGTTCAGCCCTGACGTTACCCTAGGAGCTGTGTCCCTGGGCTCCCTCTGCTCTCAATCAGTCACTCTATTATCAGACTTTCTACTTGATGTCAGTCTGCATGCTGTACAGCAGTGTCCCTGACGGTTGTTAGCCCTTCCCTGCTTGCTGAGGAGGCCGGGTGGCCTTTTGTGCCTTTGTTGGCCAGCTGAGATTCCCCCTCTGAATTGCCTGTGTATCATTTGCTCCTGGCTCAGTGTGCTTTGCCTTTTTTCTTCCCTTGCTGTGGAAAGTTTATACGCTTGGAAAGCTAATCTTTTGGGTTAGTTAGATTAGTGTCCTCCGTTTCCCTTCGAGGAGACTGTAGGCTCAGAGAATCCCAAGGATGTGCGTGAGGTTGCACAGCCCGGAGACACCGCATGGGAACTGAGATAGCCGTGCTTGTCCAAGTGATACAGGCAGCCTTGTGATCCCACCCCGAAGCTGGGTGACCTCAGGTGACTCACTGATGTCCCCCTTTCTGAGATGCCAGGCTCATCCTAGGCCCTCTGTTCATTCAGTCCGCCGCCATTGAGACATCAATCCTGGTTGCTTACTCCAAAGAAGCGCCAAGCGGATCGCCCTTAGAATGAGAGGTTGGCAGGGCTTCCCTCCTGAACTGATCAGGTGCCAGGAGCCCGAGAGGGACCGTGCCCGCTGAGTCAGTGTGGATCGTGCCCATATCCTGTGAAGTTAGAGCTGTCCTCTGTGTTGTGTGGTGGTTTCCAGACACTGAGCTGTGCAGATTGGAGACCTGCAACCGATGTACATCCATAGCCACGTCCCTCCTCCGCCACCCCTGGCAGCCCTTTAATGGAAACCCTCAGAGGAGGGCAGCCAGTGTGTGTGTTAGAAAGAAACCAGCCTGTGCACATGCAAGCTCTGCGTGGCAGTGGGCCACCCTGCCTGATGCTGGCTTCTAGCTTTGTGAGCGAGGCAGCTTGTCCTCCTGAGAAGACAGTGTGAGAATTCAAAGGCGCTAGGATTCTACTGGAGGAAACAGCCAGCGACTAGCACATTTCTTACCGACTTATCCCTGCCTCGGTTCAGACAAAGCCTGGCTCTGAAGCTCGTTCCCTGCTCGGCTTGGAGACTTGGTGGTGGCACTTCCTGTGGCATCTAAATGACATGGGTCTCAGGCCTGACCCTCAGTGCTGAGCCTGCTGACATGGTGGCCACGAAGACCCACAGCATGTGGTTTGGAACCACTGTCGCTCTGAGGATGTGCTGTGCCTGCCTTAATACTTCTACCCTGTCCACCATCTGCCCAGGCTGCGGCCTGAAGAGCCACTCCTGTCTCCTTCCTCTACAGACGGTTCTGCACTTCGCCATGTCTGTCGCACACCTTACAGAATTTTTAAGAAGATACTTCTAAATCTATTTTCTGTTTCTATTTTTATCTATGCGTGCAAGTGCGTGTCTGTGTGAGCGAATGTGCTGGTGCCCTCGGGGGACCAGAAGAGGGTGTTCGGGCCTCTGGGACTGGAGTTACTAACAGTTTTGAACCTGGGTCCTGGGAACTGAGCTTGGGTCATCTGGAAGGGCAACAAATGCTCCTAGATAACGAACCATCTCTCCAGCCCTTGAATAGGACTTAAAAAAAAAAAAAAAGTCTGTTGCTTTCTTGAGGCTGAAAGAAAAATGTAGCTGGATGCCCGTCATACAAGCAAGCGTGCCAAGGAGGTGGCAAGCAAGAGGGCTTCAGGATGTCCCGCTGGGGAGCTTGACAGCTGCGCTCACCAGTCCAGTTCCCTCACTCCCCGGAGCGGGCACCAGGCCCTCCCCTCACGGGCAGGCCTGCTCCAAGGGAAGTATTTCTGCTACTCCTTTAACATTCTGGGTCCTGCAGGTAGAAGGAGGCTGCACTTGCCTAGGTCCGAATGATTTCAACACCCACTGGGTGCAGACTTTGAACCTGTGCCCTTCTAGGCCTCTAGTGAGTGGAGAAAGTCCGCCAGGCAGGGGGGTTCAGATTTCTGCTGTTACTTCCCTCTCTATGCTCAGTGCCCTATGGAGTTGTTAGTGGTTTCAGTTTGAGGAGGTCAGTATGAGGATTATAGGGGACTCAGGCCCTGGTCCAGGCCTGACCACAGCAAGCCTCACTAGAAGCATCTGTGTCACCATAGTTGTATGCTGGAGGCCGCTTCCATGCCCATCAGTAGAGAACAGGATCCAGGCGACACACTCGCAGAATTCCAGGAGGGTGATACACATGTGCCCAGCCTCTGCCAGGGCGTCCTAGTCACACTGGCTCCAAGCACATGCTCAGGCCTTTCTCAGCAGATTGCCGGTGGAAGTGGCCCTCCACAGAGACCCAGAAATAGAGCTGATAAAATATGTTGCACTTTTTTTTTTTGCTTGTCTGTGCTTTTTTTCTGTTTTCCAAATATTCTGCAGAGTACACATAGCCCTGTTTTTAGTGAAAATAAAAACCAGCGACTGCTCATTCCAAAAAAGAGGCTGTGCCAAACTGAGGTGGCTCCAGCAAGGTCCCCACATCCTGCTGTCGGCCTCCGGAGTTGCCCTGGATTCCCCTGATAGCAGGGCCTTCTCAGATGGGCTTCTGCTGGCCACAGACACCCCCTCCCATTCCTGCCACACAAGAAAGGCTGGCACGTGGCTTTCCAAACCATGAGCTGAAGAAGCAGCAGCAACCAGTGTGGCATCCCACCGGGTGGTCAGGGCTGTGCTTTCCTGGCTACGGTGTGCCTTGCCCAGGGAGTCCAGTCCCTCACAGTGTCTGCAGCTAAGGAGGGGCTCAGAACCATGCAGCCAAGTCCTGTAGACCCTCTGGGATGATCCCAGAGGTCATAGGGTACTGGAAAAGTCCTTCAGCTAGAGGCGTACCCCAGCTCCAGCTCCTGAGGTGTTTCATACATCTGAGGGCTCGTCACCCCAGGTGCCCACACTGAGTAAGTGGCACAGTTGGTGCACTGAAAGTGACCAACTGGGGACACGCCTGTTGAGCTACGTATCCTATGCCTGGACTCTGCATTGTCATTATTGCTGTGATGAAACACCATGACCAAAGCAACTTGGGGAAGGAAATGCTGTATTTGGCTCACATATCCTGAGTCACAGTCCATTGAGTAAAGCCAAGGCAGGAACTCAAACAGGGCAAGAACCTGGAGGCAGGAGCTGATGTAATGGCCATGGAGGGGTGCTGCTTACTGCCCTTGTCCCCACAGCTTGCTTGCTCAGCCTGATTTCCTTTAGAATTCAGGACTACCAGCCCAGGGATGGCCCCACCCACAATGGGCTGGGCCCTCCCCCATCAATCACTAATTAATTAAATGATAGCCAGATCTTATGGAAGCATTTTCTTGATTGAGTTTCCTTCCTCTCCGATGACTTCAGCTTGTGTCAAGCTCGGCTGACATAAACTAGCCAGTGGAGCCTCCTGGAGGAAAACTGGTGAGTGGTTCTTCCTTCTCACAGTCGTCCCTGGGTAGCCCGTGTGTCGGTGGGTATTGGTAGTAAGGCAGATGACAGGAAACGAGGCTTGTTCAGAAGGCCACATGTGGCATCTAGAACTGGGCTCTGGTCTGGTGCTGTCCTTTGCTACCGCTGCCCATAAGATGTCTCTTCTTTAAAGCTGGTGGCTTTGCCAGGATTCAAAAGCTTTAGTGCAGAGTCCCTTGGAACACAAGATGCTGGGATGTTTGTCCTTGGTGTTTTCCTATCCTTGGAGCAGTGTCCCCAAACCCAGCCTCTGTGGTCCCTTTCCTAGAACCCAGAGTGGTAAAGTTGTCCAGGCCTTGCACCAAGTTGGCGTTCCTTATCTCCTGGCTGATCGTGGTGGCTCAGTGACTCAGCAGTGGTACCACGGATGGGTGGCATGGCTGTCCCCACCCCGGCACTCTGTCCCTTCCAGGCTCATGCAAGCCGAGTTTCACTAGAAGCTGCGGTCGCTCTCCACCATGCTTGAGCTGCAAGGCTCTTCCCTCTTGTTTGCTGGCCCAAGCCTTCTTCTCATGCTACAGGGAGAAGGGTGTGGAGGGAATGGACTCCACCATCACTGCCTGCAGCCCTGTCTTGGCCCATCCTGATTGAGCAAGTGAAAACCCAGTACACCCAGTACAATGTGAATTCCAATAAATACGCAGTATCTGGGCTGTACTGACACTCACCCCTGATTCATCACCTAGAGGAAATTAAGTTTTACTGAACACCGTGCTTCATACACTCCACTCTGAAAACACAGCGCTCCGGAACCTTCCTTACTGGGAAGTCCGGTGTGTCTTGAGAATTCACGGACAAGACACCCGGGGGCCAGGTACTCTAAAACTCAAGGACAAGGTTCAGATAAACAAAGGAGCCTCCAGGAAAGAGGGCAGGCACACAGGTCACCTTGGGCTACTTCTGGAACCTGGCCCTGGACTCCCAACGAGGCCAGCATTGAGGAGGTAATCTGAGGCTGAGCACCCAGCATGGTGAGAGTGTGCCCAGAGGGTAAGAAACGGTAAGCAGAGAAGAGGACAGAGACTTGGGCGAGCAGAAGAGATGTGAGGAGTGGAGCTATAGAGAGGAGGAAACAAGGAGACCTAGGCTTCTGGGACCACAGATGTGCCTGGGGCCAGGACCTTGCAGAGACCATGTGCACAGTGGAAGCCACTGAGCAGAGAGTAGCTGATCCCAGGAGAGAAGCTGATCTTTGGACCTCCTGCTTGCATCGCTGGAGCAGGACGAGCATAAAGCCCACGTGGACAGAGGAGCCAAAGCTTGCTGTTCAGGGGACACAGTGTGCAAGGCCCTGGGATTCTGACGTTTGAGCTGTGTGCTAATAACCGATCCTGTTTTGCTTTCAGAGTCTAATGATATTTGTCGATAATTATTATCAGACACTAGCTGTCATTGATCTGAGTGCTTTCTCACGTGCCCCCGGGTCTCACACCGAATGCCACTGAAGCTGCACGGCACTGTTCTGGAATAAAGAGCCAATCCTATACATTACTGGGTCACAAGTGATAGGGGAAAAGAAACAGACCAGCTTCAGCCAGAAAGACATCTACAGAACCAGAGGGACCCCATTTCCCCCCATCTCTGACTGAATAGGAAGTGACATTAGCACCCCGCCAGAAGCATCTGTTTCCACAGCTTTAAGTGGGATTCCAATTGGCCAGATCACCTGTCCGTCGGCCAGCTGGAGGTGGGATATCCTGCGTGACAGTCCCACTCTTATTTCAAGCAGTGGGCAGTAAAGGTCAAAGGGCGGCTGGGGGGTTGGAAGGAGGAGGCACGGACTGGGGAGGCAACACAACACACATGCGACGTGTGGGTACTGCCCTAACCCACTTCACACGTGTGGAAACTGAGGCAGCATCACACTTGGCTGAAACTATGGCTACCAACAGCTTTTCGCCCTCGCTGGAGGGAGCTGCCTCTAAGGCACAGCGGGTTGGTGTGTTCAGTTCTGCTTAATTAAGCAGAATCGCACGGACCTCCGCCCACAGCTGGCCCACCAGCCAGAACCCACGAGGTAGCGTCACTGTTTCCTCCTCTCCGGCCAAGGTGTGAATCAGCAACTGTGGCTTTGGGCCACCCTTGGCTTCCAGTCAGTTCCACAGATGTGGTTTAATGTGTACCCTGGGCCAGCTATGGCTCAGGGCCAGAGAGAGAGAGCAGCCATGAGCGGACACAGAACAGTCCTGGAAGAGGTCACCTCTGCCGAAGTGCATCCGTGAGGCAGAGGGGACAGGGCTGGGATCAGAGCCCCAGGCATCCGGTTCTCTGTGAGGGAGGCCAAATGGGACTGGGCGCTTGGAGACTGACGAGCCTATGCCATCTGGATGAGGGTCTTCAGCATGGGCTAGATCTCAGTCTTCACAGCTCAGACAGTCTTCCATTCTGTCACGGCGGGGTGACTGTATATCCGATTAAATTCACTGTACTTCCGCTATACGTTTAATAATCCCCTGCTCTTCATTGTTGCTTGAAATCACGGTATCACCTATTGGTAGATTTTTTTTTTTTAAAAAAATCAGTAAACACATGTCTATTCACAATTTTGCTTTTTATTGTAATAAGTAACATTTAACTCCATTTATTTGGAATTGTGTGTGTTTTGTTGATTTCTAAATCATCTCAAGGTGGAACTGTAAATTTCCTGAGCTTGCCAAACGAGCTCCCCAGAAGGACGAACAGTCCCTGGTAGAATCCTCAGAGGTCAAGAGCCAGGTGGTCTGAACTTAATCCGGCTCTGTGACCCAGCGTCAGTGGCTTAGCCTCTCTGTTCCTGTTCCCTCTTCTGGGAAATGGGAGTAGGATAACGTCTGAGGTAGCTTAGTCACGGAAAGGGTTTAGATCACTTCCTGGCATATAGAAGTACTGAAGAAACGGTTCCCTGTTTTCTTTTTAAGGATAAACAGTTTGAGAACACAGTGTGAGGGAGGCGGGCTGGGGAGTGAGTGGAGAGAGTCCTGCCTGCAGCCAGCCTTCTGACCAGGGATGTGTTTTTCCCTTTGTTTGTTTGTTTCTTTTTAGACAGGGTCTCACTCTGTAGCCTGGCTGCCGGCCTCCCAAGTGCTGGGATTAAAGGCTTGGGTTTTTAAGTCAGCAGCCCCAAGGACACAGCCAGTCTAGAAAGACCACACAGGGGTCCATGCTCTGGACAGAGAGAAGGTGCCGTTCACTGAAGTTCAGATTGACCAGCATCTGTGAGGCCTGCCAGGCTCAGACATTCAACTTTAAAGCGAAATAGCATAAGTATCTGCCCCTATATACCATGCCGCTGCGGACCAAGGAACTTTTAAAAGGGGGTTGTCTGGAGCATGTTTAACCTCATACATGGTTTTTCTCATGAATTAAACACATAAGTTGTCCACTTGGCCTCTGCCCACAGTTCTGTCCACAAGCTGGAACCAACCATAGTTTGAAAATATTGAAGGGGACAAAAGAAACAAAGAAAAAGAAGGAAAGAAAGAAAGAAGGGAGGGAGGGAGGGAGGGAAGGAGGGAAGAAATACTGGTGGTGGGGGTGGAGGGTTGTTGCTGAAGTTTTCTGTGTGGTTGCATCTGTATTGAAGGTGTACGACAACTGTTTACACAGTGTGTGTGTCGGATTAGGTGTCCACGTCACCTAGAGATGCTCTGAAGTGGAGGGGAGGGTCTGGAGGGAGCCCAGAGCCACACCTTGAAGATAGTGAGGGATGGCCACGTACGGCATGATCTTCATTAGCAAAGCATTTTGGGCAGGGATAGGGTCTGGGGAGTGTGCCAAGAGTGTTGTCTCAGTGGGTGGGAATGTGGTGGTTTTAAGGCCCCAGCCCGACTCTGCAGCTACTAGGCCTGCTTATTGCCGGCTCGATGGAGTGAGTTCTTTTGCTCCCCACATATCCTCGCTGTGAAGTAGAACCTGCAGCCTGTACACCTCCCCGCAGGGCCGAGCAGTAGTGATGGACTCTGGCATATGGTCAGCAGTGCGATGACATTGTCTGGTTTTGTATATTACCCAGTTTTCCCTAAAGGGGAAGGACAGGGTAGGATGGCATAGGAGTCTACACAGACCCCTAACTGGGATGGGAGCCCTTTGTGTCCACCGGGTTACAAGCGGGCAAGGCTAGGTATGAGTGACCAGTTGTACTCACAGAGCCTGGCCTTTGAGAGCCACATATACTTACAGGAAAGGAAGTGTCCTAGGATGGCTGAGGTGGAAGCTCATTGTGTATCTCCTTCATTCAGCACAGGATCTGACTAACCCTAGAGTCTTGCTCATTGAATATGAACCCGTGGTGTTTAATGTTGGGTTTTGCTTTTTAAAGGAGCCAGGCAGGGTCCCTACGGAAGAGAGAAATTAGCTTAGGTGCTGTATGTATTAGTTTTCTGTTTCTATGACAAAATGCCAGAGTCCGAGTAACTTAAAAAGAAAAAAAGTTTCTTTAGTTCACGGGTATGAAAACAGAAAAAGTACAGATAGTATGGCAGCCCTGCCAAGAGCCCTCAGCTGTCCCTCCCTACTGTCCTGACAGTAGATGCCAGGAGCTGTCATGGGTACAGGACAGGATGCCCGAGAACAGGGATTGTTCTTTTTTAACTGTTTGTTCTTATAGAATTAATGGAGTCCTGGCAGAACCAGTAAATCCCCTAGAGACCCGATCACTTGGAACTGGGCCCCAGCTCCAAAAGGTCTCATAGTGGCAAATTGGGGAGCATACTTCTAACATAGGAACCCTCGGGGGACAAACCACAGCTCTGTTTTAGAAAGGCCTCTGTCTGGATGACCGCTGGTGGACATCAGGCTGGTCCTGAGTAAGGCCAGGTGGAGGGGATGGCCAAGTAGGCCATGAGCAGCAGGCTTTGCTGTCTCCCTGCCACCCCAGCCTGCATCTCCCCAGTGATATCCTTGTCAGGTCCCATTGCCCTTCTTGTTTTGGGAGATGCCAGGTGCCTGGCAGGATGGGGACCTCTGAGCTCAGTTCTGTGGATTTCCAGGCCACTCTGGTAACTGAGAGGAACGGAGCAATGGAATTAAGTGCTCCCTGTGTGCTGGTTGCTGGCACCATGCATGCGGGAGGCTAGACATCATCTTGTGTTACAGAGGTGGAACCAAGGCTGAGGTAGGACTTGCCCAAGGCAAGAGGGCAGCCAGAGGGCAGGATTTGGACTTACATGGTAAGGGGGGCTGGCAACTGTAGAGTTCTGGTGTCTTAAGCACAGCCATGTTACCTGAGCAGTCATTTTTGACACACTCTATAGCTCAGGTTAGCCTGAAACTCACTGCCTAGCCTCGTCTGGCCTTGAATTAGTTATCCTCCTGCTTCAGCCTCCCAGATGCTGGAATTAGAGGCACATACCAGCATGCCCCACTCTGACGGGTCACTTTTGACAGTAAGAATGGTCAGACCATGGCCGGCTCGTTTTCTCTGGACATTAATCCTGCAGGCCATGCCTGTTCACCACCGCTGCGCCCAGCTGTTCACGGTGATGTTGGTCACCTCTCCCACACCATCTGGCCACACGTGTTCGTGGGGCACATGTGGACATCTGAACATGCATGCGTGTGATGACCAGGTCAGGGTGCTACTATGCCCATCACTTCAGTCATCATTGCTTTGTGGGAATGTTCCAAATCCTTCCCAGTAGCTTCTTCCAAGTGTACAATTAACTGCCACCCACCATGGTTGCCCTGTGGCATTGTAGAACACTGGACACCCTTCCTCCTGTCCAGTGCTCTTCAGGAACCATCCTGTCTCTACCCATCCCAGCCTCTGAGAAGAGGGAAACTCAATTGAGAAAAGCCTCCATGAGGTCTGACCGTAGACAACACCGTAGGTCATTTTCTTAATTAGTGATTAACAGGGGAGGACCCAGATCATGGTAGGTGGTGCCGTCCCTCAGTTCTATAAGAAAGCAGGCTGAGCCAGCCACAGGGAGCAAGCCAGTAAGCAGCACTCCTCTGTGGCCTCTACTTCAGCTCCTGCCTCCAGGTTCCTATCCTGTTTGAGTTCCTGCCCTGACTTCCTTCAGGGAAGGGCTGTTACCTGGAAGTGTAAGCTGAAGCTCAAGCTGCTTTGGTTATGGTAACTCACCACAGCGATGGTAACCCTAGCCAAGACACCGCAAGTAAAAACATGGCGTACCTGGCTGTGCCTGACTCAGTCCCCACGACATAATGTCATCCATCCGGCTCCACCGAGGCCGTCATGTACACAGCCCCGTTTTCTCACCCATTCGTTCATCTGCTGCAGCGCTGTTTCCTGGCCACTGTGAATAGTGCTGCAGAGAGCACGGGGGTCCCGCTGTTTCTTCAACACACTGATTACACCTCTGGAGATATTTCCAGGAGCAGGCTTCTGGGTCACAGAGTAGTTCTATTTCTGGAGTGTGGGGGAACCACCGTAGTATTTTCCACAATCTTGCACTGGTTTACATCCCCACAAGCCAGGCAGGAACCGTCTCCTTCCGCATCTGGCCAGCGTTTTTTATCTCTTGGTAGTCGCCTGGCTGGCTGGGGCGAGATGGTACCTCACTGCGATGTGACTCTGCTTTTCTGTTTTGAAGGAATCCAGACCCTGGCCTCTGACAGCTCCCTAATCATCAGTTCCTGTGTGACTTTGGACAAGTGGTGCTGTCACCTCTCTGAATGCCATGTTTGTTTACTAGGAATGTGGCAGATAATATACATGTACCACCACACAGGGTTGGTTTCCTAGGAAGATCGATTGTTAGTGTGGTAGACAGATAGAAGACCCTATCACCCCTTAAGAAATAGAGCAATTGTTTCTGACCTAGGAAGGGTCCCCAGGTGCCATTAGCAGAACTAGCTCCCCTGTGTTCTGCAGAGTACCCAGATGGCCTGTGGTCTCTGAAGGAGCCCTAGTAACGCCTTCTCTATTAGACAACTGTTGTGCTCTGGATATTGTGCTAGGCCCTTTATGTGTCTGACTGCATCCTAAAGGTGTTGTTTCCTGTATTACACAAGGCTGAATACCATTCCCAGATCTGTCACATATGGCTGTATGGCTGTGGGCAAACTAGTTACCCTCTCTTGAGTCCAAAGCCAGTGGCATATCGTAAAGGAAATGGTTGTGTGGTACACTTAGTGGGTGTTGTCACCAGTTCCATTGCTCCAGGCAGCCCTGTCAACACAGGGCAGCCCCAACTGTCTTCAGCCTCTCTCACACGGCCCAGGCACCTGGGCAGTCTTCAAGATCTCAGCAAGGCCCTCGTGCCCGCCCTGGAGTTGTTCCTAGAAAGCTAGCCTGCAGGTCGGTGTCTTGAGCCTGGGCTTTGGCGTCAGCCTCACTGCTGGCCATTGGAAAGTTCCTACGGCGCTCTGGCCAGATGTGTGCAGGGATGTGTGAGTTGGCAGCCGAGGCCCGGTTGGAGCCGCAGGCCCAGGCCAGCGGTGTTTCCAGCCCTCAGTACCGTGGCAAGTTAAGTGCTTTGCCTGGCCAGTCCAGTAGCAGCCCCAGCCCTGGACCCTGAATGTCCCCATGACACGAAAGGACACGCATCCAAGTGCGGATAGCCCCAGGTGTGTCCATCCTGCACAAAGACCCGTGGGCTGGCTTCCCCGCTCACCAGTGCTGCCGCTGCTCCTGCTAGCATGACTTTCAGCACAGGGTCCAAGTGTGTCCGAGGCATGTCCACGACAGGCCATACTGTGAGCTCCAGCCTTGGGGTGTTATTACCGGGCCTGTGCACTAACTTGTGACCAGACAGAGCATGGGTACCTCTAACCCTTAATCTTCAACCCAGCACTCAGAAGAGTAGAGGACGAAGGGGGAATCAGGGGTTGAAAGCCAGCCTGGGCTGCTTGAGATCCCCATCTCAAAACAACACAAAACAGAACAGGTGACTTTTTAAAATCTATGTTCCTTTTTGAGATAGGGTCTCACCATACATCCTTCGGTAGCCTGAAACTGGCTACATAGACCATGCTGGCCTTGAACTTACAGGGACCCACCTGCCTCTGCCTCCCGAGTTCTGGGATCAAAATACACCACCACATCTGATTGATCTAACGTTCTGTGACCACGGTTCTCAACCTCTGGGTTGTGACCTCTTTGGGAGTTGAATGACCCTTTCACAAGGATCACCTAAGACTGAGTTACCCTGTTGTTCGTAACAGCAGCAAAATCACAGTTACAAAAATAGCGAGGAAATAATTCTAAGGTTGGGGTCACCACAACATAAGGGGCTGTGTTCAAGGGTCACAGCCATCAGGAAGGTTGAGAAATGCTAGTCTGTGGGTTCTTATAATGGCTGCCACAGTCAGGACACTGGATAGTTCATCTGTCCCAAGGAATGCCCGAGTCCTCTCGGCCAGCAGTGGGATGAAGCTCTTGTGTGGTTTCTGTGTCTCAGAGCAGCCATGAGAGCACGGCTCTCAACCAGCCTCAGCCCAGGGCTGCATTCTTCTTATCACAAAGCAGTTCTGTTCTGACTGCCCTTGACAGCCGAGCTACTCACTCGACCATTGCAGGAGCCTTGTAACTGTCCAGGCCCAGAGCCTGAGAAAGGCCACTGTGATCTTTGACCGTGGAGCCCTCTTTGGGCTTTTCATCTCTCTTCTATTGAATGTTCTTAAAAGCTCACAGTTCCCAGGCCCTGGCAGAACAGTGGTAAAACAGACTGGACCCTGCTGCTGGAGGGTCCTGTGAGAATGAGTGACAGCCATTCACATGGCTTGGGGCTCTCTGGTGCCTTGCTGAGATGGTGGCCCTGACATCTAGGGAACCCAGAGAATTGAGACTGACACAGGCTATCTGTTGAGGCTCCAGTGGGAGGGAGGGGACTTAATGACTAAGCGTGAGAGGTCGGCGAAAGTGTTCCCAAGAGAGACAGCCACATGTGCTCCTGGGGAGGAGGGATGGATGGCTGAGGTCCCTACACCCTCACCATCATGTGACATTCTCTGGTCTGCATGGCCATGTCCCCAGTCGCCACATAGCAGGTCTGTGTGTATCTGCCTTGTGACCAGATGACGCTCAGTAGCATGTTGGGCAAAGGACTGAGCTTTCCCTTTAGAGTGCTCCCCACCTCCTGCACACAGGTGTAACCACAGCCCTCAGTCACCAGCCGCTGCCCCACAGGCTGCTGAGCGGACAAAGAACAGTTGGAAGGAACCTAGCCTCAAATCTGGAGCATCCTAACTGGTTCAGGGCACTGTGGGCTCTGTGTCTGGGCCCCATTCCAGCCATTCACTTAATTGAAAAAAATGGAAAAGAGAGGGAGGGAGGGAGGGAGGGAGGGAGGGAGGGAGGGAGGGAGGGAGGGAGGCAGAGGGAATGGCAGCCTGCCATCTCCAGTGTCTCTGTGCAGATGCCACCGAGAGTTGACTGCTACTGACTTCAGGACAGAAATTCTCTGACCTGCAGAACTGGGAGCAAGGACTTCAGAGGCAGGCGGGCTGGGATGGAGCTCACCTCCCTCCCTACTGGTTGACCTCAAGTATGTGTAGTTTCCTCCCTACCCTGCCTCACCCCAAGGTGACCCCGCTTTCCAGCCAGGTGAACTGTGAGGGCTGGGCCTGGTGGTTCCTGACGGTAAATGGGCCCAGATCCAGCTCGGCTCCTACCTGTCCTGCATGCACCTTGACCTGTCTACCTCTTAGCACCCAGCTTCCCCTCTGAACACCCAGAGTTTTCTCCCAGCACTCAGTACTTTCTCGTAGTACTCGGTACTCCCTCCTAGCACCCAGCACTACCCTCTAGCACCCAGTGTTCCCTCCTGGCATCACGAAGCGTGACAGCATTCCTATCCAGGAGTAAATGGAACGTGTTTTTATTTAAGAGAAATCCACATTTTTCAGCACTTCCTGTGGCAGTCCCGCCGTGGGGCGCCGGGAAATCAAACAAACTGCATCGTATTGCAGTTTCAGAAAGAGGCCGGAGGCGCTGACCTACATAGGCCAGATGTTGGGCAGACAGCTGGAGAGAGTTGGCAGATCGGAACCAAAGGGAACCCAGGGTCTCCAGGAATCATGTTTCCTATTAGCTCAGGCCCAGATGAGGCCAGCTGCAGCTACCTCACCCCGCTGGTCCTCCACCCGTGCTCTGCTGGTCCTCCACCCGCACCCTGCTGGTCCTCCACCCAGGCTTCTCCCAGCCCCACTCTTTCTCCTTGCCCTCTCTCTCCCTCTCTTTCCTCCTCTATCCCATTTCTTCTCTCTCCCACCCTTTCTCTTCACTTTCTGACACCTGTCCCCCCTAACTCTGCTATCCGCATTGGGATACCCTCTCGGCAAGGGTAGCACACTGCCTGATGCAGGAGCCCAAACTGGCTCCCCCCTGGATCTCTCAACTTGGAAACACAGCCAGAGTGGGAGCTTTAAGGGGAACCCACCTCCATTTTAGACGTGATTTTCAAGACAGGATTTCTGTATATAGTGCTGGCTATCTTGAAACTTACTGTGTAGACCATGCCGGCCTCGAACTCAGAGATCCACCTATCTCTGCCCCCCCACGTGCTGGGACTGAAGGTGTGGGCTGCATCTAAGTCCAGCTAGAAATGATTTTTGATGGCCGAGGTCCGTGAACTCCTTAAACACAACACTAGATGCTCCTAACAGGAAGTGGCTTGTTTGGATCACTTTAAGCTGCTTTCGCATACTTTATAGAGTACGCTGTGATATTTGGGTGCATGTTTCATGATCCCGTTGGTCAGTGGGGTGTCCACTGCCTTAAATGGTTCCTCTCCATTTTCATTCCCAGTCCTTCTTCTCACTGTTTTAAAATACATGACAACTTGCTGTTAACCACAGCTATCCTGCCACGCAGAAGAAACCCAGACTTCCTCCTCCCATCTCACTGCACCGACATTCCTTTGGTTAAATCCCCCCTTCCCTGTGCTTCCTTCCTTCTGCCTGGGTTCATGGGCTTTCTGGGCTGAGGGCTCCCTGGACTATGGCAGAAGTCATAGCCTCTCAATGATGCTCTTTGGGGCCTCTGCACTGTACTCTTCCCTGGAGTCAAGCACAGCATTCCAGAGGAAGACTCCAGCCCTAGACCCTCCCAAGGGGAGCCCTGGCTTCCGGTTCCAACTCTCCTCTTCATAGACTACGTGGCCCTGGACAGGTCCCTTCAACTTTCCCTAGCCATAAAATAAAGGGCAGCCTAAAGCAGGGATTTCCTATACTAAAGTCTTGGAAGCCCTTACAGTCTGCCAAGAGCTCGGGCCTTGGCTGCAGGCTTCAGGATGGTTACCCGTGGCACCACGGACCCACAGCGTCTAACAATTTAGTCTGCGGGCTGCTGGTTACACCCTTCCTACATATAGAAGAGCTAAAAGCAGCCTGTGCTATGGAAACCAGAGCAGACAGTCTAGAGACCCACCCACTTGGCCTCTGCAGGATCCTGGGGCTTCTCATAGGCTATTTTGACAGCTGGCCTGAGAGTTCTCTTCTCTAAGCAAGCCATTGGGGTCGGGGGTCCAAAGGTTATCACAGAGAACTTGTGAGAAAAGTCCATGTCCTGGAAGTAGGAAGAGCCCGCAGCTGAAGTGTGAACCTGAAGACGTTGATCTCTGCATTAGTGTGAGGGCTGAGCCTCTCGGTGAAGTCTGGACCGTAGCGTGCATTTCACCGTTCAGCCTGCCCTCGTGGCAGACATTGTTAATGAAGAACAGCACCATCTTGCTGCTGTGTCACCCTCAAACCTCCTGTAGGGAAGCCGCCTCAGATCCACATGGGCCTCTTCTTTAGATTTTTTCTTCAGTCACCCCGGGTCACTGCAGACCACCCACTGACTGGCACAAAAAAGGCAGGGATGTGCCTAACTTCAGAAATGTGTCCGCTGCGGTATGGGCAACAGAACTCCAGCTGCAGAGAGAACGGCACGGAACTCTGGGAACTCAGGACCAGATTCGTTCTCAGCTCTCCCGACACCCTCAGAGTTTGCTGTGCCCACAGACTGCCCGTACTCGCTGCATATTCTTAGCGCAGCCTGGCTTCTCAGACGCACTCACTTAAGACAATTGGGCTACTTTTAAAGGGAAACTGTAGCCTTCTACCATAAATGGGAAACCAGCAACACTGCTAGAAATAGGACTAAGAAACTCCTGGCCAGTGTGGCCTACTCCTAGAGCGTTGGGTCTTCCTGATAGGAGACCAGAAAGTGCTGAGAAGGAGTGTGACGAAGGTCATTAGGCATCCACCTCTGGCCCCCTGCACACCCCAGTGTGGTGACTGTCCTGTGACCAGCACAGTGGCACCACCCAGTCATTGCTCTCAGCCTGGAGTTGGAGCCAGTCCCAGAATCCCCTAGAAAAGCCACCAACAGATCTGCTATTGGAAGCTGCCTGGCGCCTCCAAGGAACAACAGCCTGTGTTTGCAGTTCAGATGCTGAAACCCTTTGACATCCCAGCACCGTGTGGGCCAAGTAGCAGTTGCCGGCCATCGGACTGTCCTAGGGAATGGCCTGTCCGTGTGTCCTTGGGCCCTTCCAGGTGCTGCAGCTAGGTGTGGGACTCTAAGCCAATGGGCAAGCAGAAATGAGGCATGACCATTCATTGACCCGAGCCTCTGGGGTCCCACAGGAATGACTTGACTACCTCTGTCCTAATGCCTACTATTTCCCAAGGGGATACAAGCTGGATGCTGGCTTTAGTCTTTATTCTTGGAAGAACAAACCATTTGGTTTTGAACATTGGAAATGGGCCTAGGTTCCTACATGTTCTGTGGGGTCCTGCAAGGACTTGGTGCTCACAGCCCAGGTGTAGACTTGCCAAGAGTGGTGAGGGTGAAGGATTGAACAACAAACAACACTTAGAGAACATTTCCTGCAAATCCCATCCCTGGGCTGAGATTTTATTCAGCATGTGTTTCATTTCTGGAACTTTCCATCGGCTCAGGAGGTAAGAATGGCCAGCATCCTTGGCCCGTTTTGCAGAGAACACAGAGGTTCCCGAGACAGATGTCACACCTGACCTCACACACTAAGTTCTGGATGCAGATTGCACAGCTCAGTCTACCCAGGTCAACACTAGAACCTGCCATCCTGTACTTGGCATCCCCGTGGCACTAGCCACACTTAGACATAGTGGCCTTGAGGACCAAGTGAGAAGATGCTAGCCTAGGGCTCAAAGCAGAAAGTGCTTTTCAGTCTTCCCAGGAAGCAATGTCTTTTTTTCTCTCTCTCTCAGACAACACAGAAGCCTCTGACTTGTAGCCGTTTAACTTGTGACTTTAAAGGGCACTTTGGTTTTGAGTTCAGCTCTTTGCCCAGGCCAATGCTATTCAGTAAAATACTCTTGCGACGCCATGTCCTTATGAAGCCACAACTGCTGACCCATCACAGGGCTGAGGAGAAGAGCTGACACCACACAGTGCCTGAGTGGGGTGTTGGGGAGGTCGACTGGACATAGTGCATTTTCTGCTTATGGTGTTTGACTTAGGGGGTTATCAAGATACAACCCACTGTAAATCGGGGAGCATTTGTACAGCGTAAAACATCTGGAAATACGAGAAGGCATTGTAAGCAGAGTTCTTAGACATCCTCCACACTCCTCCTAGCTCAGAGTAACCCCTGGCATGTGTGTTTACATGAACAGACAAACATGTATGTGTAGGTCTGACCTTATTTATATTTATGATTCTTGTGTACTCGATGACATTTATCTGCAGCCCAGATCAGCACTGGAGGCTTTGGGAGGTGTCTACAGGCTTGCCCAGTGTCAAATTGACATCACCCGGGGACACATGGCATTCGTGACTGGGGTTGATCAGGGTGACATTCAGATCTCTTATTTTTGCTCTCGCATCTGGAACAAGTGTCCTTTCCTCACCTCCTTTACACTTTGTGCTTTTTGTTGGTGGTTTTACTGTTTTAAATGGGCTCAGGTCTGGGGCTGCGGTACAGCCTGGGACCCTGGGTTGGAAAGGTTTGCTGGGCCTCATATGTGCACATGGGTTAGAAAGCTATGTTTAGGCTTGAGGGATGGCACTCCTGGCCATTGAGTTCAGTACCAATGAGCTGATTATACTCATTAATAAGGTGTCTTTAAACATGACCATAGACAACGAACTTAGATATTGATCTTATGATAAAAAATACTTGAAAGCATGAAGGAGTAACGCTCAAGTATTGACTAAGTCACTGCTGCTGGTGACGCTGTAGAACAGAGCTATTGTAAGTGACAGGAAGTAGCTATGTATGTATGTGGATATGTGTGATGTGGCATGTATGTGTGAGCGCACACACAAGCATGCGTGCATACTCATGTGTGAAACATACATGCATATATGGTCTTATGAACCTTGTAGTATAGTATGTATAGCCATCCCTTGCTATTCATGAGGGCTTGGTTGCAGCCCTTCTACCCCCATAGGTATCGAAATCTGTAGATGCGTATGCAAAATAGCACAATATTTGCATATAACCTACACACATCCTCCCCTGAGCTTTCTGTATCTCTAGGTCGCTTACGATGCTGATACTTGGTCTGGCGGAGAAGCCGTGTGAACAGCGTTAGATTGTATTGGTATGACTATGGAATTGGTAATGGCTAGAAGAAAAGATAAATGTATATGTTAAGTGCAAACCCACATCACTTTACCATCTCCACCCACACAAACAGAACCTTGGGCACAGAGGCCAACCGTGACTCCCCCTGAAGCTAAGGGACTGACTTCAGTGTAACCATGGAGCTCTGTTAGTTGCACAGATACCTTTGTCTTGCCAGAAGGGGAACTGAGGGGGAAAGCCCAGTCCTACTGTGCAGAGTAGAAGCCAGAGGCCGGGCCTGGAAGCAGGACCCTGAGCCCTGGCCAGATCAAGGTAGGCTCTCCCTCGGTCTCTGCTATAGCCACCATCACTTGTGTCTCTCTGCAAAGCAGACGTCTGTCCTGTGTGTGGCAGTGCCTCCAGGCTTTGGCTCTTGTGGGGGCTGGGCAGCTCAGGTGTTATTCCCTAGCAAGAGGACTGTCCCTGTGAGCCACTCAGCCCTGGCCATGGGGTCAGGCAGGATAGGTGGCCCTACAGGTTACATCTGTTAGAGGGCTGTTGCCGCTTTCTTTCCTGCCTTACACAAGTGTTCCAAGTCTAACCAGGACAGGTGGGTAGTCCTCAGAGGAAGGGAGCCATTCTGGTCCAGGCCACAAAATACTTCACACCATACTTGAGCAGCCAATGACCTCTCAGTGGTAGCTCCCCAGCAGGGTGGGGCTGACCCAGAGCTCCTGGGATGATCTCTAGCCCTACACGGAGGTAAAGCTCTCGGGTGTGTGGGATGGGCATTTGGCCAGACTCAAGACTCCTTTTTATATAAAAAAATTAATTAATTAATTAATTAATTTATGTATATGAGTGCTCTAACTGCATTTACACACATGTGCCAGAAGAGGGCATCAGATCCCATTACAGATGGTTGTGAACCACCATGTGGTTGCTGGGAATTGAACTCAGGACCTCTGCAGGAGCAGCCGGTGCTCTTAACCACTGAGCCATCTCCCCAGCACCCAACTCAAGGCTTCTTTCCAGGCAGACTAAGGTCCAGATGTGGAAGGTGTCACGCTCCATAAGCACCAGGAAGAAGGAACTGAGCCCAAACTCATTCAGCATCTAGGAACCTGCGCCGAGCCTTGGTGAGGTGTACCAGAGGGATCCACAGAAGCAACTCCCCAGTGGGGCGGGACCAAAACAGACCTCCTGGGTTGAGATTCCTGGGGAGAGAGCAGTGTGATGAGGTGAGGTAGTCCTTTGGAGGGGCAGGCCCACTTGCTCTCACCATCTATACCTATGCTCACTATGATGACCAAGATGGCGCCTGTTCCTTGTAACCATCAGCTTGAGCGATTGGATTGAGTAGAACCTAGGAGATCAGCATCACCTTTGGATGTTTGGATGCTGTTTCCATAGAGGACACTGGCCAAGGGGTACATTACATCCGTTGATGGATTTGCCATGCTGTGGCAATC
This sequence comes from Rattus norvegicus, assembly GCF_021556685.1. Classification (NCBI taxonomy): domain Eukaryota; kingdom Metazoa; phylum Chordata; class Mammalia; order Rodentia; family Muridae; genus Rattus; species Rattus norvegicus. Next base: position 22,938,922 of record NC_141543.1, read on the forward strand.
TGAGGCGGGCCTATGTGAAAGTGGGACGTCATCTGTGTGTCTCAGAGGCTGCATTTGCTTTGAACCCTTCCTGTTTTCCCTTCTCTGCATCCTGCCACAGAGCGAGCTGCTCTAATCCTCCGTGTCCTCCTCCCTCTGTGAAAGGCTCACACCTCTGAAACCTGAGTCCAATCAGACATTCTGTCACAGGGGTGGGAAAGCTGACATGGTGACAGTTAGGATGGGGTCTCGTTCTGTAGTCCAGGCTGGCCGAATCTTCCTGCTTCACCTTGCAAGTGCTGGGATTAGACAGCACTGTCATGCCCGACATACTGCACTTCACCCATGCTGATTCACTCACGACCGTGCCACTCTACGGTTACTATGACAAAGTGCTGGGGGTAACTTACAGGAAGGGAAAGGTTCATGTTTTCGGAGGTCAAGAGTAGTCACCTCCTTTACATTCGTATCCATGATGACAACATATATCATGGCAGGAATGTATGGTGGAACATGTCAGCCATGAAACCCAAAGAAAGACAGGAAGAGACAGGGGTCCCAGCATGTTCTTCAAGGGCATGCCCCAAAGACCTAACTTCTTCCTTCTGGTCTCCACCTACTGATGGTTTCACCGCAGGCTGCTGACCAGGCCTGTCACACATGGTCCCTGTGTGGGCGTTCACCAAACGGTAGCACTGTCTCTCATCACTGTTTAGTCTCCTTTTCTCCAAAGGCTGGTGGCACTGCTGCCTCCTCACTGGCTTTCCTGCCATCCATCTGTTTGCTCCAGCGATGCGTCCGGTCAGGGCTTTTACACGTCTTTGTAATTGAATTGTTTGTCTGCTGGTGAGTTTTGAGGCTTTTAAAAATGCATCCCGTATAGAACACCATGTCTTTGCTTGGCTTTCTTCCATACAGCAAGTGCATATCATGGAGTAATTTCTTGCATGGTGTTCTCCCACCAGGGCGTTTCAGAGAGATAGAATCTTATGATGCTATCGGAGATCCTGAATCCTGTCAGCCTGGCTCGGCCCCCTTTTATGGCCAGGGCCAGGCAGTGCTGTATTTGACCAGGTGTGGGAAACATGCCTCCCTGTAGCAAAACAGTGAGAAAGGAGGGAGGTAATTGTCCAAGAGAAACTGGTACTGAAGCCAAAAAACGGGGGAAGGGTACCAGACGGGAGCATGGGGCCCACAGCATGGGAGGAGCTAGCTGAGCGCTCCTAATGTGCGCCAGGAGCCAGACAAGGCCCATAGCTGTTGGCTGTCATGCTCGATCCCCAAGGAGGCTGCTGTGTCCATTCCAGAGTAAGGGCTAGCACCTCGTGAGTGTCCCATAGCTGCAGTGCTGGTGTGTGCCATCTTCCAATCCTGAGCCCTCAGGACCAAGCGTAGGACAAGCCTGTGATGAGCGTGCGACAGAGTCTGGCCTGTGCCTACAAGCACTGCATCAGATACGCTCAGGGGTTCATTCCCATGAAGCAGTTTGGCCTGCCGCGGTCCAACAGCTTCAGAATGGGAGCAGGAGGCCAGGAGTGAATTGTACGTGAGTAGGCTTTCCATGAGTGGGAAGCTGCTCTGTGTTGGTTTTAAGAAAACAAAATATTTGGCGGTCTTCCTTAATATCTTTTCTTTTTCTTTTAAACTTCGATGGTCATGTCTTTTGCATCCAGATGCTTGGGCATCTCCAGGGACAGAGGACCTTTGATGGCATGTTTGTTCTCTCTAGGCCTCAGTTTACCCAACTTGAAGGTCAAGTCACTAGCTTATCCGAGTTGTACAGTTTCTTTCAGTTTTAATTTCCTCAGTTTCCAACCCTAGCACCATTATGTATGCATATGCGTGTATATATGTGTAGTATATATGTATGCATATGCACATGTGTTTATCATGTGTCTATCATACATACCAATCATATATCTCGCACACTTGGATTTTATCACTACACATGGTATGCATATATCAGATGATCATACATTCCCCATAAATATGCATAAGTAAAAATGATAATTAAGCTATTTTATTATAATTACACAGATTTATTATAATTATGCATAGCTCTCCGAGGACCACATGGTAATTATTGGCCCAGAAAGCGGGTGTCTATAGACTTCAAGCTGAAATAGATACGTCAGATCATATCCTTAGTCTCCTGACGTGAAGGGTAAAGTCCCATGGCTGACTCTTACCGACCCCCATTGGCCCTGCTCAGTCACATGTCACACCTTCTGGGTCCACAGATCGTGCCTCTGTTTCTAAGGGGCTAATCAAGATGGAGAAGAGGTTCCCTGGAGAAAAGTCTAGGTGCTGTGGTAATCAATGCTAGCCAAAGCCAGCAGGGGCGACTGCAGTCCCACTGAGGTATATGCCTGCCTGCCAGCAGGTACCTCAGTTTCCCCACACTGGTGATATGTGGCCAAGGTGAGACACATGACCTTGATTTTGTTAGACGCTTGTATAGCCTGCGAAGCAGAGGAAGCAGGTGCTGTTCACCCAGTTTACAGATAGAGAAACTGAGACTCAAGGGAGTCCTCACTGGCAGAAACATCAGGATGAGGCAGCACTCGGGTTGAGGATTCAGGCGCCCTGACTTCTCTGGAGAAATGGGAAGGTTTTTTTTTTCTTTTTTTCAGAGCTGGGGACCGAACCCAGGGCCTTGCGCTTGCTAGGCAAGCGCTCTACCGCTGAGCTAAATCCCCAACCCCGAAATGGGAAGGTTTTAAGAATTACTCTGCAGAAGAGCCACATGGAGAGCAGGCAGACATCTTTACAGTGCTGGGAGTAGCAGTGGCCAGAGGTGACCTGCCGTACCCTGACACAGCTCTGCAGGCAAGAGCTATTGTTCCCCTTCTATTGAGGAGGGAGGGAGCTACGGCTTCGAGACAGCAAGAGGCTGACTGGTCCAGCTGGTCCTTGGCCAAACTGAGATTGAAACACATGGGTTTTCCAGCTCAAACTCCTCCTCGGTCTCTAAGATTCCCTTAGTCTGCTTGGTGTTGCGATAATTGAGTGGCACAGGTGAATAATTGGTAAAGAATAGAGGTTTGTTTCTTAGAACTTGGAAGATCACACTCAAGGGGCTGGCATCTGGCAGGGGCCTTTAGGATGCTTAACTCAGGGCAGAAGAGGGAAGGTGGATGAGAGTGCAGGAGAGAAGATGGCTGGACTAAACTCGCTTTTCTAACAAACCCACTGGTCATCAGGAACCCACCCCTGAGCTACTACTGCTCATGACCCACTCAACACCCCTCAAAGGTTTGCCTCCCTGCTCTGTCCCATGGGGATGAAATTCCCGGAAGCTGGGCTGGAGAGGGAGTGCTCCAACCATATTGTTCCCTGGTGGCTTAATATTTGTCTCCTTGCTCCCTCCCTGCAGGTCTACATCATCCGAGTCACGTGGTCCAGTGGCGCCACGGAGGCCATCTACCGGCGCTACAGCAAGTTCTTTGACCTCCAGGTAGGCATCTGTGGTGGGAGAGGAGGTTAATTGGACTTTTCATACATGTGACTTTAGAGCCTCGTCCTTCCATGTTCTAGACTTTAAATTGACATTCGTGTTTAAGGTATAAGTAAGGTCCTGTCTGCCTTGTGCTTTGACCTATTTGAATCACGTTCTCTTCCTCCTTTATTTCCTCAATATTTTTATTCAAGGCCCAGCACATACCACTGTTCACTTAGTGATTGGTGCATGTTTGCATGTGTGAGTATATGAATGAATGAATGGATGGTTGAATGGATGGATGGTGGATGGGTGGGTGGATGGCTGGATGGATGAGTGGATGGCTGGATGAATGAATGAATGAATATGTGGATGGATGAATGAATGAATGAATGAATGAGTGAACCAATGAACAAGCATGCACTGCCAGTTTCACTGTGAGCTGTGTAACTCAGTAGGAACTCGCAGCTAGGTAGGAACCATTTCCTTTGCTAATCCTGGGCTGGTAACTTCATGTCAGTATCTCCAAAAGTAGGCAGCTCCAAGGAGACTGGAGAAGTCAATGTCCTTCAGGAGATGACCTGGCACGTGACATCTGCCACAGACACTAAGGGACATTCCTGGCTTTCTGAACTCCCTACTGTGTAAGTGAGGTCTAGTGTGAGCCTCCATCCACGATGACTGAGTGGTGTCTGCCCTACTCGTGACAGGACCAACTCAGAATTCCTTGAGTATCCCAAGAGGAGAAGGCTCCCAGGGTTCCAGAACAAGTCAGTGCAAGCTTTTCATTCTGCCATCTGCCCTGACTTCTCATTCTATGTCCCCACAAGTGGTATTGGCTATATCGTTAGTCCCACTTGATTGCAGATGGCTCTGGCAACCCTGGGCTCACATTCTGTAGTAAAGAGTACCAGTGACTTCTGTCTTTTTTTTTTTTTTTCGGAGCTGGGGACCGAACCCAGGGCCTTGCGCTTCCTAGGTAAGCGCTCTACCACTGAGCTAAATCCCCAGCCCCGACTTCTGTCTTATTACGTGCTTTGGAGAGCCACCATGACCATGGCAACTCCTATAAAGAAAAGCATTTCATTGGGGCTGGCTTACAGGTTCATAGATTTAGTCCATTATGGTTATAGAGAGAAACACGGCAATGTGCAGGCAGACGTGGTGCTGGAGGAGCTGAAAATTTTGTATCTTGATCAGCAATAGACTGTGTCACACTGGGCTTAGCTTGAGCATAGGAGACATCAAAGCCCACTCCCTCAGGGACATTCTTCCTCCGACTAGGCCACACCTCCTAATAGTGCTACTCCCTATGGGCCGAGCATTTAAATACATGAGTCTATGGAGGCCATACCTATTCAAACCTCCACAACTTCTTGTGTCCTGGCAGACACTTTGCATGTCATAGGCTTAGCTCTGTGCCAATCACTATGACGGCCAATGAATGGGCTTTCATGAGTTGCTCTTCCACCATGGTATCAAGGGCATAGCCTGGGCTGGGAAGAAGACTCTCAGGTTCTCCTGGAAGCTGGGTAATATTAACTGCAGGCTTCCTTGACTACATAAACCCAAGCACTTCCTGCCAGTGTGAACAGGAGAATGTTCAGAGCCTGTGTACAGCCCACTGCTGTAAAGGAGGAGGGCAGACAGCAATAGGCTCCCAATTGATTTCTCTAGTGCAGTTAAAACAGTCTCTCATGCCTCCCCGACACACAGCCAGGAGTCGCTGCTTCGTGGAAAGCCATTGAGACACCAGTCACTTAATTATTTAAAACATAATGAGCTCATCTGGGATGCTTTGTGTTCAGCAGCATGCGGCCGCATCGAGCAGTGTCACGTATACCTATAATCTTCTGCTGCTCTGCTGCAAACGAGCTGAGGATAAATAAACAGCAGGGCTCTCCGTAAAACATGCCATGGGGTGGGATGCTGCCACGTGGGAAAGTGCAAGCCTCGCACACACAAGGCCAGGAGGTTGAGCCCAGCCCCGCAATAAGTAAGCGCTAGCCACCGTGTAGAATGATGAGACAGGGGAAAAGAGAACATGGGGGGGAGGGGAGACACGGGGCAGCGGTGATGACTGGAACCCTCCAGTGCCCTGAGCAAGTGACACACAGAAGCCCCGTATGGGAGAGCATCCAGGGCTGCCCTGCCCTTTCACAGGAATGAGTGATAATACAGATGACCTACAGATTTTGCCCATTGCTAGGCGCTGCTGTTCTAGGCAGTGGTGTCTACCTTGGGAGCTCTGCCTTGGCGTGTGTTCAGGGACTTCTTGCCAGCCTGGCACCTCCAACAAGGAACAGTGGGGCTAAGGAACAAGAACAGTATGGTTGTCATCCAAGGCGTTATTCCCCTCTGCAGAGCAGAACCCACTCCATCAGTTGGCACACAAAGAGAGGACTTGGGTGGATTCATGGGCAGAGCACATTGTTCCCTAGAACCCAGAGCAAACATGGCTGTGGCCTTGAAAGGACCCAGTATCCACTGGCAGCTCCCGCCCATCTGTCTTGTGGCCTCAGGAACCCCTCACCAACCTGCTTTATGTTCCCACGGATGCATTTAGAACAGCCTCTTCAACTGCCCATTGGCCAACACCATAGGTGTCCTCAAGTCGGCCATTTTAGCCTCTGTCAGCTGTCTTTCCCGACTGTCAGCAACCGGAAGTCCCCGGGTGCCAGACTCTGGGGGAGAGACTCTAGTGATGGCCAAGATCCTGGGACAGACACCACAGCAGCCTGTCAGCTGCGGTGGGGAGCAGGTGATACTTGGCCCAGCATGCCAACTGGAGGAACTGCAAGAGAGCGGGTGGGAGGGAGCCCTGTGAACGTGAACGTGTTGAATCGCTGGCATGTTGGAGCGTGTGGCAAGACTGTTCCTTGAAGTCCTTATTCCAGCCTGGCCCAAGGATAAAGGCAAATCCAAGTTCAAGGCTCAGCCTTCTCTTTTCAGGCCTTAGCTGTCTGTCTGTCTGTCTGTCTGTCTGTGTGTGTCTGTCTGTCCCCCCCCCCCTGCCTCCATTTCTTCCGTGCATCCCAACCCCAGACTTGTTAAGACTACGAAATGAGAGGGACCTGGCTCAGTGTGTTAAGGGTGAGCTGTCTCTCTACAGACGTGTCAACCATGGTGACCTCCTTTGCAAAGTCCGGTCACAAGTCTTTTCCAGCCCAAATCCTGTGCTTATTACACCATGTTCTTACTGACCTTGCTTCTACCATAGCTTAAGTTTTCTTCCCAGCTCTGTGTAGTAATGACCTGGGCTTTACCAGAACAGAATGGTCTGTTCCCGGTGGCCACCCCTGGCATGGTGAAGCTGTTCAGAGGCCCGGCCTCATCCAGTTCTAAGGGGTCCCAGATGGCATGGTGGCAGAGTGGGAAAGCCATGTGATTCCAGGGGTCTGGCTCAAGCTAGAAGTAGCCTTCTCTCCCCCATATTAACCCCAGAGGGGTAGGAGAGGTTGGGCAACCCAACTCAGCAGTCCCCAAGGACTGGGCAAGGAAACCAGCCCATGTGGGACTGTGACACCCCACATTAGATCATTTCATGATTTCCATGACCCATTTGGCACATGGCCTTGATTTTTTTTTTGGTTTGCTTTGTTTATAGAAGTGACTTGACTCACACTATGAGAGGAGGGCTCAGGCTTGGAGGAGGAGCAGCCGAACTGGTGTAGTTTAACAGAAAAAGCAGAGAGCTCAGAAGACCTGGGCCCAGCCATGCTCAGCTGTGTGGCTTGGGCCCACACCTTTAATCTTCTGTGTCTGAGCATTCTCATTGGTGATATGATATCATGTCAGTAAAAACAGCCAGCATTCCTGAGGCTCTGCTCGTGGGCTCAGTCTATTCATTTAATCATCACAAGCAGTTTATCTGATTACACAAGTGAAAGAGCCTAGGCTCAGAGAGGTTCGCCCATTTGCCCGAGTCACACAGCTTAGTCTGACAGTACTCAGATTGGAGGCTGTGGTCCATCAGAGTCCATGCTTTTAGCCACTCTGCTCTCTGATGCTGCTTTTGCTACCAGCCGCAAGTTAAAATGGCGCGTGTGTCCAGAGGGAGCAATCCCACAGGGCTTCGGGAAGTGGACAACGGGCAGATGGTGGTTGTAGGTGTTGGGTTTCTTTAGGGAGTAATGAAAAGGTTCTAGAACTAGGTAAGTGGCCATGATTGCTGACTGTGTAAATACACAGAAAACTACATTTTAGCGAGTGAATTTTGTGGTATGTGAGGTATAGCTCGCCTGCTTGCTTGCTTGCTTGCTTGCTTGCTTGCTTGCTTGCTTCCTTCCTTCCTTCCTTTCTTTCCTTCTTTCCTTTTTTTTTTAAGGTGGAAACTGTTAGACCAGCCCTGGGCTGCTGACTGGTAGAATGACTGTCAGACCCAGGCTGCTTGGGATTAAGAAGAACATGGTTCCAGTTTCTCAAGATTTGGGATCTGAGAGCTGGGGTTCAGTCTAGTTCTTCACTTTCTGACTCAAGGTCTAGTGTCTGTCCGACTGTCATAATTGCAGATAGAAGTCCAGCTAGGTTGGATTTTCCCAGATTCATGTTCGTCAGCGGAATGGAGCCCCGAAGACCAAGGACTTCGGCTTTGGATGCAGCTAGAGCGAGGGCTGCCGAGTCAAAGACTTGTCTCTCTTCATGTCTGGGCCCTGTGGTGTGGCACATGGCAGCAGCTACTGCTCCAGCCTGCGTCTAGTACATCAGCATCATTACTTTGGAGGAAAAAAATTCCTCTGTGGCTGTCTTAGTTAGGGCTTTACTGCTGTGAACAGACACCATGACCAAGACAACTCTTAAAGGGACAACATTTAAGTGGGGCTGGCTTACAGGTTCAGAGGTTCAGTCTGTCATCATCAAGGTGGGAATGTGGCAGCATCCAGGCAGGCATGGTACAGAAGAAACTGAGAGTTCCACATCTTGTTCTGAAAGCAAACAGAAGAAGCACTGGGTAGAGGTTCAAAGCCCATCGCCACAGTGACTCACTTCCTCCAACAAGGCCACACCTCCTAACAGTAGCACTCCCTGTGGGCCAAGCATATTCAAACCACCACAGTGGCTTAATTTCATCTTAGACCATAGGATGAGGTGTTCAAGGCACACAGAGACCTCTTTTCTGGAGGGGAACAGAAAAGTTTGGAGTAGGAACACCTGATGGGAGGTCCTAACCCTGGGACAGGTCACTCAGCCTCCCTGAGCTTCACTTTCTACCTTAGCCTGAGTTAGTGCTGTAGAGTCAATCAGGATGTGATGGAAGGAGTGGACATCCAAGCAAGGCCCTGGGGAAGAGTGACTGGGGTGCTCACAGCAGCACCCAGCCGAGAAATGTATTAAAATATCAACTACTCTTTGGTAGAACTTTGAGATGCCTTTCTTAAATGCCATCTCACTAAACCCCCCTTTACCAGCATGAGGTCAGTATCATGGGCATTTCACAAGTGGAAACATTCAAGCTTAAAGAGGAAGTCACGTGCCCCAAACAGCAGGGATCCAACTACTACCTCCCTGGGACCCAGGTCTGAAGAGATGGACTTGCTCTCAGCATCCAGTTCATGGGTTCATGGCCACATTTCCTCCCTACAGCTTGAGCACCACCCGAGCCCTTGACAAATAAGCCTCAGGCATGGGTCCACTTCCCACTGTGTTCTGCAGCCTTCATACTCTGAATCCCCCAGGTTCAGTGTGTCCCCCCTGGAGGAGGGTCACAGCTGTCACTGGAGCTACCCAGAGACACCCTATCTCACAAAAACAAAAGACAAAACAAAACAGTTCTGATACTGGCTGTAGTATGATTGACCTGAACACCATGCTCTGAGTAGGATAAGGCCAGAGAGAAAAGGACAGATGTTTCACTCTGCCTGAGCAAGGTACCCAGAGTGATCAACTGAAGCAGACGGGGCATTCACCAGGGAGGGTGGATGAAGAGCCGTCTGGTACTCTGGCTGATGCAAAGCTCAGAAGATGGTGAAGGAGATGGCTGTCTACATAGTGGGTGCGCAATTAGGCCATGGAACTGTGTACCCACATATGGTTGGAAGATGTGTTGTATATTGTGTATGTGTAACACAGTTAAAGAAAAAAAAACCTCACAGTCTGCCATGCTACTAAGCTACTCCCAAATCAGTTTCAAAGCAGTGTTACTCACAGTCTCCGACACAATGTTCCTCATTCCCTAAATGCCATATGGGACAGATGATGGATGTCGCTGGTGGAGCTTTCTGCCCCAAGGGGACTTATCTGAGGTTCGACAAGTGGTCTATAAACCACTGTGGACATTTGTTAGCCAATGGAAACATTCATTAGCCAATGTGGACACACTGTTAGCAGTGTAGATACTCATTAACCAGTATGGACGCTGATTAGCCTGTATGGACATTCCTTAGCCCATGTGGATACACAGTAGCCAGTGTGGATACTTGCTAGCCAGTGTAGACATCCAAAGAAGGTCTCAGAAAGCACCAAAGCACGGAACAGAAGTAGCCTTGTCACTGTATTCTTTACAACGTGCTTCCCCTCAGTGATGTTTCGACTTTGTCCTAACGTTGAGAAGGTAAAGGGGATAACATTAGTCAAACCTATAAATTTCAGAGCCTGTGCGGCTAAGACTGATGAATTGCTTTTGAAAATGGAATGTGCTGTTCCTATGTGCACAGAATATTGAGGCTGCCTCGTCTCAAGCTGGTTTTCCATATCCACGTAACCCTGAATCCAGCTGAAGAACGATATTAGGAGAACGTGACTAGACGAAGGTGTTGGGAGTGGTCATGCCCCTGCCCTTCTGTGTGGCTTAAGGCAAATTGCTTGTCCTCTCTGATCCCAAGTTCCCTCATCTGAGACTTGGAACTTGTAACATTTGTTTCACATAGGTCACTGTAAAGATCTGATGAATAAGAAGACAGTTAACTGTCAACTGCCGTGCACTGTCAACATCGTCATCATTATTGTTGTTGTTGTGTTATATTAGTAATGTGACTGCTATTCTTTAGAGATTTTAACTGTCCTTTGAAGTGATCCCCTTTGTGGGAAGAGGTTCTCGGTTGAATCCACCGACACTTTTCATTAAACTTGTGTTTCCAGTAGTTTTAGGTTCAACATAAAATATCCTGGAGAGTCCAGAACACTCTTGGGTACCACCTGCAGTCCTCAGACTCCCTCACTGTTAGAATTCATTTTTGACAGTGTTTCTTGAAAGCTTGCTATGTGCTGGTATAGAAGAACGCTTCAGAAATGAACCCATCTTCCCAAGGAGGCCCACAGTGGCCTCGGCAGTCAGGGAAGGACACTGGACCAAGTATTACTGTCCCAACGCAGGATGGAGTAGGGGCCGGTGATGAACAGCCACAAATAACACTATGGATAATGGAACCCAGGCTACCCCAGTGCTTACAATTGTAGCTCTCTTACCTAGCATGTACAAAGCCCTTGGTTCCATCCCTAGTACTGCACATAATAATAAAGAAAATGGATGAGTGAAGCTTACATACTCCAGCTGCCCTGCAAGCCCAGCCACCCTGAGGCCAGCCCACTCCCCATGGTATTGTATAAACTAGCACAGAAGAAGCCAGAAGCTCCAGCCTGATGCACATGCCCCCTGCTCTCTCCAGTCTTGGTGGCATTACAGAGAGGAGCTCTTGCAATGACAAAGTTCCACTGAACTGCAGGCTCTGGCCTTGCTACACGACAGGCTGCAGGCACTGGGCCAGATTCTTTGCCTCTCAGACCTTGAGTGCTAGTGTCTACAGTAAAGGCAGAGTAGGGATGGGGTGGGGTGGATCCCGCTGAGATGCAGTGCCTGCCTGCTCCTGGGCGCATTTTCTTCTTGTGTGCTTACTCCCTCCTGGTGCTTCATTCCTCCTGGACTTTTCCAAACTTCTTTCCTTCTACCAGAGAGTCTATGGAATCAGGGTGATGTTTTCCCCCAAAGCATAGTGGTGGGGAGGCTTCTCACCTGTCAGCCATTCGTGGCAGGCTCAAGACTCCTCTCTGTCTGCTCTGGCTTCCTGGCTACATGTGGATTAGGATGGGTCAGGATATGCTGCTATAACAAGTAACCTCTGTTAGGCTCCAGAGATGGCTCAGTGGCAGAGTGCTGGCTTAGCATGTGGGGAAGCCCTGGGTTCAATCCCTAGCATGAGAGAAAAACACACACACACACACACACACAGAGAGAGAGAGAGAGAGAGAGAGAGAGAGAGAGAGAGAGACAGACAGACAGACAGACAGAGAGAGAGAGACAGAGAGACAGACAGAGAGACAGAGACAGACAGAGATAGACAGAAACAGACAGAGAGACAGAGGGAGAGAGATAGAGACAGAGACAGAGGCCATGAATTGCATTGTTGAGCCAGGCACGGTAGTGGCAGCACATGCCTTTAATTCCAGCACTCAGGAGACAGAGGCAGGCAGATCTCTATAAGTTCAAGGCCAGCTTGGCCCACATAGTGAGCTCCAGGATAACCAGAGCTTACACAGAGAGACTGTCTCAAAAACAACAATAAAACAACCCACCAGTTAGCAGGGTAGCTTGATCACTCATGGGCAACTAGGCCAAGGGCTGGACCATGGGCAGAGTTGAAAGGCTCTGTGCCCTCCCTCCAGGACTGCAGATGGCAGAGAAGTCGGTGTCAGGGAGTAGGTCCTTCACAACAGAGAGGGCAATAGACAACGGCAAACTATGATGCAGCTGTTAGCCTCTACCTGAAGCGATATGTGTTGCTGATCATTAGATGAGACCCACTTCAGAGGGGTGGAGCTCGTTACAGCAACATATCCTGACCCATCCTAATGCACATGTAACCAGGAAGCCAGAGTGGACAGAGAGGAGTCCTGAGCCCAGCCCAGTTTTAAATATGCCACAATGCTGTTATTACGGGAACCGAAGGGGAAGACCCTTCAAGTTACATCAGAACACACAAGAATTGAGTGGCGGATTCCTGTGATTTTTGAGTACCAAGCCAGAGATTTCACATTAGTTTCTTCCTTTTTCTAAAATTAATATTTTTTTTTACAAGGTCTCAGTCTCTATCCCTGGAACTACGGCCTGGAACTCTTTTTTTTTTTTTCCTTTTTCTTTTTTTTCGGAGCTGGGGACCGAACCCAGGGCCTTGCGTTTGCTAGGCAAGCGCTCTACCACTGAGCTAAATCCCCAACCCCTGCCTGGAACTCATTATGTAGACCAGGCTAGCCTTGAGCTAGATCCACCTGCCCCTGGGATTAAAGATGTGCATCACCGTGTTCAGCCTCACTTTCCTTCTGAAGCTGCCAGAGAGTCACAGGCTGGTTATACTCGGCCCCCTGCTCTGTCCTCAAACCCTGCCTGTTTTGTGGTATCTGACACACTACTTCACAATCACCAGGCTGTTTTCCAGGCTCTTTTGAGACTACATGTCTTCATGGCTGGCTCATGCACACGACATAGGACTAGGCACTGGGCTCTGCTGGGCAGGTTTGGAGTTTCCGAGTGGATCAGGAATAGAATGATGTCGTAAGCCTAGGCTTAAAGGTGAAGGGCATTTAAACACACCCATCACTTCCCAGAATGCAGAGTGACCGGGTGTCTGTAAACAGAAGTCCTTAGGCTATGGTTTACATTTCAAGTCCCACAGCTTAAACTCTAGGAGCACCAAGAATGGTGGCCTGGAGCGATGGCTCCGTGATAAGAGCTGTTATCATAGAGCTGTTGCTTGTAGAAGAACCATGTTTGGTTACTAATACCATCATCTGGCCAGTTACGACAGCCTGTAAATCCAGTTCCGGGAGCCCTAACATTTCTGGCCTCTGAGGGCACCAGCATGCATGTCGAACATGTACACTCAATTTTAAAAAAATCTTAAAAAAAACCAAACAAACCAGCTAAGAATGGTCTTTTGCAATGTTGAGCTTTCACGGTTTGGAAGCTGTGGGTGTAAACAGTTGCCTTCACATAGGCCTCAGATCGAGACCCCATCTCCATAGGCTCAGGTTTCTGAAAAGCTGGACAAAGTGAACTTCTAATATGTCAAATCACAAGTTTCGTTCGGCTGTCAGATTATGTGTGTTTTGTATCGTAAAAGGTTTTTGCTTTTATTCCCTCCTCGTGTAGATGCAGATGTTGGACAAGTTCCCCGTGGAAGGGGGACAGAAGGACCCCAAGCAGAGGATCATCCCATTTCTGCCAGGTGGGTAAGGTGTACACTCTTTAGCAGGGTAAGCCTGGTCACTTGAAAAGCAGTTCCCAGTCCCCACAAGAGCACATGAGCTCATCCCCACATCACCGTTGGGGGAGGGGTGTTGTTTCTTTCCTGGTTAGCATCTGTTGCTAGGATGAACACCACTGCCAAACGGGTTCCCTTCATCGCCCATGTCTCCGTAACTTGAGGTAAATTGAGAGCTGATGCTGACACCAAGGAAGAAGCTGGCTCACCCACCATGGCTTGCTCAGCTTGCTTTTTTATATAGTCCAGGACCTCCTGCCCAGAGGTGGCACCATTCACAGTGGGCTGAGCTCTTCCACAACAATTAGCAGTTAATAACATCACACACACACACACACACACACGCACACGCCAGTCTGATGGAGGCATAGAAATTTTCTGACACTTCAGATCCTTCTAACGTCCCTGTCAGAGAATGCTGTCTGCTTAGAAGGGTCCCTGTGGTTTCCAGGCTGATCCTGGATAGTGTAAGGCATGGACCAGCCTAGCCTATCCACAGACTCTGCGGAGTACGGCAGGACAGGTTGGGATCGTGGTTACCAAGCACCTCGAATACCAGCTGTTAAACCAGCTGCTGCAAAGGGTACAATGCAGTCTTGGCTCGCACTTGTGTGCACACCCAGCTCCCCCACCCCCAGCCCCAGCCCCAGCCCTACCGAAGAGTAACGTGAAGACTTTAGATGAAAAAGAGGAATTATGCAGAACAGAACCTGCTCCAAGTTCCAACAACTGCTGCTTACAGCTGTCACTGGATGTCAGCACCGCGAAGCGATTTACATTACACCCCAGCTCCAGTTAGTTTCCCGCTCTACAGGTAGTCATCTCCACGTTCCCGTCACAGAGGAGGAGCTAGGGCCCAGAGAAACTGCAAACACGTGCACAGATGGCAGATGTGGGATACAAACAGGGATGGTGGCTCCGAGCTACATGCCCAGAGTCACTTCCAACCTTGTCACCTTAGGCGCACACACACACCTAACCTCGCCAAATGATTCAGTAGTATTTGTTTGATTTCCTTTCTTGCAAATTGGGGGTGAGAATGCTTCTGTAAAGATGGCGCCAATGAAGACTGTGTACGTGTCTGACGGGTCCCTGAGGCCATCTCTCACTTGATGTTGTTACACATGTTTGACTGTCAGTATAGTCACCCCAGATATCCATGGCGTGGAGACCTCACAATCTTCCTCCTTTCCTGGGTCCCTGTAAATGCACCTTTTATTCACCTGATGCAGTTGTCATCTCTGAGGCTTACTACCTCAGTCTGCTAACCTAGGCCTAGCCCTGGAAGCTTCTAGCCTCTGTACATTGTAATCTACGCCTAAAATGTTTTCAGCCTCTGAGGCTTACTGCTGAATAAGCTCACCCTTTCTAGTTCTTTCTGGGTTCTGGATGGCTGGTCAACTCAGCTGTTCTGGGTCAAACTCCTCTCTACACTGACGGACTCAATCTGGCTTCTCTTGGGTTCTCCTGAATTGCTCTGCTTGGCCTCTAACTTTGCCAACCTGTCCTAATCTTCTGGCTCCTTCTCGTTCTCTGGTTCATTCTGTCTTTACCCGTGTCTAGCTTGTTCTCTCTTGTACCTGCCACCGTACAACTGTCCCAGTAAAACTGTCTCCTCCCTCTCTGTCCTGCTCTTAAGTAGCCTCCTCTTCCTCTCTCTTCCCCTGAGAGTTGGGCATATCCTATTCAGTCAGATCTTTCTCTGACTACTTATTTTGTCTGCCACTGAATTAGACAACACTTTCTAATGTGAGTGCTTCCTTCTGCAAAATAACTTCACCTTCATTGTTTGGGATTAAAGGTGTGTCATCCCAAGGGCTGAGCCACCACAACTAGAAACAGATTGTGTTTTTGTTTTTGTTTTGCTTTTTTTCCCCAGTAAATAATCCAATCTCAGCTTTTACAGTGTGATCAAATATCCTACAACAGGTCTCTGTCACACTCGTGCCCACCCAGTATGGTCTCAGGCACTATCAGCCTGGCTCGGTTAGGACCCGCTGCTGAGAGAATCCTTTGCAAAACAAAAATCAAAAAAACAACAACGAAAGAAAGAAAAAAAAACTAATGATTTTTAGTCACTCCACTGGGAAAACATCAGCCACACTGGAATTTTTCCCCCAGTGGAGAGAACCCCATGTGCCAGCTACAATAGCCAAAACTCAGGGCTGCAAAGCACACACTTTGGAGCCAGACCTCTTCAGCCCCGTGATTTTAATCACCACCCGAAGCCTTCCCCCCTCCCCTGCCCCTCTATTTCCACATCTGTTAAATAAGACAGTGACTCTGCTACCCAAAGTTCAGTTCCTAGCACAGAATAGGCTCTCGGCAAAGGCAGCAAAAGAGGAGAGTTGGGGGGCTTCCTTTGGGGGTTCTCAGTTTTGCATTTTGGAGTCATTCTGGAATGAGCAGAATGTTCAAGTTCAGCCAGGTCCTAAAAAACAGGATTTCTTCAAGAGAGAGAGAGGGAGCAGTAAGATGTAGCCGTAGCTTTCTTCTGGATGAAAGAAAAGTCAGCTCTGGAAAACTTCCCAAGGCAGAGAACTTGAGCCCGACCCCTCTCCCCAGCTCTTAAAAGCCTTTGTGGTTACGTAATTCTTTTCCAGCAAGAATTCGAGAAAATGCTGCTCTCAGGACTTAGCCCCTTTGTCCCTGTGCCCACTTCCAGCCTAGGATTCCCAGGGGCTCCAGGACCTGTGACCCATCCCTTCTGAGCCCCACCTCTCAGCTATTCCCCAGGCCAAGGCAGTGGGCAGGAAGTGGGTCTCCTCTCCTGAGGTCAATTCTCTAGCCAGACTGCCTTGTCAGCAAGACAAAAGCAAGTTTCATGTTAGCACAAAGGCGGGGGAGGGGGCCAGCCTGTGAGGACTTTCCATCCCAGCAAGGGCTGGGGAGGCCAACTTGGCAGAGGATGGGACCTGAGAACTAAGAATTACAGTTTGGCCTTCTTCCACTGTGGAAAACAAAAGCCGCCCATTCCCACCAAAGCTGTTCTCTCTCCTGAACACCCTTTCCACTCCAGTATGGAGGTAGCCCCACTGTCCTTCCTCACCCTCCCACCCTCCCCCCACTCCCGGACTCACCGTTCCCACACTTCACCAGAGAGGCACCACTAACAAGTAGGAGCCACTGTGAGCGTTGGCCAGGCTGCCTCGAGCCTGGCCTGAGCGTAACCTGCCTCAGGGTTGGCTGGCCCCAGAGACCTGCACATGGGAGAAAGGATTAGCGTGTTCTTAACTACAGTGTCGCACGCATGCTGACGCTTGGGGGGCACACAGGAATTACTCCTTCATAAGATCTACCATGGGCCAGGTTCTGGGTGTGTTGTGGAGGAGACCTCAAGACAACAAAACAAAGCCCTATTCTTCCTGGTCATGGGCTCCAGAGTTGATTGGCACACGGTGTAGGAGGAATTGGCCATAACCACCCAGTGAGCTTTCCTCCTGCCTCAGTGTCCCAAGCTCCTTCGAAGCCCAGGGAGGAGTTTCCACCCACTAAACTTCTGGGCGAAGCCTTGACGTTGGCCTCTGGCTCCCTTTGCTTTCTATTACTATGATGAAACACCGCGACCAAACATGAGTAGGAGAAAAAAGGGCTTGTTTGGCTCACATGTCCATGTCACAGTCTACCGCCGAGGGAAGTTGAGGCAGCACCATGGAGGAATGCAGCTCATTGGCTTGCTCCTGGCTCACCCCGCCACCTGACCCCGAGTAACTCCACCCACAGTTAAATGGACCCTCCCAAATTAATTGTTATCCAAGACAATACTCTAGGTTTGCCTAGGGGCCTGTCTTATGGAGACATTTTCTTAGGCGATGTTTCCTTTTAACTCAAGTTTGTATCAATTTGACCAAACAACAGAAACAATAACAATAGTAGTAAATTAACCAAAACAGACTGGCTGTGTGGTGGTTTTGAGACAAGTCTGTTCCTTGCAGTATAAGTTGGCAATGGCTCCATGCTCGTTGTAAATACTTTGAGCCCACTTACTTTTACAGTAGGAAACCTGTATACCGTATACTGCTCTCCTCCCTGATGTACAGAAGGGAACTGCCACCGAAAGGGAACACGTTAGTTTTAGGGTTGGGGTAAGGGGACAGTTCTCTCCCACTTTGAGAAACGGATGAACGCAGAAAGAATTTGCTGCCCAGAGCTGCTCCTTCTTACTCATGGAGGCTCAGAGACTGTGACACTTTGGTGGAGTGTAGATTGCCAACAGCCTTACCTGCTGAGTGAGGCCCGCTAAAGTGAGAAGTGTGGCTATTTGATTGACTGGGGCTGGGAAGGCCGCCAGCTTGATGTGGACTTGAATTGGTGATGTCAGCATCTTTGCAGGGTTGGGGACAGTCCTGCCCTGGGAAGGATTCCCCACCCAGATTCTCAGCAGGGTCTTTCCATATTAGGACAATCAGCAGAGCCTGCTGCCCCCACCTCCAGGTTCCCATGGGGACCCATTGAGGAAAACAGGCTCTCAACACCGGCTCCTCTTCTGTGGGAGAATGTTTTTATGTTTCTGAAAGCAGTAAATATGGGAAAGCTTAGAAGAAAAGAAGATGATCTGTCTCTCAGAAGACAAAGCTCTTCAAACCCTTTGATGTATCTGCTAGATCTTTCTTTTTAGCAAGCACGGCTAGATCAGAAAGACACAGAATCATTAGTCAAATAGCACAAGAGTTTAGCAGACCCGTAGACAGGGTAGACAGGAGCAGAGACATGAATGAGGGGAGGGAGAGAGGGAGTCTGCGGCCCAGGATGAGCTTGGAGGAGCTCTTCCTGCAGGACTCTTCCACCTGATTTCACAGAGATGCAGAAGCTAGAAAAGGGACCTCATGGAAGGAACCAGGAGAAGCGTGGTCACCAGAGCCTGGTGGAAAATGTTGTAAGAGGATGGGGCAGGATGGTTTAACAGCAGGTGAGAGAATGGCTTGCTAACACTATATCACAGTGTGCCCCTGCTCCTGGCTGCTACTAACTGGGTATTTTAGAATAGCTGGTAGAGATGTGTCTTAGGGTTTTACTGCTGTGAACAGACACCATGACCAAGACAAGTCTTACAAAGAGAACATTTAATTGAGACTGGCCTACCTACAGGTTCAGAAGTTCAGTCCATTATCATCAAGGTGGGAACATGGCAGCATCCAGGCAGGCATGGTGCAGGAGGAGCTGAGAGTTCTGCATCTTCATCTGAAGGCTGCTAGCAGAATACAGGCTTCCAGGCAGCTAGGATGATGGTCTTGAAGGCCACATCCACAGTGACACACCTACTCCAAAAGGGCCACACCTCCTAATAGTGCCGAGCATATACAATCATAAGAGGCTTGTGCATGTTTCCAACACATGAAATGCTGGAAGTGAGTCCCCATCAGTCGCATTAATTGCCCATATCGTACTTACACAGTGCAGCCCATATGTATGTATAGTGGCTGTAGTAGCTACCATGCTTAACCTGCTCCTGGGTTGGCTGGTGTGTGATTCCATCACAGAGCATATGCAGAGCATGAATAAGGCTGTGAGTTCGATCCTCATAAAACACTTACCCGTTAGGTTCACTCTCCCCAGTCATTATGCTAGAGGGATGTGGCTTTGAGAAGTTTGGCTTGGGCATGGCTACCTGTGTACCCAGGTCCAGCCTGGAAATACTGAGGGCAGCTAGGACTTCGGTACCACTCAAGTCCACCCTTGGAGAGCCACTGCAGGGGTTGGAGGGTGGGCCACCAGTCCCTGCTGTGCTGAGTGTGTTCTCATCCCCTGTAGGCAAAATCCTCTTTCGCCGCAGCCACATCCGGGATGTAGCCGTCAAACGCCTGATACCAATTGATGAGTATTGTAAGGTAAGCTGAGATGCCAACACCATCTTTCCTCGTGGGTGTTCTGTTTTGTTTTCCTTTCCGAGTGCCAAATGTTCACTCGAGGGTGGGAGACAAAACAGAGCAAAACATACAAATCCCCACCCCCATGGGACTCTGGAATCAACCTGAACCCACTTTCAGTGGCAGTGTGGTGTTGCCCTGGGCATGAATGTTCCAGTCAGCATTCAGCCCCTGCTATTGATGGAGCAGCTGGCCTCTCGCCCCTTGAAAGTTCCAACAGAGGCCTGCCTGTGAGTGCTGTTGGATGGGACTGGTTGGGAAGGAAGCATGCCGTCACTTCTGTTATTGTCTCTGTTACGTGAGCATAGTAAGATCACAGGATGCAGGTGCCGTGTGTAGTCACCAGTTGTCTCTATATCCAGAAAGGAAATTAAGAACACACTTCCACTCGTGCTGAGAAGATGGCCTGATCAATAAAGAGCTTGCCACACCTAGTAGAATGTACTGAGTGACTGTGAACCTAGAGTCTAGGAGTGCACACGGGAAGGTCTTGACGGCTCACTGCCTGACCAGTTCAGCCAGCCAGCAAGCTCTGGGTTCTGTAAGAGACCCTGTCTCAAAACACAGTGGAGAAAGGCTCCCAATACCAATGGCTGGCTTTTATCTGCGTCCATACACTTGTGCACCTACATTACCACAGAGACAGAGACACACATAGAGATAGAGACACAGAGAGAGACAGGAGAGTTCTTTCTATTCACACCAGCTCCAAAAAAAAAAAAAAAAAAAACACATAAAACCCTTAAAAACGTACTTAACCAAAAGTGCAGCATTAAACACTGGACCACAAAGCATGGTCAAGAGAAGTTCAGAGAGCTCTGGATAGGGCTAGCTGAGGTAGCGATTGCCTTCAGTTGCACTCTAGGGCAGACGTACAACTTTCTGTGAGTTTGAGGTGAACTTGATCTACACAATGAGTTCTAGGTAGCCAGGGTTACATATACAGTGAAACCCTATTTCAAAAACAAGCTTAACTAAACTCTAAATAAATGACTAAGAGTTGCAAAAAGAACATTTTTTCTAAAACAGAAAAAAAAATCTTTCTATCTGGATTTAATACTATAGAAATCCAGTGGGCTTCTTAATGGTGCTGACAAGATCAACCGCGCGTGCACGCACGTGTGTGTGTGTGTGTGTGTGTGTGTGTGTGTGTGTGTGTGTGTGTACGAGTCTATGTCTATGTCCGTGTCTGTGTCTGTGTAAATTCAAAGGACCTTAAAAGGTAAGCCTCATTTGCTATTTCCTGGACTCCCTACAAGGCTCCTTCCTCCCTCCTTATAGTAATTCAGACTCCGTAGTGCTATACTAGGACCCATGCACAGATCAGTGGACTAAGTTATGAGCCAGGAGTAATGGCTTCCACATGCCAGGCTAACTGATGCTCACTGAGGCGTCAAACAGTTCAGCGAGGATTTTTTTTCTTTGTATGAAAATCAACTCAAAAGGGTTTTTAATAAACAGGTGGGACAGCTACTCACTGCCTAGTTCATCGGGGCCACAAATGGCCACCGATTTGGTGATTTCCACAGCAGGAATTGGTTTTCCGTCACTTCTGGAAGCTAAAATGCAAGCAGCAGGGTCTCAGGCCTTCTCTGTGACTTTCAGTTAACTGTCTGTGAGTGTACAGGACGCGCTGTCTCTATGTGCCCATACCCTAACCCAAAAGGACGCCATTCATGTTGATTAAGGCTCACCCCTGGTGATTTTGTTTAATCTTCAATTACTTCTACAAAAATCCTTCTCTAGCTAGCTGTGCCCTGAGGGGTTAGAGCTAAACTGTGCTCTCCTTAACCTCAGATACACCATAGCATCTGTACACATGCCAAATGCAATGAACTTGAGTCCTTTTTTCACACTGTATGAAAATCAACTCAAAAGGGGTCACAGGAGCTGCAGAGATGACTCAGTGGGGAATATGTCTTCTTCTGGAACATGAAAACCCGAGTTTGGATCCCTAGCACCCACGTATAAGGCCAGATGTGATAGCCAACATGTGTAATCCCTGTGCTGGGAGAAGGGGAGAAGAGAATCTCAGGGGCTCCGTGACCATCTAGTTTATCTGAATGTCTGATACCTAGGTTCACTAAGACAGTGGCTCAAAACATAGGGTAAATAGTGACAGAGGAAGACAGCAGTGTAGGCGTCTCACCTCCACATATGCACACATCTGTACACATGAACATGTTGCGCACATCCTTATGCATACACGTGGACATATATGTGCACACATATACAGACGGGGCCAGAGCCCTAAATAAAAGAGCCAAAGCTGGAAAACTTTCAGAAGAAAATGTGGAGGAGACCTTCATGACCCTGGGTTAAACTATGAGTTTTTTACTGTGATACCAAAAGTGACAGTCCTTAAAAATATTTGGTCAAGTTCAGCTTCAGCAAGCCTACTTAGAAAGCTCTCTGCCAAAAAAAAAAAACAAAAACAAAAACAAAAACAAAAACAAACAAAAAACACTAGGAAATGGAAAAGAGGTCACAGAGATTCACAGACGGGATAAAATATTTGTAAATAACATTTTAAAGGACTTTCTAAGAAGACATAAGGAACTCCTATCAGGTAGTGGCACACACCTTTAGTCCCAGCACTCAGGCAAGTAGTAGATCTCTCTGAGTTTGAGGCCAGCCTGGTCTACAGAGTGAGTTCCAGGCGAGCCAAGGCTACATAGTGAAAACTTGTCTTGAAAAAACAAAACAAAAAAAGAATTTCGACAACAACCTACACAACTCCAGAATTAAAAGACTTTAAGACAAGAAAAAAAAACTGTAATAGCACCGTCACCCAAGAGGAGACTGGGTTTATAATAAACATGTCAGTGGGGCATGGTGGTGCACACTTTAATTCCAACAATCAGGAGGTAGAGGCAGGATGAACCCTGTGATTTCAAGGCCAGCCTGGTCTGCAAATGGGTTCAAGGCCGGCCAGGATTACACAGTGAGAGGTCTCTTTAAAAAAGAAATAACTGGGGCTGGGGATTTAGCTCAGTGGTAGAGCGCTTACCTAGGAAGCGCAAGGCCCTGGGTTCGGTCCCCAGCTCCGGGGGAAAAAAAAGAACCAAAAAAAAAAAAAAAAAAAAAAGAAATAACTAGGGATTGGGGATTTAGCTCAGTGGTAGAGCGCTTGCCTAGCGCGCGCAAGGCCCTGGGTTCGGTCCCCAGCTCCGAAAAAAAGAAAAAAGAAAAAAAAAAGATAAAAAAAAAAGAAAGAACTAGAATAAACACATGAAGAAATGTTTAGCATTGTGAATCACTGAGGTCATGCAGACGGGGACTGAAGATTGGTATTAATCATGGGACAGTTGTGCCAGATGTTAGTGAGGATCTGGCAAATACTGGGGCAGTTTCTGGAAGGCTGAGACACAAAGATCACAAAAATTTCAGACCAGCCTAGGTACATAACAAGAACCTGTTTCGACACATCCCCTGAAGCTCATCACACAGTCAGCCATGGGTCTACACATAAGATGAAGCTATGTCCGCACAGAGGCTTGTGCAAACCTTCCTAGCAACAGTAAGTTATAACAGCCAAATGGAAGGGGCAGTCTACAATGTGGTGATACCAAGCGGTTAAATTTGGGTAAATTATATGACCCAGATGAATCAGAGAAACGTGATGCTAAGTGAAAGAAACCAGATGCAGGAGATGACCGGCCAGTGAAATGGCCAGACAGGGAGTTTATGAGCACCGAACACAGATGAGCCATCTCCTGGTCCCTGGGACTCTGGGCAGGAAGATGGATTGCAAATTGGATGTTTGCATGATGGAAAAGTTCTAAAACTGAATTGTGGGGGTGAGGATAGAACTCTATAATTTACTAAATACTGAACTGGGTACTTGCAGTAAGTTTATGGCATGTAAATTATACTGTAATCTGAATTTTTTTATATATACAAAAGGGGGCAGTGTTGGGACAAATGGCTCCTCTTGGTCAGAAGGCATCTAGGAAAGGCTGAAAATTGTTCCTGATGGAGTAGTTTGCTCCTGGTCAGACATGACCTCTTTGCATCCTTCCAGTGACTATGGAAGGTGGATTTCTGTACTCCTACTGTGTAGAAGAGGTAATGAAGCCACACAGCTATTCATGACAACCATCTCTGAGGGCTCGCAAGTTGAACCCAGACTCAACCATTTACTGCCATTTACTTCCTCCATAGAAATAAAAATGCAAGAGGTGCAGTGTGTGGGCCTGCACTTTGTCACAGTGCTATGGCCTGAATGTGGACGGAGACTGTCCCTCGAGAGGTTTTTATGTTGGATGTTTGACCTTCAGTGTGACAGTGTTCAACTTGCAGAACCAGCAAGACCTGGACTTAATGCTGGTCTCAAGTGACTGTTTTCTTGAGAGCTTGCTGTTACAAAAACCAAGACTGTCCGGTGCTCTTGGCCTCTTCTGTATTTCTTCACCATGGTGTGACACAGTCATGAACTCTAGCCATCTAGTTGTGAGCCAAATAAAGCTTTATCTTATAAAGGGCCCAGCCTGGGTTTACTTTGGTATAGCGACAGAAAACAGATTAACCCCTCCAATCATCTTCAGAAGGGTTGAGGGCAGGGACAAGCTCTTGGCTACTACCTTCCAACTCCCAGAGGAAGGTTCTACATCTCCCACGTCCCTTTTTAAAACTATAAGTCTTGAAATTGCTATTCTGAAGGTAGCATCCCTCTGTCCAGGCCCTGTTGGCAAGACCTTTAGGTCCGTAGGGTCACCTTGCCCTGCTGGACAATTCCTGCCTGTACATTCCACTGCCCACATCACTCCAGCCCTGTTTTCTCCATAGCACACCCAATTCTTTCCAGATCAGGCTACATTCATGTCGAGGGATTCCCCAACCTCCGGACATTTTATTCTGAAAAGGAGATTTTTAGAGCTTGGAGCTGTAAGAGACACCAGCTGCCTGCAGCTGCTTGCGAAACGGGATGTCACAGAGACGGTGAATTAACCACAAGGAAGAAACTGCTTAGGTTAGGTCAGCCTTGCAATGAATCAGAACAAAGCCAATCATTTGACACTTGGGTTGCCCAGGTTCCCTGGGTCAGTATCATAGGACCTATACTCCTCGAAGGAGAGCTTCAGTCCTAGATGCATAAGCTATCCCTAACATTTAGACGTCTGTTTAGGACATTGTGAACTGACTTAAGGCAATGGGTTCCTTCAGACTGAGCTGAATTCCAGTGGAAAGTGGTAATCCCCAACAGGTAGAAATAGGCAAGGACTGGTCATACCCTGGCTGCCAGGTGTGTAGTAAAAAGCAAGAAAGGGCTCTGCCAGACCTAGAGTAAAGTTAGCAATTGGTACCGCATAGAAAAGCCATTGGAGAGCCCTGAAACAGACCCGTGCATATTGGACAGGTTGGTACTGACGGAAGCAGCCTTGCAGATCATCAGGAAAGAGTGGCTTCCTGGGTAAAGGGTCTTCATGTGGGCAGGAGGTAGGGGAGATGAGTAACCTCAGCCGCACAGCACAGTTCATCTCCAGGAACTTGAAAGCCGTTGCTGTAAGAGGCAGGGCTATAAAGATTTTAGAAAACAAAAGCTTCCTGTCTCTAGGAATGTAGGGACTATTAAAGACAACAAAAAGTCTGACCACAAAGAAGATGTGTTTATTTGGCCACAGTACATCTAAAGAACTTCTGTTTCTAGGAAGACACAATGAGACACACATGACTCCTGGACTGCCACCAAGATGAGTGTCTATTGTCACACAGCCTTATAAACAGCTACTCAGCTTGCTGTGGGGCTGCCGAGATACCAGCTGTCTTTCCGGCAGCACTTGGCACGAGCGCTGCCCGAAACAGATGCAGCACATTCTGGGGGAAGCCCAGATATGCCCAGCCATAAAACCCTCAAGGAGAGTCCCAGCCCATGGCACCACTGTGAAGGATGTGAGGGAGACATGGTCTCACTAGCTTCTGTTCACACAGGGGCCAGAGGATCAGACTACCTCTAGAACATGCCTCACCTCACTTCTCCAGCAGAGAGCAAAAAAGAATCATTTCTTAGAGCTGCCATGCTGCTGAGTTTCGATACTGGGAGTTTTTGTTTGTTTAATTTGGTTTGGTGTTTTGCTTTGTTGTTTTCTAGACAGGGTCTTACTATACAGCTCTGGATATCCTGGAACTCGATATGTACATAAGGCTGGCCTCGAACTCACAGAGACCTGCCTGCTTCTGTGACTCACTGGTTCTGTGAATGAACCTCAGGGTCTCTTGGATGCTAAACAAGTGCTCTATCACTGAGCTACACCTCCAGCTCCAGGACATCTGAGTACAGCCGGGACCAGCTCATCTCCTGCTGCCATAACAGAACGTCTGGGGCTGGATAGCTAATAAGAAAAGGTTTCTTTTGGCTCATGGTTCTGAAAGAGTATGGTGCTCGCAAGGACTTCTTACCCATTCCAACTCATGGCAGAGGTGTTGGAGGACAGATGAGCAAAATGTAGCGTAAAGGCTTGATTTATACAGTGTGCTGTTCCCTCACTAGAGAGAGCATTAGTTTATCTTGAGAGTTCTGCTGAGGGGCCTGTTGCTGTCCCAGACTAGGTAGATGTAAGGTGTCTGTATGTCACACCGCAAGGCACAGTTCAGCTGTTCATCACGTGAGCAACTCCCTACTGGTGGTTTAGCTGCAAAAGCTACAGGACTTCGGAGGAAAGATCCCTGGGCAGGAGAATGTGTCTCTGCTCCCTGGCAAAGGTCAGTTCTGGTGCCAGTCGCAGAGCTGGAAATGCTTCATGGCAAATCATAATGACCAACGAGGGGCTAGGGGGACAGCTCAGTGGTTAAGAGCACTGGCTGCTCTTCCAGAGGACCTGGGTTTGAGTCCCAGTGTCTACATGGTAGCTCACGACTGTCTGTGATTCCAGCCCCTGGCTGTCCATCGCCTTCTACTGCCTCTCATGGGCACGTCACACAAAATGGTGCACAGACATGCATGTAGGCAAACACTCCTATACATAAAATAAAAAGGAATAAACTCTCGAAAACATTATCAACGTGCCACATGTCAGCATCGCTCACCCTGACGTCCCCCTCACACTGTATCTTTCCATTTTTGAGCTTGTGGAGTTAACTGAGACCTTGGGTCACAAACTCATCCAGGCTGAGGTGGAACTCAGTGGCAGGACACTAACCTCGTGTGCACAAACCCTGGGACCCATCCCCAGCACCGCTACACCCTAAAAATGGAGATCCAGCAGCCTGCCTGTCTGTGGATGAATGAAGGGAAAGTACATGGATGACGGACTGTCATTCAGTCCAAAGAAAGAAATCCTGACACGTGCTTCAGCAAGGGCGACCCCCTGAATGGGAGAGCGAGATACCAGTCAGACACGGTCATGCCTAGAGGAGAAACTCAAAGGACGGAGAGGAGAACGGGGGAGGGCGGGGGGCAGATGTTAGCAGGGACAGTTTCTGTGCTGCAAGATGGAAAACGAGCTCTGGGTTTGGAGGTGGGGGGAGAGGGAGGTGCTCAAGCCTCTGCTGTACATGTGAAGGTGCTTCATGGCCAATTTGATATTAATATGTATTTGATCACAATGTGGAATCCTTAACTAGAGAGGGAGAAGTGATATAGGGGTCAGAACACCCTCAGAGACGTATATACAGTTCCACCCTGGGGTCCCCTGTGCGCACCTCTACGATGTGTGTCTGAGCCTGGTGTTCTGCGTTTCCATGCAGGAGCGGAGCACAGGGCTTGGCTTTCAGAGACGTTAGAAAATACATGGCACATCTTATCACTTAGGCTACCCCAGAAATGCAAGAGAGGCAAGAGCCTGGGAAGCATTGAGTTTATTAGGAGGCTTTTGTGGGGGCAGTGGGCCATCTAAATCCCCCATATACATGTGTGCACCCCTGCCTCTGTGTCTGTAAGGAACATGGAGCTGAACCGGCTCTGTCAGTCACAGGTTATCCAACGCCCTCTTCTGAAGGAGACTTTTGCACCTCCATCTTCCTCATCCAGCGCTAAGAGAGGAGGAAGGTTTAACTAAATACTTGTTGAAACCCCGCAGTGTTCATTCAGTGTCGTGCCACCCCTGTGATGAGCAGGATACGCCCTGTTCATTTCCAGTACGTTACTAGGCAAAGAAGATACCGTTACACACTGACATGAATATTTGTTGGTAGGTCAGCCTACAGAACAAATGCCCTCCTTTATCCTCACTCAGCCTCGTGCAGCCTGCTGGTAGATACAGCAGGGCTCTGTCGTGACCCAGCTGAGCCACTCTTCCAGAAGGCTAGGAACTAGCCCACGGGAGGCTGGCATGCTAACCCTGCATCACCCTGGAGACTTCCATCCACCCTGTATCCAAATCGTTGGCCTTTGCAGTCTCAGCTTTGGAAACTCAGACTCTAGTTGGACACACTCCAGATGTTCTCCAGTTGTGTGGTAGAGACGGCAGACAGCAGAATATGGTAGATAAAGATGAAATGAATGGAATTCACACAGTTACTGAAAACATCACTTTCTAAAATAGCACGTGTAGTATGGGCTGGATTGTGTGCATAGGAACATGTAATGTTTACACGTATGCCAGCAGAATGTATTGTTGCCTTACATCTCTCTCTCTCTCTCTCTCTCTCTCTCTCTCTCTCTCTCTGTGTGTGTGTGTGTGTGTGTGTGTGTGTATGTGTGTGTGTGTGTGTGTGTGTGTGTGTGTGTGTTATCCAAGTCAAAGCCATCAGCATTACCAGGAAGCTTGTTAAAAATCCCTGGTTTCAGGCCTCACCAAAGGCCTGCTAAAGCTCCAGTCTATGCATTAGGAATCCCCCTGTGCAATCCCGAGGTCTGCCTGAGTTTGAGAACCGCTGACGACAGCATTCTTGACACCCTCTCCTTCCTTGGACTCACCCCTGTCTCTGCTTTAGGCCCTGATCCAACTGCCCCCCTACATCTCTCAGTGCGATGAGGTGCTGCAGTTTTTTGAGACAAGACCTGAGGACCTGAATCCCCCGAAAGAGTAAGTCGGTCTGTGGACTTCCCCAGGTGACAACTCCCTTCCTCATCCTTTCCTGCCATCCTTAGGGACCCACAGGGACCCAGAGTCAGCAAACTGCAGACTAATCCAGAGGTCGTTGCCTCTGCCCTGCAAGGCCTCACTGCCTGTGGCTTCATAGCCACTGTAAGTGGGCAAGGCTGGTCCTATTTAACAGGCAATGGGACCTGATGAAGCATGCCTAATCTGAAATTGTTTTGCACTTCCACCACGCTTATCAAAGACTGTGATAGCTGGGTAGACTGAGAATCTTTCCTACGGTCTCCACCCCCCGTGGGGGTCTCTTTTGGAAGAAGCCAGTGTTTCTGGAGTGGGCTTGGATCCATCCACTCCCTGAGGATGCTGTGGGGTGGAGACTGTCACCGTCCTAATGGGATCTTAACTCAATACTTAACAAGGACTGACTGGCTCTTTCTCACCTGTCTCCTACACAGGGAGCATATCGGGAAGAAGAAATCAGGTAAGCATACACTCCATTTTCTTCCTTTGGTTCCTGCCATGTGCCTGAGGACACAGCAGTGCAGTGGATGGATAGACAGAGGGATAGATGGACAGATGGATGGTGGCTGGATATGTAGTTGGATGTATGAATGGATGGACAGACAGGCGGAGGGATGAGTGAGTGATGGATGAGTAGTTTCATGTGGTGATGATCAGCAGAATGAATGGATGAGCCAGTGATTGATTGATGGGGTCTATTTCATCCTTTGCCAAAACTACTATGAAGTGGATGAGACGAGAGCACCTTTGTGGGTGGGAAGACAGGCATCTTCCTAACCGTGCCGCAGAGGGTTCTGGGTCTCCATGCCACTTTGTACAAAGCAATGTGGACACTCAGGGCCTTCTCCAGTTCTGTAAGGGTGAGAGGATGGAGGAGGGGTGAGATAGGGGCCCTGAGTCATGGGGACTGAGGATGCACTTTCCAAAGAGCGAAGGGAATGCCAGACTGAGAAGTCACCATTCATTCAGGTTGCAAGGTGGACTCAACTGCAGATCTGGGCCTGGTTCTTTGACAGCCTCAGGCCTGGCTAGCCTCTAAGCTTCCTTCAGCCTACTGCCGTGGGTCACAAGCCCTGCTGGGCTCCTTTCGTACAGGAAGCTTGCTTCCACCAGCCTTTCTATTCTTGGGATGATGCCACTCTTCTAGCAGAGGTGGTCATGGAGAAGAGAAGGTGCATTCTAAAGATAATGGTCACCAGTCCAGCTCTTCTCACTACCCATGCTCCTTCTGACCCCACAGCTTCTGGGGCCCTGGCCTCTACTCTCTTTGAACTCCAGGAAGTTTGAGGGGCTCCATGCATGAGAAGGAAAGGGCATAGGCAGGTGTGTGTGTGTGTGTATGTGGTGTGTGTATGGTGTGTGTGTATGTGTGTATGTGATATCATGACGGTGCCTCAGTTTCCTCATGTGTGACATCCAGGCCAGGGGAGTGGATCAGTGGTAGAGCACTTACCTAACAAGCACAAGGCCCTGGTTTCCATTTAAATACATGCTCGCACATGTGCACATACACATACACACACACACATACACATGTACACACATAAACATGCTCACACATACCACAGACACACCATACCCCCCACACACACATGCATGAGATGTGTTTTATAAGATTGTCAGAGGGTCTACAATAGTAAAAGTAAAACCCTTCAATACTAATATCTGATTGATGCTGTTTGATTATCTCCCGTGACTCAAGCCTGTAGATGTCCCCAATAGCACCAAGAACAGGTTCACACATCAGGCCTGTGATCTCCCTCTCCTCCTGAGAGCAAGCCTGGGTCAGTTTTACGGTCCTCTAGTCTGATCATGGCGGAAAGTGAGGACAGAAATCGTACCTCATTCCTCTTTCCTCTGCCCCAGTCTGCTTTGCTTTGCTCTCTGACTACATCTGACTCTTTTTTGGGGTTTAGTGGTCATTGGCCACACCGTGGCCTCCTGCTAAAGCTGCAAATGGTCCTCAGCCAGGATAATGACCCATTTCTTTTCTTAGCAAAGATTAGTGAGCAGCTGCCTCTCAGGGCTGGTCACGGAGGTTCTGGCTTTGCTTATGCAGAGTCTCCCCTGGAACGAGCTGAAGAGGAGAGGAGAGGGAAGAGACAGCCCTGGTTGGTGAAAATAAGAGTGTCCAGTTGGAACAGGCTTGATGAGGGACCTGTCTGGAAAAGAGAGCAGAGGCTCTAATTTGTGGTGACCATGGTTGACATCACTCACCTGCCGTGCTGGGGCCAGGTTTATTTATAGCCCCACTGGCTGGAACACGGCACCTCTCTTTAGTCAGACTCCATGGGCTCCTATTTATCTGACTGGTGGACACTGCTTTGATTTGAGAGCCGGTTTCTTGACCGAATTTAAAGATATTTAAATTAAAAACAGACCTTACCCCCTGCATTTTCTATGCCAAACCCTGGATGGGAGAAGGCTTGTCTGCCCCCAGCACCACCCAGTCAGTCAGCTGGCTTCTGCAGACCTGGCTTATCAAGTTCCAAATTCTGCTCATCCCACAGGGGGAAAAACATCTCACCGCAATTGAGAAGATTGTTGATGGCTTGCAAGAGCATTTATTCTTGAGTTTTGCTTATTTACAGATTCTTCCAAGATGCCTGGCAATTTAGTGAGCTTATGGAAGGAAAAGTCTCATTTTGGCGTTACTCGTAATTTCAAAAAATTCAAGACATGTCATCAGGAAGAGAAAAACACCTAACTCAAAAGTTTCTCTGGTAGAGTAGGCAACTGTGTGGCTTGAGAATTCATTTTTAGCATTAATGACAAAAATAATTCTTCTACCATTCATTCCTTGTAGGACATGTAACATAGGGGTTTGGGTTGTTTTTTGGGGGTCGAGAGGGGAGGGTGGTGTTCATTTGTTTTGTAGTTTTTCAAAATAGGCTTTGTCTGTGTGGCCTGGCTGTCCTAGAACTCACTCTGTAGAGCAGGCTGGCCTTGAACTCAGAGATCTGCCTGCCTCTGTCTCTCAAGTGTTTGATTGCATCTGCAGCAACATCTAGAACCGATTTACCTCAATTACGAGGTTTCTGGGACCACGTGTTAATAGGACTTAGTTGCAATATCACACTCCACCAATAGGGGTCTCTACATGGCACCTGAATGGTCTGAAGCCTTTTTGTTTATTTTTATTTTATTTTTTATTTTATATATGTGAGTACACTGTTGCTCTCTTCAAACACACCAGAAGAAGACATTGGATTACAGATGGTTGTGAGCCACCATGTGGTTGCTGGGAATTGAACTCAGGACCTCTGGAAGAGCAGTCAGTGCTCTTAGCCACTGAGCCATCTCTCCAGCCCCTTGAAGCTGCATTTAAGTCTCCTTAAGGAGGAGGCTTAAATCTCATGCTATTCCTGTCTGTCACCTGAAACCGTACATTTTTGTCAGCAGTGTTGATAAGTGGGGTATTCCGGGGAAAAGGTAGACAACTTGCCCTGGAAGCAGCACTTGGAAGCCGTTCCCTGCTCTGGCCTCTGCAGCATACCTTGGCAGGGGACTGCAGCCTGAAGCCCAAAACCAGAGCCATAAACCCCGCCCGTGCTCATGTAACCAAAGGCCAGCATTCTGCCCTCTGCTTGTGGCTTCCTATCTCATGGTTTCTTATTCTGTCACTCAGTATTTCCTAAGCTTCTACTGTGTGCTTTGCATTGCTAGGC
The DNA here is from genome assembly GCF_021556685.1 of Rattus norvegicus. Taxonomy (NCBI): domain Eukaryota; kingdom Metazoa; phylum Chordata; class Mammalia; order Rodentia; family Muridae; genus Rattus; species Rattus norvegicus. The sequence goes on from NC_141543.1 coordinate 22,971,070, forward strand.
CCCCAGGCTGTATATGAGACAGGAAGTCCCTTAAATTTGTTTTTCAATATTCTGTTTGGGTATTTATTGCGCTCCATTAGGTTCCACTCATGGTCTAGACCGTGAGGGGACATACTTTTTTTCTAATAATGTATAGATAATTTACACATTACAGGTCACATTGCAGTCTGTCGCTAACAATAATATTATAGTATTCCTCTCTCTCCTCCTCTTCCTCTTTCTCCTTTCCTTCCTCCTTATCCACAAAACACTTAAAGTAGATGGGACTGGAGAGATGGCTTGGCAGTTAGGAGCACCAAATGCTCTTGTAGAGGACCCAGTTGAGTTCCCAGGATCCACACCATGGTACGGAACTGTCTGTAGCTCCAGTTCCAGGGGTCAGATGCCCTCTGACCTTCAGGCATCAGGCTGGCACTTGGTGCACACACATATAGACAAAATACTCATACACATAACAATAAATACATAAATAAATATTTTTAGAAGCCTGCAAACCAGAGACAAGTCCGTGGATTCCTGCTAGAACATGGACATCTGAGCCAGAACAGGGAAACATACAAGGAGAGACAAGGAGACACATGGAGTCGATGTTTTCTTCAGTAACATGGAGGGGCCGGTGGGACAGCTCAGCAGTTAAGAGCACTGGTGCTCTTGCCGCAGGGCCAAGTTCAGTTCCAGCACCCATGCCAGGCTGCCCACAACCTGCATGTCGCTTCAGCTCTGGGCAGCCCTCTGACTTCCTAGGGAGCCTGCACATGTATGCACATACCCACCCATTTACACAAAACTCAAATTGATTCTTAAAATATTTTTTAATTACAACACAAAATGGAAAGAAAGGAAAGTCAGTGGGGCAATGCCAGGCTGTCAGAGAGGTCACCACAGATGCCCTTGAGGAAGCCAGGGATGCCAATGGCTGGTGGAAACTGTCTCTTGCAAAGAGAACACCATGTGCTTCCAACTCTAAGAAATAGGGAGTACTAAGGCTGCTGGCTCTACATGGCTACATAGGGTGTACAAATGCGAGAGAGATTTGACTGCTGGCTGCAGAAACGTCTTAAGAATTATATTGGAACGATCCAATAGTGTTTCTTCTTTCACAAAAGATAGCCAAGAGTGGCATGACATTTGATGGTAAAAGATCGGAGTCCTGCCTTATGGCTTTGCCATTCAGGGCCAGTGTTCTCAAGGTTACCTTCTGGCCCAAAGTGGCTGCCAGAGCACCAGCCATTACATCCCCATTTAAGCCAGGAGAGATGAACAGGTGAAACTGGGCAAGCCTCTTTCCATAAGGACACCAAGCAGTTGCACATACCTCTGTTTAGACCCACTGAATCTATATCTCATGCTACTCCCAAGTGGAAAGGTGTCTTCCCAAAGGTTCAGCGCAGCCAGCCGCAAATCAGCAGTCTTGTTAGTGTAGACTAATAAGAACTGGAGATAAGTTGCCCTCTGGGGTGGGGCGGGGCGATGTGTTCTGATTGGTTACCAGGCAGATGGGGCAGAGCTTAGCATTCCTTACGTGAGGTGAGAGCCACAATAGGCGCGTTGGCTGTGGAGGATGATGGAGCCAAACGATCTTCGTCGTCTACCCAAAGAATCGTGAACAACATGGTGGATTGAGGCTGGCAGCGGAGACCAGTCAGGGGACCAAGAGTAGGTGACTCCCATTAGCACGAGGGAAGCCCCCAGGCAGGTTCCACTCGGTGTGGACTCTGGTTTGCGCTGTTGAACTTAAAAGAACTTTCTAGTGGCCAGGAAGTCCAGGGAGCCAGTACCTTAGACTCACTGGTTCCTTGCATCGTCGGGTCCTGCAGGAGCAGAATTTGCCAGCTCAGCCTGGCGGGATGGGAGGTTCTCTTCAGTAGGATCGGACAGCCTTGTCTCAGTCCCCAGCCTGTAGCTGTCTGGGTTTGGTGGACTGTTGACCTTTGAGGGGAAGTGGATGACAGAGAACTAGGAATAGTGATGATAACCTCTGTGAAATATAAAGAAAGGACACATCACGTCGTGGCTGGATCCTGAGGCGGACCTAGGAACTGCCAAGGAAAGAAAACCAGAAAGCCCCAGACATGACTCTTCCCTATCTATCTATTGTCCGCCGTCCATTGCCACGCCTGGGTGGGGTGCCTGTAGCCAGCTATGTGGTAAAGAACACTTCACTTACTGTCCTCAGTGTATTTTTATATCTGTAACAGGCAGTGCCCACCTCAAGCACAATGATGCTGGAGAGGTTTGCAGCCCACGGGGGGTGGGGGGATCATTCTTTTCCACCCCCCCACCCCCCATCCAGCCTTCTTTGGCATCTCTATCCTGCATCCCTCCTCTCTCTCTCTCCTTCCCCTCCTGTTCTCTCCACTCAGGTGCAGGTGGTTAGGGTATACACTGCTCAGATGCCTTCCTAGAAGGGTCAACGACCAGAACCTGCCCACAGAGCCGAGAAGCAGCCCGCCTCCCCACGCACCACGCTGCCTCCTTCTCTTTGACGTCTCTGAATGGAGATGCTCCTTTTAAGTCTTTGTGGTGCATCTTTGTGAGCACTCCCATCTGTCTTGGTGGGTAGCAGGGCTTCACAGCTCCGGGGTGTGACGCACACACACACTGCTCACCAGGGAAGCCGCCTGCCTGGGCGCTCTTCCCACACTTTCCCCTCCTGGGACCACTGCCCAGCTCCAGTGCCATGATCTCCTCTTGCCTAACAACTTCACACCCTCAGTCTGGGGTGCTCTCTCCCCTGCCAGCCTCTGTCTCTCTCCACATGGCAGCCAGAGACACTTGTCCAGCTGTACATCTTCCCATTCCCTTCCTAGAAACCTTGAGTGACTCCTCAGGATGTAAAATTCCAAACTTACCAAGTCCTCAGCCTCAGACCAATGCTTTCCCTGGGGACGTCTCTCAGCACCATGGCTACCACCTGGCAGAAATCTGCCTCCCAACCTCATTCTACTCCTGAAGGCCTCCCTCCCTTCTCTGTCATAGAAGAGCCCACCTGCTCCAGTCCTCCCTCGTGGGATACCCAGGACGCCTTCCCTCGTGGGTCTCTGCTTTTTGCTTGGCACTCATTTGGCACAGTTTTGCCTATCCCGTTCATTCTCTGGTGTTCCGGGTATCCAAGCTGATATAATTTGACCTCTCATTCATATGTGTGTGTGTGTGTGTGTGTGTGTGTGTGTGTGTGTGTGTGTGTGTATACATATCTCCCATGTGTTTATCTCCCCTATAACCTTGAGTTATTTGAGGTGGGAAGGCATCAATTTTGTCTACTTTTGTGTCACTGGTCCCCAACAAAGGTAGGTAGAGCATCGTGGGAGACCTATGAATTCATAGGTGGGCTTAGGATGAATTTGGATGGATGAGACAGGCTGGGTGGTGACCTCAAGCTTAAACCGTCCCCTTGAGCTCCCTGCAGGCAGCCAGCTTCCAGGCAAATGCTATATCTAACTTACTTGGAACCTCTCGGAACCTTGAGTGCTCTTGGTAAACTTTGGTGCCTGCGTAAGAAAATGAACGAGAGGATGCAAGGGTAAAGAGTCGGGGCATGGGGATGGGGATTTAGCTCAGTGGTAGAGCGCTTGCCTAGCAAGCACAAGGCCCTGGGTTCGGTCCTCAGCTCCGGAAAAAAAAAAAAAAGAGTCGGGGCATGAGACAAATCCTGCCTCAGAGACTGTTGGGGCTAATGGGATGTCTGATAGCATTTGCTGTCCTCAGGGAGTGACCCGACCTCAGTGGACCCCATGGTCCTGGAGCAGTATGTGGTGGTAGCAAACTATCAGAAGCAGGAGAGCTCAGAGATCAGCCTCAGTGTGGGCCAAGTCGTGGACATCATCGAGAAGAATGAGTCAGGTAAGGACCTAGACCACCTTCCCCGTACCCTGGACCATCACCAAGCCCCACAAACCAGAAGCATGTGGGGACTCCAAAGCAAAGAACCAGACTAGGGGTTGGGGATTTAGCTCAGTGGTAGAGCACTTGCCTAGCAAGCGCAAGGCCCTGGGTTTGGTCCCCGGCTCCAAAAAAAAGAAAAAAAAAAAAAAAAGAAGCAGAGTAGCCTGGCTAGCCTGGCTCCTCAGAGCCACTGAGGACTCATAGCCACGGTCTGTTGGGTCAGGTGTTACCATTGTTTGAGGCCTGCTCCCCTAAATAGTCCTGGTTTTCAAATGCTTATCAACAGCCTTGAGCGCTCCTTGGTGAATTTTCATGTTGATTTCCCTTGGGAGTCCCCAAGAAAGCTGCAGATCCAAGAGAGGGGCCCCGTAGAGACTGTGTCTCAAAAACAAATTAGAAGAAACTCTTCAGAGGAGATGGGCATCTGCCTGTCTCTCAAGCCACCTGTCATCCTAGGGCCACTGGCCACATCCACCGGCAGTGAGGTGACTGAGATGGGACCTGGATGCCAGCAGGCATCGTTAGTTTTGTCATCCACAAGACACAGAAAACCGTCAGGGAACTGTGGAAAGAGTAAATGGTAAACCAAAGGAAGGGCACCTAAACCTGAGCTTGGCACACAACACAGGCTTTAGAAACGCAGGTTCCCTTCCCTGTTACAGAGCAGCCATCACACCGTGCAGGGAAAGCAAGCGGTGAGCAACCCCTCCCCCCCATGGGTTCCCAGTGGTTCATCATGTTCTCAGAGGCCCTCATGCTTTCAGGGTTGTTGTCAAGGATACAGGAGAAGGATGCACAGGCAGGTTGCGGGATGTACTGTGCTTCCATGGTCTATGATAGCCTGATGGCCGGTTAAGTCGGCGTGACTGTGGGGGGACAGTGTTTCCAGCATCCTTCGGGTTATGTTACCATGATTCCTGTGATTCATGATATCAGCGTTTGCCAAGCAGACCCCAACTGTGCAATCTAGGAAGGATCCCTGCTTCCAAGAATACAGGAAGACAGTGTTTCCGGCGTCCTCCCAGTCTGGTTGCCTTTAGTCATGAGGCTGGTGTTAGCCAACAAAACTCCATAATTGTGCAAACTAGAAGCCATTGGCTCTGCTGGCCTTGGAAGGAAGGGCTCCTCTGATGTCGTCTCAGTGTGCTGTGCTCCGACTCTTTCGAGGTCACTTGTGTGAGTGGAAAAGCTGGGAGGGCTTACCTCACAGCGGGCAGCACTCACTTCTGCAGGGGACATCAGCTGAAGGTCCATCAGGGCAATTCTGTTCTGATACTGCACACCTAGTGGTGTGTTGGATCCCTGGGCTCGGTCTCCCAGGCCACCCCTCATTGGTTCGGACCAGTTGTTCTGCCTGCACTTTCCGCAGCTAGCTATCAAGCATGCTCTGCACAGCCCCTCTCTGGCACCATTAAGTAGATCACATGACCAAGAGAACCATGCTTTCAGGGTCATTGTCAAGGATACACTGAAGGATACAGGTGAAGGGATGCACAAGCATGTTGTGAGAGACATCCTGTGCCTCCACAGTCTCTGTGGATGCTGCCTTACAGGAATTTGCATGCTCAGCAAGCCCTATAGACCCCTGGGGTTCTCAGCAGATTTTATCGCAGAGGCACAATTGACAGCTGTGTTGACCTGTGACTAAATAAAAGGGGTCAGATCAAATGCTAACAGACAGTGAGGAAGCCAGCCAGGCCTGCTTAGCCAGGTTCCTTTTAGCAACTGTTTATTCCAGAGTATGGGGTAGGAACCCTTCCAATATGGGATTTTGTAATCTATTATCAAAGTGGGTCAGATAATTTAATTTCTTTATAGCCAGGAGCTCTGAGGTGGAGAAGATTAGAACCTATTTTTAGCTTCTATGACTTCCCCTGGGAGAGGGAAATCCTCGCTTCCGTGCCTGCCTTGAGGAGAAAAAGCAGATGCAAGGGGCAGGCAGCAGAGGACACAGAGGAACTGCATCCCAGTCTTCTGAGGCCTAAAGTGCTACTGAAGTCATGAGAGCTATGGGACTAGTGACCCGTGGTGACAACTGAAAACTACATGTCATCTCGCTCCAATCCCTGTGCTGTGACTGAATGAACGAGACTCCAAGTGACTCACTATTTGCCCCCAGGTCTCTACAGAGTTAGATTTCTGCTGTTCCCAAGAGTGATGCCTACAAGTTATAGAGCAAGGAGATACCAGGGGCACGAAGGAAGAAATACCTATTCCCTGGGCCACTAGAGAGGGGTGCTAGGAAGGATGTGAGGTGGGAAGATACATTGGGCAGATCGTGCTCTGGTCCCTTATATAAACAGGTGGAGTGTTTGCTGCTGACCTGTCCATACTTTACGTCCTCTCTAGGTGACAGTGTACTTCCTGTAATGTAGGTACCACGTGAATAGTTATTTTACTGTTCGTTTAGAGCAGCGTGGGCCGTGGCCCCTTCGGGGTCGCATATCATATATCCTGCTTATCAGATATTTACCTTACAATCCACAACAGTAGCAAAGTTACAGTTATTCAAGTAGCAATGAAATAATCTTATGATTGGGAGTCACTGCGACACAGGCACTCCATTAAAAGGTCGCAGCATTAGGAAGGTTGAGAGCCACTGGTTGTGGAGAGTAAGATTAAGGGTCTATGTATTCAGTACACCTAGAGGGGTTTTTAGGTGTTTTTTTTTTAATATTATTTCATGGTTGGTAAACACAATATAAAAACCATAGACACTGAGGGATTAGATCATGGGTATCTTTAGGTAGCGGCCACTGGGCCCACACTAGCCCGTCCTTGGAGACACAGGATGTGAATGAAAAGCCTGCCGAGGTTCCACTTGACATGCACCGAGTACCTTTCTCGGCCTGTTCCTGTAGGATCAAACACAGACCACAGCTGTGCCGTACGTCTGATGTATGCGGTCACCTCTATTATCCTCTTGGTGGCTCGGTTTTTTCATTGGACAATGAGGACGATAATGTGACAGTGACATCAAATAACACAAGTACAGTGGGCAGCACATTGCATTCTCTACTGACGGCAAATGTGCTTTTTGCTCAGGGCAACCACCCTCCACTCTGTCCCAGGCTCGGGAGCAAGTTTCTCTTCTTGCTAGCTTCTTGTTTTCTTTTCTTCAATTTGTAGCTACTCTTGGCTACTCTTGCCTTCTACCCAGCGAACTAGGAATTTGTCTAGCCTAACCTGAACACTAACTGTTGAGTGGCAGAATACACAGCTCTCACGGCACCTTTGGGACAGTCCCTTAGGTGCCAAAGGACAGCTGGATTATTGCTTTTTCGCTTTGCCCCACTGACAGCACCCTGAACTCTACTTGCTTACAGGTTGGTGGTTCGTCAGCACTGCTGAAGAGCAAGGCTGGGTCCCTGCAACCTGCCTCGAGGGCCAGGATGGTGTGCAAGATGAGTTTTCCCTTCAGCCTGAAGAAGGTAGGAGGGAACTTCCTCCTCACCCCTTCGTGACAGCCTCTGCTCGGGGATTGATAGCCCACTAGTTCAGGATCTAAAGCCTGTGAACAGGGTGGGATTAGACCTATAGGGCAAACCTGTACTTCCTCATGGGCTTGTGGGAGCTACCTTTGGTGAGCCTTGCCAAAGCTGGGCCCTCATCCCTTGATGAGACCCCCCTCCCCAGCCTGACTGCTGGCACCCCACTACTCTCTAACATTGCTTTGGTGACCACAATACCAAACCCTATTTACTCACTTGCAAAACTTCCAACTCCATGTGTTTAAACATGTCTGATTTTTCTGCTGGTTTAAGTGTCCCCTTCTGTCTCCCATATACTTTCTTTTCCTGGGGACATTTCATGGTAGATGTTCTTTGTAGTGATGCCTTACACTCCAGCAATGCCCAAGGCCTAAGACTTCCTCTCCCTGGAAGCTTCCTAAAGCAGAGGCCCTCAGTGCCTCTGATAGTACACAGAGAGTGTGAGAGCCAGACAGCCTGAGTGTGACTCTTACCTCTGCCACATACATAGGCCAGAACGCAATCTTTGGCCAGAGTCACCTAAGCTCCAGCCTTCTCTGCTGAACGAGGGGTCGGTGGAGGTCTGTGTCCCTGTCCTGCCTGGGGAGTGACCATTGTTGGGTTTCAGTTGATGGCTCTGAGGTAGCACAGAGACAAATCAAGGATGTTGAGAAAAAGGGTAAAGAAGGGACTCTTGAAACACAAAATTTACACATCCCAAGATTGCAGTGGCTTTGCATTAAGTTGAATTATGGTGACACTCCACAGAGTGTGCACACTGCTTCAGTGGACCTCCAGGAGCTGGGGGCCAAGCTAGCACAGGTTACTACAGAGTGAGCTCAGATTAAAGGGAGGGGGTACAGTGCAGGCAGCCTGTGTCCCCTTACAGTCTGTGATAGTACTCCTGAGAAGGATCTAATGTTTCACAGGCATGGAATCTCAGGAAGGCTGAGATTTCCTCACACAAGCAAGAGCACATTTTCCTGCAGGTTTAGCATTTTCTTTCCTGCTATTCTCACGGTGTCTCAATATAATCGTTCTGGGAATAGAATGACTACTGGCACCTCTTCGCTCACACTGAAGCTCATTCCCCGGGCATCAGTCCTCTCTAGGATGGCTGGGGCTGGGAGTAGACTCAGGTAGATTCCTCCTTGGAGAACACTGCTAGGTGCTCCCAGGCCTACAGCCCCTGGGAGTATGTTCCTCTTAACTCTGCCTTCTGCCCTCCCTCCACATGCTACCTGGCCAGTTTCCTGGAGGTACTGCTCTCTGCCCCGGTCTGTGGGTCGCCGCCGGACTCTGGGGGACTTGTATGCCATCAGCTGGCGTCAAGGTGCCTACCCTCGGAGATTCCCCTGCATTCGGTGCTTGGAGCCAAGTCCCTGCATCTGCATGAGCTCCCTGCTCTGGGACTGCCCACGCCTGCTGCATGTCAAAAACATGGTCTTGTCAATCTTGTGTGTACAAGCATGCAGGATGGGGAGGAGTGGGCCTGGGGTATTTGATGGCCTTGGAGCTAGGAGGCGTCCCAGGTAACAAAGGTGCCTGGGTTTTCTAGGATGGTGACTGGGCAGCCCCGTTACTTTTACCAGACTTGTAAAAGCCACATCAACCAGATAAAGTCAGGCCATTACAGTGGCTCATACCTGTAATCCTAGCACTTGAAGGCTACTCTTAAAGGGACAAGAGGACCATGAGGTGGAGGACAGCTTTAAGCTACATAGTGAGACAAGAGAGGGGGGGTGGGGAGAGAGAGAGAGAGAGAGAGAGAGAGAGAGAGAGAGAGAGAGAGAGGTCCCCTTGCCACCTGTGCTCTGTTCCATTGCATTCACACAGTTCAATTCCCTGAGACACTGGTCCCAGGTACCTATCAGGGTATCAGGGACAGTCACCAAAAACTCAGCTTCTTCTTCAACACAGGCACTAGGACTGTTCCTCCCCACCACCACCCCCAGAGTCCTCCCACCGTATGCCATCCCTAAACCATTCACAGCAGCCAGGCCTTGCAGTGCTGTGACTTCAGGGTCACATGCCGGAACTCAGCCACCCCTATGGCACATGGACAAGCCACAGCAGAACAGGCTGTGTTTGTGCAGCCCTGAGCTCAGGCCAGAGTCTCTCAGCAGCTCTAACATCCCAGAGCTTGAGAAGCCTCCCAGCTGGAGATGGAGGAGACCCAGGGCTCATGGGTTTGAATGCACTGAGGATCCAGGTAGTTCCCCTTCCCACCTGGACCACACAAAATTACTATGCTAGGCTGGCAGAATCCATCTATCCATCCATCCATCCATCCATCCATCCTTCCTTCCTTCCTTCCTTCCTTCCTTCCTTCCTTCCTTCCTTCCTCCTATCCCAGCCTGGTGCCTGCTGATTCGGCACAAGAGGAAATAGCTGACCATGCTGAATACAGGATGTGTGCCACACATCAGCACAGCCCCGTCAGAGCTGGTCAGCAGGCCATTTCAATAAATAAATAAATGCCTGTGTGCTTCCACTTCCTCTGCGGCAGCTGGCTGGCAACGAAAGACTCAAGTGTTTTCCCAAGAACCATGAGCACTAAGCCATGGACTGAAATGTCACCTAAGAACAGCCCTCTCATCTCCTCACTGGGCCCCTCTCGGTCATGTGTCCGTGTTTCTCTGTGACACTGAAGATGGGACCTGCTCCCTCACTTCACTCTCCCCAAGCACTGTGAGCACTGTGAGCACTGTGAGCACTGTGAGCGAGGACTGTGAGCACTGTGAGCACTGTGAGCGAGCACTGTGAGCACTGTGCCCAGGGGCTGCGAATGAGCAGGGTCTCTGGGCTGCTGTAGTGACACAGTGGGAGTCAGCTCTGAAGGAGGAGTGTGTGCTGTAAGGATGGGACTGACTTGTGGGGACAGTGAGGTCAGAAGCAACCCAGCCACGCAGGCAATAAGCAAGGTTGGATCGGGGCTGCAACCTGGCCAATAAACAGTCACTGTCTAGGTAACCAGAAGTGCTATCTGTCCCTTCCTTGGTGGCAATTTTAGCTTTATCTCTGAACGCTTAGTCTCCAGCAATAAGAACTAGGAAGAGCCCAAGGGGCTTCAACTCACTGTGTGAACAAGGTGTACCCCGCATGGTGGGACTTCAGAATACGCCTCTGATCTAAACCGAGGCTCATTCACAAAACAATTACTAGCTTTTCCAGGCATGGTCTAGTGCTGGAGACAAAGACATGACTGAGATAGACCAATCCCTGTCTCCATTGGAGCCCGTAAACCTGAGCAAGGGAGATGAGGATGCTGTGGGTCAGAGTGTTGCATGAAGTCATGGGCCATGACCTTAAGGCACAGACTGACTGGCTACAAGGGCAATTCTTCAATGCTGAGGGTGTCAGAAGGACTGGGGCCTCTAAGAGCTTGACGGTTGGGGTGGACCTCAGAAATCGCAGAGAGAATTTCCCTCTGTGTGATTGCAGTTCACAGCCAGCCTCCTGGCTCCTCCTATCTGTTCCTCACCCCATCGCCCTTTGTCCCTGCAGAGGAGAAGTATACGGTCATCTACCCGTACACAGCCCGTGATCAGGATGAAATGAACCTGGAGCGAGGGGTTGTGGTGGAGGTCATCCAGAAGAACCTGGAGGGCTGGTGGAAGATCAGGTACCTGCCTGGGCCTTTCCCTGTGGTTGGGTGGGCTCTGCATCTCTCATGAGCTCCAGCTTCACAGAGTCTGCGAGCAGCTACAGACAGGTGACATTTGTGTCAGCCATGAGTGCACTTTGGTGCCGTTTGGGCTCCCTCCCTGCCCATACCAGTCCTGTAAAGTCCAAATAAACAAGACCTCTAAGCTCCCCCAAGCCTCAGAGAGTAGAGTGCTACCGGATGTTTTACAGCAAAGCCTGGGCGCATAGTGGGCCACTGGGTCACGTCTGTGTAAGCACACTGTGGGGTTGGCAGAAGTCACCCAATAAAGCCTTTCTCAGAAGTCGCCCATCATTAAATGGCATGTGGCTGTCAGTCACAGTGTCATAGTACAGACTAACACACCCTGGAACCTCACGGCTCTGGAGTTCAGGAGGGTCTCCACCTGGCTCGGACTTGGAGGCAGTTGTCAGGATGAGCGTAAGGGTCATCTGAGGCGGGAGGTATTGGAACCCATGCCCTCCTCACCCCCGAGCTGGCCCATCCTCCATTTTGTACCCCTGTGCTGTGGCTTTGTGCCACCAATGGTGGCCGGAGAAGGCAGGTCGTGTTGCATTTGCAACCAGCTTTTTCCACTTAAAGCAAGACTTATATAGAAGTTCTTTTGAGTTTGACAAGTGCTTGATTGTATGGATTCCGATCTCCTTGTAAATTTGCCTCCAGTTACAAATGACCCCTTTTTCACAGAAACCCAGACCATTTCATTTTTTAAAAAGTAGTTCCTTCTTTCTCTTTTCTTTTCCTTCCTTCCTTTTCATTTTGAAAGGGGACCACTGTACATAGAGTGCCTATTCTGGAGCTCACTCTGTAGACCAGGCTAGCCTCAAATTTGCAGAGATCTTCCTGCCTCTGTACTGGAATTAAAGGTGTACGCCACCGTGCCTGCTCTTTACCTGGTTCTTTTTTCTTTTTCTTTCCCTTTTTTTTTGTTTGTGAGACAGGGTTTTAGTGTAGCCTTGGCTGTCCTAGAACTCACTCTGTAGACCTGGATGGCCTGAAACTCAGAGGTCTGCCTGCCTCTGCCTCTCAAGGGCTGGGATCAAAGGTGTGCACCCCCGCTGCCCGACTTCTTTGATTCTTTCTTTTTTTTTTTTTTCTTTTCTTTTTTTCAGAGCTGGGGACCGAACCCAGGGCCTTGCGCTCGCTAGGCAAGCGCTCTACCGCTGAGCTAAATCCCCAACCCCAACTTCTTTGATTCTTAATGAGATTTGGCTCTGCCATGTTTCATGAGTAGTCAGCTGGGTTTATTCCTCTTTCCCCAAAGGTGTGGGCACCTGTTTGGAGAGGTACTGGTACTTGTAGCTCCTAGTGGGGTTGGCTGATCTCCATGGTGTAAATACCTATCTTGTGATCACTTTCAAGTACCCAGTGAGATGCCACTACCTGTGGAGTTCCGAAGATACCAGTGCAGTGGAGGAGCCAGCAGGCACTTGCTCTAGCATTTCTCAGGTCCAAACAGGCCTCTCTAGTTATTGTTTTGAAACCCAAGTTTAATCATGTGAGAATTAAGTGGCCATTTCCCTCACTGATACCCTTTTTAGGGACAGTGAGCTGGTGTGTCAGAGTCCCTGTCATTCTTCTGTGCAGTGGCAGCCAACACGAACTACTGCACCATTCATGTCTCAGTATCTTTGTGTCAGCTATCCCACAGCCCTGTCCTGTCAGTGCGAGGCTTTGCACCAGGAGTGGCGGCTGCTAGGAAAGGGCCAGGAAGAACAAGTTAAGAAAGCTGAGTCCATTCCTGCCACAGATTTGCTTGTAAAGCGAGTGAGGTATTTAATACCAATGGGTCCCAGACGTCTTACCTTTAAAACAGATCCCAATTCCAGATGAAAATCCTTTACCTGAAATGCATGGGACCAGAAGTCTGGGATCTGGGATGTTTTCATCATTGGGGAATGTTGCCTATGTGTAACTCGATGTCTTGGATTTGAGGAAGGGTATTGGTAAACCCAGATTCACTGTGTTGCATAGATGGCCTATACATAGCCAGATGAGTTCATGCGAGTCTAATGCAGCTGCATTTTGGCAGTAATTCATCACATGATGTCAAGTGTGGAATTTTCCATTTGCGGTGGCACATTGGTGCCAAAGAAGCTTCACTGGGAGATGGGGGCCATCTTGCCGAGGTCGACTGGGTTCAAACACATATGAGCTGTAAAGTGCTTAGGGCAGGACTGACAAAGTAGGTGCCAAGAGTGCTGGCTGTCACTGTCATGACCATCACCATCACAGTGGTACCTCAAGAGGACAGCTCTGACAGAGCTTTACTGCAGTACCCCCGTGATATGATACACCCATTGGTAGCCTGTCCCCTTGGCCTTTCATTTCTTCACTGAATTCACCAATACCCAGTTGCTCACACCCAGTGAGTTGTGTTCAAACTAGGAGATAGGGAATCCATAGCCAGATGCACTTTACAGATGCACGGATTACAGAGTGTGCAGAAGCCAGAGGGCCGTCATGGAGATTGGGCCTCACTGAGGGTTAGAAGACTCAAAGACATCAAGTAAAACCTGGGGAGAGGAACAGGTGCCACTGGGAGGGAGAGCAAGTAGCTCGCTAGGTAGAACAGCGCTGTGGGGAGGTGACTAGTGGTGGTGCATTTTGGAGACTTCAAGAGGAAGGGGTGTGTGGGACATGGTGTTTGTTGAGAGGGGCAAATGGAGAGTAGGTGGGGAGGGCCTGGAAGTTCAGGCCTGGCTTGGACATCATCAGAGGGCAATGAATTGCGTAAAGCCTTTGGCCCACAACAGTGAGAAATCACTGTCCACCATCCTGGACCAAATGTATACAGGCATAGCTTCATCCCACCCCTCCAATCCCCAAAAGCCCCACAGACCAACCTGACTAGAATCCTTCCTCTTCCTCCCAGGTTCCAGGGCAAAGAGGGCTGGGCCCCTGCTTCCTACCTAAAGAAGAGCAGTGGGGAGCCCTTGCCTCCAAAGCTGGGCCCCAGCTCATCCGCTCACTCAGGGGCCCTTGACCTGGATGGTGTTTCCCGGCAACAGAATGCTGTGGGCAGGGAGAAGGAGCTGCTCAACAACCAGAGGGATGGCCGGTTTGAAGGTCGCCTGGCGCCAGACGGTGACGTTAAACAGAGTGAGTGACGCCCACCCTTGCTCAGCTGAGTTCTATCTGAGCTTAGCGCAGCTCCCTTCTTCCTTGAAGCATCCCTGCCATCTGATGATATCCTGAAGATAACAATAAAAGTTTGGGGACTTTGGGTATCTCACTGAGACCACCAGACCAGCAGATCACAGAATCTAAACAGTGTGCTGGTCCTTCCTTAGAATGTTACGGTGTGTCATGACGGTCAAGCACCTGCTGTGTGTCAGGGGTCTCCTGATTAGCTCCCTGGCTCCTCCTTTGAGGGACTGCTTTTTGTTTGACAGATAATAATCAGAGAAATAGACCAAGGCTACTCACTTGGTAACAGTGGGCCTGGGGGGTCGAACCAAGGCTTACACCCCTCTAGTGTTCTCCATGGCCTCCTATGTGAACCAGAGGGAGAAAGGCTGTCCCCATGTTGGGTTTGCTTCACCCATTTTGCTTTTCGGAGTTTCCCTATTTGTATTTTACTACTACATTATAATACTGATATAATTTTACCACACACTGAAAGCAGGGTTACCCATAGCTATCTGTATTGTGCCTGGAACTGTGTCCCCAATATCCTGGGCCGGCCCTGAGGGCAGTGAGAATCTGGAGAAAGGACTCTACTCCTCACAGCGATGAGGGCTGAGCTTCATGCTCCCTGCAAGAGCCTAAGTGATAGGAGCTTCGTGACTGCTGCAGGCAGTGGCAGGGGCTGTGGCCAGTCCCAAGTTCTGTGACTCTGGTCTCTCACGGTCAAGAGCACAGCCCACTAATAGTAGGGGACCAAATGAAAATCTGAAGTGACGTGACTTTGTTAGGATGTTTACATGTTAAATCAAGGTCTTCTCCCCCAACACACACATGTACACACACACACACACACACACACACACACACACACACACACACCCCTTGATTCACAGTGGCTCATTTGATCTAGACACTCATTCTCATTCCACACAGCAGAGGAAGTTTGTGTCTACAGCTGAGATGATACTTCTACACAGTCAAGAATCTTGGTCTCCAGCATCTGTTTTGTGTTGCCCTCCTCATCCAACGTGGCCCATCATGGTCCAGCCATTGGGATGGGAGGGGTGAAATAGCACAAATCCTCCACCTTCCCTCACGTTCCGCTGGACTTATTCGGTGGCAACACTAATCTGCAAGGAAGTCTAGAAACGGTTGTCCTTATGGAGGTGCTAAATGTCTTAGCTAAGACCTGGTACTTTCTAATATTATACAAGATGAGGAAATAGGGTATTTCACGTTACTCCTGCTGCCAGGCAGAGGTGGGTATCCAATTAGACTGTTCTACAGAAAAGGACCTATGGCTCAGAGTCAAACAGTAATTTTGCCCTGTGCTGGGAGCCCATGAGTCTGGGCCTAGCCCTGTATAGCTCTGAGTTCATGTTTTATGCCCTGAGTGAACAGCCTCCTGTTACTTGGTGATCGGTGCCAATCATCTATTGTTCCCATTTAGAAAAAGTCCAGGGGAGGCTGTGATTTTGGTCTCTCATGGTCAAGAGCACAGTCCACTAGTATAGTAGGGGACCAAATGAAGGTCCCGAGACAAGCATGAGGAGAGCAGAGCCAGGCTGTCCTCACATGTGGCTCCTGGACAGAGGCGGGAGGGATAAGACCCCACCTGACTCCCACAGCTGGGAATCTATCTGTGGAGCTCTGCATGTGATTGAAATGGAGTCTGGTTTCCCCCATAGGATCACCAAAGATGAGGCAAAGACCCCCTCCTCGCCGGGACATGACCATTGTAAGTACCCTTGCCCTAGAGCTCATCTCCTTGGCCTAGGGCTTGTCTGGGGCACCCACTAGACCTCACATACTCCAGTTCTTTTCAAGGAGTTCTTCTTGAAGACAAAGCAACCTATGTGTAACAGGCCCAAGGTTAGACAAGGTACAGGTTCACCTGTGGTGACATTCTGTTACTCTGATCCATTTTTAACTCTAAAGATATATTTACTTACTTATATATAGACTAGAGTCTCACTATATAGCCATGATTAGCCTGGAATTCTCTATGTAGACCAAGTTGGCCTCCAACTCACAGAGCTTCGCCTGCTCTGCCTCCTGGATGCTGGAATAAATGGTTTTTTGCCTCCATGCCCTACCTATAGGTACCTTTTTAACCAATATAGGCTGAGCATCCTTAATCCAAAAATCCAAAATGCTCCCAAATCTTAACACTTTGAGCACCAATGTGGAAAGCTCAAAAGTAGAAAGAAAATTCCATACCTGAGCTCATGTGACAGATCACAGGCACACTAAAAATATCGTAAAATGCTCAACCCTGGCTAGATACACGTGGAGCATCTGTGTATCTGGTGTTTGAACTTGGGTCCCATCACCACGATGACTCACTGTGTATGCAGATATTCAGACTATAAAACACTGGTGATCACAATCAATTTGGAAAGGGAGTACCCTGGGGAGGGGCTCTCTGAAAATATCTGCCATTTCTTGAGTATCTTCCCAGCACCATAAATATGCCAGGTGAGTCACCCGGTAGCATATCTACTGGTCATAGCAGATGTACCAAGCCAGGATACCCATTCTACAGGAGGTAAGGCAGAGGCTTGGCATGGCCCTTTGTCAGCATTCCAGCCCAACTGGGTCTGATTTGAAGAACTGAAGTCTTCCCACAGCCTTGCTGCCTCTTACATCCAGACCCTTTTGTGCCTTCCCAAGTTCTCACATGTGCCCGGATGTTACTTGTAACTGTAAAAGTTGAAGGGCCAGGGGGTCCTCAACTAGGAGGTGACAGTCAAGTCCTCTTCGTTTTGCCCTTTAGAAGCTAATTGGGCTTCCTAGCACCGCTCGATGTTGTGTACCCCTAGTCCCTAAATGCCACCCTGACTCAGCCCTGTGTGTAATCCTGCCAGCCTCGAGGCCTCAACCTGCCGAAGCCTCCCATCCCACCCCAGGTGGAAGAAGAATATTACACCATTGCCGAGTTCCAGACCACCATCCCAGATGGCATCAGCTTCCAGGCCGGCCTAAAGGTGGAGGTGAGCATCTGGTGCTATTCTTCCTTCTCCATTGGCTTCTCTCATCATACCTCCTGCTGTGGGGGAGGGGAGAGGAGGTTAGCGGCTTTATTAAGCTATGCTTCTATCTTCATAATCACATCCCAAACGGTCTGCCACTTCGAGCGTACAAGTCATTGGTTTCTTTTCTTGGAGTTGTGTAACCATCACCACACTCTGATTCCAAAGCCCTTAGCAGGAACCCTGTCCCATCAGTGAGCACTGGTTTCTCTTTTCACATCAACTCACCCTGGTCCTTCAGACTAGAAGTGGAATTATACAATATATGGCTGTCTTAGGTTGGGTTTTATTGCCGTGAAGAGATAGCATGACCAAGGCATGCTTCTAAAGGCAAACATTTCATTGGGGCTGGCTTAACCGTTTCAGAGGTTCAGTCCATTATCATTAGCAGGAAGCATGGCATCATGCATACAGGCATGGTGCTGGAGAAAGAGCTGTGAGTTCTGCATTCTGATCTGAAGGTAGCCAGGAAGAGACTCCTGACAGACTTGAACATGTATATGAGACCTCAAAGCCAACCCTCCCAGTGACACACCCCCTCCAACAAGGCCACACCTCCTAATACTGCCAAACATTCAAACACAATCTATGGGGGACCAAACCTATTGAAACCACTGCAATAGCCCTGTGGGGTTGGCTTGTACTTTCTTTTCTTTTTTCCAATTTTATTTATTTTTATGTGTATGGATGTTTTGCCTGCATGTATGTCTGTATATCACGTGCCTAATGTCTGTGGAGGCCAGAAAAGAGCATCAGATTCCTGGGGACTGGGATTACAGACAGTTGTGGGTTGCTATGTGGGTGCTGGAACTGAGCCTGGGTCCTCTGGTGAAATGGCCAGTGCTCTTACCCTTTGAGCTATGCCTCCAGCCCCTCTCTAACTTCTTTTTTTAAAGATTTATTTATGTATTATATATAAGTACACTGTAACTGTCTTCAGACACACCAGAAGAGGGCATCCAATCTCATTATAGATGGTTGTGAGCCACCATGTGGTTGCTGGGATTTGAACTCAGGACCTCTGGGAGAGCAGTCAGTGCTCTTAACCACTGAGCCATCTCTCCAGCCCCTCTCTAACTTTTTAAGAAGATTTGTGTATCAAGTGCATGGCACTCACTGCTTGCAGAGGACAGGGGACACTTTTTGCACAGGTCTCTCCTTGTTTTGAGACAGAGTCTCTGGTTATTTCTGCTGCTGTACTTCCTAGGTGAGCTTCTGGGTAGTACTTCTGTCTCCAGCTCCCATTTTGCCGTAGGACTGCTGAGGCTGGGGTTACAGACCTGAGCCAGCCAGTGGTCCAAGGATCAAACTTGGGTCATTAGTGTTACAAAAATATTCTTACCCACGGAACCAACCCTTGGGTGATATCCTATGTTCCTCTTTCTGCCACCATCTGCTTCCCCTCTCTCTTCTGTCCTGTCCTTCCCATACTCTGATCCCTAGGTAACCAAGGTAAGTCCTTCCTATCTTGTATGTTTCTTTTATGTTCTCAAACACAGGGATGAAAGATGCTTCCCGTGCTCTCGAGAAACCCTGCAGGTAACATAGCAGCAGCAAAGAACAGGGACTAGAGAACTAGCAAAGATGCCTCCTGACAGGACAGATGATCTGGCCCCTGGCACCCCTACCTCCATCATGAGTAAATTTGGCCAGAAGCTTCCTATCCCACTTCAGGAGGCAGAGATTAAATCCGCTCATCTCTGTGAGACCTATAATCCCGTCACCACATGTTCCCAGGATCATGACATCATCCCGTGATTTTGACGAGCACTAAAAGGAAAATTAGCAGAGCAGTGGTGGCACACACCATGGATCTCAGCCCTCGGGAGGCAGAGTGATCTCGGTCAGTTCGAAGCTAGCCTAGTCTAGAGAACAAGTCCCAGGACAGCCAAGGCGACACAGAAAAACCCTATCTCGGTGGGGGAGGGTGGGAAGATTTCATCTCTGTGGATCATGTAGAGACTTTTTGGCTTGTCATTTTTCCCAAAAACAATGCAATATAACTCCAACCTACAATACAATATATATTCTGCCTATAGAATATATACATGCATACATGTATGTGTGTATATTGTATATTATATATAGAGATTCTGCCTATAGAATATATACATACATATATAAATATATAATATATTATACATTATATATATTGTGTATATATATACATATGTGTGTGTGTATATATATACATATATATATATGGAGAGAGAGAGAGAGAGAGAGAGAGAGCGCAGTCTATGGTGAATGGTTCAGCTTAGGGCATCTTGCTCAGTATCTTAGCTCATTAACTTGTTCCTCAGCTGTTCAGTTTGTTCCCCATTTTTCTTCAATGGTTGTAATGCCCATTACTGTGCATCCTTGGTTCCTTCTCACAGCTGCTTGTTCTGCTCTCACCTGGCCTTTTGAGTTCTTCTCTGTCTAAGGACGGCGGTTTAACTCACCACCACTGACTGGTGCCATCACTGACTCTCTTTTCCTCAGTCATCAGTTCTTGGTGTTGTTACTGATCTTTACTGCCCTTCCTCCATTGCCTGTGTTTGGCTGCAGGGGCCAGAGCTAGGAAATAGATTAGTTGCTTAGCATATGTGAGAGCCCAAGTCCCGTTGCCAAGCATCATAGAGTGAAGGAGAGGACCCGGCGTCTGCGAGTCAGTCCGTGGAAAGACACACAGAGGTTTGCTGGCTTCTAGAGACTCCTGAGCGAGTCACAGAGCAGCGTCAAGTCTCTGTGACCCCAGCCTGCATGCTCACGGTTTCTATCTGCAGTCTCCCATACGAGAACAGGACCAAGGACAGAAGCCAGCCAGAATGGCTGTTTGTGTGGTGTCTTCACAGTTACTCCCCAGTCAGGTGCTTGCTCCCTCCCACACCCCCTTCAGTGCCACGCCCAATGTCTCTTACCCCTTGTAGAACTCTGTGCCACCCCACTGAGGAACTGTGGGGCATCACCCCTTGCCTCTGTTTCCCTCTGAGCTGGGCCGCAGACCCACGGCTTTCTTCCTTGCATGCGTTACATAAAGACAACTGTCCGTTCCATCTTGAAACCAGAAACCCACACTGTAGGCTAGGAAGGGCTTCTTCCCTGGAGAGCTAAATAAGCACTGTGCGGTTTTAAGACATAGCTTTTGTGGGCTGGGGGACAGCTCTGTAGTAGAGCCCAGGTTGGGTGTGCGCACACAGACTCTAGATGCGATTCGAGAAAGGAAGCCAGAGATTCTTTGACAGCGTCTTTCCTGCAGTTCTACTAACACACAGGGCTGAGCAGCAAGCACTGCCACACAGGCTCAGGATGCGGCTCAGATGCTGCCAGGGATCCTTGGGATCTCGGCAACACAACGGAGGCACTGGGACCTGGTGTGGCCGCGTGCAGCAGGGTGCGATGGTGATGTCACATCGTTTCCTTTTCTGACCCTTCTCTGTTCTTGCTCAGGCTGGCCCAGTGACAAATTCATATCCAGCACTCTGCTCCCCAAACCCATCAGTGCAGCCCTTGTTGTCCTGGAACTCACTGTGTAAAACCAGACTGGCCTAGAACTCACAATGCTTGCCTCTGCCTCCCAAGATCTGGGCTGAAAGGCACGTACCACCATACCCAGCATGTCAAGCATTCCCTAACAAAATCATAGCCACCACCCACCTCGAGACTTCTACTTTACTCTGCTAAGATGTTGACGGTCCCTACTGGGTTTTTGAGGGAACGGTTGTCACGAGAGCTTGGGGCTTAATGAGCTGCTCTTTCATGATGATTCATGTGATGAGCTCCGTACGCCAGTTTCCTGTTTCCTCTTTTGCTGTCCAGTTCATATCTACATCATCTCAGGCACGGTGAGTGCCAGCTCACTGTCTGCACTATTCACCCTTCAAACACGTCTTCAGATGGCAGTGTGGTGGCAGCGGGTACTGATGGGATAGGCGATGCTTTGGCGTTTTGCCTACTTGCTGACTAAGCCTGACGGGAGGCCTGGAAGATCAATATCGGCCCGTCTTACAGATGA
This sequence comes from Rattus norvegicus, assembly GCF_021556685.1. Taxonomy (NCBI): domain Eukaryota; kingdom Metazoa; phylum Chordata; class Mammalia; order Rodentia; family Muridae; genus Rattus; species Rattus norvegicus. Next base: position 22,992,250 of record NC_141543.1, read on the forward strand.
GACTCAGGGGTGGTGGGTAAATGCTTGTCTAAGGGTAGAGCCAGTCAGGGATGGGGCAGGGACTTGAACTGTGGTCCGTCTAGTTTTAAAGGTTCTTCCTCTTCTCTCGTTCCTGTGACTTTGCATCTGTTTCCTTTGTCACAGCATGTGGCTTCTCTCTATAAACAAAATCGTGATTAAGGACCCACACGGGAGGTAGGCGTGGGTACGCTCACCTTTAATCCCTGCACTCAGTAGGCGGAAGCGGTCCAATCTCTGTGAGTGCTGCCAACCTTGTTTTCATAGACAGCTGCAGACCAGCCAGGGCTGCACAGTGAGACCTGTCTCAAAAGAAAAAACAAAACTAAACTAAACAAAATACGAATGGCAAGAGTTTCTGCCACCACCACCATCCTTCCCCTTGAGTGTGAGGGTGACAAAGTCACACTGATGACATCTCTTCATTATCATCCGTGTGCCCTCCCTCACAGTGTCTCAGTGTTGGAGATGAATTGCTGATGAAGGCTGTGAGCCACGGACTGTACCCAATACTTGTTATAACAGACTGGTCACTCGTCTGTCACTCCTGCTAGCCTCACTCTGTCCTGCCTGTCCGACACATCCTCTTCTCAGCCGCCATTCCTCTAGCCTGCTAACGTAGCACATAATGAGCGCACTCGCGTGCTCTTGAGAGGACAGTGCGATTTTGCTTGTTTGAACATTAGCAAATCTTGCTGCCGCCGTCATCATTCAGGCAGCAGGGCGCTGAGCTGGTACCCAGGACTTCAGGTTCTGGAGTCGGGTCTCCTGGTGCTGAGTCTGTGACTGCTGTCCTTCCTGCCAGGTTCCTATGGCTCCTGTGGAAGTTCCTCAGGCCAGGCACTGATCTTCCTGAGGGGCAGCAGCAGGCAGTACTCAGAGCCCAGCTGCCTGCCCTCCCCCATTTAACGCCCCCTCAGAACCCTCTGCCCAGTCCTCCGCTCTCCTGAGGTTCTGCTCTGCCTCTTGTAGAATGGGACAGCTATCCCTGGATCACGGGGAGATCGTGAACATTAGCTTTCCTGTGTATAGAACCTGCCTGGGAACCGCAGGTGTGAGTTTTCTAGGACTGCCGTGTTTCAAAATACACACTTGGGGCTGGATTAGACACAGTGATTTACCCTCTTATGACACTGGAGCTGAAGTCCAAGGTCAAGGTGCCTGGTGGGTATCTCCTGTGGCTTCTTTCCTTGGCCTACAGATAGCCACCTTCTTGTTATGTCTCCATACCCATGATCCCTGCTCTGTATTTATAAATCTCAGGCCTGCTTTCATGACCCATTCCTACCTAGTTACCTCTCTATAGACCTTATCCAGATGCAAGGGCCTCTGGAGTACCGAGGGTGAACGCTTCATGTAGGGAACCTGAGAGCACACTTCAGCCTGTCTCGCACAGTTTACGTAACTGTTCATCTCCAATAATTCACCTGGATGATACTGGGCCCAAGAGACGCAGGAGACATCATGTCTTAAACATCATCAATTTCGGTTCAAAGGGCGCCCGCCATTCAGCTCAGTGGGTGCAGGCACCAGGAGGAGATGCAGATAGGGGGTGAGACCCATTTCGTTCACCAGCCTCAGTCCCCATGAACGTAAGCAGGGCACATCATGGACCTGAAGCTTTTCCCTGTGTTTAAAGATCCCTCTTTTTTCATATGGCATAGCCGCTATGAACACCAAGCGCTACGAACACCAAGCGCTACGAACACCAAGCGCTACGAACACCAAGCGCTATGAACACTAAGTGCTTTCCCTGTCCCCCTTCTAGGTGATTGAGAAGAGCCTGAGTGGCTGGTGGTACATTCAAATGGAGGATAAGGAGGGCTGGGCCCCGGCCACCTTCATTGACAAATACAAGAAGACCAGCAGTGCCTCAAGGCCCAACTTCCTGGCCCCCTTGCCCCATGAGATGACCCAGCTCCGGCTTGGAGAGGCAGCTGCGACGGAGAACAATACGGGTCCAGAAGCAGTGGGTCCCTCCAGACCCCTGCCTGAGGCACCGCACGGAGCTGTGGACTCTGGGATGCTGTGGTCCAAAGACTGGAAGGGAGGAAAGGAGGCCCCAAGAAAGGCATCTTCAGATCTGTCTGCGTCAACAGGATATGAGGAGATCTCGGACCCCACACAGGAGGAGAAGCCTAGCCTCCCTCCACGCAAAGAGTCTATCATCAAGTCTGAAGAAGAGTTGCTGGAGAGGGAGAGACAGAAGATGGAGCCGCACCGGGGCTCCTCCCCCAAACCCCCTGGCGTGATTTTGCCGATGATTCCAGCCAAGCATGCCCCGCTGGCCCGGGACAGCAAGAAACCAGAGCCCAAACCTGACAAGAGCAAGTTCCCACTGAGAAATGACATGGGGTTAGAGTGTGGCCACAAGGTGCTGGCCAAGGAAGTAAAAAAGCCCAACCTCCGGCCCATCTCCAGGTCCAAGGCTGAGCTGCCTGAGGAGAAGGTGGAACCCAACCCCCAGAATCTGTTCTTGAAGTCTAGACCTCAGGTTAGGCCCAAACCAACTCCTTCCCCCAAGACAGAGCCAGCTCAGGGTGAAGACCAAGTGGACATCTACAACCTCAGGAGCAAGCTCCGACCTGCCAAGTCTCAAGAGAAAGCCTTATTGGATGGAGAAAGCCACCATGCTGCAGGGGGCCATGACACAGCCCTCGGCCGAAGCTTCCTTCCCGGGGAGGGACCTGGCCGTGGCCAGGACAGGTCTGGCAGACAGGATGGGCTGAGTCCAAAGGAGACGCCCTGCCGAGCCCCTCCCAGGCCAGCCAAGACCACAGACCCTGGGCCCAAGAATGTGCCTGTGCCTGTCCAAGAAGCAACCCAGCAAAGACCTGTGGTCCCACCTCGGAGACCCCCACCCCCCAAGAAAACCTCCTCATCGCCATTGTCGTGCAGGCCCCTCCCAGAGGTCAGAGGGTCACAGCGTGAAGAAAGCAGAGCCATTCCCGCTTCAGGCCGGGCCCTCCTTGTCCCTCCAAAAGCCAAACCCTTCCTTTCCAACTCCTCAGTGGGTCAAGACGACATTCGAGGCAAAGGTGGTCTGGGGCCACGCATAGCTGGCAAGGTGGGAGAAACCAGAGAGAAAGCAGCTTCCTTCCTCAATGCCGATGGCCCAAAGGACTCGCTGTATGTGGCCGTGGCCAACTTTGAAGGAGACGAAGATACCAGCAGCTTCCAGGAAGGGACAGTGTTTGAAGTCCGGGAGAAGAACAGCAGTGGCTGGTGGTTCTGCCGGGTCCTCAGTGGGGCACCTTCCTGGGAGGGCTGGATCCCTTCCAACTACCTCCGGAAGAAACCCTAGCTTCCCCGCCCTTCCCGGAGACCCCGCTGTCCCTGCTGGCCTCCCCACTGTATTTAAGACGCATCTAATTTATCAATCTCCACACCATTTCAAGGAAGGCGGCCATTGAGGTGCTGGTGGCCCCTTCCCTCTCAGGGTGGAGAGTGCTTGGTGCAGAGACATCCTGTAGCCTGGGGTCTGGTTCTCCTGTTGTGGCATCTCCAGAAGTCTCAAAAGCCACAGCCTTCACTAGGTAGAAACCATGTTACCGTCCTTGTCTGTAGTAGAACCCATCCTCCTAGACAACGTCTTGTCACCCAGAGAAGCAGGACAGTGACACTCGCAGACCTCCAGAACTGACGCCGGGCACCTGGAGAACTTCCAGACCACACCTCAGTGCTCAGTCGTAGCATAGAGGGACGGCCCACACAGCCTGTGACAGCTCGCTCTTACTTCTCCATGTTACTAGAAGCCCAGTAATGGCTTTGTTCACAGTTCCCAGAATAGCTGGTACCAGGAAGAACCGAGTCCTGAGAGAATCATCTTCTAAGTGCCGAGGAGGTACCGCTGCCCTGAGGTGGTCCTAAAGATTCACTTGTTTATCCTGCCTCCCAAATGCTGGCTGTGATCAGTCCTAAAGGAGCATGCTTCACTCCTGAAGCCTCTGGTCCATCCAGGACTTTTAAATTCCAATTCCTGCCCACCTTCCTCAATCCCTAGTTAACAAGCGTCTCCACATTTGTTTAAGTAAGGGGGCCAGCCCTTCACAAGGCACACACATGAGTGCTTCTTTGCCCAGTAGGTGCCAAACTTCCCCTGGCCTTCTGCCTTCTTGTTCTAACCGTCAACTGGCCTCCCCTGTTCTATTGCACCCATTTTCTAGATGAGGAAACTGAGGCTCTACAGGTCCCAGGACATGCTAGGAAGGAAGTGGCTAGAGGAGGCTTGAGTCCAGGCCTGCCTGATCCCAACACCCATGCTCTTCTCCCTGCAAGAACAAACCAGTGAGGGAAGAGATGGGGGTTGACCAGGTATCAGGGAAGGTGGCCTGGGGGCTTCCTTACGTTATGAGCAAAGGGACAGTGGTGACTGCCCTGGACTCACAGCTGCTTCTGCAGGACGGGGCATACCCTGGATCCTCAGTAGCTGGTGTAGAACTTCTAGCCTGGTACCCCGTGTGTGGAAGAGAAATAAAGGAAGCTGAGGCACTGTTCCTCGGTGGCTTGAAGTGGACTCTGGTGGCTAAGGACCAGAAGTTGGATCTGTGCCAAACTAAGAACAAAAGTAGCCAAGGGCCCACAGTCTCCTGCCTCAGCAGCTGCAGCTTCCTGTAGAACAGTTTGCTTTTTAGCGTGCTCTTTCCCTGGGAGAAGCCCAGGGTAGCTCTCCCTATTTTGACCAATGGACAACTAAGGCCTTGAGAGGTCCACTTAGTTATTGCAGAGTTAAATCAGGACACAGATTTCTAGCTCCCAGCCCAGACCAACTTGTACCTATGAATGGGCTTCGGGTAAAAGAGGGGTGGGGTTGAAAGGGCAGAGCTCCATCCCATCCCACAGTTCCTGCAGAAGAGGAGACACCCCTGCCCTGCCCTGCCCTGCCCTGCCCTGCCCTGCCCTGCCCTGCCCTGCCCTGCCCTGCCCTGCAACTCTCCAGGGCTAAGTTTTACCGTGATTTGGGAACCATGAAGCCCCCTCATCTTACTTGCAGTGCCAAAGATTCTGTGCAAGCAGATCCCTTCTGCACCCACCCCTTTCTAGCCCTCTCTGCTTTCCTCTGACCCACCGTGGCGCCCTCACTCTCTTCCTCTGCTCAGCCTGCAGTACCCCAACACCCCCCACCACTGGGCCAGGGTAGGAGGCACCTGAAGGACATTCCTGCTTAGCCCAGGGCCTCAGGGGAAAGTGGCAGATAGGGAGAGGGGAGGCTGAGAGTCTTCAGAGCCTTGTGCACATCCCCACACTGTGCAGGAAGCCTCATGGCTTTTTTTTTTTTTTTTTTTGGCAGTGGTGATGGTTTTTGAGTTTCGACACATTTCCTTGAACAGCTTTTTGAAGCTGTTTTGCAGACCTTTGAAGAGGCAAAGGGGTTTTTTCTTGTTGCTGTTGCTGGTTTATTTGGTTTATCTTGTTTGCACTTGGCTCTCTGTAACCCTCTCAAGAATTTTACAAGTCCCTGCTATGTCTAGGTAGACCAGGGAGTGGGGAGGGGGCATCACCCTGGGCTGAAGAACTGAGCTCTGCCTACCATCTCCACAGGAGATGCCTCCTTCCCTCCTCCCTGGGGTCCGCTGAGGTGGAGCAGGCAGGCCTGCCTTCCTGTGGGCAATGGGAGAATTTGCCTTTTGTCCTATCCTTGTGCTGACAGTCAACTGTAGGTGTGTCTGTTGGGTGCCTTCTCTGCTCACTGTGCTTTTCTTGGGTCATACGCACAGCCTGAAGATTTCTATGGGAAGACCCATAGGCCATAGTGCTTATCACTGCCCTGGGCGACTGGAAGCAATTGGGTCTGCAGAGTCAAGTCACTCACCCAGTTTCCCTTGCCTGGGACGTAGCTTTTCAACATCCAGGACTGTGGTCACTCCTTTGGGAGAGGGGGTGCAGCATCTGCCAAGGCCATCATAGCAATGTCTGGGCCAATCAATCACAGATCAGATCACCAACACAAACCTGTCCCCCCCCCCCCCCCCGCCACTAACCTTCACATCGACTCTGTTGATGTGATGACAGGGACCACCCCATTATATGTAATGGGAAAGTTAAGGTGTGGAGAGTGAAGTCACATCCCGCCTTGTCCAGGTATGGGCCACCAGCAGAGAGTCCCTGCTGGTGATCAAGTCTCTGAATTTAGATGTCTCTCCCACAATCCCCCGGCCAAACATTAATCATAGGCCAGATGGCCCCTTTTGATTGGGCTCTGCTCTCTGGCTCCTGACTACTTTGTGTCTTTCTGAGAGTAATTATAGTACCCTGGCCTCTGGAAACTTAGGCTTGATGACATCCACTTGCTAGATCAAGACTTTGCTTATATTTTTCTGGCCAGAGCCACTCTTGGCCGTTTATGCTTATACCATGCCGGCAAGCTGAGGAGGGGAAGTCTGTGCTCCAGCTACTTCATGTCCTGCCTGGAAATGGCGAGAGTCATACCAGGTGCTCTCGGTCATTTTCAAGCCTCTGCCACCAGACTGCCCCATGGAGTTGATTTCCACGGCACAGTTCCTGACCTTAAACTGTTTCTGAATCCACTGGGGACTTGGGTAGTGGGTGGAAAGTGAGGACACACACTCCTCAGTAAAGAACAGGTGCCAAATCTGTGCAAGAACTTAGGACAGTCTAGTGCTCGTCACCAAATCCCTGCCGTTAGCGAGAGGAAGAAGCCGCCCCTACCGTCTAAGAGCCAGCTGGAGGTGCAGTGCAGCCAGAACGCACTGGCCGCATGTGTGGGGCCCCAGGCTCCATCCCAGCATCCCAGATAAACAAGCACCTTAATGGCTTAGCTCCTGTCCTCCCACTGAGCCCAGGGCTCTAAAGTGTCCACACAGACTGTACCCCGGGGAGGCCTTGCCATCTCTGAACAGTGTGGCAATCTCGCCCCCTTCACCGGCTGTCTAAACTTTCCTTCAGGGTTTTTCTGTATATACCGACAGACAGCCATACCCTACCACAGGCCAAAAATTCCCTGAAGTCAGAGGGGCATGGACTGAATGGGTAGGAAATTAATTTTTATCAAGGCCCCAGGATCTGCCTTTGCCTGGAAGGACTGTTCCTAACTTGCTAAGGTTCTAGCGGCAGGATTGACCTGACCCCAAATACAGCTGTACAGTTAAGACAATGGTTCACACTCCTCACCTGCTCATGGGCCACTTGCTGAGCGGCCGCCCTCACAGACCACATCTCCCTGCTCTGGGGAGTGATGCCTGGTCCCCGGTGCTATCTAGTTGAGGTACCGAGCCCCTCATATGTGAGTGTCCCATCTTCTTCCCTATCTCCGCACTCCTCCCCCAAGTAAACCCCCTTAGCTCCCGCCAGAATGAGGGCTTAGCTTTTGTCCTTCAAAAGACCAGACCCGGTGTCATCATCGCCAGTGGCCTTCACCCTCACTTCTATGCTTTTAAGAGCAAAGGTGCCCCACCAGGCTTACTACAGCAATAAGCAATTCTATTGCAATGGAGGTGCCCATACTATGCCTGCAATGCCTTTATGCCCTGTAATTATGAGCAGCGCCTCTCTTACATACCAGGGAGTGTGATAAACTGTGGCCACCTTAGCCATACATGGCTCCCGTTTCAGGGCCACTGAGGAGCTAGGTTGCTTCTAACCCCTCCAGAAACAGTGGGCTCTAGGCAGCGCGTGGTCCATTGTATTTGTGTGCCCACGGCTGGTGCTGGGGACCCCTGGGTTCTCAGTTCTTCTCACACCCCCTAGGTCAACTGACAGGTCCTGATGGTGGCTTTTATTTCCTGTGAGTGTTTAATGTGAGGGGGCAGGGGGTAAACACCTAGCCGTAGCATGTAGAGACTATATACCATTAGACTTTTCTTTTTTTTAAAATAATAAACATGCTTGACTGGTTTCAAGCTTCGTTGTAAAGATGGAGCGTTTGTGGGTTTGTTTGTTTTTTGGGGCTTTTTTTAAGGATTTTATGTATGTGAATACACTATCATTATCTTCAGACACACCACAAGGGGGCATCAGATCTCATTGCAGATGGTTGTAAGCCACCATGTGGTTGCTGGGATTTGAACTCAGGACCTCTGGAAGAGCAGTCGGTGGTCTTAACCACTGAGCCATCTCTCCAGCCCTTGTGGGTTTTATCTGACTGAAAGAGATGCACGCCCCGGTGTCTGGACTTGAGCTCTTTGCATCTGAAGAAGAGAAACAAACGGAAGCTGTTCAGGATTGTCCAGAAGACTCTTCCCTGGGCCTTGGTAAAAGACTGAGAGTCTTTTATATATGCTGGAGGGGGTGGGTAAACCCACAAGGGAAAGCCATCGTATTTGGGGAGTGTCTCAATTCTTCCTAAAGAGTAGAAATGTCACATGTCCAGGGAGCCGTGCTTCTACTGGCACTGTCTTCTGGTGAACAAAAGTGCAGGAAAGTAGAGAAAGGAGGCAGCCATAGTTGGACTACCGGACTGCCCAGGTTCTCTGTTCACAGGAGAGATTTATTAATTTCTCAAAGGCAGAACCAAGGTGGTCTTGGGAGGAAACCCAAGGTCATTTGCCACCCTCTGGCCTAGTATTTATGGACCTCCCATTTTATCATTTTTCATAGCACTGTACCAAAGTGTGTTCGTGGAATACCTACCTCACAACGTGATATGAAGAGGGGTTCTGTGGTCAAATCTCTTTGGTTATCCTTGCATGCGGAGCCTTCCATGTCCTCTGGGCACACAAAAGCTCTAGCAATGGAAGATGAAGATGCATCGAATGCTTGGTGAAATTTAACCCGTTGTTTCCAAAGCGTATCTGGTGAGAGTCGCTGTTGGCGAGACATTTTAGAATGCCAAACAGCGCATAGTCTGCTGCAGAGCCTAAGTGTTAACCATTTACAGTGTCACGGTAGCCTGTCGCCCCCTTACTCCTGTCTGAAGCCTTTGACCTTCATGTTCGTGTCCTACCCAGCAAAGCGACCTGGACGGGTGGGAGGGAAGAGCAGATTCACTGACTCTTCTCAGAACCCTCTGAAGGCTCACCTGGAGAGCTCTGACCAAGTCCCTCAGAGAAGGCTCTAGAGGCCTGAAAGCCCTTACCTTGGAAGTTTGTAGTGACCTAATGATCCTGGAGAGCTGGGGGCTGGGCTGTGCTCAGGCTGCTGCGAGCATGGACTTCCTGGATCCCCATCCCCTGCGTTTACTGTGGCACATTACACTTAAAAGTTACCGTCGTGGCTGCTTCCGCTGTAGCTCCGTGGCATTATGCACATTGTTACCCAGCCATTACCATCTGCCCACAAAGCTTTTCCATGCAACTGAAATCCCAAAACATGGCTCTCCGTTCTTCCCTCCCCACACTCCCAGCCCCCACTCTACCTTCTGCTTTGCATACCGACTCTAGGTACTTCACATAGCTGGGGTCATACCGTTGTCCTTTTCTGACTGGCTTACTTCACTTAACAGTGCCCTCGTGGTCTATCTACTTGTAGAACATACCAGAATCCCTTTATGCATCAGCTTGTACTTCCTGTAGCCATTCATCAGTGAGCGGCTTCCATCTTTTGGCCATTGTGACTAACGCTGCTGTGGACGGAGAGAACCAGTTCCACAGTTGTCCTCTGACATTCACAAGGGCACTGTGGCACACACGCATAAAGGCACACACAACAACAACGATAGCGGTTACGTTTTTAAAAGAGACAAATGCCTGTTGAAGTCTTCGCTCTTGTAGAGTCATTGGGTCGCATGGTGATCCCATGTGTGTATGTGGATTATACTGCTGGGTGCAATGTGCAGAGGCCAGAAGATGACACCAGGCATCTTCCTCTACCCTCCCCATCTTCTGTGATGAGACAGCGCCTCTCATTAATACTGGAACTCACCCACTTGGCTAAGTCTGGAGCCACTGAGCCCTCGGGATCTGCCTCTTTCCATCCCACAGTGCTGGGGTTACGTGCACTCAAGGCCATGCGCGATGTCTGTGCAGAGCCTGGGAGTTTGAACTCAGGACCTCTTGCTTTCACAGCAGGCATTTCTTCGCACTCAGCTACAACCCCCACCCCTATGTTGAAGCATTTGAAGGACCACCATAATCTTTCCATAGCTCCCCGTTGTTAGTTTCCGACCACATTCTTGAATGAAAATGGTTGGTCAAACTTGAGCTTGTACCCACCTCGAGATAGCAGAGTTCTTATACACCCTTGGTATTTAGATTTACACTATTCTAATTATGGTGCCAATACATAATATGTGTATAAGCAAAGCAGGTGAAAATGTCCTCCTTGTGCTGTAATAAAAATCAAAGATGAGCACCTTGGAGCTGGAGTTATGACCCAGCAGCTAAGAACACTGGCTGCTCCTCCAGAGAACTTGAGTTTGATTCCCAGCATCCAGATGGCCACGAAGAATCTCTGTGACTCCAGTTTAAGGGGATCCGATGTCATCTTCTGACCTCTTAAGACACCAGGCATACACATGGTGCCTTGACACATATGTAGACACGATACCCATACACATGAATAAAGTACTTTTTAAAAATATGACCGCCTTCAGAAGCTACTCACAGCTTCCAAGATTGTACCTAAGCAACACTAACAACATCAGTGTTACACCATCTCCAACATGTGTGTATTGTAACCATGTGCATGTATTTACATATGTGTGTGCATACATTATGCCCACCCAGCCTTGCTGCAGTTACCTCTCTGCACACTGACAGATGGAGCCTTAGTGGGGCAGGTGTTTGGAGCCTTCCTAGATACGCTGTACCATGAGACTCACCTTACTCTAATGGTGATACAGGAGAAGCTTTGGTCAGGCAGAATCCATTTCACCCTCATTGGGCACAAATAGATCACTTTGGTATGAAGTCACACTTGCAGTCTCCTCAGCCTGGGAAGTTGGAAGTGCCAGAATGAACAGACTCCCCAGCTGGGAACTTTTTGAGGAACCCCCTCCTTTTTGGGGTTCCCTTTCTACAGGGCGGAGGAAAGAACAAAAGCTTGTGCAAGCTCCGGGTGATGCAGAAATTCCATGGAAGATTCACTTTGGACTAGAACTGGCACCCCAGTGACACGTGGCAACAGTGTGGCAGGACAGACAGACACAAGGCTCCTGTAGTTTCCTTCTCACCCCTAAATAGACAGTCTGAAATAGAATGGTCAGTAGGAAGTTGGGCAATTTAATCAATAAGTTACTTCATATATCTCCATATGAACACAAAAAAGAGTGTGCCGTGCAACAAATACAAAGTGACCTAAATTTTTTCACCCCACCCCCTTGACCTAAATTTTAAGATAAAACTTCAGAGATAAGGACTTCAGAGAAATAATTGGCTTTGGTGGGCTGCTTCGGGGCAAGCACCAGCACCAGGCTCAGAAGGGAAAGGGAGACAGGAAAGAGGGCCGAGCATTCTGTCACTAGGGCAGACATGCTCTCTGGGTATGTGCAACTGGCTAGGTGCACTGTCAGCTCACACTAGAGTTCACCTAACATGCTCAGGAAGCAAAGGGCCCTCACAAGGTCCTGGCTTTCCTGGTCCGCAAAGGAATGGTGTCTTAGTCAGGGTTTTACCACTGTGAACAGACACCATGACCAAGGTGAGTCTTATAAGGACAACATTTAGCTGGGGCTGGCTTACAGGTTCAGAGGTTCAGTCTGTCATCATCCAGGCAGGCATGGAGCAGGAGGAGCTGCTAGTAGAAGACTGACTCTTCCACACTGGGCAGAGCTTCAAAGCCCACCCCCACAATGACACACTTCCTCCAACAAGGCTACACTCACTCCAATAAGGCCACACCTCCGAAGAGTGCAACTTCCTGGGCCAAGTATATTCAAACCACCACAAAGGGCTTGTTTATGAAAGTAAATTCTTCCCAGAATTGGAGCTTTTCAAAACTTTTTCAGCTAAGGGCTGAGGAGATGACTCAGACACTTAAGCGCCTGCTATACCAGCGTGAGGAGATCAGCTCAGATCTCCAGCGCACATCTTCAGATGGCTATGTTGGCATGTGCCTGTAATCCCAGCACCCAGGAGGCAGAGGCAGAGTTCCTGCAAGTTTGAAGTTAGCCTTTTTTATGTACATATTGAGTTCCCAGCTAGGCAGAGCTACAGCAGGAGATACCCCCTCAAAACAAAGACGCTTCAGCTCTTCCCCACAGCAGGAGAGTGAGGCCTGCACCTTATTAAGTGTCTGTATCTAACTGCCTTTTATTTTAACCCTTGGCAGGTTTTTAGTTAAGGAATGCATGTTTTAGAAGGAAGAGTCCCTGGGAATTTCTCTATCCCCAGGACATACTTCAACTATTCAAAACCAGGACAGGAATGGAAAAGACCATCAGAGACTAGGACTAATACCCATTCCCTCTTTTCTTTCCTTCCTTCCTTCCTTCCTTCCTTCCTTCCTTCCTTCCTTCCCTCCCTCCCTCCCTCCTACCTTCCTTCCTTCCTTCCCTCCCTCCCTCCTACCCTTCTCTCTCTCTCTCTCCCTTCCTCCCTCCCTCCCTCCCTCTCTCTCTCCCTCTCCCTCTCCCTCTGCCTCCCCCTCCCCTCCCCTCCTTCTCTCCCTTTCCCTTCCCTATCCCTTCCCTCCCTCTCCCCCTTCCCCTCCCCTCCACTCTCCTCCCTCCCTCCCTCCTTCTTCCCTCTGTGTGTGTGTGTGTGTGTGTGTGTGTGTGTGTGTGTGTGTGTGTGTGTGTGTATCCCTGGCTGGTCCAATCTGGAACTTCTGTGTAGGCAAGACTAGCCTTGAGCTTGAGAGACCTGCCTGCCTCTGTCTCCCCAGTTCTGAGATTAAAGGCTTGACACCCACTCAAGTCTTTTCTCGATCACTTTTTATTTTTTGAGACAAAGTTTCTCTCTGAACCTAAATACAAATCCGAGCTAGGCAGGCTGGCCAATGAGCTTCAGGGACCTACCTGTCTCCAACCTCCTGGGGTTTCAAGCAGGGCAGACATGCCTGACTCTTGCCTTGGGTCTGGAGATCTGACCTCAGGTCCTTGCCTTTGTGCAGCAAGCACTGTGCTGGTGCAGTCATAGCCCCCATCTAGGGTTCTCCATCTTATATCTGAAGGCACGTTCTGGAAGGTGTGGGTACCAGACCACAGGCTCACATGGCTAGTACATACCTCACTCTTCGGATATTCATCCTCAGCTAGAGTATCGACCTACTGTGCTGAAGACAGACTCTGTGGAAACAGCAAAGCGCTCTGTAGACAGGAAGACCAGTATAGAAGCCTCCCTCTAAAAACAGTCTCTGCCCATGGTGTGGGTTGGGGGGGGGGCTGGTACTGTGTCCATCAGAGACAGAGCTTACCCCTCCCCTCCAACAGGGAGTCAGTAACATCTGCAGAGAACATGCTCTTGGCTGGGCATTTCCCTTGTACACACATCAGCTAGGAATGCAGGCCCCTTGAGCGGGCCCCTCCTTTATGGCCCAGACTCAAGGCAAACAGATTTCCTGGAGGAGGGCTGCCTTGGAAAGAAGAGCCCAGGCCTGGAGCCTATGTGGACGACCCTGGAACTTCCATTTGTGTCTGAGAGTACAGAATACCCATCTTCTTTCTGGAGTCTACTCTAAGTCAGGCGTGTTCGGGGAAAGAAGGGTGTGTTTATAGCATAACCAGGACACCCCCTCATGAAGGGCAGGCGACGCTGTGGTAGGTTATAGTAGAACAGCTGCAAAAAATAAAAAATAAAAAAACAAGGGCTGAGGGGCACAAAGCAGGAAAGAGGGATCTGTTTGTACAATCCTAGAAAGGCCAAAGCCCTCAGCGTGACAGCATCGTTATTAAAACTTGACCCGAGTGGCTCTATATCCATCACTGCTGTCCCCACATCCCACCTGTACCAGCATTTTTTCAATATTGTATTATAAATAGAATGACTTAGGCATTAAATGTGTCCCTTTAACAGGAGGCTTTTTCTTTGTGACAATAATTGTAAAGCTTTGTACAGTTTGGGGAAAAAAAAGTTGGGAGAAAATGGACTGGCATCCTGTTTCAGCTGGGCAGTTAGTCACATGGTGGGGATCCTGACTCTCAGGCCTGCCCATTCGCTACCGTCAGGAGACAGGGACGTTAGCACACTTTAGGAGACATTAAAGGCAACACCAAATACAGGTTGTACGGTCATTAGCACAAAAGAGATCACTGGAAAGTCCCAAGTGCACAGAACTCAGCGCCAACCATGCGTTTGACCTGCACACATTGACCTGCACACATTGACCTGCTCACCCTTTAAAATATGATGGATTCGTTGCTACGCCTTGTCAGGTCTCAAGAGCAACAGCAATGCAACAAGAAGACGGATGTGGTAAGAAAGGAGAACAATGGAAGTCATTCTCTGGAAGTCAGCAGGACAGCCGGGGACAACAGGTATATTTCAGACTCTCCAAGTGACGGTGAACGGGACCAACCCACTTAAGTCACCTCAGTGGAGCCTATGGCTGAAATGATTTTGATTGTAATTAAAATTATCTGATCATCCCTTCAAAATCCCACCAAAAAATTAAAATAAGTTTTTTTTTCAACTTGCTACAGAGACCATAGCTTTATCATGTTAGTTACACTGCATTGTGATCTGCTGTTTATGTGACTGTCACCTCTACCAGACTGAGTGGAGCCTCTAGGCAAAGGTCTTCTGCTATTCCTTCTCTCCATTTCCAGAGTCTCTGCGGGGAGACCTGGCTTCTCATCTCACACAGCATTTGCTGCGTGAACAGGCCCAGATGGGACGGAGTGGAAGAGGGAGGAAAAGAGTCAAGAAAAACCCAAATTGCTTCTGATTTGTTTTCTTGGTGTGACACAGAAGTTAAACAGATTAAGAGACCTGAGATGTTTGCCAGCAGGACACAGGCAGTGACAGTACCTGTGGCATGGGGTTCGTGACAAGATTACACCTCTTAGCAGGGCTGGAACGGTTCACACAGCTCTGGGACTCAGTTGACGGCAGTGCCGTTACTGTCCTTACTGTGTGGCAGATTGTAAATGACTTACCGTGTTCAGTACAATTAACAAAATTAGCCTGTACAGAAGTAGCCTGTGGACATATATGACCCACACAGGATGACTATCTTAGGGCCCAGAATCACTTTGGAGTTTAGATCTTGAAATATTTGCACATTGCACAATGAGATATGTTAGGGAAGAGACCAAGCCTAATACGAAATTCACTCATGGCTCACTGATAGCCTGACAGTGGGAATTTTATTTTAATTTTTTTTAAATTTTGTTTATTTTTGTTTTTTAATTATTTTTATTTGTGTGTGTGTACTTATATGATGTGTGTATGTGATATGTGTGCACACATGGGCTGCAAGGTATACACCCTAAGGATGTTGAGTGTCCGTTTCTACTTTTCAGTGCCTAATTCCTTTGAGAGAGGGTCTATCTTAGTTTCATCCCTGTTGCTGTGATAAAAATACCATGGCAAAGCAACTTAAGGGGAAAAGCATTATTCGGCTCATAATTCAGGTACAGCTCATCACTGCAGGTAATGCAAGATGGCAGAAACTTGCAGCAGCTGGTCATCCGCAGTGCATCCAGAGTCAAGAACAGTAAATTAAACTATGCACGGTGCTCAGCCCCTTACACAGCCTGGGACCCCTAATGTTATAGTTTCGTTCTGCTGCTGTAAACAAACAAAACACTCTAAGAAATATTTGGGGGAGGAAAGGGGTTATTTGGCTTACACTTCTAGGTAACAGGGTCCATCATTAGGGAAAGCCAGGGCAGGAACGAATGGAGAAACACTGCTTACTGGCTAGCTCTCTTAGGAAGCTTTGTTATACAACCCATGACCACCCACCTAGGGATGGCGCCTCCCATAGTAGGCTGAGCCCATGTGTATCAACTAATACAATCCCCCACAGGCCAATCTGATCTAGGCAGTTCCTCAGAGACTTTCATACAAACTCTAGGTTGTATGGAGTTGACAAAGCTAATGAGAATACCCAAGCCCATGGAATGGTATAGCCCACAGTGGGTGAACCTTCCCACATTAATTAATGTGATTAAGATAATCTCTCACAGACATTCTCAGAGGCCTTTCTCCCAGGTGAACCTTGATTGTTTGAGTTGATGATTGAAACGTAACTGTTACCAGGTTTTTCTCACTGAACCTGGAGCTAGGCAGGCAGCTGGAAGACCCCAGTGATCATCGTGCTTCCCCACCATCAGCCCTGCCCTCTACGCCCAGTTTTTAAGTAGGTGATGGGATTTTGAACTCAGGGTCTCATGCTTGCCCAGCAAATGCTCTTACCCATGAAGTCTTCTCCCCGATGCCTCCTGGAAACACGAACAGTGTTATCCTGTGGAATTTCCCACTTGTGGCATCATGTCAATGCTCAACAAGTTTGTGACTTTAGAATAGTTCAGGTTTCAGACTTCACATGAGGATCATTAAGGTGCTACACTTGTACTTGTACACATGTACATACGTGTGCACACATACAATGAGTGAGCTATTGCTTGTATTGCATGGACATTTGTTGAGTTTTGGCTTCTTATGACCTATTTTTTTCCCTTTCTTCATGTAGCATCACCCCCATTTGCCTTTAAGGAACCACTTTCCCCTCAGTCATTTAGATGGGACCAGCTCCATTCCTTGGTAGGCACGAGCACATGTGACCTAGATCTAGCCAATAAGTGTAGCCTGGTTTACAGAATTCAAGCCATGCTGGTAGGACTGGATCCCAGGACCTTTGCTGCAGAGTTTGATGGTGATGGTGGAAAAGACTTGTTATTTTCTCCTTTTTCCTATCAGTGTCTGGAGTTTTTGCTTCCAGGTCTGCCAAGCAGGCAAGATTCAGTCTGCATGCTGTTACATTGTCGTTTCAAGGATGGAGCTTGCCAGACAAAAGAAATGAAAAGTAGATCCAAACGGTAGCATTGGAGTGACACTGTGTAAAACACTGGCCCAGCAGTGCCTGAGAGTCAGTCAATGAACCCCTGGCAAGTTGCTCTTTTATTTAGTCAATTTGAGTTGAGTTTCAGTCACTGGTTTTCAAAGAACCACAATAAACACAGAGATTTACATTATCTTCAATCTTTTGTTTTGTTTTGTTTTCAGCCAGACCCATTTTGAGATTGTTGCCCCAATTCAGCTCAACAGTTGAGCAGTAAGGGTGTCGTGGGGATATGTGGAGGAGATGGGGACCACGAGATGAACAGGATGGTCTCTGTCCTCGTTGATAAGGCCTGCTCCTTTTAACATAACTGTAGCCATTTTATATTTACTCTCCATTTTGCTCATAAGGTAGAATAAAGTTCAGGTTCTCAGATTCCACTTCCCAGAAGGTCACATTGCTATGAGTGTATCACTCATGCTCTGTTATCTCAGAACTCTGGAAAACCCCCTAACCATCACCTCACCTCACTTAGGACTAATCGGCTTAAAGGTCAGCTGGTAATACTTCGTCTAGTTAGCCAGAATGCAATCCTGCTCCCCCTTGTCTTCTGTGCTTGGTTTTCCTATAAAAAAGCCTACCCTAAGAGCAAACCAGTGTCACAGTCTTGCCTCTGGGTCCTCCGTGTGACCCTGATTGATCAGCCTGAATTAATCATTCGATAAACCTTTATCCTGAGATCAGTGTCCAAGTAAGTGGTCAGTGTGCAGCTATTCCAGACCCCAACATTTTGGGGGCTCACCGGGGTAGCTGTCTACCCTTGAGGCCATCCATCAGATATTATTCAATACCAGAAAAGCCAGTCAGCACCTCCATGAAGGAGGTAACTCTTTCCTGTTTTGGGTTTGTTACTGGTGTGGTCTAGACTCTGGGGCTCATAGAAGAGAAGCTGGACACATTCCTCTTGTAGCCAGGGGACAGAGGATGCCCCATTTTCCCTCTGGGTAGAGGGGGACTAACTACTATCCAATCCCCTTTGGACTTGGTCAAGACTCTCATCTGGGAGTCCCAACGCCCATTGCTGTGTTTGTTTTTAAAACCAGTTCTGTCAGTGTCTGTCTTTTGCTTTCAGACTGTTCCTTGGCACCGTTCTCCTCTGTATAACCTCCATTTCTATTACAGTGCAATCCTTTTACCCTTGCCATCCATCTTGAAGCAATTTTGTGCCATTTCCAAGACTTTCAGAGGGGCCACCAACCTGTCTGGTGACAAAGTCTTTCTTGGTAAACTCAGGGCTCTTTGTGAACTCTAATAGCTGTCCTTCAGCATCTGAGAAGTCTTTTAAGATCCCTGGTTTCCCTCTGATCCAGGTCATTGTTCCCTGTCATCTGGGTCACCCTGATCAGGCAGGCCCCTGATGTCATTGCCTGGTGGTATCTATTAGCAGATCCTCCCATTGGTCCCATGGAATTCCTGGCTTCCTTCTGGGAAAGGCTCCTGCATACCTATCGCAGCTACACCCCAATTGACAATGATGGAGATTGCCCAAAAGACTTTTAATAAAAGAGAGAGTCAAGAGGTCAAACAAAGAAACTGGCAAGAATTCCGGTCACAGCCTAGAAGCCACAAGGAGGTTATACAAGAGGTGCAGGCCTTCAAAGACCCCTAAATGACAAGAGAAAAACCAACCAATTTATACAATCCCAACCTTGCCAAAGGCTTCGAAAAAAAATCAATGTGCCTACTGTGTGGAAATGAGCCATTGGAAGAATATATGCCCTCCCCCCAAAACAAAAACAAGAACCTAAAGCCATCATGAAACTGACAGACTGGGGCCATCAAGGCTCCACATCCCCTCCCTGGCCTAAGATAACTGTTTAACAGTGGGGAAAAAGCCTCTGAAACCCGGGGGAAACCACTCTGGTCCAAGGTACCATAGGCACTAAATCTTACCCAGGGACCACCAAGCAGTAAGTAGACTTGGGCAAAACAGATTATCACTCATTCCTTCTTGCTGATTCCTGAATGTCCTTATCCCTTACTGGGGAGGGACCTCCTGAAATGAAGGAGAGCTCACATTCATTCCTCCCGAGAAGGAGGAATAGATACCAGAGTATATCCGTCCAATGAGATTCAACCTTAGTCTGCATCCTCTCGTTAGAAGACGAATACCACTTTAAACCAGAAGGTCAAGGAGCAAACTTCTCGTTACCCCTACTAAAAGAACTCATCAACCAGATACACTAGATATGGGCAGAAAATAATCCTCCAGGTTTGGCCTCTCACTTGCCTTCTGTTGTGGTAGATTTAAAAGCCATGGCTAGCCCTATCATGGTGAGGCAAATACTCCTTGTCACCAGAGGCCCTCCAGGGTATCAGGCCCCATATCAACTGCCTCTGTGATCATGGCATCCTGATTCCATAACATTCTTCCTTCTGCTGGTTAGGAAACCCATAGGAGAAGAGTATAGACTAGTATAAGACTGAAGGGAGGTAAACAAAAGGGTGGAAGATAACTTCTCAACAGTTCAAATCTGTATATACTATTGAGTACCCTACTATCTGTTAGACAAAATTACACAGTCCTGGACTTAAATGATGCCTTCTTTAGCATCCCCCTGCTTAAGAACAGCCAGAAACGGGGTTGGGGATTTAGCTCAGTGGTAGAGCGCTTGCCTAGGAAGCGCAAGGCCCTGGGTTCAGTCCCCAGCTCCGAAAAAAAAAAAAAAAAAAAAAAAAAAAAAAAAAAAAAAAAAAAAAAAAAAAAAAAAAAAAAAAAAAAAAAAAAAAGAACAGCCAGAAACTTTTTGCCTTTAAATAGCAAGATCCAGAAAAACGGGTTCAGTGGGCAGCTGACTTGGACGAGACTACCACAAGTATTTAAAAATTTGCCCACCATCTTTGATGAGCCATCCACCGGAACCTACATGAGTACAGGCAGACTATGCCCAAGTGTCATTACTCCAATATGTGGATGACTTACTTTGGGTGGCTGCTGAGGCTGACTCTTGTATGGAGGCGACAGAGGTTCTCCTAAAAAACCTACAAGAACTGGAATATAGGGTCTTGCCCCAAAGGGCTTTGTATCTGAGGTAATCTACTTGGGTTTCCAGCTCAAGGGTGCTGAATGGAGCCTCTCTCAAGCCCATAAAGAGACAATCCTAGACATTCAGACACCTAAGACCAGGCACCAAATATAGGATATTCCTGGGATCAGCTGATTTCTGTAGACCCGGGACACCCAGCTTTGCTGAGAAGGCTAACCAGCTCTAGAAGCCACTAGAGGCAGGAATGGACAAAAGAAAGCGAGAAGGCTTTCAAAGATCTGAAGTCAGCATTGTTGTCTGCCTTGACTTTAGCCCTACTCGACATAACCAAGCCCTTCCATTTGTTGGTGGATGAAAAGTGAGGCATTGCTAAAGGGGTGCTAACACAAAATGTGGGCTCCTGGTGACAGCCAGTGGCCTATATGTCTAAGAAATTGGACCCAGTAGCAGCAGGATGGTCAAACTGCCTGAGGATCATAGTGGTCACTACCCTTCTGAAAATGCACACAAAATAACCTTAGGACAACATCTGACCATAACTACCCCTCGTGCTATGGAGAGAGAGCTCTCAAAAGTCTCCCCGACCAAGGATCTCAAATGCCTGGCTAACTCACTCTGAGTCTCTGTTGCTTAACCATCCCCAAGTGTCCTTTGACCCCAGCACCTCACTGAACCCTGCCACCTTGTTACCTAATCTGTACTTGGAAAACCCACTGATACACGACTGCTTGGAAACCCTGCAACATATACATGGGGCCCAGTCAGATCTGACCATCCAGCCCTGGCCTGACTTGAACTTCATTGTGTACATGGATGGAAGCAGCTACATAGAAGATGGTATGCAAGAGCAGCAATGGTAGACTTGAACCAAACATCATGGCTGTCTCTGCTCCCAAGCAGGAAGTCAGCCCAAAGGGCAGAACTAATAGCCCTCCTTGTGGCTGTGAAACTGGGCACACACAAGGTGGTTAACATCCACACTGACAGTCGATATTCATTTGCCACTGCTCATGTTCACAGGGCAATGTACCATGAAAGGGGCCTCTTAACTGCTGAAGGAAAAACAATGGAAAACAAACAAGAGATCCTAGACCTCTTCCATAAGAAACTGGCCATCAGACATTGCCCAGGACACCAAAAGGGACACACTTCAGAAGCCGTTTGTAACCATAAAGCATACCTGATGGCTCAAGAGGCAGCCAAATGGCCTCTCCCACATTTACCAGTAACTCTTCCAGACCCTGGCCTGCCCAACAGCCAACCTATCCTTGGAAGATGATCAGGGTTACCAACTCATACCATATACACATATTAACAATGGATGGAGACACATCACGGATGGAAGAGAAATTCTGCCAAAGACTTTGGGACCTTAATTAAAGAATTCCACACCAGTAGACACCTAGGAGTAAACAGACTAAAAGAATTAATTTTTCCATGTTTATATTTCAGGTTTGACCAAAAACAAACAAACAAAGAAATACAGGACATTGTCACTACATGCCAAGCTTGCCAAATGACAAGCCCCGCCCCAAAGATCACATGTGCAAAGAGAGAAAGAGGAACCTTGCTAGGAGTCTACTGGGAAGTAGACTTTACAGAGGTAAAACCAGCAAAGTTGGGTTACGAATGTTTTAGTGTTTATCGATACTCTCTCAAGATGGACTGAGGCATTCCCAACCACGAAAGAGACTGCTCAAACTATAAGTAAAAATCTACTGAGGAAATAATACCTCCATTTGGGACTCCTATGGCCTTGGAATCTGACAGTGGACCAGCCTTCATTTCATCTCTCAGGTTAGTCAAACATTACCAAAAGCATTGTGGGTAAGTTGGCAACTACGTGGGGCATATAATCCCCGAAGTTCAAGACAGACAGAAAGGATGAATTGGACCTTGAAGAAGGTTAACCCTAAATTAACCCTAGAAACTGGTGATGACTAGGTGACCTTCCTCCCTTCCCTTTGTCATCTCGAGAGTCAGAAACACGTCTTCCATAGAGGGAGTGACTCCATCCACATGAAATAATGTTGGTTAACATAATTATAGCCCTACTGTACCCTCTATGTATGTTACTGTTAATTCTAACCCATGGGCCATGCCTTATCAATACCCTCATGTCCTTCAGCTGGAAAAGAATGCTTTGTGGGGATGGCACAACCCTCATCAGCAGAGACTGAGAACGCTGGAAGAGTACAAGGGCTGGACATGTAGTTCAGAGGAACCATGCTTGCTTTGCACGCACAAGCCCTGTCCAGTCTCAACACTGCCAAAAAACAAACAAACAAACAAACAAACAAACAAAAACAAAACAACAAAACAACATACCAAAGTGAACAGCAGGTGTGACGGCCTACATCTATAATTCCAGCAATGGGAGGCGGAGCCTGGAGACCCATCTCACTACATAGTGAGTTTGAAGGTGTTGTGGACTGTGTGAGACCCTATCTCAAAATAAAAGGACAAAACCAGGAGGAAGGAAGAACATGTCTGCTATGGTATCATTTAGCTGTATGTGAGTGAGTGTGCTTTAAATATTCAACAATTTGCATTTAATGGTGTTCTCCAGCCCGGATTCTACAAGCCATTCTCAGGACTCCTTCTAGAACTGGATCACGTTCAGCCAGTGTATTCCAGTGTTGCCTGTTTAGAACAGGACGGGTTTCCTGCCAACTTAGGGTATGTACTGGCCTGTCGTATAGATACACTAGCAATCTTCCTCTGGGAGCAGGGCACACAGTGGATGCAGGTAGAAGACCCTGTGCCTTGCATACCTAGAGAGACTATGGGACTCAGCTGAGGCTCTCTCCTATTGTCAGAGGGTGTGTGACTTCAGATGAGCAAGCCCTGAGGTGCACGTTGGCCTTACTTGCTGTTTGTTCTTTTGGTTTTTTGTTATTCCTGTCGTTGTTTTTGAGACAGAGTTTCCTCTGTGTAGCCCTGGCTGTCCTGGACTCCCTCTGTAGATCAGGCTGGCTTCAAAGTCTGAGATCCACCTGCCTCTGCCTTCCAAGTGTTGAGATTAAAGACATTCAAGCTATAATTTTATGGTATTTTCAACATGCCAAAAATAAAAATAAAAATAATAGTTTCTCCTTTTTCAAGAAATGAAAAATTGGCAACCACCAATCTGCTTTTTGACCATTTACAGTTGACTGTTTTCAAACACTACTCATCAATGGAGTCATTTGGGAAGTGGTCTTAGGTGTGTATAGTGTAAGGTCAGCAGGCTGAAGGAAGCAGGAGGATCACAAGTTCAAGACCAGCCTGAACTACAAAGCAAGTCCCGTCTCAAAAGGGTTAACTTTTGTGACTCACTCCACAGTGGCAGTGTGCAGCAGCGGTGGCGGTGGCGGCGGCAGGATACTTTGGGTTTTGGTGTGTACAGCTGGTCTTACTGGCCAGACCATGTTTGGTTGCCTCTCATCTTTGAAGGGCGTTTGGGTGGTTTCCACCTCTTGGATATTCTGAGTATAGCTGCTATGAATATTCATGCGTAAGTTATTGTGTAGATCCATGTTTTTTTCAGTTGTCTTGGATATATATTCATGGGAATGGAATTGCTGGTTCATGCAGCAACTATAAATATAACTTTTTGAGGGATTACCAAACTCTTTTGCAAAGAAACTTTACCCACTTTCATTAATGTCAGTGATGTGTGTGTGTGTGAGGGGAAGTCCCAACCTATATTATCCATTTATCTTTTTAATTTTAGCCGTCATGGTCCATCTGAAATGGTATTTCATCGTGGTTTTGATTTACGCTTTTCTTTTTAAAAAAAGATTTATTTTGATTCTGTATATGAGTGTTTTGCAACTATGTATGTCTATGTACCACATACCCAACTATGGTCTCAGAGACCAAAAAGTGTCTGATCTTCTGGAACTGGAATAACATATGGTTGTGAGCTACCAAATAGGTGCTGAGAATGGAGCCAGATCCCCAGGAAGATCGGCCAGTGCTCTTAGCAACTGAGTCATCTCTCCAGCCCCTGATTTGTATTTTTCTAACAGGTAATGATGTTGAATAACTGTTTAAATGTTTTTGGGCCATTCATATACCTTCTTTGAAGAAGTATTTATTAATCAAATCCAACAACTTATGATCAGTATTTGGGAGGGGAAAGTGGGAGGAAAAGGAGAAGTTCACCTACATAGGGAACTTGAGGCTAGCCTTGGCTACATGGGATCCTGCCTTAAAAGCAGAATGAGCAGATTGTGGTGGCACATGCTGGTAGGATTTGCTGAAGGAGGAAGAGGCAGGAGGATCATGAGTGGGCCAACCTGGGTTACACATTTTGGGTTTGGGGATTTAGGTCAGTGGTAGAGAGCTTGCCTTGCAAGCGCAAGGCCGTGGGTTTGGTCCTCAGCTCTGAGACAAAAAAAAAAAAAAAAAAAGCAGAAAGAAATCCCTCAATATTTCAATTAGGTTGTCTTTTTGTAGAAATTCTTGATATATTATGGGCATCAAACCTTCATTGGTTATACAATTTGCACATTTTCTCCTATTGTGTTGCCACTTATAATTTTTTGTATAGGTGTGTAATGTATGTACTCAGTGTGGATATGTGCCTGCTGGTTGCAATGTACATGTGTGCTTACATGTGTGTAGGCCAGAGATCAACCCTGGGTGTCTTCCTTTTTTCACTGTTTGGTTTGGTTTGAGACAGGGCTTCTCTGTGTATCCCTGGTTGTGCTGGGACTTTCTAGGATTCAAGGCGTGCACCACCACCTCCTGCTTTCTGCCTTAACTGCTCTCTGCCTTAATTTTTGAGACAAGGTCTCTCACTGACCCTGAAGCTCAATGGCTAGACTCCTCTTTGCCTTCCCAGCACTAGAACTACAGACCTAAGGCTTTTTGTGCAGATGCTAGGTCCTCATTCTTTCTCAGCGAGCACTCTACCAGCTGAGCCTCCTTTCCAGCCTCCCTCCCCCCATTGAGACAGAGTCTCTCTGTTTTGTAGCCTGGGCTGTCCTGGAACTCCATAAGTAGACCAGGCTGGCCTTGAACTCACAGAGATCTGTCTGCCTCTGCCTCTGCCTCTCACGTGCTAAGATTAAAGGCATGTGCTACCATGCCCAGGGTTCTTTTGTCCCTTTTTGATGCTGCCAAATCGTGTTTGTTGAATCCTTTCTGCATTTTTCACCTTCTTTGTACTTGGGGTTGAACTCACTGTTCTTGCTTTTTATGTAGTATGTAAGAAAGCATTCCCCAGCCCTGGGTCACAGGGAGTAGCCCCTATGTTTCTTGATAAGTGGCCTCTTATCATTTTAGCTTTTCTTTTCAGATCTTTAATTCCTTTTGCATTCATTTTTATCTATGATGTGATACAGGAATTCAACTCCACCTTTTGCATAAGGAAATCCAATTATCCTGTTATTTGTTGAGAAGGCTACTCATTCCCCTGCTGAATTGTCTTGGCTCCTTTGTGGATGCTCAATTGACCATGAACAACAGGGCTTTCTTCCTCCCATCCAACTCTTAGTGTGGTTTTAATTAACTTGAATTTCTTTTACTTTCAAGTTTCATGTTTAAAGCTTATTTTAGTTTTGTTGTGTGCGTGAGTTGTCTGTTGCTTTTGTCAAATTTTTAAATTTTTTAAAGATTTATTAATTTATTTTATGTGAGTACACTGTCGCTGTCTTCAGACACAGCAGAAGAGGGCATTGGATTCCATTACAGATGGTTGTGAACCACCATGTGGTTGCTGGGATTTGAACTCAGGACCTTTAGAAGAGCAGTTAGTGCTCTTAACCACTGAGCCATCTCTCCAGCCTTTGCCAAATTTTTAACAGGAAGCCTTTGGACCCCTTTTCCCTCTGATTTTGAAGGCTTTCAACTATTAGAAAAATCTATCGTTTTTCTGTGACTCAAAGAGAAAATCATTTCTCCCTGTGGGTCACCTGTCTTCTGATTTAGATTGTGATGAGTTTTAGTCATGTGAGAAGCTTTACTTTAATTTTTTTCTTTTAGTCAAGCGAATCAAAGACTTCTGCTATACCTGGCATTTTTGTTGTATATTTTGCCTTGAGCACAGCCATTTAAATTTAAAACATATGCACACGGAATGAGAATTCCAGCTGGGCCTGGTGGCTCACAACCGTAATCCCAGCACTTGGGAGACTGAGGGAGGAAATTGGGAGAGGACAGCCTAGGCTACCAAGTGAGACCAAAAGATAAAGCAAGGCACAAAGCCCCATCTTTACCATGTGCAGTGCAGTATGTGCAGTGCAGCACTGATCTACCTATCTCACTTTAAAACATTGGTAGCTTTAGTTGGGTTGGGGTTAACTTTATCCGCTAATCTGGTGAGAAAGAAGAATGATCCAGTCAGAGAACAAGGGTATCTTCTTCTCCGAGAAATCTCTTCTGTGTCTTTGAACATTTTCCTCATATACGTACCCCTGTGTTTTATTATCATAAACTATTTTCCTATGTTGCTAGTTTTTCTTGTATTAAAACTATTGAATTTACTGTGCTGATTGTGTACACTGGACACTGTAGAAGACTTTTGCTGGTTTGTTTTGCTATTTGCCTTGATTTTTCTAAGGTCTTGGGTACAGACATGGTGTTGAGGAGGAGAGGTAATTTTATCTATTTTTTCCCTAATTGTTTTTACATTTTTTTCTTGACACAGGGTCTCATGTAGCCCAATGTGTCTTTGCACTCCAGCATCTCCTGTCTCTACTTCCCCAATGCTGGGATGACAGGCATGCATGTACTACTAAGAATGTTTTTTTTTTTTCCTAATTCTTTATTTTATCTTTTTTTTTTTTCAAGACAAGGTCTCACTATATAGATGAGGCGGGTCTTGAACTCACAGAGATCAGCCTGCCTCTGTCTGAGCAAATGTTGGGATTAAAGGTATGTGCCATCCTCTATATCTGGATAATCTTGTTTTTCAATTAGCTTAAAAAGTAGCAAACTGGGCAGTGGTAGTGCAAGCCTTTAATCTTGGCACTTGGAAGGCAGATCTCTGTGAGTTTCAGGCCACCATGGTCTACAAAGTGAGTTCTAGGACAGCCAGAGCTATAGAAAAAAACCCTGTGTCAAAAAACAAGTAAGTGAAAGATCTATGACAAGAACTTCAGGTATCTGAAGAAATAAATTGTTGAAGATCTCAGAAGATGGAAAGATCTCCCATGTTCATGGATTGGCAGAATTAATATTGTAAAAATGGCTGTCTTGCCGAAAGCAATCTACAACTTCAATACAATCCCCATCAAAATTCCAACTCAATTCTTCAGAGTTCATAAGGGCAATTTGCAGATTCATTTGAAATAACAAAAAACCCAAGATAGCAAAAACTATTCTCAACAATAAAAGAACTTCTGGGGGAATCACCATCTTTAACCTTCAGCTGTATTACAGAGCAACAGTGATAAAAACTGTATCGTATTGGTACAGAGACAGGCAGATAGACCAGTGGAATAGAATTGAAGACCCAGAAATGAACCTACACACCTATGTCACTTGATTTTTTTGACAAAGGAGCTAAAACCATCCAATGGAAAAAAGACATCATTTTCAATAAATGGCGCTGGTTTAACTGGAGGTCAGCATGTAGAAGAGTGCAGATCAATCCATTCTTAATGCCTTGTACAAAACTCAAGTCCAAGTGGATCAAGGACCTCCACATGAAACCAGATACACTGAAGCTAATAGAAGAGAATGTGGGGGAAGAGTCTCGAACACATGGGCATAGAGGAAAATTTCTTGAACAGAATACCAATGGCTTACACTCTAAGATCAAGAATCATCGGGGTTGGGGATTTAGCTCAGTGGTAGAGCGCTTGCCTAGGAAGCACAAGGCCCTGGGTTCGGTCCCCAGCTCCGAAAAAAAAAGAACAAAAAAAAAAAAAAAAAAAGAATCATCAAGTGGGACCTCATAAAATTGCAAAACTTCTGTAAGGTAAAGGACATTGTCATTAGGACAAAACAGCAACCAACAGATTGGGAAAATATCTTTACTAATCCTACATCTGATAGAGGGCTAATATCCAATACATACAAAGAACTCAAGAAGTTAGACTCCAGAGAATCAAATGACCCTATTAAAAATTGGGTTACAGAGCTGAACAAAGAATCTTCAGCTGAGGACTATTGAATGGCCAAGAAGCACCTGAAGAAATGTTCAACATGCTTAGTCATCAAGGAAATGCAAATCAAAACAACCCTGAGATTCCACCTCACACCAGTCAGAATGACTAAGATCAAAAACTCAGGCGACAGCAGATGCTGGTGAGGATGTGGAGAAAAAAGAACACTCCTCCATTGTTGATGGGATTGCAAGCTGGTACAACCACTCTGGAAATCAGTCTGGAGGTTCCTCAGAAAATTGAGCACAGTACTACCTGAGGACCCAGCTATACCTCTCCTGGACATATAATGCTCCAACATATAACAAGGACACGTGCTCTACTATGTTCATAGCAGCCTTACTTATAATAGCCAGAAGCTGGAAAGAACCCAGATGTCCTTCAACAGAGGAATGGATACAGAAAATGTGGTACATCTACACAATGGAATACTACTCAGCTATCAAAAACAATGACTTCATGATATTCTTAGGCAAATGGATGAAACTAGAAAATATCATCCTGAGTGAGGTAACCCAATCACAAAAAAACAAAAAAACAAAAAAAACCAACAACAACAACAGCAACAACAACAACAAACACATGGCATGCACTTCACTGATAAGTGAATAAATAGCCCAAAAGCTTAGAATACCCAAGAAACAATTCACAGATCATATGAAGCTTAAGAAGAAGAAAGACCAAATTGTGGATGCATCAATTCTTCTAAGAAGGGGGAACAAAATACTCACAGGAGAAAATACAGGGACAAAAAGTGGAGCAGAGGGGCTGGGGATTTAGCTCAGTGGTAGAGCGCTTGCCTAGGAAGCACAAGGCCCTGGGTTCGGTCCCCAGCTCTGAAAAAAAGAAAAAGAAAAAAAAAAGTGGAGCAGAGACTGAAGGAAAGGCCATCCAGAGACCCATCCAGGGATCCATCCCACATACAGCCACCAAACCCAGACAATATTGCTGATGCCGAGAGGTGCATGCTGACAGGAGCCTGATAAAGCTGTCTCTTGAGAGGCTCTGCCAAAGCTTGACAAATGGTGGGATGCTCGCAGCCAACCATTGAACTGAGAATGGGGTCCCCAATGGAGGAGTTAGAGAAAGGATTAAAGGAGCTGAAGGGGGTTGCAACCCCATAAGAAGAACAATATCAACCAATCAGACCCACCCCCCAGAGCTGCCTGGGACTAAACCACCATCCCAAGAGTACACAGGTATGGGCCTATGGCTCCAGCTGCATATGTAGCAGAGGATGGCCTTGTCCAGCATCAATGGGAGGAGAGGCCCTTGGTCTTGTCAAGGCTTGATGCCCCAGTGTAGGAGAATGTCAAGGCTGGAAGGTGAGAGGGAATAGAAGCAGGGGGAGATAGCAGGGTTCTGGAGGGGAAACTGGGAAAGGGGGTTAACATTTGAAATGTAAATTTTTAAAATCCAATTAAAAATGTTTAAAAAATACGACAAAAAGTAGTACCCATCTCCTATCCTAATGATTTTTCTATACTAACCCTGACTCCTCTGCTCTTCCTTTATCTCCTGTTTCTGTCTCTGTCTCTCTGTCTCTGTCTCTGTTTCTCTCTGTGTGTGTGTGTGTGTGTGTGTGTGTGTGTGTGTGTTTGAGAGAGAGAGAGAGAGAGAGAGAGAGAGAGAGAGAGAGAGAGAGTTTTTGCAATTCTCATGCCAACTTAACTTTCTAAAAAAATTACTTTAAGTGTGTGGATGGTCTGCCTGCATGTATGTTTGTGTGCATGGGCATACCTGGTGCCCACAAAGGTAGAAGGTGTTGGATCCCCTGGAACTGGAGTTACAGTTGTGAGCTACCATGAGGTTCCGGGACCCAAGCTTGGTTCTCTGGAAGAGCAGCATTGGTCTTCACCTCTGAGCCATCTCTCCAGTCCCCAGCTTAACCATTCTTGTTTAATTGTGTTAATTTATATCTCCAGCACAAAGCTAAATAGTAATGGAGTTGAGTGTGCCCTTGCTTTACTACCGGCCTGTTGCTGTAATGTTTTTTGGTTAAGACACTGATTTGGAGACTATAATTTATGTTATGGAATTGTTTTTCCATTTCTCTTCTTGAAGAGATTTTTGTTTGCATGGAATGTAACTTCTGTCAAGGCTAGTGATAACCATGATTTTTCTTCTTTAATGTATAAATATATAGATGTCTACTAGACCATTCTTGAGTCCCTACTAGAACCCTACAACTTAGTTATAATTTATCATTTTCTGGATATGGTTTCTGGGTGTGTTACCAATATTTTATTTTATTTGAGGTTTAAAGTTGATATTCTGAATGGTGTTGGCCTAGAATGTTTGTTTCTACCATTTTTGATAGCTTGAAATGTTAGTGTCTACCAAGTTCAAAAGAATTTGGTACAAGACAGCCAGATCAACCCTGTCTGGGAAAAAAAAGGGTGGGGGGGCAATTTGGAAATTTCCTCTGGTTTGCTCTGTTCCAGAACCTTTATATAGTCACAGCTCTCCTGTGAGTGTTGCACTCTGGTGTATGGTATGGGGATTCCCTCAGTACTGATACTGTTCATTTGCTACATTGAGTGATACATCAGTCCTTTGAAATGGATTCAGCTTTCCATCTTTGGTGAGGTCAAGTCTTGTCAACTACATTTCCCTAAGGCATTCATCTCATATATTTTTATTTCCAGTGTTTTCCTTTTATCATTCCGATAGGTTTTCACAAATGTTGTGCAGGGTGACAGTATTAGGGAATGAGACCTATGGGGTGGTGATCTGCTCAGAGGGCTGACTTCCTCAATGGGACTAGTGACCTTATAAAAAAGACCCATCCATGGCCAGATGTGGCATACGCCCATAACTGCTATAACTGGGAGGCAGAGGCAGGAGGATCTGAAAGTTCAAGGCCAGCTGGTCTACAAAGGAAGTTCAAGGTCTCATCTGTGAACCAGAGATTGGTCCACTCTGAATCCATAACAGTTAAGAATCTGTAAATTCCCCAGGTCGGAGGATTTTGTTACAGTATCCAAATGGAAAGTTGCTGTGTACAATGATGTCAACTTCCTGGCTTCCTCAGCACCAATGGCATCTTCCCTGGCCATTTCCTACTCTATGTATTTGTATTTGTATGTATCCCCCCACACACACACACTTTTAAGGTTGAATTATCTAGTACATTGACTATTTTGTGATATTCAAAGAACTGCCGGCTCCATTCCCTCCCCGCCCCCGCCCCACCTCCAGTTCTTTCTTCTCCCTTTTTCCTTTGTTATTTTATTTGTACTTTCTTTTGTACTTTAAGAATTCAAGGGGTTGGGGATTTAGCTCAGTGGTAGAGCCCTTGCCTAGGAAGCGCAAGGCCCTGGGTTCGGTCCCCAGCTCCGAAAAAAAAAGAACAAAAAAAAAAAAAAAGAATTCAACTAATTAAAATTTAATTCACTTTAATTATTACTGCTGTATGTTTTAGGGCCATAAATTATACTCGGGTGTGGAAATGTTCTTGGGTTAGCTCATGGACTCCAATACACAACAATCCTGTGGTTTCTGTGCTTCTCTATACCCAGGAATTGTGAGATGTAAAGTTTCTCCATTTTTCTGGTTGAAAAATATACCCAGACAGAAGAAAGAGACCCAAGAGCCCACCTAGGTGCCACTCTGATGCATAAACGCGTGATGGAGAGATGAGAAAATGGAGTGTGGGATGGAGGGACAGGACGGAGAGCAAAGCAGAGGGGCTCGTGCTGTGGAGAACATTCACATTCATTCATTTATGAACTGCAGGGACATGTGAAAGTGCCGTTGTTCCTGCAGACCCAAAGCTGTAGGACCTTCATGGCACAGGATAGCCCAGAGGAGTCCTGGTGAGGATTCAGTATTGAATCCCATAGCGAGACCTATGACTCGCTGCAGTAGACATCTACAAGTAAAGGGTGTGCTGTGTGACACATCGTCACACCCTACAGCTTCCACCACAAGATTTTGTTGTCGTTATTGTTGTTGTTTTTTTCTACCTTATTTTCTTTTGGGGCAGAGGTTACCAGGGCAGATACAAAAGGACACAGGGATGAGTGGGACTGGGATACGTGATGTGGAATTCACAAAAAGTCAATTAAAAAAAAAAGCTAAGGGGTTGGGGATTTAGCTCAGCGGTAGAGCGCTTGCCTAGGAAGCGCAAGGCCCTGGGTTCGGTCCCAGCTCCGAAAAAAAGAACCAAAAAAAAAAAAAAGCTAAAAAGAAGCAAAGGAAAAAACAAAGACTGGCTATGAAACTATTGTGAGGTCTGAATTCACTCTTGATTGTCTGCTCGGTGGAAACAGACATATCCAGCTTTGACAGTAGAGGGCACTATAGAGACACTGCAGGAGGCTGTCCCCTTTGCTCTCTTTCCAGGCTCCCCTGCTTCTGCAGCAAGGGTGGCTTCTCTGCTTCCAGGTTCCTAGATATGGACAGCCTCTCCAGAGCTGCCTCATGGCTGAGAGAGCTTCTCTGCTGAGCAGTTGATGGGGCTGCTTCAGTGCTGGCTCATTGGCAATGGCAACCGCTAGGAGCTTGACCTATCCCATTGAAAGCTGCTCTGTATTCACAAGGCAGCTCTCCAGCCAGTCCAGAGGTATGGATTTCCAACAACTTCCACTAGTGTAGCTCACTAGGAAATTCTCTGCTCGTCACCAAACCATTAGACAAGATCTGGCTCTTCTTTCAGGGGCCTCCTTCTCAAGCTGGCTCAGACCTGCACAATGATGACTTTCTTTCTTTCTTTCTTTCTTTCTTTCTTTCTTTCTTTCTTTCTTTCTTTCTTTCCTTCTTTCTTTCTTTCCCTTTCTTTTCTTTCTTCTCCCTTTTCTTTTCATTTCTTTTCTTTCTTCTCCCTTTTCTCCTCCTCCTCTTTTCTCTCTTCTTTCCTTCCTTTTTTTTTTTTTTTTTTTTTTTCCTCCAGAGCTGAGGACCGAACCCCAGGGCCTTGGGCTTGCTAGGCAAGCGCTCTACCACTGAGCTAAATCCCCAACCCCTTTCCTTCCTTTTCTTTTTCTTCTTTTCTTTTTCTTTTTCTTCTTTTCTCCTCCTCCTCCTCCTCCTCCTCTTTTTCTTCCTTTTTTTTTTTCCAAGAAAGGTTTTCTCCTTGGCTGTCCTGGAACTCCCTTTTGAACTTGCTCTTGTAGTGCAAGCTAGCCTCCAACTCAGAGATCCTACTGACTGCCTTCCAAGCACTGGGATTAAAAGCATGTACCACCATGCCTAGCTCACAGTGACTGTCTTATTCTCTGCCATTCTTCTGCTATTTGGAGACCTCTTTTGTCTTCCATAAAGTCAAAATATTGCAGGAGGAGGCAGGAAGGAGCTAAGCCAGAGCAAGTGGCGATTCAGTATTATGTTTTATGTCTAGAGGAAAGGGCTTGACTGTGGCTTGGGTGTGGGAAACAACTGGGGTGGAGAAATGGCCCGCAACTTGTAGATTTGGGACATACAGAAATGAAGGAATGGTGGAGAGAGAAATGTCTCAAACAAAACACAGTCTGGCATGGAGGGTGAGGACTAAATTTTGTTCTAGACAAAAAGTCCATCTGTGGACCAAACTCCAATAAGAAATGACTGCTGTGTGGGTTAAAGACAGTGGTGGTTCCTGGGATCCATTCCAGATCAAGTGAATCAGAACCTCTGGGAAAGAAAGCCTGTCCCAAGCTGCCCACAAGGCTGATGCCTTTCCAATGCTTGCCACCATGGCACCTCATTCTCCGTCACTTCCTCCCCCTCTCTGATCTCCATGCACTGTTGCTGGTTCTCCCTGGAAATGGCAGCAGTCTTAAACACACCACAACACAGATGCCCCAAATACACGACTCAGAGATGACTAGAATAGGTGAGTTGTACCACACTGCAACATCCGTGACCCAAATGCAAAAGTCAACAGCATTTCTGTATACTTGCCATGAATGGTCTGCAGAATGTAATTGGCAGATCCAGCTACAGCAGCATGGAAAAGGAAATCGAGAGGTAAGTACGACAAACCCCAAGATGCAACACTGAAAACCACAACTATGGAAAAGAATTGAAGACACAAGTGAGGGGGAAATACCCACATTTCAAACTGAAGGCGTCATGCTGTCAAAATGGCAGTACTCGGGCACTCACCATCCACAGACTCAACACATTTCCCATCGAAACCCCAGCTGCTGCTTTTCCAGAAATGGGCAAGCTGATCCCAAAATTCATACAGAAATCCAAGGCACCCGGAATAAACAAAACAAGCCATGTGCGGTAGCAAATGTAAGTGGTTCCAGCTTCTCTGCAGGCTGGGGGTGGGGACAGGGGTGGGGCTATGACGGTTTGAGCCTGGGAATTTGAGGTTAGCCTGAGAAACGCAGCTCAAAGACCCGCATCTCAAAAAAAAAAGGGGGGGGAGGGGGACTTAAAAAAAAAAGGAACAAATTTGAAACTTAATGGAAAGCTACAGCAATCAAGTCCACTGAACTTGAATCATCATGGCCTAAAGATCAATGACTTAAAACTGAGAGCTCAGGGCTGGTTGTGGGGTACAAGTGTAGATGGCGTCCGAAACCAGCAACAATCGAGAGTCCAGAAAAAATACACTTTTAACACATGTGGCCATGGACTTAATTTTTAAAATTTTTATTACTTTTAAAAGTCATGGGGTTGGGGATTTAGCTCAGTGGTAGAGCGCTTGCCTAGCAAGCCCAAGGCCCTGGGTTTGGTCCCCAGCTCCGAAAAAAAGAAAAGAAAAAAAAAGTCATGGGGGGGGTGTATGTTGTGCATTGTTTCTGAAAGTTATTACAGAAAGTTATTAGGTGGGTGTGTGCTGTGTGTATTGCTTGTGTGTGCACATGAAGGACGGAGGTTGGCATTGGGTGTCTTTTCTCCATCGATAGTCGTCATTTTTTTTTTTTTTTTTTTGGACTGGGCATCAAGGTGGAGAGAGATTGGCCCCTACAGGCACTCGCATGTACCCGTACA
Organism: Rattus norvegicus; assembly: GCF_021556685.1. Classification (NCBI taxonomy): domain Eukaryota; kingdom Metazoa; phylum Chordata; class Mammalia; order Rodentia; family Muridae; genus Rattus; species Rattus norvegicus. The sequence continues at coordinate 23,027,123 of NC_141543.1, forward strand.
CACAGAACTCAGTAGACAACCCTTAAAGAATGACACCCAAGGTTGTTTTCTAGTCTCCACAGACATGCGCATATACATATGCACATACACATAGTTGGGCATGATGATTCATGCCATTAATTCCAGCACTCAGCAAGCAAGAGGAAGGCAGGCAGATCTCTGTGTGAAATCAGCCAAAGATTCACATCTCAAAGGGAAAAAAAAAGGAGAGTATGAGTATATACAACAGTCATTTATCCACAGAGGAAGATGTGTATGTGTGTGTGTGTGTGTTGTGTGTGTGTGTGTGTGTGTGTAATCATAGAGATATAAATATATGGACATGTTTCTTAGGTGTTAGATAGATTGGGCCAGGCAATGACTTCAGATAGGTGAGGCTAGATATGGAATTAATACGGTGCCCCTGCAGAGCCTGGAGCATTGCTGTTGGCCCTGTTTTACAGGCAAAGAGAAATCTGGGCTCTAGAGAAAGTTAAAGTCAAACAGGGAGTACAGAATGGAAGCCAGATTCCAACCCAGGAAGCTAATAGCAGGGCTGAGGCTGTGTTACGGCTACACGACTCTGCTCCTGGGAACATGGAAGTCTGCTCTAGGATATGGGAGAGCAAGTGCCGCTAAGAATCTTTCCACTAGATTGCTCTCTCTTGCTGGCTGGCGCCAGTGTACTGCTCAGCAGAAAGCCCTTAGCATTTGGGTGCCTACCATCTGTTTAATAGACATCGTAGAAGTCTTGGTTGCTGCAATTTCTGGAGTGAAATTCGGGACAAAGCAATCTCTTTGCAAATACTCAGGCAGCCTCTCTCCTTCAGGGAAGTGATAAAATGACTAGCATCTGACAACGTGAGCATTCAGCTGGGAAGGATCAGATAGACGGCTCTGTGACACGGCCCTTACGAAGCCCTTATGGAAAAGCAATCTTTGAAAATCCACAACATCTAACTGTATACTGCTTTTTTTTTTTTTTCACTGCTCAGGACTACAGTGAGGGTAAAGCTAATCCTTCAGCATTAAGTCCAAAATAGTGGACTTCTATTTCTGAGACACTTCTGTGATTTCATATAAACGCAGAGCTTTGTTTGTTTAACCTTCGCTTTTGCCTGCCGATCAAATGAATACCAGGCCTCAAATTTTAATTTGGACCGTTTCTGAGAGCTAGATTCCCAGATGTGAAATAACCCCCACTCAAATGGTACGAACATTTTTAAAGCTGTTGATTGGCACTGCCAAACCTCTGCAAAAAGATTGAACCAATTTACACTCCCACCAGCAGTGCTCAAGAATACATTTAAATGCAAATCCAAAGAAGCAGAGTGTCTCCTTCTTAGGTATTTCACTTAAAAAAAATTTTTTTTTAATGTTAAGCAAAAGCTGACCAAGGTCTTTATAAAAGGAAAGTCTGGCATAAAAGTGGAACCTAGTTATAACTGATTAGGAAAAAGAAAAAAAACAAAGCTTTCAAAGACCCAAGCAGCCCGATAAAAATGTTAAGGCGCCACGGCAAGAAAGCACAACTCCAAAGGGTGCATTAGCTGTTTGGCTTAGGTTGGGATGGTAACCGCCAAGAATATTGGGCGTGGTCAGTGTATCAAATTCTAGTTTATAAAATGCAGACTATTAATACTTCACTTTGTTCTAAAGACGACTTAAGATGTCTAACGCCAGGATCTAGAGTGGTAGCATTGTCTGTAAAACGAAGCCTGTGGGAACGACACACACAAACCGGTGCTCCTTCGCTCCGGGCACGGGACAGCAGGCCTGCGCAATCAGAGAGCCCCTCTAACAAGCGGGCACAGTGATGGCAGGGGCTGCGGACCGGAGAGCAAGGGAAGCCCAGACTCGGTGACCAGCCCGCTGCCTCCACAAATTCAAAAGGTTCAGGGACTTGAGGTCAGGCCAGCCCCTCTAAGCACGCCCAGACCGTCCATGACCCCCGAGTCTCCTACGACTCCTCTCCTACGGGCCACACCAGAAAGAGCCCCACCTGGTCCTCAAGTAAGGACGAGCTGGCCACGAGCTGGCCACTTGGTCCTTACTTGAGTCCTCCCCTTCTTTCCGGCCCACCTCCGCTTGCCCCCTACTCTCCCGGCCTCGGGCGCTCGGCTCCACTCGGTTCAACTCGGCATTCCCCGCCCCCTCGGCGCATGCAGCCAATCAGCACGAGGCCCCGCCCCTCGAGGCCGTTCCAGCGGGCCGGCCGAGCGCAAGCCGAGCGGGACTGAGGGCGGTGCCGCGGGCGGGGGCGATGGGGCCTGGCTGCCGGGCGGCGGCGGCTGTGGTGGGGCTTGCCTAGACGCGGGGGCGCGGGGTGGCCAGGGGCGAGCGGGCGCTGCGGCCCGCCCGGGATGGGCCAAGCCGGGCCTGGCGGGGCCGAGCCGGAGCCGAGGACGGCACGCGGGCCGGGCCTGCGGGCCAGGCGGCCGGGGGGCTGAGGTAGAAGTGGGCGCGGAGGAAGGGGCTGGGCGAGGCGGTGGGAGGAGCGGCGAGGGGGCGGAGGCTGAGCGGCGAGAGAGCGGCGCCTGGCCCGAGGCGGCGACGCGGGAGCAGGCTGAGGCAGCGGCCGGGACGAGCGCCCTGAGGTGGCGGCCGCGGCCCCATGGGCGGGTGCGTGGGCGCCCAGCACGACTCCTCGGGCAGCCTCAACGAGAACTCGGACGGCACGGGAGGTAGGTGGCGCCAGGGGGCGGCCGCGGCCCCCCATTGTTCGCGGCGGCGGCCACCTGTCCCGACCCCGCGCCCCTTTGTCGTTTCTACTCTGCGGCGGCCCCGCCACGCGCTTCGGGCCCCACGCGGGACCGCGGGCCTAGGCCTGGCTTAGCCGGAGGGACTCTGGCCCGGAGGACAACTCGGCGGCCGGATGGCGGCTCGTGGGGCCGGGGAGGGGGACAGCCCCGAGTGCCCCCGACGGGCCCCGCCGCACCCCCAGCCCTTCCCGCGTCGGTAGAGTTGGTCGGGCTCAGCTTTCCCGAGTTTCGGATGACAGCTGCCCCGGTTGGTTCCAGTTTCTGGAGCTGGGCTGGGGAAGTCTCTAAGTGGCCTTGGGCAGTGTTTTAAGGCGGAGGGGGGAGACGATCGGCCCGAGGAAAACGTGGCTCTCTGCTGCTGCCAGGGGCGTTAGCCCAATGTGCCGTCGGGGCGCACTCGTCAAATTCCGATGTGTCTTACGTAAAAGGAAAACGTGCAGGATAAAAAGTACCCCAGTATAAGATTAGTGCTTAGAGTAAAAGTTTTCCAACGCGACTCGCACTTCTCAGTTATCGTAACCGTGATGAGAGGTCTCCTAATTCCATTCTTAGTAGTTGTAGAGGGAGGGATAAGAGGGGTAAGATTGACTTTACTTTTAGTGACCTAAAAGTGCCGAGCCCATTCATTATATAGAATGTGTAGAAGTTCGAACATTGTAGAAAAGAGCCACCAGGGAATGGCAAAGGTAACTTGATTTGATTCGAACCTTGTATTGGGTGCCTTCAAATCGGGTGCATATTTTTGTTTAGTTGTTGGGAATAGGCGGGGTCACATGTTTTCACACCTTGAGATCAGGTGCCTGCCCTTGAATCCTGGGTACCCAACTTTTGTACAAGACATTTCCCGTTTTACGGAATGTTTAGCCATGCCACTTCACTAAAATCTGTGTCACTAAATGTTGGACAAGTTATTTGAGAACTCAGTGGACATTGCCTTGAAAAAGTAGTCCATGGAGATGCTCCTTTGTAGTGCATTTCATGTCACTTGGTGAGATCCTCTGTGACAACAAAGCCCAAGTGTAGAAAGGGCGTGATAACAGTGGGCTAAGGGCAGATCAGTGATCAGATGGTACCAGTTAAGCATGCTAGTACGTACTTGCATTCAGTTTAACTTTTGCACATGTTTTTTTTTCCCAACCCCACTTTTGCACATGTTAAAATTATAATATCCCTTTAAAATTGAGCCAGTTTAACCCTTTTGGCAGTGTGACTTAGGATCCAATCACAGTATTAGCATGGGCTTTTAGAAGTATGAAATCCTAGCTTTGGATAATTACTACCAGTGGCCTACAGTTAGATAGCTCTATTATCAGTTTTTTCCAGCATTTAAGTTTTCTGAATCATAATCTGCTGTTTTTCTAAAGAGAAGTTTTAAAAGAGGGAGTACCTCCTCTTTTTCTTCTGGGGAAGAGACATGGGATAGCCCTGATGTAGCTGGCAGAAGATGGGTCTGTGGGGGATAAAAGAATTCTTTCTGGAATTTAATTTTGGAAGCCTTTGTTCTCCATTACTGTCATGAGAGGTAATAGCTGACTGGAGCCAGCAACTCGGGAGGCTGGAGTTAGATGATCTTAAGTTCCAGGCCAGTCCTGGCTGCATTGCAAAACCGTGTTACCAAAAACAACAAAAAGTTACTGTGCTGTGTGATTCAGTTTAACATGTTCACAGTTCTTTTTTTGTTGTTTGAAAGGGAATGACTATTTTCCTAAGGGTGTTGTCGAAGATCTTAGATTTTCAAACATCAGCAGTTTTAATCTGGTTATATAGAGTTATAACATTTTTATCAACATGGAATATATAATGCAGCCTTCAGGTGTGTTTCATGAAGGTTAACATTCATAGTGCTATGTGAGCACCACCATTTTAGAATGGCCCCAGCCTTCCCAAGTCAGCTGGCTCTTAACAGATACAATCTAAATACTTTTCCCCTTTTTTTCTGAATCCAAGTATTTTTTTTTCTTTTTTCTTTTTCTTTTTTTTCTTTTTTCTTTTTTTCGGAGCTGGGGACCGAACCCAGGGCCTTGCGCTTGCTAGGCAAGTGCTCTACCACTGAGCTAAATCTCCAGCCCTGAATCCAAGTATTTTTAATGTGAGTATAAAAATACCCAAAAAGCCTTCTTAGGTAGATTACTTCTGTGAAGGAATTTGGAGAATTCTTGCAAAACACTATAACACTATGGAGATGGCTTAATTTTCACACTAAGATTTGTATTACTGTTTGAGTCACTGATGCTATTCTCTGGTCTGCCTTATCTAGAATTCAGGTTTGAGTTTTAAGGTACTTAGGCTTTTTTTTTTTTTTTTAATGCTTAATTTTAAACAAGACAGGTCTATTATAGATTCAAGATTAGCTAGCTAATGTACTCTCCCAACTTTCATTCCCTTGAGTCTTCCATGGTTGGGGCATTTTTTAATAGCATATTCTGTATGATTCTTTTTTGATGATGATATTGTGAAACTGGACTTGGTACTTAGGACCTGTAGACAAGGGGTAAGGGTGTGTGTGTTGCACACATACATGGTGGATGTAAAGACAATTTTTGGTTCTTTTCTTCCACCATGTTGGTCCCAGGGATTGAACTCTGGAGCCTTTACTCTGGTCCCTTTATGATTTTTAGAAATAAATATTTATGGAGAGCATCAATACAATTAATTGAGGACAAGTCAGTGTGCTTATTTTCTTAGTTCATCTCTTTTGTGAGCTCTTCAGTGACACCCAAGAGAACTGATTCTGATATCTGCAGGTTCCTAGGTTCTCAGGAAGCTAGTCAAATGCTGGATATGTGTTGCTTTAATCATTACTTCAGAATGTCTTTGCATCGTTATGGAGTTTTCTCAGATACCCATTTATAGCAGCCTTACAGACACCTACTCAATGAGTAACAATGTCTTTGGAATTATAAAATCTACCGTATTTATCTGGTATTTATTATATAACAAGTCCTGTGCTAAGGGATTAATAGATACATTGAGTCTACAATTCTTTGAGGTGGATAAAAGTCAACTCTATATTGTAGGTGAAGATCAAAGCCTGGGGAAACGAAGTAATGTCCTCCACATCATATAGCTTAGAATGGTAGTGAGAACTTTTTATTCAGGGCTGAAATTAAAGAGCTTTCCTTCTTTCCTTGTTTTATTTAAGAAATTACCATAAAATGTGGTATTAACCTTTTTTGTTGTTGTTTTTGCTACTGTTATTCAAGACAAGGTCTTTCTGTGTAGCCCTGGCTGTCCTGGAACTGACTCTGTAGATTAGGATGGCCTCAGACTCAGAGATCTACCTGCCTCTGCCTCCCGTGTGCTAGGAGCAGTGTGCCACCACACATGGATAACTGTTTGGAGTTCAGTGTTACATAACTGTCATCACCATCCACATCCACATCTCTCTTCTTCAGATGGTATGTCTCTCTCTCGTCCTCTCTTCTCAGCTTCTGATAAGCATTAGTGTACCTTTTTCTAACTGATGAGTTACCTGTTCAGGATGTTTCACATAAATGAAATCTCATAGTAGTCTTTCCTTTGTGGTTTATTTCATTTACCATAATCTTTTCTGGGCTCATCTTATAGCAGGTGTCAGTATTTAATCTTTTTATCATTGACTAACATCCTATTGTAAGTGTGTACACATTTTCCTTACCTAGCCGTCTGTTGTTTTGTATTTGAGTTGTTTCTACATTTTGGTGCAAATAATGCATTTGTGAACTTCAGTTGCATAGACATCTATTTTCATTTCTTTTTAAAGATACTTAGAAGTAGAACTGTTGGGGAATTGTGACAGTTCTAGTTATCTTTTTGAGGACCTGCCAGACTTCTTTATAGAGCCCATACTGTCTTACATTCCTACCTGAAATCTCTCTGCAGCTTCTTTCCCTCTTCACCAGTACTTGTTATTTTCCATTTTTCAGAACATCACAACTCTATAGGTTGTGGAATGCTATGTCCTTCAGGTTTGGTTTGAATTCCCTGATGAGTTCTGTTATTTAATGGTTTTATGTACTTGATGGCTATGGATATCCTTTTGGGGAAAATGTCTACCTGAGTCCTTTGGCTCTACGATGCTGGGATCTTTACATCAAATACATCTGTGCAAATGTTTTTTTTTCCATTTTGTGGATGATATTTTCATTTTCTGGACAGTTTTTTGGTTTTGATTTTTTTGTACAATTGTCTACAATTTTAATAAAGTCCAATTTATTTTCTTTCATTGCCAATGCTTCTACTTTGAGTTTTAAATCTACTTATATATCTATCCCTGGATGAATCTGTAAGCAGTAGTTCAAGTTCATTAGTCCATCAAGGCACACTTTCCCTTCTCAGTTAGAAATAGAAAACTCTCAGGCTTACTTCCTTTGATCTCAGGGCGATTATTAGCACTGTGGTCTTTTCCATAAACTCACTTAAGCTTTTCTTTCCCCAGTGCATACCGGGTCCTTGTACATGCTAGGCTCTGTCACTGAGCTACATCTCCTCGAGCACTTGCAGTTTCAAGACAGGAACTTGTTTTATAGCCCAGGCTTGTCTTGAACTGAAGATCCTTAACCTGAATGTCAAGATGAGAGAGGAGTGTGCCACCCTTTCCTGGCTCCACTTAGCTTCTTTTAATAATATTATTTTAAGATAATTTTTTACATTTCTTTTTTTTTTTTTTCTTTCAGAGCTGGGGACCGAACCCAGGGCCTTGCGCTCGCTAGGCAAGCGCTCTACCGCTGAGCTAAATCCCCAACCCAAGATAATTTTTTAAAAAAGTTTATATTGATGTGTTTGAATGTTTTGCATACATATATATAAGTGGGGTTGGGGATTTAGCTCAGTGGTAGAGCGCTTACCTAGGAAGCGCAAAGCCCTGGGTTCGGTCCCCAGCTCAAAAAAAAAAAAAAAAATATATATATATATATGTATTTCTTGTGTGCCTGCTACTGGCAAAGGCCAGAAAAGGGCTAAATCCTTGGAACTGGAGTTAACAAGTGGATGTAAACCGCCATGTAGCCTGATTACTAAGCCATCTCCCCAGCTCCACTTCAGCTTCTTGAGCAAGAGATGATGGTTGTGTTTTCTGGGGTCAACTAAAGCATTGGTCCCAAAAGAGGAATCATGATCCTTTTCTTGACTCTTTCCAAAGCCCTCTTAATGTGTACACATGAAACAACTGCAGTGCAGTATAGACAGTATAGACAGATCATGTAATGTCCTGCAGCCACATATGCTGTGGGAATAACAGGGAACTTAATCTTAGCAGCTTGGAGCTGGGGACAGAAACTGTGGAAGTGGCCAGAAGCTGGGTACAGAAGCATGTGGTAGCACATGCCTGTAATCCCAGCACCTGGGGAAGTGAAGCAGAAGGATCAGGAGTTCAAGTTTATCCTCATCTGTATAGCTAGTTCGAGTCCATCCTAGGCTATATGTGACCCTTTCTCAGAAAACAACAAAATTCTCAGAATAAGGAACAAACTTGTTTTCAAAACATGTTTTAGGCTGGGTGTAGTGTGTACACCTTTAATCCCAGTACTTGGGAGGCAGAGGCAGGCAGACTTCTGATTTTTGAGGACAGCCAGAACTACATAGTGAGACATATATTGTGTGCATGCATGCCTGCGTGCACTTGCGCTTGCTTGTTCGTGCATCTGTGCACCTGTGAAGGTGCCTGTAGAGGTCAAAGGTGTTGGATCCCTCCGGAGCTAGAATTACAGATGTTTGTGAGTCACCTGATATGGGCATTAGGACTCCACTTGGGGCCTCTGGAAGAGCAGTATGTGCTCCTAACCACTGAGCCATCTCTCTCTAGCACCTTTTATTTTGCTTTTAAATTTAGGTGTGGTGACCATACATGCTGTCCTTGCACTTGGGAAGTAGGGGCAGGAAGATCAAAAATTCAATCATTTTCAACTATATAATAAATTAAAGACCAGCTTGGGTTTCAGTGAGAATTTGCCTAAAAAGACAGATTGGGAGGCTAGAGAAATAGCTCAAGAGTTAAGAGCACTGGCACCTCTTCCAGAAGACCTCAAGTCAGTTCCCAGCACCTACTTGGCAGCTCACACTTGTCCATAACTCCAGCTCCAGGCCTTCTGACACCCTCACAAAGACGTACATGCAAGTAAAACACCAATGAACATAAAATAAATTATATATTAAAAAACAAACGAAACAAAAGAAAGGACATTTTCAAACACTGGAAGAATGGAAGAATAGTTGGGAGCCAAGACTGAAAGGGGTTTTATTACTCTAGATGAGGCTGACCTCAAGATCTATCTACCTCTGCCTCTCAAGTGCTGGAATTAAAGGTGTGAACCACTATTGCTGGGTTTAAGAATTTAGCAGAAACTCTAACGTACTGGGAGTTATAGGTGATGGCCTTTTTTCTTTTGAACAGATCCCGTCTTTGTGGAGGGACTCGTAGTTGAATCTTGGTTTTCCTACCGCAATACAAAGCTTTCACAGCTGGTTCTGACAGCACTTCACTCCATAGCAGTGTTTAATGAGAGTGATTACTGAGTGCTAATCACTAGCAATAAACTTTCGCATAAATAAATTGGCTATTTCTCTTGGCTTTAGGCAAAGTGAATTCTTGCTGAAGAAGACATTGGGTTGATTTAGGTTAAGGAATACAGTCAGACTAGTTGGACATGATGAGTTCAGTGATTCGTTTTCTTACCACAGACCATCTGTGTGGTCTATCTTCAGTGTCAGTGCCATATCTGATCTTCCTGACCCTTTACTCTCCTTGCCATATTTCTGCCTATTAGACAGTGTTGACTACCACCAAGTCCTCATGAGTGACTTGATAGTTCAGAAACAGTAGATTGAGAATTTCTAATGCATTTGTGCTTAACGGTGCATGTGTGTTGGCCAGGAACAGTCAGTGTGTGTTAATCTTACATTAGTTACTTGACTTGCAGTTGGCAAGACTCTTGTTATTTATTTATTATTGTGTGGGTGAGTGATGTGTGTGGAGGTCAGAGGACAACTTTGTAGTGTCAACTCTCCTATCTCCATTGTGGGTTCTGTGAAATGACTCAGGTCATTAGGCTTGTATTGTCAGATGGTAAAGTGCCTTTCCAACTAAGCTAATTTTGCTAGCCCAAGGTTTTTGTTTTGTTTGGTTTTGTTTTTTAAATATATTGACATTGAGCAGGGAGGTTAAATATTGCTAGATATAGATTGAGTGTTATAATATAAAATACCATAATTTTGCATGTACAGTAACACTTTTAGATCTCCACCATAGCTCCCATATCAGTTACTTTTGCATTGCTGTGACCTGACTTCAGGGAGAAAGGATTCAAAGGCTTCAGTTCATGGTTGGCTGCTCCAATACTTTGGACTTGCAGGAACATCTTCACTAATGAGATGGTGTAAAGGAAAGTGTTTACCTCCCTGCAGATAGGAAGCAGGGAGAAGATAGGATGAGGTGGCTTCCTTTTTTTTTTTTTTCTTGGCCCCATCCCCTGAAGTTTCCACCTCCTCCCAAAATAGCCTGACCAGCTGGGACGCCTTTACAGAAGCCTATAGGGGACATTTCATATTCAAACCATAGCAGCTGCTTTCAGAACTGGGATTTCTCTCAAGCTAGACATCTAAGGAAACTGAAGTGTTTGGCTTGATATGGAATATTACTGATAAATACCTTCTCAAGACTTGACTGAGGTATATTTTTGTTTTGTAGTGCTGGAGATTTAAGCCAGGGCCTTCTGCATATGAGGTAAGCACTTTCTAGCTGAAGTACATCCCTAGCCTTTGACTGAATGATGATGGAGTGATTTGGGGCTTTTCTAATTGACTGTTTACCATCCCAGGAAAACGGTTAGATGATTATGCATTTACTGTAGACTGAACTTGAGATCTATTTGGGCATACAGTTTTTTTTTTTCTTTTTTTTTTTTTTTATTAACTTGAGTATTTCTTATATACATTTCGAGTGTTATTCCCTTTCCCGGTTTCCGGGCAAACATCCCCCTCCCCCCTCCCCTTCCTTATGGGTGTTCCCCTCCCAACCCTCCCCCCGGGCATACAGTTTTGATTGGCTCATGTAGCATCCGTGCTTTTGGGCCATGTCTAGTTTACTTAGTCGTGAGTATACCCTTCACTTAGGGTAGACATTTTATTTCCTAGGGGAGTTATCATTTCAGATAGGCTCATTGTACATTGTACATTGCACAGGCTAGTATCCAACTCTACAGGCACGTGCCACCATTCCTGGCTTTTCCTGAAACTTTTAAATAAAATAGCAGGCCTCCGTTATTCTGACTCCGTGTACTTGAAGCTATCTGTGTAACCAGAGCTACAAGGAAGGCCAACTCTGAGATAATCAAATAGCTTATGGTTACTGGAGGAGGCATACATTTAAATAATTAAGGTTTTAAAAATCTCCACAGCAATGACAATGTTAGGAAAATCCAAAGAATAGCAAAGAGCAGGGTCAGAAAGCTTCAAAACAGAGATGGTATAGAAAAATTTGCTTATCCCCCCCAATCCCCACCCCGGGCCCTTCACCTCTTTTGCTGGGAGAGCTATCCCTTAAGAGAGTGTGAGCCAGCCCTGTTCCTCTCCTGGGCAGCACAGGAGAGCTTTGGAAGGGGCAGAGGTGACCTGGCCCCAAGAGTAAGAGCCCAGGAGAGCTGGCAATGAGATGACATAGGTGTGGAGATGATGGACTCCCACCTGCAGTAGTCTGGAGAGCTAGGCACAAGGGCATGCGAGCAAGGAGAGCTAGTCCTGCCCCATCACTGACTATACCACTCAGGCCCTGGGCCTCTCTGGGAGAGCTTGCTCTGATACTGAAGGCACAAGTGAGACAGCCGTAATGGTGTGAGAGCAGGAGAGTTGTCCCAGCCTCTCACAGGCTGCAGCACCTGGGAGGGCGGGCCCCAGGCCTTGACCAGGCAACACAGTGGAGCTAGCAAGTAAAGATGTATGAACCCAGGGACATAATGTGGGACATACTGTGGGATAGTGTGGGACACACAGTGACGTACTATAGCTTCCAGGTGAGATATTTTCTATGCTTGTTTTTGTTTGTGTGTTTCATTTTTATAGGGTAAGTTGTAAGGGTAAAGAGCAGATATGAGGTGATGGGAAGATGAGTGGGACTGGGGTACATGATGGGAAACTCACAAAGAATCAATAAAAAATTTTTAAAAAGTACCCTATTTTTTTAAAAAAAGATTATTGATAATTCAAGGCATTGTGGCATATATCATTGATCCTAGCATTCAAGAGGCAGAGGCTGGTGGAATCTCTGAGTTTGAGGCCAACCAGGGTTATGGAGTGAGACCTTGTCTCAAAAAGGAAGGAGGGTTTTATTGTTTGTTTGTTTGTTTGTTTGTTTGTTTGTTTTTCAGGAGGGAGGGTTTCCCTGAATGGCAGAATAGTGTTCTTTGTGGAGAGGAAGCTGATCTAGGGAAAGGCTTTAGGTGAATTCAGGGAGTGGGGAGCTTATGAGGGAGATAAAATACAAAGTTCTTGGCTGCTGAACTTGGAGCTTGCTGATTTGGCTAGATTGGCTGGCCAGCACACCCTAGGGATCCTCTTGTCTCCACCTGTCCAGAGCTGGGATTATAGACATATGCTGTTCCTGTGTATTTTCTTACATGGCTTTTGGGTTCTAACTAAGATCCTCGTGCTTGAACATGATATGTTTTACTGACTGAGTCATCTCTCTGGTCAGATTTTTGCTTGCTGTCTGTCACTTAGATTAGACAAATTATGAATTATATTTCCCCTTTTGGGGGCCTGGGGGTCTTGTGCCCAAACCCAGCCTGGTTGTGACTTGATGTGTTGTTAAGGATAACCTTGAACTTCTGATCTTCCATTAATGGGGATCAAATCCAGGGCTCTGAGCATGCCAGGCAAGTACTCTACTAACTGGTACATGTTCTGCTCTTTGTATTTAGCCAATAGATTTTATTGGCTACAATTTGCATTATACGATACATCTTTATTTCTTTGGTTTAACTGTTTGAAATTAAGCAAGGTATTATACATTTTTAGTATGCACCTCTAAAAAATAAAGTTCCTGTTAAGGTACTATGATCACACCTAACCTTAGAACTATTATTATTCGTGTTCTCCAAGATCTAGTCCATAATTAGACTCCCCAATTTCTTTCCAAACACCTTTATATAATTTTTTTCAAAATTGGGATCCTGTTGGATCACATTGCATATGATTTCTCTTCGGTCTTTTAAAGCTAGAAGTACCCCCTTTCCTTCTTTGGCACAGACTTTTTTTAAAAAAGAGTTTTACAGATGGACCATAGTTTGAGATTATCTGTGACCCTGGATTTTCATTTTCTTGTGCTCTAGCCTCTGTAATTTTCCTTAATCTAGAAATTAGGTAGGTCTGATTTGATAGAGGATTACAATTAATAAAACCTGGAAATTAGGTAGATCTAACATTAATAAGATAATTATAATGTACCCAGGCTACAGTGGCTTAATACTCTTTCCATTTTTTCTGTTGTCTTCGTCATGAGTGTATTTACATTATTGACCAAATCTAAACCTTTATCCCCTGTCGTCCTCACAACGTCCATTCACCACTTACAGTACCGCCCTTACTTCTACCCCTATTTAAAAATAATCTGTTGTGGTTATTTTTGTATATTATTTCTCATAGAATGTAAGCAGCCCTTGACAGAATTTAGTTCTCTGTGCCTGAGGCTCTGGTATATTGTGTGGCACATTTCAGATAATGGTATTAGAAGAAAGTAACTTGTTCCGTTATTGAAGACCTTATTTGATTCTGGAACAGGAGTTGTGTTTAATAGGAACAAACAGCAAGAAGAAGACCCTTGAGAGCTAGTCCACTTACCCCTTCCTCTCATTATGACTTTGAGTGAATTACTTGACTTCCCAGCTCCTTCATTTTTAGCATGTTGGGTAATATCAGTAGATTAAAACAATTTCTTTACCAAAGGGGCTTTCTTTTTAGGCTTCTGTCCCATTTAACCTATAGTTGTAACTTAAATGCCAGGCTCAGTATTTAACATTCATTTATTCTATTTTATAGTTAGTAAATTCTTCATTCACAAGAAGGTAAAAAAAAAATGATTCAGTTTCATATAAAATTTAAACCATGCTCACTGAGATGTAGTCAGTGAGATGTAATGTGTATGTGACAGGTCATAGAGCATCTTGTTTTCCCTGAGCACTGTTTTCTTGCAGTGTTGGTACAGACACAGACTGTGCAGATGCATCTGAGTTTGCAGTGACATTTGATGGAACCTAGATACTTAAGTACTGTGCTAGTGTGCTCGCTTACTCAGCCTTACATGTATGAGTAAATATGCACCGTGTTATCAGGCACCACGGTCAGCATATTTGCAGAATTCCCTGATGTCACATGCACAGATGCAGGAGCAGCTTCACAGTCTTTAGCAGAAGCCGTCTGTCCCACTTCATGATGGCCTTTATGTTTGGAATTTGACTTTGTGGAGCTGTGTATTGCAGTTCTGTTCCAGCACTGAAGAGACAGGCAGGCAGACCTCTTGAGTTTCAGGACAGCCAGGTCTACATAAAAGGATGTCTTTTTTAAAAACAGTCGTCCAGGCCATGCTGAGGAAGCTGTTTTGTTCCCTTGAGTTCTTTGAAGCCAGTTTTAAAAATCATGTAAGATCTTAGGAAAAAAGTCTTCACATAATTTCAGTTTTTCTCTACTCTGAGGTTAGTTAGTATGTTAGGTGTTTTATTGTATATTCAGAATGTCTTAGAGTTCCTGAAAAGTAGTGGGTCAGTTAAGAGGTTTACTCAAATTTAGAGAAATACGATACCAAATTTATTTAAATTCTAAAAAGACTCATGTTGAACAAAGAAAAGATTAATGCATTAAAATTAGCCATGAGTGGCTATAGTATTTAACAGTCTTTTTAGAGATTCTGGAAGCTTCTTTATTTCTTTCCATCCCTGCCCTCAGTTCATTTTCCCCAGGACTTTAACAGACAAGAAACAAGGCTGCAGACAGTATTTCTCTTCCAGAGCAACTTAGGCTGGGTAATGTACTTCATAAAGTGCAGTCGCTTCATTATTTATGAATTGGAGTGTAACTTGATGCTGTGAGGCTCACTCTCGTCCCTGGCTTCACTTTTCTCCTCTCAGACATTGTGGTGGTTTGGATGGGCATGGCCCCCATACATTCATGTGTTTGAATGCTTGTCCATAGGGAGTGGTACTATGAGGAGATGTGGCCTTGTTGGGAGAAGTATGTCACTGTGGAGGCAGGGGGCTCTCACATCTGGCCAGTGTAACAGTCTGCTCTGCTGTCTTCAGATCAAGATGGGAAACTCTCAGCTCCTTCTCCAGCACCATGTCCGCCTGCATGCTGCCATGCTTCCCACCTTCCCGCCATAATGATAATGGGATAAACCTCTGAAACTGTAAGCCAGCCCCAATTAAATAATTGCACTGATTATATAGGGAAGGGAGACAGTTGTGACTTAATTATTATTTGGAAAATGAAAACCTTTCAGTGGCTTTAAAATATTTGGGTTTTGAAATAATTTTCTTCTAGTTCCTTAGTTGTACAAAAGCCCATTTATCTTTTAGAGACTCTCCTCACAGTAATTAAGTCTGGGATAAGTTTGCCCATTTGACTAAGGGAGCAGTGATCTAATTTGCTCATTAAGGGTCTCACTGCTTACTTTATGTTTTGTTTTAAATAATTCTGTCATCCTTAGGAAACCTAGTGATGATTTGACCTGCTTTAGCTATGAACAGAAAGTTAATTATACTTGTAGCTCACCTAGGTGAGTGGAACAGTAGACTCTTGTCAGCTGCCTTTCAGCTAACTCTGCTTATGTTAAATTGAGTAGAAATTCAGGCTTCATATGTACCCTGTGCTGAGTAAATAACATTATGAAACACAGTTCAGTGTTCTCAGGCCAGGGGTAGCACCAGAATCTGAACACTGCTTAAAATTGGGTGTGGCAGCACACACCCATAATCTTAGCACTGAGGAGATAGACTGGAAGCCCAGAAGTTAGAGGTTAGCCTGGGATATCATAGACTGTCTTTACAAAAATTATCTGAAATTGTATATATTCTTACATATATTACATATTAGTAGATATTTTGTAGACACTGGAGATGGGCAGTTATCAGGGTAAGTTATTTGTTGGCAATGGTCTTTTGGCATTTTTTAATAAAAAGTAATTTAACTTAGGGGACATAACTGGCCTTTTATCTTTTTATTACATAATTTATTAATGCAGCATGAGAATCCAACCATGGCCTCATGTATACTTGTCAAATGCTTCCCAGAGAGCTACATCCCCTGCTTTCCCTTATTATTCATTTAGTTTTTTTTTTTTTAAAGATTTATTTATTTATTATATATAAGTACACTGTAGCTGTCTTCAGATACACCAGAAGAGGGCATCAGATCTCTTTACAGATGGTTGTGAGCCACCATGTGGTTGCTGGGAATTGAACTCATGACCTCTGGAAGAGCGGTCGGACGCTCTTAACCGCTGAGCCATCTCTCCAGCCCCCATTCATTTAGTTTTTTAAAGTAGGGTCTCATTTGTCATTCCAGACTGTCTCAAAGTCAGGATCTTTGTGTGTCCACCCTTCCAACCCCTCAGTTAATATCTCAGATGTGCATCACCAGGCCTGGCCAATGCTTCTCATTTTAAGCCACCTTTCATGTAAACGTTTATAGAGAATTGTTTTAGGAGGAAATATATACAAATAAAACCATATAATATAGCTTAGGATTGATTACTACTCTAGCTGTAACATGCTGTATGAGATATTTAATGAGACATGCCATACTGTTGTTCTGTTTTTACTCACTAAACTCCTTCCTTACGTATGGTTTGTCCAGCAGGTACACAGTCAGTACATCCATAGCACACTCAATGGGTTATAAGTAGTGGGCACCTGATAAATGCTAAATGAGTGGCTCTTACTGCAGTCATCAGAACAGTGCCTTTTAATTTGCTTTCTAATATATGAGGTATAAGAAGTGATTTTTTATACACATTCTCTTGATTTTTTTTTTTTTTACAAGAACCCTTGACATTAAGAAAGGTTGACATTCTGTTGGCATCTTGTAGGGAAGGAAACTGAGGCACAGAGAAACTTTGAACTGACAAAGGAATAACAACACAATAGCCCAAGTTGTCATATAAAAGTACTGTGAGCTGCTCAGTCCAGCCCCTGGAGCCTCATGTAGGCCAACTGTAAGCTCTGCTTTCTCATGTCTAAGTCAGTGTTCTCCCTACAAATGGTGAAGATTTGGAGTTGGCTTTTTATCCCTTACAGTAGAAGTATGATCTTTTTCCTTTGTCATAGTTTACAATTCAGTTGAAGTTAATAGGATATAGATTTTAATGACTCTTCTGCTTATACTCGGTAGTGGGCAGTTGTCTTTAATCTTAGACATTTTGCCTGAGACTGATGAGATGGCTCAGCAGGTAAAGGCACGTGCTGCAAGCCTGTGATCTGTGTTCAACACATGGTGGATAGAGAGACTCCCTCAACTTGTTCTCTTACGTCCACGTGCAAAATGTGGTGTGCCCCCCCTTTAAAAAGATAAATACATTAATTAATACAACCTTCAAAGTAAAATTTGAACTGAACAAGTGAGTACCTGTGATCATAGTGCTTGGGTGTGGTAGAATAGCAAATTCAGGAGTTTGAGGCCAGCTTTGTTTACATAATTACAGGATAACCTGGGCTATATGAGACCCCATTTTTTAAAATTAATTTTGAAGTGAAAACTTAAGTTCCTAACTGCTGGATCATATAGAAACGAGGTCTACTTTTCATCTGCTTTATGCAGATATTCTTCTTACTATGTCTTCCTTTTATTGCACATGGAATGTCGTCAACTTAAAACTCAGTTGATTCAAGTTTGCCTTAAATTGTGGCTGGCAGTATAAGTTTCCTTGAGATCCTTACAGCTTTGTTTACAATCTGAAGAAAGACTTTCTAAGAAGGGCTTAAATCAATCTTTTTTCATAGAGCAGTAGAAATTTTAGGACGTGGTGGTTGACGTGAGGGAGACATTGAAGGAGATGTCCTGGAAGCCTCTACATCATCACTGTATCTAGATGTAGATGTTAAATAAGACCTGCCTTTTGATTCCACACCTCACAAAGAGTAGGGTCATCCTGCTTACTAGAGAGCCTCACATGGGAGTAGGGGCAGAGGGGTCTCTAGTGACCCTCTGATGCCATACTTGTGCTGTATATGGCAGTCACCAATTAGTTTCTGACTGAAACAGTTGCCTATGAAAATTTTGTTTTTGTTTTTGTTTTGAGACAGGGTCTCAAGTATCCCAGGTTGGCCTAGAACTTACAGTGTTGCTGAAGATAATTTTGAACTTCTGATCCTCTGCCCCTACCTCCCAAGCAAGGCTTAAAAGCATGTGTCATGCCTGGAGACTACTCTGGGATTATATCTCACCTGATGTTCAATAGAAAGCTTCTGAGTGTATGGTTATTATTGTTGAACTGCAGGGTTTTTTTTCCCCTCTGTTTTTGTGATGATTTTTACATTATGTCTCCAGTAGATGACTTCCTCAGTGACTCAGAGCAGGTTTTATACACTTTGGTTTTTTCTAATTTCAAAAGGAAAGATTAGTATGTGCCATTGCATGTAACAGAATGTCACAGTGAAAAGGAAGCTGAGAAACTGGCTCCTCAGGTCCCTGAGTAAACATCAAGTAATGGGGTAAGCTCTATCCCCCAGCTTCAGTTCCCAACACCCACATGGCAGCTCACAGCCACCAGTAACTGCAGGTCCAGGGGATCCAGTACCCTCTTCTGGCCTCCTGCAACACTAGAAATGCATGTGGTGCACATATACACATCCAGGCAAGACATTCATGCACATAAACTACAAGTCAATCTTTAAAGGGGTGTGAAGCTAGACTGGGGCTGCTGTTAGGGTAGGAAATGGACTCTCACGTCTGCTTGCTTTCTGTATACCAACACTAAAGGTCCTGGGAAAAGTTAGGCTATAATTTGAATAAGGCAAATAAATAACTGAAAAAAAAAACCTTCTCCTATAATTTATACTTTGGTGCTGAAGGTTTAACATATGGGACAAGGACAAATACTACAAGTGTTAGATTTAGGACATTTCACCATTTATCAGCATACAGGGTGTCTTAGTGAGGGTTTCCACTGCTGTGAAGAGTCACCATGGCCAAGGCAACTCTTATAAAGGCAAACATTTAATGTGGCTGGCTTACAGGTCCTGAGGTTTAATCCATTATCATCACGGCAGGAAGCATGGCAGCATCCAGGCAGACATGGTGTTGGAAGAGCCAGAGTTTTACACCTTGTTCTGAAGGCGAGCAGGGGAAGACTGTCTCACTGGCAGCTAGGAGGAGGGTCTCGTGCATAGGGTGGAGCCTGAACCTGAGCCCTCAAAGCCTGCCTATACAGTGACACGCTTCCTCCAAGGCCACACCTCCTACTTTGCCATTTCCCATGAGCCAAGCTTATTTAACTACAACACCGGGGAAGATAAATTTTCAGATAAAACACTCAAGGAAGAAAATTAGGATGAAGAGTAAAATCCAGTTTTTACAGAGAGTTCTGATTTAGTAATAAGTAGGAAATATAAAGCATTTTGTAGGTTATTTTTGTAGAAAATCTCAATGCTATATATTACAAATTTTTAAGTTTTATTTTATTTCTGTGGTTATAATATATGTGTATGAGCATGCATGTGCTGCAACACTTGTGAAGGTCAGAGGACAATTTCATGGAGTCAGTTCTTCTACCTTTATATAGGTTTTAGAGATTGAGCTTAGGTTGTCAAGCTTGCATTGCAAGCACTTTACCAGCTGAACCATCTTATGAGCCTGAATACTATAAATTTTTAATAGGAAAATATTGATCTGTGATATCTTTGCTCTTTACTCTTGATACAGCCTAAAAGCTTATTGTAACATTGCTAAATTAATCAATACTTGGTAAGATGTTCACACTGAACCACTTGTAAGATCACTTTTCCTTTTAGATAAAGAATAATTGAAGCTTTGGTTCTGTGTAGATATAATATACTGTTTATATATCATGCATATACTATACATTATATATAAATCATCTGTAAGCTCTTTGCCTGCATTATATAAAAGCTTAGAACAATGCTTTATTGCCATCGTAGGGAGTTATTTATTTTACAGTTTGCATCTGACACAAGGCTTTCTGTTTGCTAAGTAAGCATTGTACTACTGCACTTAAAAGCCATTTCAGAAAGGCTGTCAAGGGAATATAACATCGAGTAAATGTCTTTAACTGTGTTCTTGTTAGGACTCTATTGAATACTGGAGTTCTTCAAACATAGGAAAAGTTTCAGATTCAAGAGTCTTGCAGGGCTGGAGCGATGGCTCAGCGGTTAAGAGCACTGACTGCTCTTCCAGAGGTCCTGAGTTCAAATCCCAGCAACCACATGGTGGCTCACAACCATCTGTAATGAGATCCGATGCCCTCTTCTGGTGTGTCTGAAGACAGCTACAGTGTACTTATATATAATAAATGAATAAATCTTTAAAAAAAATAAATAAATAAAATCAAGCAGGATAGTATTGTGATTGGGTCTGTAATGTCACTGCTACCCACTTGGTGGTGCTGTTTTGGAGGTTTGTGGGGCCTGACTTGCAGAGGTGGGTCACAGGGCAGAGGCTTTAAGTGTTAGAGCCTGGCCCCCGTTTCCTGTGTTTGCTACTCCTCCTCCTCTTCCTTCTTTTTCTTTTCTGAGCCAGGGTTTCCACACTGTTGTCAGGCTGTTGTGGAACTTACTATGTACCACAGACTAGCCTCTGATTCATGGCAGTCCTCCCACCTCAGCCTTCCGAGTCTTTGGGTTACAGGCATGAGCCACCAGCCCCAGATTGGTCTCTGCACCTGCATGCACATCACAGGCTCCAGCTTCCCGGCAGCCATGTGTTCCTTCGCAGGAAGGAAGTCGTAGACCCAGAAACTGAGCCAGAGCAAATTTTGTCAGTTACAAGAAAAGTAACACAGGTACTTGTAACAATCTCAGAGATATGTCTTATTTCTCATGTTCACCATCCCTACCCAAGTACTTTATATCTTTAAATTTGTTTCCAAAGTCAGTCATCTCTCAATAATTAAGATTATTAATCTGTCACTGTCTTCAAACACACCAGAAGAGGGCATCGGATCCCATTACAGCTGATTGTGAGCCACTGTGTAGTTGCTGGGAATTGAACTTAGAACCTCTGGAAGAGCACTCAGTGCTCTCAATGGCTGAGCTGTCTCTCCAGTCCTAGTTCACTTGTTACAGTAAAGTTATCATGGGATTTAGTGGAATGGTAATAGTATTTTGCTAGGTAAGGGTTCTCTTTTGGCTATTATTTTTTTCTGAGAAAATCAAAAATTTGTGGCAAGTTACTACTTGCTTCCCCACGATATATCAGCTGGAGTAGTAAGGGACAGTCATACTTATTCCTTGAAGAGCTTAGAGTGGTTCAGAGAAGGCAGGGTAAATGAAACATGAGTTGTCATAGTCACTCTAATGTATTTCACTCTGCAGCTAAGGGATTATTGAAAGGTCACAGGTCACCTTTTTAGAAAAGATTTATCTATTTATGTGTATATGTGTGAGCCTGTGTAAGTTTCTATGTATGTACTGCATGTGTGCAGGAAGCCATGGAGGCCAGAAGAGGGTGCTGGTTTTCTCCTTCCACCATGTGGTTTCTGATTTCAAGTTGGTTGTCAGTCTTGGCAGCAAGTGACTTCACCTGCTGAGCCATCTCAGCTCCTCAGTGAGTCTCACTGTTACTGTGTTTCCATTGCCACTCAGCTCCGTGCATTTTCCCACTTTTCCCCAGGCTCGTTCTACCTTGTAGTTCTTGCTGTGGTTTAGTATGGTTTCAGTCTTGGCTCACAAAGGTTCCTGTGTTAGGAGTTTGGAACTTTTAAAAGGTAGGTGTACTAGGAGGTTCTACCCTAGAAAAGGAATGTTGTTTTTCCAGAAAAATTCTAAGAGTGAGTTGTTAGGACTGCTGGCCCTGGACTTGTTCTCTGGCTTGGTTTCAGTATGATCTCTCTTATGTGTTCCTGATGTTTGACCCTTAAATCGTGACACTGGTGCTTTGCTTTTGAATCTCTCAGACTGAGCTCTGTGTGTGTGTGTGTGTGTGTGTGTGTGTGTGTGTGTGTGTGTGTGTGTGTGTTTGAGGCAGGGTGTTATGTAGCCCAGTCTAACCTGGAACTATGTAAACTAGAACTAGACTATCCTTGAACTTGTGATGATCCTCTTCTCTCTGCCTCCTGGCATGAGTTGCCGTTCTCAGATAAATAAACTTCTTTATAAAGTTAGTTTGCCTTTGGTGTTTTATTGTAGTGACTAAATGGATTCATGTGATCACATGTTTAATTTTATTTTAAATATTTTTGCCTATTTTTTATCTTGTGTATATGGATGTTTTTCTGCATGAATATAAGTACCACATGCATGCAGTGTCCTCAGAGGCTAGAAGAGGGTATTGGATCCCCTGGAACTGGAGTTGGAGATGGTTGTAGTCTGTCCCATGGCTGCTGGGAGATGAACCCAGGTCCTTTTGCAAGAGCTACAGCTCTTAACAGCCAAGCCTTTGCTCTAGACTCTGTACGTTTATTTTTGTGTTTACAAAATCTCCAGTTTCCCTTCTGTTACTGATTCTTACTCTATAAATGTAGCTTACTGATATAGTCCATGCTGGAATATTTTATCAGGTAAATAGAAAAATATATTTTGTTGTTTGATGGAATGTGCTGTGTCTTTCAGGTCTTGTCTGTTTATGGTGTTTAGAGTCTGTTTCCTTATTGATAAATATTCTGTTTCGATGTTTTATTAAAATATTATTAGGAATAGAGTAATAGCCAGGTGTGGTGCCACATGCCTTTAGTCCTAGCATTCAGGAGGCAGAGGCAAGTGGATCTATGTGAGTTCAAGATCAGCTCATCTACATAGTGAGTTCCAGCACAGCCAGGGCTACATAGTAAAACCTGCCTACCCTTCCCCCACCACCACCTGAAAAAGAATTGAATATTGAAGCCTCCAGCCTTGCTGGAAAACTGCTTCTCCAGTAAGCAGGGCACTGGCTCACATCTGTTATTCTAAGGACTAAAGGCAAAGCAGAAGGATCATCAGAAGGTTGAGGCCAGCTCAGGTTACCTAGCAAGATTATGCAAACCAGAACTATCTAGGAAGACCAATGTCTGAAGGAAAAAAAACAAAACAAAACAAAACAAACAGCATGAAACTATTTCTTCCTTCAAATATGTCAGCAGTATGGTTTTTTTTTTTTTTTTTACTTATCTTTAGTACAAGTTTATCTTAGAGTCTTTTTATCTGCTGTAAATGTAGGTATTATATCTTTCATTTGATTACTTTGTATAGTATATACTTTTCTATCTTCTAATTGCAGTGTGTATTTTTACTTCAAAGGTGCCTCTTGTGGACATTATAGGAAGGTTATAGCTACTTGTTTATTCTGTCAGCATGTAAAATTTGGAACTTTTAATACTTATATTTTATGTAATTTTTTTCTTGGGTATATTAGTTCCTTGTTCCATTTCTTCTTCAGTACCTTTCTAATATTAAATAGATCCCCCCCCCCCGACATTTCAATTTCTTTGTCATTTCTTTTACAGGTTTCTTTGAGAATTCTGTAATTCTGATAGCTTTGCCTTTGTGACTTTCAGGGTTTCTTTGTTTTCCATACTTAATATTTTAACTGTTAGCTAAATAGCATATGGTGAGGGGTGTGGGGAGGTCTTACCTGGTGCCCTGAATGTATCCTGACTCTGAGTTGTCTTGTCTTTGCCTGAACTTGAAAAGTGTTTTGCTATGGTTTTATTGAGCATACCTCTTGTCCTTTAGCTTAAAGCTACTGTCCTCAATGGCTCATAATTTTGTTCTTTTAATAGAGTCCCATAGATCATACTTTGTCTTTTAAAGGAGAAGTTGGCATTTTTAGTCATATAAAAATCTCAATAACCAACTATGTAAAAATGAAGGAATATCCTCTTATCCTTACTTCAACAGAGTTGAAGCAACCAAACCAAACAAACAACTGGGGCTGGAGCACACATGCTCTTACAGAGGTCTGGGTTCAGGTCCAGCACCCACACGGCAGCTCACACCAACCACCTTTAACTCCAGTTACAGTTACAGTCCTGGGAATCTGAAGCCCTCTTCTCCTGTCTTCTTTGGCACCAGGCACACACATGGGTCAAACGCATTCATTCAGGCAGAACATTCACATGCGGTAGATGAGGTAAATGAAAAGCTGGTCATGGGGGTTGGGGATTTAGCTCAGTGGGCCCTGGGTTCAGTCCTCAGCTCCGGGGAAAAAAAACAAAAGCTGGTCATGGTGGTGCACACCTGGCAAGCACATCTATACAGGTTTGATTCCAGCTTGGTCTGCATAATGAATTCCTGCATAGCCAGGGATGTGTAGAGAGACATTGTCTCAACAAACAAACACACAAGTGGGAGAGTTTGTCTCAGATCTTTAAAAAAATAAATAAATCACAGCCCAATAGCACATACACCCATACACAGTGAATGCAAATTTTATTTTATTTTATTTTATTTTATTTTTTTTTTTTTTGAGACAGGGTTTCTGTGTGGTCCTGGGTGTTCTGGAGCTTACTCTGTAAATTAAGCTCAAACATAAGAGTATGAACAAAGCATTTTAGAATAACCACAGCAATTTGGCAGCTCATATTATAAGAAACATTTTTGTCAGACTTCAGGAAATCTTTAATTTTTATGAAAGCAAGTTGGATAGTTTTTCACATGGGAGTTAAAGCATGTTTATTAAAAAAGAACCTAGTAGTCGGGCTAGTGAGTAAAGGCTCTTGTCATTAAGCCTGATGATTTAAGCTCAAATCTTAGGATCCACATGATAGAAAGAAAACAGACTTTCATAAGTTGTCCTCTGATCTTCACAACTGCACACTTGCACATATACAGAGTACATTTTAAAAATGATAATGTAAAAAAGAACCTATTAATAAAGCCAGGTTTAAAAGTATATAAAATCCTGAAACTGGACAGGAGTGACTAACCTGTGTAGTGGAGGTGCTGGCACAGGCTTGGGAGTAACATGGAGGAGGGCTATTGATGCTTGCTTGTGATCCTGTCTCTATCAGTGCTGTGACCCTTTATTTAGTACAGTTCCTAGTGTTGTGATCCTTTACCATAAAATTGTTTCCTTGTTAACTTCATATCTGTAATTATGAATTGGAATGTAAATGTCTGATATGCAGGAAGTCTGATCTGCAACCCACAACAGGGTTGAGAATTGCTGATCCAGCTTGTCTTCCAGGCTTGATATTTTGCCTTTTCCTTGATCCATTTTGTTGGTGAGGCTTTGTACTATTTCAAATTTGAATTAGTGATCTTTTCACTTCTCAAGTTTCAATTTGTTTTTATATTAGCAGTATTCTTTGCATTGAAGTTTTGCAGTTCTCTAGTGACTCTGCTGGCTGGGAATATATTCAGTAAATAAGTCCTCAGTTTATATGCACAGGGGACAGGGCATACCTCCACCACCACTCTGAGAGAAAATTAACTACAGAAATGGATTTGGGCCTACTGAACAAATACTGTTACAGTGAAAAACAGTCACCTTACCGGCGGTAACTGATGGAGTGTAAAATCTGTGTGCTATAGACTACTGATGTGAACTACTAAGTTCAGAATGGAAGGGATGGAGTCGGAATGAGAATAGATACTGCTTTATCATCTGAGAGGGAGACATTGTAAAGGGAAGTAGATGGGAGCAGTAGGAGTGGTGTTAGAATGCACAGAACTAACAGGTAAACTATGGACTGTTCCAATTAAAACTCAAAGTAGAGGAAAGGGGGAGGAATGGCAGAAAGGAAAGGGAGGGAAAGGACAGGGCCTGCAGAGAGCAAGGATAGTAGAGTACATAGCAGCCTGGGCACAGAAACAAAATGCTTAGAAAACTTAAACAACATGGAAAGGAAGCCAAAAAACCACATGGAGACATTCGTGCAGGGTTGAAGGTTTTAAAACATTTCAAAAATAATAGTAGATAAAGGCATATCATAACATTAATCTGTAGTTCTTTCTTGGTGGGATGGGCTTTAACTCCTCCCTGTGATGCTTTATGCAGGGAACTGTGCTGGTGGGGGAGCATTTGCAGTCCCAGTTCAAGCTTAAACTCTATTTGTGGATGCAATAGTGACCCGGATTGAGTTCGTGCTCAGTCACCAGTAGATGTCAGCCCTTTTTTGCATTTTCTCCATCCCTCAGCATGGCTTCTTGTTGGGGGCGGTGTGTGTGTGTGTGTGTGTGTGTGTGTGTGTGTGTGTGTTCGTTCAGGATTTCCCACCTTTTATTATTCAACATGTATTTGATGGTTACACTTCTCCTGCCTTGCTAAAGTGCTGTTTGGAACACATCAGTGTTCCAGTGGAAGACTACCTTCTTGGCTAGTCATGTTGGGCTATTGTTTACCTTCTGGGCTGGACATGTTTATCTTGCTGGGGCTCACTGCTTCTCTGTCTTCACATAGTTAAAAATTACATGTGGTAATTGGGTAGTTCTGGCACACCAGAAACCAGTGAGTTTTCCATTCTTTTTCTCTCATTTGCTTTGTTTTGTTTTTTCTTTTCTTTTTATTTATTTTTTATTGGATATTTTTTATTTACATTTCAAATGTTATTCTCTTATCTGGTTTCCCGTCCATAAACCCCCTATCCCATTCCCCTCCCCTTCTTCTATAAAGGTGTTCCCCCTCCCCAACTACCCCCCTTTCCCACCTTCCACCCTGACATTCCCCTACACTGGGGGTCAAGCCTTGGCAGGACCAAGGGTTTCCCCTCTCATTGGTGCCCAAAAAGGCCATCTTCTGCTACATATGCAGCTGGAACCATGGGTCTATCCATGTGTATTCTTTGGATGGTGGTTTAGTCCCTGGGAGCTCTGGTTGGTTGGTATTGTTGTTCTTATGGGGTGGCAAGCCCCTTCAGCTCCTTCAATCCTTTCTGTAATTCCTCCAATGGGGACCCCGTTCTCAGTTAAATGGCTTGCTACTAGCATTTGCCTCTATATTTGTCATGCTCTGGCAGAGCCTTTCAGGAGACAGCTATATCAGGCTCTTGTCAGCATGTACTTCTTGGCTTCATCAATATTGTCTAATTTTGGTGGCGATAGATAGATAGATAGATAGATAGATAGATAGATAGATAGATAGATAGATAGATAGATAGAGATAGGCTGGATCCCCAGGTGAGGCAGGCTCTGAATGACTTTTCTTCAGTCTCTGCTCCAAACATTGTCTCCATATCCCCCTCCTATGAATATTTTTGTTCCCCTTTTAAGGAGAACTAAAGCTTCCTCTCTTTGGTCTTCCTTCTTGAGCTTCATGTGGTCTGTGGATTGTATCTTGGGTAATTCGAGCTTTTGGGTTAATATCCACTTATCAGTGAATGCATACCATGTGTGTTCTTTTGTGATTGGGTTACATCACTCAGGATGATATTTTCCAGTTCCATCCATTTGCCTATGAATTTCATGATGTCATTGTTTTTAATAGCTCAGTAGTACTCCATTGTGTAGATGTACCACATTTTCTGTATCCATTCCACTGTTCAAGGGTATCTGTGTTCTTTCCAGCTTCTGGCTATTATAAATAAGACTGCTATGAACATAGTGGAGCATGTGTCCTTGTTATATGTTGGAGCATCTTTTGGGTATATGCCCAGGAGTGGTATAACTGGGTTCTCAGGTAGTATTATGTCTAATTTTCTGAGGAACCTCCAGACTGATTTCCAGAATGTTTGTACCAGCCTGCAATCTCACCAACAATGGAGGAGTGTTCCTTTTTCTCCACATCCTCACCAGCATCTGTCGTCGCCTGAGTTTTTGATCTTAGCCAATCTGACTGGCGTGAGGTGGACTCTCAGGGTTGTTTTGATTTGCATTTCCCTGATGATTAAGGATGTTGAACAATTCTTTATGTACTTCTCAGACATTTGATATTCCTCAGCTGAGACTTCTTTGTTTAGCTCTGTACCCCATTTTTAATAGGGTTATTTGGCTCTCTGGAGTCTTAACTTCTTGAGTTCTTTGTATAGATTGGATATTAGCCAATCTTTGCCTTATAGAAGCTTTGCAGTTTTATAAAGTCCTATTTGTCGATTCTTGCTCTTAGACCATAAGCTATTGGTGTTTTGTTAAGGAAATTTTTCCCAGTGCCCATGTAATCAAGACTCTTCCCCACTTTTTCTTCTATTAGTTTGAGTTTTTCTGGTTTTATGTGGAGGTCCTTGATCCACTTGGACTTAAGCTTTGTACAAGGCATTAAGAATGGATCAATTTGCATTCTTCTACATGCTGGCCTCCAGTTGAACCAGCACCATTTGTTGAAAATGCTCTCTTTTTTCCACTGGATGATTTTAGCTCCTTTGTTAAAGATCAAGTGACCATAGGTGTGTGGGTTCATTTCTGGGTCTTGAGTTCTATTTCACTGATCTATCTACCTATCTCTGTACCAATACCATACAGTTTTAATCGCTATTGCTCTGTAATACCGCTTGAGGTCAGGGATGGTGATTCTCCCCAGAAGTTCTTTTATTGTTGAGGATAGTTTTCACTATCCTGGATTTTTTTTCTTTGTTATTCCAAAGAATTTGCAAATTGCTCTTTCTAACTCTATGAGGAATTGAGTTGGAATTTTTGATGGGGATTGCATTGGATCTGTAGATTGCTTTTGGCAAAATGGCCATTTTTACTATATTAATCCTGCCAATCCATGAGTGTGGGAGGTCTTTCCATCTTCCAAATTCAAGAATTCATCGTCTCTGAAGAAGTCTTTCTTCAGAGACTTGATATTCTTGTCACACATATCTTTCATTTGCTTGGTTAGAGTCACACTGATGTATTTTATGTTATTTGGGACTAATATGAAGGGTGTCATTTCCCTAATTTCTTTCTCAGCCTGTTTATTCTTTGAGTAGAGGAAGGCTACTGATTTGTTTGAGTTAATTTTATACCCAGCCACTTTGCTGAAGTTGTTTATCAGGCTTAGTAGTTCTCTGGTGGAACTTTTGGGGTCACTTAAGTATACTATCATCTGCAAATAGTGATATTTTGACTTCTTCCTTTCCCATTTATGTCCCTTTGACCTCCTTTTGTTATCTGGTCCTCTGGCTAGGACTTCAAGTACTATAAGTAGGGAGAGAGTAGGCAGCCTTGTCTAGTCCCTGATTTTAGTAGGATTGCTTCAAGTTTCTCTACATTTAGTTTGATGTTGGCTACTGGTTTGCCATATAGTGCTTTTACTATGTTTAGGTATGGGCCTTGAATTCCTGCTCTTTCCAAGACTTTATTTTTTTCAAGACAGCATTTCTCTATGTGGCCCTGGCTGTACTGGAACTTGCTCTATAGACCAGGCTGGCTTCAAACTCAGAAATCTGCCTGCCTCAGCATTCTGAGTGCTGGGATTAAAGGCATACGTCACCACTGCCCAGCTTTCTCTGATTTTTTAAAAGATTTATTCATTTTATCTATGTGAGTACATTGTCACTGTCTTCAGACGCACCAGATCCCATTACAGACGGTTATAAACCACCATGTGGTTGCTGGGATTTGAACTCAGGACCTCTGCAAGAACAGCCAGTGCTCTTAACCTCTGAGCAATCTCTCCAGCCCCTTTCTCTCATTCTTTAGTGAAAGTCTTTAGGTTATTTTGAACTACAACCTTTAAAATTCCAGTAATTTATAAGTCTATCTTAGATCATAATTTGTACTTTCTTTCTTAGCACCAGTCAGAGATAGGGCTTACAACCTTTTCTGATCTTTGTTGAATGTCTGCACTGTCTTGGGTATGTACTCTGTTTGGCCTTTATAGAGTCCCACAGAGAGATTTAGGTTTGCTGGACATCTCATTCCCATCATTAGTTAATTTACGGGGGAAGGGGATGATTTTATTATTTGGAGATAGAATAGATAGAGTCTGGCTGTACAAGCCCAAGCAGGCCTGATATTCAATGTCATCCTGTCTCGGACAGTTGAGCACAAGGATTACAGATGTATGCCACCATGCCTGGCAACCTGCCTTTTATTTGACCTAAATGCTTCATGTCTCCAGCAGGTGTAGTGTTAAACACTGCTGCCTTTCTGCTTTCAAACCCAAGACTTCACACATGTGAGGCGTCTACTGCTGAGCTGTGCCTGCAGCTTCTGCTTATGTTTGACATGTCTCCAGAGAAAAAAGCTGCTCACACAAGAGAGATCTCAGGAAAGACCCTAAAGAAACTTCATAACTAACTGGTGTTTTTCACAGAACTTCCAGATAAACTAAATCATGACAATTCACTGCAAGTAGGGCCTAGAAAGAAGTCGTCTTCTGAGTCACACCTGTTACTGCAGTCCCCGTGCACCGAGAGAAAGCAGAGTCAAGAGCATAAGCTCCAGCGCCCACTGATTCTGCTGCTCTTATAAGAAAGAATAAATGTATTGGTGGAGGTCTCTAGCTAGTCTCCACAGTACTGAAGAAGTTTATTCTGACAGCTTTCACAGTGCCTTCATTGCAGTCTGGACCAGGGGATTTTTGGAAGTCTTTTGTCTTCCTTATGATATCAGTTATGCTCTAAGGAGATTTAGATACTGACTATTTATATATTTTTGTTTTATGATTGTGCGTGTTGGTCTTCCAGCATATTATGTAGGGTGCGGTGCCTATGGAGACCAGAAGAAGGTGGCATATCCCCTGGAACTGGAGTTATAGGCAACTTGGCAGTTGTAAGCTGCAAGTGGTTGCAGGGAACCAAACCATACTCCTTCTCAAGAGAAATCAGTGCTTTTGCGTTAATGAAGTATTTATTCTAGCTAGCCATGTAAAAGACACAAGGACCTGGTGTTTTATTTACAAGCTGTAAGCCAACTTACTTGGTCAGATTCTCTGCTATTCTCACCTATATTCAGACCATATATCCCTTGTTAGCTGTAGTTTGAGTCCCGCTCAGGCTGCTTCCGCTCCATTAGCCTGTCCTCAGGGTGTACTTCAACTGGCTATGTGTTCATGAACCATCCTGCCTGACTGCGGCCTTCTCG
Source organism: Rattus norvegicus (assembly GCF_021556685.1). Lineage (NCBI taxonomy): Eukaryota > Metazoa > Chordata > Mammalia > Rodentia > Muridae > Rattus > Rattus norvegicus. Next base: position 23,057,919 of record NC_141543.1, read on the forward strand.
CTCTGTCTTCTCTCCTCCTCCCCCAGGGTCTCTCTCCAGATCCCCTCACTTGATTCTCAAGTCTCACCTTTCTCTCTCTATTGCCCAATCACAGGTTCTAGCCTTTTATTAACCAATAGCTTTAAACTGGGAAGCAAGGTTTACACAAGTGAGGATGCACTTGTCTGGACAGCAATCAGATCTTGGGGTTCAGAACTTAGCATTTGTTTATATAGCAACAGACCAACCCCCAACATTTCCCCTATTTTGTAGAAATAAAAAAGGCTCTTTTTCTTACAATAATAAACTATATATGTAAGAGTAATTATTGAAAATTATTAGGTAAAATTTGCATTCACAGAGTCCAGTCCATATGTATTTGGCAATTTTGGAGAAAGTATTCTATTATCTATCCTATCTTAGTGAGATGAGAGTTCTGTATTTAAATCATTTTCATCATGACTTGTAATACTAATCTAATTCTAGACCTAAAAACATTTTTTTCAAGTCCTAAACAATGTAAGTGTAAGACTGTATCTAGTCATCAACCCTATCAGAGACTTAAGGAATAAATATTATCTGAGTATGCAAGAAATATGGGCAAGCAGCTTCCAAAACTTTAGAAATGACAGAGAAAGTTGGCTGCCTGAATAGTTCCCCAGAATTTTTCTATAACCTTGGAGCTTCTATCTTTAGCCTCTGGCACAGAGCATCTGACAGACTCCAGTGTGAAGCAGGAATTAGGAAGGACTAGCCAACCTGGTCCTGCAGAGCTTGGGATTCCACTTCTCTGCAGCCAGGTTTGTCCATTCTGGACAGCATTTTGTCTGTAGTTGAAGAAAGGGCAGTTTTGCCTAGTGGCAACTTGCCAGATTTGAAGCAAACTCCATAAGTTCTGATGCTCATCATCTTCTTTGAAGTAGAAATGGGAGTGCTCTCAGGAGCTGACATGTCTCATAGTTTAAAAAAAAATCTTTAAAATAATAAAATATCCTCAAATGCCATATTCTGTAAATCTCTGAAGTTTTTGGAGACTATCTATCCATAGCATATCTGAATTGGCAAACTTTGCTTGTCTTTAGCCTTTTACTATTTGTTTAACCTCAGAAGCACATTTTATGATAAATCTAGTCTAGTGTTTAACATGATTGTGAATTTGATTGACTGTTAATTCATATTACTTAGTTGTCCTAAACAGTAAAGGCTTTAAAAGGGACTAGAACTTCACATTGCACCTTCAAAGGTATGCATAGGGCCCATACCTTATGCAAGAGTTGAAACATAATATACACTATGTCCTAACAAAAATAACCAAATATCCAAAAATCCATACCAGTGTATCCAAATATAACTTCAATTTTGCATCAGTATGCAAAGATTCATACCAGTGTAAGATTATGGACTGTAAAATGCTTTTTGGTTTAAAATAGGTTCAATAATCTATTCCTTTTTTCCTATTATTCTTATTTTATTCTATATTCCCCCCTTTCAGTACCTCTCCCCCCAACATAAGAAAGGATAGAGAAAAGAAGAAGAAAAATCCTTGAATCTTACCTCCTAGATCTTGTTTTTTCACTGATTAAGACCATGTAACAATTTGCAGCCAGCCCTCTAAGTGACAAGAAGCATAAGCCATTGGAAGACCAAAAAACCATCCACTCTGTCTCTTGGGGTTCAGAATTTAGCATTTGTATATGTAGCAACAGACCAATCCCCAAACACTTTTGACTGCCTAACCAGCTCTGTATCATCTAGATGATTTAAAACATCATGTATATGTGTTTCCATCATTAACTCATTAACTGTTTACTGTATTCTATACTCATTTGTGGAGTCAGACATCTGTTATTTTCCTCAGCCTTCATGGCTTAGTGTTTGTAGTGGTGCAGATTTATGGTACTAAGTCCTCACAACCTCTGTGTGAGTGGCAAGGTTTTAGTTTGTCTTTGAGTCTGTGTTTGTTAGGCATTATCTATAGTTGTCTTATAGCATATTAGGTTTGTGCTATAATGCTGGCCTTAGAATTTAAGTTGGGAAGGTTTCTTGGCTCGTTTTCTGATGGTGATTATGAAGGAATGGCATAATTTCTTTCTTACAAAGAGATAAAGTCTTCATAGAAATAGGTACAATTGTATATTTGTATGTCTATAAATATTTACCTGTGTATTAATAATCTAAGCTCGATGTGATAGCTCATTCAGGCCTGTACTCCGAGCACTCGAGAGACTAATACAGAAGGATTGCCTTGATTAAAACTAGCCTAGGCTTCACAGTGAGTTCTAGGACAAATCTATCTCAAAGAAGGAAAAAAATCAAGAAAGGACTGTCAAGATGGTTTAATTATTAAAGTGCTTCTGTGTAAGCACTAGGGCCTGTGTTCACGTTCCCAGCACCCATGTAAAAAAGCCAGGCATGCAGTTCACATCTGGAATCAATCCCCTTACACTGGATGCATGCTTGCATGCTGGGAGGCCAGAAGAGGGCATTAGATCCCTTTGGTGGGGGTTGATTGATTGCATGGTGTCCTAGCTGGCTGTTTCTTGCTATGACAAAACAATGACCAACTTGGGGAAGAAAGGGCAGTCCCCTCAGTGCACTTTCCAGTAGACCCCATCTGTTAAAGAGCCCATCACCTCTTTTTTTTTTTTTTTTTTTTTTTTTGGGTTCTTTTTTTCGGAGCTGGGGACCGAACCCAGGGCCTTGCGCTTCCTAGGTAAGCGCTCTACCACTGAGCTAAATCCCTAGCCCCCCATCACCTCTTTAATATCCCACCACAGAGACGTTGGCTGATCGACCACCACGGCTTACACTGGCCTGAAGGTTTTCTTTGTTAATAGCAAAAGGAGAAAATTCATTCCTATTTTTTCATATAATTTGGTTTTAGCTACTCATCCTTTGTTTCTAAATCCTTCAGTTTCTCTGCTGTAATTGTCTATCAGTTGTTAGAGTGTCCCTTAACATTTTAAAATTGTTTTCTTTTGCATCTCTTCTGGCAAAAATTATCCTAGTTTCCCTTCATTTTGTTGTCCAACCTGGGACACAGTTTTATTGGGTACAGAATTTGAGTTTGGCAATTTAATACTCAGCTGTTAAACACTGTCTTACCTTCTAACTTTTCTAAACAAAGTCCATGTTACTTGAATTGTCATTCTGTACATGACTTTGTTGTAATTGCTTCAAGATTTCTTCTACTTTGATTTTCAGTAGTTTGACTATGGTGTGTGTGTTTGTGATTTTTTTTTTAATTTTTATTTATTTTATGTGTATAAGTGTTGCATGCATATGTGTGTCTGTGCACCAACCACACACATGCTTAATGCTCACAGAGGCCAGAAGAGGGTATTGGATTTCCTAGGAAAGCCATTCTATATGGTTGCGAGGCAACATGGAGTGCTCTGAAGAGCAGTGGTTTCACTCTTTGCTGCTCAGTATCTCCCCAGCACTACTTATGATTTATAGTTTTCCCTTTGAGCTTCACTGAGCTTTTTGAAACTAGATGTGTCTCACACAAGGGAGGTCGCAGTTGTCATACTCTACATACCTCTTTTAAATACCAACGTCATCTTTTCTTGTCTGAATTTCCAGTGCTATACATATAGGACTCCTCCATCCCTTGTGCTGTGCCTCAGATCTAGGGCCTTATGCGTATTAAAAGCACTTTCTACTGCTAAACTACAATCCCAGGCCTCAGATTTCAGGGTTTTGTTTTTGTTTTTATTTTTAATGTTTTGTGGGAATTGTTTTTCTAAAATATTTAGAACTTTGTGTATATGTATCAAGTGACAGTGGACTTTGTTTAGAAACCAGAGGTTAGAAGATAAGACCATGTTAAATGGCTAAGGATCAAACTGTCAGTCTCATTCTGTATCCATGCATGTGGATCATGCACATGAGAGAACAGCATTATGGGACTCGTTCTCTCTGCCCATTTTCACATAGGTTCTGGGGGTCAAATGCAGATTAGGCTTGGCAGCAAGTGATTTTACTTGGTTAGCCATCTTGATGGTCCCTCTATCAATCCCCACCCTTACCCCCTTGTCAGAATCTCACTCTATAGCCCTGGCTATCCTGGAACTCAGTGTGTAGACTAGGGCTGGCTTCATATTACCTCACAGAGCTTCACCAGTGTGCCTGCTTCCAGAGTGCTGTGATTTAAGGTGTACACCACCATCCCAGCCACCCACCAGCATTTCTTGTTCCTCTTTCCCTTTAAACCTCCTCTTCTCTAACAGTCTGTTTTCTACTTTGTGATAATTTAAATATGCATACTATATGCTAACATGTTTTAAAACAATAAGCAAAAGATATAAATGAAAACAATGAGGTGTTTGAATAGTTCTTAACTAGAAATAGATTCAGAATTTAAAAATAACTAAGGTATACTTTATGAAGATTGTGAGAAGCACCTATCTCTCTCTCTCCCTCTCTCTCTCTCTCTCTCTCTCTCTCTCTCTCTCTCATGCACACGCACACACACAGTGATTCTGATGCATGTTGATAGGCAAGTTCTGAACATAAAGACCCACAAGTCTTAGAAGCTCATAAGCTTACCTTGCCTATATAGTACTGGGGGGGAATAAAAACCAAGTTTTCTCAAAGTGGACCTGGACAGCTGCAGCTGTGGACATCTGTAAATTTTGGGTAAACTGAGGTGTTTCCCTCTGAGCAAAACTGCTCCAGACAAGCGTGAGCATCTCAAGGAAGTTTTTTATTTCAGTGTGCCCATCCTTGTTGGAACTGATGTTCTGAACAAGGTCACAGATGCAATGATATGTGATTGATGCCTGTGTTCACGTGAGAGCTGAGTATCCCCTCCCCCACAAGAATCTCCAGATTCACCCAGTGAGATGACCTCAAACAGTGAGGCTGCTGTGTCTGATCCAAAAAATAATCCAGATTAGTTGGTTTTGATAGGTGTCTTTCTTACTTTCCCTAGCTTGACCCTGTCCTCTTGCATTGGTTCTATGGCTGGGTCCTCCAACCAGGACTTGTGTCTGCTGGGCTGTTCACTAGCTGTGACCTTAGCATCCACCATGGCAGATTCAGAGGCAGTAGACTCCACAGTGGTTGCACACTCAAAAACGGTGTGGTCAAATCAGTTTTCTCCTCTTAAATACCAAAGAGGTCTGAGAAATGAGCAGATAACTTTCCCGGGGGCTCTAAGCTTAATTACTCTTCCTTGCTAACTCTTTGCCTTAGTGTGTGGGTTGCCTTGTTGGCTTGCTACTCCATGGTCAGTGCTGACCCCAGTTTGATGCAGGCTCTTCTATTACTGACAGACAGTAACTGGGAGCAGAAAAGATGGTTAATGCCTTGTAGTGTGGCAGAATGCATAGCTGGGATCAGGGGTTGCAGCTTGTATTTCACTACAACTGCTTTGTCATCACCTCAGGCTCAAAGCAAGTCTTCTCATAGTGTTGACCTGGAAGCTCTCCAGAACCAGGAGATTACTCCACAGGATGTCTACAACCTTCCTGCTCTCCTCCTGAGTGTGTTGTGGTAACTCTCAGACATCAGAGTCTGTTTTGAGGCCAAGGTCAAAGACTTCCTGATCACCAGGGAACACATCTGCCAGGGCTGACTTCCAGTCAAGGGGATGCTGCAGGGGATTTCTGACCTTGTTGTCTGGGGAGAGATGAAAAGGCAAAGAGACAGAGAATGGTGGCAGGGAAGAGAATCAGTTGAGTGCTGCACAGGTTGTCTGGTGGACATTTTTCCGTCATCTGTTTATCCTCTTCTCATTTTATACCTCATGGTACAAACAGTGTTATGCCAGTCTAGTTTAGCTAAAAGCTTCAGGTCAGTCCTATCAGGTACCTCATCATAAAACACAGGACTTTCTTAATAGCCAGAAGAAGCAAGCAAAATACATCTTGAAGAAGTCTTATATTTTCTTTACTCTCAGTGATACTTAAGCATCTCTCACCACATTGCCTGCATGATGTCCTTAAGATAGAACTCTGGTGTAGAAGGGCAAAAAGAACCCTCAAGATTTCTTTTGTTTGTTTATTTTTGGTTTTGGTTTTTCAAGACAGGGTTTCTCTGAGTAACTCAGGCTGTCCTGGAACTTGCTGTGTAGACCAAGCTAGTCTGAAACTCAAAGATGAACCCCCGAGATTTCTATCTAAGCCTTGCCTCCAGTCACTGTTGAACAGATATGCCTGCTCTAACAACTGGAGGCCGTCCTTACAGAATATAAAATTAAGTAATCCCACCTCAAGAGATGGCTCAGCAGTTAAGAACACTGGCTGCTCTTCCAGAGGTCCTGAGTTCAATTCCCAGCAACCCCATGATCTGTAATGGGATCTGATGCCCTCTTCTGGCAACAGGTGTATATGCATGTACTGTATGAGATAGAGCACCCATACAGTAATAATTAATTAATTAATAGGTAATCCAACTAACTGTGTAGATATTCAGACACTGATCTCTGTGCTATCACAAGTCAAGACGCGGTTGATGTTTGGCAGCTGTGCTAGGTGTTTCCCTGGCCTCATACAAAAGTTTGAAGATAGCCTTTGTGTTTTACCCTGACATTAACTTGTCAGGTAGGAATGGGATAGGGTGGTGTGTCCCTGTGTAATTGTCCTGGGCACTAAGAATTCTTTCAACTGCACTTCTTTATTGGAGAACATCCAGATAAGTCCTCCTGCCTTCTACAAGGCAGTTTTGTCTTAGGTATTATAGTTTTCATTTCTAGATTTATTTGATTATCTGTTGAAATAGGGTCTCACTATGCAGCTCTGACTTGGAGATTTCCTCGCCTCTGCCTCCTAAGTGCTAGGATTTAAGGCATTTACTACCATATCTGGCCGCATTTCCAGACTTTATATGTTTGTTGAGGTAGTTTGTTTCTCCACTAAGAACTTCTTTTTGTGATAAGCCTGATGGTATGCACTAGCATTCCTAGTACTCAGAAGGTCGGTGCAGGAGGATGGTGGGTTCAGGGAGAGTCTGACCTTTATGTCTCAAAAACGCAAAGAAAGAAGAAAGAAGAGCTTTTTATTTCAGTTTGTTTTTAGTCTCATGAAGCATGACTATAAGTTTTAAACTCTTTGATCATTTCAACATCTGGATCTTCTCAGAACTTTCCATTTGTTTATCATCTTTTCTCTTGAAAATTGGTCACATATTTCTTTTGTATTGAGTAATGCTGGATTGTTTCCTGGACATCTTGAACATTTGAGAGTCTAGGTCTTTATTAAATTTCCTGAAGAATATCAGTTTGCTTTGCTTTGTTTCATAGTTTTAGCCCTTAGTCTGGTCGCTGCAGACTCAGCTCCTTCTGTGTTAGTCGGTCTGATGTCCATCTGCTTTTCAAAGCCTTTGTTGGGCTTAATGGCAGCACCAGCCTGGTACCTGCTAGTGTGTTTATATCAGAGCCATAAGTTGCTGCTTTATGGCCAGTGCATGTGCACATCAGAGGTGAATTGGAGGTTTGGCTTAGCTCAGACACAGAGTTTAGGTTATTCTCCAGCTGTTTGTACTGTGGGGTACTGTCATCCATCTATCCATCCATCTCCCCATTCCCAAAGGCCATTGTAATCTACCTTTAAAGTGGAAAGAGATTCTTCTTGGTTGTTTCCAGCATTACCCCTACTTCATGTAACCAGTGTTGTCTTTTAGGGTAACATGATGAAAAAAAGTGGCACAAAGGAATGAGAAGAAATAACCTCACTTTATGTTGTATTTTTTTCCTGGTTGCTCTGCCTCAAAACCAGGTTTCCTACTCAGTTTTTGGTGACCACCTTTCCACTTCCCCACTGTCAAGTATGGATGTGGGTGTGGTATGTGCAGATGTGCACTTAACCTAAGCCAGTGTGCAGTATGCATGAGACTAGAGGTTGACGGCAGAATGCTTTCCTTAGTCACTTCATCTTATTAAGATAAGGTCTCTGACTGGGAATGTTGCTCAGTTGGTATAGAGTACTTACCCAGCATGCACAGAGCCCCGGGTTTAGTCCCCAGCACTGCATAAATCAAGCATAGTTGTAGTCCCAGCATTTAGGAGATAGAAGGAGGAGGATCAGAAGTTTGAGTACATACCAAGTTAGAGGTCGGTGTGACTAAATGAGACCTTGCCTCAAAAATAGGAAAGGGATCTCCCACTAAATCTACAGCTCCCCTGTTTCTGCTAAACTGACTGCCAGTGAGCCCCTTGAATCCTTCCGTCTCAGCATCCCAGGAATTAGGGTTACAGAGGCATGCTCCAGACTCTTAAAATGGGTTTTAGGGAATTCAAGTTTTAAGTCCTCACTCTTGTGCTGAGCTCTCTTGCCAGCCCCTCATTTCTGTTTCTAAGAATTCCTTTCCAACTACTCTACCAGAAGTCAGATCTTTCAGTTTAGTACATCTCACTGCATTTCCATACTGACAGTGCCAGATGTCCAACGATAATTTAACAGAAAGAACTGGGAGGAAGCTGGGTGTGCTGGCACACGCCTTTAATCCTGGCACTCTTGGACGTAGAATTGGGTTGATCCCTTGAGTTCTGGGGCATCCTGGTCTACAACACAAGTTACAGGACACCCAAGGGTACAGGGAGAAACTCTGTCTCAAAAAACCAAACCAGCCAAAGAAAAAATAACTGGGAGAAAGAGAAGGTAATCTTGCAGTTTACTAAGTGAAATTAATCACCCTTTGAAGTATTGTTACTGAGTTATTTAGTCTTTGTTCTAAATAAGTTCAACACCATAGAGAGTGTTTACCCATAGTTTCCTTCTGTTGCTGGGCTCTCATTGTCCGGCCTGTTTTACTGCTCATTGAACATAAGAATATGCAGAGATTAGACACTGACCTAAAAGCTATGCATAAGAAGAAACTTGAACTGCATACAGGCTGCCTGGCCTGTTGAAGGCTGAGCTGTTGTGTTAGTGTGTCGTTCTCTCCTCTCCCCTCATTTGCTTTTGTAATACGAGTATTGAGTGCAGTGAGTTTTGTAAATCCTCTTTGAGTTCAGATCTTTTTGCTGAACAATTGTGTCTTTTTTCTTTCTCCCTGCAGTATACTACTATATGTAGTCAAAGGAGACCAAGCTCCCTCAGCAATGGGTTCAGAAATTGCTTTAGCTCATACTTGTGTCAAGTCACCTTAGGTAAATAACTAGTTCACTAAAGTGTGAGCCCGTTCAGCCAAGGTCTTTGCCACTTTATAACAGGGTCACCTTTGTTCCAGTCTAGTAACAGATTCCTTGTTTCTATTTGAGTTGTCAATACAGTAACTTTACTTTCCATGTTTCTGTCACTGTCCTTTTCACGACTATTCTAAACTTTCTCTAGAACTTGAAGAATGTTAGATTTTCCTTTGTCTTTTTTTAAATTTTATTACATTTATTTGTTCTCTCTGTGTGTGGCTCTTGGCTCTCTGTCTCTCTCTGTGACTTAGTGAGTCATGGGTGTGTGGGTATGGGTATATACTTTACACAGCTCATGTGGAGGTCAGATGACAAATTCCAGGAGTCAATCTACCATATGGGCGCCCCCCCCCCCCCGCAGGGATCGAGCAATCACGTTTACCTGCTGAGTTATGTCATCAGCCCCTCTTTCTGCAGAACTGCCTTTAGCAGTCCCTTGTCAGCAATATTGGCTTTTTCTAGCATGTATCTATAAAATCTTTGCGATAGCTTAGAGACCTCTTAAAGCCTTGATCTCCAGGTTGATGTTTGGGAATGATGTTCTAGAACCTGGTGGCAGGACTTTAGGTCTTTCTAGTCCTTGAAAAGGATGGTGGGACCCTGGCACTCTACTTACTCTCCTTGTCTCTTGCTCAGGAAGAGATGATCAGTTAGCATTGGCCATGTGCTTCCACCAATGTGGGTCTGTTCACATACACAAAGGATCTAGGCTGAAACCTCCAAAGTTATGAGCCCAAACATTTCCTTATGATATGTTGATTTTCTTAGGCCTTTAAAAACAGTGGCAGTGCTAGGTCACCCTCTTCCCATCTCTAGTCCTTATGCTCTCGCTGCAGTAGTAGTTACTATCTTTTGGGGTTTTAGTTCAGTTTGGTTTTTTTGAGACAGGGTTTCTCTGTGTATCTCTGGCCATTCTGGAACTCACTTTGTAAAGCAGGCTGGCCTGGAAGTCAGAGATCAACCTGCCTCTGCCTCTTGAATGCAAGATTCCTCACTTCTTTGTTTTTAGGTATTAGTTACAACAGTGCCCTGCTTCTTGTGGCAGTGTCTGTTTTAGTCAGGTCAGGTTGCTGTAACAGAATACTGAGGATTGGGTGACTACTGAAATGTATTTCTTAGAATTCTGGAAGTTGGGATTTCCAATATTGAGGTGGTAACTGATTGATGGTTTGTAAGGTCCCTCTTGGTGCCCACATAACTGCCTTCTATATGTTCTCTCATGGTAGAGTGATATAATAGCTCTCTGTCTCTGTGTCTGTGTCCTCCCTACCCCTTCTTTCCTTTCTCTCTCATATTCTCTGGTTTTTCAAGACAGATTTTCTCTATGTAGCCATGGCTATCCTGGACCTTGCTCTTTAGACCAGGCTGGCTTCAAACTCATAGAGGTCTGCCTGTCTCTGCATCCCAAGTGCTAGGATTAAAGGGGCTGCCACCTCCTGACTCGTCTCTTTCTCTTAACGCCATCTGTGAGAGTCCCATCATCATGAACTCATTCCCTCTGACAGCTCTTTCTCCAATATATCTCAAAGGGATATAAGCAGCTAATAACAATGAGACACTAAAGTGATCACAATGAGTGATTACAGGATCAGAGCTGAGTGCTCTAAGCGTTACATTCATGTCTTATTACCCACAGAGTTTGGGTTTCTACAGTTTTGTATGTGTGTAAAATACTAATGTCTAATACTAATGACATTCTAATGTCACTGAGATGCCATGGCTTTATTTAGCTTTCTTTGGTTTGTGCCTAAAAATAGGTGTTTCTCTAAGAAGCTGTTTCCTTTAAATGGTGGATGTCACTTAGAACTCAGCTCAGAAGCTCAGGTGTTACCTAGCTCTACTAGGTTGTCACTGCAGGCCTTCTGTCAAAGAGATAAAAAGTATTTTTGAACATCTTTATATCATGATTTATATTGATAATTCCAAACCAGAGTTAATGAAGTTTTCTGTTTTTTCTTTTTCTTTCTCCTTAATCTTTGTTTATAATAACATTAGTAAAACAACCTGGTGATGGTGGTGCATGCCTTTAACTCCAGCACCTGGAAGGCAGATGCAGGGGGATCTCTATGAGTTCAAGGCCAATCTGGTCTACATAGTGAGTTCCAGGACAGCTAAGGCCACAACAGTGAAACCCTGTCTCAAAAAACAAAAATAAATAAATAAGGTAAAAAAAAAAAAAACAAAATAAAACACCACCTGTTTCATATTAATTGAGACTCTGAAGCTAGCATTGCTGAGCTATTAGTAGACTAAATGAGACATTTTGTTAGATGCTGTCAAGGTCCTTCCCTTCCTGAGATCTTTGAGATCATAGGTTCCTGCCAGCATTGGAAGGGTGTCAAAATCTGCTGTCTGAATTCTTCACTGTCCTTAGCTCTAAAGTGACAAGTTTTTCCTTCTGTTTTTATGCTTTTGGTGCTCTAGTCAGTAACAGATAGGAGCAGTTTCCTGTCCTGGTTCTCACTGCTTTAAATACTTAAAATTGCTTGAGACAATAATTTGTCTTTTGATCATGATCACTTTAAATAGTCATCCCCACCCCCAGGCATTGTATTAGGGAAGTTGATGTTTTACAGGTTTCTGTCTATTAAAGCAAATACTGCCAGTGTCATATCTTGGTATTTTTATCTTGCCTATGTTTGTGGCCTTTCTTTATCTGATAAGTCCCAAACTTTAAGTCAGGGATTTTCAAAGAAGGGCCAACGCAAGAAAATAATTATGGCCGTGAGTCATTTTTAAGAGATCTGATCTGATCGATCTCTCTCTCTCTCTCTCTCTCTCTCTCTCTCTCTCTCTCTCTCTCTCTCTGTGTGTGTGTGTGTGTGTGTGTGTGTGTGTGTTGGGGGGGGGTTATATGTGGAGGCCACCCTCACATCATTCCTCAGGCTTGGACTTGCCAATTAGGTCAGCTGGACTAGCTGGTAAGCCCCTGCCTCTGTCTTCACCTCTCCAGCACTACACATATAAGGGTATTATATCACTCACAACTTCTTACAGGAGTTCTCCATCAAACAAGGACTTCACTAACTGAGCTATCTTCCCAGCCCCCAAAGATCATTGTTTTGTATAAACAGATTATCTAAATGAATTTGCGTTAAAATGCTTTTAGTTGTATAGTAAATGTATTTAAGGTCATATGCTACTTAGTTCCATTTGAAAAGCAAGATTTTAGTATTAAATCTGTTACAGAATGAGAAAATATTGGTAAAAGTTTACAAGAAAAAGGTCTGGAGAAACAGCTCAGTAGTTTAGAACACTTGCTACTTTTGTAGAGGACCTAGGTTCTGTCCCTTGAGTGTCTGTCTCTACCCAAGCCATTTTCATGTTTTAATGAGAAGGTGGTTTGAATTAATTTGCTAAAAGCTATTTTTCCAATTTATTTAACTAAAGATACATTAAGCAGTAACCCTGATTAAATTTATCATGAGGTTTTTTTAAAAAAACAAAAACAAAAAACTTGTTTTGGTACTCTATTGACCCCAGCATGAAAATTTAAGGTCAAATAGTTCAGTAAAAATTCTGTACTAGAGCTGGAGAGATGGCTGTGTAGTTAAGGGCACCGGCTGTTCTACCAGAGGACTTGAGTTCAATTCTCAGCATCCATATAGGCATTCACAACTGCCTGTAATTTCAGTTTCAGGGGCTCTAACACTCTTCTAGCCTCTGTGGCACTGCTCATACATGATGCACATACATGCAGGCAAAACACTCATTCATGTAAAATTTTTTCTAAAAATTTAAGGCTTATGACTTTTCCAAAATAATAATGTATATGCCACAAAGATTTGATCAGTTTCGTAATGTATGTTCTACACTCAGGTGATATATATATATATATATATATATATATATATATATATATATATATATATATATATGCATGTTTATGGTTCTGAAATCTAGATGGAAATAAGACGGGCCTCTTTCTTGTTTTCAGGGAACATTATTCTGTTTTATTTCTGCAGACGAAATACCATGGAACTTTTGACAATATAGGTTTAAAATACATTCAGAATGATGGTTACCTTAACTAGCATAAAGGTAGCTCTGTGTGTGTGTGTGACTCTTCTTGGGCTTAGAACAAATAAAAGCCACAGAAATAAGGCCATCTCATAGGTAAGGAAAGTATTTCACTTGTAAATTCTGTTTTTATTTATTTTTATTTTAGCTTTCTGTATTCCTTTTTTTATTAACTTGAGTATTTCTTATTTACATTTTGAATGTTTTTTTTTTTATTTTTGTTTGGTTGGATTATGTTTTTTCAAGACAGGTTTTCCCTCTGGATAGCCCTGGCTATCCTAGAACTGGCTCTGCAGACCAGGGTGACCTTAAACTCAGAAATCCATCTGCCTCTGCCTTCCAAGTGCTGGGATTGGAGGTGTGAGTACCACACCCCACACCCCACACCCTGCTAGAGCTTCCTTTTTGTGATGTGAGTCTTGCAATGTTGCTTAGGACACAAATTTGCTATCCTCCTGTCTCAGCCTCCGGAGTAACTGGAATTGTATGTGGGTGCTGCCATACCCAGTTTGAGCTCTTTTTTTTTTTTTTTTTTTTTTTTTTGAGTTGCTCATATTAGGTAGTGAGATCGTAGAGGTTTTGTTGAATCTCTCACAGTGACAAGAGAAACTACAGCAAGTGACATGTTTAGAATATTTAAATATGTGAAAGACTTGAACTGCTCCTGTTGACCTGATCCAAGTAGATGGCACACTGAGTCCGCTTCCTTGTAACCATGCCCTGCTTTTCACTTTCTGCTCAGTAAACTGAGTGTTGAGCATATATACTCATGTAGAGGATAACATATAGGAAATGAAATTTACGTGTGCATTTCACTGTGGTGGAACCAGTGGGTAGATTGTGGTTATTGGACACCTTTTGGAGTGGTGCTTTAGCTTTACTTTCCAGTATTATTTGCTTCCAGGAGAGGGAAGCCGTTACTACAGATTGAATTGTTCACATTTGCATTAAACCTCATAGGTTGACTACATAAGGAGACTTGGATTTTCGTTTCCAGCTCTGTTACTAAATGGATAGGTTCCCTACTCTGTTATACCCAATCTTTTAGAACGTGCCTTTTTTGCATTACAAGTTAGAAGGCCAAAGCATCGTTATGTATCAGTGATGAAGATTTTGTGGGAGAGACTAGTGAGACCTGTTATGTTTGCCCTTGAGAGCAATGGTCAGACTTAGTAAAAAGAATTTATTTTAATTCAGGTGTCAAACCACACACACTTTACCATATTAGTTAGCACTGTCATATAGGAATGTAGCCTGGGAAGGATTGAGATTTCCAGGCACTAGAGTCATTTTATTTGTATTAGGCATAGCCCAGGCCAGTAAGGGCATCATTAACTTTCTGCATACTTTAGAGCCATTTTATATTTTTAAAATAGATATTCTTTGTTCACTTAAGCCTGGAACAATGAGTTTTGATGCATACCTTCTCTGCTTCCCACCTGTGCTGTCATTTACTACCCACCTACTCTTTCCTCATTTTTTATCCTCCCATCAGGGCTTAATTTTCTTTTTACTTCTGTCTATTAAGCTTTCTTACGCCTGGTACTGTATAAACTACAGACCCATGGGTAGGGATGGCTATAAGTCAGTATGACCCATAGAAAAGTGCCTGGGTGCAGGGGCTGTCTGGGACTTGTTCTAACGTGTTACTGTGTAGCATTTTCTAAGGATACCTGTGCCAAAGGGAGTGGCCTTTGTTCTTTTTCTCTTCTTGTATCATTGCTAAAATATGGCATTGCTGTTCTTTTAAAGTCCTCATGTTTTCCAGTACAGAGCTTTCTTCTTTTGGCTTTTTTTGGTTTTTCAAGACAGTTTCTCTGTATAGTTCTGGCTGTCTTAGAACTAGCTCGGTAGAACAGGCTGGGCTCAAACTCAGAGATCCACGGCCTCTGCCTCCCAAGTGCCAGCATTGAAGATGTGTGCCAACTCTTCCCTCCTGGCATTGCTATTCTTAGTTCTTTGTGGTTGAGAGTTTATTCATTGGCCTGTTTGATTTCTGGTTCCGAAAAAAGAAAGAAAAATGAACTTCATCCCTCTGTACCACTTCTTTACAAAGTAGCTCTTGTTTGAGTTTCAGAGGATGATATTCTGTGAGTGGAAGTTGGAGGAAGCGTTCCAGTAGTCTGTATCTTCCCAGTAGTCTGTATCTTCCTGAATTTGGTAGTCTGGTTTGTTTCCCTTGAACACTAAAAAGTAACTTTTTGCCATTTTGGGTTTACTCAGTTCCAATTTCTTGGCTCTATATATCCAAAGATCCTAATATTCAAACTATTTAACACTATTTACTTTTACTCTACTGTGTATCTCTGTTACAGCATTTGCCACTTATATTTTGACCTTGTTAGTTTGATAAAATGCTCTTTTTGGCTGCTGGTGTGCGTGTGCATGTGTGTGTATCTGTCTGTCTGTCTGTCTTAGTGAGCAAAAAAATGGGGATTGTCTAGAAAATCGCCATATTCTTTTTCTGGGGTTGTTCATAGTTACCTGTTGTACACACCTTTTAACCTGAGTGCTACATTCGTTACAGTTAATTTTTTGTTATTGTTTCGTTTTTGAGGCAGCATCTCTCTTTGTAGTTCTTGCTGTCCTAGAACACTGCTATGTAGACCGTAAACCAGGCTGGCCATGAACTCAGAAGAAATTCACCTGCTTGTGTGTATGTATGTTTATGAGGTGGGGTTAATATGTGTGCTTGAGGAGGCCAGAGGTCAGTCTCAGGAACCATCATCTTGTTTGTTATCATAGGTCTCTCATTAGTTTAGAACTCACCAAGTATACTAGGCTAGGTGGCAGTGAACTCCAAGGACTTATTATCTCTACCTCCCCAGATCTGGGATTACAAATGTGCCACCAACACCCAGTCTTTTGTTTAAGTAGGTCATGGGGATTAAATTTGGGTCCTCATGCTTGCAGAGCAAGCGCTTCACCAGTTAAGCAATGTTCCCAACCCACAGTAATTCTCTGTATGTGTGTACACGTGTGTACATGTGAAGACACTGTTGGTGTGTTCCTCAATTACTCTCTACTCTGTGTGTGTGTGTGTGTGTGTGTGTGTGTGTGTGTGTGTGTGTGTGTGTGTGTGTGTGTATTATAGGATCTTTCACTGAATGTGAAGTTTGCCCCTTTGTCCAGACTGGCTGGCCAGTGAGCTACAGAAATCTGCCTGTCTCTGCCTCCTGCTTGTAACCCAGGCATTTTACTACTAAAACATCTCCCTAGCCTCCTGTGATGGATTTATTGATTAATTAATTAATTTTGGGGTTTTTGAGAGAGTTTCTCTATGTAACTCCTGGCTATCCTCTGACTCAGAGATCCACTTGCCTGCCTCCTGAGTGCTGGGATTAAAGGTATGCATCACCACCACTCAGCCTGTAATTATTTTTAATCATCCTTTGGAAGTATATTGATTGGAAAAGAGCTATTGATTTACTGAAAATGACACAGCCTGATACGGGGTCTCATGCCTATAATCCCAGCATTAAAGAGACTAAAACAGAAGGATTGCTGAGTCAGAACCAGCCAGGGCTACAGTGTGAAACCCTCTCTCAAGAAAGAAAAAAAGCAGAAAAGAAACTTGTATATCCAGCTATCTCCATTTGCTTTAGATTGGCAAATAGAATTTCAGACGGAAATCAGCAAATAGGCAAACTTCTAGCAGTAATTATGGTAAAATAATCTGAAACAGAAATGTGACCATGTAACTTTGTATGTGTGTATGTGTGTGTGTGTGTATGTGTGTGTGTGTATGTGTGTATGTGTGTATGTGTGAATAGTGATGTCAGTATTTTCTCTTTTTAGTTGCTCTAGGTCGAAACCAGCCTTTGAAAAAGGAAAAACCAAAATGGAAAAGCGACTATCCCATGACAGACGGCCAACTGCGCAGCAAGAGGGATGAATTCTGGGACACTGCGCCAGCTTTTGAAGGCCGGAAAGAAATCTGGGATGCCTTGAAGGCTGCTGCACATGCCTTTGAAAGCAATGATCATGAACTGGCCCAGGCCATCATTGACGGTGCAAACATAACACTACCACACGGTAGGTTTGCTGTCTTGATGACAGGGGGCACAGTCTGTCTCCAGTAGCAGAGAACCACCTAAAGAGAGACTTCTGTTTTTCTTTTATACATTACTCTTAATTTTTTATTATAGTAAAAAAATAGCTTTTTTTTATATTTTTTGACTGGTGGTAGTTTGTGTCTTGGTTCATTTTATGTTTCTTAATCTCAGAAAGAGAACATTTGCTAAATGGGTATTTTCTACTTTCTGTGTGGCTTAGTTGTCTCTGGAGACAAGCTCCCTTGTCTGCCTGCTTCCCTCTCTTGTAGTGTACATCCCCACCTGGTGGAAGCTGCTGCTACTGCTGCTGCCTTAACTACTTTCCTGTCAGAGCTGGGGAATCTCAGCTTAGGTTTTACCAAGTACAGAGACGTCCTGGATGCTCCTTAGTCGTGCTTTCCCATAAGTTAGCATAAGCAGGCCTATACTTTGAAGTTCATTTTTAAGAATTGATATTTGGAAAAAAAAAGAATTGATATTTGGGTTGGGGGGCATACAGAAGAGATGGCTCAGTGGTTGCTGCTCTAGTAGAGGATCTGGGTTCAGTTCCCAACCATTTGGTGGCTCACAAGTGTCTAAGGGTCCAGGGAAATCTGATTCCCTCTCTAACTTCTACAAGGACTGCATTTATGTGCATGTATATAATACCTACATATAAACGTACATACATACATATACACGTACGTACATGCATACTTAATTAATTACATGTATTAGGCAAACATATAAAAATAAAGTCTTTTTTTTTTTTTTTTTTTTTTTTTTTGGAGCTGAGGACCGAACCCAGGGCCTTGTGCTTGCTAGGCAAGCGCTCTACCACTGAGCTAAATCCCCAACCCCAATAAAATCTTTTTTTAAATGTGCTTTTATTTTCTATGAATGGGTCTTTTTTCATGTGGATGTTGGGAAACAAACACCTGTCCTAGAAGAACAGCAACAACTCTTATCTGCTGAGCCATCTTTTTAGGCCCAACTTCAAAGTTTTTAAGGATTGTTTTCCATGACTCTAACCAGAGCTGTACAAGAAATCTTTCTTGCTTTAGAATGTGACTAAGAATCATCGTAGTGTATGTGTGTCCAGGGACACATAGATGCTAAACTTGTGCACTCACTCTCTTATGGTCTCCTTGATTCAAAAATGAAATGGTTGACTTTATGCTGAGGTTAGGTATTAGTCTTATCTGTGTACTCTTTGTTCTCTTGATTTGTGTATTTGTGTTCTTCCGTTTAGCTTTTCAAGTTAATAGCTTTCTAGGTTGTTTCTTCAGACCTATATGAGGGACAAGCACCTACAGGTACTGTTGTCCTCTGTTCATTATTTTGCCACCATTTTTACCCCAAGGTCTTTTTATTTTATTTGTAGAGGGGCAGGGCTTTAGTAATTTAATCATCTGCAGAGTGTTCTTTGACGCTTTGTCCAGTACAGGATGTTTTACTCTTAAGCCTTGCCAACTTTCCAAATCCCCATTATACTCTAGTTAGTCGTGCCTCTAAGAAGCACTCCTTGTTTAATGACTGTCTGTTATTTATTATGAGCATAGGCTCATATCCCTAGCATTTATTTAATACCCACTTTTCCACACACACGTAAACATGATTGCTTCTATATTGGATTATTTGAGCGCCATTTCAGGATGCCCACTGAGTTTCCATTTTCAAGCTAGTGTTTAAATTCTTTATCTCTTCCATGATTGTAGATTAGGAGATGGTGACATGGTTTTCTATCTGCCCCTTCAGCTATTCCATTAATGTGACAAAGAATGAAGGTTCTGCTTTCACAAAATTGTATTACTCATTTCTTTCTGATGTTTACACCCCTTATTTCTCAAGCGGAATCTATTGTGGTTGTTTTAATCTAGAATCCTGGAACTTTGAATTCCTCATTTTATATGCAATATAGTTACCTGTAGCTAATTAATATACTCCAAATTGTGACTTAATTTAAAAGCTCATGGAGACAGGGATCAACAAGATGGCTGAGCAGTGTTGGCCATCAAGTCTGATGACATGTGGGTTTAATCCCAAGAACCAGCACAGTAGAAGGAAAGAGAACCAACTCCCTCAAGTTGCCCTGTGATGTCCATATGTACACTATAGCATGCACACATACACACAATAACTATTAAATAAATGTAACAAATGTGTTTTTAAATGCTTTTAAAAGTCTATAAAGGTAAAGTATCTGCTTTGTGTATAGCCACACTCTATGCAGATCCTGTAAGTATAGACTCAAGTCTCTATTAAATATTTAAGTCAGATTTCTGCTCATCTACATGAATTGCCAAAAAGTAATGTTGCAGTGCTAGGTATGATGATGCATGCTTTAATCTCAGCATTCAGGAAGCAGAGATAGGTGAATCTCTGAGTTCAAAGCCAGCTTGGTTGGTCTACTTAGCTCGTCTAGTAGAGCCAGGCCTGCGTAAACAGACCCGATCTCAAAAACCCTAGACAACCACAGTAATAATTTTTCCTGGCAGCCCCGTCAACCAGCACATCATGTCTTTAATACTAGAACTTGGAAGGCAGAAGTGACGATCTCTGAGTTTGAGGCCAGCCTGGTCTACAGAGCAAGTTTCAGACAGCCAGGGCTACACAGAGAAACCTCGTATTGAAAAACCAAAGGAAAGAAAAGGAGGGAGGAGGAGAGATTGCATATATTCTGCATAAGCGTAGAAGATCCACGTGATGTCTGAGCACGCCTCTCTCCAGTGAATTATCACAGACTTGTTGGCAACGATGTTTTGTCATTGATATCCTTGAATGTTTCTTTATTTTTCTCTAAAGCTTATCTATTGGTGAGCTCTCTTGGGTGGGGCTGTCAATTAAGCTCTGCCATATATCCCTAATTTGCCATCAGTTACAATTCAGCTGCTTAATTAGATGATTTTACTTAGACCTGCTCGGTGGTAGATTTTTGACATCACTTGTGATTCTACTGTAGTGATTAAAGCTATGTGTGGCTTTAAACAAATCATTTCTGTGACCTTCATTTCTCTTTGTCACATGTGGACCGTGGTGCACATGAGTCTGGTTGGGTGAATCTCTTGGGAGCTGTTTCCCATAGTGCCTGACCTACAGGCACTTACTAAACACTGGAGCTGTTGACTTTGGCTTTCTACACTGGACTCTGGCACTTACAGGTAAATTTCCTGCTCCACTCTTGACCTACAGATTCTGACCTGGCTGCATCTACCTTCCCAAAGCCTCCTGTCTGTAAAGAACCTTTCCCCCATAGTTTTTAAAGCATTTTTAAAAAATTGCCCTAAATTTCTTCAAGAGTTTGTTCCTTTTTTTCTCGAGGTTTAGTATTTTGCCATCATGTAAAAAATTCTAAAACTATGCTTTTGTTTTAATTTAGGTGTAATGGGTGTGTGTATATGTGTGCATCAACTCTCTTATCTGAAAAAGAACCCATTTTATTTAGGAGAAAACTGAAACAAGGAAGATCATATCTTTTGTAGGTTAAAAATCAGAGAATTAGATTCAACTCAAATCTAAAGAGTAACAAAAGTACACCCAGTATACAATTTCAAATCTGTGAATTTATAAAGCTATTATATAAGTCCTCTTCAATGTTTCTTCTATGTTTAATACTTTTAGTACCTTGCATATTTCCTAAAATACTTTAAGCCAATAGACTTTTATTAGTACTTAAGAGAAACAGTACATTTTCTTAATATACAAATGGACAGGAAATGCATATGTATAGATAGGCCTTTCTGTTTTTCTTAGGTGTCTTTGAAGGCCATTAATAAAACAGGCTAGGATGTTGGCCTTGGTGGGGCACACCTTTGGTCCCATCACTCACTAGGTAGAGGCAGGTGAGTCTTTGAGTTCAAGGTAAGCCTGGTCTACAGAGTGAGATCCAGGCCAGCCAAGGGTACAAAATAGAAAGACTCTGTCTCAAATAGAAAAGCAGTCCATGGAGTTCAGTGGTTAAGAGCACTAGCTGCTCATCCAGAGGACTCTGGTTCAGTTCTCAGCACTTGCATGGTGGCTGACAACATCTGTAATTTCAGGTAAGGGAATCCAATACCCTCTTCTGGCATCTGTGGACACTGCACACGAGTGGCACATAGGCATACATATAGGCAACGGATGCAAAAATAAGAATAAATAAACTATTGATTGATTGGCTGATTTTTATTGACTAAGCTTCTCCTCCCTCCTTTCTTCCCAGTCTCAGACTATTACCTCCACTCCCGTTCACTCCTCTTCCCCTTCTCCTCAGAAAAGTTTGAGACAGGTTCTCTCTGGAATTCACAGAGATCCACTTGCCTTCCCCTACCCCTAAAGACACACCCCACCACTGCCTGCCCTTTTCTCCCCACCTCAATCCAGAGGTTCCAAGGTAAAAAGCATTTGGCAAACAAGCCCAAGGACCTGAATGTGGTCCCTGGAGCCCATGTTAAAGATAGATGTAGTCACACATCCAGCCAAAAGTATTCTTTGAACAGTAGAAACAAGACACTCTGCCTTAAAACAATGTGGAAGACAAAAGAACAGACTTCAGAATGTTGTCCTCTGACTATACACATGCTCACAGCATTGTTTTTTTTTTTAATTAAAAATAGAGGAAAAAAAAACTTGAAGAAATGAACAAGGGCCAGATAAGGTGCGTGCCTGTGGTTCTGGCACTTGAGGGTCTATAAAGCAAGAAGATCACTTGTTGAAGGCCAGCCTGGGCTACATAGTCAGAACCTATCTTCAAAACTCTAGGTTGCTTAAAAGTCCTAAGGAATGGAGAGAGGAATAACTATAATACAGATAGTTACTTTTACATAGTTGATTTTCCCTTGACTGTTGTAGTGTTTAAAAATGAAACCATCCTTAGTAAGGAGCCTGATGACTGATTAATCATAAATGACATATCATTTTCTTCTTTCTGTCCTCTAAGAGACAAAGGTGGCTGAGTGTTACAAACTGTGAATGTGTCTGCTCCTCACTGCGGTCATGCTTTTTCTTGAATTAGAGTGATGAAGCCTGAAAATAGCTGTAGTGGGAGGTTGTTCCTGAATCAGGAGGCTTGTCTCCTGCAGAACACCTCCTTTCCCAATTGTTTGGGGGGGTTGTGGGTGAGGGTGGGATGGGGAAGAAACAGGGTTTCTCACATCCCAAGGGAACAGCTGTATCAACTTCCACTACTTATAAGGCCTGCTGGGCTTTCAGTAGACACCGGATGCAAGTGCTTCTGACCTGCTCCTCAGCCCCCTTAAGGAAATGAAACCCTGGAACTAGAGATTAAATGTCCCCTGTAGAAATTCAGCAAAACGTTACACAGTGTTTAATGCTAGTTTGACCATCAGGTGACTTCAATGATAGGTATTTAGGTAAGACAGTTTGACCTCTGTTTGCCAGGAGAGACATTAAGCCTGGCTCCTCTAGTTGCCACAGTCCTGCTGGCTGGTTAGGGGATGACAAATCTGTCATGCCTGGCTAGAGCCCCATCGTGGTCTTTCCAGGGTTTTTAGCAGTGCTACAGTCAGTCCTGAAGACTGCTCCCAAGGGCTGCTGAAAGGGTAGTTGATGGCTTTTTGACATTATTATTCATTTGTAGGGAAATCCATGAAGGCTGAAACTTTATAAAACAGATCCATTTATTATATTGCTGTTTGGGAAATCTTTACAAATTTCTGTATGCAGGTTTGTTTGTTTGGATCCTTTTGAAACAGTCTTAAGTAATCCAGACAGGCCTCAAACACAATGTGAACTGAGGCTGGCCTTTCCTTGTGTTCTTGCCTCTGCTTCCCAAGGACTAGTATTACAGGGGTAAACCACCATGCCTGGCTCTAGTGAAATATATTGAAGCCTAATTGAAAGTAGCCAGAGAAAACACTTAACCAAGGGAACTAGGATATCCAAGCTAATCATCTAGATAAAATATAAATAAAAACACTTTTAGAAAATTGTGGAAGAAATCACAACAGCCTATGAGGCTTCCTAGCTTGGCGAGATGATGCCTTCCTTGGCAGGTACTTATCCTGTTAACTGGTTATCTCTGACAGATGGTACAGTAGGTTTGTGACAAGGGGAAAATCTGCAATGGATATGAGATAATAATGTAAGCAAGCCTGGCTAGAACATTGGAAATAGTGGGGGATTGAGACAAGCTGAGCTTTGGTGCCAGAGGGTCGTGATTGAAACCTTCTGTAAGTTCCTAATGTAGCCAAGACTGAGTATGATTGTACCAAGGGAGTAAATCCCCACAATGGTCAGATTTTGGAAAAGTACCTTTCTCTTATGCATAAACACTCCAGTCTTCTGTGAGAACAGGTATGTATGCGTGTGTGCATGTGTGTAGGCAGAAACCCAAGATCGGTCTGTGTTGGATGCCCACCCGTGGACCCTTCTAGTTTTCTGGATTCTACAGATGCTCTAATTCAAACACACAGCTAAAGATTAGACATTGGGGTCCACATGGGCGTAAGAACATGTGACCTGTGTCTTTCTGGGTGTGAATCTAATATTTTTCAGTTTCATAAATTTACCTACACATTTCATGATTTTATCTTCCTTTGCAGTTTATAGGTACCATGGCTTCATTATCCGTTCATCAACTGATGGACATCTAAGCTGACTCCATGTCCCAGCTCTTGAGAACAGAGCATTGATGAACAAGGACAAGCACTTGTATCTCTGTAGTCGGCAGCAGGCTCCTTTGGGTATATAGACCAGGAATGGTCTAACCGGGCCATACAGTAGGTCTGTTTATAGTTTCTGCAAACCACCGTACTGATTTGCATAGTCAGCCCAGCCTTTTACACGGATTCTGGCCATCAAAACTCAGGTACTCGTGCTTGTGAAGCAGGTACACCATCAACTGAGCCGACTCCCCAGTCCTCACTGGGTTTCCTTAAGCAAACCTTTCCATCTTCCATTGCTCTGTTTTCATTGTTGTGGTTGTTTTTCAAGGCCCTGGCTGTTGTACATAACTCAGGAACTTGCTTTGTAGATCAGGGTTGCCTCAAACTCAGAGATCCACCTGCCTTTGCCTTCCAGTTATTGTAGACCTGACAGTGACAGTACTAAGTCTTTCCACCACTGTGTTGCAGCCTGATAGCACGTAAGCGTCTGCGTGGGCACACTTCCTTTGGAGTGCTGTGGGGCTGATCTTCCACTCCCGGGGTTGTCTTTGACTCACTGGTAAATGTTGTCATGCTATTAGGCTGTACAGCATGCCAGCTTCGTACTCGCCATGCCTTACATTTTTCTCTAAGTCCATTTAACATCTTATTAACAGAATAAGCTGTATGCTCTTATCTTTATGTTACAGATTTATTCAGGAATTTGATGACTGGTTATTTCATTGTTATTTACTAGCTGTGTAACAAAACTTAACGTCATCAATTTTCCCATCTGCAGAACATGTACAGTAGACTTACATAGACTTTCTGCTATAGTTTTGAGGATTAAATGTTTTTATATATAAGTGTGTTTGTGTTTAGGTATATGGTTGCATATACAGCATGCACAGGGCTAGGACTAGTAAGCATTCTGAAGTGTTTGCTGTTGTGGTTGAGTGTGTGGATTGAATGTGGCTGCTTAAGACTTGAGCACTGACAGCACAAGTGGATATACTTATTGAAGGGGGAATCTCAGAGTGCCCCACCCCATGCATGTGTCTAATGATTGCTGACAGAGGATTAGTCTTCCCCAGGGAAGTGCCCCTAATTGATAACTTTTTTTTTTTAACTTTTGGTGGTTCTTTGTAAATTTCACATTATGTATCCTAATTCTACTCATCTCCCTGTCCCTTCATATCTTCCCTCTGCCCTTGCAACTCCCCCACCCCAATAAAATGACAGTGACAACAAAAACCAAAGAAACAAGAAAAAAAATCTCATCCTGAAAGCTGTAATGTGTCACAGTGTGTCACACAGTGTACCCTTTTGTCCCCATGTCTTTACTTGCAGATACTCATTACATTGAGTCTTTGTCAATACTGGATCCTCACTGGAACTCCTCTCGAATATCCATCCTGTTATTGCCCTGTGTCATGGAGATCCTACAAGCACAATTTGTATCTGCAAGACCAATCCCTTCCAGCAGTTCATAGATGAAGTAGATGTTATGGGAAGAGCCAAAGCCCTCTATCTGGGCCTGGATAACAGCTGCATTTGCCACACCACCAGGCGAGCCCTCCAGCACTGCCCCAGCTAGCTCACCAGTGCTGCAGCCAGTGAGGAGCAGGGCCAGCTCTCATGGGGGGTGAGGAGGGCTACCAATTGGTTATATAATAGAATGTGGTCAACCCTAAAGTCATGCACATACAACAGTAAAGGAAAGTTTTAGGTTTTATTTATATATTTGTCCATTTATATATGTATGTGTGTATATAACAATAATTAAAGAAAAGAGATCATAATTTAAGGGGGAATATGGAAGGGATGTAATAATTCTATTTTAATTACCCTGCTAAGAGGCAAGAAACTCAGATACCCTGTCTGTGGTTGGGGAACTGCTTTCCACTGACACCCGGTGTTAGCAAAGTATGGATTTTGGGTAAACGTCTCCATCTTCCAAAGTGCTTAAATAAATAGCCTTTTTTTTTTTTTTACTTGAGCTATGCACTAAGCTTTTTTTTTTTTTTCATTTAGAAATAGACTTTTTAATGCCAAAATTGCACCATAATTTATTGGAGTATGCTAAAATTCTCCATTCTTTGGGACTTTAGGAGTACTGTTTAATTCAGCAACAGAAAAAAAATGATACACAAGTGTTTATCAGAACCCTGTAATTTAATCTTTCCAAATAGCTTTACGCACACAGAAAATGACATATGTGCTGATGCTGTAAAAGTGTATGTATGGGGTTGGGGATTTAGCTCAGTGGTAGAGCGCTTGCCTAGCAAGTACAAGGCCCTGGGTTCAGTCCCCAGCTCGGAAAAAAAAAAAAAAAAAGACAAAAGTGTGTGTATATGGGGGTCCTGCAGACTGGGGGTTACTCTTTCTAAACTTGTCCCTTTCTGCTCTTCAATTAGTGTAGGTCTTTCAGATCTGAGTCTGAAGCAGTTAAAAACTAAACAAAGAGTCTTACAGCTTCAT
This sequence comes from Rattus norvegicus, assembly GCF_021556685.1. Taxonomy (NCBI): domain Eukaryota; kingdom Metazoa; phylum Chordata; class Mammalia; order Rodentia; family Muridae; genus Rattus; species Rattus norvegicus. The sequence continues at coordinate 23,084,150 of NC_141543.1, forward strand.
GGTGTGGCTTTGCCTGTCTTCCCCCAGGCTGTGATTTTTCTTTTTGTTCTGCCAGCTCTCTGGCTGTGCTGTATGAGCAGTTGTACAGTCAGGTAGGTGTGTGAACAGTTCTCCCTCTCAGCTCTACTCAGCTGTTACTCTTCACACAGTTGCTGCTCTGTGCTCTGCCTCAGCCAGGACACCTGGTGCTGACCCCTATCTTCATCTCATTAATCCTGTGATGCCCCCACAACACCCACTTCTATAGCATTTCTCTGTCAGCTCAAATAAGTCTAGTTGCTTTTCCATTTCCTGACGTCTGTATGGCAGAACTTGAATTTTCATGTACTTGCCTGCAGTGGTTCTGTTCTGTATTTGACTTGATCAGAGGCTGCTGTGGATCAGGGCAAGCATTACTCGGCCTCACCTTGGTAGTGTTGTGCTGCACTTCATGGTGTTGACTGTTAGCAGACACACACTCTGGAGTGCCATTGCTCTTGTGTGTATATCCTCTTCTAACAATAGCAACATTGTCCTTAGTGAGGAGCAGCAAGACGGTGTGGTATGAAGAATAGATTTTTCAAAAGACATTAGCCACAAAGGACTCAGTCTGTTCTGAGTAGTTATTTCTGGGATAATCCCCACCTATGGACTAGAATATACACAAATATTATTTTTTGATTGATCTATGGTTTCCATGTGACTATATCCTAAAGATGAAGTTGTCATATTTAATTAAGTGATCTGGATGTCCCTGTATTAATAGTGTGCATATTGTACAGGATTCCATTGGGCTGCTTTCACACAGGTAATATACTTTGAGTGTATTTTCCCTAGTACTCCACACACTACCTTTGCCTTGGCAGCCCCGACCCCGACCCCCAGTCCTCAGGACTCCACTTCATAACTCTTTTTCTCATGTGTATGGGTATTTTGCCTGCATGTCTGCACCTCATGCATGCAATACTCCAGAGGCCAGGAGAGGAAGTCAGGTCCCCTGGAACTAGAGTTACAGATGCTTGTGAACCCCCATGTGGGTGCTGGGAAAACCCAGGGTCCTCTGGAAGAGCAACCAGTAAGTGCTCTTAATCTCAGTGCCATGTCTCCATCTCCATGTATAATTTTTACATGTGTGTACAGACTGTTAGAGATCTTCAATGTAGCCTCTTGTTTCCCCTGAATTCACAGCCTCCCTCATTATCAGCATCTATCACAGGACAGTATAGTTGTTAAAATGAGCGAACCAGCATTGTCACATCATTAGCACCCGAAGCACATAGCTTACATCAGGGTCACCAGCAGTGCTAGTGCTGTACTCTCTGGGTTTGTACAAATTTATAATGACATCTGTTTGCCAGTAGTAGTACCACACAGAGTGGCTCTACTGTCTTAAAACCCTGTGTGTTCCACCCATCCCTTCTTCCCTCCAACCTGTCACCTGGCAACCACTGTTTTTTGTTTTGTTTTGTTTGTTTTTGTTTGTTTGTTTTTTTTAAGTATCTTACTATTTTTGCCTTTTCCAGAGTGTCTGATACTTTGACAGTGAACCCTTTCAGACTGGCTCTTTTTAGTTAGTTTTTTTTTTTTTAAGATTCATTCATTTATTATATATAAGTACACTGTAGCTGTCTTCAGACACACCAGAAGAGGGCATCGGATCGCTTTACAGATGGTTGTGAGCCACCATGTGGTTGCTGGGATTTGAACTCAGGACCTCTGGAAGAGTAGTCGGGTGCTCTTAACCACTGAGCCGTCTCTCCAGCCCCTTTTTAGTTAGTATTTAGTACTGCTTCCTACATGTCTTCATTTTCTTTGTAGTACAGAATAAAATTTATTGTGTATTCTATAATTTATTCACTCACACTAAAGGACAACTTACTTGCTTCCATGTAAAGATTTTGAGTGGACTCAAGTTTTCACTTCCTTTGGATCATCTAGTAAGAAGTTGTCAGAGTGAAGGCTGAATATGGTGGCGTATACCTGTAATTCCAGCATTTGAGTGGAAAGGCAAGAGGCACTCACAATTTGGAGCCAAGTCTTAGCTATGTATAATAAGTTTGAGATCAACCAGACTACATAGTGAGAGCCTGTCTCAAAAGAAATGTTGTCAGGAGGATCTGAGAAAAGTTGGAAAGGAAAAAAATGTGTCGTTGTTGTTGTTGTTAATGGTAATAATAAAGAAGGGTTCTATTGAGAGAGGAAGGGAGCACAGGGTGGGGACAAACTGTCCTTCAAAGTAGCTGTGAAGGAAACTCCTTAGTGCTGCATCTCCCCGACCTTGGTATTGTCAGGACGCTGGACTTTGGCCATTGTTGAACGGTTAGTTTACTTAGTGTGTGCTGTTCCACACCATTTCATCAGTCTGTCTTCCACCTGATCGTCTTTGTGAAGACTTTTACTAAGGTATTTGAATTTTTTTGTTTTCTAGGCTTTTCTGTTTGTATTTGTTGTTTTGAGACAAGGTTTCACCGTATGCCTAGGCTGGCCTGAATGAAGCTCAGTTGTAGTGAGGGGATTACAGTGTATCTACACTGGGGCTGGTCTTCAGCTTACTTCCTCTGTCTTGTTTGCTTATTACTGAGTTTTGAGAGCTCTTTTGGTTTTTCAAGATGGAGTTTCTCTGTGTATCCCTGGCTGTCCTGGAATCCACTCTGTAGACCAGAATGGCCTTGAACTCACAGAGATACGCCTGCCTTTGCCCTTGGGATTAAATATGTGTGCCACCATTGCCTAGTGAGAGGTCTGTGTGTGTGAGTGTAACAGTCTCCTAATGTGTCTTGAAATTTTTCTTGTTGTTTGTGGGTGTCTTGTTATTTTCTTGGCTGTCTTTAGAGGAACCCAAGTTTTCTCGTTTCGATGAAAATCTGCTAATGGATTGTACACTTGGTGACACATGCAGGTCATTGCCAAGGCACAGCATTTAGAATTTTTTCTTTTGCTTTTAGTAGTTTATACCTTTGTATTTTGCATGTTTTTGGTGGCAGTGGTAGGGTGGGCACATGTGTGCTATGGCATGCATGAGGGGATCACAGGACAACTTAGGAGTCAGTTTTCTCTTTCCACCATGTAGGTTCTAGGGATTTAATTCAGACTGTCAGGCTTGGTGACAGGTGTCTTTAGTCACTGAGCCATTCATCCACCTGTGGTATATTTTTAGTTAATTTTTATGACAAAGGTAACTTCAATATTGAAATTAATTTTTTGATGGCTCATTAACCCAACACCTTTTGTTGGAAGCCTGTCTTTTCTGTGCTCCACTCCTTTGTGTCCTTTACACAGTGAATTAGTTCATTGTGTTTATGGGAGTCATACTTCTGGACTTTGATCTGTGTCATTGATCATGTTTGTGTTTTAATGCTGGTTTTTTAGGGTTTTTTTTTTTTTTAATTTTTAAGATAACCTAGACTATCTCTGTCTAGGCTCTGTGTATCGATACTGTGATCCCCACACTCAAATCATGGCTGTCTTCCTGCTTCACTCTTCCAGGTGTTGGGGTTACAGTCTGAGCTACCATGTCCAGTTCCACACCACCTTGGTTACTACATAAACCAGTCTGTCTACATTAAGTTTTTCACCTTATATACAGTTTAGAGAAGATTGGCCAAAATCTACAAACAAGAAAAAAACCTTCCTTGGATTTTGCTTCGAATGATTAGAGAATAAAGTGTAGATTAAGGGAAGCTGACTGACATCCCACCATCTTCTCAGTGCGCAGACCATGTGCCTCAGTTTAGTTCTCTGGTTTAACAGTTTTGTGGGTCTTACACGTTTGTTAGGTTTGTATCGTCATGTCCCATTTTGGTGTGCTCATGTCCGTGTTCTTGTAGTTTCAGATGCCACTGTCTGCTGCTGCATGTGGAGCAGCCAGTTTTATAGACTACCTCATTGAATCTGAGATAATTTTGTTGACTCTTCAGACCTTTTCTGCATAGACCCCGCTGGGAACCCTTTCACAGGGGACACATATCAAATATCCTGCATATCAGATCCATTACAATTTATAACAGTAGCAAAGTATGAAGTAGCAACAAAAATTATTTTATCACTAGTGGTCACCACAACATGGGAAACTGGATTGAAGGGTCGCAGCATTAGGAAGGTTGAGAACCACTGGCCTAGACAGCTACAAGGCAAGACACTGCTGTTCTTCCCTTCCTAATCTGTAGATGTTTTTTTCCTTCACTAGCATAGTTCCTAATCTTCATGGGAAATTTGAAATTTATTACCTTTAAGTTTAGTGTTACAGCATTTTTTTTAACTTTTTTTTTTTTTTTTTAAGATTTATTTTATGTCAGCACACTGTAGCTGTCTTCAGGCACACCAGGAGAGGGCATCAGATCCCATTACAGATGGTTGTGAGCCACCATGTGGTTGCTGGGATTTGAACTCAGGACCTCTGGAAGAGCAGTCAGTGCTCTTAACCGCTGAGCCATCTCTTCAGTCCCCTAAAACTAATCTTTATGAAGCTAAGTAGTAGTATTACTGAGAGTTTTTATCAGGAAGAAGTACTAGATTTTGCCAAGTAGTTTTTTTTTTCTCATCTTCTATAATTATATGACTTCTTTTGTTTAACCTAATGCTGTGAATTAGCAAATATCTGAAGGTTAAAACAATCTTTAATACTGAGAATAAATTCTGACTTGGGAGTGGTATATAATGTTTTTCTTTAGTGTTGTATTTGGTTTACCTCATATTTTGTTGAGGATATTTCAGTCTTTTCTTGAGCTATTAGCCCGCAGAGGTGTTTTGTTTGCATGTTTTGTTCTTTTAGCTAAGGTAATACTTGCTTCTTAAAATGCACCAGGAAGTTTCTCTTGTGTCTTGTGAAAATAGGTTGTTATATTTACTTTAGTGTTCAACAGAATTCACAGTTTAACCCATCTGGAGTTGGTGCTTTCTGTTTTAAAAAGTTATTAGTTATTGATTCAGTTTCTGTAGATAAGGCCTATTCAGATCACCTCTATATCGGTAAGCTTGTGGGCATGGGGGTATGCACAGTTCTTTTATGATGTGTTGATACATGTGTAGCTGCGCCTGATGCACAGTCCTCGTGTGGTGTCTTTTGCTCTCACTGCTAGACGCTCACGGAGTTTTCCTCTGTTTGCCAGGAGAAGGTGGGGGTCCACATTGGTACCGCGAGGCCCCACCTCGGCAGAGTCCTCCGAGAGCTTTTCTCTTGGATTTCCCTCTGATCCCCTAGCAGCACAGCCGTCAGTTTATGATGAGAGCGCTGAGGACGGTGGCACCGATGGAGCTCACTCACTGAAACTGCCTCTGTCCCCTGCAGGTGCGCTGACAGAGTGCTACGATGAGCTGGGGAACCGGTACCAGCTGCCAGTCTATTGCCTGGCCCCGCCCATCAACATGATAGAGGAGAAGAGTGACATAGAGACTCTGGACATCCCCGAGCCGCCTCCCAGCTCTGGGCACGAATCTCAGCTCCGTCTGCGGCTCTCCACGGGCAAAGACCTCAAGCTCGTGGTCCGCAGCACAGACACCGTGTTCCACATGAAGAGGCGCTTACACGCCACGGAGGGTGTGGAGCCAGGCAGCCAGCGGTGGTTCTTCTCCGGCAGGCCTCTCACTGATAAGATGAAGCTGGAGGAGCTGAAGATCCCCAAGGACTATGTGGTGCAGGTTATAGTGAGCCAGCCTGTGCAAAACCCAGCCCCAGTGGAGAACTGAGCTGGCCTGCCTTCCTCCGCGGTCCCTTGGCGCCGCTCTATTGTTACCATTTCCTGCTCGAAGGCGTGAAATTTATTTTCACTGCTCTGGATTCCCTATGAGTGGATTTAGTTCTGAGGAATTACCAGTGAAAACTTCCATCTGTGATGGAGACCAACAAAAATAATAAAACACAGAGCCAGCCTCTGGTACTCTTATAACTACAATTTCTAATTTGAAAGACAGTTAAGAAGTAGATAACCATCTATTTTAAAAACATGTATCAACTCTGTAATGGCTGTATTTAAATGATTTCGAATGTAAACAGACACTAGACCCATCAAAAACAGCACCAAGCACCTTTTGGACACAGAATTTTTTACGACATATGTCAAATTATTTTTTCCAGAACCATCAGTAACAGTTATAAAACTTAAGTTTTTTTTTAAGTGGAACCTAAAAGCATAGGGTTTTGCTTCTCTTCTGGGTACGTATTCCTACTCCACCAGGAAGCAGTTGTCAGTATGGCTTCCCCGCTGCCTGCCCACCAGGGTCGGCTCCTTATTCACAGCCACTCAATCCTGCGGCCATCACACTGGCAGAGGCACCCAATGGAGCACTGGGCAGTCATTTAGTAGGTAGTTGGAGCTCTCGCTCTCAGTTGAGAGCTCTCTAGTCTTGATGCATAGGAATTTTAAAATGTCTGTGGTACCCAGGCTTGACAACTAGCTACTACGTAATGCCTTTGCTGATCTGCCACTCTTCGTGACCATTTTTGTAGCTGCCTGGCCCTGCCTATATATTTCTGGGCCAGACAAGACAGAAATGGAGTATAGCTACTTCCAGTCCAGAATAAAAAGCAGTCCTCTCCTTCCTACCTGCAGGGAATGTGAGTAAAACCCTCTCTGCCTGTTCCTGGGAAAACTGTGCCTATTCTCAGCCTTGGAGAAAACTCCAGTTCAGATTTTTCAAGTGTGACAGTTAACCGGTGTCATTTAATCAGTGTTGGTGGGAACATATGTTAGCACCTGGCCCTAGACTGGAGTGTTTTCATTTCACTCTGATTCCAGTCACATCACACCTTCCCAACAAAGGTAAATTAACCGCCATCTGCACACCAGGCTAAGGGAGCAGAGGGAATCAGGCTGACCTCCTCTGGAGCCTCTGAAAGCTTGTTCTTGCCAGGCATGGTGGTGCCTGCCTTTAATCCTGGGCCTTGGGAGGCAGAAAGAGGCAGCTCTTAGAATGTGAGACCAGCCCAGAGTACATAGCTAGTTCTAGACCAGCCAGAACTACATAGTAAGGCAATGTCTCCAAAAAAAGTTGGTTCCCTGAGAAGGGGGCTACCGTGTGAGCACACTGTCTCTGAGAGTTTGTAAGATGTAAGCAGGAAATGAAGGCAGGTTCTGTGCTCTTCTCAGTCAGGAAATACCAAACCTCCAGTGTGTATTTAGATGTCAAACGCCACAAATAAGTTCTAAGTAGTTTAAAATGTAATTTTTGAGTGGTATTAAATTTCCTATAGCCTGTTTAAATCTATAATTTAACTTACCTTTCTGAGAACTCTAACCATTTCCATTTCCCTAATTCTGTTCATCATTTAAAGTTGTGACTGTACCTAATTTAGATCTGATGGGACCTTGGTCTAAATTCAGAAGTGCACAGCTTTAGCAGCCAAGGAGGGCGCTCACTTTCCACGTGGAGGCTCTAAGGTCCTCCAGGGCATCCCCCACCATCAGCAGGTCGGTTCATTTGTCACACTGAATAACAGTATCTCAGATTCCATCAGTTGGTAAAGTGTTTAAAAAACCTATTATTTTTCTAAAGGAAATTTGATGGTGTCATGAATAACCTGATTGTTTTAAAAGGTCTTGTTTGTTTCCTGAGAGTTTGTCCTAAAAGGTTTTTGTTTTTTGGGTTTTTTTTTTTTTTTTTAATTTTAAAGGAACATATACTTTGAATAACGATCCTCCAGGCGTGGTGAGAAAAACCTAGGTGCTGGAAATTGTCAATAGGTTAATAACCTAGGTGAGAAAAAACATGGTGCTGGTAATCGTCAATAGGTCGATGTAAGACTGGATCAATACTTGATGTGTATCATTATAGTATGTAGGGGTTTTGTGCTTTTTTAAAAAAAAATTCAACTTTTCTCTTTGTCTTTGCCTTTGTTCCTCTATTCTGGTAGTCTCCCACATCCTAGAGGGAATTGACGGGTGTTTTCTCTAAAACCGGTAGTGAAATCAGGACCACCAAACTTAAGCTCTGCTCCACCACATGCTGCAGGGCACTTAGAGGTGTGTCTCACCAGCACTGCTGCCTTGATCTAAAGTAAAATGTGTTCACCAGGATGGGGAAGATGCCTCAGTCACTACTGCCAAGGAGGCACTTGCGGAGTTCAACACTCAGCCAGTTGGGCCAAACTGAGGAGCTCCAGTTTCAATGAGACCTCTGCCTTGAGAGGACTAGACACCCAGTGCCACCCCTGGCCTCTGCATTCACATAGCCAAACAATGGTGGACGGGGGTATGTTTTACTTTGTGTGTGTTGTGCAAATTTTTCAAGTTTTTCATGGTCTTTTAAATCTCACCAGGTGTGTTTGTGCTCACCTCTAATCGTAGCTTTTGGGTGGTAGAAACAAACCGAGTTGGAGGACAGCTCAGTCTACAGGAAGAGTTCCCAGCCAGCCAGGGCCTAAGGAGTTCCTCTCTAACAACAAAAATCTGTTGGACTCTTTATGGCCTTTGGGTTTCTTAAAGGGCCTTCCCATTCCAAAGGATACCAGCCTCATTTAATTTTCTTTCACTACTTCATTCATTGTTATCTGGAGCTTATGTATGTGTGGAAAGGTTAGAATAGACTGTGGCCCCTTTTCTTGAAGCTACTTGATAATTTTCCTCCATCTTTTCCATGGTTAGGGAAAGGTAGCCTTCTTAGCAATTGGGCATCACTCAGCTGGTCTGATCCTGTGTATTTTTCTTAGACAGGGAATTCAGTTCATAGCCTCTTTGGAAATGGCTAGTATCCTATGACTGCCATTGGGGTCTCTTGTGATAAGACTGTCATCTCTAGTTCTGTAGGAAGAGCCTGGGCGACTTGTCAGAGGTTTGACACAGTTGATTTGGCCTTGCTTAGTCTGAAGTCTGAGGCCCAGAATGGGGAGAACCCATGAGAACCAAGCACTAGGGGAAGAAGTGACTGCTTTGCTTAGCTAATGCCCCGTCAAAGTTCCTTCTAGCAGACAGTGTATGGAAGAATCTGCCGATCAACCTGGGCTGGAACCTTTACCAGGCCAGAGTCACTCATAGTCTCCACTTGCCCCTCCCCATAGCCTGTGTTCTAGAAGACTCATGTGACTAGGAACTTGTTTGCAGTATGATACAGTAGGAAAACTGCAGACTCGGACTGGAGAGATGGCTCAGAGGTTAAGAGCACTGACTGCTCTTCCAGAGGTCCTGAGTTCAAATCCCAGCAACCACATGGTGGCTCACAACCATCTGCAATGAGATCTGATGCCCTCTTCTGGTGTGTCTGAAGACAGCTACACTATACTTATATATACTAAATAAATAAGTAAATCCTGATAAACACAGGATGGAGCCCAGGACCTCACACATGTCAGACTTACTGCTGAACTACACTCCGGACCCTATGTACTCGTTTTAAAAATTTTTTTAAGTCACTAGGATAAAAAAAACTGGAGCTGGAGAGATGGCTCAGTTAAAAGCTTGTTCTTGGGGCTGGAGAGATGGCTTAGCAGTGAAGAGCACTGACTGCTCTCCCAGAGGTCCTGAGTTCAATTCCCAGCAACCACATGGTGGCTCACAACCATCTGTAATGGGTCCAATACCCTCTTCTGGTGTGTCTGAAGAGAGCTACAGGGTACTCATACACATAAAATAAATAAATCTTTAAAACAAAAAACAACAACAACAACAACAAAAAAAAAAAAAAAACATCTTGGAACTCTTTATAAAAGAAAGCTCTTGTTCCTGCAGAGGACCCGGGTTTGATGCCCAGCACCAGCATGGCAGTTCACAACTCTCCCTAACTCTTTTCAGTGCCCTTTTCTGACCCCTGAGGGCAGCCTGCATTCACATGGTATGCGGTCATATATACTTAAGCAAGCAAATTACTCAAGCACATAAAATAAGTCTAAAACTTTCTAAAGCAAAGTAAGCCCAGATTGGGTTATTTTCTTTGTATTCTTAGTCCCAACACAGTATCAGTTGACTGGTTTGTTTGAATTTTAGTTTTTACACAGAATCTCATTTATAAATTACATAATCCCTGACTCCCTTCTAGAACTACTAGGGAGTTTTGTGTCTTGAGACAGTCTTACTACAAAGCTTAAGATGCCCTCCTAATCCCTGCCTCAACCCTTGGGTGCTGCAAACCACAGGTGCCACTGACCTTTCAGAAGCCTCCAGTTCATGAAGATGCTTTGAAAAGGAATGTTTTAAAATTTGATGGGATGTCAAGATAGCCTAGCAGGTACAGGCATTTGTCCCAAAGCCTAACAAAGTTTGATCTCTGTAACAAAGGAAGGATCAGAATCAACTGCAAGCTGTCCTCTGACCTCCACATGTGGGTTATAAGACACCCTGAGTCTTTCCAAAGAAATCTGGTGTTCTGTTCATTATACCTTTACAGTGGCCCCTGACTCCCATGGGAGAAATGACAAGTTAACCATCTACTCTCTTGAGCCCTCCCACCCCCACCCCCACCCCTACCCCCATTCTCCGTAAAGTGCTGTATCTACTCTGGGAGCCATTATCCTTTGTTTAGCTCAAGACCATCTGGGAGGAGAGACCTCTGAAGTGTCTTCCTGAAGAATCACACCTAGACCCTAAAGGTGCCACCTGACAGAAGCCATTTAGCCTCAAAAGAGAACCAACACTAGCAGTAAGTTCAGTGCTGAGGCCCTTGGGCTTGGCCGGTCTCTGTCATTTTTTTCACTTTGGAGTGCCAGCCTGCAAAAGCCTAGTGTCCCTGTCTACCTGGCACAGACACTGTAGTAACCACAGACCGTTAATGTTGGAAGGGCGTGGGGACCGCTAAGGTTGCTTGCAATTTCCCTAAAGCAATGTCTTTATCTGTATAGAAGGGATTGAAATGACCAGTTCTACCTTGAGTTTGGCTTTTCCTGGTTCCCTTCTCACTGTGGTACCATGGTAAGAAGCAGCTACTGCCAGTTGCATTAATCTTGCTCACAAACTTGTTAGCTGAGTCCCTGTTTGGGAATGAGGCTTTACAGTAACTGGGTTTCATGATTCCCAGTTTGACTTGCAGAGAAGGGTCTTGGGTGAGCCGAATCTTCATACATTGGTGGCATAACCAGGTTTAACTATGCTGTTGAGTAGCAGATCAATGGTATTGGGAACCCTCCAAGTCTCTGCTTGTCTTGAGGTCCTAGGTAAAATAGTAAGGCCTAAGGGCTGGAGAGGTGGCTCAGCACTGACTGCTCTTCCAGGGACCCTGAGTTCAATTCCCAGCAACCACATGGTGGCTCAGTGGGATCCAACGCCCTCTTCTGGTGTGTCTGAAGACAGCTACAGTGTACTCAGACATAAAATAATTCTTTTAAAAAAAATACAAAGGCCTAGGTAACTGTCACCTGGATAGCCTGCCATTATAAACTTTTCTAATGCCAAGATTGATTACGTATTTGAAAATATGTACATTTATACTTTGAAAATAAGTACATTTAGTACTTCCTGCACCTGTGTATATGCTTTTATGGTATTTGCCTTTAGAAGCTGCCCCTGGGATGGACCCCAACTTAAGAGAGACACCTGCATCTATTTAAAATAAGACTTCCATTTTGAATAGGGGGTCTAGTAAAGTTTCCAAGACCTTCCTGGGAACTGACATCCTACTTGGCAGAAAGAAAGACGTGTACATGGGTAACTGACATCCTGGTTGACAAGACATGAATGTTAGACAAGTCCCATCCTGTATATGACGAGAAGAATAGAATACTAGACGAGACAAGTCCCCTGCCACAGTTGAACACCCCAACCAATGGAAACAGGATAAATGTACAACAAAGACATGTTCCTAAGGAAATCCCCTATCCCTAAACCCTGATTGGTGGAATAACTTTAGAACAGATGTTTGTGGGTTTGGGGCTTAAAAACCCTGTAGGGTCTTAACTCAGGGTCATGGTTCAGTTCCTGAATCCTGACCATGGCCCTGGTTGACCAGTCTTGGGGTGTATGCTCAATAAACTATCCCTGTCTGACTAAGATTGGAGTTTGGGTTGTTTATGAGGTGGTTCCAAAACCCCCAACAATAAACCATCTGTGTTTCTTCAGCCTTCAGCCATGTTCCTCAGAGACTTGGGAGTGAGAGCTGTAGAAATTAACACTAAACAGCATTTTTGGCCAATTGAATTGCTAGCTTAAAATGTAAAGAGAAGGGGCTTGAGACCCCATATGAACAACAATGCCAACCAACCAGAGCTTCCAGGGACTAAGCCACTACCCAAAGACTATACATGGACTGACCCTGGGCTCCAACTGCATAGGTAGCAATGAATAGCCTAGTAAGAGCACCAGTGGAAGGGGAAGCCCTTGGTCCTGCCAAGACTGAACCCCAGTGAACGGGATTGTTGGGGGGAGGGCAGTAATGGGGGGAGGATTGGGAGGGGAACACCCATATAGAAGGGGAGGGGGGAGGGGTTAGGGGGATGTTGGCATAGAAACTGAGAAAGGGAATAACATTTGAAATGTAAATAAGAAATACACAATTTGATAAAGATGGGGGAAAAAAAACAAAAATTAAGGAAAAGAAACTTTCTCCAAATAGCAAAAAAAAAAAAAAAAAAAAAGTTAAGAGAAGCTGGAAGCTGGAGCAATGGCTCAGTGGTTAAGAGCACTGACTGCTCTTCCAGAGGACCTGAGTTCAATTCCCAGAAACCACATGGTGATTCATAACCATCTGTAATGGGATTCAATGCCCTCTGCTGGTGTCTGAAGACAGCTACAGTGTACTCATATATATAAAATAAATCTTAAAAAAAAAAAGTAAAGAGAAATCTGGCTTGGTGGAACATGCCTGATCCCAGTATCTAACATATAGGTTCTGATGCAGGAATATCACAGGGCAGAGGCTAGCCTGGGCTACATAGTGGGACCCTGTATCAATAAAATAACCTCCCCAAACACAACCAAAACACAACCAGCCACAAGTCCCATGGGCTCAGACCCCAGGCTGTGAGTACAGGCAGCTTTAACTGGCCTTGAGTCTGAATCCTGATCCTAACTAACCTGTGAGGCAGGTGTTTGGATAAGTTTCTTAATTACTCTGGGCCTTGGTTTTCTCTTTTATAAACAAAATAGCTCCACATAGTTGACAGGGTTCAGAGCAAAAGTTGTGAGTCAATCATGAGCTCGCTTGAGGGCGATTGCATTGGGGGTTTGGGATCCTGGTATGGCATGGAGCCTTTCTCAGGGAACACAGAGCCTGAGCTGGAACTGTGGCATCCACTCCTGCAGTTCCAGTTAACCCATGCTGGGGCCGATCAGTCTGGGCTGCAGTCTCAAAGAAACATAGTTTCAAAGAAAAAAGAAAGAAGCAGCTTCCGTGTCCTTTAAGTCAACTTGCCTTGTTGCCATTGGCCAACCTGAGTCTTCTGGCATCCAGGCGTGCTCAGCCTGAAGAAATAAGTTTCATAGATACAAGAAACAAAGCTGTAAGGAGGTGGTCCTGGGAATACAGGAGCAAGGTCTTGGTGGTCAGAGTGACCAGGCTTAATGGAAACCAGCCAAAACAAAACAACTGTTTTCCCTACCCCTCCCTGTAGATGTCATCCTGACCTTGCGGGACCACCCAGTTCCTTCCCCCTTCTGAGGAACTTTTCCAACTTAGCCCTTTCCCAGTGATTCTCCAAGGCCAGGTGTAGGACTGGATGAGGAAAGTGACTGACTAGGCCAAGAACAGCCCCTTGAGCAGGCCAGCCAATACCTGACAAGATCCTTTGTCCTGTGTACCACCAATGAGAATGAGCCAGCTAACCCTGTTGCTGGTCTGCCTTCTGTAAAGAGTAAAAGTTGTGTGCTTTTTGAGTTCCGGGTTGCCTCTTCTTTCGAGGATGAGCAACCCCACGTACATAGATCATTAAACCTCTTGCCATTGCAGCGCTCTCTTTGTCAAGTTGTGTTCTGTGGGTTGCTCTCCTGAGGTAAGGCCACTTGTCTTACAACAAGTCTAGAAATGATCCCAAGAATGGTGAGCCCTTGATGAAGAGGAAGAAAAGGCCTCTTTGTTTTAACGGCTGGGCTCTAGAGCCATCAGGTCTCTGTGAGCACAGCCTGCTAAAAAGCAGAAGAAAAGGGGCTGGGGATTTAGCTCAGTGGTAGAGCGCTTGCCTAGGAAGCGCAAGGCCCTGGGTTCGGTCCCCAGCTCCGAAAAAAAGAACCAAAAAAAAAAAAAGCAGAAGAAAAGCAGAATGGCTGCTTGGGGCTGAAAGTGTAGCTCAGATATAGACACCCACTTTGATAGCTGGGTAGGAAAAGAAGACACCTTATAATTCCAGCACTTGGGAATTGGAGGCAAGAGGATCAGAAGCCCTAGGTGAACTTCAACCATAAAGTAAGTTTGAAACCAGCTTGGGCTACATAAGACCCAGAATCAAAAAAATAAATTAAAAAATACTCAGGGCTGGAGGGATGGCTCAGCGGTTAAGAGCACTGGCTGCTCTTCCAGAGGTCCTGAGTTCAATTCCCAGCAACCACATAGTGGCTCACAACCATCTGTAATGGGAACTGATGTCCCCTTCTGCTGTGTCTGAAGACAGCTACAGTGTACTTATATATAATAGATAGATAGATAGATAGATAGATAGATAGATAGATAGATAGATAGATAGATGATAGATAAATCTTAAAATACTGAGTTTGAATGGAACACACCTTTAATCTTAGGTTCTCAGGAGAACCTCTGTGAGTCTGATGCCAGCCTGATCCTGAGTCGAATAAATAAAACAGACAGACAGACAGACATGCACTTCAGTGCTCTACTTCACTGTGGCCATGTTAACTTTAATTAGTCATGCTCACTTCTGTGTCACAGGAGACTCCTGTGGCTTAACACGGATGAATACAACTTCTTGAGATGAAGATACTTCTCTTTATCTTTCCCTTTGTCTTTTTCTTTCTCTCTCACTTCCTCTCTTTCTTTCCTCCTTTTCTTTCTGTCTATGGATTTGTCCGTGCAGAAGATTGTGTACAGCTTAAATTCCTTGTAATTAAGTAGCTGTTATTGTGTAGAGGAGGAAAATGTTACAAAGTTTAGTAAGGTGGTAATTGTGTGACACTCTAGATGCTTGCAGACTTAGAGGTATAGAAATTGGGGCAGTTATGGGCTGAGAGGGGTCCAGGAACAGTCAGGCCGTGGGAGCAGGGTCACTTTGTCAGGTTTCCGTAGCAGCCACCATTTGCTTCCCTTTACAAAGACAGAAGTGACCATCCTCCCAGAGCCTTTTTAGAATTCTTCTCACTTGGTTCTAGCATAGAATTTCTTCCTTTCTGTTTATTCAAATCTATAAGCACTTGCCTGGCCCCTTTAGGGTACCTCCTCAAAACCTCTCTAATGTGTGTTCACACTACATGATAGGAAATTTAGTCAAGCCTTTCTCTGCCAGGCAGGGCCTGTTGGCCCTGAGTCCCTTCCCAGTCCCAGTCTGTTGCCAGACAGATCCACATCTTCCCCACCACTGGTGCAGGACATGGCCCTCTGCCCCACGATTCCTGAATCTCCACTTACTCGGTCACCTGTGATGTCAAAATCATGGAAAAGGTCTCGGAGTTCCTGCTTTTTAATATTGAAGAGAAACCTGTAGTTTTGGAAATTGGTCACACCTATATTCAACTCCCCGTCCAAATCAAGCAGATCGAAAACAGGCCGGGAATGGCGGTACATAAAGTGATCTTCCAGATGGTTCTATTTTGAGAGAAATGTGTGAGAATATTGGTGCTACCTGTAGGGTGTTACATCAAGGTGTGTATGGTCACAAGGCATTTCCTAGAGAGCTCCGAGCAAAGGGCAAACTCCCAAACACGGGGAAAGGGCTGTATGAAGAGGGCCAAGGGCCAAGAGAAACTTGGAAGTGATCACTTGTGCTTAATTAACAACCCAAGCTGCCACCTTGCATCGTCTATCTCTCAAAGCCTTGACCTTGGTACTTGGGCAAGATCCCTGTGTTCAAGGAGCACAAGGTAGTGTCTCTTGGTGAGGTGAAACACGGAGAACACACCTCTTCCTTTTAGCATCAGCAGAAAAGTCTCTGAGTCAAAGGACCAGGGCAGGAGTGAGTGAGGTATTTGGGAATGCTTTGAAGCCTGTTGGAGGACAAGCAGGCCAAGAAAGGTGGGCAGGAACAACATTTTCCTTACAAGTTTATACAGGATGGGAGGGCTGAAGATGGTGGCCACTGCTTCGAGAAGCGGGTAAGGTGCCGGAATGTGCAGGCAGATACTAGTCAGGAACTAAAACTGAATTTGTCATTTCTTTTTCCTTCCACCCATCTGTAGTGGTGAAAAGGCATCCCACTGTGCTTTCTCCTCAGTGTCTGGCTTTGTCAGAGGAGCAGGAAGCCCAGCCCCTTCTCACCTGCCCAGGCCAGCCCTGGTACTTGCCTGATGTGCCAGCAGTATGCAAACCAGCACGTAGAACTGGTCAAAACCGATCTCTCCTACAGCCGTCCAGTCTAGGAGGTCGAATATCATCTTGATCTGTGAGCTTCTCAGGTTAGTCACGTGGCGGAGGAAATGAAAGAACAACACATCTGGAGCAGAGGAGAACGAGTTGGAGTGTTTTAGAACAGTCCCAAAATACTTAAAGCAGGAGCCACATAAGATGGCAGGTGTGCCGGGAGCTCCCTATATACAGGAAGAACCTTCCATAACTCCACAAGCCTTTAGTTGCCTTTGCTGTGGGAAAGCAGTGTGCCAGGTTCTGAAAGCTGGGTGACAGTTGACTTACATGCCCAGATATCATAGGACTGGTCAGTGCTTGGCTCCTGACCCCAGGCACAGATGGTGACTTTGCAGTCACCAATGACAGGCAAGGTGCTGATTAGTGACAGAGTGCTCTTTGGAAGAGGAGAGAAGGCATCATTCTTCCTTTGCTAAAGATGTCGACAAGGGGTTGGGGATTTAGCTCAGTGGTAGAGCAGGCCCTGGGTTCGATCCCCAGCTCCGAAAAAAAAAAGAAAAGAAAAAAAAAAAAAAGATGTCGACAAATGAGCCAGAGAGATGGCTCTGCCAGGAAATACACTTGTCATGCAAGCCTGGAGACCAGAGCTTGATTCTCAGAACCCACATAAAAGTGGAAGGGAGAGAACAAACTCCTGAAAGTTGTCCTCTGACCTTCCAGTGCAAAGAGGTGCCACACCCATCATGCACATGCACATACAGACACAGACACAAGATAAGTGCTTAAGGATGCTAATGTTTACCTCAGCTTTTCCCAGGGTTCTTTGAATCCAAATAGGAAAATCTGAAAAGGTGGGACATGCTCTCCTATGAGTCCCTAGAGTTTCTGTGCTTACTCAGAGCAAAGGCTTCTGGGTATGGAGGGAGAGAGCCTTCCTGTGCTCTAAGCACTTTCCATTGCCACCTCTCAGCAAGCCCTGAGAACCTGATGAGAAAGGCTGTATGTAGCACACCCAGTTGTAAGCCTGTCGAGCCACTCAGGGGTCAAACTACAGCCTCCACTTCAGGAAGTAAGATGGGCAGCGTCTGTGCTGCTCCCAGCTCTAGTGGGATGTGACTGCTGCCATTGGTCTGTGTGTCTCAGTGGCAGAACTGGGGCTCATCCATGAGTCATCTTGGTGGACTGTGCACTATTGAAATGAAGCAGCCCTGGGGTTGGGGATTTAGCTCAGTGGTAGAGCGCTTGCCTAGGAAGCGCAAGGCCCTGGGTTCGGTCCCCAGCTCCGAAGCAGCCTTTTTTTTTTTTTGGTTCTTTTTTTTCGGAGCTGGGGACCGAACTGCCCAGCTTCAGGATTTTCAAGTGTGACTTTCCGTGTGGTTTCTCCTCTATCCTTTTGTGTAGTTTTGCTTTGTTTCGTTGTTGATACAGAGTCTCATTGACAGCTGGCCTGGAGCTCACTAAGTGAAGCCTTGGTTGGCCTCAAAAGTGCAGCCATCCCGCCCATCTTCTCACCTCTTCATTACTAAAGCTATCTGGAGACTTGGGTGCCACAGCTCCTGACAAAAATCTCAGCACTCAAGAGGCTGAGGCAGAAGGATTGCCATTAGCACAAGCCCAGCTTGGCTTATAGAGTCAGACTCTGTCCTTTTGTGGCCTCCATGGGTCCCAGGCACAAGAGTGGTATACAGATAGACATTCGGCCAAACAGACACATAAAATACCTTTGAAAATATTTTAAAGAAAACAACAACAACAACACCAAAAACTACCTCTGGGCCCCCCCCCCCGCTGAGTATGTAAAATACGAACGTCCTCTCTGCCATTTGCTCAAGGCAGGCAGAAGCACGGTGAGTCTGTGGTCACAATGTCAGCTTTGGTCTGATGGCCACTTGGCCTTTCCTCCTGTGTGGCCCACTGGGTGTTAACACTCAAAGCAACACACGGTATACACACGGGTGGCAGGGTGCTCCTGGAGACGTGTCCTGGGGGGACCTTGTAGCCATGGAACCAGTACTGCTTTGCAGTAAGATGACTCTGGTCACCCCAAACCCCAAGGCCTGGAGCTGCTCTCCCAGGAAGCAAAGCGTTAAAGCTGTGTCCTCTCTTAGGTCACTGTCCCTAACCTTGGTAATCGGATAGCAGGTGTGGACCTCCTGGATATTGTGTCACTGGGGAATTATGTGGTTACTAGGGAGATGAGACTCTGTTGCACAAATGCCCTAAGGAGACAGCTCTCTGAGGGACAGCTTGGTGCCTGAAGTTGTCTTCTCTGGGAAGGAGCGGTCTCACATCTCATGCCAAGTGTACACACAGAGGAAAGCAGGCTCGACCTGTGGAGCAAAAGTATCTTCCATTCAGTGTTTCTTCCATTCTTTCCAGTGCTGGGGCCCGGGCCCAAGCTAAGCCTGTCAACTGCTGAGGTTCAGCCGCTCCCCTGTTACTGATCGAATGGCTTCAAAAGCCTTTACGGAGGGAGGGCTTGGGTGTGGTACGCACACCTTTTAACCTTAACTCTCAGGAGGCAGAGGCAGATGGATCTCTGTGAGTTCCAAGCTAGGCCAATAGGCCAGGCTACATAGTGAGACCTGCCTGTCTCAAAAAGAATCAATCAATCAATCAATCAATCTCACAGGTGCTCTTGCTCATTCTTCACTGTGACATTTTCCTCTGTGAGGTGACAGTGATGGTTGGATTGATCAAACAAACAAACAAACAAAAACAAACAAACAAACAAACAAACAAACAAAAAACCCTTATTTAAATCGAGGCTCAAAAAGGACCAGGGTGTTTCAACCTGGCCTTCTGTTAGTGTATGGACTCAGAGCTGAGGGGGCAATATTTTTGGTAACTCCAATAGCAAAGAAGAATCTGGTTAAAAATCAGTGAGTCTCGGGTTGGGGATTTAGCTCAGTGGTAGAGCGCTTGCCTAGCAAGCGCAAGGCCCTGTGTTCGGTCCCCAGCTCCAAAAAAAAGAAAAGAAAAAAAAAAAAAATCAGTGAGTCTCAAAACCAAACAAACAAATGACATGAATGTGGGAAGGAGGGAATGTCGGGTGGGAAAGACACCAGAGGGCAGGATAAGAAATTGGGTCTGGAGATGACATGATCATTGAATCACCAAGAAACTGTGGGTAGAGCCCAGCCTGACCCCACAGCCTGCGGTCCCATTCTTTGCACTGAACTGTCATCTGTCTCCTTCAGCAGTTTCTCTCCCGGCTTCCTCCACAAGGTGAAGTCAATGTTAAGGAGACTGCTCTGGGTTCTGTGTGGGGCGGGTGGGGGTGGGGCTGGGGGTGGGGGCGGGGCGGGTGGGGGCGGGGCTGGGGGGCTGACCATTCAAGGTGTTCCTGTGGTGCACGTCGAGAAGGTGAAAGTACTCCATCAAAGCCTTCACGTTTCTCAACGACAGCAAACAGTAGATTTTGTCCATGTAAAGGTACCACAGAAAAGACCCCTGAGTCAGTTTCATGGCTGCAGCTTTCGGCCAGAGGCTCTGGCAACCTGACACGGAATGGAGAATTCCGTCTCAGAACTAGAATGTTGGACAGGGTCCCCAAGATGACCTGGCAGAACTGGAGGGGACAATAAGAGGGAATGAAATGACCTTGTCACGGCTCTCCAGTTTCGCCGTGGGTCTTTCCTGACTTCTTGTGGCCTTTTTCTTTGACCCTAAAACAGCCATTCAAATCGCAGGCTGTCCAGACAGGAA
Organism: Rattus norvegicus; assembly: GCF_021556685.1. Taxonomy (NCBI): domain Eukaryota; kingdom Metazoa; phylum Chordata; class Mammalia; order Rodentia; family Muridae; genus Rattus; species Rattus norvegicus. The sequence continues at coordinate 23,104,157 of NC_141543.1, forward strand.
GGGCCACCTGAGCCAAGTACCACAGTGGCTCAGGGAGCCATGATAGATGGTGTGCCCAGTAGGAAGAAAAATGGAGACTCATGTGCGTGGAAAGATCCTCAAACAAGTATACTAATAAAAAGTCAAAGAGAAAAAATGCATGTTTGTATATATGTTTAAATTATACATACACACATTATATATACATATACATATATATATATCAGTCTATATAGGACTACATATGTATATGGAGAGAGATTGTTCAATATCAATATCTTGGCCCCCCGGTAACTCACTCTGTAGACCAGGCTGGCCTTGAACTCACAGAGATCTGCCTGCCTCTGCCTCCCAGGTGCTGGGACTTGGCTTGGCTCAAGAAGGAATTTTTACTTTTTAAAAAAGATTTATTTATTTATTATTTATATGAGTACACTGTAGCTGTCTTCAGACACACCAGAAGAGGGCACTGGATCCCATTACAGATGGTTGTGAGCCACCATGTGGTTGCTGGGATTTGAAGTCAGGACCTCTGGGAAGAGCAGTCAGTGCTCTTAACCACCGAGCCATCTCTCCAGCCCCCTCATAAGCCATTTCATGTTTCAAACTTGTACGTTTCTTTTTCTTAGAGTTTGTGTTTTAAAACTTTCTTGGTGGGGTTGGGGATTTAGCTCAGTGGTAGAGCGCTTGCCTAGGAAGCGCAAGGCCCTGGGTTCGGTCCCCAGCTCCGAAAAAAAGAACAAAAAAAAAAAAAAAAAAACTTTCTTGGTGATGGTGTGAAGGTGTATACACAGGTATGTGCACTATGGCCTTGAGCCTTCTCCAGCCCACAACACTCTATTCATATACGGTTATCTGTCTGTATGCATACATATTTGGATAGATGTATATGTATTTACAATGGACACATAGACGTGTGCATGCACAGTTCTAACTTTATAAATCATGGGACCCTCGGATGTTATCATGGATTGGTTAAAATCCCAGACAACACCCTGGATTTATGACTGGTGTGTAGTCTTGTCAGATGGATCCCTTCACCTTGGGGTCTATGCTAACTCCCAGTGTTAGAATTGAGCTGACTTGTAGGATAACCCCAGCAGTATCTACAGAGAATTGCTTGATGTGGCAATATTTCCACATGTTTTTCGTTTGTTATTGGTTTACGGAATTTTATTTGTTGGTTCTTGAGACGGGGTCTTGTTTTGTCTCAGGCTGCCTACAGCTTACTGTGTGGTTCAGGTTTTGCTGTCTGGACGCTGGGATTACAGGTGAGCACCGTTACGATTTCCTTTTAGGTTGTATGTGGGTGGGAGCGTTCATAAGGGGATGCAGACCCAAGGAAATAGGTGTATTTGTGTGACGTTTAGGCTCAGTGAAGAATGGAAAGTCATGTGTAGCAAAGTGTGGTGGGAGGTCAGAAAGGATTACGTCATGGTTGTAAGGGTCAGTTCGGTCCATTCTCAGCATCTCTGGGCCCTCACCTTCATTCAGGGACAGGGAGGGACAAATGACATATTTTGAGGTCAGATGCCATCATTTCCATGCAAAGACTCTGATGTGTGCTTGCATCAGCTTTATTCATAATAACCTGATGGATAGAACCCAACCCCGGCTCTCCCTCAACGGTTGACACTGTATTAGTGACCGAGGTATATCCATACAGTGGAATATGAGTGAGCCACGAGCACATGCAACATGATGGATCTCAGAACTGTGCTGAGTTAAAAGAAGCTAAACGCAAGCCACTGTGTGGTTTGTGACTGAGCGCTTGCCTCGCTCGAGCAAGGGTCTGTCTGGCTTTAAACTCCAGCGCTGGAAAGATAAATTTGAAAGAAGCAGGGATGGGAACTGCCTGAAGAGGCAACGGAGACTTCTCGACTCTGACTGTGAGACAGCCCAGTCTTGGCAAAACTCCTTTAGCAGTGAACCTTAAGGGAGAGCACTCCTGGGGTTGGGGATTTAGCTCAGTGGTAGAGCACTTGCCTAGCAAGCGCAAGGCCCTGGGTTCGGTCCCCAGCTCCGGGGGGGGGGAAGGGGGGAGAGCATTCCTGTTGGTATAAATGAAACCTTAAAGAACTTGATTCTTGTTCTTCTGAGATAGGGTTTCACTATGTAACTCCGGCTGGTCTAGAAGTTGATATACAGTCCAGGCTGGCTTTGAACTCAAGAGAGAGCCTTTTGCCTCTGACTCTTAAATGCGGGGATTAAAGATGTGCATCACTGTGCCTGCCCTAAACAGATTTTTTTTTCCTTTAAATGTTACTGATGTTTTGCCTCCATGTATGTCTGTGCACTGCCCCCACGCAGTGCCTGGGAAGGTCAGAAGAGGGTGTCAGGTCACATGAAACTGGTGTGACAGATGACCGTGCACAGCCACCCGGGTGCTGGGAATTGAATCTTCCTCTGGAAGAGCAGCCATTGAGGAGACATCACTCCAGCACCTTAAGTTGATTTCTCTCTCTCTTTTTTTTTTTTTTCTTTTTTCTTTTTTTCGGAGCTGGGGACCGAACCCAGGGCCTTGCGCTTGCTAGGCAAGCGCTCTACCACTGAGCTAAATCCCCAACCCCATTGATTTCTCTTTTTAATGAGTCACCGGTTCTCTGTGTAGCTCTAGCTGGCCTAGAACTAACTTGTAGACCAGGCTGGCCTCGAACTTGGAGATACACCTGCTGGGACTAAAGGTGAGCACCACCACCATTCAGCTAAATTGAATTTTTTTTTTTTAAGTTAAAAATTTTGGCTCTCCAAGGGGCTGGAGTTCCTTCACAGAGCATGTTTCCTATGTACAAGAACCTGGGTTCAGGGGTTGGGGATTTAGCTCAGTGGTAGAGCGCTTGCCTAGGAAGCACAAGGCCCTGGGTTCGGTCCTCAGCTCCGGAAAAAAAGAACCAAAAAAAAAAAAAAAAAAGAACCTGGGTTCAGCTGTCAGTAGCAGGGAAATACCATACTCATACGAACATAAAAGCAGCCCAGATCATATCAATATTACACATACTTACTTGTTCAGCAGAAGACACCATGGGGAAGTTAAGAGACAGATGAAAGGTTGGCAGAAACCATTTTCAATATCTAAACACAACAAGATAATATGTTTACAAAGTGAGATGGCTCAGGAGAGCCAGGGGGGCCTGAGTTAATCCTCAGGACCCACAGGGTGGGAGAGAGAACCAATTCCTGCAAGTGGCCCTCTGACCTCCACATGTGAACGCATGCACTGGAAAGCACACCCACATGAATGCGCGCACGCGTGCGCGCGCACACACACACACACACACACACACACACAAATGCACACACAAACAATAAAATTCCTAGACTCACAAAGACAGGAAATCCAATTTTTTTTAATGGACAAGGAAAGAACAGAACGGTAAGATGCTGTAGGGCCCCAATTTGACCTTTAATTCCCAGCATTCGGGAGGCAGAGGCAGGAGGAGTTCTGTGAGGCCAGCCTCAAGTAACAGGGCAGCCAGGGCTACATTGAGCAACCCCCTTTCAAATGAAACACCCCCAACCCTCCCATGTGCGCCAAATTCAACAAAACAAAAATGGCAGAGGACTCAAAGGAACTGAAAGGCTATAATAAAACTGTGCGAACTCAGACTCATTTATTGAGATAAGCACAGCAAAAGCACTATTAATCGAACTTACTAATTTCTATTTTAAGTTGTTTCAGAAAGTAGTGTGGGGGAAGGGCACAGCCCTTCATTCACTAGATCGGTGTGAAGCCCTGTACCAGAGACAGTGGAGGAATAAAACCCTGATTTAACATGTTTCAAAGCAGCTTAGGTTCTGTTGAGCCTCTTTTTTACTCTCCAGTGTGGTTTTGCTACATAAGTTACATCTCCGCCCCCGCCCCCGCCCCCCCCTCCCCCTCCCCCCGGCCCCCGCCGCCCCAAACACCTTACAAAACAAAAGTAACTCGTGATTTGGGGCAAGTTTCCGGAGTTACAGAACTGTCCCTGTAGTTCTCCTCCGCCGCCACCACCCGACATTTTCATCACCCCTTTGAGTTTCCAGTAAGTCCCTGTGTCTGGGAGCAGAAGCCAACCCTTAACCGGCTTCTCCACAGCGTTGCCTTTTCTGGACCGGTCATAAAAATGCAGTCATACCTCGTGCGGTCTTTGCGTCTGGCTTCTTTCACGTAACATGACATCTTTTAACGGACCTTTCCATTTTTATCCTTACTTTGTTTTCTTCTGGAGCTCCCGGGACTGGTTAGCTCATTCTGACCCTCTGTCCACCCGGTAGAGCGGCAGACTTCAGTAGGTCCCACTCGACAAAGTGGCAGATGTACACTTTGGCTGGTCCGCAGGCAGACTCAACGAGAAAAGTGTTGCATGACACTTCCTTCTTTTAATTATAAAAATTCCCCGCACTTATTCAGTGGTGGAAACAATTGGAACTGGAGCAACCTTTATTGGGGCGCCCTTTGCACACACACCCCCTCTCCGCGCACCGCATTCACTCTCCATCCGGCTTTCCAAGTGAGAAACAGCCCTTGGCGCTAGCGCGCGGCTCAAGGGATATTTTCGAAGGAGAGCAACAACTTAAACGCTTTTTCGAGCTAACTGTGAGACGCTTTTGTTCAGGAGGTGAGGGTCACCATCAAAGACTCAGTAGCTGCCCAACCCCTAGCACAGTCACTAGAACCCACGTTTTGATACCAGGGAAAGACGCTGTGCAATCTGCAGGACGCCCGCAGCTAAGGTAGAGGGATGAGGGTCTGTCCGCCTCGATAGAGGAGGACGTCTCCGAAATGACACCGGGTTTTTTTTCTTTTTAATTCGCAAAATAATTTGAAAGTTTTACTTAATAAGGAATATATTTGCTAACCTACCATGAAGCCTAATAGGTCCTAAAGGGACTCTTGTTTCTTGTCCAGAGTTCTGGCTGTTCGTGGCTGGCGGGGGCGGGGAACGCCCGGATTCGGGGGCGCGTAGCCGCGGGGCTCTGCTTTCTGCACTGCTCAGAGACATCACGAGACCCGCGTAGGAAGTGTGGCGAAGGCCATCTGGGACTGAGTGAACTTTGGGGCAAAGAGCACGGAAGACCCGGGTGAACCCCGGGGAGAGGGGCGCGGGCGTCCCTCGCGGGAAGCCGGCGAGCCAGGCCGCCGAGGGCGCATTCTGTGCGCGGCTGCAGCAGCTCTACACCGACGGCCGTTGCGAGACACCAGCTGAACCCCGGGAGTTTGGGGTTCCGGGACGCGCAACGGGCCCAGGGGCCGGCCACTGAGCGGACTACAGTCTCCAGAGTGCCCCGCGGCGCAGGCGGAGCCGCGAGCTCCCGCAGCCAATTGAGGGGTCTCGGGGCGCCGCGGAGCAGGTGGAGCCGGCGGGGACAGGCGCGCTCGCGGGTGCCGGCGTCCTGCGGGCGGGTCCAGGAGGGGGCGGGGCGGGGCGGGCGGGCCGCGGTTCCGGCAGCTCCCTGCCGCCACGGGCGCACTCGGCCGGTGCTGCGCTGCGGGGAGGGCGGCTCTCCGAAGCCGCGCGTCCTGTCGTCGCGCTCCTGATCCACCATGGCTTTCGCCAATTTTCGCCGCATCTTGCGGTTATCCACCTTCGAGAAGAGAAAGTCCCGTGAATACGAGCATGTCCGCAGGGACCTGGACCCCAACGACGTATGGGAGATCCTGGGCGAGCTGGGAGACGGCGCCTTCGGCAAAGTCTACAAGGTGAGGGTCCCAATTGCTGAACCTGCCAGGTCCTGCGAGCCTCTGACCCTCGCGCAGCTGCTTCTGAGCACTTCCTGTGTGCCCCGCACAGGACACAAAGGGACATTTGTAGGACTGAAGCATCCCAGGGGGGCTACCCCAGGCATCTCCCGGAACACGGTGATAGGGACACATCTAAGAAGGGCTACACCGACGTTGTGGGAATGTTCAGACTCTGGGCTGTGTCTGAGAGGGTTGGGAGTTGAGGACACTCTTGAAGATGAGCCCACGACCGACCGGTACTCACTACGGGAGGGCAGAGGGGCCCTGGAGTGAGGGAAGGCAGGCTTGGTATTAGAGGGCTCAACGGAAAGCGAGGACAGGGTCCTGTGACTGCAGCTGCAGGGCACAGATTTGGCTTCTGGACGCCTGAGTCACCAGAGGCTCCCTGTCTGCAGTTACCTCTTCCCTGGAGGAAGACCGGCTGAGGATGAGTGGGTGGGGCAGAGAGATGATTCCTTATAGACACGTGTGCACGCGGACAGCTCCTGGGGTTTGGTCCTCTGAGCCAATTCTGAGTGCCTGGGTTGTTGTTCAAAGTACCTAACTCATCTTGACTCCACCCTTTCTCATTTCCTCCCTTTCCAGGAAAAAGTCTTTCCTCCTCCCAACCCCCCAGCCCCCAAAACCCCTCCCTCATGGAGTCTTGCTGCTCAGGCTGGTCTCCCAACTCAAGATCTGCTTGCCTCAATCTCTGGAGCAGCTTGGACTGTAGGCTTGGCTACTACAGCCTGGCATTCCCTAATCCATTTGGGAGACTCCCATAGTTCAGCTGCCTTAACTGCCCTCCTAAACCATATGTCACTGTCCTTGGGGCTTCTGTAGTTGGAGGCCTCACTGACCCTTTCAGGATGTTGGACCCCAGAAAGGGCTTTTCCAGCTCCTCAAGTTGGGGCTTGCTCTCTCTGACTTGAAGTCGGTATGCTAGAGTTGGTCTGCTTCTTGTCCCAGAAGTACGCATCCTAGGAGAGAGGTGATAGCATCTTTGGGAAGCTTGTTAGAAACTGAGTCTCAGCTGGGCATGGTGGTGTACACCTTCAATCCCAGCAGAGGCAGGCAGGTCTGAGTCTGAGGCTAGCCTGGTCTACAGAGTGAGTTCCAGGACAACCAGGGGCTACACGGGGAAACCCTGTCTCTGGATAACAAAAACAAAACAAACAACAGCAACAACAACAACAAAAAAAAAAAAAAAAAAACAACCAAAAACCAGAAGCTAAGACTCAGGCCCTACTCAGCACTCAGATTGCAGTGCTCCAGGGCTTGGAGCAGTGGCAGTTTGAGGGCAGTCAGACCCTTGGAGACCTCCTCTCTCAGTTGCACTTCCTGTGGGAGGTCTGAGGAACCCCTGCTAGGGCAAAGTTCTCCATTGGGAGAGTCAAGCAGAGGTCACCTGCATTCCAACTGAATGGAACACTTTGGCTAAGGGGTTTGCCCATATTTGAGGGCAGGAGCCAGTCTCCCCTCTCATCTGTCCTCCAGGCCTTGCTCCTCTGCTGCATTCTCCTAGTGATGTCTGGAAATGGTCCACAGTCTCTCAGCTCTCTCTGATGCTGCCTGCTCCTGCAAAAGTGTCCTGACCACTGTGAGGGCCTCTGGCCTGACTCACTGTCTCTAATGTTCAGCTGTTTGTCTGTGCAAGCGCTTGGCTCTCCGTGTTCCTTTTTCTCTGTTAGGGACTTTGAATCACCTTCTTGTGAACTCTCAATTGTTACTTCAGATCCTTTCCCACTGTTTGCAAGTTTCCTGTAAAGCATTCTGCTAGGCTGCAGGACCTCATCTGTCTCTAGTTTGCCCGTTCATCCCCAGGTGTCCTGTTCTGGCTTTCTACGGCTCATTTTTATTTAAACTTGCACGTAGAACTTTGCTTTCTAAAGGGTAAGCATCTCCGTAGTCATTGCTGCTTGCTGGGTAAAATTCCTCTGTTCTCAGGTAGTTTCGAGGAAGGGAGCTCTCCAGTAACCCACTATTTTGCTGGTTCCCATTCCCCAAAGCATACAGAGCCCTTTGAAGAGTGTCCGAAAGCTGGAAAATGGCTCTGAAGCAAGACAAGGGAAAGGGAGACCCCCGAGGGTCACGTGACAGCTGATATTCTTGGGTAGTTTGTCAGGGTCGGTGATGGGTTGCCCAAAGATGACCCCCTATAAAGGGACAGAGACACCTCTGTTGCTCAGTGCTGTGCCCTCTTGCATGCAACGCATTCCTCAGGTGTTTGTCACCTCGGTGCTCGAATCACCTGTGTAGAAATGTGACGTGTGGGGTGGCTTGGGGCGCAGGATGCTCAACGAGGATGACAGGTGACTGTCACTGTTGTGTGACTACTAGGAGATGCGTCCTCTTGTTATTCTAGAACACATTTGAACGTTTTGAAGTTTCCCACAGAGCGTCCTGTTAGGCTGACAGGAGCTCAATCTGTCTTCAGTTGTGTGACTACTAGGAGATGCGTCCTCTTGTTATTCTAGAACACATTTGAACGTTTTGAAGTTTCCCACAGAGCGTCCTGTTAGGCTGACAGGAGCTCAATCTGTCTTCAGTTTGCCCTCTCTCTTGGTTAAGTATCTTTTCATTTTGTGATGAAGGGTTTTGTTTGTTTTGTTTTCTTGAGACAGGATTTTTCTGTGTGGTCTTGGCTATCCTGGAGCTCACTCTGTAGGGGAGGCTGGCCTTGAACTCAGAGATCTCTGCCTGCCTTTCCCTCCCAAGTGCTGGGATTAAAAGCATGTGCCATCACCACCTGGCAAGTTTTTGTTTGGTTTGGTTCTGTTTGGTATTCGTGTACCATAAGTGAGCAGGTACCCATGCACATGTGTGCACGTGTGCACAGGGTCGAGGCTGACATTGGAATTCTTCCTGAATCACTCCCCCCAGTATTTTTCTGAGACAGGGCCTGAGTCTGGAGCTCACAGATTGAACCAGACTACCTGGTCAGAGAGCCCCTGGGACCTTCTTCCTGCCTCTGCCTCCATGGCTTTGGGATTACAGGTTTTGCATTGACACGCCTGGTATTGGGATCTGAACTCAGCTTGTGAGGCAAGCTCTTATCGTATCAATGGAGTCGTCTTCCCAGCCCCGAATTTTGTGCTGCTTTGTTCACATGGCTCTGGTAGTAGCAATAGCTTAATACCACGCGTATGTGATCTCTGCCTAAACACACTGTGGAGCCCTGGTCATCTAGGATTGTGTCAGTACACGCTGTACCTCCTGTGACGACAGAATCACCTGATGCGTTTGTCAGATGTCCCCCACTACTGAATGACATAAGTCTGTGTTATCACCTTGACCTCAGCATGTGTCATGCTGTTTTAGCCGAAGTTCATTCCTGCAGTCCTCAGCCCCTCCTGGAGGACTTCAGTAGGCTAAAACTAAGACCTCTCAAATCAAAGGCCATGACCTCTATCTGCCTTCTGGTTCATAGACCTGGATTCTCTGTGTGGTCCTGGCTGTCCTGGAACTCTGTAGAGGAGGCTGGCCTCGAACTCAGATATTCACCTGCCTCTGCCTCCTGAGTGCTGGGATTAGAGGTGTGCACCCTGGATTCACCACCCCTGGTCCCCCCTCTCCCCTCTGCTTTCTGACAAGTCCTTCTTTGTCTGTCAGCCTCAGCCTGGAGAGATCACCCACCCCATTGTTGTGTGATGGAAAATTGGTTCTGAAAGAAAATTATTTCTGGTTCATTGCTCGAATTCAAAATGAGGCTCATGGGTGACATGTTTTCAGAGGTCTTGTCATGAGCAATCGTCTTCTCTGAGGTGGGGCAGGGGGGAGAGGAAGTGTTTGGTCTCTACAGTGGAAAGCACTGTCCCTAGCACAGCCTAGTGCAGAGGTGCCGGCCAGTCACCCGTTCCAGTGCTTGAGGGGCCACAGAGGATAAAATGAAACAGACCAGGCTGGTGGGAGGTGATGTCTTTGCCCTCTGGAGCTTGCTTAGGCTCTGTAAACTTTTTTAAAAGGTCAATTTGTAAAAGCAACATGGTGGTGGGGGAGGTGAAAGGACTAAAAAGAAAAAGTCTCCTTAAGTTGATAGGTTACTATGTTTATACTCCTCAGCCTAAATCAGAGTCCTTTTGTAGACTAGGCAAACATCCTACCACAGGTCTTTCTCCAGCCTGGGTTTTTGTGTCTGTTCTTGGTTCTTTTGAAAGAGGGTCTTTCTGCGTTCCTTAGGCTGACCTCAAGCATCTGGCCTTAGGCAGTCTTCCTTAGTCCCCTATGTGGCTGCTTGAGCAGCCACGGGCCACTGGGCCTTGCTGGCTCTTTTTCTTTTCTTTCTTTTTTTTTTTTTCCCCCCCGGAGCTGGGGACGGAACCCAGGGCCTTGCCAGGGCCTTGCGCTTGCTAGGCAAGCGCTCTACCACTAAGCTAACCCCGGCTCTTTTTCATTTTATTTTTTAAACTACTAACAAATGAAGATTGATCAATAGTTTCACCCCTTTCATCTCAGCACTGGCGGGGAGGCAGGGCAGGAGCACTCAGGCAGGTGGATTTCTGAGGTCAGCCTGGTGGGTTTCACGACAGCCAGGACTACACAGAAAAACCCTGTCTTGAAAAAAGCCAAACGAACTAACCAAGTAAATAAAATTAATATTAATTAATTAATCAATTAATTAAATAGAATTGATCGATTCTTGTCCTGTCAGGAAGTATAGTTGTCGCTTTCCGTATCCTGTAATGTAAGACACATCTTGAAGGAAGGTTATAGGTAGAGAATGGTGCAGGGAGGGTGGCCCACTGTGTGTGCCTCCATGTGTTTGTGTCTTTGCAACTCCTTAGATTTGCTCTGACCAGTCATCCACCATTTTTCTGCCTTACACGACGACATCAAGGTGACTTCAGCTCCCTGGCAACCAAACAGCACTTTCAAAGTTAGCACAGCGGCAGAGTTCACTAGAGGGTGATTTTGAAAATACAGTGAGATACATTTATGGACGGCCTTTTGCTGCTCTCTCTTGGCAGCAGCCAACCAGAGTCCTTGTGGGTCCCCAGAGAGTGAGGGGACTTTGACAGCTGTGTCTAGATATCAGGTGCCCTCGGGTCTGGTGGCTTTGGAGGCCAGGCTCACGGTGCTGGAAGCCTCCATCCCTCCAGGCCAGCCCCGCCCACCCCCAGTGTTGGGAAGCCAGGGTTTCCGCCTGGCTCCCCTGGGGCTACCCGAGGCCTCCTGTATCCCTCCTCCTCTTCTTCCTCCTCTTTCTCCTCCCCTACTGGTCCCTTCTATTCCTACTCCGGAAAGGGATCTGCCCCTAGGCAGTAACCTTGTTTCCTCTCAGCCTAGTATTTTTAAACTCAAGTCCAAGCCATTGTGAGCAGTTCCTCACTCATCAGAAAGGCTCCCGATGTCCCTCGAGGGCACCTGGCAAGGGTCTGCTTCTGCTCACTCGCCGGCATTGCAGCTGGCTTTGGTCAGCTCCTGACACACTGGACACTTTCCAGCAATCTCAAAGTAGGCGTGGGTAGGAATGGGTGTGGCTAGATGGAGGAGGGCTAATGCTCACCCCATCTCTTGAGGTCACCTAGATGGGGAAGAAAAGCCCAGGGCCATCCTCTGCGGGGTACCCTAGGGCAGCTGCTATGGAGGACAGTAGGATCTGTGTTCCACTGTGACCCCATTTGTTTCTTAAGCCAGTGGCTTCCTCTTAGCTGAGGCAATGTCTCTGAGGAGGTGTCCACAGTGCAGGAGAAGCGTCCACAGAGAAGAGTGAGTGGCTTTACCCCTGGTCCCTTCCCTGGCAGAGCCAGGACTATTTATGATTGTTGACACTCTGGGTGGTGCTTCTGAGAAGGTCTTGGCTTGCCACTGTCACTTATCTGGGACAAGGCGGAAAGACTTGCAGCTCAACTGTGGCACCTGGGCGTCCAGCCTGGACACCGTTGATTGACATGGGTGTCATGTTCCCGCCTCAGAGGGAACAAGCAACCCTGGGACCAAATGTGAACGCTGGTGCCCAGGACACAGACCCAGGTTTTTCCGTGCTCACCCATGGAAGCGGTCACATGAGATTTTTATTAGTCACAGAGCAAAATGAGTTATAATGAATGTATTGGTGGGGGCATGGGTAGGTGGGTCACAACCACGTGGGGAAACTCTGCTGTAGTCTTCAGATGCTTTCTGAGACTTGTCTGGCTTTGGGGTTGGTGCAATCTGGCAGTCAGCTGAAAATACATTTTAAAGTCCCAGTAGTTGCAGGGATGTTTAGGTTAGACACAGGGATGAACTGTGGAGAGTTCTCAAAGGGACTGAAAATGGCCCAAGATAATTTGTCTTTTGTCTGCAACATTTTAATTCTCCCTAATCTTTGAGTTTAGCCCTTTGGCCTTGCAGAATTGTTAACACAGACACAGCCTGCCCCTCCCTCCCGCTCCCCCCATCCCCTCTCCTGGAATTTCAATTTACAGTTGTGGGCCTGCCTTATGCCTTGTAGATGTTCTCAACATACCGGTTTGTGTCCAGTCTCCTCCAGATGTCAGAACTCCCACCACCACCACCACCACCACCACCAGCACCACCAAAGCTGTGGCTGCCAAGACTGTCCTGAACATTGTCATATGCTCTGGGGCATGAGGGGGAGGCAGAGTCCTCCAGTTAAATAGATGAGCATATCTGTAATATAGTTCATCTCGCTGTTCAGCACAAATGCAGATTAAAAAAAAAATGTTTCTCAGCCGGGGTTGGATGTGGAAGCCACAGATTTGGGAGGGCTAGCTGCATCTGCCTCCTCCATGTATTACATGAGAAACCTTGGTGTCACAGAGGTGAGAGTTCAAACCTTGGCTGCCCCACTTCACGACGGTGTGATGGGGGAGGTGAGTGAGTGGTTTGCCTCTGAGCTTCAGTTTTCTCATGTGTGAGTGGAACTGAGAAGATAGCCCTCCTCAGAGCTGTCCTGAGAGTTAGCCTGCACCACAGGGCAGTGTGGGCATGGTGGGTAGGGGGCATTTGAGCAGCTTCGTGGAGGATAGCAGTCTTCAACAGTCGCCGACAACTGGGGGCTGCCTGTCAGGAGAGCTTGAACAGGGGACCACAGAGCCGTAGAGTGGGAAGCTGACTGTGGGCTGGGCAGCCAGATGGTAATGAGAAGGCAGAGAATGAGTCTGGTCTGATGAGTGGGTAGGCATGTAGAACCAGGTTTGGCCACAGCTGGCTTTTGAGCTTGGTGACCTGAGGTTGGGTTTGTGTGACCTTCCCTGGGCTAAATCTGATGCTACTTGACCTCTGCATTTGAAACCAGGAAATTGCTCATAGAAGACCAGTGGCGGGTCTCCTCTGGAAGCGTCCTCATTGACTGATAGCTTTTAGTGTTCCTGCTGGGCCGCATCTGTAGGAGCAGGGGAGCCTGGCTGCTGTCCCCAGAATGACCCACAGACCACAGGAGCCACACAGGAGTATTTGAAACAGTGACTGGGTAGTACAATGGTCATTTTAGCGTCTGACAAACATCAGCAGAGAGATGTTTGGTTTTCTTCTGAAGTCCCTACATGAGGCAAACTTGGGTCTGTACAGACCCACATGATTTCTGGTGCTCAGCCCTGCGCCTCTGGCCCACTGCGTCCCTCCTGTCTTCCCAGTGGCCAGTGGGTTTGAGCATTTGAAGTAGGTATTCCGGAGTGCTGTCACGGCAAGGCTACGTCCGATAGTCCTTTGGTCTGCATGGCTGTATACTGTAGCTCTATAAAATGTGTACAGTTGTGATCACAGTGCTGGAGGCTGGGAAGGCCAGGATAAATAAAGGCTCTTAAAGATTTGGTGTTTGGCAAACCTCCTCACGGTGCGCTCATGTGGTGGAGGGGCGAGCCAGTGCCCTCAAGTCTACTTCTCCTATCAAGTCTCTGACCCTATTTACAAAGGCCTGCCCTTTAATCTAGCAACCGGGTCAAAGGCCCAGACTTTTAATTCTGTTATCTTAGAGTCAGGATTTCCATATATGGATTTCTGAGGGGGACGTAGACATTCAGATCATAGTGGGAACTCGGTCAATAGGGCCCTGAGTGACAAACTAGGGAGTTAAATGTGTCAGTTTTGGCCTCAGATAATGTCCTTTCTGTCATCGGCCTCCAAATCAGAAGGATTTGTCAGAAAGGTCCCCTCTGTGATGAGAGAAAAGGGACAAGGTCATGACCAGAAAGGGGCAGTGACTTATCTGAGGACACAGCCAGCTCTCCTATGCTCCAACTGTGGGAGCTTATGAAGAATGAAGGCTGAGTCAGACTGGCCAGTGGATGGAGACTGGAGCAGCCTGCTGGGGTAGAGGAATGAGGTGTGGTTGGGGCCTAGGTCAGAGTCTGGAACTGGCAAATGCCTAGTGCAGGGGCCACCAGTTTACAAAGGAGATGTGGGCTGAGGGAGAGTGAGAGGGGGTCTGGGGTGGGAATGGGACTTTTGCCAGGGATTGAGGCTGGATGGAGAGTACCTGACTCTGCTGGTCCTGGGTTGCATGAGGCAGAGAAAGTGGACTGCCTCTGCCTGTTTTTCATTCACTGCAAAGGCTGCAGGAATGATGTAACTAGACAGGGTCCTTGAAGGATGTGACAGCCTGTGATCAGTCACTAGCATCCGGGACACCGAGAGCTCAAGTGTTAGCTCATTGAATAGTTCTTGACCATTTTTCACGTTTCAAGCCTTGCAGGTCTCCTCTGGAGGATTCACTATTAGTTAGTGTCCGCCATTTTTTTCTTCTTCTCTTATCCTCCAGAGAGGCAGGGGATAGTCGATCCCCTCACTCTATACCTGGTAGGGCAGAGGCCCAGAGATGGCCAGGGACTTTTTTAGAGTCACAGAGTCTTTCCTTGGCAGGACTGAGACTTAATCCAGGTCTTTCTGGCCAGGGCTCGGCACCTTTTTCCCTGCAGGTAACAGAAGGAAAGCCACAGGTCATGTTAGGCAGAGGAGGTTGCTCTCCTGTGCTATTGGCTCGTGGGCCTTGTGGGTTCTGTGTCTAGAAACATGACCTTCTTTCTGAGCCTTCTTCAAGTGGATGTTGATGGTGGCCTCCCCTGCAGAGGAAGTGGTAATGGGCAGGGCTGCAGAGGAAGTGGCTGGGGGCCTCCAGAGGGCAGAAGATGAAGAAGGTTCTTGTCACCCTCCTGGGCCCTAGTGGGTGGGTGGGGTGGCTGGGAGGCAGGACCTGTCATGGGGAGATACACCCCAAGGGGCCTCCTGCCCTCCCTCCTCAGGCACCTCCCACTCGTGTCCCTTCCCTTTTCGCTTCTGCTTTCCCAAGTCGCAGGGTTGTTGTTGTTGTTGTTTTTTTTTTTTTTTTTTTTTTTTCTTCCTTCCTCCATAGCTTACTGATTCTTTTGTGTAAACCAGCATGGTTCTTATCAGAGTCAGAATTAAGGGGAGGGGAAGAGCTGGGGCCTTGAGCCTCGATCGGACTGGTAACTAGAGGGTTAACTCTGCCAGGCCTGACAGAGGAGGTGTCTGGCCCCTAAAAAGTGCTGAAGGAAGGCAGTGCTTTGCACAAGGATCCTTGCAGGGGGTGCCCCTGTTATGCCACAGCCTTGGATTCTCTGGCAACTAGCTACCCCCATGCACTGTTGTAACTCACTCAGAGCAGCTGACCCTGCTTACCCTCCTCACCTCAGTCAGTGCTCTCCCCTTCACAGGACGTGCTCACTGTGCACAGGGCTCCCTGTGTTCCTTTGCCCTCTCCTGTTCCTGGGGACAGAATAGGTTGTGCTGGAGAGAGGGCTGTTAACTGGATAAGAAGCAGTTGAGTAGAAGGAATGGCTTCTTTGTTTTTTGTTTTTGCTGAAGTTGTTTTGTTTCTTGTTTTTTGTTTGTTTTTTTGTTTGTTTGTTTGTTTTTTTGAGATAGGGTTTCTCAGTGTAGCCCCGAGTGTCCTGGAACTTGCTCTGTAGACCAGGCCTGCACCCTGGGTTCAAAGGCACAGAGATCTGCCTGCCTCTGCCTCCTGAGATCAAAGGTGTGCGCCACCACTGTCCTGGTGAAGAAAAATGACTCGTAATGGCTGAAGCTCAGCAGGCTGGGCACAGTAGCTACTGTTACTAGTATATTTCAGAACCGTTAGTAAAGACGCTTTAGATGTCACACACACACACACACACACTCACACTCACATACACACACACTCGAACACACACACATACACACGCACACACACACTTGCACACACACACACTCACACACTCTCGCACACACTGTTCAGATATAATAGCTATGAATGAACAAGTGCCACACAGTGGATTCAGGACTCAGCTCTTAGCTTTTCCCTACTGTGTTTGTGACCCTGGATAAGCCACCTCACCCTCGGCCTGTGTTTAAGTTGATTGTTATTAGTTAAAACATTTAAAATCATATTTACTTTTTATGTGTGTGAGTGTTTTGCCTGCCTGCACGAATGTGCATCACCTGTGTGCCTGTTGGATCCCCCCGGAACTGGGCTTATGAGAGACTGTGGAGCACCAAGGGGGGCTGGGAACTGAACCCAGGGCTTCTGCAAGAGCAACAAATGCTCTTCATCACAGAAAAGTCTCTCCAGTCTTTGTATTTTATTATCTTTTAAATTGTGTGCATGTATGTATGTATGTATGTGTGTGTGTTATGTGTATGTGCACATATATATGTGCACATGAGTGCAGGTGCCTCTGGAGGCCAGGACACTGCATCCCCTGGCACTGGAGTTACAGGTGGCTGTGAGCCACCTGTGAGTGCTGAGAACTACCCTGCCATCCTGCAAGGGCAGCACATGCTCTTAACCCTTGTGCTGTCTTCACAGCCCTTCCACCTCAGTGTTCTGAGCTCTGTTTGTGGACTGATGGGGCCGGCCCACGGGTGCAGAGAAAGCCCAGCACTGAGAAAGCCAGGTAGACAACTGTTGTTGCTATGGTCCTGAGTCTGGGGCTAGACTTCAGATGATGATGGATACTTGGGGAGTGACAGACACATTCCCCGGATGTCCCTCATTGCTTGTGCTGAGGCCGCTCTGGCTAGATGCCTGGGGGTGGTTCCTAGGGTCAGCCTGTGTTTACTGCTCTATGGTATGAAGATAAACATGATTTGTTGGAGATAAGGAAGGCCACCCTGGGTCTGGCTTGTGCATGAGGCCTAAGCTTCCATCCTCAGTACACCAAACAACCCAAACCGGAAGGCCACCTTGGGGATGCCAAGGCCCCCAACTGTGACTGCCCCATGGTATGGGGTTTAGGGTGGCACCCTGGATATCAAGAGAGGCAGCTAGACTGTCCTGGAAGGAGGAAGCAGTGTTGGGTCTTGCTTGTTCCTATTTTCCTTTCTGGAAAGCACTGCCTTGTCTGGCAGCCCAAACCCATACCTGGCCTTTTAAGGTGGGTGCCACTGTCCAGGCTGGTACGCTTATGACATGGTGGCCCCTCTGTACTGGCGTGCCTCCATGTTTGTCCTCAGGAGTCTTCCTACCTTTGTTCTGATTCTTTGGCTCTTTTTTGAAGGATTCCAGGGCCCCCCCCCTTAACCTTCAAAGGCAACAGGAAATCTAAGGGCGCGACATGGCTGGGGGCCACTGTTAGTGAGGAGCCTAGAGGCCTAGGTGCCAGCATTGGCCTAGTTCTGACTCTGGTCTAGCTAGCAGCCGCTGGAGAGAGGATGGGAGTGGTTTGTGCTCCGAGGCCATTGGTGACTTAACACATGCAGCTAGAGGACTTGATCTCAGATGAGAGGGAAGGATGATGCTTACCTGTGCTTGGGGGCCTGAGAGCTTTCCTCAGGCAGAGAGAATGCCTGATGGGTGTAGAGAGAGGCTATATAGGAGAACTAGCTTATAATGCTTTAGTGGGGCTATGGTGGAGGTGCATTCATGTGTGTGCATGTACACGAGCGTGTGTGTGTGTGTGTGTGTGTGTGTGTGTGTGCTCTAGGTTTAAAGGTGTATATGCATCCTAGCTTGCTGTATTTGCTTGCTGCTTGCGCGGTGTGGGGAGTACAGGCAGCACCCCACTTGGCTGTACATTTTAAAGTAGTCATACAGATTTTTGGTTTGTCTGTCTGTCTGTTTATTTATTTATTTTTGGCAAGGTTTAACTTTTTAGTCCTTGGCTGTCCTGAAACTCTCTATGTATACCTGACTGGCTTTGAACTCCCACCTACCTCTCTGCCTTCCGGGTGCCAGGCTTAAAGGTGCACGCTGCCACACTAGCTCAGCAGAGGCCTTTTGAACGTTGCTAACGCACAGCAGTGATCAGTGGATGAAGTGACTGTCACGCAGACCCCAGGATTGTCACATACTTCGCATGTGTTGAGCGGTCTCCCTGAACCCTATGAATATATAAAATGATCATGTTTTAAATTAGAATGTGAAGACATTCAAATGTAGAGACATTAGAGCGCATCCTTTTTTTGTTAATCAGCTGGGCCTGTTCTAAGTGCTGTTCTCAAGTTCCCTCAGCAGACCGTCTCGGACAGGAGTCCTCAGTGTAGAAAGGTAGGCAGACAGGAACGCAGTCTGCTGCAGTCACCAGTCACACAGTGGAGAGTGCCAGCCTGGGCTGGCTGTGCTGCCCGTGGAGGCATGTGGAAAGCCAATCATACAGAACACAGAAAGCAGTGTCTGAGATTCTTTTGATTTTTCCTTTTTTGTGCTATTCTAGTATTACGATTTTTTTTCTGTGAACTTGTGCTATTTTTAGAATAATAAAAAAACAACACGGAAAGTTTGTACTGTGGGTTAAAAAAACTAAAACAAAATAAAAAGACAACAGCACCTGGGAAGTGGTGGCACATGCCTTTAATCCCAGCACACCGGAGGCAGAGAGGTTGGTGGAGCTCTGTGAGTTCGAAACCAGCCTGGTCTAGAGAGTGAGTTCCAGGACAGCCAGAGCTGCATGGAGAGATACCCTGTCTTGAAAAACCAAACCAAACCAAATCAAATCAACAGTGATTTGCTTGCTGTCTATAACTCTGAGATGGGGAACTGAGATGGGCCAAAGGATCCCTAAGTTGTAGGGATTAAGGGATGCTATTATAAACTGCAGTACCCCTTCCCCCGTGTTCTCTCTTAGGGCAAGAAGCAGCCTGTCAAAGCTGGAGCTTTGCCTCCCAGGATGCAGGGCCAGCTCATGGCCACCTTCCTCTCCATTCCCAATGATATCTTGGGGCTGGACTCCTCACCGTGTCTGAAAAGCTGGGACCCAAAGGTTCCCACATGCCTGGCCAAGTCGGACGGGTTGCCAGGCTCCTCGGCCAAGGCCACAGCTCCGTATCTTTGAGGCCGATCCTGTTTGGGTTTGGTCCCAAGCCAAAAGGGCTTGGAGGCTTAGCATTTCCTGGCTGGCCCAGGATGGCCCAGCAGGCGTCTCCTCTTGGGAGTGCTGAATGCACGTCTGTGGGCCTGTGGGTCTGTCACTTCTCCGCTTTTGTGCCACAGAGCCTTTGCTGTCCTCAAGTGTCACTTCTGAAACTTGGCTGGCTCGTTTGTCAGCAAGTCAAAGCTTCACTGGGAAGTGGCTCTCTCTACTTGGCAGGACTTGTTAGCTGTGTATGTCCTGGCCCAGCCAGGGCCTTTGGCTCTTGTCAGGCAAACAGGTGGCATCTTCCAGAACTAGAACAGGACCCCTGGAGAGCCAAGAGGAAACGGACTCTTGTAACTTCCCAGTCTTCTCCTGTTCTGTAGGAGTGCCGACTGGGCCTTCCTCCTCCTCTGTGTCTACCCATCCACTGTCTGCTTATCCCTCCTGCTGGCCACCAGCTACTCTCCTATTGCTACGAAGAGACCCATTTTTCCAAGGCCACTTGTAGAAGAAAGAATTTATCCGAGGCTTACAGTTCCAGAGGGTTAAAGCCAGTGACGATCATGGTGGGGAGCGTGGCAACCATAAAGAAGCAAACAGGTGCAGGAGCAATGGTTGAGAGCTCACAACCTGATCAACAATCGTGAGGCAGGGATAGAAGGAGCACCAGCTGGGGATGGCATGGGCTTTTGAAATCTCAACCCCCACCCCTGTGACACACCTCTTCCAACACGGCCACATGTTGAATCCTTCCTGAACAGCTGCATCAGCTGAGGACCAGGCATTCAAAGGAATGAGCCTATAGGGACCATTCTCACTCAAAGCACCACACCACTCATTTGCATCCATCCCCTCATGCCCCATCCTCCCCCCACAGACCCATCCATCCCCCCACCCACTCGCTCATCCATCTTCCCACCCAACCATTCATCCTCCCACCCATCCATCCTCTCACTCCTCCATCCTTCCTCCCACCCACCCACCCACCTATCCATCCATCCATCCTCCGTCATGTCTGTCTTTAAGGCTTCCTTCCCTGTTCTCCCCACCCCAACCCCCGGCCATTCTGTGCCAGGCTTTATAGGGGTGTAGGCTGAGAGGAATCAGACATGGGTTTGGCCTTTCATAGCTCACAGCCAGCTCAGATCTGAGTTGCACGTGACCGTAGCACCAGCAGCCTGTGTGGAAAGGGCTAACAAGGGCTCGAGTGGAGACCAGGGAGCACAGGCTGTGCCTAGCCAGCTTTAGGAAGCCGCTCAGTGCTGTGCATGTAGGTAGTGGAGCGAGAGGTGGTCAGGGAGGGCTGGGACCCAGTGCTTTTGGTCAAAGGCAAAGAAAGACCTGGGCTATGAGCCAGACTTGCCTGAGTTCAAGTCCTGACAGTTGCTTTCTGGTGTGTGACCTGGGACAGGTCTCTTCTCTCTCTGGGCCTTCTTTTTCTTTTCCACAGAAGGAGGTGATGTACATCTCCATTCCTTCTGAGCCAGTGCTCAGTGTCCTGCCTCCAGAACGCCTGCTGTAAGTCTTTCTTACCCTGCCTCCTCCTGCGTGCTGGCCTTACCAGCCTTTGATTCCCAACTCCTGCACACCAGGCTCTGGGTCTGTTACCCCCAGTCCCCTTCTTGAATGGATATTGGTCTTTGTCTCTCAATAACCAGTTCTTCTGTGGCCTGGTTCCCCCCAGAGCTGATGCCCACTCCCTATTCCCTGAACCAAAGCCCCCCTATGATTGGTGACACTCCTCACCATTCCCTACGACACAGATTGAAACCTGCTGCTTCCAGGGGCCTGGACCTCTTTTGACGCATGCCCAGCACAGCCATCAACATCCAGAGACAGGAAAGTAGAAACCTTTAGCTTTGCCTGCTCCAGACTTCAGCTGTTGGCCGGCACGTAGACACTCATGGACAAGTCAGCTGGAACTGTTTCCTCACACCTGAGCCGTAGCCAGGTTGCTAGGAGACCTCTACAACAGCTGTGTGTCTAGGGGCGGGAGTATCTGTACAACCCTCATGCCTCCCTCTCAGTCTCTGTCTGTCTTCCCCCCCCCCCCCCCCCTCTCATTTCTCTGTGTATTCTGGAACTTGCTCTGTGGACCAGGCTGACTCACAAGAACTCAGAGATCCACCTGCCTCTGCCTCCCAAGTCCTGTGACTAAAGGTGTGTGTCACCACTGCCTATCTTCAACTCCTTTTTCAGTTTCTGGAAGACAGACAGACAGACAGACAAACAAACAAAACTCTTCTGCAGCCTGGGACTTTGAAGATTCTCTCCTCTGAGGACATGTTCTACTACAGAGGGCTAGGGGTTAGTGCCTGAGTGTGGTATCCGCTGGAACGTTCTGCAGACGTGAGGGTGCTTTGTGTGTCTGCTGTGTTCAGTACACCAGCCACCTCTTCTTGGTCAGGAAGCATTTGCCACATGGCAGTGCCACCAGCTGAGGTACTCAGGTTTCACTTCATTATATTCTCATTCATTTATGCCTCCCTGGGTAGCTAGCAGCAGCCATCTGGACGGCGGGGCTCGGGCTGCCTGCCTCTGCCAGCCTGTAAGAACTTGTAAGGCCAGGTCTGGGGAAGTACTCACCTTCTGTCCAGGTGACTCCTTTACACTCCCTACCCTCACTGGGACTCATGTGCATAATCGCCAGCTGGCATCCGTGAAAGGCACTTGTTTTCCGAGGCCTGTCCTCAGCTCCTCTCTGTCTGTAGGAATGCTCTCTTCCCCAAGGGCAGTTTCTTTATCCTGTTTTGTTAGGATTACAGCTTAGCTGCTTTCCCTTGTCCTAGACCGTCCACTTGCAGTGTTTGTTAAAGGGTTGTTAATGTCCCATTCAGGCAATTCAGCCATCTCGAGTTAAGCATTTAGGCCAGTCCTTCCTCATTTCAGTAGTTATGGGCTGTGAGCTTGATCCTGTACCTTTCTTTTGTTGTCTTTCTTGAATTATTTCTTGGCTCTGAAGTCCCAGAAATAAGGGCTAATAGGCTTAAAAGGTATTTCAAACCTGTCTCAAAAAAACCAAACCAAAACAAACCTAGAACCGCTCTGGCCAGTTGTTTCCCTCCTTTGGAAGACTGAAGCTGTTTAAATTCTCCCCTGCAATGAGGGCCTCTATTTTACCACCTCGTCCCTGATGTCTGGTCACTATCGCTGTTTTTGTTAACTTAATAAGTGCACAGCAATCTGTTCCTTTTCCTCTCTTTTCCTTTTTAAGAGATTCTTTTGACAGGATAGCCCTGTGGTTCTGGCTTGCCTGTAGTCGTACTTTCCGAGTCGGTCCCCAGATCTCAAGTTATCTTTCCTGGGCATCTTATGAATGTCCCTCTGTGGTCAGTGTGGGACTGGAGACGGCCCTATGTGTGGCCAGTGCTAAAACACTTCCATACATGCCTGCTCTCTGTGGGAGCATCCCCAGATGGGAGACTCATTTCCTTTTTGGTAGCAAATGACATGAGTCCCCAGGGGAGTTTATTGCCCTGCATAACCAGTAAGAGACCAGTAGCGCTACTGGGGGCAACTGGCCCCAAATGCTCTGTGGTCCTCAGCACTCTGGCTCCCCCCCTCCCATGGGCATTGCTTCTATCTTGTCTTCACTCTCTGGCTGACTGAAGAAGAGACAAGATGGACTGCCCTGCATGAGGGTGGAGCTCGGTGGTAGGATGCTCGTCAGCGTGCGTGAGGCCTTGGTTTCAAGCCACAGCACCACTAAACGGTAACAGCAACCACAACTCAGGGCTGGGGAGATGGCTCAGTGTGATCACTCGCTGTGTAACCTTGAGGACCAGAGTTCGGATACACAGCACTGCCGTCAAAGCCAGTAATCCCAGTCCATGGGAGCTGGCGCCAGGCAGTCTCCTGAGGCAGACTGGCCAGAACTGTGAGTGATGTAGAAAGACACCCAACTTCAGATCTTCACATGCATGCATAAAAAACACGTGTCCACATACATGTGAACACATGCACACACACCATACATGCCAAAAAAAACCCCCAAACCCATCTTAGACTTGTTAAAATGCAGGACTAGGGATATAATTCAGTGGTAGAGCCCTTGCTGAGTGTGCATGAGCCTTAGATCTAAGCCCTAGCACACCAGCACAGGAGCCTTCCAGTCCACCAGTTTAGCCACCCGAGAGAAAGAAAAAGCCGCTTTTCTGGTAACTTCAGGGAAATGGAAAAAACACCCCAAACAGACAAGAAAGCATTCAGGGACAGTTTGCCCACCTTGGCTCACATGTCTAAGTAGCTGAACCAGCAGCTCCAACAAGGTTGGCTGTGACCTGTGGCTCTGACTGGTTGGGCCTGCATGTGTACCTGGACCAGGGTGGGAATCAGCCCCTCCGGATCTCGGACTGAGAAAGAGACACAGTAGAGTTTTGTAAGTACAGTGCAGAATGGGGTGCTCCAGGATTCATTTCCAGACAGCTGCAGAGGCTACGAGGCCCTAGACTTCTGCACCCCGTTCTCCTTCAGTCGTAGTGCTCAGGCTTGGGTCTCCGCAATTCTTTTTTTTTTTTTTTGGACTCTGTTTCTCCATCTGGAGAATGGGAATCAGGAACTTAGAGTTTAAGAACTGTGGCTGAAGGCCTTGCTGAAGGGAGAGGACCAAGTGGTCAGCTGGCCATCAAAAAAGGGACATGTCTGGGGCCTGTCCCAGGTCTCAGTAATCCCCCAGCTTCAGAACTGGCTTGCTGAACCCCTGGGATAGGGCAGGGTTCCTGGCAGGGCTGGGTGAGTGGCCCCACCTCCTCTAGGCAGGGCCCCAGGCTGTCACAACAGGGAGGATTGTTCCCACCGAGTGTCTGGGCCAGAAAACACAAGTGGCCACTGTCTCTGCTTTCAAGGGCGTGGGCTCTGAGGTTAGAGACCGCCAGCGAACAGCAGGACTGGGGATCCCCCTCGTCCCCCGCCTTCCTTGCCATGAACTGGTGGAGATGGATTTTTGAAACCTTAATGTTGTATGTTCATGGGAGTTCTGCCTGCTCACTTCTGCCTGCACCTCATTTGTTCAGACCCTCACCCCCATTCTCCAGGGTCTCCCCGTAGCACACAGAGAGCTTGGGCATAGTACTCCACTCTACAACTGTACAGATGGGATCCGGAGGCCCAGACAGGATTTGTGCTGACTGAATAGGCAACTCTGGGAAGCAGTTAAGTTTCAAGGACTTTGAAACCCCAGGGGCCCAAGTCCTGTTCATTAGAGCTGTACGGCCCTGGACGGTGATTTCCACCCCTCTCAACATATGGCTTCTCTTCATATGGGGTCTCACTCTGTTGGCCAGGCTGGGCTTGAGCTCCTAGGGTCAAGTGATGCTCCTGCCTCTGCCTTCCAAGGAGTTAGTTCAACAGCCACACACCTGACCGTCCATCTGGCCATTTCGTACAGAAAGCAGAAGCCGGGGACAGGCGGCAAGCGATCAAGCAACAGCCCTAGAAAGCATAGCATTCTCTTTGAACCCTAGTTCCAGGTCAAGACCACACGGCTCTAGACTCCATACTCCCTTCTCCAGGCCTCAGTCTGGGAAGTAGGCATGTGGCCAGTGCTTATCTCAGTGTCTGTGGGAGGCTCAGTGCCTGCGGCTATCAAGGCCCCTTGGTGCGAGTGGTTGGTTCTGGCTGTGCTCGTCATTGGTCTTTACCTCACGGCCGTTGAACCTTCTGGATGTGATTTGGTGCTCTGAACAGTCAGGCTCGGGACAGGTCTGGCCTTCAAAGCTCGCACTCCTATCTGAATCTCAGCTTCCTCTGTTGACCGAGAATGGTGTTTGCCTTCCTGGTCTGGGCGGCACTGGTCAGCACTGGCTGGTTTTGTGTGTGTGTGTGTGTGTGTGTGTGTGTGTGTGTGTGTGTGTGTGTGTTCATCCACTGTTGCGACATCTTCTGCTGCCTTTTGGGATTAGATTGCTGTCTCAGCCAGGATCTTAAGGAATTTGGTTTTGGCACAGCCACTGCATGGCCCCACCCTGGTGGGCTGTGGCACTGGGCACCGTCTGAGGAGTCCTGGTGTTGATACTGGCTCCTTGCTGGAGGCCCAGCCCTTTGGTCAATGTTGCTCTTACAGCGTAAGGCAAAGCGGGTTCTGTGCGCTCCTGGAAAACACTGGTTGTTCCTCCACATTTACAGGAAAATATCTTTTTTGAGGGAGCTCTGCAAAAGGTGTCATGCAGCCTCGGCAGCCACAGTAGTGACGAATAGATGGCCTTTGCCTAGTTCATGGTGGCTGAGAAGGTGCTGTGGTCACCTGACCCTGCCACCCCCAAAGGCCCACCCTTCCTCTCTGCCTCTCCAAAGGAAGTGAGGAGACTTTAGCTGCTTATCTCGTGTGTGTGTGTGTGTGTGTGTGTGTGTGTGTGTGTGTGTGTGTGTGTGTGTGTGTGAACTCACTCTGTAGTCTAGTCTCCAACTCAGGGATCTGCCTGCCTCTGCCCCCCCTGGTGCTGGGATTAAAGGCATACGGCAGTAACACTCACCACATCTCTAAAGAATTCTTAATCTGTTCTGAACAAGCACTGAAAATCGAGTTGAGGGGAAAAGAATCCCCTAACCCCACACACAACTTGCTGATCAGAGCTCCTGGTCTGTGTTCTGGAGGTTTCATGACCTCTACTCCAAGAAGAACTTTGGCAGGGGAGGACTGGTCACCACTGAGTGCAGGCTTCGCAGGACTGACAGCAGCACTCGCTGCTGTGGAGGGTGGTTGAGATGGTAATTGACCTAACACACTAAGAAGTGTCAACAGAGGGAGGGGAGCAGACTCTGTCTGCCATAAACAAGGAGCTGTCCTCATCCCTGCAGGGCGTTTGGAGCTCTTAGCAGCTTTGATAGAAGACTTGAGCTGAGAATAGACAGGAAAGTGCTGGTTGTAGGCTTCACACCCTTTCCTTCTTGAAGGCTGCCACGCCCATCATAAGCAGCCACCTGGTCCCTCTCAGCAGGATAGGTGACCTCTCCATGCAGATCTTTAATTCCTGAGGCCAGTTAGCTGTCTGAGTGTGTGGTCATCCTAAATGGACCTTGCCTGAGGCATTGCAAAGTCATCCGTTTGTAGAGGCTTCTCCAGGCTGGGGATTGGATGGACCTGTAGAGTGTGGAACAGCGGTTCTCAACCTGTGGGTCATGACCCTTTCACAGGGGTTGTCCAAGACCATGGGAAAACACAGACATTTCATTTATGATTCAGATCACCAGCAAATTTAGAGTTATGGAGTAACAGTGAGGTACTTTTACGTTGGGGTCACCACGACATGAAGAACTGTGTTAACGGTTGGCGGTGTTAGGAAGGTTGAGGATAGTCTGGAGACCGTAGAGAAGCTGCGGCGGTAGGTGACGACCCAGGTGCAGATCCCAGGCGTGTGTCTCCTCTCTGAGCTTGGACTTGCTTATTAGTCTTGGGCTGCAGAACTTGACTGCTGACTTGATCCTGTGAGGGCACACACACTGTCACTCAGGGGACTGCAGATGCACAGAAAGGGCTGTCCTGCTGTGTGTACAGTTGTCACGAGAGGTCACAGTGGGCGTGAGGCCCCACCCCCGAGGAAGGCAGAGGTGGAGGATCCACCAGCCCTGTGCTCGGTGACAAGCAGATGCTGGCTTCTAGGGCCCTGTCCACACTGTGAACTCTGCCCTTGTGAGTACTGAAGTGGAGAGGTCGAAGGTTGTAGCAGCATCTTTGGCAGCTTGGGTGATACTGAGGGAGTTGTGAGTCTCGTGTCCGGTTTCCGGGGTCCCCTTGTGCGGTGGAGTGGTGGCAGGCCTCCTCTGGTCACACACTTATGCCTCTCTTTTGGGGAATTTAAGTCCACAAGTCTTGGAGTCTTCACTACTGTCCGTTTCAAGGTTTGTTATTTTATTCTATTTATTTTATTTTAAGACACTGTCTCACTATGTAGTCCTGGCTGGCCTGAGCTCACCGCGTAAGCCCAGCTGGCTTCCAATTCGCAGAGATCCTCCTGCCTCTGCATCCTGAGTACTGAGATAGGTTTCCGGCCTGGCTTTTCTCACTTAGATTAGGGACCAGTGTTTATAAAG
This sequence comes from Rattus norvegicus, assembly GCF_021556685.1. Taxonomy (NCBI): domain Eukaryota; kingdom Metazoa; phylum Chordata; class Mammalia; order Rodentia; family Muridae; genus Rattus; species Rattus norvegicus. The sequence continues at coordinate 23,131,097 of NC_141543.1, forward strand.
CTCGCTTGTCACTGTTTCGGCGTTTCGAGGTGGAGCAACAGCCGTTGCATGTGTGTGTCAGCCTCTTTGGTGTCCCTTAGGCGGGCCCCACCCATGGCTGTGGCAGATGGAGTAATGCACAACCCAGAATCCCCGCGTCGGGCTCCCCTTGGCTCTGGTGGGACTGCAGCTTCTGCATTGGTTGCTGGAGAAGGGAACTCTGGTGGTGGCCACCCAGTGCCCTGTTCTACTCCCAAACCCTCAGCCGCTCCTGTTAAGTCTGTCTCTTGACCAAGTCATCCTAGCTGGCAAAAGTTTTCACTGTCTTTTTCATCAGATAAGAAGCAGTGTTCTGGGCTGGAGAGGCGGCTCAGTGGTTAGGAGCACCAGCTGCTCTTCCCGAGGTCCTGAGTTCAAATCCCAGCAACCACATGGTGGCTCACAACCGTCTGTAACTCCAGTTCCAGAGGATCTGGCGCCTTCACTCAGACATACATGCAGATAAAAGTAAATAAATGCACATAAGGGGGCTGGGGATTTAGCTCAGTGGTAGAGCGCTTGCCTAAGAAGGGCAAGGCCCTGGGTTCGGTCCCCAGCTCCGAAAAAAAGAACCAAAAAAAAAAAAATGCACATAAAAGTAAATAAATTTTAAAGAAGAAGAGGTGTTCTGCCTAGGTAACATGTGGCCAGGAGGCAGTTTTACTATGATACATGCCTGCTACACACACACACATGCACACGACTGACAAGAACCTTAAATGGTTCAGGCTGACAGTGCTCATGAGTCCTCATTTTAGGCTTTTCCTGGCCAGCTGTCAGGAAGTGTTTTCCTCAGAGTTTTTATTTTTCTTTTCGTTTTCATATTATAAATATTTTATTTTTACGGATGTGCATGTCTGCTTTGGCCCAGTCTTGTATTTACGGTATGGTTATATCTTACTTCCTTATTAGACACATAGAATGTTCTCTCTGGTGACACCGCGTGTGCCCCGGCCATTGTCGGGAGTGTCTGTGTCCCCTCAGATGTCCGCCTCTGTGTTCACACTTGCATGGGGGCCTGGGAAGCCTCCCAGGTGTCTCCTGCCCGACCTGCCTTGTAACCCTCCTGTCTCACCTTTGCAGGCCAAAAACAAGGAGACGGGCGCCCTGGCAGCAGCCAAAGTCATTGAGACTAAGAGCGAGGAGGAGCTGGAGGACTACATCGTGGAGATCGAGATCCTCGCCACCTGCGACCACCCATATATCGTGAAGCTCCTGGGGGCCTATTACTATGACGGGAAACTATGGGTAAGAGCATCTGCTGTGTGGGCCAGGGTTGCAGCAGGGAGAAGGTGAAGTGGGCTGCTCTGAGCCTTTGGCCTCTCTTCCCACCCCCACCCCCACTTCCCACACTCATGCAGAGGCTGCAGATACAGCAAAGTGCTGTGGCGTCTGACCTAGAGAAGGCTGGGCACGTCTGTAGCCATGTGCGAGTGGAGGAGTGTGTTCCTAGAAGTCTAGAACAGTACGAGGGGTATTGGTGCTCAGAATTTCTGATCTCAGACTGTCAGTTGTGCGGACTTAGGGAGGTTCCCCTGGTAAAGCCGTTGTGTGTGGTTGAGGTCTGACATCCTCTCAAGCCTGAACGTGCCACCCCATGAGGAATTCTAACCTCGTGGTGTCTTGAACATGGAGCATTCCAAGGTTAAGCGAGTCAATTCTGGATGGGTGCCCAGAGGCTTGGCATGGATGGGGCAGCGCTTGAGTGCTGATCTGGTGTCGTTTGCAGGAGTCACAGATCTCCTGCTAATGTGTTCTCCCACTGTGAGCCCTGGGCTCCTGCAGGGGCCATGGGACCCCACTGCCTTCATGGGCTGAGGTTGCCCTGCAGTTACCTCTGTCACAAGCCTGTCTCATCTGATACTTCTCAACTTCTCAGCTGACAAAACCCAGATGCCCCAGAGTGGGCATCTTGGAGAACTTGTGTTTTGCCAACTTTCTTTCTGTCTCTGTCTGTCTGTCTGTCTGTCTCTCTCTCTCTCGTGTGTGTGTGTGTGTGTGTGTGTGTTTCCAATGGTGAGGACTGAATCCAGAGCCTTGTGTATGCTAGCCAAGTACTCTACCATGGAGCTACATTCCAGCCTGATAGACTATATATAGAGACTACATACGTACATGACATACCCACACATATGTAAATAAACCCCTCCCAACTCTAGGCACCCAGGAAGCAAAGTGATGTGCGTGCAGGAAATATCTCAAGTAAATTCTGGGTACAGCTGGCACTGCCAGAATCCTGTAGACGTTTGGAGTCATGTCTAAGGAACCTCAGGCCCTCAGGCACCTCCGCCATCACTGGGGTTGTGTGAGCCCAGGTCTTGCCACTGTTGGTGGAAAGGGTGGTTCAGAAACGTGCATTGATCAGAAAGGCGTGGGACACTGGGAACTTGCTATTGACTCGTGATGGTTTGTCATTTTTTCATGCCTGATGGGAAGCAAGAGTCTTGGCTTTTAATGGTGGAGTGCCTGACTTACTTTTGCTAAGTGGAGAAAGAGATCTTGCTGCTTAGGAAAAGAGAAAGTTCACAAGGTCCCGTGATTTTTCATATCCCAGGCAGGGATAGAGTGGGGAAGAAGAAGTCTGGCCAAGGGACGGGGAGTCAGTCCTCTCAGCTGGTGTTAGACTCGCACCCATAGCCATAGGGTGCCTGAGGAGGGACTTTAGAACACAAGACATTTAGCTGGCACATAGCTTTGGAGGTTCAGGGCCATGTGACAGGGTTGGCTGGGCTCTCTGCATGGACTCAGGTCAGTTGGAATCCAGAGAGCTTTGTTGTTCACATGGTGGTGCCCGGAGCCATAGAGCTCCTCAGGTCCCAGAAAGAACCTCAACACTCCTCAGTCCCTTCAGCAGGCAGTCTCCGTGACTTCATGACTAGTCCCCACTCTGCCAACATCACTACAGGGGGGAACAAGCTTCCAGTGCCTGAACTCTTGGGGGACTGAGGTAGTTATTGGAGAAAAGCACAAAGTAAAACTCCTCGGTGTTTTTTGTTAGAGGACCCACTGGTGACATTCAAAGAGTATTTTTTAGATAGTTCATGCATAGTTTTAAAGTAGGCCAGCCTGCCTTGGCGTCTTTGCCGTTTTAGTTGAGTGCTGGTTTCGTCCTGTCATAGCATCCTCTATATCCAGAAGAGCCGCACTCTCCTGTGGCCCTGGGAAGGCATCTCAGTGGTTTTCCCTTCTTGCTTGGGAATCTTTGTGAGAATTTTTTTAGATTTTTCAATGTCTGTTTCCAAACTGGCATCACAGAGCTACTTCTGTGTGAGCTGAAGTCTCCTGGCCTGCTCGTTTGTTTACCATTATTTCATCAGTCTCTCCTCCTACTGCCTGTCTGCCTGCACTGCACCCACTCCTCCCCCTCCCCACCATCACTGCACCAGCCCTCCCCCTCCCCCCACCACAGCACCAGCCCTCCCCACCATCACTGCACCCACCCCTCCCCCTCCCCACCACCACTGCACCAGCCCCTCCCCCTCCCCACCATCACTGCACCAGCCCCTCCCCTCCCCACCATCAATGCACCCACTCCTCCCCCTCCCCACCATCACTGCACCAGCCCCTCCCCCTCCCCACCATCACTGTACCAGCCCCTCCCCCTCCCCACCACCACTGCACCAGCCCCTCCCCCTCCCCACCACCACTGCACCCACCCCTCCCCCTCCCCACCACCACTGCACCAGCCCCTCCCCCTCCCCACCATCACTGCACCAGCCCTCCCCCTCCCCCCCACCACAGCACCAGTCCCTCCCCCTCCCCACCACCACTGCATCTGCCCCTCCCCACCACCACTGCACCCACCCCTCCCCCTCCCCACCATCACTGTACCAGCCCCTCCCCCTCCCCACCACCACAGCACCAGCCCCTCCCCACCACCACTGCACCCACCCCTCCCCCTCCCCCCACCACAGCACCAGCCCCTCCCCACCATCACTGTACCAGCCCCTCCCCCTCCCCACCACCACTGCACCAGCCCCTCCCCCTCCCCCTCACTGCACCAGCCCCTCCCCCTCCCCACCACCACTGCACCAGCCCCTCCCCCTCCCCCTCACTGCACCAGCCCCTCCCCCTCCCCACCATCACTGCACCAGTCCCTCCCCCTCCCCACCACCACTGCACCAGTCCCTCCCCCTCCCCACCACCACTGCACCAGCCCCTCCCCCTCCCCACCACCACTGCACTAGCCCCTCCCCCTCCTCACCACCACTGCACCAGCCCCTCCCCCTCCCCACCACCACTGCACAAGCCCCTCCCCCTCCCCACCACCACTGCACCAGCCCCTCCCCACCATGTACCAGCCCCTCCCCCTCCTCACCACCACTGCACCAGTCCCTCCCCCTCCTCACCACCACTGCATCTGCCCCTCCCCTCCCCCACTACCACTGCATTGCCCCCCTTTTTTTTTTTTCTTCTTTTTTTCAGAGCTGGGGACCGAACCCAGGGCCTTGCGCTTGCTAGGCAAGCGCTCTACCACTGAACTAAATCCCCAACCCCAACATTTGCCCCTTTACCCTCACCATCACTGCATCCATCCCTCCCTTCCTCACCATCACCGCCCATACCCCTCCCTTATCCACCATCTACACATTGGTGCAGACATCAGGTAGGCAATTACAGTGAACTGGGGAAATCTCCTCTAGGCCTCAGATGCTGTCTGACAACATTCTTAGCTTTGGGTTCATGGAAGCTGGGGACCTGTTTACATGTTCCGAAAGGATACCATCCAAAAGGTTGCATAGTAGTCACAGGATATTAGGTCACATGCACAGGTGAGCGATGAATGGCTCTTTAAGAAGGCCAAGATAACCTAAGGCAGTTTGGCTCTGGAGCTGCAAAATTCAAACTACTCCCCATTCATTGACGTTAAAGTCAGCAGGTCAGCTTTTGTTGAACAAGCAGTGCAGGTGTGGCTTCCTTTGAGGACTTCATAGGGTCAAAGCGGCTCTTGGACTGAGTCAACCCCTGGGGAGAGGTGCAGCTGGCACAATAATTGGAGGCCATCTTGGGCAAGGCCTCGATGCCAAAGTGAAGACTTTGTAGCTGCCCTTACAGAGGTCAGCAGCCTCAGCATTTCCTGGGATACTCATATCAGCGATGTGGCCCACCTGGTCCTCCCGGATCATAAGCTGCCCAGCAGCCGGTAGCTTTAAGAACCTTCTAGGTGAGTCATGATGGTTTAAGTTTGAAAACATCTATTTTTGGGCCTTGGCAACTCAGTTACATTTTGCTTAGGGGAAGTACATTCTGTGCTGTATTAAAAAAAAAAAAAAAAGGTCAGATTTGGGGCCAAGAGGTAAAGCCTTGAGTCTGGTCAGTTCAGACCCCACCCAGTGCCTGAGGATGTGGCATGGGACGTGGACCAGCTTCAGGGGGAAGGAGCATCTGAACTGTGTCTTGCAGGATGCGCAGGAGTTGGAAAGGTTGGAAAGTTTGGCTAAGTCCAGGCTGTGTGGAAGTGAGGAGCCATGGGCTGCTGAAATTGAAGGCTGGAGGCCACACTGGCTGTTTTCTGTGGGGCGGCTTGAGGCCCAGGCTTCCTGCGTGCTCTCAGGAGCCATGGCGCCTAGGTACATGTGTAACAGAGCTAGTCAAGGCTGCTCCTGGGGATAGGGGTTAAGTAGCTGACCGCTAGCCAAGCGCCTGCCTGCACCCCACACAGGCAGGAGGGACCTTCCACCAAGCGATGTAACTCCTCTACCTGCCGTCTTGCATCCCACAAAGAGAGGTGACTTTCCCCCAGAATTGACAATCATAGCAAAATCTTTCTAGAGGACTCCCATCTCCACTTCTGCTTTCAAATATGAAATGGTACGAATAGTTGGGAAATCCCCTCTCCTCATGCCTTGGAGGGCTGCAGCCCCGTGAGAGCCGTGGGCACTCTGTTTCTGGTGGTATCACCAGTTCTGATAGCTGTGTTTGAAGGGCCAAAAGGCAGGTGGTGTTGGGGAGAGCCCGCTTTAGATAAGAATGTGTGCACAAGAGGTCATCTTGACCTATGATCAATGGAGAAGTTATTATTGAGACATCATACTTTTTTATTCTGTCTTTACAAATCCCGTGTGTGTCCTTCCCTTACAGCCATTTTTTGTTTGTTTGTTTGTTTGTTTGAGACAGGGTTTCACTGTATGGCCTTGGATGTCCTACAACTTGTTCTGTAGCCCACGCTGGCCTCCAGCTCACAGAAAACCATGTGCCTCTGCCTCCTGGATTAAAGGCCTGTGCTACCATTGCCTGGGTATTACAGTACTTTTTTTTTTTTTTCTTTTTCTTTTTTGTGGAGCTGGGGACCGAACCCAGGGCCTTGTGCTTCCTAGGCAAGCGCTCTACCATTGAGCTAAATCCCCAACCCCAACAGTACTTTTTAAAAAATGACTTTTTTTTAAATTTTATGTGCACTGGCGTTTTGCCTGCATGTATGTCTGTGTGAGGATGTTGGATCCCCTGGAACTGGAGATACAGAACTGCCCTGTGGGTGCTGGGAATTGAACCTGGGTCCTCTGGAAGAACAGCCAGTGCTCTTGATCAGTGCTCTTAACCACTGAGCCACCTCTGCAGCCCCTTTTACAGCACAGTTTTTAAAACTTAAACACACCTGAACTTTTACTGGAAGCTGTTTATCTAGTCAGATGTTACAAAATTCCCATAAGATTCACATCCCCAAGTGTCCTTGCATTCTCCCATGTGCTCAGTGGCTGAGCTGAGTGGATTTGAGCATTTAACTTAGCTCAGAGTACAATGGCTGATGGTCAGTTTCCTCCCTGAGTGGCTACTGTATTGACAGGCCTCCCAGTTCATCTACCCTGGGTTGACCCCATGTAACCTTGGCCTCGTGATTGTCCCACGTCACCGTAACCGAGATGGCAGTCTGTGAGGAACTGGGCCTCTCTTCCAACATACGCAGAATACTGGGAAGGAAACTGTGTTTCAGGATGCCCACATAGGCTTTCAGAAGGGAAAACTCTGGCTTCTAACTAATGCCCACTTCTGTTGTGTAAATGTTCCCACTACAGGTCAGTATCAGGGGCTAACACAATCTGGCAAGTCCCTGGTCTCCCTGAGCTCAGAGTCTGTGAGCAGAAGCACACTCCAAACACTGGCGTGTATGGGAAAACCAGAGCAAGTGGGAAGCCAACTTTAGCAAATCTAGTGGAGAAGTGCTGCAGCCAGCCCTTCTGGGGTGGGGTCAGGAGCCGGGGCCTATCATAGAACCGGAGGGATCCTCCCTTGGGCGAGGGGCTGGGACATTTAGACTGATCCCAGAAAGGCTAGATGGAGGCAGACCTCTGCAAATTTGGTGGCAAAACTGAAGCAGAAGGAAGTTCAAAGGCGCTGAGGCAGGAGCTGGAGAGGCAGGTAGCTGGGGTCTAGCAGAGACTGAAATGAAATGGGACTAGGCTATCCACAAGCGCCTGGGAATTCAGCTGTGACGTGGGCAGCCTTGTGGCAGGAAGGACAGTTACTAAGTAGGCAGCCCCATTCGTTCCACAGTGCACAACTGTGTCATCATGGAGGCCAGAGGTCAATATTGTGTATCTTCCTGAAGCACTGACTTTTGAGGTGACTTTTTTTTGCACGGAATCTGAATTTCATGATACAATTGGGCTAACCTCTGAGCTACAGGGGTCTCCCCCGACACACACACACACACACACACACACACACACACACACACGAACACACACGAACACACCCGACCCCACCCCAGGTTTTTCTGAGTGCCAGCATGCCCTCAAGCTTGCAAGACAGACACCTTAATCTTTCCAGTACAATGCCTGCAACTTAAAAAAAAAAAAAAAGATATCTCATGTTTTAGACACTAAATACACTTATTTAAAAAGAAGAGAGTGTGGTGGCACACATCTATAATCCCAGCACTTGGGAGGCAGAGGCAGTGGATCTCTGTGAGTTCGAGGCCACAGAGATCCACTACAGAGAGAGTTAAACCACGGATACACAGAAAAACCCTCTCTCAACACCCTCTCCCCTAAAAAAAAAAAAAGAATCAGCATCAGCATCTCAAGTGGAAACTGCATCTGTTGCCGTAGAAACAAAACAAAGTGATCCCTTGTGGCCGGGTCCTTTGCTCTTATGAAGCCTTGGTCTGAGTCCTGCCTCAGGGAAGGTCCCCTGGGAGGACAAGCAAACACTGAGGAAGGAAGGACTCTGTGAAGTCAGTGCAAGGTGACACTTCCACCCATGTGGGCTGGTCTTTGTGGTAAGGACGTTAGGCCAGATCAAGCAAGCCGCACCAGATCTGTAGAGCTTCTCTCTTTGTGTGGAACAGTGAAGGACCAGAGTGACCTGCCGGTGTCACCGTGGGGTGGACAGACAGGGCCCGAGCATGGTACTGTCTACCAACCTGGAGCCCACAGCTCATTATAGATGGACACTGCGGAGTCCCCTCATGATGAAGCTTCCACAGACATCCACGTGTGTGGGTGCCTTCCCACAGCATTGGGACTATTGGGAGCACATGAGCCTTGCTGGGCTGTCCTGAGTATGTCATCCCTCACCTCTGTCCAGCAGTCCTCCTACCCACGGTCCATTGCTGCTGTGGTAGGGACAACACCTCTTTGTGGTAGCCTCAGGCTATGTGGGCCACAGACACCTGTAGCTTGGCCTCGGGCCTGAGATGTGCTCTAGATTAGCCACTGACCTCAGGACCCCTCTGTGTGCTCTGGTTCTAAAGCTGAGGCTGTTTCTACCAGATTCTCGTAGGGTGGAACGGGGAGGAAACGAAATATTTTTCATCCCACATTTTTTTTCCATCAAAGCCAAGGTGCATAAAGATGACTAAGAGACCACATTTCCAGATGAGGATGTCAGGAGCCATTTCCTCCCACGGGACTTGTTCCTCGGGCCTGTATGCACGGGAGGCCTGCCTCAGGGAGTCCCAACTGGGCTGTGGGTAGCCCCATGGGCTTCATGAGCATGCTAGGTGTCCATATGTTGGGAGATGCGTGTGTGTGTGTGTGTGTGTGTGTGTGTGTGTGTGTGTGTGTGTGTGTCTGCACGCTGTTCAGAGTCACTAGTAGAGGACTTCGGATGTTCTAAACATGGAATGGTAACTGTCTGGTAACTGTCTGAAGTGTGGTGACCTAGAATGTCTTAGTGCAGCCCCGAAGATGAAGTGAAGTGAGTCGACTAAAGAGAAAGATGTTCGATATGACCCAAGGCATGCTGGGTAGGAATCAGGAGAGCCGGTACTCAGGCCTATTGACAAACACCCCCTAACTCTAACTCCCCCTGCCCCTAACTCCTAGCCTCAATGACCAGGTAAGGAGTGACTCCCCTTCCCCTGCCCACCACCTCCAGATGAACTCTCAGAACAGCTGGGGCTACCCCTTTGAGCCCACCCCTTTTCTTACTGAATGAGCCTGTCCCTCCTATTACTATAAATTGAGGGTTTTTTTCCCTTAGTTTTTTCTATGGAGCTTGGGATCTGTTTTTTTTTTTTTTTTTTTCGGTGCTGGGGATCGAACCCAGGGCCTTGCATTGGGATCTGTTTTTTTAGACAGGGTCTCACTATGTAGCCCTGGATGACCTGGAACTCACTCTGTAGACCAGGTTGGCCTTGAACTCACACAGATCCACCTGCCTCTACCTCTTGAGGGCCAAGGTTAAAGGTGTGTGTCACCACTACTCGGCTCTCTTACTGTAATTCTTAATTCTGGATCCTTAGTCATCTGAATGGCCAGGGTAGTCGTTCTCAGGGGTGTATGGCCCCTGGGCATGGGCTCTGAGGGCTCCCTGACAGTCACTAACTTCTGCTTACCACTCAGGTCTGTCTACACACACACACACACACACACACACACACACACACACACACACACACACAGTGCTAATACTCTGAGGCAGGTGCATTTCACGGGCCAGCCCCATTTTATACAGGGGACACCAGAGGCTCTGGGAGGGTGCTATGGTTTGGATTAGGATTTGTCCCCTGAGGACTCACATGCTGGGATTTCATCCCAAGGGATACACTGCAAAAGACTGGAGAAGCTCAAACGGGTGAGGCACAGCGAAAGATGAGTGGGGGCCTTGTGCACCTTGCATTTGCCCCTGCTTTCTAGAAGGATTATGTTGACTTTGGAGTGTGCAGCTTCCCACTAGAAGAGTGAGCCTAGCTGTCCCACCTCTCTGAATTAGCACGAACCTTCCCAAGGCAGCACCTCATGACTTGGCTCTAGCCCTCCCCTCCCAGCAGATCTGCCCTTAGTCCACTGGGTTCCTGGTGGCCCTGACAAGGACTCATAATTACAGCCCAAAGCAGGAAGCCAGGCAGTTGATTCTGCTCTCTTGTGTTTTGGGGCTTCCCCTTTTTGCTAGCCACTCCCCTACTGCCCTCTCAGGAGGACTCAACAAGGGTTGTCCCAGAGACAACCCTTACCTTGTGACTCTTGTGACCTCTGCCCCATTGTAAAACTGCTTGTGCAGTTAGGTATTTCATATGCCAGTCTCATGGGATTGACGCTCACCGCCCTGGAGCAGGAGGGGCTGTTATTCATTCAGTGGTCATTTGTTCATACACAGACTCAGCCACAGCATGCCAGGAAGTTTTAGATGTTGGGATACAGGCTCGGAGCTGTCCCGGTTTCTCAAGTGTCCTGTGAAGATGCCACTTGGGTGTTTCTAGCTGTATCTGTGTTTGGTACATTTACCAAATCCTAGTCCATGGGTCACCTATGTGACTGTGACCTGGAGGCAGGCTTTGCAGTTCCCCAACCTTGATGGATGAAGTCGCAGTTTCTGAGATGAGCTAGTGGCAGACTGACACACTCCACTCGGAGGCCCGGGCATAGCCTGGCCAAGGAGATGTTTAGGCTCCATGAGAACTGCTGTGGGAGGGACCGTAGCCCTGGGGATGTGGAAAGGCTGTGTCCTCTCCTTGTTCACTGGTGGTACGTAGGGCCCAACACTGTATACCTCTCTGGCTCTGTGGGCTGGCAAGTGTTATCTCTTTGTTACACCCACTGTCCCATCTCACCATCCAATCTCTGGTTCCAACCCTGCCTGCCTCTCAGGGACTCAGTGCTAAGAAGCCTTCAGTAAGTTATGTAGTAGGGAATGCCAGCTCCGAGGAGGAGCCTCCTATGGCATTGATGTGGCTCATGTCCTGTGTGCCCTGTCTAAAGGGTTCCAAGTCCTCATCCTGAGTCCCTGGTGGCCATGGCTGGAAACAACCCTGATTTATTCCTTTCTGGGCTCAGTACTGTTCCTGGCTAGTCTTATGAGATTGGTGGCTAGCCCGCCAGCCAGCCAGCCTGAGTCTTCCCTCACATAAAGGGGTGTCTTTGAGTCTCCCTAGAGAGCCGAGCTGAGCTCTGACTTAACATTTCCTGCACAGTGGCCAGGAATGCAGCTCAGGGGACTCTGAGCCTGAAGCCGGGACCTCTACCCTCTGGGATAGACAGCCTAGGAGTGGAGTCACCTCAGTCCCATCTGAGTGATGCCTTGGGGCCTGGGCAAGCACCTTTGGGTATGGACATGGAGTGGGAGTGGTTGAGGGCAGAGCGGCAATCCCAGAACTGCCACCTCCACCCCTGCATGCATTCAAGAACCCAGGTTACTGCCTGTGACTCAGGCCTCATTCCAAAGCTGCCGGGGACCGGGGAAAGCTGGATTCCTGACCCAGGCTTGCTGCAAGGTGGTGGGCGGAACTGGCACTGAGGAACAAGGCTGGTCCTAGGAGGCATCATGGGTGTGGGCGCCCCACTCAATGGCCGAGTTGTTTGGCTGATACTCAGAGGTGGGGAGGTTCTGGGACTCCACCTACAGGGGCAGGCAGCTGACGAACTAGGCAGGGTTTATGTTGACTCTTGCTTTTTTTTTTTTTTTTTTTTTTTTGAAGGCTGCCTTCATGGCTTCCTCTTTCAGGCTTTGGGTGACTAACCAGAAGCTTCTGTCTTCTGCCCTGTGTTAGAGAGCTTGGAGGCCCCCAGCTCTTGACCTGGGGACGAGCAGCAAACACTATCCCTGCTTCCTCAAGGAGAAATGAATCCAGAGCAGAAAGGTGGCCAGCCGCAGGATTCCGCCATCCCTAGGCATGGCCAAACTTGAGTTTATTCCTTCTTCTTCAGTTCTGTGCTGAATAGCCTTGGGGTAGCCCCTTACCCTGTCAAGCCTCTGCATTCTCATCTGTACGGTAGGCTGCTTGTGGCTTAAGAGATGTTTACAGAATGCTTGCTTAGCACAGCCCCGGGTCAGTGAATCTGCCCTAATTTCTGAGCATCTCAAAGCCATTCAGCAAACACTTGTGAGTTACATGCAGCTAGAGTCCTCTGTGCCTGTGAGGTTCAACGTCACCGGTACCGAGCACACAGAGACCTCTTTCCTTGTCAGTGTTGCCTAAATGATACAAGAGAGCAAGCATTCACCTAGCATTCCTACTGAGTTAGCCTCTGTTGCTCTTCTAGAATCTTCCGGACGTGTGGGAGGATGTGTGGGTTCTGGGTGGACACGATGCCGTTCAGTCAGGGACTCTGGCACTGGTAGATGTCTATCTGTCAGGCCCTGGCCAGATTCCCAGACTGATAGACAACTGTATGAGGCCTAGACTTTGACCACCAACGTTTTGAAAACACAAACTGCTTGCTCTGTGAAAAGGTGACTACAGTCACACCAAGACCTAAAATGTTGATGCCACAAAAGGTCATACAGATTTTGAGAACCTCATTTTCCAGATGGGGAGACAGAGGCCTAGGTAGGGAAAGGGATAGGGTAGCCTGTGATGGGAACAGTGGCCCTTTGTAGGGCCGTGCTCAGGAGTCTCACATGTCTGGGTCACCTGAGTTCCTGCTCCTGGTCAGTATATGGTAGTGACCTCAGGAAAGGCCAGGCGTGGAGAACTGAGGCTAGAGTTCTGAAGGTCAATGGGGTGGTGGCTCACCTCTGGACTGCGTGTGACTCAGTTGTCTCTGGGGGGGGGGGATGGTTAGGGTTCTGGCATTGCCTGGTGGAGCTGTCTGGTGGCTGTAAAAGTTAATGTCTAAGCCCTGGGGTGGCCATGCTTATCTGGGCTGGGATATCCTGGCCCCTTATCTCCGGGTGAGCAGCCTGCTCAGTCCATGTGTGAAATGGAAGGGCCCAAGGGTTAGAGCCAGGAGACCGAGGGGCCATTCTCACTGACCCAGGGGCCTGCCTGTGACTCAAGCTTCCTGTGGCTTCCACTGTGAGAGGGGATGGAGATGGGTGCTCTCCACACTCTCACAGAACCCCCCTCACCCAATCCTGGTTCTCTCTCTACCACTCTCTATTGCCTGGCCTGACTCTGAGACTCAGGTCCCCGTGTCTAAGTGGGAATAAAATATCACCTAATCCTCATCACACCCCGTGGCGTTCATCAGCACATACCTACCGCATATCGGGCATGTGTTCTGGGTCCATGAGCACCACCCCGGACTGAGATGCCAGCATCTTTCAGAGTTTCTCCTAAGAGCAAGTGTGACGGACCATGCCGAGCCTTTGCTTGGGGGGTGGCATCCTAACACTCCGGCTGTGTTAGGTGTCATGGAAGGAAAAACTGACTAGCCAGCCTGGATGCTGGCATGGAGCGACATATCCCGTGGAGGGCCTGCATACTTGGAACTGCTGCTACCACTTAGCTGAACGGGTCTCTAGGGTCAGCATTGAGAGGGGAAACAGGAGCAAGGTGGAGACATGAGGACTTCCATTTCTGGGTCCCTCAGGCCTACACAGTTACTAGCTTGGTTCTTCACGGGAACAGTTGGCTCATGGGCAACAGAGAAGATGCTGTCTTGGAAAGCAGGCTGTCCTTTCAGAGTGACCTCTGGGTGCTAGGATATTGTGCCAGTGATGAGATTGCCCCCAGAATGCCCATGGCAGTGAGGCAGGGATGACTCCTCACTGCTCTGTTTCTGTTCTGTCACAGGGCCTGAAACGGTGCCTGATACAGGGCCCCAGTGGGATGAATCTCCATTCCACTCACAAATGGTCAGAGCAGTGGAGCCCAGAGGCTCAGGAGCCTGGCCTCAAGACAGCTGCTTAGCCTAGGTCAAGGCATTGTAGTCCACAGTGGTCTCCAGGTTACTTGGCTTTCAGCCCAGGAAGGAAGCCAGTGACTTCAGGCTGCTGTCACATCCTCCATTAGGTAACCCCAAGCAAGGTCCCCAAGGAAACAGGGAATCTCCTAGATACTGAGGAAGGAGACCAGCTGTGCTAGGGACAAGCCTCCAGCCAGAAGGGTTAGGGTCAGCAAGGGTGGGCCCCCCACCTGCATCCCTGTGTGGGGAGGCCCACCTTTGTTTTGTTTGGCTCTGCTTTCTTGGTATATATGTAAGTGTGCATTTATGCTTTATGAAGGTCAGAGGTCAACCTCAGGTATCTTCCTTGACCCTGCCCCTGACTCACACACCACAGCTTTTGAAGTCTTTCCTGAACAGGGAGCTCACTGAATCTTCTAGACTGATTAGACAGCAAGCCCTGGGATCCTCTTGCTCCTTCTCCCCAGTGCTGGGGTCCTGGCCGTTGGTCACTCTACTCACTTTTTATATGGGTTCTGTGGATCTGAAGCTCAGTTCCCACCCCATTGCTTGCACAGCAGACACTTTACTGACTGAACCATCTCTCCAGCCCGCCTTGGTGTTGTCGCTGTTGTTGTTTTTAAACATTCATTTGTTTGTTTGTTTCCTGGAGGAAGAGGCATCACGTGAGACCCGCCCCCATAACAAAATTTTAAATGTAGCATACATTATCGTTGATTAGTATTACACTGTGGACAACAGGCTCCAGAGCCGACTGGGCTTGAGGAAGTGGGGCGTTGAGCCCACTGGTTAGCAGCACTCTCTCCAAGGCCGCTCTGGGGTCTGTGTCTGTCGGTGCCTGGTCCCTGGCAGTCCCGGGTCCCTGTCATAAATGTGTCTCCAATCTTTCTGCTTCTGACGTCTCTCCCTCAGGGTAGCATCCTGAGGGCTCGTGCTTGTCCTCTGTCACCCTGCAGACTTTTTCCTTCTTGGAAGCCAGCAGTTCTGGTAGCTGGCTTACTCCATGCGTGTCACCATCGGTCACGGATGCATGGCTTGTATCCACACCTTGCCTTTTATGAACTGTGCGTGAGTGAACATGGGAGTACCGACAGCTCTTTGCAACCCTGGTTCTAATCCTTTTGGATAAATCCCCAGATGTCGGGTAGCTGGATCCTGTGTTCCATTTTGGAGAAACCCTAGGATGGCCTTGAACTCACAATCTAACGGCCTCTGCCTCCTGAATTCCGGCCACCACACAACTCCATGCTGTGTTCTGTAGCAGCCTTGCCACTTTGTGTACCTGCTGGCAGTGAGCCAAGGCTTCCTTTGTGTCCCCTGGACAGCACCTGGTGGCACTGTGTCTGACGACAGCAGTCTGACAAGGTCCTCCCGGTGTTTATGGCGTGTTTGCTGGCACATTTGTTTGTCTCCTAGCCGCTCTTGGTTGGGTGCTGGAGTTTCCTTTGTAATCTGGGAATGAGCCTGTTAGGAAGTGGTGGTGACTGGCAGGCGTGTCCCTGGGCTACAGGCTGCTCGCTGTGTCCTCTGTTCCACAGAAGCTTTTGCGTTGGACAGGCCTGCTTCCTTCTGGTCACAGGGCCCACGTATTATCTGATGTCATATCTACCAAGTCACTGCCAAGAGCAGCGTCATGAAGCTGTCCCTGCTGGATTCTCTCGGGCCTTTTACAGTCTACGCTATGCCCGGCCTTTCGTCCGCCTTGCATTTATGTTTGTGTGAAGTAAGAGTCTGGCTTCTTTCCCATCCTGCGAGTGTCTGGCTTTATAAACTCCATTTGTTGAGCAAACTGTGTGCCCCAACTCTGACACCTTTGCTGAAAGACACTGGAAGGGCGGTTCCTTCAGCCCGTCTTCGTGTTTGTTTTGTGCCATTACTAGGCTGCATTTGGACCAATGTGTGTAGCTTTGCAGTATGTTTTAAAAGTGTAAGACTTCTGGATCCCCAGCCTTTTAGCGGAGATCAGTTCAGAAAGTGTAAGACCTTTTCCAAAGGTTGCTGGGGGCTCCTTGACAATTCCTGTGAATTTGAGGCTGAGTTTTTTTCGTTTCTATAAAAGCTATTGCTGGGATTTGGTGGAGATTTCCGATCCTGTGTTGGCACTGGGTGGTGAGGATGTAGACAGCACTGGGTGGTGAGGATGTAGACGGCACTGGGTGGTGAGGATGTAGACAGCACTGGGTGGTGAGGATGTAGACAGCACTGGGTGGTGAGGATGTAGACAGCACTGGGTGGTGAGGATGTAGACGGCACTGGGTGGTGAGGATGTAGACAGCACTGGGTGGTGAGGATGTAGACAGCACTGGGTGGTGAGGATGTAGACAGCACTGGGTGGTGAGGATGTAGACAGCACTGGGTGGTGAGGATGTGTTGGCACTGGGTGGTGAGGATGTAGACGGCACTGGGTGGTGAGGATGTAGACGGCACTGGGTGGTGAGCCTGTGTTGGCACTGGGTGGTGAGGATGTAGACGGCACTGGGTGGTGAGGATGTAGACGGCACTGGGTGGTGAGCCTGTAGACAGCACTGGGTGGTGAGCCTGTAGACAGCACTGGGTGGTGAGCCTGTAGACAGCACTGGGTGGTGAGGATGTAGACGGCACTGGGTGGTGAGGATGTAGACGGCACTGGGTGGTGAGCCTGTAGACAGCACTGGGTGGTGAGCCTGTAGACAGCACTGGGTGGTGAGCCTGTGTTGGCACTGGGTGGTGAGGATGTAGAAGGCACTGGGTGGTGAGGATGTAGACGGCACTGGGTGGTGAGCCTGTGTTGGCACTGGGTGGTGAGGATGTAGACGGCACTGGGTGGTGAGCCTGTGTTGGCACTGGGTGGTGAGGATGTAGACGGCACTGGGTGGTGAGGATGTAGACGGCACTGGGTGGTGAGCCTGTGTTGGCACTGGGTGGTGAGGATGTAGATGGCACTGGGTGGTGAGCCTGTGTTGGCACTGGGTGGTGAGGATGTAGACGGCACTGGGTGGTGAGGATGTAGACGGCACTGGGTGGTGAGCCTGTAGACAGCACTGGGTGGTGAGCCTGTAGACAGCACTGGGTGGTGAGCCTGTGTTGGCACTGGGTGGTGAGGATGTAGACGGCACTGGGTGGTGAGGATGTAGACGGCACTGGGTGGTGAGCCTGTAGACAGCACTGGGTGGTGAGCCTGTAGACAGCACTGGGTGGTGAGCCTGTGTTGGCACTGGGTGGTGAGGATGTAGACGGCACTGGGTGGTGAGGATGTAGACGGCACTGGGTGGTGAGGATGTAGACAGCACTGGGTGGTGAGCCTGTAGACAGCACTGGGTGGTGAGCCTGTGTTGGCACTGGGTGGTGAGGATGTAGACGGCACTGGGTGGTGAGGATGTAGACGGCACTGGGTGGTGAGCCTGTAGACAGCACTGGGTGGTGAGCCTGTAGACAGCACTGGGTGGTGAGCCTGTAGACAGCACTGGGTGGTGAGGATGTAGACAGCACTGGGTGGTAGGCCTGTGTTAGCAATGGGTGGTGGTAACGTCTCATCAAGTTTAGGTTCCTGTTAGTGAACCTGGATGCCATTTCCATGCCTCTGTGTCATCTTCCCTTTCTTTTAGCAACATTCTGTGGTTTTCACATGATTTTTATATCCTACATCTTTGAGTTTTCAGCTGTGAATTTTGTGGTGCTGTCTCAGCATTCCCCTC
This sequence comes from Rattus norvegicus, assembly GCF_021556685.1. NCBI lineage: Eukaryota > Metazoa > Chordata > Mammalia > Rodentia > Muridae > Rattus > Rattus norvegicus. Next base: position 23,148,798 of record NC_141543.1, read on the forward strand.
CTTCCTGTTCCCCCTTTGGCCTCCAGCACAGGGTCATGTGTGGCCCCCCACCACAGGGTCACTCTGAATTGACATCCTTGATGAAGACATGTTCTGCACCATGCACGTCAGATGTCTCTCACAAAGCTGTCCGATCTTACGAGAACCTTTGGTGCATCATTGAATCAACTCTGTGTTATTTCTCCCTGCAGTTCGTTAATATGATACAGTACATTAATAGTTGTGTGTTTAAGTTGAACCATCCTCGCATTCCTAGGGTAAATCCTGCTTGGCTAAGGTTTTGTTTGTTTTTGTTTTTGCTAGATCTTGTTAAGTTTGATCTGTGGTGGTATATTTGTATATAACCTACTGTCTCACAAACCCCAACACTACAGATGCTGGGTTGTTACAACGTATTAGTTAGGGAACCATGATAAGAAAAATGACCATGGGGCTGGAGAGATGGCTCAGAGGTTAAGCACACTGGCTGCTCCTCCAGAGGTCCTGAGTTCAATTCCCAGCAACTGCAGGGTGGCTCACAACCATCTGTAGTGAGATCTGGTGCCATCTTGTGGTGTGTGGGCATATATGTAGGCAGAACACTACATACAGAGTAAATCTAAAAAAAAGAAAGCACAGGGCATGGTAGTGCCCACCTTTAGTCCCAGCACTCAGGAAGCAAGGGCAGTTGGATCTCTGAGTTTCAGGCCAGCCTGGTCTACAAAGCCAGTCCAGGACAACCAGAGTCTGTTACACAGAGAAACCCTGTCTTGAAAAACAAACAATCAAAAAGAGAAGAAAAATGACGTTACAGACATGGTTTTTCCTCATATTTTCAACCCAAAGCTTGGCCGACTCCACGAATGCCAGCCAGTAGATTAGGGGCAAACTTTATTTGTTACTGTTGATTTCTGTTTTCTAATTAAACCCCACGCAGCTGTGTGAAAGCCCAGAGGAACTGATAATCCAAGCCCCTGCGGCCCAGTGCTGACAAGCTGAAGGGTGATCCCTAAATTCCTAAAGGCTAAAAAGCCAAGTAAGGCGTGAGACTAGAGCTGGAGCCTTAGCTCTAGTCTGGGCCTGACCTCACGCTGAGCTTCCCGGCAGCCAAAGCAAAGTACAGATAAAGGGGAAGCATAGGAGGGAGTCCACAGTTCCATAAGTGGAGAAGAGGAAGGAAACCAGACTTTCAGAGCACCCTGCTTCCCAGGGCTGACCTCAGAAGGCTGAGTGTGTGTGGAACCTTGTGTACCAGTGTTGTGCAAGGGGTGTTGCAGTTGAAGGCACAGTGCCCACCCAGGCCTGGCCACTTCTTACACCAGCTTGTGATAATCATGAGGGTGTGCCAATAGCTTGTGGTCAACCATTGTCCCCAGGGACACTTGCCAATTTCGTTCACTAGAGGTGCCACAGAAGTAGATCAGAAGTGTGCCAGCACCGCGGCTTTCCGGCTGGGCCTTCCAGCCAGGGGTTGCTTTAGTATTCCTGGTGATGTTGGGGGCAGAGCTCAGCGCCATTTTGCATTTGAGGAAATGGACTAGGGGAGGTTCCCAGTATCACGTTCTCTTAATATCAGATGGGACTGCTACCTTTTCTTTTCGGATGGTACCTGGCAGCCGAGAGGCGTGTCTGGCCCTGTTGTGTGCACTGTAGGGCCGACCCCTTCAATCCTTGAGATAAATCTAGAAGTTTACCGTCGCCTGTGTTACAGGGACTGGCTAGTGGCTTCCGGCTTCTGGGGGTGTTGGGATCGGCCTGACTGCTGGCAGACATTGCCTAGGAAGAAGAAAGAGGATGGCGTCCTGGTTTTGTTTCCTGTTGCTGCTGTGGTAACGGCCTGGCGAAAGCAACTCAGAGGAGACAGGGTTTATTTCAGCTCACGGCTCCGGGTTCCACTTAAAGGTTGTAGGGAAGCTAAAGCAGCAGGGAGTTGAAGCAGCCGGTCATGCCTATGGTCAGGAGCAGAGGAAGGGCACATACGTGCTTGTGCTCTGCTTGCCTTTCCCACTCTCCTCCGGGGCAGGGACCAGACCAAGAGGATGGTGCCCCCCCCCGGTGAGCAGTCAAGACAGTCCTCCACAGGCCACTTGATCGCTCTAGTCCCTCACTGAGACCCTTTTCCGTGTGATTCCAATGTGATTGTGTCAAGCCAACCAGGAGTCTCAAAAACAAATGGCCGAGCTAGGTGGCACTCGCCTTTAATCCTGCTTTAATCCGGGAGGCTGAGGCAGACTGATCTATCTTTGTGAGTGCGAGGCCAGCCTGGGCTACTTAGTGAGTTCCAAGTCAGCCAGAGGTACATAGTGAGACCCTGTCTGAAAACAATAGAGAGACTCCAAGCTCCATAGATACGTCAGGGTAGCAGCGTATATTGGCTGAGCCCCAACCTGGACAGTCAACGTGATGTTCCTGAGAGGGGTAAGGTGTGCCATTCACCTGACTTATCACTTATGGTCCCTTTGGGATGACTAGGGCTTGTGTATTTCCCTCGGCTGTGCTCTATGGCTGATTTCACAGTGACTGACAGGAGGCCTGGGTAGGATTGCAGGTGGGGTGCTGTGAGGTGCTGAGAAGTCCGCCTGCAGCTCTCTGATGCCTAGGAGGACAGCGAGTGGTGGGTGGGTGGGTGGGTGGGTGGGTGGTTGATGCTGGGTTTTCTTCCCTGCTATACGGGTTCTACAAATGAATACTTCCTTGAGAGGTTATTGTCAGGTTGGAGAGAAGTCTCAGAGATGCTGAGGTCAGTTTGCCGCTGATGAACAGGCAGAATGACTGACGTAGCTGTCTCAGAGGCAAATCCTCCCTTCCTGTGGGCAGTAGTGTGCAAGCAGACAAGTGCCCTTTCTCCATGGCAACTTTCTTATGGCATGGCCTATGGTGGGGCTGGCAGGTCAGGATTGTCCACTCCTCCTAAAACCTCTCTTGTTGCTGGCCCAGATCACAGCCCCACTGGGCATCTAGATCTGCTTACTGTTCAATGTAGCCTGGCCCTATTTACCTTCTGTGGTTCCCAGCGTGACTTCTCTCTCGATACAACAGTTGTGGGCCAGAACCACAGCAGTTCCTTTTACAGTTGAGGTGGGTCCAGATGGCTGAAGGCACCCCAAGGAGATGTGGGCCGGGGTGTGGGACCAGCTGTGGCTGCGTCCAAAGCTCTCTGCATTTTATTTTCATCTTTATATTACCCAGAAGCCTCTGGAACGTTGGCTCACAGTCTGTGGGTCGTGACCCTTTGGGGGTTGAAAGACCCTTTCACAAGGGTGTCACCTAAGACCATTGGAAAACACAGGTATTTACATTAAAATTTATAACAAAAATTACAGTTATGAAGTAGCAATAATATTATGGTTGGGGGTCATCACAACATGAGTCGCAGCATTAGAACAGTTGAGAACCACCGCTCTAGAAGGAATGATTAGGGGCCCATCGTATAGCCCTGCAGTGTCTTCTCCCTTTCTGTTGGAGAGTTAGTGTATGGCTGAACGTGTCCTTCCTGTTTAGAGAGACCCAGCTTCATTGTCAGCCCATGGTGCTGACTCTGCCCCTGCTGAGTTGTATCATGGGAGTGGAGCTGGAAGCTGGGAGGGGGCTCTAGAGTAGTCATGATGTTGGTGTCTCCACTCGGGGCAGATGACAAAGATCTGCTTAGAGTGCCCCGGGAGGAGCAGGGATGAGAGTGCTCCAGGAGGAGCAGGGATGAGAGTGCTCCAGGAGGAGCAGGATGAGGGTGCTCCAGGAGGAGCAGGGATGAGAGTGCTCCAGGAGGAGCAGGATGAGAGTGCTCCAGGAGGAGCAGGGATAGAGTGCTCCAGGAGGAGCAGGGTGAGGGTGCTCCAGGAGGAGCAGGGTGAGGGTGCTCCAGGATGAGAGTGCTCCAGGAGGAGCAGGGTGAGGGTGCTCCAGGAGGAGCAGGGATGAGAGTGCTCCAGGAGGAGCAGGATGAGGGTGCTCCAGGAGGAGCAGGGTGAGGGTGCTCCAGGAGGAGCAGGGATAGAGTGCTCCAGGAGGAGCAGGATGAGAGTGCTCCAGGAGGAGCAGGGATGAGAGTGCTCCAGGAGGAGCAGGATGACGGTGCTCCAGGAGGAGCAGGGATGAGAGTGCTCCAGGAGGAGCAGGATGAGGGTGCTCCAGGAGGAGCAGGGATGAGAGTGCTCCAGGAGGAGCAGGGTGAGGGTGCTCCAGGAGGAGCAGGGTGAGGGTGCTCCAGGAGGAGCAGGGATGAGAGTGCTCCAGGAGGAGCAGGATGAGGGTGCTCCAGGAGGAGCAGGGTGAGGGTGCTCCAGGAGGAGCAGGGATAGAGTGCTCCAGGAGGAGCAGGATGAGAGTGCTCCAGGAGGAGCAGGGATGAGAGTGCTCCAGGAGGAGCAGGATGACGGTGCTCCAGGAGGAGCAGGGATGAGAGTGCTCCAGGAGGAGCAGGATGAGGGTGCTCCAGGAGGAGCAGGGATGAGAGTGCTCCAGGAGGAGCAGGGTGAGGGTGCTCCAGGAGGAGCAGGGTGAGATTGCTCCAGGAGGAGCAGGTTTGAGAGTGCTCCAGGAGGAGCAGGGTGAGAGTGCGCCAGGAGGAGCAGGGATGAGAGTATTCCAGGAGGAGCAGGATGAGGGTGCTCCAGGAGGAGCAGGGTGAGGGTGCTCCAGGAGGAGCAGGATGAGGGTGCTCCAGGAGGAGCAGGGATGAGAGTGCTCCAGGAGGAGCAGGGTGAGGGTGCTCCAGGAGGAGCAGGGTGAGGGTGCTCCAGGAGGAGCAGGGATGAGAGTATTCCAGGAGGAGCAGGGTGAGGGTGCTCCAGGAGGAGCAGGATGAGGGTGCTCCAGGAGGAGCAGGGATGAGAGTGCTCCAGGAGGAGCAGGATGAGAGTGCTCCAGGAGGAGCAGGGATAGAGTGCTCCAGGAGGAGCAGGGTGAGAGTGCTCCAGGAGGAGCAGGGATGAGAGTGCTCCAGGAGGAGCAGGGTGAGAGTGCCTCAGGAGGAGCAGGGTGAGGGTGCTCCAGGAGGAGCAGGGTGAGGGTGCTCCAGGAGGAGCAGGGATGAGAGTGCTCCAGGAGGAGCAGGATGAGAGTGCTCCAGGAGGAGCAGGGATAGAGTGCTCCAGGAGGAGCAGGGTGAGAGTGCTCCAGGAGGAGCAGGGATGAGAGTGCTCCAGGAGGAGCAGGGTGAGAGTGCCTCAGGAGGAGCAGGGTGAGGGTGCTCCAGGAGGAGCAGGGTGAGGGTGCTCCAGGAGGAGCAGGGATGAGAGTGCTCCAGGAGGAGCAGAATGAGAGTGCTCCAGGAGGAGCAGGGATGAGAGTATTCCAGGAGGAGCAGGGTGAGGGTGCTCCAGGAGGAGCAGGATGAGGGTGCTCCAGGAGGAGCAGGGATGAGAGTGCTCCAGGAGGAGCAGGATGAGAGTGCTCCAGGAGGAGCAGGGATAGAGTGCTCCAGGAGGAGCAGGATGAGGGTGCTCCAGGAGGAGCAGGGATGAGAGTGCTCCAGGAGGAGCAGGATGACGGTGCTCCAGGAGGAGCAGGGATGAGAGTGCTCCAGGAGGAGCAGGGATAGAGTGCTCCAGGAGGAGCAGGGATAGAGTGCTCCAGGAGGAGCAGGGTGAGAGTGCTCCAGGAGGAGCAGGGATGAGAGTGCTCCAGGAGGAGCAGGGTGAGAGTGCCTCAGGAGGAGCAGGGTGAGGGTGCTCCAGGAGGAGCAGGGTGAGGGTGCTCCAGGAGGAGCAGGGATGAGAGTGCTCCAGGAGGAGCAGAATGAGAGTGCTCCAGGAGGAGCAGGGATAGAGTGCTCCAGGAGGAGCAGGGTGAGGGTGCTCCAGGAGGAGCAGGATGAGGGTGCTCCAGGAGGAGCAGGGATGAGAGTGCTCCAGGAGGAGCAGGGTGAGGGTGTTCCAGGAGGAGCAGGATGAGAGTGCTCCAGGAGGAGCAGGGATGAGAGTATTCCAGGAGGAGCAGGATGAGGGTGCTCCAGGAGGAGCAGGATGAGAGTGCTCCAGGAGGAGCAGGGATAGAGTGCTCCAGGAGGAGCAGGGTGAGAGTGCTCCAGGAGGAGCAGGGATGAGAGTGCTCCAGGAGGAGCAGGGTGAGAGTGCCTCAGGAGGAGCAGGGTGAGGGTGCTCCAGGAGGAGCAGGGTGAGGGTGCTCCAGGAGGAGCAGGGATGAGAGTATTCCAGGAGGAGCAGGGTGAGGGTGTTCCAGGAGGAGCAGGATGAGAGTGCTCCAGGAGGAGCAGGGATGAGAGTATTCCAGGAGGAGCAGGATGAGGGTGCTCCAGGAGGAGCAGGGATGAGAGTGCTCCAGGAGGAGCAGGATGAGGGTGCTCCAGGAGGAGCAGGATGAGGGTGCTCCAGGAGGAGCAGGGATGAGAGTATTCCAGGAGGAGCAGGATGAGGGTGCTCCAGGAGGAGCAGGATGAGGGTGCTCCAGGAGGAGCAGGGATGAGAGTATTCCAGGAGGAGCAGGATGAGGGTGCTCCAGGAGGAGCAGGATGAGGGTGCTCCAGGAGGAGCAGGGATGAGAGTGCTCCAGGAGGAGCAGGGTGAGGGTGCTCCAGGAGGAGCAGGGTGAGGGTGCTCCAGGAGGAGCAGGATGAGGGTGCTCCAGGAGGAGCAGGGATGAGAGTGCTCCAGGAGGAGCAGGGATAGAGTGCTCCAGGAGGAGCAGGGATGAGAGTGCTCCAGGAGGAGCAGGGTGAGAGTGCCTCAGGAGGAGCAGGGTGAGGGTGCTCCAGGAGGAGCAGGGTGAGGGTGCTCCAGGAGGAGCAGGGATGAGAGTGCTCCAGGAGGAGCAGAATGAGAGTGCTCCAGGAGGAGCAGGGATAGAGTGCTCCAGGAGGAGCAGGGTGAGGGTGCTCCAGGAGGAGCAGGATGAGGGTGCTCCAGGAGGAGCAGGGATGAGAGTATTCCAGGAGGAGCAGGATGAGGGTGCTCCAGGAGGAGCAGGATGACGGTGCTCCAGGAGGAGCAGGGATGAGAGTGCTCCAGGAGGAGCAGAATGAGAGTGCTCCAGGAGGAGCAGGGATAGAGTGCTCCAGGAGGAGCAGGGTGAGGGTGCTCCAGGAGGAGCAGGATGAGGGTGCTCCAGGAGGAGCAGGGATGAGAGTATTCCAGGAGGAGCAGGATGAGGGTGCTCCAGGAGGAGCAGGATGACGGTGCTCCAGGAGGAGCAGGGATGAGAGTGCTCCAGGAGGAGCAGGATGAGGGTGCTCCAGGAGGAGCAGGGATGAGAGTGCTCCAGGAGGAGCAGGGATAGAGTGCTCCAGGAGGAGCGGGATGAGAGTGCTCCAGGAGGAGCAGGGATGAGAGTGCTCCAGGAGGAGCAGGATGACGGTGCTCCAGGAGGAGCAGGGATGAGAGTGCTCCAGGAGGAGCAGGATGAGGGTGCTCCAGGAGGAGCAGGGATGAGAGTGCTCCAGGAGGAGCAGGGTGAGGGTGCTCCAGGAGGAGCAGGGTGAGAGTGCTCCAGGAGGAGCAGGGATGAGAGTGCTCCAGGAGGAGCAGGGTGAGAGTGCTCCAGGAGGAGCAGGGATGAGAGTATTCCAGGAGGAGCAGGATGAGGGTGCTCCAGGAGGAGCAGGAATGGGAGTGCTCCGGGAGGAGCAGGGATGAGAGTGCCTCAGGAGGAGCAGGGATGCGGGTGCTCCAGGAGGAGCAGGATAAGGATGGGCCAGGAAGAAACCATCTGTGCATTGTTCTCTGGTTCCCTGTACTAGCTGCTGCTGGTTTTCTTCAGACCTATGACCTGTTAGGTGTGTGCTTAGGTCTCTGTGTTGACTAGCTGGCTGGCTGGACAAATATCAGAAAACCTGCTCTTCAGTCTGCATGCCCTTGATAGGACACACTTTCTGGGCCTCTGGCTGTTCTTCTGAGCTTAGCTCACCCACCCCCCTCCCCAGCCCACCCCCACGCGCCTGTTACTCTGAAGGCCTGAGTCAGCTGCAGCAGGGCTCTGGCAGGTGGCGTTAGCATAGGGCTCTGTGAGGTATGGCCACCCTGGATTTGGTAAGGAGGTTGTGTGAGGCCCTGCGACCTAGAGCCTAGGGCGCAGGGTTGGCTCTGGACAGGCTGGAGGGATGTGTGTGGCACTGGGCCTGGCTGTAGAAGCCATGGCTGAAGCTTCAGGGTGGCGAGTTGGTTTCTTTCTTTTCTGGAATGATAAAGTGCCCATGGCATCTTTCGTGGGTGTCAGAGGCTCTGTGGATTTGTGAATGGTACGGAGGAAGTGGGCAGATGGACACGCCCCCAGCAGGAGGGGTGGTTGGAGCCCGCACTGAAGTGCATGGCATGGCCCTGGCTCATTGTTCTGGTTTGTGTTTCCTACAGATCATGATTGAGTTCTGCCCTGGGGGAGCTGTGGATGCCATCATGCTAGGTAAGTTTCCCTTCGGCTGCTGGGGAGGCGGGACTTCCCCCTGAGCTCCGCGTCATGCTTCCTGCCAGCTCTGACTAGTCTCTCTGCGGTGGTTTGAGTATGTGTGGCCTGTGGGAAGTGGCATGATTAGGAGGTGTGGCCTTAGAATAGGTGTGGCCTTGTCGGAGGAAGTGTGTCACTGTGGGGGCGGGGCTTCGAGGGCTCCCAGTGCTTAAGCTCCACCCAGTGCAGGAGAGACCCTCCTCCCGGATGCCTTTAGATCAAGATGTAGAGCTCTCAGCTCCTTCTCCAGCACCATGCCTGCCTGGATGCTGCCATGCCTCCCATCATGATGATAATGGACTGAACCTGTGAAACTGTAAGCCAGCCCCAATGAAATGTTTGCCTTTATAAGAGTTGCCTTAGTCGTGGCGTCTCTTCACAGCAGTGGAAACCCTAATTAAGACACCCTCCCTGGCTCTTTGCGGGGTGTGGAGAGAACACTGGCCTCTTTCATTGGAAGACTGGCACCTTCTGTTCAAGATACCGTGTGTCTTTATATCAACCACTCTCCCTTTTGAGCCCTCTTGACCATGATGCCCTCCCCATGGCACTGAATGAGACATCAAAGTGTCTTATCTTAGCCTGTTACTGCCGCTCTCACAGAACACCTGCAGCTGGATGAATTACAAAGAACAGGTTAGATTTGGCTCACGGTTCCGAGGCTGGGAAGTCCAAAAGCAAGACACGGGTACCTGGCAAATTTCCCACACTGAAGGCAGAAGGAAGCTCTTGAGGGAGAGAAACAGACAAAAGGCATCATCAGGAGCCCACTTCTGTGAGAACAAACGAGCCCCCACAATAGCATTAGCCTGTTAGGGAAGAGGTGATGATCTCGCAGCACCTCCACACTGGGGCTTTCAGGGACTCGTGCGTAAACCCATTCTGTAAACTCTGTGTGTGTGTGTGTGTGTGTGTGTGTGTGTGTAGGGGGGCTGCTATGTCTTGATGTCCTTGGCAAAGATTGATTGATATCAATGCTAAGAAAATACTGTGTCTTAGTCTTTTCCTACTGGTCCCAACAAAATACCCGAGGCTGGGTACTTTTAAAGAATAAAGGCTTTTAAAGCTTTGTTTTGGAAGCTGTGAGTTCACCATGGGGTGGCTTCTAAGGGCCATGTGATGGCTGGTGTTACAATGGGATTGAGCATGCAGAAAGACATGAAGAATAAGGCAGGAAGTCAGAGAGCTTAGTGGGGTAGCCTTGCTCGTTCTCCTGGTCTGTCTGTCTGTCTGTCAAGACAGGGTCTCACTATGTAACTGGCCAGGACCTTACTAGGTTGGCTTTGGCCTCACAGAGATCCTCCTGCCCTCTGCTTTGGGAGCCCTAGGATTATAACGTGTGTGCCTCCGTGGCCAGTGTCCTACTCTTTTTATAACTTTTGGCTCCTGCAAGAACTGACACCAGGCTTATTTCTTCTGAGGGTGGGGCTCTTTATCTAATCATCTAGACTTCGCTCCCACCTCTTAAAGGCTCCCTCACCTGCACACTCCCACACTAGACATCAGAATGTGAGCCATTGGGGGACAACCTCTAGCCTTACCCAAAACAAGAACGGTTTGTGATCAGTGCCTGCCCAGGATGTATCTCATTAATCTTTGGTTATAGATCTGGAAAGAGTATCTGTTTATTCTTGTGCATGTGTGTGCACAGGCAGGTGGAGCAGTGGGTGTGTGCGTGTGTGCTGGCCTCTTAACTCCCCGTGGAGCTGAGGAAGACCTTGAACCTCTTAGCTCCCTATGGAGCTGAGGAAGACCTCGGATGCTCCTGTTTCCACCTTCCAATCTGGAACTACATTTGTGTACCACTTCTCCAGCCCCTAGAGGGACGCTTTTAAGAGCAAACTCCCAATTGCATGCCTGGCTACCCAGATGCACTTCATATTGGATTTCATATTAAATTTCCAGTTGCATGCAGCCACCACAGAAAAGACTTACAGTCCTGTTCCATCATACTGTGTCTTCCGCATAGCCTTTCCCTTTTCGAGAATGGTTTTCCTGTCCCCCACCGGCTCGGGTCTACGAATCTTGACCTCAGAGGAGGGCTATGTCTCCAAACAAACGCTCTATGGTTGTGGAGACTCCCCAGACAGCATCTAGAAGGCTCTGGGTGAGATGGTGGCTCTCTGGTCCACCGCTACGTTTCCTGATACCACTGCCAAGCCTTTGTTTCTGCTGGCTCTGTGACCTGGGCTGCATGTGCTCTGAGGTCAAGCACTCTGTGCCTCTGCGACTCACTCATTCAGATGGGATTGCTGTGTGTCCTGGCCTGTCTGTGTACAGGGGGTCCTGTCCCTACCCGGTCCCCACCTGGTCCTAAGCATCACTCTGCTGTGACCCTAACCCATTAGAAGCACTCATTGTGTTGTAGCTTGAGTGTGTCCTTCAAAAGCTCATATGCTGCAAACTTAACCCTCAGATTCACCCTCAAACAGAGTTTGCAGGTGGGTCTCTGGGAGAAAATTAGAGTTAGATGAGGTCGTGAGGCAGCCCCATGGTGACATCAGTGACCCACTAGCACACTTGCTATCTCACCATGTACACACAGCACAAGGACCTTTGTGGGGTGATGCCATGCTGTTGCGACTTCTAGCCTATAAAACCAGAACCCTTTCTGTGTCAGTTACCACAGCAAAATGGACCAAGGCGCCCCAAATCCTCCCATAGGTGCCCTGCATCTCAGTGGGCTATTTGTGAACCTGAACTCTGAAGCTTTGAATCTCTAAAGTGACCTTCAGCAAGTAGTCCTCTGAGCCTCGGTGGCCACATCTGTGTGCCAGGGAGAACAGCTCTGTCGGCCCTGTGGTTGTATTGTGGGGACAGAATTGGTCTGTATGCCTACAGGGTTCTGCAGATGCTCCCTAACGCTGGCCTAGAGAAGGTCTGGTGCAGATCTGGCAAGAGCCTGGTGCTGGCACTGTGTAGGGTCAGGTGTCAACCAGGAAATGGTTTGGTGCTGGCCCCTCGAGGGCTATTCAGTGATGACAGCGTTCCTCTTTTCCAGAGCTGGATCGAGGCCTCACTGAGCCCCAGATTCAGGTCGTTTGCCGCCAGATGTTGGAGGCTCTCAACTTCCTGCACAGCAAGAGAATCATCCACCGCGACCTGAAAGCTGGCAACGTGCTTATGACCCTGGAGGGGGACATCAGGCTGGGTAAGAAGGGCTTGAGGGACAAGCACTGTCTGAGTTCAGGTGTCCTGGCTGACGGTGCCACCTGGCCAGTGCAGCTCAAGGGGGCAGGACCTGGGCCTGTAAGTGAGTGTGGGGTCCTCACACACACAGCCACCCCTACCAAGGTACCAACAGTTCTCCCTGTGTCCTTGGACCACAAGCTACTCTAGTGCTTTTCAACCAGCGTCAGGGGACATTTGGCAGCACGGAGATAACTGGGGGTGAAGGTGTCACTTGAATCTCGTGAGTAGAGGCCGGGGTGCTGACCAGCATCATGTGGAATACACAAACAGCCATGATGCCAGAGCCTGATTCAAGTGAGCTTCCAGTTTGACAGACTCCAATGGGAGAGGTCTGTACCTAAGCGCGTTGACCCACTGAGCCATCTTGCTGTCCCCCTCCCCCCACCAAATTTTTTTCAATACACAATTGATGGAACCCCCAGATACACCCATGAGTGTGATCAAAGATAAACTGAGCATCAAAATTGATTTTTTTTAAATCTCCTTTTTCTTTGTATTCTTTGTAAGATTCTAGCTAGTCACCACATGTGTTCTCTCCTGCTGTTTCCCACTGTCATTCCCCAGAGGCGTGGCTCTGAGAGCCTCTCATCTTTCTTTCTGCACCATTAAGTAACATGCCTGTAATTCTGCCATTTGATGGGCAGCACATGTGTATGTTATACAACCCACATGTGTATATCATACAACCCACATGTGTATATCATGCAATCCACATGTGTATATCATACAACCCACATATGCATATCATAAATCTACATGTGTATATCATACAAGCCACATATGCATATCATACAACTCACATATGCATATCATACAACCAACGTGCATATATCATACAACCCACATGCGTATATCATACAATCCATATGTGTATATCATACAACCCACATGCGTATATCATACAACCCACATGCGTATATCATACAATCCATATGTGTATATCATACAACCCACATGCGTATATCATACAATCCATATGTGTATATCATACAACCCACATGTGTATATCATACAACCCACATGCGTATATCATACAATCCACATGTGTATATCATACAACCCACATGCATATGTCATACAACCCACATATGCATATCATGCAACCCACATGCATATATTATACAATCCACGTGTGTATATCATACCATCCACAAGCACAGGAGGCGTTAAGGGAGAGAGCTAGAAGGACCTCCGGCTTCTTTATGTGGACACGTCCACCACATTGGTCCCCAGTGCCCCTCAGTGTTCTGTGTGCATCCTAGTGTGTGCTGGGCTCAGGGAGCAGGAGGGTGGAGAGAGCTCATGCAGCAGGAGGCAGCACCCTGGTTCCCACTGACTTGATAGCATTCAGCTCCACTGCCCAGTAATGTCTGATACCAGTTCACTGCAGCGTTCGCCACACCTCCTCACCCCTCCAGCATGGAGGTGTAGGCCTTTTTACTTCGTCCAGTGGGCGCCTTGGTTTTAGGGACATGGGAGAAGCTGTAACCATGGAGCCTCCATGAGAACTGCAGGGGTGACGTGAGGGTGGAGGCAGAAAGGGCACAGTCAGTCAGAGGAGTCCAGAGAGGGCTCAGAGAGGACTAGGGCCAGCTCTGGGACACAGAGCTAGCAAGATGTGTGGTAGGGGCCAGCTCTCCCTAACTCATGCCCACAGGGCCAGATCTGCTGTGCTGTCCAAGTGAGGTGCAGGGCCTGCTCTCCTGTGCTGCTGATGGCAAGGGGGTAAGACCAGCTCTCCTGTTCTCATGACCTAGTAGCAAGCTCCCCCGACTGCAGCGGATGGCGAGAGTGAGGGGCAAAGGGAATCACCGCTCCCACAGAGGCCACCTGATGTAGAGCCTGGTCTTGTTTTCTCAACTGAAGTTGACTTCCTTTCTGGCTTGTATGAAGTTGTCATAAAACCGGCCTCTCCGCCCCTCCCCCCTCCCCCAGAGCAAGGTTGATAATGTTTTGGACTGACATGAGCAACAATCGGAAACCACTAAACTAAAAGCTGAATTGCAGTTATGCCGTACTGCAGCAGCTGCACTGTGCGCCAGTGTTGAATACTTGGGCGCTCACGTCAGCCTCAAAGGTCACCGACTGCATTTTGCAGAGGAGGACTTTGTAGCTCATAGAGGTTAATTCTTTCACCCAGTATCACACAGCTAGTAAGAGAAGCAACTGGGGTTCAGACCAAATCATCTGGCTGCAGAGCTGACGTGCAAGCCACTACACTCTTGTAGACGCCTGGAGGCTTGTAGTAAACAAACCCCACCTCCTGTGTGTCCAGTCAGGGAATGCTCATCTCTTAGAACCGAAGTGGGGAGAAGAGGCAGCTAGGAGTATGTGGTTGGTTAGAGCCACACAGAGCACTGCTTGGCCTCCCTAACTTCTGCCTTTCTAGAGAACCCCAGTCTCAAAAAGATTCTGATAAGATCAAGTTCTACATTTCCTTACGTGGACCCGTAAGATATACTAGAAGCCATTGGAGGCCGCGCTGTCAGTAATGCTAGCGAAGGCCTCTGATTGGCTCAGCCTGGCTCAGCGTGCTGTGATTGGCCCAGCTTGTAGGCCTCTGGCATGGAGGGAGGAGCTGGGGCTCGGTGCGGAAGTCCTCCTTCCTTTTTGTGTTAGTGGGCAGGAGGTGGGCAAGATGGCCTTTTCAGAGGAAGAGAGGATTAGGCCAGAGAAACAAGTCATTGTTCTTAGCCTGTGACTAAGGGGGTCGGGGGTGGGGCGCAGGAAGCCAGCTCAGAAGACTGCTTTTGTAGTTGAGGTTTGGGGTGATGTAGGGAGAAGAGAAGCAATCAATCGATCGATCGATCAATCAACAGATGCAGCGATAAGAAGGTGAAGATAGCGGGGAGCCCCTGAGCGAACAGGCTCTACTAATAGGGTATATATAGTTACCCCAAATCTACAGAAAATACAATAGAAAGCTTGTCTGGGTAAGGGTGGTCCTTCCAGTTTCATGACTGGATTACAAGGGCTTGAGGAAACTGAGGACCCCAGGAGTGGAGCGGTGTGTCTCTGATCACGTTAGCATCCTGTCCCCTCCCTGCCTGCTGCTGTTGCGGCTGTGACACCCTCAGGGAGGGCAGATCATCCTGTAATTAGGAGAAGCCTCTGGCTAGTGAGTCCAGCTGAGCCACTGGCTGCTGTTACCCTATCAGGGATCCCCAGGAAGGTGGCCCCTGGGAGCCCTGGGGAGGGCTGGAGCCTCCACTCCTTTCCTCCCACCCTGGTCCAGCAGGTCACAGCCCTTTCTAGACCTGCTTTCCTGTGGACCCATGAGGGACCTGGCTACTGTTGTATGGCGTTTGGATGGGTTCCAGGTGACTGAGCGGGGTTGTTATGGGGGCACCCACATCCCTACCCAGCACCCAATCCTCTTCATACTCCCTGGCTTCTGGGGGGAAGCTGTTGTGTCTTGTGCCTGTGTTGATCACCTGGGGGCACAGGAACAGAACTTGCCATGTATCTTCAAACATTTCAACTTAGGTTTGTGCGGGGGATGCTTTTAATCCTCCAGAAAAGATTTTTTTTTTTAAAGATTTATTTATTTATTATATATAAGTACACTGTAGCTGTCTTCAGATACACCAGAAGAGGGCATCGGATCTCTTTACAGATGGTTGTGAGCCACCATGTGGTTGCTGGGAATTGAACTCATGACCTCTGGAAGAGCAGTTGGGTGCTCTTAACCGCTGAGCCATCTCTCCAGCCCAAAGTTGCATTTTGTTTTTTTGTTTTTTTGCTTTTTTTTTTTTTTTTTTTTGGTTCTTTTTTTCGGAGCTGGGGACCGAACCCAGGGCCTTGCGCTTCCTAGGCAAGCGCTCTACCACTGAGCTAAATCCCCAACCCCCAGAAAAGATTTTTATACATGCATAAAACGTACTTCGAGTGTCTGGGAGCAGTTGTACTTGTCTTTACTCCCAGACAGAGTTAGAGGCTAGCTTGGTCTACATAGAAAGTTAGAGGCCAACCAGGGCCGTGTAGTGAGGTCTCTAAGAAAGAGATGGGGCGGGGCCAGGGTAGAGTGCGTGTGCATGAACTTCAAGGTATTCATTGGTAGTGAAGTCAGAAAGATGCATGTGTGAATCCAGGGAAAACTAGTATTTTGTTGAGTTTTATTTTTGTGTGGTGCTGGGACTCAAGCCCAGAGCATGCTGGGTAGAGGGAAGTACTTTCAGTCAACTGTAGCCCTTGCCTCTAGACTCTCTTTTTCTTTCTTTCTTTCTTTCTTTTTTTTTTTTTTTCCAGAGCTGGGAACTGAACCCAGGGCCTTGCGCTTGCTAGGCAAGCTCTCTACCACTGAGCCAAATTCCCAACCCCTAGACTCTCTTTCTAAATATGTGTATATTTTTTTATTTTTAACAGAAACACAAGAAATATGCACATTTATGGGGTGCAGGGTGACATGATCAGACCTTGCGGCTATTGTGGCCATGCCTTCGGCCACTTGCTGTTTTGAGAAGAACATTTAAAATCGATTTGATTTCGAGGCAGTCAGTCATTGTTCTTGCCTTAAAACAAAGGCTCTACCTTGCACCCACCCTCATCCCTCCTGGTCCTCCCAGCTCCCCCGACTCCAGCCTACTCATCTATCTATCCTAGCTCCCCGTCTCCCCTCCCCGCTCCCCCCACTCACCCCTTCTCCCTCCCCACCTCCCTCACCCTACTTCTGGGAGATTCTCAGATAAGTTGCAGATTTTTGTCTTTCTGTGCTCGTCTGCCTTTTAAAATCGAACCTTATCCGCCTGTTTCCCCACATCCGTGAGTGTTGTTCACGGCCACCGTTATTTCATACACATGCAAAACAGGTTACCTGTTAGCTCTGGGCTGGGTATTAAGTGTGTCAGATCATGTTGCCAGCCAGCCACTCCAGGAGTGTGCCAACTTCTGGCTCCTGGAGCCTCCTCTGGGAGTTGCTGGGCCATGGGGTCTCACTTAGCTCACACTTGCCTCAGCCCCTCCTTTCTACTCCCAGCACATATACCTCTCAGCAGATTGCAAAGTCTTCCTTAACCACATCCTGTGTTTTACATAAGAGAGGGAGGGAAAGAGAGACAAGTAAACCCCAATAGCATTGCTAGAGGTGTTTCTGTTTTCTAAACCGTGAAAACGGTGCACTCCATCGAAAATGGTTTAAAGAATAAAATCGTGCAAAGGAAAAAGAATAAATAGACCAAGGGCCTCTGTGGCTGTCCCCACCAAAACCTTTCACCTGGGGAGCTGACCACTGAGCTTTTGGGTGCAGCTGAGTTTGGGTACATGCAGTATGCAGAGGTTGGATTTTAAATGCGGCTGGGATGATGCTACGTGTGCTTTCTGTCTCGGAGTGTTACTTCTGGTCAGGTCCACAGCCATGTTCCTTTTTTAGGGCTGTATGCTTTTTCGTAGCCGAGGAGAAGCATAGCTTAACCATCTGCCTCTGAGCTCCAGCAGTGAGTTCAGTGGCTTCCAGTTTGACATTCTTCTGAATGCTGCTTCTGGAAGCCTCTGTCTGTTTTCTAGATCTGTTTGTAGACATCTGCAGCCAGGACCAGGGTTACTGCTGACAGCATACAGTGGGGCAGCTGCTGCCTGCCTATCCTGGTGGCCTGAGTTTGATCCCCAGGGCCTACATGGTGGAAAGGAGAGAACCGACTTCTGCAAGTTTGTCCTCTGACCTCCACATGCAGACTGTGATAAGATAAGATAAAAATAATAAAATGTGGGGTTGGGGATTTAGCTCAGTGGTAGAGCGCTTGCCTAACAAGCGCAAGGCCCTGGGTTCTGTCCCCAGCTCCAAAAATAAATAAATAAATAAATAAATAAATAAATAAATAAATAAATAAAATGTAATAGAGAATGTGGGACAGGAGAGATGGCTCAGTAGTTAAGAAACATTTACTAGTCTTGCAGAAGTCTGATTGAATTCTCAGTACCCACTTAGTGGCTCCCACATGCCTGTAACTCTAGTTCCAGTGGGTCCCCTTCTCACTCCATAGGCACCGGGCATGCAGGGTGCACATACATCCATGCAGGAAATCATTCATACATATAAAATAAAACAAAAGGGTAAGTATCCAGTAGTCCTTGCTTATCCATAGCGACACAGTCCATGGCCCAGAGTGGGTACCTGACAGTACTGGTGGTTCAGAGCCTTCTACATAGTATCCATACATACTAGTGGCAAAGTTTAGTTTCTAAGCTAGGCACATAAGAGATTAGCAACATTTGGTGGTAAAATAGAACTATAGCAATATACTATAGTGGGTGTTATTTAAGATTTATGACTTATTTCTAGAACATCCCATGTAATAATTCCAGACTGGAGCTGACAGCAAATAACCAAAACTATGGAAAGCCAAGCCATGGAGTGGGGCTGGGCTGTGTGAGCAAAGACTTTTCAGCAAAGTCTCTATGCTCCCTTAGCTGTGGCTGTGCTCCCTTAGCTGTGACTGTGCTCCCTTAGCTGAGACTGTGCTCCCTAACCTGTATTCCCTTACCTGTGACTGTGCTCCCTTAGCTGTGACTGTGCTCCCTTAGCTGTGACTGTGCTCCCTTAGCTGTGACTGTGCTCCCTTAGCTGTGACTGTGCTCCCTTAGCTGTGACTGTGCTCCCTTAGCTGTGACTCTGAGAACATTCCCTCAACTAACTGGTTGGGTTTCTTGCTCTACGAGTGTTGTCTGGGCTAGAGCTGTGGGCTGAGCAAAAGGTGTTTCTACAGAAGTCCCAGTCTATCAGGGAGAGTCCCTTGAACCCACTGCCCTGTTTCTAACTTATTCTGAAGTAGAGAAACAGAATCATACTTTGATGAGAAGACATTGGTAAAGATGCCTTGAGATGGCTGCCCACCCTCGCAGAGGATGCTCTCATGAACTCTAACACAGGTCACCCCAGTGAACGTCCACGGAATGCCTGAGGTCCTGGGCTGCTGGGAGGAGCCACCCCACCCTCCACACTGGGAAGAAGTAACAGCTCCCCTAAAAGTTCACTTGGTGCCTGCTTCCGGGGCAGCCCTGGGGCCAGTTATCATTGTGGAAGTTGGTGGTTTCCCATTTCCCCTTTCCTTTTACAGAAGGTATAGCAAAGCCAGGGGGGCGGGGTGGGAGTGGGATGGCCAACATCTGGAAGATTCACCCTAAGATCTCAGCCAGCGTTTCCCCAGGAGACAGGAATAGTGTCCTGCCCATGGTTTTTGTGGGGAATCGGGCTCCCAGGTATCCTGGCTGACCTAGCAGGAAGGAAAGCCTAACCCTCATTCTAACCAGGAGCCCTTGAGGGGCCACCCTCCAAGTAGGCTGGGGGGAGGTCCCCTGTGTCTGAACCTCACCTTGAGCAGTTCTGGTCCTGCCCCCTCTCTCGGGTCAACACACACACACACACACACACACACACACACACACACACACACACGAACGTACGAGCGTGCGCCCAAGAACCTATGTGTGACCAATCTTCAACTCTCTGGCCTAGAGAGGCTGCTTTATAGCCACTCCCAGGAGAGGCTTGTTCACCGAAGTCTCTTGAGGCCTCGGGTTCTCAGGGTGAGCCTGCTCTTGGGAGTAGCAAGGTGCTCCTGTATGGAGACTCATGATGACCTAAGCTGGAAGTGGAGCCATTTTGTAAATGTAAATTTGATCCTCGGGACAACCCCTAAATGAGCTCTAAAGGACCAAGGGTCAGCATCCCTGTGTCACAGAGGGGAAAGCATCACTGGGTGTCGCAGTGCTTGTGGCTTTCCCCCTAGCTTATTCCACCCTGACCCCCAACCATCCTCTGTGTCGTTAGCTTCCTGTGCCCGGACACACAGCTCTTGCCATGACCCTCGATTGCTTGGAGAGCCCCCTAGACTTTTAGGGAGCTCCATCCAGGACAAACTGGGGATTGTGGATTTAGTGATGAAAAGGATGTCAGGACCGACCCACGTCCTCAGTGGAGTCTGATTTTATAAAGATAGTTTGGAGTGGAATCAGCATGCAAGGTGAGAGATAGAAGATGCACAGGAGAGGAAGTTGGGCCGTAGGGACGGCTCCTTCCATTGGTAAAGGCCCTTGCTGTCACGCCTAGCACCCCAAGCTTCATTCCTGGAAATCACATGGTGGAAAAAGAGAACTGGCTCCCACAAGTTGTCCTCTGACCTCTGTATATGCAAGCCGTAGGTAGCATAGGCATCGTGTCTTAGCTCAGTACTGAGCAAGCAAGAAAGGGGGTGACCACCATGTAGTTGTAAGGACAGAGCAGGAAGCAATTGGGTGTGACCCCCAGATCCCCAGCTCCTCACTCGCTTAGCTCAGCTGTGAGAGTCTGTGCTCAGGGACTGCTTGAAGACCCACACCTTCCTCGAGAGGGAAGGGGAAGTGGGTCATGTGCACAGAAGGGGGTCTGTGGTGCACATGAATAATTTTAAAGTGCCCTACAGACTTCCCTGCAGTCAGTCTCCAGGGAGGCGTTCTTTTTCAATTGAGGTCCCCCTTTCTGAGATGACTCTAGCTTGTGTCAAGTTGACATGAGACTAGCCGGCCAGCGCGTGTAGGTAGCTCTGGCCGTGCCTCGGATGGGACTGGAACCTGACCAGGTAAAACTAGGAGCTGCCAAAAAGAAAGAAAAAGACAGAGCCAAGCGATTACAGATAATACCTTTAAAAATGTTTGTTTTTAAATGACAGTGATGTAATTCTGTTTGCAACGGTGTGAGTAGTTGAACAGCACACTGATGGGTGTCACTGTTTGTACTTAGTGTTATTTCACAAAAGTGCCTGGCCTTTTTTTTTTTAAGACAGGGTCTCACAAAAAAAAAAAAAAAAAAAAAAAATCCCCAAGTCTGGTTGCCTCATCCCTAAGTCCAGCAAGTGCATTCCGGAGTCCACACCTAGGACTTCACCCCAAGGGTGTGGGTGGAGGAGAATCCCTCAGCCGTGATTTTATCTGAGGTTTTTGTGTTGCAGCTGATTTTGGAGTATCTGCCAAGAATCTGAAAACTCTGCAAAAGCGAGATTCCTTCATAGGAACGCCTTACTGGTGAGTCTTGGGGCCTCCGAGCAACTGGTTAGCAGGCTAGCCTAGCAAGCCCAGCACCCCGAGGTTACCTCTGCATGGATTGCATGGTGCCCGTTCAGAGCCCCTGAACCAGCCGTTCAAAGTGTGTGCGTGCGTCCAGCGTCTGCTTCTCTCCTGGGTACTCCAGTGCCTAGCACAAGTGACTTAACTTCCCCACGCCTCACCCATAAACTGGGGTCCCAGTGGAAAGCACCCCACTAATAAACTAAACAGAGTCCCTGAAAAGGCGCTTCGGCTCCTGGTTTGTCTAACACACGTACTGAGTTTGGGGTGCTGTCTCCGGGTGAGGACGTGAGAACCATGCAAATTCACCTGTCCTTGTGAGGAATCTCCTCTCTCCCCAGTTGTGTCTCGTCCTCTTTCAAAACTATGACTTAAAATAAAAACACCTAAGAAGAGACAGCGCTCTGGCAGAGGAAGACACCTGAAGGACCTCTGGCCCCAGCCTGCACCCTCCCACGCATGCAGGGCATCCAGGCAACACCCCAAGCCCAAGCTCTCACTCAATTTCACACCTGATTACTTTGTGTTCTGTTTTTACAACTGGCCGCGGTGTCAGCCCCTTCCTCGCTTGCTTACTACTCTTAACTCTTTCTCTCCCACCCCTCCCGTTATTCCTCTCTCTTCTCTCCCACCCCCCTTTCTCTCTGTGCTGTCCTGTTCTGTTTACCCCCACTGTCCTACCTTGTTGTTTTATTGCTGGAACCTCCCCCTTCTGCCCTCACCCACCTGCCCCTTCCCCAGGACTCTGTTCTGGATTGCTGCTGCCACCTTGTGGCAGGCTCCAGGAACTGCAGCGGGCCGAAACCCTTGAGGAAGACAATGGGATGCCAGTAATTCAAATCATGGCTTCAAATACTGCCAACCTCCAGTGTGGTGCTGGTGGTGTCCGAGACCCCGAGGCTACAAGCAGCACCCACAGGGGCCCAATTCTTAGCCCTTATTGTTCCTTGGTTGGCTCAGGATGGCCCCTGAGGTGGTGCTGTGTGAAACCATGAAGGACGCCCCCTATGACTACAAGGCTGACATCTGGTCCCTGGGCATCACGCTGATCGAGATGGCGCAGATTGAGCCCCCACACCATGAGCTCAACCCCATGCGGGTCCTGCTCAAGATCGCCAAGTCGGACCCTCCCACCCTGCTCACACCCTCCAAGTGGTAAGGAGGGGCTGTGTAATTATGGAGGGTCTGAAGCCACTCCAAAGTCAGGTGGATGTCGGAGGTGGGGCGGGGCATCTCCAGGCCTTTCCGAACTGCCTGCCTGAACTATACAAACAGCACAAAACATTAGGTGTGAGAGCAAGACCAGTTAGCCAGGGGGAGATTCCGTTATGTCCCAGGACATAGGGAACTGGAACAGAGCCCAGGCAGCCACACGGCTCGGGGATGGGGACTTGGGTTCAGATTCTGACACTGCCATGCTTATTCCCTAGCTAGTCTATATTCCTCTTAGACATCTATGTCCTGGACAGTCATGTGCATTATAAGAAGGATGTCCTGGGGACCCTGTCTCGGAACACCTAACCCTGGGCACACGGTGCCCGGGCTATGGCTCACTCCTCACTTACGCCTGTCCCCCAGGTCCACGGAGTTCCGAGACTTTCTGAAGATAGCCTTGGATAAGAACCCAGAAACCCGGCCCAGTGCTGCGCAGCTGCTGCAGGTGAGTGTGGATTCATTACATTGTTCCTCAAAGGCACCTGGTGAGGCTAAAACAACAAGCAGTCGAATGCTTAGCTTGGCCTGAGGTACAGCTCGACCTGTCCAGTGTATTTTTAGATGTGGTGGCTCACACCTCTAAGTCCAAGCAGAGGCAGGAGAACCACTGCAAGCCCAAGGCCTGGTCTACAGAGCAAGTTCCAGGGCAGCCAGAGCTACATAGAGGGACAGACCCTTTTTCGAAAAGAAAACAAAACAAAACAGAAGTGTGCCTATCCGCTGGGAGATCCTGACTTTCCTTTCATACTTCTGGTTCAAAATCAAATGTGCCTCCTCAAGGCCCACTTCCAGCATGGTGTGTTTGCTTGAGGGATGGGGCTGCCGTCACTGTCGGATGCAAAGGCCCTAAGCCACTCGGGACCAGTCGCTTCCTGTAAATGGCACCTCCCATGCTGGGGCATCCGTCCTGCCTGACATTGTCAGGGCAGAGACCAGCTGTCGCCTGGAGCCTTGGCAGGAGCTAGGAATTCCACTTCCTAGCTGAAGCAGTGCCTGCCAGGGGATTCTCAGCGTGCTGCGGAAGAGCACAGAGCAGAGGGGAGAGTAGCAGAGGGAAGATGCTCTGCCTCAGTTTACCCAGATGCCTTCAGACCTGCTGGGGCCTCTCCAGTACCTGTTAAAGTGCAGGGTGGGAGGGATACAGTGTTCTGCTAGACCTGCGGACACTGGGCTCAAAGGAGAAGTCCCTGCCCGAGGTCACCTGGTTGGAATGTCAGAGCTGGGGCAGGTCTTGTCTGTTACTCCTAGGGTGCTGCTACTCCCTGTCCTTTTGTGTCCCTTGTGGCTAAGCCACCCAAGCTCCCCGGGACTGATGGCTCAGTCATTCATCTGCACAAATGTCCCTGACTAATGCAGCAGTTGGTGACCTGGATCTGAAATTAGGGTTGTGAGGAGTTCCCTCCGAGCCTTCGTTTCTCCCTTGGTCACACAGCTGGCAGTGATGGCTAATGTCCTCATTCCAGTGACTTGGCTCTGAAGTCTGTGCTCTTGGCCACTCTGGGGAGCTGCTTCTAATGAGTGGAGGGGAAAAAAAGTCTAAAGAAGGGGTGGAGAATTGGTTCTGTGGTTAAGAGCACTGGCCACTGGTCCAGAGGACCCAGGTTCAGTTCCCAGCACTCACATAGCAGCTCACAACTGTCTGTAACTCCAGTCCTGTAGGATCCTGCATATGCATGGTGAACAGACACCCATGCAGGCAAAACACCTGTGCACATAGAATAAAAGTAAAGTTTTTTTGTTTTTTGTGTGTATTTTGTTTTTGTTTTGTTTTTTTAATTAAAAAAAAAAGACAGAAACAAAGAGAAAGGGTGCAGGCAGCAGGTGAGGGGAGCATACTTTGATCTGAGCATCGCCCCCTAGTGGCTTCTCGGTGCACAGAGAGAAAATAAGCTCACTTGGATGGGACATCTGTTTCGGTGACAGCAGAGATCCTGGCCAAAGAGAGGTGCCAGTTGGCAAACGGTATGCTGCCTCTTCCATGCCGGCAGCTTGGAGCCATCAGCCGAGCTGGCTCTGAGCAGCTATCCTTCTTCCTGGAGGGGTAGACAGTGAGGCCAGCTCTGATCTGCTCTTGTGCAGGATCCGTCATGAATGCCTGGGCTAGCCTGCCTGGTGCAGCATGGGGAGTGTTTGCCCAGTGTTTGGCCATTCTGGGAGGTGCCGGGGTCCAGCTCTCTGAGGGGCCTCAGCATTTGAGTCAGGCAGAAAGGTTTTCTACAGCCTTGACTAGAGGTGGTGGGCTGATGCAGCACCCTTCCCGTTCCTTGTCTCTCAGAGATTAAACACAAATCAAGGCCAGTCAGCCTTGGCGGGGCTGCTCACACACAACAGACACCTGCCCTGAGCCCCTTGCAGGGAGCTGCCCTGCTTAACTGGACCCCTTACCTGCGCTCCCTCCCCGCTTCTTCCCAGGGACCTGGGGCTCCAGGCAGGCAGAGCAGATGGTTCTCTTCAAGAGCTACTAATTTGGTCAATATGTACAGTGCCCTGGTGAAAGCCTTGTACTCTGAGCAGGCTGGGCCCACGCTGCTGGTTCTTGTCCCGTCTGCCTTAGCTCCCTCTTAGAGGTGTCCTGTGGTGTCCTGCTTGGGTCGTGTGTCCCGGACTCCAGGATAGTGATTGTGATGATGGGGTTGTGGTGGTGGTGATGGTAGTAGTGATGCCATTTTGAACACCCACTATGTAGCACGTAGAACAGCCAAACTTTTATCCCTACTCCTCAGATAAACAAACTAAGGCACAGAGAGGGTCTCTTGACTTGCTCAGGTGGGCAGTGAGGGCTGGATTTTATCCCAGGTGGCTTGGCTCCCATCACCTAGTCAGCACACTTAACCCTGCACGTCCTGGTGACCCATTGGTTAGTTCTGTGGAAAGCCCACTTGGGACCATCGGAAAAGTGTAGCAGCCACAGTGACGAGCTCCTGGGTAGCAGAGATGAGAGTAGCCTGGGAATGAATGAATGAATGAATGAATGAATGGCTTTCCATTGCCTGAGGCTGTGCATGCTGCCCAGGCTCCCTCCTAGCTCCCTTTGCCTGAGTACCAGGCACAGGCTCCGGCCTCCAGGACCAAGCCTAGCTCAGGGTCTTCAGAGGCCATATCTTTGCTTAAAACTCTGTACTTGGAGTTTTCCCTAACTTTGCCCACACATCTCCTGGGTCCCAGCTTGAATGTGACACCTCCCCTCTCAGGAAGGCCCCAGCGAGACTCCGAAATGTCCACCAGCCTCCGGTTGGTCAGTCTGTGGTGGGCCTTCTGACTCCCCTTGGTGAAAGGCCTGACCTGGCCTGGCACATGAGGTCACGTCCCAGAGTCGCTGTGTACCTACCTATGCAGGAAAATTCAGTTCTTCACAGCTCCACTAGATTAGATGAACTGAGGTCAGGCTGGTGCAAGAAAACATGGTGGGCGCAGCTCTTTAAAGATGTGACATGTGTAACTTCAGGGGGAACGGGTAGGGAGTGGCCTGCTGCCTGTCTGCCAGTGTCAGGGACTGAACTCAAAAGCTCACACACGTTAGACAACCACTCTACTCCTGCTCTACACCCAGACACAAAGGAAACTTTTATTTAATTTTGTTTTCTGTGTGTATTAGTCAGGGCACGCATGTGCCATAGCATAGGCTGGAGATGGGAGGACAGCTTGTGGGAGTCAGTTCCCTCCTTCCATCATGTGGGAAACGAGGCTCAAACCCAGGTCTTTACGCTTGCCTGTAGATGCCTTTACCTACTGAGCTGTCTCACCAGCCCCAGGAACATTTAAACATACAAACAGAAAGGAATAACTCCTCGTGGATTCTTCCAGGTCTGAGTATGTCTTTTTTAACATTTTACTTTGTGTCTGTGGGTGTTTGGCCCGCATGTAGGTCTGTGTGCATGTGTACAGCGCCCATGGAGGCCACAGGAGGGTGCCAGCTCCCCTGGGTCTGGAGTTATAGATGGTTGTGAGCCACCATGTGCTTGCTGGGAATTGACCCTGGGTCCTCTGGAAGGGCAGTCAGTGCTTATGACTGCTGGGCCACCTCTCCAGCCCCGAGTATGTTCTTAAGGTGTCAGAGATGCGTTTTTAGTCATTGAAAGAATGCTCCAACATTTTGGTTGACACTATTCGTCCCAAAATAAGATTTCTGATGACAGCGGTGGGTTTTGGCAGAGCAAATTCCAACCCAGTGATGCCCCTAAACCCCCAGCATTCCTTCCCCTCTGCCCCTCATGACAAAGGGGGCTGAGAGGACATACTTGCATCCTCGCTCTCCAGGGCACTTTAGGCTGACCAAACATCCCCAGACCTTTTGCTTTGGGGTTTTGTAAGGTCTATAAAAAGCATGCCCTCGGGGCTGGGGATTTAGCTCAGTGGTAGAGCGCTTACCTAGGAAGCACAAGGCCCTGGGTTCGGTCCCCAGCTCCGGAAAAAAAAAAAAAAAAAAGAACCAAAAAGGACTGGAGAGATGGCTCAGGGGTTAAGAGCACTGACTGCTCTTTTTTGCTCACAACCATCTGTAACAGATCCTGGTGTATCTCAAGACAGCTACAATGTACTCATATACATTAAATAAATAAAATATTTAAAAAAAAAAAAGAACCAAAAAAAAGCATGCCCTCTTAAAGAGTGCCATTTGTGTAAAAGCCTAGAGTAGAGTTCGGTCACTGTCAGGAAACTCTACATCACCTTTCTCAAAACCAAATAGATATTTCTGCCCGAAGACAGCAGATGCAAGATCGTCCCTAGCTGCTTGCTTCATGGTCACTCAGAGCAGGAAACACCCCCACGTGGCCAGCAGCAGCAGCAGCAGCAGCAGCAGCAGCAGCAGCAGCAGCAGGATGGTTAAACAGACAGTGATGTGGAATCAGAAGAGTAGGGGTGGAGATCAGTGGTAGAGAGCACCACTGAGCATCTGTCCCAGCACCGAGGAGCATGTGACCTTGCAGTGACCTCTGCTCAGTGCAGTGGATGGATCCTCACAGCTGCCGCAGAAAAGAACTCTGGATGCTGGGGCAACGTTGGGGGTGTAGTTCGTGCAGGTGGATACTAGCCTCGTGTGCCCCATTGGGTGCAAGCCCTGGCATTGCATAAACTTGCTCTATCGGTGCCTGCCTGTGATCCTAGCACCAGAGGGGGTGGAGGCTCAGAGTATGAGACCAGCTTCCTGGGCTACATGAAAACCTATCTTAAAAGAAAAAAAATTAGGATAAGTCATAATGAAGCTTACTGATTAAACAGGAAGAGGATGTCTGCCTAAACAGAGTTATGGGACTGTAAGAGGCACATTATTTGAGACCCCCAGCAGTAGCCGCACGTACGATTTGAAGCAAGTTAACTCCATATCCACAGAATTCTGTCCTTGAAGAGAATTTGTAGGTACATGGTGTGGAAGGATATCTTAGTTACTCTTCCATTGTAGGGATAAGACACCATGACCAAAGCAACTTACGTAAGAGTGAGTTTCTTGGGGGCTTACAGTTTAAGAGGGCTTGAATTCATAACCATCCATTAGGGAAGCATGGCAGTGGTCTAAGTTCAATTCCCAGCACCCACATGGTGGCTCAGCCAACCATCTATAACTGTAGTCTCATAGGATCTGATGCTCTCTTCTGGTGTGCAAGCATACATACAGACAAAACACTCAGATACATAAAGTACGTAAATAAATAAATAAACAAACACACTCCAAAGCTTCAGTGACACACCTCCTCCAGTGAGGCCACACTCCCTAATCCTTCCCAAACAATTCCACCAACAGGGGACCAAGTATTCAAACGTGAGGCAATGGGGGCCATTCTCACTCAGAGCGCCACATTCTACTCCCTGGCCTCCATAGGCTCATGGCCATATCAGAACACAAACCATATTTAGATTGTATATTAGTCAGGGTTCTCTAAAGCAACAGAATTGGATGGAATGAAGCAGCTGAATGGGGGGAGGGCTAGCATGGGTTAAAAAGAAAGTAAACACACAGATGACATCTTCTCAAGAAAGAACATGGGCTGGACTCGGACTTTGCAAGGTACTTTCACATGAACTGCCTCATTTCATCTTCATGATTTCCCTTGGCTTCAGCATGATTGTCTGTCTGTCCTTCGGAGATGGTTCAGAGAGGAGGAGTGGCATGCTCAGGGTCACACAGCTTGAGTCGCAGAGTCGGGTGTTTCCCTCTACATGCAGGGCTTCTGAGTTCCCCTTCCAACTCCAAGTTCACGTGTTGTCTTGGGACCAGAGCTGGTCCTCGTTGCTCCAGGATGAAATCCTGCAGCCATTCCAACCCCACAAGTGGCTCGAGATGGCTCTAACGTAGGTGTCTCTTCTCCTCAGCATCCCTTCGTCAGTACAGTCACCAGTAATAAGGCCCTTCGGGAGCTGGTGGCTGAGGCGAAGGCTGAGGTGATGGAGGAGATCGAGGACGGCAAGGAGGACGGCAGGGAGGACGGCAGGGAGGATGGAGAAGAGGAGGATGGAGACGAGAAGGATGCTGTGAGTGCTGTTCCGGTAAGCCTGAGAAACATGGGTCTGAGGAGGGTGGGCCCCAGCCGCCCCTGGGAGCGAGATGGGGGAAGGATTCCTTTCTTCCTCTTGGGGCCAACTGGCTGGGAGCCCCAAACTCCCCAGGTGCCCAGGGCGAGGCTGAGCAAACTTTAGCCAGATCCAGGTTCTGGAGCATGCAGACCTGGACTTGTCCAAGGTCCTGGTCTCTCAGTTCAATCCTGGGTCTTAGGAGGATTGCTCTCCCTAGAGAGTCCCAGTAAACATGTTGAGTTGTCACAGAGCTGAAACCCTCCACCCCCCATGTATAGCCTTCGCTGGCCTGGAACTCACTATGTAGACCAGGCTGACCTTGAACTCAGAGGCCTTCGTGCTTCTACCTAGTGAGCACCGAGATAAAGGGTAGGTGTGTACTCCTGTGCCTGGCTCATTAAATTTCTAACTTAACATTTTAAACTTAGAATTAGGCTTCATTGTAAACATTTAAAATAAAAATCTAGGGCTGGAGAGATGGCTCAGTGGGTAAGAGCACTGACTGCTCTTCCAGAGGACCTGAGTTCAATTCCCAGCAACCACATGGTGGCTCACAACCATCTGTAATGGGATCTGTGTTGAAATTGCGAGAGCTGGCCTTGAGTGAGAAAGGGGAATTCCTCTGCACTGTGACAATTGTCTGGGCCTCTCTACAGCTGGCTGTAGTCTGTTTTCCTCATGAGACAGGAGAAGCTACTGGGTGAAATTATAACTAGAGAGGAGCGGAGTCTTCGTCCTTGTGGTATCCTGTTTAAGAAAGGCTATGGGGGGGCTGGGGATTTAGCTCAGTGGTAGAGCGCTTACCTAGGAAGCGCAAGGCCCTGGGTTCGGTCCCCAGCTCCGAAAAAAGAACCAAAAAAAAAAAGAAAGGCTATGGGGTGTGGTGGAGACTAGGCTCAGTGGTCCCTGCTCTGCTCTACGGCTGGCCTGTCACCTCTGGGGCCAAACCACCACCGTGGAGCCCCAGCAACTCAGCCTCGACTCTTTTCTAGCCCCCAGTCAACCACACTCAGGACTCCTCTGCCAATGGAACTCAGCCAAGCCTCAACTCTGACAAGCTTCTCCAGGATTCTTCTACCCCCCTGCCTCCCAGCCAGCCTCAGGAGCCTGTGAACGGGCCCTGTAACCAACCCTCAGGGGATGGATCCCCCCAGAACACCAGCCCTGCAGATGAGGTCTCCAAGAATGACAATGGCTTAAAGGTACCTGTTCCCCTCCGGAAGTCCCGGCCATTGTCCGTGGATGCCAGAATTCAGGTGACCGAAGAGAAACAAATCACTGACCAGGCTGAGAACCCCAGTTCTGCAGCCAGCAAACCCCCGAAGGTCAACCAGAGCCGACCTAACAGCAGCGCCCTGGAGACTTTGGGTGTCGAGACTCTGGCCAATGGAGGCCTGGAGCTCCCTGGCTCTGTAACTCCAAACCATTCTAAGAGGGCGTCGGACTGTAGCAACCTGTCTACCTCAGAGAGCATGGACTACGGCACCTCCTTGTCTGCTGACCTGTCATTGAACAAAGAGACGGGCTCATTGTCTCTCAAGGTAATGTCACCTGTCACCCTGAGGACCAGGGCAGCCATGTTGATCAGTGGGCCATGGTTCCATTCCCAAAAGCAGGCAGAAGCTGTTTACATTGTATTTGATTTATGCATTTGTGAGAGGGGCTAGGAATGAACCAGACCTTGTGACATGTTTAGCAGTACTCACACATGCACACACACATATATAACAGCCTCTTATTTTAAATGCTTCATGAGTTTGGCTCTTTAAGATTTTGGCTCACCTCATAGCTTAGCACCCCACATTGAGTCAGTGTAAGACAGTACTGTTACACAGTTAGTTTGGGTTCAGATTTTAAAGTTTGGTTAATAAAACTGGGGGAAGAACATTCTATAAGTGGAGGTTCCCTGGCTCGGGGCCAGCTCTGTGATTCAGTGAGGTTACCATCACTCTCCTCTCTGGCCTCCTGACTGGCAGTGGGTGACAATAAGTGCTGTAGCCACCTTGCGTAAGGTGCTTTAAACAGAATCGAAAGGCTGCTTCCTCCCACAGTTTCCCGATGGGCAGTGGAGACTCAAAGAAGTTGGCAGCTGGCACAAGGCTGTGTGGGTGAAGGCATGGCGGCGGTCACCCCTGGCCTTGTGTGCCTTTAGCCCTCTCCTCGTCCAGCAGCTAGGAGGTCAACCTCCTTCCTTGTCTGCCTCCAGCAGTTCTAAACTTACTGTTCGCCACCTGAACCCCCATACAAGGCTGATATAGGGGATCTGGGGGGGGGAGAGTGGTCCTGCACAATTCTCTACTACCTTCCAAGATTTACTCAATATAAAACACACGGTAGAAAGTCACACATCCGTTAAGTGCAAGCCGGGACGGTGGGAACGGCCAACAGCCCCACAGTAGCAGTTGGAGCAGAGAGAAGCTCCGTCAAACGGGAGCATCCGAGGAAGCTTCTTGTTTTGTTTCTTCAGAACTGACACAAGAGTCATGAACTGTCGTTTCCCAGCTGTGGCCAGTGGCTTTTACACAGAAGTGTCATCTTATTTAGGACAGCCAGGGCCTTGTACTTCTTGGGTTGGAGATATGAACCAATGGTAGAGTGCTTGCATTACATACATGAAACGACCTGGGTTCAGTGTTCAGTCCCTAGAACCATTTAAAAAGAAAAGGCAGTAAATGTCCTGAGCCCAGGTGAGGTAGGCTGGGCAGAAGCATACCGAGCAAGGAGCCAAATCAGCCTCTGGCATGGAAGGGGCTGGAAGGCTCTTGAACTATGTAGCAGAGGCAGTGTTAGGTTCTAGCAGGAAAAGTCTTTAGAGCTGGCAGAAAATTTAGTCAGTGGACAGGACAGAGGCCATTAGAAAACCAGTACCAGCCCCTCTCTAAATCCTCAACTAGTTAGAACCAAACACTTCCAACGGGCACCATATGCCATACCGCCATGACAGCTTGAAGAGTGGCAGGTAGGTCTCTCCAAGCAGCCGTTGTAGACTAATTATTCAGAGAGAGGTGATTGAGGGGAATGGCCCGTGAGGCTCCAGACAGGCACGGCTGCCCACCGGCTCCAGCCAGGTCAGCTGAGGCCAGCAAATCCAATAGGGATTGTGGCCTGTGATTGTGACTGGCAGAAGTAAATCTGTGGTATGAGCTGGGGCTGCTGTGTGCTCTGTGTGCTCCTCGGTAAATCTTCGTGGCCAGCTGGGAGGCTAGTTGTTTTAATGCTCCATGGACAGTGGAGAAAGCTGAGCTTCAGGCAAGAGGTCTTAGGGTTTTACTGCTGTCAACAGACACCATGAACAGGGCAGCTCTTATAAGGACAATATTTAATTGGGGCTGGCTTACAGGTTCAGAAGTTCAGTTCATTATCATCAAGGCGGGAACATGGTAGCGTCCAGGCAGGCATGGTGCAGGAGGAGCTGAGAGTTCTACATCTTCATCTGAAGGCTGATAGGGGAAGCCTTACTCCCAAACAGCTAGGACCAGAGTATTAAAGCCCACACCCACAAGGCCACACCTCCCAACATGCCACTCCCTGGGCTCAGCATATGCAAGCCATCACATGAGACAAGGGTCTTTCCCTGGGTTACAAAGGCAGCAGTGGCCAGTGTAGGTGAGCGCAGTTCTTTATGGCTAAGAGTTGGTTCCTTTCTCTGTATGGCTGTGCCCAACATACCTGGGTTTTGCAAGAAGACCTTAGTGAGGTAAAAGCTTTGAGAGATATCTGAAGCCTCATCCTAGCAGAAGGAAAGTGTCCTAAGGCCAGACGCCTAGGCCTTGTTTGGAACGCTTGGGGAAGGGGGACAGTGGATGACCACCTCCTTCCTGAGCCCAGGCTGTGCACCTCACCCTACCTGAGTTTGGGCACGTTCTCCTTGCCAGGGCTCAAAACTGCACAACAAGACCCTGAAGAGGACCCGCCGGTTTGTGGTGGACGGTGTGGAGGTGAGCATCACCACCTCCAAGATCATCAGCGAAGACGAGAAGAAAGACGAGGAGATGAGGTTTCTCAGGCAAGTCTAGGGAGGCCCCGGTGTGGGAACAGCTGGGGCTCCTGAGAGTGAGTGCCAGGCATTGGCCTTGAGGGTGGGACAGCTGTCTGTCCATGGTGTGGAATAGGGGGGCTGAGGCAAAAGGAGAGTGGTTTCGAGACCCTTTCTCCTGCATTCATATACTCACACGTCCATCTGTCTGTCCGTCTGTCTGTTACTGTCCATCTCATTCGTCCACATGTCCAGTGACCCATCTACTCAGCCTCTATCTGTGAAGCTGTGTCTCTCTCCTCTGCCTAGCAACCTAATCCCTGTCCCTGCACCCATCCATCCCTTGGCCTTCTCGTCTGTCCACGCATTCTTCCAGCTACCCGCCTACCCACCCATCTAGACACCACCTGACTGCTCATCTAGTTCTTTCTTCTAATTTATTTGTCTGTCCATCCATCCATCCATCCATCCATCCATGTACTTATCTGTCTACCCACTTGTCCACCCAGTTATCCATCTGTCCATCCACCTACCCATGTCTGTACTAATGTCTAATATAATAATGTATTAATGTACCCATCTGTCTAATCGTACGTTTAATCCGTCTATCTGCCTGTTTCTTCAGTTGTCATTTATCCATCCATCCACCCAATTAGCCACTGGGACAGATTGAAATCCAGATACGTGAAGCTATTTATAGCTTTTTTTTTTTAAATATTTATTTATTATATATGAGTACACTGTAGCTGTCTTCAGACACACCAGAAGAGGGCATCAAATCTCATTACAGATGGTTGTGAGCCACCATGTGGTTGCTGGGATTTGAACTCAGGACCTTTGGAAGAGCAGTCGGTGCTCTTAACCACTGAGCCATCTCTCCAGCCCTATTTATAGCTTTTATACCTGTGGGTCACATTTATACCTATGGGTCCCAAACACAATACACAGGCTGTCTTAGTTAGGATTTTACTGCTCTGAATAGACACCATGACCAAGGTTGAGTCTTATAAAGACATTTAATTGGGGCTGGCTTACAGGTTCAGAGGTTCAGTCCATTATCATCAAGACAGGAACATGGCAGCATCCAGGCAGGCATGGTGCAGGGGGAGCTGAGAGTTCTACATCTTCATCTGAAGGCTGCTAGTGGTAGACTGACTTCCAAACAGCTAGGCTGAGGGTGTTAGGGCCACGCCCACAGTGACACACCCGCACCAACAAGGCCACACCTCCCAACAGTGCCACTCCCTGGGGCAAACATATACAAACAATCCCACAGGCTAATTCTTGGTTGTGCTGCACACCGTGAAGGATCCACAGGGTGATACAGTAGTAAGTGCCTGAGATGGGCAAAGATTGTTCTCAGGGACCTCCTCATCACCACCCTGAGCTGAGCTTGTGGGATGATGTGAAGACCCCAGAGCTGGGGGCACGCTGAGGGAACCCCAGGACCTTAGAGACCAGGACTTCAGTATGGAATGCCAGGCAAGAAGGAGGGTGGGGTTGTGGTCTGCATGGGGGCAGGACCTGGGCTTTGTATGCTTCGAGGGAAGGGTGGAGGATTCCAGGCACGCCAGAAGGGGAAGTGGCACATAGTGACAGGCCCTGATGTCCCATCTGGACGGTCTATCTGGTCACTGTCTTGGCTGCAGAACGGTAAAACTGACTTGGGACGTGGGGGGCTGTCCAACACCATCAGCCTCGGGCTCAGGCTGGGCTGGGGCAGTGGCCAGGAGGGAGCAGGGACAGGATTCAGTGTACATCTCAGAGGCAGACCCATGAGCAGGGGAGGGAGTGGCAGAGAAGGAAGGTATAAGGCGAAGCCACATGCCTGAAACAGCCTCACACTCCAGTTGTCTCTAACAGCCCTCCGGGGGGGGGGGGGGGGGGGACACTGTGAGGAAACTGTCAGATAAGCCGTGCGCCTCGGGACTCTCATTGACAAGCGAGCTTCTGCCTGAGTTTTCAGTGTGCATCGAGGCTTCCCGGACTGCTGGTCTCAGACATGAGGATGCTCAGAGCGCCCAGAGACCAGGGCTTTGCAGACGTCATCATCGCTTTGGAGGAAACGTCCAGCACTTCAGAATAGAAATAGTTTAGGACGTTCTAGTGATTTCCTCCATCTTAGCCAGGGGAATGAAATTCAATTATAAACGACACTGTTAAAAAAACACACTTTTGGGCTGGGGATTTAGCTCAGTGGTAGAGCGCTTACCTAGGAAGCACAAGGCCCTGGGTTCGGTCCCCAGCTCCGAAAAAAAAGAACAAAAAAAAAAAACAAAAAAAACAAAAAAAACACACTTTTAAAAAAAATCACATTTAAAAAAGTTTTTAAAAAAATCCTCATTCAATCCAGAAGTGAAATTGGGGTGCCTAACAGCTCTGAGGTATTGCCAGTGTCTTCCAAAATGTTCTAATTTACATCAGTACCACGCGGAGTGTGAATTCTTCTATATACTTGTCCACTTTGGTTGCCTTTTATATTCTTTTATATTTGCGTTTTGAATTGGACAGGCAATTTTAAAGTTTCTTCTCGTTTCTGCACTTGTTTGCTTTATGCCTGTTTGTAGTGCGGACAGACCACTTTTGGGGGTGGCGGTTAGTTCCTTCCTCCTCGCTGGTCTCCGAGCATTCTTTATCTGTGGAGGACGCTCACCTTCTCGTCAGTGAATATCAACCAAAGCCCGACCCGCGTCAGTGGGATTCTACTCCACAATCCATCCTTCCACGGCCCAGACTGCGGGTGCTGTGGTCTTAGGGGCCCCCTTCTCACTGGGGAACGTCGTGTCTGTCAATCCGCAGGCGCCAGGAACTCCGAGAGCTTCGGCTCCTGCAGAAAGAAGAGCATCGGAACCAGACGCAGCTGAGCACCAAGCACGAGCTGCAGCTGGAGCAGATGCACAGACGATTTGAACAAGAAATCAACGTGAGTGAGAGACGGGCCGGGGGGCTTCTGGCCGGGGGCTTCTGGCCGGGGGGGGGGGGGCTTCTGGCCGGGGGGGGGGGGGGGCTTCTGGCCCGGGGGCTTCTGGCCCGGGGGCTTCTGACCCGGGGGCTTCTGGCCGGGGGCTTCTGACCTGGGGGCTTCTGGCCCGGGGCTTCTGGCCCGGAGCTTCTGACCCGGGGGCTTCTGACCTGGGGGCTTCTGGCCCGGGGCTTCTGGCCCGGGGGCTTCTGGCGGGGGGGGGGCTTCTGGCCGGGGGCTTCTGACCCGGGGGCTTCTGACCCGGGGGCTTCTGGCGGGGGGGGGGCTTCTGACCCGGGGGCTTCTGGCCGGGGGGGGGGCTTCTGGCCGGGGGGCTTCTGGCGGGGGGGGGGCTTCTGACCCGGGGGCTTCTGGCCGGGGGCTTCTGGCCCGGGGGCTTCTGGCTGGGGGCTTCTGGCCGGGGGCTTCTGGCCCGGGGGCTTCTGGCCTGCATGTTTTCTTCAGATGGTAGGGGTGTGTAGAAGGGTGGTTAGGTCACAGTGACCCTGAGTCACACAGAGGAAATCCCCTCTGCGGAGTGCCATGCCGCAGGAAACAGACTCAGAGAGGTTAAGTAGCTCGCCCCGGGACACACAGCAAAGGGTGACTGGGCTGGGGGACTGAAGCCTGGGTCTAGTAGACTCCGAGGTATGAAGTGGCTTCGTTACCTCTGAGTCTGTGCCCCTTCCAGGCCAAGAAGAAATTCTATGACGTGGAGCTAGAGAACCTGGAGCGGCAGCAGAAGCAGCAGGTGGAGAAGATGGAGCAGGACCACAGCGTGCGTCGCAGAGAGGAGGCCAAGCGGATCCGCCTGGAGCAGGATCGAGACTACGCCAGGTTCCAAGAGCAGCTCAAGCAGATGAAGAAGGAGGTGGTGAAGGGTTGTGGGGCGGAGTGGAGCGGGGATGGGGTGGGGAGGTAGGGGCCTCTCTGCTCTAAGGATTGGCCTCTGTCTTAGTTGGGATCCTATTGTGGCAAAACGATGGCCGGAAGCAGTTTGGGAAGGAGAGGGTTTATTTCAGTCTACGGTTCCACTGCACTGTCCATCAAGTGGGGAGTCCGGGATGGGTGGGTGGGCGGGCGGGGCAGGAACCTGGAGGCAGGAGCTGACATAGAAGCCATGGAGGGTCCTGTTTACTAGTTTGCTCAGCCTCCTTACTTACAGAAGCCAGGACCACCAGCCCAGGGGTAGAACCACCCACAGTAAGCTGGGAGCTCAGTCATCCATCAAATAAGTGCTTCTCAGGCTTGTCCACTGGCGGATCTGGTGGGAGCATTTTCTCAGTTCAGGGTCCTGCTCCCCAAGGGACTCTAGCTCCTGTCAAGCTGACATACAACTAACCAGCACAGCCTCCCTGCTTGTCTTAGTTAGGGTTTACTGCAGTGACCAGATACCATGACCAAGGCAAGCCTTATAAAGGACAGTATTTAATTGGAGCTGGCTTACAGGTTCAAACTGTTATCATAAAGGTAGGAGCATGGCAGTATCCAGGCAGGCATAGTGCAGACAGAGCTGAGAGTTCTACATCTTCTTCTGAAGGCTGCTAGTGGAAGACTGACTTCAAGACAGCTAGGCTGAGGCTGTTAAGGCTATGCCCACAGTGACACACCCACTCCAACAGGGCCACACCTCCCAACAGGGCCACTCCCTGGGCCAAGCATATACAAACCGTGACACAGGCTAATTCCTGGTTGCGCTGCACACCGTGAAGGATCCATAGGGTGACACAGTAGTGAGTGCCTGAGCTGGTCATGTTGATGAAATTATGTAATGACTTGTCTCTCAGAGTCTGTCCCTGTCCTGAAGCTGAGTTTATTAAATGGTTCAGAGGTCCTGCACCATATCCCTACAAGGAACCCTGGGGACTTCTTAGTTAAGACCCAGATTATTTTTCTGGTTGGGAAAATGGGTGCCAAGCCAGTCAGTAACTTCACTGCGCTGGAATGCAGCTCAGGGGCTGTCAGGCGGAACTTGTTCTCGGGCCTGCCTTGCCTGCCAGAAACCAGTGCTGGATGTAAATGGTCTTGGGAGTCCCTGGCCCACCTCTTTGCCAAGTGGCCTCACAGGACTCGGCCTTCCTTCTTCTTCTGCCTCTTCCCTCCATCTTGTTTCTAGTGTCATCCATGCCTTTGACAGAAAACTCAGACCCTGTGCTCGACGGCTGCTTTTAACCTTCTGTCCCCCAAACCAAAGCAATCAGCTTGTAAAAGTACAGCCACAAGTCTAGGTCGTAAGTTGTGTGGTAGCACTGTCACAGTCACAGAGACAGGACTGGACGCCACACCTGATACAGAGACGAACTAGTCCTTTAGGAATTTTATGTAAGTCTGTGTTTCTGAGCCAGGAGTCTTCCGTCCCCAGCTCTCTGGGACACTGACAGTGTTGTAGATAGGGGATGGAGTTTGTTGATCTCGGAGCCAGGGGCACTGGCTCTAAATGGATGGGACAGTACCTCCTCACTCTCAAGTCCCCAGAGTCAGTAACGCTGTAGACAGGAAATGTACCTAGAGCAGAGAGGCCAGAAATCTTGGGACCAGACTCAGCCGCAAAACCCAAGACCATTTTACAAAAACCTAGGAGGGGGCTGGAGAGATGGCTCAGCGGTTAAGAGCACTGATTGTTCCTCCAGAGGTCCTGAGTTCAAATCCCAGCAGCCACATGGTGGCTCGCAACTCTCTATAAATGAATGCCCTCTTCTGGTGTGTCAGCAATAGCATGCTTATATACATAAAATAAATATATAAATCTTTAAATATAAGAAGATAAAAATAAAAGCCTAGGGAATGGAAGAGAGGGTGAGGCAGGCTAAGCACAGGTCAGTGACATCACACAGATGCTCTGAATTCGTCCTATCTCTACAGCGACCGACCGAGGGTGGTCCACTTGCTTGGCTTTCCCAACCGTTGGCCTCATCAACTTCACTGTTTTTCCTTATCCACCCTGATGGTGTGACGTCTCACCGTGACTTCTGAGTTTGCACGAGTCCCTTCATTTGCTCCCCTACCGCCGTGTGTCAGTCTTTTAGAGGTTTACAGTGGTTTTGTATATCCCGGTGAGAACATCTTGAGTTCAGTTTCTGTGAGGGATAAGGTGTGGTCAGGTTCGGCGTTTGCTTTGGGATGCGTATCCCGGCATCATGGGTTGGAAATACCCACCTCCCTCTGCTAAGTTTTCTTTGTGGAAAAGAAGCTGACTGTGTGGGTGGATCTGGTTTGGTGCACTTAGGGTCTGCTTGTCATATGGGTTCTTCTGTCTGCGTCTGTGAACCCAGGCTCTGGTAAACCTCGGCATCACGTGGTGTGAGTCCTGAGTCTTCGGCCGTTTTGCCTTTTCAGACACACTGTCGTGTCACTTCGCCAGACCTGTAAAGAAGCCTCACCAGGACTTTGGGTCAGTTTGGGTGGAATGGTCATCTGAGCCCTCAGCGTCAGGCAGTTTATATGCATATATTTTCTTTGATAACTTTCGCTAGTGATTTTTAATTCTTAGTAATTAAGAATTACACTTACGTCTTTTGGGTAGGGTACTTTTGTAAGATACTTTAAGATTATCAATTTAAGGGACTGGAAAGAGGGCTCAGCAGTTAAGGGTACTTAACTGTACCATCAGAGGACCTGGGTTCAGTTCCCAGCATCCAAGTGGCAGTTCACAATTGTCTGTAACTCCAGGTCGAGGGGGGGGGGTCTGCTAACTCCCTCTTCCGCCCTTTGTCGTCCCAGGCACATAAGTGGTGCACAGATATACATGCAAGAAAAACACCCATAAACATAAAATAAAAAGTTTCAGTCAATTTAGCTAATTACTAGAGGATAGAGCTATATTACTGTTCGTGCAGGGGTCTTATATGTAGCCTTTGATTTTTTTTTTTTTTTCCAGAGCTGAGGACCGAACCCAGGGCCTTCCTTGCACTTGCTAGGCAAGCGCTCTACCACTGAGCTAAATCCCCAACCCTTATGTAGCCTTACTGTCTTATTCTAGGTGGGGTTTTTTTTGTTTGTTTGTTTTGTTTTGTTTTGTTTTTTGGTAGGTTCCTTGAGGTTTTCTGTATACACTGAAACAGTTTCATTTCCTCTTTTCAGTTGATGTACCTCTTACTGCTTTATAGTGCTGGCTCAGGTCCAGCGAGAGGTTGGCTAGAAATAGTAGAAATAGTTCTTCCTTGTTCGCAGTCTCGAGAGGAACACGTTCAGTATTTCCTCATTAAGTCTGATGCCAGCACCAGAGCACTAATTTGATTCTGATTTTTTTTTTTTTGAGACAGGGTTTCTCTGTGTAATAGCCCAGGCTGCCCTGGACTCTATTTGTAGACCTGGCTGGATTTGAACTCACAGAGATCCACCTGCCTCTGCCTCACAAGGGCTGGGATTAAAGGTTGCACCACCATACCCAGCTTTTTTTTTTTTTTTTTTTTTACTAAGTATCTGGCCAGCAAAGAACAGGCCAGGTAGACCAGGATAGCTCTGAGCTCAGAGTTCTGCCTGAGTCCTCCGTTAAAGACCCTTCTGGCTTTGTTGGTGGCTGTGGTGATGGTGGTCATTGGTTTGGTTTTGTTGTTGTTGTTTTGTTTTGTTTTGTTTTGTTTTTCAAAACAGGGTTTTTTTTGGTCTGGAACATACTCTGTAGACCTCAAACTGACAGAGATCTCTCCAGAGTGTTGGGATTAAAGGCGGTGCCACCACTGCCTGGTTCAAATTCTTTTCTAATAATACTCTGCGACTTCCTCTTTGACCCATAGGCTACTTGCTGTGGAGTTTTAAAAAGTTTATAAGATTCTTTTTATGGTTGAGAACTGTTAGTAAGTGTTCCATGCATGTGCCGGCTGGAGGGTAGCATAAACGTCAGCTTGACAGCGTCCTTCATGTCTCCTGGAGACTTTTTCCTCAGTATTGAGAAAGGCATGTTAATGCTTTTAACTATAAGGGCGAGTTTGCCTGTTGCTCATGTGTGCGTGTGTGTGTGTGTGTCCATGTGTGTGTGTGTCCACGTGTATGTGGGTCCATGTGTGTTTACAGATGGTTCTGAGGTCAACTTTTGTGCCTTGGAGCCATCTACCCTGTTTTTTGTTTGTTTGTTTGTTTGTTTGTTTTTTGTTTTTTAAAGATTTATTTATTACATATGAGTACACTGTAGCTGTCTTCAGACACACCAGAAGAGGGCATCAGATCTCATTACAGATGGTTGTGAGCCACCATGTGGTTGCTGGGATTTGAACTCAGGACCTCTGGAAGAGCAGTCAGTGCTCTTAACCGCTGAGCCATCTCTCCAGCCCCTACCCTGTTTTCTGAGACTGAGTCTCTCTCTGGGACCTGGGGCTCACAAACTGGGCTGGCTAGCCTGGGTGGCCAGTGGCCCTAGGGATTCCCGTAGGATTACAAGCTTGTATCAGTGCACCTTGCTTTTCATGTAGCTCCTAGGGATCAGACTCAGGTCTTCAGGCCTGCATGGGGAAGTGCTCTCCCATCTGCTCTGTCTCCCTGGCCTCCCCAGTACTCTTTACAGCCGTATAGTTTTGGTTTTTGTCTTAGTTAGGGTTTTATTGCTGTGAACAGACACCATGATCAATGCAAGTTTTATAAAGGACCACATTTAATTGGGGCTGGCTTGCAGGATCAGAGGTTCAGTCCATCATCATCAAGGCAGGAGCATGGCAGCATCGCAGCATCCAGGCAGGCATGGTGCAGGAGGAGCTGAGTTCTACGTCTTCACCCAAAGGAAGCCAGGAACAGACTGAGCATCCTCAGGCAGCTAGGAGGAGGGTCTCCCAATCAACCCCCACAGTGACACACTTTCTCCAACAAGGCCACACCTTCTAATGGTGCCACTCCCTGGGCCAAGCATATGCAAACCATCACAGTTTTGTATATTTTGAAGTTATTTTGCTATCCAAAATTGGCATGTTTTGGTTGGGCAGTGGTAGCAACATGCCTTTAATCCCAGCACTCAGGAAGCAGAGGCAGGTGGATCTCTATGAGTTTGACATTAGCCTGGTCTACAGAGCAAGTTTCAGGACAGCCAGGGCCACACAGAGACACATGTTTTGGAAAAACAAAGATCAAAATCAAAACAAACAAACAAATTGGCATATTGCAGCGGGGTGTGAGGGTGTGTCTTTAATCCCAGAGTCTGGGGCAGGTGGAAGTTTGAGACCAGCATGGTCTTCGCAGTGAGCTTGAGGACAGCCACGACTATACAGTGAGATCCCGTCTCGGGCAAAAGAAACAAACAAAAGCATATTTTTCCAGGCATGATAATGAATCCCCGAAGTCCCAGCTCATTAGGTGGCTGAAGGCAGCTTTGGTAACCCAGCAAGATCCTATCTCAAATGAAGCTAGAAGCAAAGAGACCCCAGCATTGGCAAAAGCCCTAAATACAATCTCTAGTACCATCAATAAACACATCATCATCATTATTGTTTTGTTTTGTTTTTTTTTACATTTATTTTATGTATTTGAGTGCACAGTTGCTGTCTTCAGACACACCAGAAGAGGGCATTGGATTCCATTACAGATGGTTGTGAGCCACCATGTGGTTGCTAGGATTTGAACTCAGGACTTCTGGAAGAGCAGTAAGTGCTCTTAACCGCTGAGCCATCTCTCCAGCCCCATCATTATTGTTATTATTTTGTTTTGCTTTGGTTTGAGACAGGGTCTCTCTATGTACCCCTTGCTGTTCTGGAACTCACTATGTAGTCCAGGCTGGCCTCAAACCATATCTACTATGCTACTGCCTCCCATGTGCTGGGATTGAAGGTGTGTGCCAGCACACCTGGGGTCCTTGTTTTCTTTTCTTTTCTTCTTTCCTGTGAGTGTTCCACTACATGGTTGCTGGGAATTGAACTCGGGACCTCTGGAAGAGCAGTTGGTGCTCTTAACCAATGAGCCATTCCTCCAGCCCCAGTCTTTGCTTTCTTTTAACTAGTGTTTACATAGAATATATTGTGGGGCTGGAGAGATGACTCCACTGTTGAAAATACTCAATGTTTTTGTAGAAGACCCCAGTTTGGTTTCCAGAACCCATATCTGGCCTTCTCAGGCACCTGCACAGAGGAGTATAGGAAGTACTTGTCTATACAGGGTGCATTCTATATACGAGGTGTGTATGTCTTATATATGCAGAGTGTACATGTCTTGTATATACAGAGTGTACATGTCTTGTATATACAGGCTGTGTTGTATATACAAGGTGTATATATGTCATTTATACAGGATATATATGTTGTGGTTTGCCCTGAAGTTACTGTATTTTGATGCTAATTCCACTGCCCCAAGGACAGCTGCCTAGTCAAGGACTCAGAACTCAGGTGACTTCACCAGAACCACCTCTCCATTGAATTTGTAAAGTACTGGTGAGGGGCAGGTTCAGGATAGAAGGAGGATTGGGGAGAAGGAAGGATGGGCGGGAGAGAAGTTTAAAGGAAGAGGAGGAGATGAGGAGAGAGGAAGAGACTGGAGACCGAGAGAGAGAGAGGGGAGAAGCCATGGCAGGACAAGATGGCAGGTGATGTTAAGATTCTGCTCTGTGCATTTACAGGTTGTTTTAATGTTCTCAAGGGATGGATAGTACTGGGTTTTGTATGTTTAAGTGGGCAATTATATCTTACCAATTAGATCTAAGATTATTGTGTTGTGTGTTCTTTTATGTGAGGGTTTGAGTGTAGGAGAGTATGCGGATGGGATGTGTTTCCGCCAAGATATCTAGCAGATATCTGGGGCACCTGAGGTATAGACCCAGTGGGGTAAAAGACGCCATATTTTTTATTTTTATATTTTTACAACAACATAGATAGATAGATAGATAGATAGATAGATAGATAGATAGATAGATAGGTAGGTAGATAGGTAGGTAGATAGATAGAGATAAAGATAGATAGATAGACAGACAGAGATAGGTAGATAGGTAGATAGATAGGTAGATATAGATAGATATAGAGATAGATAGATAGATAGATAGATAGATAGATAGATAGATATCCCCACACACAGAGGCACATACATAAATACATATAATTGAAAAAATAAAGTAAGTCTTTGAAAACATTTTTTTATCTTTCTAACTTGTTGAGTGACATTGGTCTCTTGTTGACTATATATAGTTGAACTGTTTTCCAAAATGCAGCCTGCTGGTCTCTGTTACTTTAGTTGGGGTGTTTCTGCCGTTTACATTTAAGGGACTGTTTCCTGCTTGTTCCTCTGGTCTTTGTTCCTGTACTTTCCCTTTCCTTGCCTATTGTTTGGAGAACTTGACTGTTTTTTTTTTCTTTTTTTTTTTTTTTTTTTTTTTTTCAGAGCTGGGGACCGAACCCAGGGCCTTGCGCTTCCTAGGCAAGCGCTCTACTACTGAGCTAAATCCCCAACCCCTAACTTGACTGTTTTTACTACCCCACTTTAATTCATTACTTGGTTTAAACATCTGCCCGTTGGTGTATTGTGCTCAGTGGTTTCTCTCAGCATGCAGTGTAGTGTGCACATTGTCATTCAGAGTCCACTCAGAAAGTGTACTGTAACCACGGTGAAGTCACAGAGGTCTTGCAGCGCCATACATTTCTTTTTGTTTCCGTGGGTACACGACTGGTTTAAGACAGGACCTGCAAGGCCCTGGGTTCGATTCCCAGATTCCCAGCTCCGAAAAAAAAAAAAAGAACCAAAAAAAAAAAAAAAAGACAGGACCTGCCTTCTGTGGGTGGAGCCTTTTGGAAGTGCTCTTGGTTTGTCCTGGTGATGCTCAATGCAGGTCTGACCCTGAGGCTTCTGAGAAGCTCATTCCTAGAAGGGATTTCCATTTTCTTAT
The DNA here is from genome assembly GCF_021556685.1 of Rattus norvegicus. Lineage (NCBI taxonomy): Eukaryota > Metazoa > Chordata > Mammalia > Rodentia > Muridae > Rattus > Rattus norvegicus. Next base: position 23,192,850 of record NC_141543.1, read on the forward strand.
ATTCTTCTTGTGACATCGATCCACGTCCTCTGGCCTGCCTAGCACCCATTTCCTGATTCTCTGGCCAGAAACACAAGGTTCCTTGGGAAGTTTGCACTGCCTTTTCTGTTACTCCACTGTGCACGTCTGGGGGCAGTGCAATCCTAGGAAAGGGTTAAGAGAGCTGCTCCTTCCTTGTGTGGGTATCATCTTGGGCAGACACCATTCCCCTGAGGTCTGTATCTCCCAGGAGGAGAAACCAGCTTCTCCCAGCAACTTAGCAATGGGCACTGCAAGAGTCACATGTTTCTTCCAAGCAGTCCCTGTAGCCAGGGCTGTGGAATGCTCTGCTGCCCCCAGCCCCCACTGGAGCCTGGAGGGGGTCCGCCTGCACCTTAGGGACTGTAGCATTTCAGCAGAGTGGCAGGGATCCTGCAGAAGCAGAAACACTTAGGAACTGCAGTCGATACTGACCCGAGACCTTAGGTATTGACAGCTTCTCTGTGCAATTGATATTTCATGAGTTGAGAGGTCTGACAGTGCAGTCAGAGAAGGAAAAGCCATGGTACCAGCTGTCCTCCGCCATGTCTGCTGCAGGTGAAGAATGAGGTTGAGAAACTGCCCCGGCAGCAGCGGAAGGAGAGCATGAAGCAGAAGATGGAGGAACACGCACAGAAGAAACAACTGCTGGTGAGTCTCCAGCCTCCGGCACTCTGCCACAACAACCCAAATGGCAGCCGGCCCCTCGCCTGCCCAGGCCTGCTGCTTGAATATCTGCCTCCTGTTCTAAATGCCTAAATCGAGCCCACCACTCACTGGCCCCTGTAATCCCCTCCCTGACTACCCTTGCTCCCCCAGAGTGAGCCCTGTCATGTCTGGCTGCTGCAGCCTGCACCCTAGTCCTGCCTGCCTCGCTACAGGATTGTTTGTATGTCAGCCCAGATCAGGCACTGGCCTGCCTTGGTGTCTAAAGACAGCAAAATCTTGATCTCTCAGAGCTGGTTCTATTCTTATGTCCTAAGGAGGAACTTAACCTTTGTCCTGTTGGCGGGCCAGAATCTTTGTCATTCCTGACCCATCCTTTCCCTCCCTACACACAACGCATACATGCCCCAACACATAACATACAACACACATATACATACATACATACATACATACATACATACATACATGCTAAACACACACTACAGATATATACTACACCAGACATATACACAACACACACGACACATGACCCCCCATATATAACACACTATACACACATGCTCTGACATATAACATACAACATCCATTCATACTAAACACACACTACACACACACACACACACACACACACACACACACACACACACTTCCATCCACCCATATTTCTCTAATCTTTGTGCCTGTGCATCTGTTGGTGATGCTGGATCCCACCATGGTTGCAGCTCCCCCAGCTTCATAGCTGGTCTCTCTCCTCCTTCCTGCTTCCTCACACTTCTTTTCTCTCGGAGTCAGCAGGTACTGTGGATATGAAATCCAACTCTGGCTCAATCACCCTTTCTTCCCTCAGCTCTGGGCCTTTATTTTTTTTTTAAAGATTTATTCATTATTATATATAAGTACACTGTAGCTGTCTTCAGATACACCAGAAGAGAGAATCGGATCTCTTTACAGATGGTTGTGAGCCACCATGTGGTTGCTGGGAATTGAGCTCATGACCTCTGGAAGAGCAGTCGGGTGCTCTTAACCGCTGAGCCATCTCTCCAGCCCAGCTCTGGGCCTTTAAACCCTCCTTCGCTCTCATTTTGTTGTAAGCTGAGGACCAGCTCCTCACTGTGCCTGCTGCTGCCTGGCCTGTTCCCCTGCCCCGCCCCCAGCTTGACCTTCGCCCTCAGTCCAGCTCCTTGCCCGCCTTGCTAGAATGCCCCTGTTTTCCTCACTGCGGGGTCTTTGCACATGCTGCCTCCTCAGCCCTGGGTGCAGGCAGTCAAAGCCTGAGTTTACCAGATGCTTGACATACAATCTGTCCGGTGTCCGTGGTACCTTGAGTAGGAGTCATTTGGTTTTCCATTTGCAGAAGACGTCACAGCTCAGAAAGGTGGTGCTGCAGAGTTGATGGCAGCAGGGCAAGGCCTCGTCCTTGATCTGACTCCAGAGTTCCTGTCCTTTTTGGGCTACCTCACAACTTGTCTTTTTCCTCAGGGTGAGGTTGGCTATTGGTAGATGAAACAGGTTTTCATGTTCAGGAGCACTATCATACCCGATAGTGACTGCGTTTTTCAACACAGTAAGAAGAGGGCCTTTAATATTTTACCACAAAGGATTAAGTATCTGCGGCGACAGGTGTATGAATTCTTCCAGGCTCATCAGTACATACACACACATGTACTGAAATTGTGCCCTGCACCTGTTAAAGTGAGCAGCTAACGTTTTAAAACCCAGGGCTGGGGGCTGCAGAGATGGCTCGGTGGTTTACAGCATTGTCTGCTCTTTGCAGATCTGGGTTTGGTTCCCAGCAACCATGTTTTGCTGTTCACGGCCACCTATAACTCCGTTTCCAGGAGATCCAGTGCCCTCTTTTGGCCTCTACAGGCGCATGCAATATATATACATACATACCAGCCAAGACTCTCACACACAGAAGAAACAGTTGAAATAAACAGACCAAGACTGGTGAGAGAGACAGATGGGCTCTCATCTTCACAGAGAGAGAGAGAGAGAGAGAGAGAGAGAGAGAGAGAGAGAGAGAGAGAAAGAGTGTCAGAGACAGACAGTGAAACTGAGAGAGAAAGACAGAGAGAGACTGAGACAGAGACAGAGAGAGATAGAGACAGAGAGAGACAGAGACAGAGAGAGACAGTCAGAGACAGACAGAGAGACAGAGATAGACACAGAGAGAAACCGGGACAGAGAGACAGAGACAGACAGAGAGACACAGAGAGAGACTGAGACAGAGACACAGAGAGAAACCGGGACAGAGAGACAGATAGACAGACAGAGACAGACAGAGACACAGAGAGAGACACAGAGAGAGACTGAGACACAGAGAGAGACAGAGAGACAAAGAGACACAGAGAGTGCTGTCTCTCATCTGTATAAAGCCTCCTCATCCCTTCCATTCCCACAGGACCGAGACTTTGTAGCCAAGCAGAAGGAAGACCTGGAGCTGGCCATGAAGAAGCTCACGGCAGAAAACAGGCGTGAGATCTGTGACAAGGAACGTGATTGCCTTAACAAGAAGCAGGAGCTCCTCCGAGGTGGGGCCCAGAGTCACCCTGAATGGGGGAACTAGAGGCACCCTCCCCCTCCCCCAAGAAGTCAGGAGTGAGGCAGGGGTACCAGTTACACGGTATGCAGAAGCTACCACGGTATGCAGAAGCTGCATCTTGCGTGACCACCACTTGCCCCAGTGTGTACTGGTTTTCACACCTAACCTCCTGCTGTCCTCCCCTTCTCCTTATAAGACCGCCCCTCCCATGATCCTAATGTATGATCCTATGATCATATGATCCTATTAGGAAACTGCTGTGCCTCTTGGTCTGATGGTGCTACTATGTGTTCCACAGTCTAAACGGTTTAGAAGCAGCAGAAAGGGCAGCGAAGCCCAAGGTCGAGACTCCACTAGACTCAGTGTCTGCTGGGGACCTGCTTCCTCCCAGGTCATCTCCACACAGGCTCTCCATCAGAACCCTTCTCATTTGCCATCCAAAAAGGAGTGTTATGTAGATAGTCTCAGTTTCTACAGCTCAGCTCAGCTCAGCCAGGTCTACTGAAGTAGCCCAGGCACCATTCCTCTGAGCCCAGCAGGCTGGTTCTCAGTCCCAGTGGAGACCTGGGGGAGGGGAGTGGGTGGATGACTTGTTCTGTCTCAGGCCTTGTGCACTCCTCACTGTGTGGGTGGCGTGTCCTCCGCAGACCGAGAGGCAGCCCTGTGGGAGATGGAGGAGCACCAGTTACAGGAGAGACATCAGCTGGTGAAGCAGCAGCTTAAGGACCAGTACTTCCTGCAGCGGCATGACCTGCTGCGCAAGCACGAGAAGGTGAGGCGGGGCGAGGCGGGGCGGGATGCAGGACGGCTTGATGGCGGTAACCAAGAAAAGCTGCTGCAGCCACAGTGAGAGCCCGAGACCTTCCCCAGGTGTCCCGTTTGAGGAGCAGGAATCAAGGAAACTATGTGAGGGACGAAGATGGAGGCAGGCAGCTCCCTCACTCACCCTCGCTCACCCTAACACCTCAGTGCTTAGCTCTCTTAGCCAGTCCTTGGCTACTTGAAACTGCTCCACCCACCCCCAAGGAAAAAGAAATCAGAAAGAAGATGCTGCTTCTTGACCTGTTAGGGGTTCTATCCCCCCTAACTTGAAAGTACCACATTGTAATTGCTCTTCAGCCCTGCAGGCCTCCTAGCTTAGTAACACAGGTCTGAAGTAGCCTATCAAAGGGTATCTCCTCTCAGGAGCATGCGGCCAACCAGAGCTGTGGCTCCCTACCACTGTCCAGTATCCAGATGATTGCTCTAGATTTTGTTCAGCCAGGAAAAGATCCACATTCAAAGTATCGGTTCACCTGAATCACGCTGTTTTCATAGCGCTGCAAAGTCAGAAAGCTGAGGGTCAAACCGTCAGAAGTCAGAGACACTGTGATGTTAAGAGAACAAAAAAAACATCACTGCGGAAGTGACTTGGTGGATAAGGGGGCTTGCCACCAAGCCTGATGACCTGAGTTCAATTCCCCGAGCCTTCATAGCGGAAAAAGAGAACTGATTCCCACTATGTGTCTTCTGAGTGTCACCTTCATGCTTAACGTCCACCCCACCAATAAATAAACACATGTAAAAAAGAAAGAATTTAGAGAACAGATAATGTCGTCGAGCTATAGAAGTGAGCTAACAGCTTTCCCGCGCTGGCACCCGGGGCTCCTGGGCTGAGCATGACGGCCTTTGGCTCCTGAACACCCTCCCTGCCTAGAGCTCCTCACCTCTGCTTGGTGTCCCTCCAGGAGCGGGAGCAGATGCAGCGCTACAACCAGCGTATGATGGAGCAGCTGAAGGTCAGACAGCAGCAGGAGAAGGCGCGGCTACCCAAGATCCAGAGGAGTGACGGCAAGACCCGCATGGCCATGTACAAGAAGAGCCTGCACATCAATGGTGCGGGCAGTGCCTCCGAGCAGCGGGAGAAGGTCAAGCAGGTGGGGACCGCGTCTGGTGGGCTGTGGGCAGGGAGCGTGCAGGAGTTTGGTAAGGACTGGCCTCAGACAGCAGGGGAGCATGCAAGTATTAGATAGAGCCCAGTTCAATAGCCCAGGAGGAAGCCCCATTGACGGACAGATGCTTATTCAATAGAGCTTGTCATGCACTGGTTCCCTTCATGACCCCATGCTTTTACGTGCATGACGTTCTGTGTTCTCATCCACCATGACCCTCCTTTGATGGCTCCTGTGTGACATAGACCCCTGTGATTTCTGGCACGTGTCATCTCACCCTATCAGGTGACACAGCAGGGTGACACCTATCAGTACGAGGGCAGAGGCTGGGTCTCCACACTCAGGGCAAGTTTCAGTAGTGAAAGCATAACCTGAGGTGGGCTGGGCTCAGGAGGGATGGGCCTGGCCCGCTCAGGCTGAGCCAGGCCAAGTTCCCCCCCGCCCCGCCCCCACCAGCCGTCTGCCCACAGTAGCATCCTCTTTCTGCAGTTCTCCCAGCAGGAAGAGAAGAGGCAGAAGGCGGAGAGGCTGCAGCAGCAGCAGAAACACGAGAACCAGATGCGAGACATGGTGGCACAGTGCGAGAGCAACATGAACGAGCTGCAGCAGCTGCAGGTGCGCAGCCCCGTGCCTCAGTTTCCCCAAGGCAGCCAGGGCTCAGAGGCCAAGGGCTCCCCGGCAAGGTGGCATCCGAGTCGGTCAAGCCCTGGTGAGCGGAGGCCAGCCTGCTGTGCTACTCTCAGGCTGTTACACCGGACAGCCTCCTAGCCGCACTTCTTATCTCTCTGAAATAGCCATAGGGTGGAGGTGATGTCTCCCGTTTGGCAGGACTGGCATGTGGACTTGGGAGGAGGGTGGTAGAGCTGAGTGTCCTTAGTTTGGCCCCACGCATTAGGGCTATGAACGAGCGGGAGGTGTTTGTCCATCAGAAGCTGACAGTGGTAGACTTGGGTAGCCCAGCACCTGAGGGCCCAGTTCCAGGAACTTCTGCCTGGCACTCCCTAATGGTGGAGTGAGGAGTTATGCTTGACAGATGCTGCCAGCTGCAGCCTCTGTGAACTTCAGGAGGTTGCCCAGGCCGTTGGGCCCGTGGGGCAGTTTGTGGATAGGCAGGGAGACTCACAAAGAATGGCCGCCAACACTGGCGGCTGCCCGGCAGGGACCGGTTCGGGTGGGTTTTAGTCAAGCATTCCCATTCCTCGCTTGTGACATCATTGTGACTACTGACTGAGCGGTCCGCCGAGCGGCACACACGGTCACAGGACACAGTGCTCTGAGCACTTGTGATTAGATCGATTTATAAACTCCTAGAAGCTTCCAGCTTGAGGCCCAAAATAAAACCCCTCAGAGGGGCTCTCCTTCCCCAGCCTGTAGGGCTTCTTTTTAGCAAATAAAGGCCTTGTGCTTGCCTTAAAAGTTCCTGTGGCAGGACTCAGTCCCTGCAGGGAGTCAACAGGGACCTTACTCCTGTCTATCGCATAGACCTCAGGTAAAATTTAGAAGGCTAAAGACTTACCTCAGAGCATGTAGCCGAGATGGGGAGATCCCTCAGCCCCGTTCCTCACTAGGAACCTCTCCCGAGGAAATGACACGAGGCAAGAGATATCACGTATAAGTTACATATATCGTGTGGCATGTAATTAGACACGATGCACAATTATACATACATATAATATACCTATGTATGATCATGCATAGGTAAGTAATTACACACAGATTTAGCCTGCTTGGGCTGCCATAGAAAACCCCAGATGCAGAGCACACACCTGTGGTCAGTAGGACCAGGCTGTGGTTTATTGATTTATGTATAGGATGTCTGTATATGTGAGTTTGGGCACGCCCCGGTGCATGTGTGCAGTTTGAGGACAACTTTTGGGAGCCAGTTCCATTGTCCTTTCACAGCGGGTTCTGGGGACTGAACTCAGGTTGTCAGGCTTTGCCCACTGGGCCCTCTCACCAGCCCAAAACTTTCCAAAAAGCCCAGGTAACTCAAACAATGTCAAAAGCACACAGAAGGGCAGGTGGGATGCCCAGTGATTTCTTACACAGTGCTCACCAGGCCTAACAGTCTAAGCGTGATCCCCCGGACCCACGCAAAGGGGAACAGAGAGAACTGACTCCACACAGTCGTCCCTTGACCTTCACCATGGCACGCATGCTCACACATGCACACTGTTACCGTTCTGGAATAGTCCTCCAGGCATGGCTTGGTGCAAGTGTATGTATTACCCACACGCAGAGTTGTGGATAACGAGCCCACAGTGGCCGCCCCCTCAGGGATGCAGTGGATCTGCTTCCCCGGGCTTCCGCCTCCTCACTCCTCCTCTGCCTATTCCAGAATGAAAAGTGTCATCTGTTAGTGGAGCATGAAACCCAGAAGCTGAAGGCCCTGGACGAGAGCCATAACCAGAGCCTGAAGGAATGGCGAGACAAGCTTCGGCCACGCAAAAAGGTACTGCATGGGGCTGGTGGGTTTCATATTAAGGGTACCTGTCTGGGACATCTGAGGCCTCCCTATTTTTGGACTCTCGCCTCATGGCACCCCTAAAATTGGTCTGTTCTTGAGAAACAGAACCTGTCTGCCTGTTGTGCTGAGTGCAGCCAGCTTTTCAAACCCCCAGGAATGCAGGGTGCTCCTGCGTTGGTCCATATGCACCTGAGGCAGAGGACCTGCCATGAGCAGCAGTCGGTCACGCTGCCAGCCCTGGCAGCCCCCAGTGGTGGGGAGTTTCGGGAAGTCATCCTGTGAGGTCAAAGGCCAGTGCCAGCAAGTTCACTTTCTGAATTGGTTTCCTGATGTGTAAATCGCTGTGCGTGGGCTAGGGTGGAGCTCAGGCAGAGCCCCTGCCCAGCATGTTTGATAGTCTGGGGTCTGCCCCAGTACCAAAGCAGACAGACAGTCATGCACTCAGCAGCTAAAGCCACACTCTTCATCAGATGCTATTGGAATAGGGCTCCAAAGTCAGGGGTCTCTCCAGGGCATCTTCAGGGTCTCACAAGACCTGAGCCAGGCTGCGGTGGGCTCTTGGCTGTGGCTCTGAGGAAGGAACCCCTCCTGGATGGCAGAGGTTTTTACAGACTCCTCACTGCAGAGGCACTGTGCCCAGGTGCTGGGTGCTCTCAGCACCTTACCTTCTCAGGATGGGCTGCCCCCTCAAACTGTGAGCCGAAATGGAACCTTCTGCCTTCAGCTGCTTTTCTCAGGTATTTGGTTGTGGCAGCGAGAGGGTAACCAACGCAGCTAATATCACAGGCCTCACCGCGGTCGTGGTTCGGTAAGATTGAAGGGCCATCTAAAAGTCATTAACCCACAGGATTCTTGTTTTGTCTTTGCGAGACAGGACTTCTCTGTGGAGCCCTGGCTGTTCTGGAGCTAGTTCCATAGACCAGGCTGGCCAGGAACTCAGGAATCCCCATGTCTCTGCCTCCTGAGTACTGAGATTAAAGGTGTGCGCCACCCCTGCCTGGCCCAGCATAGTCATTCTTAGACTCTGAGGAGAATTACCCTTGTTACCCTTGACCTTGTGACCCATGACCTTGTGCCTACGAGGCCTGATGTCCTTAGGGTTTTTTAGCGACTGTGTACCCAGACAGGAGGCAGGCCATGGCCTGCTGGGATTTCTAACACTAAGCCCACAGGTACTCAGTGTTCCAGTTGGCTCTGGCATCAGGGAGTGAACGTGCACCTGCCTGTCTGACTCTGGGCAGCTGTTTCCTGCGCACATCCTAAGGTTCTGGAAATGAGCAGTCATCTCTCCTAGCAGCTTCCTGTGACCTCAGATGGTTTCTTGGGCTCCTGGAAGCACCACAGGCCAGTGCTCAGAGAATTGGCCCTGCACCCTGCCTGTGGGACTGCCTCAGGGCAGGATTCTGTCACAGCTGGCAGGAGGGCCCAGAGGTGACATCCTTTGTGCTCTCACATTACACCCAGCAGCCTTGAGCTCTGTCTCCCTCTTATATCATGTCCTGTAGAGTATTTTTAGAGCTCAGACGGCTTCCTTTTAAGCAAGTGCAGACTTCCTGATTTGCTAGGGTCACTGTGAGGACAGAATGGAACCTCGGCATAGTCCGCTCTCCCTCTTCTGGCCCTCCTCACCTTGCAGAGTTAGACTGTAAAATGTAGACATGTTATCTACTATAGGCTGCTGTTAGCACATTGCTGCCAGCCGGCTAAGTCCGCCCCATGTGTTAATAAGTTTGTTTAGAAAGAAGCTCACTCATTTACCTTCTTCTCTGTGGCTGGTTTGTTTCGGGACAGCAGCCTCATACTGCAGTAGGAACTCTGGCCTGCATAGCGTAGTGTCTTCCCTATAGGACAGGGAAGCCGCTACCCCATGAAATCTCAACACAGTCACATAACCAAGGCCAGCACAATGACAACACCATTGACCTTCCAACAGGGGTGGGGGCGAGATCTCTCCCACGGCCTCACTCTAGATGAAGAGTTAGAGGTAATTAGATGGCTGCTGAGAGAAGAATTCCTCCTCTCCAGGGATGGGCCCCCAGAGAGGCTGTCTAACCCCAAGCAGTCCTCTTTAGCACTGCATGCATCTGAACAACAGTAAGTGAACTCAGTGGGTGGCATCCATGTCTATATGAGTATCATCTGTATATATCCAGGATAACTAAAGAAGCCGTGGGTTTGAGAGAGGTGGAGGAGGACACCTGGGGAGATGGAAGAAATGAGGTAGATACAGTTAGTACTCATGTATAATGTTCTCAAAAAAAAATCAAAAGTTTAAGTTTACTACGTGGCACACAGCGGGAGACAGGCTGCTGCCTGTCGCTCTTGGAGGCTTTGGAGGAATGTTTGTGGTAGGCAAGGGACAGCGGGACTTGAGTCACAGGCTTCTGTCCCTGCTCAGCACCACAAGCCCAGCATCCCTTCAGCAGACACCGGGAACCAGAGAGCTTTGGGTTTCAGGTCCTTCTCCAAGTTTGGGATATCTGTATACGTATGATGGGATGTCTCGCTCCGGGTAAGGCCATGTTAGTTCCTTCTCTTGTCTTGCTGTGCAGCACCAGACGGAAGGTTTATCTTGGCTACGCTGATGTTTGAGGTGCTGATCACACCATAGAAGCAGTTAGCAGGAGGCAGGGCTGTTATAACTCTCAGGTCCCCTCCCCATGACCCTATCTACCTTCACCAGCCACACCTTCCACCCGGCCAGCTCGGGGGCTAAGTATTCAGGCACTTGGGCCTCTGCTGGGGTGCCACACTCACAACAGCCAAGTCTAGACAGACTCAGTTGTGTCTCCCAGGTTCTTACATGCAGCTAGAAGGTATTTTTGGCGTACCCACCTTCTGATTGCCACCCAACCTGAGAGGTCAGAAATGGTGTCTTTCACTAGGATACTGAACCAGCACTTCAGAGTTCAGATTTTAGGAGATCTTGAACTTTAGGAGTGGGGGCGCTCAGCTATTCCTAGTTTTGAAATTGGGCGATGTACTCAACTACCCTGTGTCTAAACCACAGCAGAACTGTGACACCTCCAGCAGGGTCACTGGACCCCAGAAGTCACACACTGGACCCCTGGGTGCTCACATACTGGACCCCAGAGGTCACACACTGGACCCATGGGGGCTCACAAACTGGACCCCTGGATGCTTACACACTGGACCCCTGGGTGCTCATACACCGGACCCCTGGGGGATCACACACTGGACCCCAGAGGTCACACACTGGTCTCCTGAGCAATGTGGTTTACATATGTAGCACTGAGCCAGTATAGTAATTTTCAGGGCTTTAGGGTGCTTTTTGTTGTTGTTTTGTTTTTTGAAACAGGGTTTCTCTGGGTAGCCCTGGCTGCCCTGGGACCCCCTCTGTAGACCAGGCTGCCCTTAAACTCACGAATCCACCAGCCTCTGTGTCCCAAGCAAAGGTGTGCGCTCTGCCACCACCACTCAGCCAGGTCTTGTCGGTTTATCTGCCAGCCCTTAAGTGGAGATTTGACATAAATCCAAATCCAGTCTCCCCTCCCACGTGGCGCCTGATCGAGTGAGGGCCCGTGCTCTCCAGGCTCTTCTGCTTCCTTTTTGAGCTGGCACTCCTGTTCCAGTGCCCTTGGGAAGCCTCTCTGGTAGGATCTTGTTTGTCTGGATAAACAAGCCCCAGGGAAGCCCCTGTACGGCTGCCAGCTGGAAAGCAGTCCCCCCCATTACCTGAGGAGCTCAGTCCCCACGTATCCGCAGGATCAGACCCTCAGAGGGACAGGCACACATCTTCCCAGCAGGTGGTGAGTGTCCTGACAGGGGGTGAGCATGTTGTCACCCAGCCATTTCTGACTTTCTTGCTGTTAGATTCCCCTACCCCCACCCACAACCCCCCCCCCCTGCTTTTCTTTATTCGGCTCATTTCCCATCAGGGGAGACCTGCCTGTGCCCCTTACCCCTTAACAAGCCGTTCCTCAGGCCCTGGGCCTGTGAGCAGTTCAGGAACATGTGTGGCAGGTGGAAGGGGTACTTACCTCAGGGAGAGGAAGGAGAGACCTGGGTGGGAGCTGTCCCGAGAAGGACATGCTGTTCTGTGATTAGAACCATTGCCATCCCACGGAATACCATCTGCTCTCTCTTTCCCCAGGCCCTGGAAGAGGATTTGAACCAGAAGAAGCGGGAACAGGAAATGTTCTTCAGACTAAGTGAGGAGGCAGAGACCAGACCCACCACACCCAACAGAGCCAGCAAGTTCTTCCCCTACAGCTCTGGGGATGCTTCCTAACACACACATGCCTGGGCTGCGGTGCAGCCACCAGGGCCACCAACCCTCTACAAACAAGTGACTCAGGACCTCTTCCTCTTGCTTCTGTGCCAGCTCCAACTACCCAGCACCCCAGTTGCCCACAGCACCACCCCAGTGCTTCTGATGGATGACCTCATCCCAACTCAGATTCCCATCACCTGGAAGTGACCTGGGCTGTTGGGGTCCGGGACCGAGCGGGATGGGCGTACCCCTCCTGTTTGCCAAAACACCAGCTCTACTGTCTGTGGGCACAAGCGCTACTGATGACATCACCACGAACCCATCCTTATTGTGATCCTTGTGGTTTTTTCTTCTCCTTCAGTAATTCCTCACAGTGTTGGAAAACATCCCTCAGAGCCATTTTGCTTCTCAGCAGCCAGCTCTCAGGGGTGTCCCCATTACCCTGCTTCGCACAGCTGACTTTGTGCTCGATGAGACGCTGTGTATGTGGGGGTAGGGAGTGGGGAAAGGGAGGCCAGAAATGTTCATTCTGCTGGTTTCTGACATTTTATGCCATCTCATTTTGCCTCTCCCTGTCTCGCACACACACACACACACACACACACACACACACACACACACAATGCAAACACACAACTTGGCCCTCCTGAACCTGATCGTAGGACACGGAGTACAGAGCATGTCAGGTGGAGCAGCTGCTGGGGCATGCTGAGTGCTGGCCCCAAAGCCCAGAGAAGGCACAGGCTGTACTGCAGCCTGCCTGCCACTCGTTTGGCTGCACACAGGATCCTGTGTTCAGGGGTAAACTCCCCTCCACACTTGTCTTCTGCTGCCTAGCGCATGCCAATCTCGCCCTTGCCCAGTTGTCGGCAAGTACTGGGGAAGGCTCCTGACCTTTGACCTTTGCCCCAGTCCTGCACTGGAGTCCCACTGTACATTTCCACTAAGCCGGACAGTCCTTTGGACTTCTCTGTTTAGGAAGAGATGCTTCCCACCCCTGGGAACATGCCGAGCTCAGGAAAATGCCAAGCCTCGTGCCTGGGCCTTTGGGTTGCTCAGGTAGCCTCCCAAGATGCTGCGCCCCATAGGCTACCATGCCCAGAAAAGCAGCTGGTCGGCCCAGCCGGCGTTCGCTGATAGCGCCTTAGGGCTCAGTTAAAGCACAGGTAAATGGCTGGCTGCTTTGTATACCCTCCTTTTAGACAGCATCACCCCAGGGATTAGGATGGGATGGGTGGGGGCGGGGCACCCAGGCAGTGGAGTCTGGGAGTGGCTGAGACCTCAGCAGTATTTGCCCCATGCTGAGACAACCTTCTAGGACGTTTCCTCAGATGCTGACTGGGTGCTTGGGAGGGGAGTGGGCTAGTAAAACAAAATAGGAAAACAGGTCTTGGGACTCCCAGATCTTGTGTGCAGTAAGGAAGTTCACAGAGCCCCAGGAAGGCGATAGTTCTCAGGGTAGCGAGCGTCAGCTTGCTTTCAGGCCGCACACCGAGGAGTCTTGAGGAACAGTTGACTTCTTTCTTACTGGTGCATGGGGGCTGGGAAACACAAGTTGTCAGAGTGCAGCTGTGGGACTCAGAGATGGGAAGTGGGCAAGGCCACGCCCTGCAGGGCTCTACCATTGTTTACAATGTACTTGGCTGCATTCGGGGGTGGGGGGAACTTGACAGTGGCTATTAGGCAAAATGCCGGTTTTGTGGTTCAGGTAACAGTCTTTGACCACTCCCTGACGTCATTCGTACTGTCCTCCTCCTTGTTGCTTCCACACTTAGTCCCACCTGAGCTCTGGTACCTCTGCTGTGCCTTTTTTGAGTGGGGTCTAGCCTTGTCTTCCAGCCTCATAATTTAACCTAAGTGCAATGCCTGCCACCGACAAAGGCCCGTGAAGTATTCCTCATGTCCTGTGCTAACGTTTTCTGTATAGGAACAGGCAGAAATGTCTTTAGCACCGTGGATATAACTAACTTATATTTCCCTTCACGAAGGATAGAAGTAACGGGTGTGTCATTTCCAACGGTCATGTATAATTTTTGTAAACTGTTCTCTGCAAACAAAAAAAAATGTAAATATGCTTCTAATAAAATAATAAGGTAATTTGTCGTTCCTTCTGGTTGGGAAGAGAAAAAAACAGGCGTGCTTCCCATGTTTGCTCAGCAAGGAAGGGTTTACCCTCTGAGTACCTAGGAGCCTCCTCCATCAGACAGCAGGTCAGACCTTGGCGTTCCTGATATAACCCCAAAGAGAGAGAAAAGAGGCCATATTCTCTCTGGCCATTCAATATCATTCTGATTAAAAGGCAAACGTTGGTTAACAAACACCCCCAGGTTCGTATGTTAACGGACTGGATTTTTTCCATAACTCTGATAAGGAAGTGGAACGGAACCAGTGTCAGGCTAATCTCAGGACATGGCCGAGGATACCTGCGGAATTCAACCCTCCGGTTGAATTCTCCCACTGATGATGCCGACACACCTCTCTCCAGCTGGCACTGCTTGCCATCAATGCTGTATTTTAAAAGAGTTTTTCAGGACAGACTTAACCTTGCATGTGCAAGGGTCTGGGCTCCGCCACTGATTCTAGGGGGAGAAATAGAAATATAGTTTGCATTTGCCTGTGCCTCTCAAAGACACCACTTGTGTTCTTACCCTGGGATCCTCAGAATTCAGGGCATCTCCGCATTTGGTTGCCAAAGATGTGGTCTTTAGTTTTCCTGCTTGAAATCGAGCGTTTCCCTTCTTGGCGGAGGTGGCAGCAATCCCGAGGATGTTTCCTGGGGAAACCATGGGCATTCCACCCTGCACCGTTTTTTTCCTCATTTTTGCATCGTAGTGCATTGCTAGGTCCAGTTTACCGTGTCCGTGAGTATGCCTTGTTACTTGTGTCATTTATTAACTGTGTAGCTACAGTTTTTCTAAGCCATCGATACCTGTTTAACCTGACAGTGTCATTTGAAATGAACATTACCTCATTGTCACACGTTTTAAAATATTACTTTGAGAAGGACTTCGTATTCATTGTGGGATAGCAAAGGACTTCATAGCACAGAAAGCAAACAGCAAAAACAAAACGAAACAACCAGTCTGCTTCTGCTTAGCACCGAGCTGCTGCTGCCCTGGAAATCTTGTGACCAGCAGAGGGCAGGCCATGGCCATGGTGCTGCATGGCTTCTGGACTGTTGGTGTGGACGCAGCATCAACCGCTGATTGCTTCCTGTCTGGTGGATGTAAATGAGCAGGCAGCTGGCATGCTTGCTATTAAGAGCTAGAAAAGTGAGTTTCCAAGAATTCAGGAGACTGGCAACCCCCCAGGGCATTTGGAGATGTGGATGACTTGGGAAATGAAGTCATCCTATGTTAATTGACCCCTCTCAAAGCCAACAGCGGCAAAATGAGTGATTCCTGGATGCTGTCTTCAGCATGCTCACCCTAATGGAGACATAGACTTGGGAAAACAGCATCAGTTCAGACTGACGCTGCCTGGGAGAATCAGGAAATACCCCCTAGGAGAGCCACCCTGTCTTGGAGGGTAAACAGGTCTATTCCAGAATGGCATGCACTAAAGATGGCTGGAGTATGTGGCTTATCAACAAAAGGCTAGAGAGAGGTTGGGCCAAACAAGAATACCAGGCCAAGACAGCTAGCTATCCCCTAAGAGCCGAGGGAAGAATGGGGAAGAAGACGCTGAGAAAGACTGAGGAGTCATTGTACGGGTCCATGGAGCATTGAGATTTTAGAAGGAAAGGAAGAATTGTGAGATCTTGAGGTGATTAGCAAGGCTTTTTAGCAGAGTCTGCATTCAGAGGCACCACATAACCTCTGTGGTACCTGAGGTGTCTATTTAGTCTGGCTAACAAGGACATCTAGCAACCGTCAAAACAGAGCTGCTCTGCCCAGTGGTGGCAGAAAGGTTCAGACTAGTTCTAGCACTGAGGACAACAACAGAGTCTAGGCCAGAGGCTGAAGAGACGGCAGCTGCCACTCTTTCAGAGGACCTGAGTTCGGTTCCCAGCACCCACATCGAGCAGCACACAGCTGCCTGTAGCTCCAGGTCTAGGTGATCCAAAGCCCTTTTCTGGCCTCTGTGGGCACTCAAACACGTGTCCATATGAACATACATAAATGACAAAATTAACATTGAAAAAGAGGGAAAGAAGCAGGGCGGTGGCAGCACAAACCTTTAATCCCAGCATTAGGCAGGCAGAGGTGGGCGGATCTCTGAGTTCTAGACCAGCCTGCTCTGCAGAAAGTTTTAGGACAGTTAGGGCTACACAGAGAAACCCTAAATGAAAACGAAAACAACTGAGAGAGAGAGAGAGAGAGAGAGAGAGAGAGAGAGAGAGAGAGAGAGAGAGAGAGAGGAGAGAGAGAAAACTGGGTGAATGGGAAATTCTACTCGAAGGCATATGCAGATTACACAACAGAGAAGGGCTGCCTGGCCAGGATCCAATGAGAATGGGGTCTGCATGAAGGGATTGGGTGGTTCACCCTGCCTGAGTTCCCAAGCCTAGACAAAGCAACAGAGCTGAGCTTTTGACAGGTCTCCAGGGCTGCAAGTGCAAAGAGAGGAACCCAGGCCCTGCCAACATGCACAGCGGAAGGGACCCCTGTGAAGCCATTTCTTGAACTCAGACTGCAGAGAAATCAGAAGTGGTGAAGGTTTGGGCTGGAGTTCCACGGTCAAATTCATCGAAGTCGGGAGGGAGGTTGGAAGAGAATAGGGGGAGAGGAGATGGGGAGAAACAAGGAGAAGAGATAGGACTAGAAGGGAGGGAGGTGAAAGAAACAGCCCAATAGGGGGTCTCAATTCTGGAATGGCCTAACTTTCACAAACTTGGTTTGCTCGATGTGTTTTGAGGCAACACAAGATGACTTGAGGTTTTCAGCAGGTAGCTGAAACCCAAGGATTTTAGAAGAACCAAGTACCATAAACCACGAGAGCGATCTGGGTGCCAGGTTTTAACCTTTATATTTGAAACTTTTCCTCATCCAGATCAAGCTTGAATCACACTGAGAAGCTTGGAGCAGGAGGGAAAAACATAGGCTGGGGTCGGAGCCCAACCGTAGGATGCTGTCCTGTTCTGTGTGAAGAAGCTGTGTGAGGCACTGTCCAGGCATGTGTGAGGCCCTGAGTTCTGTCCACCTCCACCCCTCCTTTTAAAGTAAAGTATGGCTAGACAATCCTTAACTAAACCCATGGCTCGGATCTCGCCGTAGTCACTGGGCAGAACAGACTGTCAGTCTGCCCGATGCCATGTGACTGTCCCACCTGTGTGGAAGCACAGCAGAACAAACATATGGCCTTCCCTTTGTAGTGAGGAACCTCGGAGGAGGCCATGTTTTTTTTTTGTTTTTTTGTTTTTTTTTTTTTTTGGTTCTTTTTTTCGGAGCTGGGGACCGAACCCAGGGCCTTGCGCTTCCTAGGTAAGCGCTCTACCACTGAGCTAAATCCCCAGCCCCAAATTTTTTTTTTTTTTTTTTCCGGAGCTGGGAGGCCATGTTTTAAGACGGTGAAGAACAAGACAGTGGCTCTTCCAACAATTCCCCCCTGAGACTTAGAACATTAAGCCCTGATCAAATGATCAAAGGACGAGCTTCAGGCTGTGGTGGTGTTGGGGCTATGGTTACCACAGCGGACTCAGCCCAGCAGGATAACAGTCTCCCTGCTCACTCGGCTGCATCTCCCCCCACCCCACCCCCATCCCCGGAGATGAGAGAGGCAACCAAGGAGGAAATGGAAGAAGGTGTGTGGTGGATGCTGTGGACGCTCCTCCCGGCTCCCCACTCCTTGTACAGGAGATAGAACCCAGAGCCTTAGGCAGAAGCCCTATTACTGAGCTTCTCCACGGCAGTCCAGATCCCCTTTTGTGGTTTGCTCTACCCATGTTTGTGGCTTTTGTCTTAGCAGTCCCTTCAAAGGGCTGCTTCGGGGACTACCAAGGAGCCTTTGCCCACAGGCACCGAGAGGTAAAACTGCCTGGGAACAAACATCCGCCCACCCTGAAATGGGTCTTAGGCAGGCACCCAGTGGAGTGGGAGTATGAAAGTCCTGCTCCCTCACAACAAGTCGGAACAAACCCCAAGGCGTGGTTGACAGTCTTAAGCTCCCCGTGGGATCAAGCTGTAGCTCTCCCGCCCCCACCTCCCACCCCTTGCTCTTCCTACCCCTCCCTCTCTGGCTTCTGTTCAGTTTCCAGTCTCCCTCGAGAGGGTTTCCTTAACAGAGCACCTGCACCCAGTTCCCCAAGGACTACTTAGGACCTGTGGAGCTGGTATCTCTAAGAAACAGTGAGGTTTTGGAATCGGGGCACAGTGGCTGGACAGGGCAGGACTCTCAGTGATGGTAAGTGGGATGTTGGCACACCCAAATGCTCTAACAGGAATACGGCATAAATGCCCTCTGGTAAATTAGAGTGGGTCATCCCGGCTTGTGCCCCAGAAGCAGTGATAAGGAAGACTACAGAGTTAATTCCTTGTCGCGGGATAGTTGCCGGTTTTCTTTTTATTTTTTTGGAAGAGTTAAAACACAGGCTCAGGTCAGACGCTCACTTTAAGACAAGATGTGGCCGTGTAAAGCCTTCCTCCGCAGCTTTAAGAAGACTGTTGGGGCTGGGGATTTAGCTCAGTGGTAGAGCGCTTACCTAGGAAGCTCAAGGCCCTGGGTTCGGTCCCCAGCTTCGGAAAAAAAGAACCAAAAAAAAAAAAAAAAAAAAAAAGAAAAAGAAGACTGTCATCGGCCTAGTAATTAAAGAGTTGACATCAGTTCATCAAAGAGATGTTCACACTCATGCTTATCACAGCACCTTTCACAATAGTGAAGAACTGGAGCTGACGTAAATGCCCATCAACAGGTGGATAGGGAAAGAAGAGGTCTAGATACACACTGGAATACCAATCAGCCCTAAGAGAGGAAGGATTCCCTCTACATAGGTGGGGATGGTGAGACGGGCACCCAAAGGGAAATCCTACAAATTCTCTTATTGGTGGGATCTACAGCAGACCTGGGGTTTCAGCGGTAGGGGAAGAAGAAATGGCAAGATGATGACCAAAGAATACAAAATCCTAAGGAGGAAGAAACATCACCTCTTCTCTCCAGTCTTTTTGCACAGCCTGCTGGAGGGCCAGCCAGGGCTGGAGCATGTGTTCAGCTAGCAGCTCTTTGGGGAATCTGTGTTCCAGGACTGTGATCACTCATATTTGGGTCCGGAATAACCTGTTTCTTATTCCCTTTGAAATGAGAGCTGGGGGTTGGGGATTTAGCTCAGTGGTAGGGCATTTACATAGCAAGAGCGAGGACCTGAGTTCAGTGTTTTGCCCTGAGGGCAGGATGGGGCCGTGAAAAAGGAAAAAGAGAGAGAGAGAGAGAGAGAGAGAGAGAGAGAGAGAGAGAGAGAGAGAGAGAGAGAAGAGAAGAGAAGAGAAAAAAGGCAAAGAGGAGACAGAGAAGAGAAAGAGGAAGAGAGGAAGAGAGAGGAAAAAAGAAGAGGAGGAAGGGGGTTGGGGATTTAGCTCAGTGGTAGAGCGCTTGCCTAGGAAGCGCAAGGCCCTGGGTTCGGTCCCCAGCTCTGAAAAAAAAGAAAAAGGAAAAAAAAAAAAAAGAAGAGGAGGAAGAAGAGGGGGAGAGGTGGAGGAGAAGGAGGAGGAAGAGGAGGTAGAGGAGGAGGAATTATTCAAGACAGGGTTTCTCTGTGTAGCCTTGGCTGTCCTGAAACTCACTATGCAGACCAGGCTGGCTTCGAACTCACAGAGATCTGCCTACCTCTGCCTCTTGGGATTAAAGGCATGTGCCACCATGCCCAGCTAGGGTTTGTTTTTATAAAAATGATGCCTTTACCTGCTGAGCCATCGTGCTGGCTCTTGGAGCCTTTATCATTGTTTAAGCACAGGATCGCATGATAGGGGCTGGAGAGAGGACTCCACTGGACAGGCTCACAGCCCCAAAAGAGAACAGGGCACTAGATTTTCTCTGTTTCTGGACGAGTAAGAGTGGAGAGAATGGATATCCATGTCTCACTTCTGAGTTTAGAGGGAACACTGAGTCTTTCTCCATTCAGCACTGAGTTTGGTATGGTATAGGTTTGTTGCCCGTAGCCGTGTGTAGTGGCTATTCCTGGTTGTCAACCTGACTGTATCTGGAATGAAGTACAATCCAGAATTGGAAGGCTCACCTGAGATCCTGATCTTGAGGCTGGGAGATACAAGTTTCTGACCTGGATCTTGGTACGGAGATCTTGAGGCAAAGTGGCTATGAATCCCAGGAGCTTACGGCAAGGGGATCTCTGAGTTCAAGGTCACCCGGGACAAAGCAAGTCCCAGACCCAGGAGTGGTGGTACACACCTTTAATGTGGGACACACCTTCTGCTGGAGCTTTACATAAGGACATTGGAAGAAGGAAGAGTCTTTCTTTTTTGCCTGCCTGCTTGCCTCAGGGGACTGAGCCACCACTAGATCCTTGGACTTCCATCCACAGTTGCTGCTGACCATTGTTGGAGAGTTGGACTACAGACTGTAAGTCATCAACCAATTCCCTTACTATATAGAGCCTCCCCATAAGTCCTGTGACTCTAGAGAGCCCTGACTAAGACACCATGTCTACATTAAGGTATGTTCCTTCCACTCCAAAATCTTCTGCTGGAGATTTTATCATGAACAGATGGTGGACTTTGTCGAAGGCCTTTTCTGCAACTTCTGTGGTGATGTGACTTAAGTCTCATGAGTCCTTTGTGTGCTGGGTCACGTTCATGAATTTTATGTATATTGAACCATCCTTACGTCCCTGGAGCCAAACCAACACAGTTGTGGTAAATGATCTTTCTACTGTTGTCATCAAATTCAGCTTGAGAGTATTTTTAAAAAATTCTTTTTAGTGTGTGTGTATGGATATTTTTGATTGCGTGTGTGTCTGTCTGCATACCATGTGAATGCACGGTGATCAGAGGCCAGAAAGTGGCATTGTGTCCCCTTGGAACTGGAATTGGGGGTGACAAGAGCCCACATAAGTGCTGAGAATCAAATCTGGGTCCTTTACTGAGAACTTTTTGGCGTTAATATTCACCATGAAAATTTGTTTTAGGTTTGTGCTGTATGAGTGCCTACATTTAAAACATTCTTATGTTTGTACCATTAAGTGTTTCCCCCTCCTAGAGTTAGTACATCCACTAACTAGGAAAGGAGCCTTGAATCCGAAAAGCAAACCCATTCAAAACTGAGGAAAAAATAAAACGAAAACAAATACAAAAACAAAAACTTGGGATACCTCTAACCCAGGAAGACTTGGAACCAAAAAAAAAAAAAAAAAAAAAAAGACACTGAAAGCTGGAATCCCGTGGGGGACTCAGGAGCGTGCTGCTGCTCCTGGCCTGGTATGGATTCAAACTCAGGTCTTCTTGCTTTTCCAGCAAACTTCACTAACTGAAGCTCACCCCTAGTCCCTGAAGGGCCTTTCTAAAATGGAGAATCACCACTGCTCTGGGAGTGCTAAGCAGAAATGTTTCCTCAGCATCTCCTTCCCCTTCTTCACTGATGTGCAAGTTTTCGCCCCACCTCTCCCCTTCTCTCTCCTTAAAATGTGTCACCAAGAACAGAGTATCAGCGTTCTGAGGTTCTCTGACTTAAGCTGTGGCCCCAATCTCTGGGAAAGGAGAGCTCCCTGAACACTGCAGTCCCTCCAGGATAGACTGGGGTCTTTCCTATTGTGCTTTGTGACCGTTTGTATCTTACTTCCCTATTGAAGCAGGGGTTCTTGTTGGTACTCACCTTTTCTGAGAGCTCTTACTCTCCAGTTTACTCCCTGCAGGGTCTAGCCCACCGTGGCTGCCATCTTCCTCTACCCTGTGAGATAATTTTCTCCTTCATTTCTTTTCATTTTGGATTGGACTACATTTCTCAGACACAATCCCAGCCAGACCCGCTTGCTTTTGTCTTCCACGTGTATACGGATTTCAAAATTACTTCTTTGTGTACCTGAATTTCAAAGTTACATTTGTCTATGCATTTATATGTCTATACAGTCCTATGCATTTCTGTCGTGATAGCGCATACGGACCCAAAGCAACTTGTAGGAGGTAAGTGTTTATTTCACTTACAGATTGTGGTGCATCCTCAGAGAAAGCCAATGCAAGAACTCAAAGCAGGAACTTAGGGAGAAGCCGTGGAAGACACTGCTTCCTGGCCTCCTCTCCATGTTCTCCATGGTTTACTCGTACATGCTTATACAGTCCAGGATCACCTGTCCAGAGGTGGCACTGCCCACATGGGCTGCACCTTTCCACACTATTATTAACCAATACCCCCACAAACTTGCATACAGGCCAATCTGATGGAGGCAATTCTTCTATCGAAGTTCCCTCATCACAGGTGACTGTAGCTTATGTGTGCATGTGTGTGTGTGTGTGCATATGTGTGGATGTGTATGTGTGTTTGTGCCTGCATGTGCGTGTGCTTGTGTGTATGAGTACATGTGTGTTTGTATACACAAATGCATATTTGTGTGTGTTCATATGTGTGTGTATTTGTGTGCATGTTGTGTGCATGCATGCATGTGTATGGATATATATGCGTGTTTGTGTGAGTGCCTGCGTGTTTGTGTGAGTGCCTGCGTGTGTGTTTGTGTGCATGTGTGTGTTTGTATATGTGAATCCATGTTTGTGTCATGCGTGTGTGTGTGTGTGTGTGTGTGTGTGTGTGTGTGTGCAGGCATGCACAAGTCAGTGCAGTTGTAGAGGTCAGAGGACAACTTGCAGGA
Source organism: Rattus norvegicus (assembly GCF_021556685.1). Lineage (NCBI taxonomy): Eukaryota > Metazoa > Chordata > Mammalia > Rodentia > Muridae > Rattus > Rattus norvegicus. Next base: position 23,215,458 of record NC_141543.1, read on the forward strand.
GCTGGTTTTCTCCTCCCATCATGTGGGGTTACCAGAGATTGACCTCAGGTCATCAACCTTGGCAGCAAGGGCTTTTACACATCAAGTCATCTTATCAACCTCAAATTGATAATTGTTGTTTTTCTGAAAGCCACTGATGATTTGGTTGTGTGTCTGGCTGTTTCAGCATTCTTGGAGTTGGTGGCCTAGCACTTAGCATCTCTTGGAAGAATCGCATTGGCTCTTTCTGGTGTTTCTGTGTTGTATTTTGTACTCTGTTGTTTTGAGGATTTCCCTCAGTCTTATCTGGTTGCCTCAGTGAACAGCCTTGTTTTGGGGGCTCAGTCTCCAGGAGCACTCAGAGAGGGGAGAACAAACTACTCCCATAGCGGTAACACCCAAACCAACTAGATAACGGAAAAGCAAGCAATTGTATTCAGTTGAAGCCAACTGGTCATAGATCAGAAGATGGCAAAAAGAGTGTGTGTGTGTGTGTGTGTGTGTGTGTGTGTGTGTGTGTGTGTATATATATATATATATATATATATAGAGAGAGAGAGAGAGAGAGAGAGAGAGAGAAAATGGTTCAAAGATTTTAAAAAGAGATGAGAGGATTAAAAATCATACATTAAAACATGAGGAAATGAAGTGAACCATTTAAAAAAAAGTGTAATTATTCAACCAAACAGGTATGGCAGGCATTTTATTTTGGTTCTTTTTTTTTTTTTTTTTCCGGAGCTGGGGACCGAACCCAGGGCCTTGCGCTTCCTAGATAAGCGCTCTACCACTGAGCTAAATCCCCAGCCCCATGGCAGGCATTTTAAAAGTATACTTAAATGAACAAAAAAAAAGTACCAGTTTCCTTTTCATTAAAGATATCAGTTATGTCAATGAAGGTGAAAGTTAACAGCTGACTGAACATTATTGTTCCTGTGACCTGGCAAGTTTCCTTTGGAGAGGTCACAGAGCACACACTGTTTACTTTTGCCTCCCTCACTGTGTCTCTAGGCTAGCAACCAAAGGGAGTGGTTTGTGGGCACAGCCAGTTTCGCCCTTGGCCGCCTTGCTCCAGGATGGGCTGTGCTGGAACACAGGTTTTAAGGCATCGATTTACTGGGGGATGATTTTGTCTGCACACTCCTAAGGCGCCATTGGTACTGGAGTTTCTGACTTAGATCTAGGTCTCTAGTGCCTTCCTAGATGGATGCTGTGGGGCCAGGGGGACCCAGTGGGGCTAAGCTCAAGGGGAAGTAGGGGGACCCTGGGTCCTGCCTCCTCTTCTGAAACTCCCATACAAACACCTCTTGCAGCCTTGCACCTGCCTGTTCTCCTCTTATGCCTTCTCAATAATCCCCTTTGTATTTCAAAACAGCTTCTCGCTGCATGGAACTCTGAGCATTTTGACTCGGTCTACCCACTCTTTTATAACCAACATTTGGCGTGCCAGCTATGACTTTGGTTACAGTTCCAAGAGACAGGGAAATACTGTGACTTGGACTTAAAGATGGCTCCTGGACACTGCATTTGGGTTACGTGCTGGGAAGACAAATTCCCTCAGGGCCACGTGCTGTGCAGATTCCGGGGCCCTTGTCTTTTTATGAGACCTCTGGTGTTTTCTGGTTTTCGTTTCTTTTGCTCCCACCCATGGCTGTGTGCTCTTACCAAAGTTTCTTGAATTTTTCTCAGTTCTGTTTTTTACAACTAAACGATAATACCCACTTATCTTCTCATCTATCAAAATCTATCTGTCTGTCTGTCTATCTATCTATCTATCTATCTATCTATCTATCTATCTATCTATCTATCTATCTATCTATCTATGAATGACAGCTATGGCTGTCCTGGAACTTGTTTGATAGACCAGGATGGCCTGGTACTTGCCTGTCTCTGCCTCCTAAGTGCTGTGATTAATGGTGTGCACCAACTACATATTTTTCTGGAAAGAAAGTCATCCTATTTTTTTTCTTACATCAAGCGCATTGAGACAAACCTAATACATATTTCTTTTGTTTGGAAGTCTTTTATTACTATGTTAGACTTCCCTCCTGAGTGTTGCTATAATTCTTATCTTGTACAGATTTTATTAGCATTACATCATTTAAATACAGGATTCGTTAAAATCATTTGAGTAATATTTCTGCACATGAATATCGCTTGCTGATGATGATAGAATTTGCATTATTTTTATTTTTTGTTAGTAGTGAGAAAACCTGTTCACACACGAGTGTAACTTGTCTCAGCCACATTATGAGACCTCTTAGAATTCTAAATTATGTCAAAAATTACACGGTGGGAAGTGTCCTGCATTCGTCATGCAGGCGTCCGTTGTCTGGTGATTTCCGGAGGAGTATTTGGGCTTCCCTCCGAAAGGGCTGAGGTTCCTGCACTCCTGTCTCCTGTATCGCCCGCTGATCAGGGAACTGTGGTCCAGCTACTACCTCCCCGTGGGCCCTTTTCCCTTCAACTCTATCTTCCTTGGCTTCATCCTCTGTGTGGGCAGCTTCATCCTGGCCATCCTTTTGAGAATTCAGATCAACCCTCAGAGCAAGGTAGACTTCCGGGCTCAGAGAAAGGTCGACTTCCGGCCTGTGCTGGTCTCTGCCTGAGTTATCCTGAAGCTTTTAATGAACTGTGTTGGCTGAACTTCTCCAGTGGACATAGTTGTGGAGACTGGCAGAAATGCTCACTGTTTGTCATGCCCTAGATAAGAATTCTTGAGAGGGCAGCTCGTTGGACATATAGATTCTTCAGCAGTGTGCTTAACCGTGACTATGATTGGGCATCAGGTGGACAGTCCAGGGAACTCCCTTCGTTCTCTTAGACCAGCTTTGCAGTGCACATCTGTTAGTACAGAATCTACTTTCCTTTACGTGTAACCATTCCCTTTCCAAATTAAAAGTTTCTACCACATCTTTTTTTTTTTTTTTGTTCTTTTTTTTCGGAGCTGGGGACCGAACCCAGGGCCTTGCGCTTCCTAGGTAAGCGCTCTACCACTGAGCTAAATCCCCAGCCCCGTTTCTACCACATCTTAAAAACAAAAACAATTCGGTCCCCAGCTCCGAAAAAAAGAAAACAAAAAACAAAAAACAAAAAACAAAAACAAACAAACAAACAAAAAAGCCAAAAACAAAACCCCCAAATAGCAACCTACCAGCAAAATCATTATTTTTGTCTTTTTTTTTTGCATTTAATTTCATGTGTATAGGTAATTTGGCTGCATGTATGCCTGTACACCAGAAGAGGGCACTGGATTTCCTGGAATTTGAATTGCAATTATAATTGGCCATGTGGGTGCTGGGGATCGAACTTGGTCCTCTGGAAGAACAGCCAGAGTTATTAACTGCTTAGCTGTCTCTGCAGCCCTTGGGTCAATTCTTCGGGATAGGATCTTGCTGCGGTGCCTTGGCTGGCCTTGGGCTCCTGGGCTCATACAGTCTTCCTGCCTGTTTTCTACGCAGCTGGAACTCTTGGAACATGGCACCACCATGTCCAGGTACTCTTAAGTTTGTTTCAGCCTTAGTTTCATATTCCTCTGATGTTGCTGTCAACAACAACAAAAAAAATTAGAAACCATTTGACTGATGGGAGGTTGTGTATTTTTGTTTTGTTCCTTTTTGAGATCGGGATCTCGCTATGTTGCTTAGGCTGGCGTGGAACTCCTGCCTCAGCCTCCAAGGTAACTAACTGTAGGTATGTGCTACCACACCCACCTAAAAGGCTTTTAAAAATGTAGGTGCTTTTTGTGTGTGAAGTATGCCAAAATGGCTTTTCTAACATTTTTTTTCCTCTTTGCTGTATTCTTAGTGGTAAGAACTAAGTCAACAGCCTCATAGCTCATTTACATAGGCTTTTTTCTTTTTTCTCTTTTCTTTCTTTTTCTTTTTTCTTTTTTTCGGAGCTGGGGACTGAACCCAGGGCCTTGCACTTGCTAGGCAAGTGCTCTACCACTGAGCTAAGTCCCCAACCCCTTGTTTTGTTTTGTTTTGTTTTTTGTTTTGTTTTTTTTACAGTTTAATATATTTTAATAGCAAACTTACAGGAACAGCAAAGAAGACAGACAACATTAAAGACATGTACTCGCATGTAGGACAACTCCATTAGAAAAGTATAGTGAATGGATGGAATCTACTGTATGGTATAATGATACAAACACCATTTAGTTGCTGTCAATAAGAAACTTACTTATCTAAAAAAAAAATCCAAATGCTGGCATTGTCTAGAAATTTTTTTTTTTTATCTTTTTCTTTTTATTTATTTATTTATTTTTTTTTATTAACTTGAGTATTTCTTATATACATTTCGAGTGTTATTCCCTTTCCCGGTTTCCGGGCAAACATCCCCCTCCCGTCTAGAAAATTTTAACAGGTTTATTTATAATTGTTATAAAGTTGAACTGTTGAAATGTGTTCTCTGAAACGTTTTGCTTGCACTAATGCTTTACATCTTGCATTTATATTAAAAATTCACACAAAAATGAACGTGGAGAAACTGCCAATACTTGATTCTGTCCCTTATGTTTCCCCTTGCAATTATATACTTAGGTACCTTTGACCCCATGGAAAAACCTCTAATACTCAGAACTACTGATAACAGGAAGCAGAGGGAATTTTTTTGTTTTTGTTTTTGTTTTTTGAGAATTAAATGTTTCCCCTCATAGTGGACTCTTAAGCACGTTCTCTGCATATGCGGCGTGCTAGTTGGCTATCTTTTGGCATAATTGTTACGCGTTTGGCATGGATAGCACACAGGTTGATATCTTCAAAAAGGCCAACCAGATAGGCTCACTTGCCGCCTGCAGAGCACCAATCGCTGCTCTCTGGAAGCGCAGGTCTGTTTTGAAGTCCTGAGTAATTTCTCGCACCTGACGCCGAAAGGGGAGCTAGCGAATCAGAAGTTCAGTGGACTTTTTTTTTTTTGGAGCTGGGGACCGAACCCAGGGCCTTGCGCTTCCTAGGCAAGCGCTCTACCACTGAGCTAAATCCCCAACCCCTCAGTGGACTTCTGATAGCATCTGATTTCACGGAGTGCCACAGTACCAGGCCTGTAACGATGAGGTTTCTTCACCCCTCCACTAGAGGGTGCACTCTTGCGAGCGGCTTTTTTTTAAAAAATATTTATTTATTTATTTAATGTATAAGTACACTATAGCTGTCACACCAGAAGAAGGTATCGGAGCTCATTACAGATGGTTGTGAGCCACCATGTGGTTGCTGGGATTTGAACTCAGGACCTCAGGTCTTAACCACTGAGCCATCTCCCCAGCCCCGCGAGCGGCTTTTGTAACCAGTTGTTTCCTAGGTGCTTTACCACTGGTGGATTTGCGAGCAGTCTGCTTTGTACAAGGCCATGGTATGGGCACCTTGTTTTTTCTCTTTTTCTTTTCTTTTTTTTTTTTTTTCCGGAGCTGGGGACCGAACCCAGGACCTTGCGCTTCCTAGGCAAGCACTCTACCACTGAGCTAAATCCCCAACCCCGGGCACCTTTTTACTTACCCCCTTTCCCTTTGGCTGGAGCTCAGCAAGGGAGGCTGGGCTGGTGTTAGAGAGTGGCGGCAGTGTGGCGAAGGCAGCCTTACTTAGGCTTTTAAGTGACTACATATTTTACAGTAGGAGCCATCACATATGGCTTACCAAATCCTTCCCTACCCTCCTATCTTGTAGCTAGACATGAAAACCAGGGCCTTATATTTCCTGTTTTCTATTACACTCAAAGAGCATGTATGCAGCCCCTCTACCAGCTTTTTGGAGCCAATGCTAGGTGCTAGCCAATGACTGATGAGCATGAAGGGTGTGCATCTGAGATCTGGTAGTCACCGGCTAGTGAGCCACCTCTGCATGTTGCTTCCCTATAATACTAGAGACCGTGTTTCCCAGATTGTGCACGTTAAGGATACAGTTAGATTACCGACACACGTGGGCATTTGTCTATTGGTGGGGCTGTTTCTGCTACAGAAGCTTAGAATCATGTCAGCTTGCCCTGGCCATTAAGACACTTCTCTGAATTCTTCTCCTCTGTGTTTCTGCTTAGGACAAGACGCAGAGAGATTTGTGTGCAGGATGGGGAGCTTGGGAGGGAGGTGCTGGTCGTATGTTGTTCATGCACCACACATCAGTAATCTGTGCAATCTGCAATCCCAGTCGTCCTTTAAGTTCCTTCTCTTGACTCCTGGCTCTGAGTGTGCATGCAGTTCTTCAACAGGGCCTCCGACTAGAACACGGCAAGACTCACCGACCCCAGTGTGCACTGCACATCACTTCCCCTTCTTGCTGACCCCACCTTGAAACCCAGCTCAAGGTAACAGCTTCACTAAGTGTTTGCCGGGGCAGGCAAAGACATGAAGTCAGTTCCTAGTTTTAAAAGCTCCTCAATACACTCTGGTTCTGATTCCCTGATTTTTTTTTCTTTTCATTTGCATTTAAAATGTTATTGGGGCCAGGCAGTGGTGACATGCACTTTTAATTACAGCACTTGGATCTCTCTGAGTTCGAGGCCAGCCTGGTCTACAGAGTGAGTTCTAGGACAGCCAGGGCTACACAGAGAAACCTTCTCCCAAAGATCCAAACCAAACAAAATGTTATTGGGGCAGGAGAGGTGGCTTAGCAATTAAGAATGCTTGCTGCTCTTGTAGAGAACCTGGGTTTCGCTCTCAGCATCTTGGTAGTGGCTTACAACCATCTGTAACTTCAGTTCTTGGGGGCCTTGATGTCCTCTTCTGGCTCCTGGGTACCAGACATGAATAGAGTGTGCAGACAAAATACTCACACACATAATTTGTGTTCACATATGTGTGAGTCCATATTTGCCACTGTGCACACAGGAAAGTTGGAGGACAACATGCAGAAGTGAGTTCTTTCCTTTATAGCTCCTGTAGGTCCTGGGAGTGAAATCAGTAGTCAGGGTTTGTGGCAAATGGCTTTACCCACTGAAGTCATCTTAATGCCCCCCCCCCCCCTAAGACAGAGTCTTGTGTGGCTGGCCTTGAACTCACAATGTAGCTGAGGATGTTCACGATGGCTTTGGATTCCTCACCATCCTGCTCGTCTCCCTATTGCTGGCATGTACTTCCACACCCAACTCCTGACTGGGTTCTGGCTAATACACAAGACTGGTTTGCTGTTGTGACCCAGTAGATTCTGGACAACCTCCCTTTATGCTTTCATTTGCAGGTGTCCTATTTAACATAAGCTTAAAGAGTTTGAAAACTATAAATATTAATTTCAGTACATATTTGGGAGTAGATTGATAGAAGTAATGTTTTTATTTATGCAGTTTAAAATGTATCTCCCTGGTACAGAAAAGATGGCTCTGTAGTTAGGGGTGGGCGCTGTTCTTGCAGGGGACCCGAGTTCAGGTCCCAGCGCCTATGTCAGGCTTCACCTCTGGCCTCCACAGATGCTTGCACTTATGTGCACACAGACACACACTCACATACGTAACTCACTGGTCAGCCAGATCAGGCACTCTCTTTGTCACAGTTATCTTTTTCCTCAATTTTATCGATAAATAAAGATATGTAATCTTATTGTATGGGTAAAATAAGATTATATTGCATTTAATCCATCTTACTAATACTCTTTGCTAAAGGTCTCAAAAGATATTAGTTGGAAATGAAACTAATCAAGAGGTTACTCAGTATAATCATCACCTTATAGTATATTTTAATTTCAATTAATTTAATTAATTTAATTTGGATTAAATAATTGAATTAATTGAATTTAATTGATTAATTGAATTATGGATTAAAATATACTATTTTACAATGTTACCCTATGAAAACCTTCCACAGAGTCACAGGGCTGGGGACTGAGGAGGGAGGGTTCAGTGGGTAAGAGTGCATTCTATGTAAAGCAAGAGGACTTGAGTTTGAGTCTCCAGCATCCCTGTAGAAGCCAGAGATAGCTGCACATGCCTATAACCTCAGGGTGGAAACAGGTACTCTCCAGGAGCTCACAGGCCAGTCAGCTGAGGTCAGACAGTGAGCTTCAGGTTTAGTGAGAGACCTGTTATGGAGGACACCTGATGGCCTCCCCTGGCTTTCTGTGTGTGCCTGCGTGTGTATGTGCGCATGCATGCCCACACACATACACATGTAAATATAACACATACATAACAGATAAATAAAAATATGTAAAAAAAGATAGACATAAATTCTATTAAGAGTTCGTGTTGTTTTGATTGGAAGTGATCTCATAGAATCTACTGTTTACATGAGTTGGCTCCCCTGACCCCCGGTGTGACAACTATTTCCTAACAGTCTGGAAAGAACATGACTTCATACAGTCTCTGAGGGTCAGGAACCCATGATTTGCAAGCTCTGTACTCTATTGAAGGAATACAAGCTGGGGCAGGGGAGTTGGTAACTTACTGAGATGCACTGACCTGACTACTTCAGCTGGGAGGTGGTGCTGATATTGAGAATGGAGTTGTGGAGGGGGGGGGGAGAAAGAGAAGAGGGAGAGAGAATGAACACACATTATTCAGACAGACAGGCAGGCAGACACCCCATCACCTCCATGCATATACAGAGTGGGGTGGAATGAACACATGCGAGACAGTCTGTAGGACATTTGCTGCTTGGGTCACCAAAGCAATAAGAGAAGAAGGTCCAGCAGAGGCAGGGCCAGGAGCCCTTTCACTCTGCCACAGCTGTGCTCTGTGCTGATGAAGTGAAGCACAGTCCACGTGCTCCAGCATCTCCAAGGATGGCAAGGACAGGCTGTTACCTCACACTGTGCGGTATGCGCCTTCTGCCATGGCCATCTGAGGTATGCACTCTGATGTCTGTCGAGGCCTCAGTGTCATGCTGAGGGTCACAGATCTGCACCTCTTCCCTGTCAGCACCTTGCAAAGCTTGGCCCAGATCTGTCTGCAGCTCTGGACGGAAACTGCCTTATGACTTTCTGCCGTTGTCTATGGTCAGATCTGATCACCAGCTAGCACCAAGCCTGAAGCAGTAAGAACCTGCACACCCAGGTCTAAGAGGCCCAGGCAAGCAGGCCAGCCTTGGCTGGGCTTGTGCGAGTCTTCTGTCATAAACACGCTTTTTAAAAACCCCTTGAGAGTTTGGAGTTCAAGGCAATATGAGTTTTCTTTTTCTTTTCAGGAGGCATATGGTTTTAATTAAAGGACGGAAACTTTGAGGCTTTCTGATGCCAGGGGTTGCAAGCTCAGATATCCTCAGGGATTTAGCATTCCAATGAGAAGCATGCAGATTGCTATAGTGTGAATGTGGCACCAAGGCTCTGGTTGAAACGGAGAGTCCCCATCGTGAGGGCGTCTACTCTCATCAATCACTTAACCCCCTTCCTATACTAATGGGCTAATAAGGGAGTTGCTGGACTGTGGAGTGAGCTTCCTCTGGTTACCTTGCTCTAGCATTTTGTCACATGACAACCACTGTTTGCAATGACCCTATGAGGGTACTGACCTACGACAAGCAGATGCTGACACTGTGCTCTTGCCATGAACTAAATCAAGTTTCTTTTTTTTCGTTCTTTCTTTTCTTTTTCCATAAGACAGGGTTTCTCTGTGTAGCCCTGGCTAACTTGGAACGCACTTGAATTCTACTTCTGTCTCCCAAGTGCTGGGATTAAAGGGTGTGCCACCACTGCCCAGCTTCTTTAGTGTGTGTGTGTGTATTATATGTGTGTGTATATACATATATATGCATATATATCGTTCATTTTCACATATTCTAATACAGTAGCAAAAAATGGGCTGAGACACACGTAACAGTACAAGGAGTAATGGCGATGGTGGGACCTTACTTATGGTTGATACTGAGCCACTTCGTGCTGTTGTCATAGATCTCTCAGATATTCTCATTTTTCAAGAGGAGTTAAAACACAGATTTTAAATGTGAAGTTGAAGATGTAATTTTTTTTTAAAAACTCTGTGTGTGTTCAGGTGTGTGCACAGGCATGCAGCTGCCTGCAGGGACTACCAGAGGGCATTAGTTCTAGAACAGGAGTTCCAGGCAGTTGTGAGGTACCCAGTATGGAGCTGAACTCAACACCTGCAGGAGCAGAAAACGCTCTTAGCCATTGGGTCCATCTCTTTAGGCCCCCTAAGGTGTGAAACTTTTTTTTTTTTTTTTTAAGGTGTGAAACTTTTAACTGACTGATTTCGCCAGTGCTATGGGTTCAACCCAGGGCCTTCAGGTTAGGAATATGCCAGAGTTTTTTGTTTTGTTTGTTGGTTTGTTTTGTGACATAGTTTCTCGGTTTAACAGCCTAGAACTCCTTTTTAGATCAGGCTGGCCTTGAACTCAGAGATCCACTTGCCTCTGTCTCCTCCCAAGTGCAGGGATTAAAGGTGTGTGCTACCACACTTAGTGTGTGACTTTTTAAAAAAAAAATGAATATGGTAGTTTAGGCTAAAACAAACACATGGGAAGTTCATACTCATCCTGTGCTCCCCTACATGCTATCTCATATGAAAGGTACTGACAACTTCAAGGTCTTGGTTGGCTGTTAAATTGGTGAACTCCAATAAACTAGTCTTTCGGTATTCATAGAACTTCCCACACTTGCTATGGGCTTGGACATGACTTGCTTTGACCAGTGCAGCAATCAGAAAGCTTGATAACCATTTGCTGATGGGTCCTGTCCTGTTTTGAACCCACCTTCCAGAAGCTTGAGAGGCTCCAGAAGATGAGATATCATTTTGAAGGTGTTCCCAGCTGATTAAAGCCCCATGTGTAACCTCAGCTTACATCACATTGGTCCAGATGAGCTTGGTTAATTTACATAATTGTATAAAATAATAAGCCATTGTTATTCTAAGCCACCACACCTTGGGATGGAGGATTATGTTGCAATAGGTAACTGAAACAGAGGTCATTTAACCTAACCTCATTACGCTACTGACTGTCCCAAACCCAGAAAGGGAGGAGAGTTTGGGGAAATCCAGACAGCAAGGTATTGGCAGTAACTCTAATTCTGGGCTTTTCCCAGGTGTTTTTCTTTCAATCTCTTGGTGAAAGCCACTAGATAAAGATTCTAACATTTCAGACTCTAACTGCAGGGAATTTATACTGTGGTTTAGATGCATACAGATTACTGTAATGCCTTGCTTGCTCTTTGGAAATGGGAAGAGTTCTAAGTCATCCACTTTACAGGGGCAAAGAATTGAAACACACTTGAGAAGCAGGAAAGCTTCTCAAGTCACTGCTACTGTGAAGTGGGTTGGGTACAATGAGCCAGGCCCTCGAGATACACGATAATAGCCAGAGCTTGGTTTCTACAGCCAGATCTCCAGTAAAACATAAACAACTTCACAGACCATTAACATTAGACAAGGCCACAGAACGGCCTTATCTTATGGATCAAGACAAAAACAAGACCACTCCATAATTACTCGTGAACACAGATAAAACATGAACATTGTCTAAGCCCCTGACACACGGCTACAAGAGGCTGTCATCAATTACTGGATTAGTTTCAATCTAATATAACTTCCCATAGATAAGGTGTCCAACCTTATTACCCCCACTTCCTGGCAGTATGCGCTCCAGAGCCCCTTCAAATCCTTTTCTACATTACCTAATGTCTCTTACTGAGACGTCCATGATTCATCGTGGTGCATGTTCTCTTCTAGTTCAGCTAAAATAAACCCACCTTGTTTAACTACAGCGTATTCCTGGGGGTTTTTGGTTTGAGGGTACTGACAACTTGGAGGGCACACAGAGTTAAGAGGAAGAGTTCACTGGAAGTCTCTAGATGTGTTTCTTCACAGCATTTCTAACTCTTGGTGAATGTCTGCTGTCTTCCCATTAGAATTAAGCTTCACGAGAACAGAGGTCTCGCCTGTCATTTCCAGAGCTTAGGGCAGTACTAGTAGCAACGGAATGCTTAAAAATGTCTTCAAAATGATCAGCTTCTTTCTCATGGCTCAGCTACTTCCAGTGTAGCAGCTCTCCATACATCTGTTTCCCAACTCAAGCCTCCAAACTTTTCCTCTTGAGATGTCCATCTTCCCTTGGTTGGATCTTCGGGCTCACAGACCCCTCCCACACCTCCTGGTGCAACCTCGGACCCACCTGTCTCCACCATCTGTCCCTACCAAGTGTAATACACCGGGCGGCCGCGCAAGCACCTAGACGACCAGTGGGCACTGCAGACAACTACTGCGCATGTGCGGAAATCGGTCGCACCGCAAAGATCTCAGACAAGTGAGGAGTTGCCTCGGAGTTTCCGTCCGGGTCCGGGCAGCCACCCGCTGCCAGGAAGTCTGGAACGACCAACCGGAAGGAGACCGCGCGCGCGAGGATTTCTGGGACAAGTAGTCGCGGCGCTCGCGAGGCCCTATCCCGAGCAAGTCCTAGATACTCCAGATCTGCATGTCCCCGCACTCCCAGCCCTGCCCTCCCCTAGGTGCTCTCTCCCGTGGCGGAACCCTGGCAGAGTGGCCCGACGGCTTCTTGTTCCCATAAGGCTTAGCGATCCGCCGCGGTTGTTGGGAGTTGTAGTCTTCGCCGTGCGTCCTGCGTCCGCCGAGGGGGAGGGCGGAGCTGCCGGCGGCCCGGGCGGGCTGGCAGCTAGAGTGGGTGCCAGAGCTGCCTCCGCCGCCGCCGCTGCCACCGCCTCCTCCGCCCGGGCCGTTCGCTGCTGAGCGGAGAGAGCGAGGCGGGGCCGCCGGGGCCGCCATGGAGCCCGACTCGGTGATTGAAGACAAGACCATCGAGCTCATGGTGAGTGCGGCCCGCTGGCCTTCAGTTCTTCCGGCCGGCCGGCGGCCCGGGGGCCTGCCCACCTCGGCGTCCGCGCCAGGCCAGCCCTCGTTCCCCGTCGCCTGGGCCCGGCCGGCCCCCTGCTACGGCTCGCTGCTGACGCCTTGCGCTCTTGGGCCGGCCCGGCCTCCGCTCCCCGCGAACTCCCCCACCCCCTCCCCGCTCCTTGCCGGGCTCCGACCAGTCTCGGGCGCCCCTGCCTCGCTCCTGCCGGAGCCACCGCTCACTCTCGCCTTGCCATCACACTTTTTAGAAGGGGATTTCTTTTTCCCTTCCCTGGATTCCTCTGCCAGGCCTGCATCGCGCTTCCCAGCCCCGCTCAAGCCGAGGGTGATGGTGGTGGGAGGTTGTCCGAGACCAGTTGGAGCCGCTTCGGCCTCCGTAACCTAGGCTTAGGGGGTGGGGTGGCGGTGGGTCTCAGCACCCTCACCCCAAGCTACCGCTGTGTGGATGCCAGGATAGGCCCTTCAGGACTGGGATGTTGGGCATGCCCACGAGTCTGAGGCTGTAGGGGATAAGGGGCCTCTTTTCCGAGCCCCTGCGGTGTCAGGCTTCTTGGACAAAGGGTTTCCTACCCTGCCGTGAAGGATGTTTGTATAGCAGGGCCCTAGGTACTCAGAATTCCATCCCCCAGAAAAGGAAAACCATAACTTTATCATTTGGGAAATGAGAGGGGAGGGAGAAGAGGTCGCCTTCATCACTGCCACCCTCTTTTCTTTTAATAATAAAAAGCGGGACGGTGTGTGTGTGGGGGTGTTCTTGACCCACCGAGAAGCAGCGATCCCTTTACTGTTAGAAACCCTTGGTAGCCAGGTTGGTCAGGTCTTCCCGGACACCCCTAACCCATTTCTGACCTCAGACTTGGTGCTAGAAAGGTTTTTGGAAACAGGGCTGTGAGTGAATGGCTGGGAAAGTGAAGGATTTGCTTATTGGTGGAAGAAATAAAGTATGGCTGGTAGTACCTGCCAGTTTGAACGTGAGGGAAATCAAACTGGGCCCAGGAGAGTTGGGGACATAAGAAAGGCTTCTTCCTGTGAAAACCTTGACAGTTTCTTTGTATCTCTACTAATATAGTAACAACTAGTATCTGCCGCACAGTACTGAGGAAAGGTGAACGATCTACTGAACTTAGCAATGTGTTTTCCTCGTCAGAGTTTCTCCAGTGTGAAATGCTTATTGAGTCAGTGATTCCACTGGGTAGGGTTGGTGACATCAGAGCCACTTCCCCCATTTAGTGCTATAAATAATAAATGGTGATACTGAAAGTCTGTTGGATAGCCCATGGTTTTTGTGGATGATGTTGTCCAGGGAGCTAAGGTACACGTTTAAAATGGAAGTAATAGTAGCATAACTACAGAGTCTCATGTCTGCTGGACTCAGCACAATGTGCAGAACTGGATGGTTGAAAAATCAAACCTGGAAGTTTCTGGGGTGTGTGTGTGTGTGTGTGTGTGTGTGTGTGTGTGTGTGTGTGTGTTCACAGGGATTCTGTCACTTTATCTTCAGGTTCTGAGGACCTTTTTTCTTTTTCAGCATCCAATTGTCGGTTGTAACAGTTTGGGAAACTTTAGTAGTCCGTTATTTTGACAAAATGTCTTTAAAACGTGCCTTATGTATTAATGTGAATTCACACGTGCACCACAGTGGGCCTGTGGAGGTCAGAGGACCATGTTGTAAAGATTCTCTTCTGCTTTTACCTGGGTTCTGGGACTTGAACTCATTTCGTTCTGCATGTATGATCACGTGTCTTTGGTTGAGCCATCCTGATGACCTCTTTTTTGGCAAAGTGTCAAAGTATCTTCATGTATGAAGATACATGTTCCATCTTCTTAAAGACAAAACAGTATATCTGCTTTCATAATGACCAGTGCTTCATATGAAACATATTCACTTAAAACAACCAAAATGTCTTCTTTTTCAGGAGAGTTAGAAGAAATACAGTGTAATTAACCTCAGGCATGGTCTTTTAGCATATGACTAAAGAAATATTCTGGCCCACACTTACTGGTTTTCTAAGCTTATAACTGTTTTGTTTTGAGTAACTGTTAAGGTGCTGGGGTGCACCTTAGTGGTAGAGCACATGCTTCCTTAGTGTCCATAAAATCCTCATGGCTGGGTTAGACTGTGTGATATTGTTTGCCCTTACATTGAAGAGATGTCACCTAATGAAGACATAAAAGGGATTTAATGTAGGATTCTTAGAAATGTAATAAAAAAATGTGCCAGGCATGGTGGCACATGCTTTTAATCCCAGTTCTCAGGAAGCAGAGACAGGTTAGTCAGCCTGGTCTACAAAGTGAGTTCCAGGACAACCAGAACTACACAGAGAAACCCTGTCTCTCAAAACCTAAACAAATAAATGAAATCCCCCAAACCAACCAAAACAAAGACCAAACAAACAAAAAAACCACAACCAACCAAAAGTCAGTCTCAAACCCCCTAAAGATTGTAGTGCCGAGGCCTGCATTGCTGGATCTGATTTACTGTCTATGCGTATGGCTCGTTACTTGAGTCATTTATAAGGTGTGCAGCTACAGTTTTTCCAAATCGTTGGTACCTGTTTCTCACTATGATCAGTTTCAATTATAGTCAACATACCCTACTGTGTTATATTTTAAAATACTACTTTGAGAATGACTTCGTGTTGGTTGTGGAATACCAGTACACTACACCTGTTTATTATAGTATACACTTTGCTTCTGTCCCTAGCAATCCTAGGGGATAGTTGGAGGAGAAAGATGGTGGGTGACAGTGGAATAGTTAAGTTTAAAAATCCAGGTGTCCCCTTGGTGACTACTTGAGGCCTGGACTACCAAAGGTGCGTCTGTGTCTAGGACTCTTAACAGAAACCTCATATGGGCTCTCTGTCTCCCCACTTTCCTCCTTTGTCTGCTCTGTCCTCTCTTTACTCCTCCCTTTCCTTATCGTTCTCCCTCCTTTTTCTTCTTCTTAACATGTTCTCTTTTTCTCCAGCTCCCTGTCCTCTTGCAGGGACTCTTGTAGCCCAGGATGGCCTGGAACTTTGTAGCTGAAGCTGGTCTTCAATCTCCTTTCCTCTACCTCCCAGGTGCTGGGATTATGGTGCCACCATCCTCTTGAATGAACTCTTGAAAGAGACAATGACTTTATAGTTGCTGATAGTGAATAATTTAATTGTCTTGTGGCTTTCATGGGCCAACTTTGTGGACCTGTGTTCTAAACGTTTCTGCAACAATCAGCTTTATTATGAGTGAGCTAGAACAGTGAGCTAAACAGTGACCCTTTTTGGAAATATTCAGAGCTCACCAGGCTGTGTGTCTGGTTGGTCGGATTTCAGTGGAAAGAATGCAAACTTCATTCATTATGCATCGCACTGAGGTGGGAGCATGAGTTGATGTACAGGTATTCCTTAGGAAGCTGCAGATTGACAGACAGGTGGCCAGTTCCTCCCTGAGAGGACAGCAAAAAGCTGCAACAGTTTAAGAACACAGGCCAACAGTCAAAGATGCTAGCCACCAAGCCTAACTACCTAAGTTTCATTCCCTAGGACTCACATAGAGGAAGAAGAAATCTCTGGAAAGCTACCCCATTCCATCAAATAAGTAAATGTATTTTAAAGAAGTTTAAGGATGATAATTCTGCCTCATGAACGTGAACAAAACTGGCCTATTTACACTTGTACTGAGTTATTGGCTGTGTAACATTCCCCTCTGCTAAGAGACCTTAAGTGAGTCACTTCCTTCTTGCTTTCAGCTCCTAAGTGGATGAAGTAATAAAGACTAAATATAAGAAGGTGCAATCTAAATGCTATTTTTAGAGCTATTGAATATAGGCAGGCTGCAAAACTAGGGAGATGAAAGAAACTGTTAAGGTAAATTACCGTTTGTCTTTCTCTTTTCTTTTTGGTTCAGTTTTCCCCGTTCCCTTCCTGTCTTTGGCTTCGTAAGGCAAGTAGGATTGTTTAGTGAGTCTCCAGACACTGGGCGTCTGCACTCACCCCCTCACTGCTCTCTGGTGGTGCTAGCTCACTGCATGTGCAGAATGGATGCAGGTTTCAGCAGAGCCCAGCTGAAATAAACCGCATGTGTTTGTAGACTCTGTCCTGTTCTGCGAGACTGTGGCTCAGATAGATACTCTGCCTGAGAATTCGAAGTAGGCGGAGTGTCCTTGAGATTTGACAGGGATTGCCCTGACTGCTGTAGTCTGCCCTTTAAGTAGAGAGCTAGCTCAGGCTACTCCCTAGACCACTGACCCAGAATCCTACACCCACACATGTGTTTTTGGGCAGTGCTGTGGGAGCTGTGAGTTCTAGAACTGTTTGTAAGGACTCAGGGATCCTGTAGAGGACACCTGCTGACTCTGCTTTCTGTCCCTCTTTCAGTCCGGCTCCCTCCTGCCACTTTCTTGACCTCTTTGAACCTGCCACTCTGCTCTTTCTTCCCACTTTCTTTTCTGTGGTCCAGCAAGAATTGGTGGGCCATGTTCCTGCATACACTTGTCACACTGTTTGTGTTGACAGCACTGGTATAAACTGCCTTGAGCCAGATTGACTTAGGTCATATCTCAGCAGACTTCTTTGAGACTATTTATGCTGATAAACCTCTGGAAGAATTCGATGGAGGCCACCCCTTTGATGTCAGTTGGTATATGGTGGTGGTGGATAACATCTTGTTTAGTTGCATAGCACTATCTCTGTGGAAGAGTCTTAAAGGAATCCTGACATTTGAGTTATCTGGTGGCACTTAGCATAGTCTGTGGTTACACTGTTTGTGTCCCCCATTAGATGATAAAGATCTTCATGGGAGGAGAGCTCCCTTCCTCCCTTCCTCTGGCCACAGCTCCTCACATACACAGTGTGCTCTTGTAATAGCCGTTCATTTAGTAGTGAGCTACTTTCTGTATCTTAGCCGTCTTTATGTCTGTGAGACTTCACCTGTTTCTAGTGCTCATAGTAACTTAACTTTTATGGAACCTTAGCCTCATTTACGGAATTACCCAGAATTACAGTTGGGTCTGAACACCTGTGTCAGAAGCTGCAGCCACTGATCCTTTCACTCCTTCACTGTGTGCCAAGTGTGTACTGTTCAGTGGCTTGGCTATCTATTAATTTTAATTAATGTTAGGGTCTCTCTCTCTCTCTCTCTCTCTCTCTCTCTCTCTCTCTCTGGTTTTGTTTTTTCAAGACAGCGTTTCTCTGTGTAGCCCTTGTCTTCCTGGAATTTGCTCTGTAGCTTTGCCTTCAGAGCGCTGGGACCAAAGACCACTGCTTGAGGTTTTGTGTTTTTAAATATCATCCTTTTAAGATTTTCTTTCAATAAGTTTAGGACAAAGGTGTACGTAGAAGAAAAAGACTGATGAGGGAAATGGAAGATATGTGTGGCTCATATGACATGTATAAACATTTAGTCATCGTATATGCATATAGACTTATATGCATCCTAGACCATCTAATCAAGAACTGAGCAAGCTACTCTCCTTTTACATATGTTGGTGAGAATACTTGCTAAGCTACAAGGACTTTCTAACCTTAGAAATCATGACTTAACTAGCAGAAAGGGCACAGCAGAAGAGCAAGACACCTGATTTTCTGTCAAAGCTCTGTACTCACTATGTGACCTTAAAGGAAGCCTAATAAGGCTGCTTAGCTGTACACATATGGAAACCTGGAGAGCCTTCTGAATTATGGGGAGGATTCAAGAGACATGTATATATGTATATGAAAGAACTTCCCAGTGGGGGCAGCCTTACTAACTCAGAGACCCTTTTTAATTCTAATATTTGAGACCATTGCTAAGTTGTCCAGACTGTATCAGCCTCCCCTAGGATTTCAGGCACGTACCACCACACCTGACTGATGCTTTTTTTTTTTGGTTCTTTTTTTCGGAGCTGGGGACCGAACCCAGGGCCTTGCGCTTCCTAGGCAAGCGCTCTACCACTGAGCTAAATCCCCAACCCCCTGATGCTTCTTTTTAAAAAACATTTTATTATTGTGTATGCATAAGCATGATGTGTATATTTGTGTATGTGTGAGTATGTGTATTTGTGTGTGTGTGTGTGTGTGTGTGTGTGTGTGTGTGTGTGTGTATGTATGTTAGTGAAACACTATGTAGCCCAGGCTGGCTTCAAACTTGATGTCCTCCTGCCTCATCCTCCAAAGTTGCTAGGATTGTAGGTGTGTGCCTCCATGACAAGCCTTCAGGGGTCTGCATTTTGTAAAGCAGAGTCAGGACAGATGGTGTGGGAAGTTAACTTTTCTTCTTGAGCTGTGCACATGTTTACTTGTAAAGCTATTCATATGTATATGCATTTATTTTTAGAGGCCTAACATTCAGTCTCTTGTAGCCCATAGAGATAGTGAGTCATTCTTTGAGGGAAATGGTAATATTTTACAGAATCCACAATGGTTTAGAAAATGTGGGAGGCATCACGTTTAGTCTGATCAGACCTTTGTAACTATGGAGAGAATCCCTTCCTCCACCCCAGCCCTGTGTTGGGTATCCCAGTAGAATGAGACTGGCAGTTAATGTGTGTGAACATCGAAAATTCTGATTAATGTTTCTTGGTTTAGAAGATTTGTGATTCTTGGTAAAGCTGGTGATTTTGGCCATTAATTGAATAAACCATGTTTCCTTCTAGGTTGGATGTTTATTGAATTAGTTGACAATGGGGGAAAACCTGTTGGTCAGGAATGAGTTCCCCTTGGTTAAGTTTCTGCTTCATCACAATTGCTTAACAGGAAGTTTGTCTTTGTAGGCAAATGAGAGACAGACTAGGAGGGCCTGACAATCCAGTTGCTGTGTCTAACCTTGGCTTACTCTTTTAACACATGCTAACTTTTGTGTAGAGTTTCATAATGTCAGCAGGAAGATTACTTAGGAAATTCACTCTAATGGTTAGGCAACATAAAGGACTTACAGGCCAGAATGTAGTGAGGTAGAAATTGGGACATTATTAAGAAAAATGGAGGGAAAAAAGAAAAATGCTTGCTCGCGTGTAGAGAAGTGTGCGAATGCAGTGAACGTAGGAGCTGGTCTCCAGGAGAAAGACCCCTCCACAGAAGGAAAACCAAGTATGGGCTCTACACACCTTCTTCTTAAGGAGTTAAGCCGAGAACCTTTAGCCACATTAAGAACTGATAAGAAAGTATATTTTGGCTGTCTGAGAAGAGACAGGGAGAACTCAGTCTTCACTCTCCACCTTTGTCTGTTAACCTTCCGCAAAGCCTGTTACCAGTTAGGCATTGGAGAGAGACTTCTTTGAAGGAAGGGTGAAAAATTAACTTACCAGTCCAGGGAAAGCCAGAGGATTCAATAGGGCGAGAAACAAGTTGGCCGATGAAGTGGTGGTTTTGCTGTGTCCTATCCTGCAGTTTGGATGTAAGTTGAACTTTGAAAAAGAATGTATTGTTTGAGCAACTGGCTGCCAGTGTAGTTCACTGGATACTTTGTCACACCTGGATTTCCAGTTTAATTAATTAAGACAGGTTGCATGTGTCTTAGGCTGGCCTTGAATTTACTAAGATGCCCTTGAGCTTCTGATCTTCCCGCTTCCACCTCCGGAGTCCTGGGCTTAGAAGGATGTACACCTAGTTCATGCAGTGCCAGGGACAGACGCTGGGACTTTGAATGCCAGGCAAGCCCGCTGCCAACTGAGCCATAGCCTCAGCCTCCAGTCATTCTTGGCTCAGTAACATCAGCTAGTGAGGAACAGCTTGAGCATTTTCTTTCTTTCTCTTGGCACGGTGCTGTCTTTAAGTTGTGAGGACGTAGTATTTGCATCTGGTCACTGTGGGGCTGTTTACTCACACTCACCCTGGCCATTCGGTGCCCAGGGCGTGGAAGTCAGCACACTGTTACCATTGCCTGTGGATGGTTCTGCATCTGAGAAGTTTCTCTTGAGCTGGGATGGGAACTTAGATGGTTGCTAACACAGAAGAGGACTCAGGCACCTTTAAGATGTGTTTTGCTGTGACATTCATGCTTGGGACCTTGGGATGGAATGGCTCTTTGGTAACATGGAATATATGTGGAGTTTGTTCTTTCTGTTACCAGGCTGAAATTCTCACCCTTCGGTACTTTTGTGGTTCTCATGAACTTAGGGCCTTTGAAAGTGTTTAATGGCTTTTCTGACCCTCATACTTAGGAGGCAGCTGTGTTTTCTGAAAATGATATAGGCTTTACCTCCTCCTATAGATGGGAGGACTTGGGAGAAGTTCTTGAGAATTAAATATTTTGGTGCCTTTAGCTGTTTGTTGTTGTTTTTCTTTTTTGAAACAGGTTTCTCTGTGTAGCCGTGGCTGTCCTGGAATTCTGTAGACCAGGCTTGCCTGAACTCAGAGATCCACCTCCCTCTGCCTCTTGAGTGGTGGGGTTAAAGGTGTGTTCTACCACCTCCCAGCTTAAATGTGGGTCAGTAATATATAAGGCTTGGTCTGTCGTAGATATTTAATACTGCAGGGACACTTTGGCTATAG
Source organism: Rattus norvegicus (assembly GCF_021556685.1). NCBI lineage: Eukaryota > Metazoa > Chordata > Mammalia > Rodentia > Muridae > Rattus > Rattus norvegicus. Next base: position 23,236,619 of record NC_141543.1, read on the forward strand.
TGTGACAAGTTCAGTCTTCACACTCTCTATGGTCTTTAAGTTAGTGGCTTTTCTTTTTGTTATATAGTTTGTTAGAATTTGTGGTCTAAGAAAACTCACAGTAGAAAAAGGATGTTAATAGAATTTGGATTTACTGTAATGTTTACTATAATTTGGATATACTGTAATGTATATACTGTAATGATCTTGTAAATTACTGATTAGTATATATTATTGTTTCTTTGGTTTACTTGGTGATTAGCTATTGTGGGGTACTGGCCTTTATTGAACTGTAAGTTCACACTTACTGCCATGTTCTAAGAATATTCTGTACTCCAGCTGAGCACCAAGGATGTGAGAAGTGTATGTGGAGTTGATGTCTTTCCAGTGGCACACGCTACGTATGTCAGGAAATCTTGGGGGATAGTTGAGTCCTTGCTTGTTTTCATTCTGGCTGGCAAGCTGCCTTTGCAATGGCGGAAGAGCTGTCCTAGAAACAATAGGAAGGTCATTGTACTGAATGATGGGGACAGTCTCTGGACGGTTGAGTGAGTTTTTAGTTCTTTTCACTTGTAGATAGTATGCTCTTTGTCATACATAAGTATTAACATTAGCCGAGTTTCATTATTCCTTATGTAGACTCCTCTCAATGCAAAGGTGAAGGTTACTGCCCCAGGCCCTTCATGGCCAAGGTCTGTGCCTCAAATCCACCATTCCATCCGGCCCTTCTCTCCATTCTTGGTGGCTGTCATTTGCCGCTGGTGCCATGGTGGGTGTATGGATTGCTCTCTGTCTTTCAACAGTTACCGAAGTGCATGTTTGGGATTTTGTTGAAGAAAGCTGGATACAGTAAACGGAAAGAATCTTGGAAGATGCTTGACTGCTGTCTTTTCTCAGACTAGTCTGAAGGGAATCCCCCATTCATTCAGTGGTGGATCTGAAGTGCAAAATACTTTCCAGGTAAGCCATTGCCCTGTGTTGTGTTGTTTTGTGGACTTACCTCACTGAAAGACACTTTTAAAAAATCTTTTCAAATTTGCATATTGAGGCTCACACCTGTAATCCTGGTACTTGGGAGGGTAAGGCAGAAGGATTGCTGCAGGCTGGTGGCCAGCCTGGGCTACAGGGTAAGGCTGTATTTCAAACAACAAACAAATCTTTTTTTTTTTTTTTTTTTTGCCTGTTTCTAGGGGATGAAAGACATACTGGATATTTGTGCCTAGTATTTGGCAGTCAGTGAAGGGGCTATGGCAGAATTATGAGTAAAAACTTCGTACATGCAAGGGTTACAATTACGGGCTTAAATATCTTCTCATCAGCTCTCAACAGAGAATATTGTAAGCGGGGATTTTGGGAGGTCTGAGGGGATAGTTTATAAAACAAGTGGCCATTTTGAGACATTTTCTTTTGTGGACTAATTGTTGATAATGGCCCAGATTACTTTTTTAAATACATGTAAAGTAGCAGTCTGTCATGAGGACTCCTAGAGGGTTTTCTCAGGAAGATTTGCTCCGTGTAGCAACTGTTGAGAGCATTGCTAACTTTTTCTAGGTACCGCCGGTAGGTACTTGGCATGTTTTTTAGTTAGCACACAGGATTTTTAGTTGGTCACTTGGATTTTAAACAGTAGAATGAAGCTCGGAAGTACTGAGGGAGTGCAGGTTACCCAGGCCATGCAGCCAGTAAATGGCAGAGCCAGATTCAGGCCTAGGTTTTTAGGTCCAATGAAGTTTGTATTTAAGCCTTTTTGGATTTTCACTTTTTTTTTTCAAAACAGTGAAGTTGTGTGTGTGTGTGTGTGTGTGTGTGTGTGTGTGTAGATGTAGGTGTGTATGTGCTCACTGTGGCTGTTTCGGGGATAGGGGTTGCACACGGAGGCCAGGTGATGGCAGTGTCTCTCTCAGTAGCTCTTATACCTTGTTGTGGAGACAGGTTCTCCTGAGACCCTACACTGGCCAGGAGACAGTGCTCAGATAACAGGTGTGCCGCCTCAGACTTTGAGGTGATTTGCTTACTTATTTTTGTTATGTTTTGATTTATGTGGGTGAAGATCAAATCAAGCCCTCATGCTTGTGCAGCAAGCACTTTATTAATCGAGCCATCTCCCTAGCCCCTCACAGTGCATTTCTCCTTGAAGAGCACACACATGCTAGCTCATTGTTTGGCATGGTATTTGTCCTAGTCAGGGTTACTATGGTTATAATGAAACATCATGAAGTTAGGGAGGAAAGGGTTTATTTGGCTTACACTTTGACATCACTCTTCATCACTGAAGGAAGTTAAGACAGGACCTCAAACAGGGCAGGAACCTGGAGGCAGGAGCTGATGCCCTGCCCCATCAATCACTAATTAAGGAAATGCCCTAAGACTTGCCTACAGCCCTATGGAGGCATTTTCTCAGTGGAAGCTTCCCGCTGTCCAGTGACTTCTAACTTATGTGAAGTTGACATAAAACTAGCAACACAGTATTTTAGTAATTTCTGGTGTTCTGTCTGCTTTGAGAAAATCCAACAGATCTTTAGTCAGTTGTTCAGGTGAATATGAAAGTAATTTAGGAGCAGAAGAGAGGCACAGTACCTTAAAACACAGTGTGCTGTGTACAGGGATCCCCATTGAATTCAATCCCACATTTTCCCATTCCTTCATAGTATTATAGCTTTACTCAAATAGCTTACAGCTCAAATGCATATACTTCTTTTGACCTGTCATCCGTCAGCCTGACAGGATAGATGTTCTCAAGTAATACAGTTTTTTCATTATGTAAATTCCCTCTATTCTCCACACTCTATACTGTTTGAAAACTGTGTGTTACAGACTGAATTTCTTTGCATTTGCTCATATTCTAGCACCCCGCCTTAAGAGCAGTGGGTTGTGGCTGATGCAATGGAAAGAGCAGGTGGTAGCACCTATGAAGAGTCATGTAGTTCATGGTCAGATCAGAACTCAGATTTCCTTACAGTAACCTGCTGGGGTCAGCGCTCTCAGTGCTTCATTGCTGAGGGAACCGATGGCTAGAGTGGTTAAATAATCTGCTGAAGAGCAGAGATGAGAGGGAACCCAGGCAGCGAGGCTTCAGGGAATGTGCTTTATCCAACTCTGTGCTCTTGTTTAGAACAACATCCAGCATGGCTACACTGGGTTTCACTGTGTGACATTGTGTACAGTTTTCTTACTTTAGTAAGGCTGGGCGTGGCAGTTCATGAGCCTGTAATCCTAATATTGGGAAGCTGGCTGGGAGTTCCCAGAAATCTGTTCAGTTATTGTGCTCAAAGTGTTTCTGTAGCCTAGGGGTGGGGCAACATCAGTGATTTTACAGTACCGCTAGTAAGTCCAGAAACTAGTGTAAGTTCATGGTGAATATATATATCATGATTAGTATATTCTTTTTTTTTTTTTTAAAGATTTATTTTATTTACATGAGTACACTGTAGCTGTTTTCAGCTGTTTCGGATCCCATTACAGATGGGTGTGAGCCACCATGTGGTTGCTGGGAATTGAACTCAGGACCTCTGGAAGAGCAGTCAGTGCTCTTAACCACTGAGCCATCTCTCCAGCCCTGATTAGTATATTCTTAACCACCGAACCATCTGTCTCTTCAGATTAGTATATTCTTTTCCTTCTTTTGAGACAGGGTCTCATGTAGCTCTCAGGCTTGCCTTGAACTTACTGTGTAGCTGAGGATGGCCCTGTATCCACATGGGAGTGCTGGGAATTACAGGCATGCACGATTACACTGTTTTATTTAATGGTGGGCATCAAACTCAGAGCTCTAGTGCATGCTAGGCAAGTACTCTACCAACTGAGCTACATCCCCAGCCCGAGTATTCCCCTAACACAAGAGTTGCTAGATGCTATTTATATGCTAGTTTAATTCAGAGGGGCCTGCAGACTACCCAGAGTGACTACAACATTCTCTTTTTGTAGGTAACCTATGCTCAACCTATGCGTGTCAATCCTTTGTGTGTGTGTGTGTGTGTGTGTGTGTGTGTGTGTGTGTGTGACATCAAACAACCTTTTCTCAGGGCTTACATATCAGATATCCTGCATACCAGATTTTTACATTACAGTTTAAAACCGTAGCAAAATTACAGCTATGAAGTAGCACCGAAAATAATTGTGTACTTGGCAGGGGTCATCATAACATGGGGAACTGTGTTAAAGGGTCACAGCATTAGGAAGGTTGACAACGGGCTGGAGAGATGGCTCAGCGGTTAAGAGTACCGACTGCTCTTCCAGAGGTCCTGAGTTCAATTCCCAGCAACCACATGGTGGCTCACAACCATCTGTAATGGGATCTGACGCCCTCTTCTGGTGTGTCTGAAGACAGCTACAGTGTACTTATATATAATAAATGAATAAAAAAAAAAAAGGTTGAGAACTACTGGCCTAGCAGGTCATATCATGGGCTCAAATCTGTTAATTAAGTAAGATTATCTGCTGGATGGATGGCTGGAAACTTTTTGTCTGTTTTTTGTTTCCCATGAAGTGTATAGATTTATTGAAGGCAAAAACCTCAGTTCAAAACCTTTTCTGATTATGGTATTTAGGGTTTTGGGTTTTCCTGTCTTTTTCCCTCTCCTTTGCTTTTTGTTTTGAGGTAGGGTTTTGTATGTAGCCCAAGTTGAGCAGGAATTTGTGGTCCTCCTTCACCCACCTCAGTGCTGAAGTCATAGCTGCATGACAGCACTCTATCTGCTTTTAGAGCACCTAGGTCATTAGCACATTCAGCTTGAATGTACTTTTGACTTAGAAGTCGGAGAGGTCCTTGTTTCTTCCTCTTTTTTTTTTCCTTTTTGCATATGTATCCGTTATTCATTTGGAGCACGTGTGTGCGTGCCTTCATGTAGAGGCTAGAAGCTGATGTCTTTCTCCATTGCTCTTTACTTTATTTACCTGAGGTTTCATTACAGTGAGCTTCACTGATCGGATGGGCTAGTATAGTTAGCTGCTGGGATTGGGATTCGGACTCCCCTCCTCCAGCTTGTAGGAGGAGAGCTTTTCCGATGAGCCTTCTCCCCAGCTCTGGCCCCTGGTTTGCTTCGAGTTCCTTTGTCATTGCTGTGACCCATTTTCTGTCCACTTTGTACTCTTAAGGAGATGGTTGGCTTACTAAGCTTATGTAACTTGGTCGTATAGTGTGCTGTACACGGGCACACTGAGGATCATACCCCTGGCACATTCGCCATCATTACTGCACGCTGCTCTGTGGGGTGTGTTTTCACCTACTGTGTTATTCATTTCTCTTGCTTTGTCATTTTCTCTTTGTTGTTGATGTAAAAAGGGAAACAAAAATGAATTAGTGTTTCAGGAGGTCAGCTTGGTAAATGGATGCAGGATGAAGAGATGGAAGGCAGAGGTGCAAGAGGGTTCACTAGGGTTCACTAGGGTTCACTAGGGCGCCGTTGCTTTGTGGAAGTTGTAGGCCTCGGATCTCAGAGTTCAGGGGTTGTTGGCTTTAGTAGCAGACTTGAGGAGTAATATCATGAGTTTTAGATTTTTCTTCTGCCTTGAGGCCTTGGGGTAGGTGTTTGCTTTCGTCCTTAGGATTGGTAATACTGTAATAGAACGTATTAGGGGAAAAGAAAAATGAGTTTATATTAGGCAAAATTAATGACGAATTTGATTCACCAGTAGATGAAACAAACCTAAGGGTAGAGATAGCTGTATGTAATATTGGTCTGAGCTCACCAGTAGGGAAGTTTGGGAGCCTCTGCCTTCATGTAGCTATGTGAGATGACTCAGACGGCCTGTCTGGGGTGCCAGCACACAGGGATGGGCTGTGATGCTGACCAGGTATGGCTACACATCTCTCGAACTCTGATTTCCCAGCAGCCTGCTAGTTCCTGTTCCCATTGACAGATGAAACCATTGCTCGCAGTCGCATCTTTTCTTACTCTAACCGGCTATCAGAAAGTCACTGAGCTCACTGTATGTACATCCTTTGTTCCTTCCCCTGATTTCAGTTCCACATTCGGTTACATCAGGAGAAAAATAACCTGGGCAATGATAGATAGCCAAGAGGCACCTAGCCTCCTAGCCAGCCTCAGTTTTGAGTGTTTCTCACCTAGCCCTGGTGAGTGCAACCATGGAATTTTAAACGGCATTTAAACATCACAGCATGAAGCCTGAATACATACAAGTCAGCTATTTTACCTACTTGTCAGTTAAAGCAACAGCTGTTCTAGTGCAGGAGTCAGAATTAGCCTTGTTGGAATAATAGACTGCTGTGTTGGTCTCTAGTGTAGCACTGCCTTTGGGGAGTTAATTTTGAGACAGAGTATCTCTGTGTAGTTCATGAATTCTCTGAGCTCAAATTCACCAGTCCTTAGACCAGTGGTTCTCAACCTTCTTAACACTTTGACCCTTTGATCTAGGTCCTCATACTGTGGTGCTGGGGGGGGGGGGGGCAGTTATTTTGTTGCTACTTCATAACCATTTGGCTACTGTTATAAATTGTAATTAAATATCTGATATGCATCCCCAAAGGGATGCAACTCACAGGTTGAGAACCTTAGGGGATTTTAAAACAGATTTGTTTGTATTTGGTGGGTGTGGGTATTTGCATGTATGCTTGTGTGCCACTTGTGTGTAGTGCCCACAGAGGCCAGAAGAGGGCTTAGAGATGGTTAGGAGCTGTCACGTGGGTTCTGGAAAGAGCCCTTCTTAAGGGATTTTTAATGCAATTCTTTTTACCTCATGCTATATTTATCTTAATCACTTAAGACTGTTGGAGATGGCCATCAATATTTTACTCATTTTAAGGTAAATTATATGTATCTGCTGTATGGGCCATAAAGTGCGCAGTGCAAAAGAAAATACAAGGCTCTTGTTCTATAAGCACACCTAACCTTTTCTATATATGCCTACCTTATTTTTATTACTACTAGTATTTTTATTGTTGTTTTATTTTGAGATGAAAATTTCCTGGCTAGCTTGGAACTTGCAGTGTAGATCAGAGATTTGCCTGCCTTTGCTTCTGAGTGTCAGGATTAAAGGCATGTTCTACTATGTATGTAATTTTTTCATATAAATTAAAAAATTATTTTTTAAATTTATTTAATCTTATTTTATCTTATGTGTAGGAATGTTTTTTTTTTTAATTTATTATATATAAGTACACTGTAGCTGTCTTCAGATACACCAGAAGAGGGCATCAGAACTCTTTACAGATGGTTGTGAGCCACCATGTGGTTGCTGGGAATTGAACTCGTGACCTCTGGAAGAGCAGTCGGGTGCTCTTAACCGCTGAGCCATCTCTCCAGCCCAAAGAAGTCTGTCCACACTCTTTTTTTTTTTTTTTTTTTCCAGAGCTGGGAACCGAACCCAGGGCCTTCCGGTTGCTAGGCAAGCGCTCTACCACTGAGCTAAATCCCCAACCCCGTGTAGGAGTGTTTTTTGTTTGTTTGCTTGTATGCATGTCTGCATACCACAGATATGTGCCTGGTGATGGAGGAGGCCAGAGGAGGGTATTGGATTCTCTGGAACTGTAGCTATAGACAGTTGTGAACCACTGTGTGGGTGCTGGGCATTGAACCCAGGTACCTGTGTTCCTAACAGTGTAGAGCCATCTCTACAGCCCTGAATCTTACCTACTTTAATGTAAAATATGATTTAATCATCTTAGCTATCAATTCCTAAAGGACACTCACTTTCTGGGGGATGCTTTTTAAAATGCAAGCCGATTTGTTGTATAATAGGGCTGTAATTTGTGCAATAGCGTGGACTGATGACTGCCACGTGAATCATTTTCGGTTTTGCTGTAACTTACAGTACTATAAGAATGACTTTGTGCGTGTGCCATTCCACATGTGAAGTAGTATATCTTTAGGGAAGATTCTGAGGAGGAGTTGGGCTAGGTAGGCACTTTGAAAGATCTGGCCCTGGGCTGGGGTTTGTCTCAGTGGCTTGCCTAAGGTGCAGGGCTTGAGTTTGATCCTTAGCATATACCTGCATAGGCTTTGCCTCAGACTGCACTCATTTCCTAATGGTGTTAAGTGGACTTTAAACTGGAAGCTCTCCAGCCCACCAACGCCTTCCGCTTAATGGGTAGTTGCTATAGCACTGAGGTTAAGCTCTTTGACCTTGCATGAAAAATAGGATATGTACATGGATTTGGGAGTCAGACAGACAGATGCATTCTTTTGTGCTCAGCAATCATCATGGGTGACCTTGGCATCTTCCTTCTGTTCTTTCCCTTCTTATCCCCTCCCCCCTTTCTTTCTTACCCTGGTACAAATCTTTTGAGAGTAGTTGCAAACATTTTGGTGTTGTTGCCCCGAAATTTGAACTTAGTTGTCTCTGCTGTCCTAATTTAGAAGCAGCTGCTTATCTTTCCTTTCCCCCACTGACTTCTCGGAAGAGCCCAGTTTAGGTAGTTCCTCATATGTGTGCAGCAGTGTGTAGCATTCCACATGCATTCACTTGCTGCTTTAGTTCCTGTAAACGGAGCTTTGGTGAGCTGTAATCCAAGCTAAGCTTTTTCATAGGGATGCTTTGTCATAGGAGAAATGCCCTTCACATCAAATCACATCACAGGCAATAAGAGCTGCGCTGAACTGTTCCTTGGTTAATGTGGCAGCAGCCAGAACTCTGTAGTAATTGCAGTTTCCCCTCTGCTCTTGGCAAGGTTGTCTCCAGGGCACCGCTTGGCGTCTTTTAACAGTCTTTCTTACTCACAGCTCCTCACCTAGAGACTCCAGCCTCCAACCCTCCAGTCTTTTATTGAAGTAGGGTCACAAAGTTGTGGTCTAGTTGTCATTCTTCTTCTGTTTATTAGCTAGTGTTCAAAGACTAGCCTGGTTCTCCCTTTCTATCTGTGCCGTCATACTCCGGTGGGATTTTGTTTATACAATGTGTTAACCGTCAGTTACCCTCCTTACTGATTCTCAGTGTCCCAGATTTGGTTAATGAGAGCCCCATCCGGTGGCTCCCATTTTCCTTTGATATGGCCACCAGTCTTTGTGTGTCTCCCCGCTTTTTGGAACCAGATTGTCCCAGGTCTATGTGACACTATGGCTTTTTATGGGACTATTTCTAGAAACTTTCTTGTCACTGTAGACCCTTGTGATAGACAGTGCTGAGAAATACATTTAAAAGGACCTATGAGTTCATCTTACTTCTGATTCAGATTTAGTATTACAGTTTTTCTCCCTCTGAGCTTGATAGTCTGAATACTGAAAAAATCTAAGGGATCTTGTTAACATAATGGCCATCAAAGTTGAGGTGCACATGTTATATAAATAGGTAAGTAGTTTATTCATTCATTCTTGAGCATGTCCTTTTTAGTATTATGGGATACAGAATAGACTCATATATATGTTACTTCCAGTAGTTTTCAATCATAAATGGAGAATCAGTTTGTTTGGTGTTGTGGGAGTTAGAAAAAGTTTTTTTTTTTTTTTAAAGATTTATTCATTTATTATATATAAGTCCACTGTAACTGTCTTCAGATACACACGAGGTACAGACAAGGGCATCAGATCTCTTTACAGATGGTTATGAGCCACCATGTGGCTGCTGGGAATTGAACTCAGGACCTCTGGAAGAGCAGACAGTGCTCTAAACCACTGAGCCATCTCTCCAGCCCAGAAAAAGTTTTATAAGGGACGTTTTAGTTGCTTATTTTGTTTGTGAGCGTTGGTTATATTTGTGTGGTGTATGCATACATACGGCCTGAGGAAGGTGTTGGGTGTCTTTCTCTTCAGTCTCTGCCTTGCTCTTTAAGACAGGGTCTCAGGGGGTCTGGAGCCTGTGCTGTTTGGGCTAGGCTATGCAGTAGTACATGTAGAACACACAACTTCTACATGGCTGCTAGAGTCTGAATTCCCAGCCTTATGCTTGCACAACTAGATCAAGCCATCTCTCTAGCTACACAAGACACATTTTTAAAAGATTTATTTATTTATTATATATGAGTACACTGTAGCTGTCTTCAGACACACCAGAAGAGGACATCAGATCCCCTTACAGATGGTTGTGAGCCACCACGTGGTTGCTGGGATTTGAACTCAGGACCTCTGTAAGAGCAGTCAGTGCTCTTAACCACTGAGCCATCTCTCCAGTCACAAGACACATTTTAAAAGCTATATGAGGCTTGGCAGAAATTAGAAATGGACATAGATGTAGGGACCATCATAGCAAAGAGAATCAGGACATGGTAAAAGGTTGTCTATCTTGTTTTCTCTTTAATAGTTTAGTTTTATCACACACACACACACTCTTTTTGTGTATGAGTTTTATCTGCATGTATGTATGTGTACCACATATGTGCCTGGTGCTCATGAAGATCGAAAAAAGGTTTCAAATTCCTTGGAACTGGAGTTACAGGTGGTTGTGAACTACCGTGCAGGTGCTGGGAACCAAACCCTAGTCTTCTACAAGAGCACTAAGTGGTCTTAACCATTGAGCTGTTTCTCTATATCCCTTTAATTTTTAATTGTGTGCATGTGGGAGCAGGTTTTTTTATGAGGCAGAGTCTAGCTATGTAGTCTGGGCTGGCCTTGAATGTATGACAATCTTACCTGGCCTCCCAAGGGGTGGGATTACCGGTATGTGCTACCTCTGCCTGGCAGAGGGTGTGTGGTTTCTTGAGAAGGGATGAGTAAGGAGTCCTGTGCTTCCTGTAGCCTGGGTGAAGCAGCTGAGGGAGATGAACTTGCCAAGGCCATTATAACTAAACTAGACTTTTTAGGTCACAAGTTACAGACTAGTTTACCTTTGGACAGGGATCCCACAGACAATTTTATTTGATCTGCATCGAGTTTAAGGACTGGGGCCTTGCGTATCAGCATCCCCATTTCTGGTTTTGTGTGAAAATGTGGAGCACGGTGATTCCTGCCTCTTGGAGCTGAGCTTGTGCTTTCTGTCTGCCTTGCAGTCCTACTCGCCTCATGTTACCTGCGGATGGGTCTGGGCTTGGGATTCTCGCATGAACCGGAAGATGAGTGCAGTGGACATGGACTGTGCAAGTTGAGCCACATGTGTGCTTTATAAAGATTATTCTGGCAGTCAGTTTGGAGCAGTTAGTAGACTGCTGCATTATTCCAGGGAAGGAAGACGTCTAGTAACAGATGGGGGAGAGGAGGAAGTGAGTCATTGTAGCTATGGAGTGGAGAGAGTGTACTGATAGATGTGAGCACAGTGTGCCCAGGAATTGACAAAAGAAGTCATTCTTATATAAAAAAAGACTTAAGTTTGTGTGGATGAGTGTGGAAGCGCACATCTACAGTGTGCTTAGAGGGCAGAGAACAACTTTTGGGGGTTGATTCTGTCCTGCTGTGTTGACACAGAGGCAGGAGACTCAGCTCACCATCGGAGTGATGGAATTACAATTGTATTTTTTTTAAGGATTGAACTTAGGTCCCCAGGGTCACACTGCAAATGCAAACGTCATCTTGCCAGGCATGTAAGTTCTTACAAAACTCTTTAAAGGGCTGGGGATTTAGCTCAGTGGTAGAGCGCTTACCTAGGAAGCGCAAGGCCCTGGGTTCGGTCCCCAGCTCCAAAAAAAAAAAAAAAAAAAAAAAAACTCTTTAAAACACAAAGTCCTGGGGTTGAAGATTAGCTCAGTAGATATGATGGAGATCATTCCAAAACCCTCCAAGAGTTAGCAGTGCCTGCCAGCTCTCAGAAAGGTATATCGGGCTAGCTGTGTCTCTGTAGTCACATGTTCATATACTTTGCCCATAATTCTATCTAGGAAGTTCTCCTATTTTGCACATCTGTAGTCTTTGCCCCTTTGCACTTTCCGTTTCTAGTTCAATGCTTTTTACTAGGTAGCTTGAATGGCTGGGCTGCTGAGTGCTGAGCGCTGTTGATAAATAATGCAGTTGCTTCCAAGTTTTGGTTGCTCATGTGGATAACACTTCTAGGTAGATAGAACCCCGAGTTTCTGTTGAGTAGACCGCTCTGAGATAGAAGTGTTGGCTTGTGGGTGGCACAGGTGGGCACAGGGAGCTTAGCTAAGACAACTGACATAGAAGAGTTGACTGTGGATAGGATATTGGGAACTCAGAGAAGACAGCTCAGGTGTCTTTGAGCGAGCAGCAGGTGCTAGTCCAGTTTAAGTTTCTGTTGCTAAGGTAGAGTTCCACTAGACTCCATCACCTGGTGGCTTGCCGGTCCGTGTCAGTCAGTCTAATGGGTGTGAGCTGTTATCTTTACTGTAGCCTTTATTTGCCTTTTATTTAATCAGCTTAGTAGAGTTGATGTTTAGTTAAATGTACTACTTATTTTTTATCTCATATAATCATCACCATAATCAGCATATGGCTCATTTCCATGCTTTTAGAAGTCATTTAGCATTGTATACACTGTACACTCGGGTATGCTTGCTTTGTTCTGCTCAACATGGTTTTAAGACACATTCATTCATTAAGAAATATTTAGAGAGAGAGTATGTGTGTGTGTGTTGTGTTGTATGAATATATGCACATGTACAGGTGTGTGCCTTGAGGCTAAAAGGAGTTTGCTGCCTTAGCGTTGGAGTTGCAGACATCTGGGTTGCCCATTTATTATATTTGTTATGTAGGTGCTAGGATTGGAAGTGTGCTCCTCATCGTTATGTATGTAGCAAGTGCACCTTTTCTTTCCTACTGAGAGTCATCTCTCCAGCACCAAGAATTGTTCAAGTTCTTTTTACTGTTAGAGGGTTTGTTTGTATTGTTTGATTTTTGGGACTAGTGTAAGGGAGCATGATGTAGACTTTGCAGGATGTTTGTTTCCAGGTAGAGTACTTAAGAGTGGAGTTGTCGGCACAGTTCAAATTCAAAAAGAAAAAAGCTCCTTTTTTGCCCAGAGTCGTGACACTGTGGTCGGGTTTGTCTTACATCAGCAGCTCTCCAGTTCTTTGCATGTTCCTACCAGGGATCCTGTTATTCAGTTCAGTTCCAGTGAGACCTGGCGTCTGTGTTAGATCCCAGCTTGCCCTACTTTAGATAGCTCTCCCCAGTTCCATGTCGTGACCTGCTTCCCTTAGGAGTTTCCACCACCCTCTTCCTCATGCTCAGTAATGGGCTACAGTGGTGCAGAGAATTCCAGGAAACACTTCACTTAGGGTTACTAGCTTTATGAACGGATATTATAAGATTTGTTTATTTTTATTTTACAAGTAGTAAGTGTAAGTTTTGCCTGCATGTGTGTGTAGTGCCTGAGGTGGTCAGAAGAAGGCATTAAATTCCCCGGCACTGGTGTTTACCATACACAATGCTGCCATGCGGGTGCTGGGAAGTGAAGTCAGTGCCCTTAACTGCTGAGCTATAGCGTCAGCCCATGAAAGGGTGTCAGAGAGAACAGTTACCTACCGCACTCACAAAAACCCAGGTCTGCTTGAAAGGGCTGATTATAGATAGGAAGTGGTCTTCTTGCCCCTTGCACGTAGGGAGTTCCAAGTGTTAGAAGCCATTGTCCCTGGAAGGAGGCAGAGGGTAAACAGAGAATCCAGATGAACTGTGTATTCATTGTACCACTACACATCACATGTAGCTAGAAAAACAAACTTTGAATCTTCTCCAAAGCACGAAGATATGCCTTTATTTTCTCCAGCAACATGCAAACATTTAATTTACTTTATACTCTTGAAGTGTGCCTCAGCCTTGTGGTTTCACCCACAGAGTTGCTCAGTGTTGCTCAGCTTTTATGTGTTTGCGGCTACTTATATCTTGTGATAGATGTGCCATTTTATAACCCAGCACTTGGGAGGCAGAGGCAGGCAGATCTGGACTGCCAGGACTATGTTCTGAGACACTGTCTCAAAACAAAACAAAGCCTGAATGTGTAAAAGGACAAAATTCCACCAAATTGACACAGATCTTGATTGGTTTAAAATTGTATGTCTAGAATCAGGCAACACTTCATTTCATACATTGCATACTCAACACAGCCTTGGTATTGAGTAAGTGAGGGAGGAGGTTTGTTTCATGCTGAGAAGGCTGAGGCAGTTGGTCTTGTCAGAGTTCCTTCTTTGTGAGCAGGGAGATGAATAATAGAAAAACAACTGGTGTGTTAATACCAGGTCACTTCAGGTTACATGAGGGATAGATTAAAGATTGGACCGGAGGGACCTTCTTTGTCGTGCCAGTTTGGGAAGCTTGTCTGACTCCTAGGAAGGTAAGATGACTTAATTTGGTGACATAGAAACGTTAGCACGGGCTGCTCCACATTGATTTTAGTCTGATCTCATGGCCCAGTGAAGGAGTTCAGTTCCAAATTGTGTAAATAGTGACCTCTTCGAAGTTTTTCTTAAATTTAATTTATCTTTTTTTAAAAAAAGATTTATTTATTTTATGTAAGTACACTGTAGCTGTCTTAGCCACACCAGAAGAGGGCATCAGATCTCATTACAGATGGTTGTGAGCCACCATGTGGTTGCTGGGAATTGAACTCAGGACCTTTACAACAGTCAGTGCTCTTAACCGCTGAGCCATCTCTCCAGCCCCAATTTAAATTTTCTTTTGCAGAGTGTCCACTTGTATCTTAGAAAAAATAGAAATAATATGAAGTAAGAGCAGAATCCCCCAGAGCTCCCTTGATAACTGGTTTTGTGTGTTCAGTGTGCTGTGCTGCTTTCTCAATTGTGGTGTACCATAAGTCTCTCGAAGTACGCGGTCATTGACACAAAGCAGAGCTTCCTGATTTTAGTGTGAATGGAATGTTTTAGACAATTTCAAACACTGTCAGCAAAACTAATGACTCCATAGTAAACTGAGGTTTTAAGAATGTTTCAGCTGTAGAATACCAGATCTTTACAGCCTGAATTTTATAAAATTTATTTTAAATTTAATTAATTTTTTTTGAGACAGTGACTCATGTAACTGAGGCAGTGTTGATTATCCTGCTTCCACTCCGGGATTGTAGGTGTGCACATCACACCTAGTCCCTGTATTTATTTGGAGGAAATAGTTAAGGTTTTTTTTTTTTTTTTTTTTTTTTTTTGTGATTTTTTTTTTCCAGTTGAAAGTCATAGAAAACTCAAAACTATGTAAAGCTAAGAAAGGGAATTTCTAATTTGAGAAGAAAAGGTGTATGTGGAACCAGGTTAGGGCATAGTGTTTTCAGCAGCCCCGGTGGCATCTCTTGCCCAGCTTAGTGAGGATGAGATTTCTCCTTTGGTTCCCACACAAGTCTTCTGATTCACCCTTGCACGTGAGCAAACTGAAGCAGTAACTGCCTGGGTGGTGTGGTAAAGCACTGTGGCTGTTCAGCAAGCCTCGGGCCAGGCTTTTGCTCTACCTGTCGACCTTTTAACATTTTTAATATGTGCATTGCTATTTTTGCCTATATATGTGTTGGAGCCTCTGGGGAATGGGAGTCACAGACAGTTGTGAGTTGCCGTGTGGGTACTGGGAGTTAAAGCCAGGTCCTCTGGAAGAGCAGCAAGCTCTCTTAACTAATGCGTTCTCTCTTGTCATCCTGTAGACTTTTCTAGAGTTGGCTGCTGATTATTTGCTTACTCAGCAGGTGTTTACTGAGCGTCTGTTGTTTATAGATTCTGTGAGGACCGGAGAACACTAAGTCTAAGTTGGTTTATTTCTTGCTGACTGCTTATACTCCTCTATCTCTTGTAATAAAACACCTGGTTGTAACAAGTAAGTATAGTTTTTGAGGAAAAAAATAGCTTTTATTAACTTCTTATATTTAAACCTATTTTTGACTTGGTAATTTGACCCCCACCTCCACCCCCCAAGACAGGATTTCTCTGTCTATCCCTGGCTGTCCTGGAACTCACTCTGTATCCTGGAACTCACTCTGTAGATAAGTTTGGTTTCGAACTCAAAGATCCTTTCACCTCTGCTTCCTGTATGCTATGATTAAAGAATGCACCACCACCATTCATGCAGCTGATAGATTTCAAAGAGGTAGGACTCTCATTTTCTTAGCCTCTTGCCCTCATCTCCCAACTGTCGTAACTGTTTCTGTTTCTACAGATTCCACATGCACATGTATATGGAGGTCAGAGGTCAGTGTTGGTTATGCTTTCTCAGATGCTGTCCATGTAGGTTTTTGAGCCTGTATCTCTCTCTCATTTGAACTGGAACTTGATTAGCTAGGCTGCTGGTCAAGGAGCCTCAAGGACTGGTCTGTCTCTTCCGCCTCAGCTTTGAGCTAACAGCTGTACACTGTCAAACTCAGGTCCCCATTCTTGAAGGGCAAGCAGTTAATTGACTAAGCTAATTCCCCAGCTGCCTTCTACCACCTTTTTGTGAAAGTTGTATGTGCATGGTTGTGTGTGCATGTATGTGCGTTTTTGAGTCAGGGCCAGAGGTGTCATCCTCAGGAAGCTTGTCTATCTCTTTTGAGACAAGGTCTCTCATTGACTTGGGGCACACAGGTAGATTAGACTGGCTTTTGAGTGATCCCAGATGTCCTCTCTACATACCCTGAACTGAGATTACAAGTGTGTGCCACCAGGTCTGGCAGTTTTGCATGTGTTCTAAGGATTGAATTCAGATCTTACTGCTTGCTTGCAAAGCAGGCATGTTTCTGACTGAGCCATGTCCTAGGTCCCTCCCTGCAGACTTAAATGTGCAGCTCCTAAGTTGTTCTGCATGGCATAGACCAAGCTGGAACTTGCAGTCCTGCTTCTGCCTCTAGATTCTTGAGGTTACAGGTGTGTAGTCATACTTTTGCATTCTGTGTTTCCTTGGTTATTAATAAGTTCACTATGATGGTGACATCTGTGTAGTGAGAAGTTTTGAGAATTCTGGAATTTTGGTTTCTCTAAAAAAAAGCAATACTATAAGAATGCGCTTTTGTTTTGATCTCAGGTGTGGAATATTGGGCTGCTTCAGATTGTCTGTAGCTGCTGACCTTTTTTTGTCTCTCACTCTAGCAGGGGCATGGTTTTGCCAGCTGAAGATAGTTTCTGCAACTATCCAAATGTGTGACATTTAGAATTCTGGGAGCTTTTCAGAGGGTATATAAATGCTAGGATCCCTGAGAGGGGTGGCTGATGGGTTTGTTAATAGTGTTTAAAGAAGAAACATGAAAGAAATTAGTTTCAGCACTCGCTCGCTCTTGCTTGTTCTCCCTCTCTCTTCCTCCCTTCCCCTCCCTCTCTCCCTCCCTCTCTTCCTCCTCTCTCCCTCTCTCTCCTTCCCTTCCCCTCCCACTCCCCCACCCTCTCTTCCTCCTCTTCTCTCTCTCTCTCTCTCTCTCTCCTTCCCTCTCTCCCTCCCTCCCTCTCTCCCTCCCTCCCTCTCTCCTTCCCTCCCTCTCCTGTCTCCTTTCCTCTCCTCTTTCCCTTCCTCTCCTTTCTTCCTCTATCCTTCTTTCTTTCCTATCTGTGATAGCGGGTGAAACTGGTGGGGGGATAAAGGGTGGAAAAAAGAACCCACAAAGCAACAAAGACTAGCTACACATCTGTGTTCCTGGTTTGTGGAGTATTTTAATTATTTGCTTATAGCTAAGTCAGTCACGTTATTGAAACAGTTGTGTTAAAAGGGTTTGGGGCAAGTTGGTAGGAATTCTGTGTCTCTCTATACCTGGCCTTTGTGTACCTTCACTACTTCCTCTGTGAGCAGTGCTGCAGTGCACCCAGTCAGTCATGTGCACGCCTGCAGAATCACTCATTAACCTTGTTAAAGGCTGGCTTTACCATTGTCTGCCATGGAGATTAGGTGCTTTGAATGGCTAAGTACTTAAAGCCAAGGCTAGAGATACAGAGGAACTGACTGGAAAATCAGTGTAAAGACAGAAACACAAGGGTTATAAAGGCCCTTTGAGCACCAGCATGCAATGAAGTCCCTGGCTTCAAGCAGTGAGAAGTCTCCTTACCTGCTTACCTGTAGGAAACAGTGTGGAGGGACTCAGAGTAGCAGGAACCTCTTCCTGAGGCCATGCTCAATTGTTCTGGGTGCCTGGTGGGCCAGAAAGCACAGAGCTTTATTACCTAAAGTCAATTAGGGTCTGGGAACAGTAGCCATATGGGAAAGGAAAGTGTGAATCTAATTATAAAATTATGGACTGGTGATATGGCTCAGGGAGCAAAGGCAGCTCTTGACTAACTGGATTCCATGCTGGACCTGATTCTATGCTGGGACCCCCACAGTGGAAAGAGAGACCCCATTCCCTTAAGTTAGAGTTGTCACGTACTGCCCACATAATACTCATGCACACAAAATCAATCAATACAAATATGATATACAGTTTAAATTAAGGGCTAATAAACATACCCTGTGGTAGTAGCCAGGCTTGGGTCCCTCACACCCACATTGTTCTCTAAGAAGCAGGATTTTGATCACCATTGCTTTCTAAGTCTGTTGTCTATAAAACGAAAGTATCGAAGACCTACCATTGGAATGTGTGTGGATTAGGGGAAGTAGGGCCTGATTAACTTCTGAAGTTGTTAGTGTTTAGTGCTAACAGAGGCTTGTTTACATGGTGTTGAGGTTTGAGTTCCCAAGGTTGCTAGCAGCACCTATTTCCCCTCTTGCTTTTAGTTTAGTTGAGTTTAGATTTGATTTTGGTTGTTTTCTTGCATTTGTTTTTCCCTTGAGACAGGGTCACTCTAGCCCAGGCCATCTGGGAACTTACTGTATCATCCAAGTCGTTCTTAGCCCAGGCTGGTCTGCAAAGTATGGCAATCCTGCCTTCTGAGTGCTGGGATTACAGGTTTGAGTTGCAGTCCCAGCTCACTTTTTAAACACTAATTCATAGTTTACAGAGTCAGGATCATGTTAGATGGAGAAAGCTTGGGGCAGTTTTGCAGTAGATTTACAAAAGATTTTTCAAATACCAACTGATTTCAGTCCTGTGGGAGACAGTGAGATGGGGCTTGAGGACAGCATCTGCCCTGTAGGAGTTGGCCACATCTCTCCATTTAGTAAGTGAAAAACTATACAGCATTGTTTACAGAAATCACTTCCCATACCAGAATATTTGGTTTTGCCATTTCTTACGGTGTTCGCTGAAGCATATAGTATACTGGCCTCTGCAACAAATATTTTTGAATAAATAAATAGTTAAAATGAAAAAGCGAGTTGTCCTTAAGCCATCTTCCTGAAGCAGTTATCTCTTTCTAGGAAAAATAAGACTATTATATGGGGAGAAAGTTTTTCCCATATCTTTTTATTGTTCTATATAAAACATAATAAATTTTGCACTCTCACATGAGAACTTGGCGTGCTAGAATGCAGAGGAACCTTACGCAGACATTTCCATAGACAGTTGAGGGTTTTTGGCTTGTGAAGTAGAAGGGCCTGGAAGGGAGGCTTGCACCTTTGTCTTCGGTGCTACATCAATCCATTTTCAGTTTCCAAGAGGAGAGGTTTATGGACATAAGAGGGTTGGAGGCTGATAGCCCGGGATCTTTGATTTCCGATGAGGATCTTGTGACATCACAGATGTGCTTATAATAGCAAGAGTGTGTGCAGAAGGGATCTGGTGTGGACTAGGACAGCGTCCTCTTGGGAACCGAGACCTCCTGAGCTACATTATTCTCATGTGACAGCGCTCCATGACCTAACCACCTTCTAGCCCACTTCTGGTCCACCACCTCACAGTGCTGTCATGCTGGTTAACACGTCTCTAGCACACAGGAACCCTGATGGCACAAACCCATGGGACCTTAGCCAATGGGAAGGAAGGATGCAGACAGCACCGAGGACTTGGCTCTCTGCTGCTTGTCCTGTCAAACGGAAGTCCTCATGCTGAGCATGGTAAAGCATGAAGCCAGTGTTTTAACTTGAAGACATGGGATCTAGAAGTTGGTTGCTATATTTCCAGGTATATGTGGTTGACTGAAAGACTAAAGTAGAAATCTTATTCTGAGTGTTTTACATGTATTAAAATGGGGCCATCAGTTTTAGTCCTGAGTTAGTGCTTTTTAAATGCCTCAGTGTGTTGGAATTTTTTTTAATGGACAGTTATCTGGGTCATGAATAGGCACCTGCTGGATGGTCCTATGTGACAAATATCCTGCTTTTCCTATGGGTACTCCATAACTTACTGTCTGTCCTTGATGCTGGGGTTTTATGTGCTATTATGTTTAGTATGATCTGATCTGATGGATGTCTCTGTGGTCTTAGATAATGTCATTGTTTCTTCCCCTTAACATAGTATCTTATTTGTAGATTGATGAGTCAGTAATACATGTGCTTTTCAGACTCTGAATCCATGTGGCACAATTGAACCTCACAGGTTATGTGTCAGTTACCCAGTTACATCCCTTAGGGCTGAGATAGGAGTAGCAGGTTGATACAATTTGAACTAACCAGGGGGATGTGCCAGTTTGGAGAGTTTAATATTAAACAGAGAGTAATAGGTGGTGTAAATTAGAAAAGGAAACAGGGGTTTGGGAGTCAGATAGAATTCTAGTTCTACTCCCCACCCCCTTTTAAAGGCAAGATTTTACGTACCCCAGGCTGGCCCGGAACTTGCTACATAGTGGAGAATGGTCCTCATTCTCCTGCTTCTACGTCACTGGTGTGCAGTTCATGGTTGTAAGGGGAGAGGGCCAGGGAAGAGACATTTTCTTAAGTGGTGTAGCCACTGGCAGTTTAGTTGTACATGTTCCTGTAAATAGCCCATCACCCAAACTCTTATAGCAACCTTAATTAAACTCTGTGTGCTACTCACAAAGCAAACAGAAGGGTTGAGGAATAGGTCATCCACAGAGTAATTTGCCAGCATGTGTAAGGCTTGGGTTCATGCTCTAGTGCTGTAAAACAAGCAAACATAACAGAAAGAGGGGAAAGAAAAAGTAATTATCCTTTCTCTCTCCTTTGTGCATGGAGATCATGATGGCATCATGAGGTTAGGGGTTTCAGTGTCTTATCCTGGACCATCGTCAAGATGAAGTAATTGAACATTTGAGAACTGAGAGAGCAGTGTGTAAGGATGGGTTGGGCTCTGGCCTTGAGTTCTTATGCTGTCAAGTTTTTATCATTGTTGGCCTTGTTTGTATCTCAACAATTCAGGAAATAGTTTCTGCTTTCCTTATTTCTCCCCTCTTTTCCCATTTCTTCTTGTCATTTCTTTCCTTATTGTATATCTCAGCTTGAAAATACTCTGGTGTAATATCAGTGACAAGTAAATATGCACTTCTAAAGTACAGTTGCTAAGAATTAAATATCAATTGTGGTCACATGACACATGGTTATTTATTGTTCAGCTCTGTTTTTAATAAAGTGTCATTCTGTTTTTGAAAGATTGTTATACATGAAGGTATGAGTTGGTATTATATTTTTTAAAGGTATGAAAAAGGCATTTGAATTGTGAATTAACTTTATTATTGGTGTGTCTGTGTGCGTGCGTGTGTGCGTGTGTGCGTGTGTGTGTGTGTGCGTGCGCGCGTGCGCATTGGTAAGTGTGGACCATGATACAACTGGTAGTCAGAGCATAGTTTTGGGGAGTAGAATCCCCTTCTATTTTGTTCTCTGGGGGATTGAACTCAGGTCATTATTCAACATTAGAAGCCTAGGTTCTAAGTCTTTTGACTTAGAACAAGCAATTTGACACACAAGCATGATTCTTAATTTTGATTAATTATAATGCTTGCTCTGTTTGTCTTGAGATGATTGCAGTCTTAAGAGAAATTTCAGTGGGTCCTGCTGGTTCTTAAACTTAGGTTTAGAGAGCTGATGCTGGCTGGAGATTTTCAGTGGAGCATTTGTTACTGCCCAGTGTCCTCCCCAGAAACAGATCTTTTTTTGGCTCCTGTGTCTGTATCCATCTCATAAGGAGGGCATAATGGAAGTCTTATGGAGAAGAAAAGGACTTGCACTCTGAGTGTTGCTGAGTCCTGGCTCCTCATGTACTGAGCAAAGTTTGCAGTATGTGAACCAACAATCACTGAGTGCCTTGCATTCCCTGAGATGGCCTTTTCACTTCTCCTCAGATTGTGCTTTTTCTGTAGCTGCCAGGACTCACTGCTCTGCTGACATAGTCGAGCACCTCCTACATTGTCACACCAGTGGTTTAATTGTTGAATTAACAGTTTTGTGTGTACTGTGTTTGTGTCCATGAATTGTACTCATGTGGAGGCAATGTCTTTAGCTTTTAAGACCCTCTGTCGATCAAACATGGAGCTAGTGATGAACTAGGCAGATCGGCCAAGGAGAACTCCAAGGATCCTTTTGCTGCCTCCCCAATGCTAGGGTTTCCAAGCGTGCACCACTACACAGCTCTTTTGCGTCCTAACTAGGGAGCTGAGCACAGGCCTTCATACTCGTGCACAGGCGCTTCCCATTGAGCCTTCTTCCCTGCCCCTGATTACTGAATTTGGTGATTTCTTGCTTAACGGAATTAAATGGTCCAATATTCATATTTATTGAACTTTAATAAAGTTTGCAGTAACCTACTAATGGCAGCTGTGGTTTTGTATTATTTACTTCTACCTTTTATCATTCCGTTCTTTGTGAATAGACAGTCATCTTCTGTGTTTACTACATGTTCTAGAAAACAGATCTTTTTCTTTGAAGCTGGCTGTGGATTGATAGTGTGCTCCATTTCCTTGTTGAGCTAAGAATCCATGACCCATGGATTTATCATTTAAAACCGTGTGTGCTGATGCAGGGTATACGCACAAGAGCTGAGATAGTGGTAGTTATGAGCTACCTGGATGGGGTCTGGGAACCAAACGCAGGGCCTCTGGAAGGAAGTGCTCCTAGATGCTGAGTTGCCTCTGTGTACACACCCAGCTGACTGGAGGTTGTGCAGTTCTTAGCTTTGCATATGCTCTTTGTTCTTGAAATCCATCCTTTCTTTTCCCTACTCATCATCTTAGGCTTTACCTCCGCCTTTGGCTAGGTTGTCTATGTGGGGTGTGTGTGTGTGTGTGTGTGTGTGTGTGTGTGTGTGTGTGTGTGTGTGTGTTTATACATTGTCCAGTTAGCTTCCTGTGTGTGTCTAGGGGAAAGTCTTGTTGTTTTATTTTAGTTTTTCTGTGCAGATAGGATTTTTATTGAATGAGATGGGGTTGAGGACGTCTAGCACATTTGATGTGAGCTAGATGACGGTAATGGTTGATTTGGTGAGAAGGGGTTTAAAGAAAAGTACCTGCAAGGGGAATTACAGAAAATCAATAATAATGCAGATTTCTAAATCAAGACACACCAGAGAGATGACAGCATTCCTCTGTGTATTGCTTTAAAAGAATTGCCTCTCTGAGAAGGAATGAGGGCAGGAGATATGCAACAGTCCCACCCAGAAAGAGACTTTGTGAGCACTCTGCAGGCTGGCCAATGAGAAGACAGGATGGCAGCAACTACTTTTTTATTGATTTGTGGTTCCTATGGTACTAGAAAGAGAGTCTAGGACATTCCTCACTTACCCCCTTTAATAAACTTTGAGCTTTTGAAAAATGCCAAAAAACTGTTATTCTTGTCTTTTACCAACTCCAAGTGTTTCCCAGCTAGTGGTGAATGTAGCAGAATCGGTGAGTGCCTCCGGGTTCCTTGGCCAGTGTTTTGACATTAGAGTTGGAAAGGTATTCATCCTGATTTCTATTTGCCTTTAATTCTAGAACCTGGAATGAATAATTTCATGTTTTCTACAGATAATCTTAAATTAGAATTAATTAATTAATATTAGAAGTGGCTAAATATGAAATTCTGACAAGTGTATATTGGAAATTTTATGGCCTCTGGGATGGATGGTCCTTGTGAGAGTCTGTGGGACTTGAAGCTGAGGTTGGAAGAAGAAAGGCTTGTTTGGCATTGTTGGTGGTTGCTGACTAAGTAAGTTGATACGTATTTGTAAGTTTGTTCTTATTTGTAAATACACCATTCATGGTAAATTCCTCAGACCTATTATAACAGTAAATAAAGATATTTAAGATAAGATATTTAAAAATATACAAGAAGGGAGGGAGGATTAGTCACATTGTAAACATAGTGGATGAGAAGACAGTTTTTATTATTTAAAAAAAAAAATGACAACTTGAGTTTCCAACCAAGTCCTGAAGATTAAATTAAAAGCTTGAATCAATTACTGTTACGGTTCTAGCTGCATTTTATTTGATGTTCTTAGAGTATTGAACTTCTGCTTTTGCCCATTTTCAAGTTGGGCCCATGACTTTCTGGGTTTTAGGCTCAGGGCAGCTTGTGTGGACTTCCTTATTACAAGGTATGTGGATTTCGTGTAGCAGCCTCTTCTGCTGAGTAAAGACTCTTTCCAGCAGTGTGTCTAGCTAGTCAGCCACAGGGTAACTGAGTATGGGACGGAGCACTCCTAAAGCCCTCTAACTCCCACATCTCAGACCTCATTCTGACTTGGAAGATTGCAGGCCTGCTGAGCGGAGAGGTGAGATCTCTGACTGGGAGGTTTGGGCAGCTGCTTTACAGCACAGCTGGGAGGTGCCTGGAGCTGCTGTCTCTGCGGTCCTGGTCTGCAGCAGGTCTGTCAGCTGTGGAGCTGCCATTCTAATCTAGGGTTACTAGGATCAGCCCCAGCTCAGACCTGGCAGTGTGAGATTGTTGGACAAGAAATCGCATCTCTTTAAATCCATTTTCCTATTCTGAATGTTGGAAAAGTAACGTGCATAAAATGGAAGTGGTGTGACTCACGAGGAGGACCCGGTCCCATTTCAGGGCCTACTGCTGTCATTCTACAGACAGCATCTATGGTGGATGCTGTCATTCTACAGCATCTATGGTGGATGCTGTCATTCTACAGCATCTATGGTGCATGGTAGGAGATAAGCTGGAATTAGGTCAGCAGCAAGTCCTTTAAAGGTTTCTTTGGTTGATTGGGTTTGTGGTTGTTATTGTTTTGGTTTTTTGCTTTCTAAATAGAGTTGGACATGCTGGCAGACACCTTTAGTTCTAGCATTGGGAAGACTCAGGTTAGAGGATCATGAGGTTGAGGCTAACCTAGGCAGCATAGTGAAAATTTGTCTCAAAACCAAACAAACAGATGGACAAACAAACAAAACTCCAAAAACAACGAAAAAGCAGGGCAAGTAAGATGTTCAGTAGGTAAAGGTGTTTGCTGCTCAGCCCAATGAACCCAGTCCTGTCCTGGGAATCCTTTCAACCACATGGAGGAGAAAAGGAGAGAACTGATTGTTCTAACCCATCCTAGGACCTCTGCACCTGTACCATGGCATCCTGTACCATGGCATGTGAGTTTTGCTCTTAGCCCCCTCCCCTCCCAATAAATAAAACTTATAATAAAAGAAGCCAAAGCAAGCAAACGAAACTCCTCTGGAGTCTGCAAATTTATGTCAGACTTTAAAAATGGTGTGACTCATGTTTAGGGTATAGTTCAGTAGCAGGATACTTTTCTGGAACTCATGAGTAAATTTGACAAAGCAACATGACCATTTACTGAATAAATGAAATTGATCGCAAGTGAGCTTTGTTAATTTGGCATTAGTCAGACACTGCTGCTGTGACCCTCTTGCTTAGGACCTGAGTGATTTTGTGATTGAGCAAACTAAACAGTCCAGAAAGAAACACTGATCTGTGGGTAGGGATTCTGCTCATGGCTCACATACCTGGCACGTACAAAGGTGCCGGGTCAGTCCCAGGACTGCCAAAAGGAGAAACAACAAAATCATCAAGAGAGTTCTAAATTGAACTATTTGAGGATATTTGGGAGTTTAAGTAATCCATGTAATGAACATGTGATGTGGGTCTTTTCTCTGACCACACAGTCTGATAGAACCACTATTCCAATTAGTATGTGTAACAATAGTGTGTGTAATGGCACCCCTGGGTAGAGAGCTCATTGTGGAAGAATCACTCACATGCATGTGGACCTTAGCTGGTGTTCAAACAGATCATCTGTGGGCGAAGACAGTGTGTGCTCTTCAGCACTTACTGTGAGAGTTTACTGTGACAGTTGTCATAATAGGAATGGGTTAGAGGACGTTAGAGATGGCAACTACTTTCATTGCATTTTACAAAGGTGTTCATTCTCAGGTCTTTCTGTGGTTGTTTTCTATGTTGCAAAATGGTTGGACAACAGAGTCTGTTCTGGAGTAGCAGACACTTCCCCATTGTATCGCCCAAGCCAAGCCTTTAAGAAGCACTCAGGTTGGAATGTCTGGTGGCTTTCATTGCTTAGAGAGAGGTAGGGGTACTGCTACTTATTCCGTTTTTTGGTGTCATGCATTCACATGCCTTTTCTAAATCAACTCAGTATTCTCTACATTATGAGTTGAGCTGTAACTAGTAAGTAGGAAATGGCTGGGTAAGAAACCCAGGTTTATCTGATTGCAAGCAAAGCTTTCTTTGTTTATAACACACTTGTACTAATTGCAGAGGTTACTAGTGTAAACCAAGGAGCCAGGGGGACCAAACATGGCTTGGGCTTAAGATGTGTGGAGTATTTCAGTAGAACTCAAACACCTATCTTCAGAGTTTGTGTGTGTGTGTGTGTGTGTGTGAGAGAGAGAGAGAGAGAGAGAGAGAGAGAGAGAGAGAGAGAGAGAGAGATTATTGGGTTTTGCCTTTGTAAATTAATTGATCCTAGAATAAAATATTTATTAAATACCAGTAGATGGTTACTATATATTAGCTATTATAAGTGCTCAATTTTACATTTTCTTAATTCCTTTGAAAGCAAGACATTTTTTTTAAATGGTAGAATGGAATCAAGGAATTAATCTTTTAATTATTTTGTTTTGTTTTGTTTTGTTTTGTTTTTCTGAGACAGGGTTTCTCTGTAGCACTGGCTGTCCTGGAATTCTCTATGTAGAGCAGTCTGGCCTTGAACTCACAGAGGTCCACCTGCCTCTGCCTCCCGAGTGCTGGATTCATAAGTGTTTGTCACCACTGGCTGGCAAGCTTTTAATTCTTAGTTTTGTCACCAAGTTTGTACATAAAGTCCAGAATGGAAAGTCGTCAGTCACAAAGCTCTGCGTTTCTCTCTGAGAATGCAGAGACGTTGACGCCGGTGAATACAGGATGTATGTCAAGCAGTTTTAATTGTCTATCACTTATCTGTCTTTTCCTTTGCCTCATTCTCTTAAACCTCCTGAAATTTTACTTTGGAGAAGTGTAAAACTGTATTCACATAATGTTAGGTTACCAAAGTTCTCGGTAGGGGGGCGTCCAGGTCTTGAAAGAATGGGATTTGGCAGCCAACAAAGCAAAGCTTAGAGCCCTGGCTCCTCCCTCCTATGCTGTGTGTCCATGTACAAATTATTCAACAACTCAATCTCCCTTTTTTCATAGTGTGGTGTGGGGGATAGGGGATCCATTAAGAAGGCCTTAGCAGTTTCCTAAGCAGCTGAGACTGTGTGAGATAGAGCAGAACTTGTGGAATTGCCACTCTCTCCCGTGGTCTGGCCTCAGACTCCCAGTTCCCTCTAGTGGGTTTTCATGGAAGCATTCTCTCCCTCTTGATTCTGTTTACTGTATCCTGTGAAATGAGTGATTGGCTGCACAAAATCCCTGTCCATAAGACAGAAAGGGGGCCTGCTTCCCAGGGTTCAGGAAACTTAGGACCATCCCTGCCCTCTAAACTGCATGGGTGCACCCCTGCCCCTACTAACACTCAAGCTGCCTGTGTGAAGGAGTGACTTGTTGCGGCCTCTAACTGCTTCTTCTCTTCCTTCCTTTTTGTCATCCTGCAGTGTTCTGTGCCAAGGTCTTTGTGGCTAGGCTGCGCCAACCTGGTAGAGAGCATGTGCGCACTGAGTTGCCTGCAGAGCATGCCCAGTGTCAGATGTCTCCAGGTGCCTCTCTTCTTTCTTGTTGTAAATGTGTTTTTACGTATGCCATGAACATTTGTTGAAACTTGCAGTAGTGTGTTTAATCCAATGTTAAGTCTGCTAAATGTTCTGTGTAACCCTCTGCTTTCCTCCAGCCTGGACACCCCCATGGAGGAGGAGTACTAGGAGGGACCCTTCTGAACAAACAGGTCTTGAAGGGTCCTTTCTTACTCCCCTTTCTGCTCCTGCCTTTTAATTCTCTCCCCCTTACTTCAAAGTTGTGATTCTCATGTTTAATTGTTAAACCTTTGAAAAACGAAACAAAACAAAACAGTCTGATATTTCCCATTTGGCTGCTTTTAACAGTTTTGAGTTAAGAGGGTTTCATAATTAAAACAATTTTTCTGTTTTGAAACATCATTTGGTTTACCTTTTCTCCTCCATTAAAAAAAAAAAAAAAGGTAGAGAGGGGAGGGACCCGCCAGTTAACACTGTACTGTTTCACTTTCCGAAGACCACAGCTTTATGCTGCTGGCAACCATCGGTTTGAGCCAACTCCAAAAAAGGGCAGATCTGATACCTGCCCTCAGGTCCCCCCAGTTTTCCAGGCCAAGGCCAGCAGAGAATTCCACAGATAAAAGTAATATTGGGTGGGGGTTTTGGATGGATGGGGTGGGGGTTGCTTAGGATAAAACTGTTAGCAGGAGTACAGTTGGTGTTAGATCATGATGGCTTCTGATAAAACCAAGGCCACAGCTATCATGGCCTTACGCGGGAAGTTCTATTTAGAGAGTGTTTAATTAAATGTGTCAGTAGCAGTATCAGCTTTTATTACTGTATAGTTTGTTCAGGTTGGTATAACTGTCTTTTAAAAACAGTATTAAATTTCTGGAGTCCTGATGATACTGCACAGATATTAGGAAATGAGTCAGAGGGGAATTGATGCCATGGCTGCTTTCTTTCCCAAGGCTTGCCGTGTACAGTTTTTAAATGGTGCTAGGGGTTTGGAAGGAAGAAGTTTCTTTTATGTTGATGTTTGCCATCTATTTGCCAGCCTGTGAGTAGCATTGGTGTGGTTATTGATTGAAATGACTGTCTTTGGAAAATTGTGCTGGCACTTCAGAACAGCTAGAGGGAGGCTAGATTTGGCACACCGCCAGTTCTTAGGTCTGTGAAGGTAGGTTACAAGTCTTGGATATAGAATTGAGTGTTTCTTTCAGGCTTTCTTGCCTCGAAAGGGCAATGCAGCAGTGATCTCTCTTCTTGGTACCACAGAATGGCCATTTGCATTATAAAAGTGTTTCTTTAAGTGTTCTTGAGGGTTGCCCTGGGTTTGTAGTGGGCTGACCCGGTTTTAGCCAGAATAGGGGAAGACTTGTATTGTAAGTCTAAGTTATTAATCTGAGGTTCTCTTTGCTACATTCAGTTAAAATTACAGGGTAGCGTAAGGCACTAAGCAGAGCGCCCCAGGCTGTGTGTTGGTACCTACTGTGGGTTCTCTGGAGCTGCTAGGGAGAGGGAGGAAGTGCAGGTTCCTCTTAAAAATGAGGAAATGCCTTCAAAGTTCTTTGGAGTCACCTTCCTCTGAGGAAAAAAAGATGAAACCTCGCCTTCATCTAACCTTGTTTCAAAGATTAGGAGCAATATTGCCTTTAAATGCATGTAGGGAACTTTGATTGTTGAGCCTTTACTGTGACTATCATATAATCGAAGGCAGGTGGCCCAGTGAGATAAACCAAGGGCTTAGCTGACGTTAGCAAATCGTTATTTTGTTCCCTGTGAAAATGAACCTGGAAGATGTCCTTTCTTTCCACTTACTTGTTCTGTATAAGTGTTATTGTTGTTGCTTATTTTAAACAAAATATGTATCTGGAGTTTAATTCTTACTTTTAAAATATAGTTATTGTTTCTTAAAAAGTATAATTATCGGGGCTGGGGATTTAGCTCAGTGGTAGAGCACTTGCCTAGCAAGCGCAAGGCCCTGAGTTCGGTCCCCAGCTCCGAAAAAAAGAAAAAAGAAAAAAAAAAGTATAATTATCGTTCTGACATCTGGTGTTGGGGATTGAACTCAGGGCCTTGTATATTCCTTGTCACTGAGCTGCAGCCTTGGCCTTTCCTTCTCCTTCTCCTGTCTATGTGGGGAGGGCCTCCAGGGCTGTGTTGCAGTATCCAGACGGCTCAACCTTTGTTTTATTACAAAGGTGGCTCTCTTTGACACTGCATTTAAAAAGACTGTAGAAGAGGATAGAGCCTTAGTTGACTTTGCTTGGGCTGTAGAGGTCTGCGGTTGATATACTGACCCTGTCATAACCTCGGCTTTCAGTCTGTTGTCCTGTGTGGGTGGCTGTGTACATTTTGAAAATACAGGAGTAAAGGTAGTAATTGTATTTAGGCTTAATTTAGGTCTTGTAGGGTTTGCTAGCAGAGTAGAGGGTTAGCAGTCCTCTACTTCTAATTGATGGCTCACAGCTGTTAGGTTTATGACAACCTGTGGGATGCAGGAGTCACTGTCCCCGTTTTCCTCATGTGGCAGCTGAGTAGATGATGAGCTCCCAGGCTGAGACGATGTGTGCTGACTGCTTAGGTTTGTGAGACTGTGAGGTGCTGAAGCACGTGTTTGAGATCCATGGCAGCCTTGGTGCAGACTCTCTTCCCCCTATACTGGTTTTTAAATTTCCTTCTTCCTGTTTTTTGTTTTTTGTTTTGTTTTGTTTTAGCATAGCTTCATTTGCGGAAATTGTACTAGTAATAAATAATGTATGGTTTCTTTAGTCATTATTAATTTGAACCTAAAATAAGAAAAACATGCTAAGTTCAAGTATTCCCTTTGCCAAGAGGAAGGAATACTCCCAAATCTTAGAGCTGGGATTAGAGCCTGAGTGGGTTTCCGGGAAGGCACTGCCATAAGGGTGTCCCTGGTATGCAGTCAGGGGCACAGCTTGTTTCCTGCTGTCAGGGAGTTTTGTGAGTGAACCACAGATGAAAATGCAGA
This sequence comes from Rattus norvegicus, assembly GCF_021556685.1. Lineage (NCBI taxonomy): Eukaryota > Metazoa > Chordata > Mammalia > Rodentia > Muridae > Rattus > Rattus norvegicus. Next base: position 23,267,188 of record NC_141543.1, read on the forward strand.
CTGCTCTAGTGTGTGCATGCATGCCTGCGTGCGTACACGCATGTGTGTGCATGCATGCAGTAAAGCTCTGCAGTTAGCTGAATCTCCATAGGCTTTTAGAGTCATGGTAGCTAGATTAAACTTGGTCACTCTCCATGTCGTAGAACACTTGGCTTGTCTCTGAATCTAGCCGAGCCGAGCCAGTATCCTTTACTTCACAAGCCCAGAGTTGACCACTTGGTTCTTAGATCAGACAATCCAAGGACCCTGATTTACCAGGACTCTGGCCTGAGGTTAACACTGATGGCATATCTTTATTTCCTGTGTTATGACCTATGATTCTTGGTTTGGTTTTGGTCCTGAGGATTGAAGCACAGGCCTTACATGTGTAGGCATGCGTCCTCCCAGTCATGCCCCTGCCCTCATTAGGATCCTCTGCAGAAATTACCTGGGCTGCTGCTTTGTGGATGAAGCTATAGAATTGGGTTGACTTGGCTGAGGCTATGTATTTATTGAATAGAAAACTGGGTTATGAACCTAGCCCTGCAGAGCTGCCCCAGACTACAGTCACTACAGCCTTCTTTAACTTGGCAATGGTCATTTTAGAATTTAAAAAAATTCCCCTTGTTTTTAATGTCAAAACTGAAAAGGCACGAATGGAGCACACAGGCCCAGTGAAGTGACTGAAGAGTGACAGTGTTTCTTAGGGGTAGGGTCCCGTGGCTGTATTCATTGACCTCCTCTTGGCTGCTTCTTGCTTTGCTGGGCTGTGAAGAACTCAGCAATGAGCCGAGGGCTGGGAATGCTGCATTACTTCAGGCTGTAGCTACTGACAGGGTGGCCGTGTAGTGGGTGAGGTGGATTGGATGGGGAGTTGGTGTCCAAGCTGGTAAGCCCAGATTCATCTTCTTGCTTGAGGATAGAGTCTGTTCCCATTTTGAGACAGGCAAGTAGTTCTTTACCATTCAGGGTTTTGGCTAATTAGAGAATAATAACAAATGCCTCATGCTGATGGTCTGCTTCTTAGGGGTGGAAATCCGTTTCTTTCTTTGCTTGCAGTGAGTCCTCTCTAGAAGAAGAGGCTATTTGATTTGTAGTTCTAGGGCAAGTTAAAGAGAAGCTAGAAGACCAGGCAGGTGATGCGGCCTGGCCCAGCAGTGGACTCTCCTGACCACCTGTCCTCATTTCTTCTGAGAGTTTATTACTTCTGATGATTATTTTATTACACTTCAGGTCTAGAAGATATGATGCTTAGGATGACCTTTGGGATTTCTCAGTGTTAGAGCCTTTAATGCTTTATGAACATTAAAAACCATACCTTTCCTTTCTGTAGGAAAATTGGCAAAATACAGTGACCAGAGTGGAGATACAGCTTAGTGGGAGAAACCAGGCCTTGCAAGCCTAGCATGCACAGAGCCCTAGGGTCAGTTCCTAGTAGATGCTTCCCTTCCCATGTCTGCCAGTAACCTCACTTCCAATTACTACCTGGGGGCTTCATTTACCTGCTGCTGGGCAGCTCTGACAACAGTGACAGTGTCCTAACTGTTCTGTGAGCCCAGCTTGATTTGGAGTCAGCAGAGGCATAGAAGAAGCTGGACTTTGTGTTCCTTGAACTCTCCCTTACCCAGAATGCTTCTGAGTTGATCTTTTCTCCAGAGGATTTTATTTGCAAACTTTATTTGAAACCTGGGGTGGAACTTTGTAAGCATTTGCAGACATGAGAAGCACTTACCTTAATCATGAGCAGTCTTCAGACCTCTGACTTTGCTGTTTTCCAGGACATTTTAAAACAGACTTAAGATGATGTAACTGAAGGAAAAAAAAGCAAGTTTGACAAATCACTGATTTCTGTCAGCATTTAAAGATTTAAAAATGAAAAGGAACAGTTGGTACTGAAGTCTATAAAAAGGCCCATAGTATTATGGTCTGTCTTTATAATCCCAGTACTCGGGAGGCTGAGAAGTATAGAAATCTTAGGAAAGTGTGGAAAATCTTGTTTTCCTCCACTGGTGTGAGGATAGGAAGCTTGAGGCTAGCCTGGACTACCTAGACTTTAAACTCAGAAAACCAGAGCAAGATGGCTCTGAGGGTCAAGATGCTTGGTGCCAAGTTTGATGGCCTGAGTTCAGTCCCCGGGACCCACTTTATTTTGGAAGGAGAGAACTTCTTCAAGTTGTCCTTTGACTTCCCCCCCTCAATTTTACTTGAGGACTTGTCATCTGACATGCTGGTTCCCAATTTACCTTCAGGTGAAGTGCAGACGGCCACACTGTGTACACTGTTAATGCAGACAGCACACTGTGTACAGTAGCTAGCTCAGTCCCGTCTCTTCATGTCAGTACGTGAGGTGATGAGCCAGGAACACTCCATCTTTTCTCTAGAGCAATATGCATTGTGGATAAGGCTCTACAGTGTGATTTTAGGTCAAGAAGATAGGTAAATGGATCTTAGACTATATTAAAATGTTTTTTCTTTTTAAATAAAAATTTGCTATTTGCTGTGTTGCTTGTAAAACCTCACTTATTTCTCTTGGTTTGTTTATAGTTGTTTATTTTGTTTATGAAGTGACAATTTAGATAGTGGGAGTAGGTAAGTCTAAAGAAAAAGTACTGATGTAGCTTCAGCATCAAATAGCTGTAATATAACATCAGCTTCCTTTTATTTTTCACTCTGTGATGTTTTTACCTTGGCATTTGTGTGATATATATATCCCTCTGTATAGTTTTGTTTGTTTTTGAGGCAGGGTCTCACTGAGTATGTAGCCTAGGTTGACTTTAAGCTCTTGATCCCTTGAACTCAGCACGCTGAGTGCTAGGATTACAGGCGTGACTTTGCAGACCTCCATTTTAAACAACTGTTGGCTTACGTGTCTAGGTTATATAAGTTGATCAGTCTTTTATAGTACTAGAACACTGCTGTCATTAAACTTTGATATACATTCATGACTAATTCCTAAGGATACAAATTCTCACCGAGAAATTTTGGGTTTTCCTAAAGTTCATACAGCAGGTTTAAAGTTCAGTAGAAAGGTTGTTTGATATGATCGTATAGAAATAATGCCCAGTGTAAACTACTAGAAAACATAGGAACACATGAAGAATAAATTTAAAGCTACCCTTTGTCGGAGGCTAGAAAGATGGCTCAGTGACTAGAAGCACTTGCTGTTCTTCCAGAAAACCCGAGTTTAGTTTCTAGCACCCAAGGTTGGTGGCTCACAACTCCAGCTCTAGGGGAAGCCTACACACACACAGACACACACAGACACACACACACACACACACACACACACACACACACACACACACACAAACAAACAAAATAGAAAACCCTAAACTTTTTTTTTTCCTTTTTTCCGGAGCTGGGGACCGAACCCAGGGTCTTGCGCTCTACCACTGAGCTAAATCCCCAATCCCCTAAACTTTTAATTATTAAAAATACATGCACCCTTTTTCTTTTTCCCCAGCAGCAAATATTTATGATATTCCTACTATGTGTGACTTTTTATCATAGGATCTAAAAAAAAAAAAGAGATGTGTGGGAAGAGGTATTGGGGTGGTTCAAGCTTTGGGAGACGGCTTCAGTTTTACCTGAGCTGAAGAGAAGCCCCCTAAGAGTGAAATGAATGAGCAGGCTGATTGCAAGGGCAAGGGTGAGAGAATGAGAGACTCGCAGACCTTGGGGACAGTGAGTATCAGTGGGAGGGGGAGCACTTGAGGTGGGAGACTGCGGAGGTCAGGCCGAGGTCTGCTGGGGTGTGGAATGAGGGATTAGTGTGGACCGAGCATGGCCTGGGGTTCACCTGTCAGCTGTCCGTCTGCCCTCACTGCACCTGGGCCCTAGAGCATTTTACCAGGAAGCCATCTAACAGTCTCCTTGCTCTGGCCACACAGTGAGATGGAGAGATGGAGTCTGGGACACCAGTTCTAGCCGGGCATGCTAGTCAGCTTTTCTCCAGAGCCACGGATTCAAGGGGAGGCAGGAAAGGAAGCATACAGAACTGTTCATTTTATTGTGGCACTGACAGGTTGGAGCTTCGCAAGGCAGGCCTGGTTCCCTGCTGCTCCCACGAAGCAATTTCCGGTGAAATCCTTAGCCTTTACTCAAAGGCTTTCCATTTTGAATGAAGCTCCCTTATATCCTAGAGGGTATATGATTTACTGGAAGCTTATTGGTTGTCTGTGTCAATCATATCTGAAAAAGTATTTCCCAGCAGCATCTGGATTAGTGTTTGCGCAGACAAATGGCCACCATAGCCTAGGCAAGAAGATACACGAAACTGGCAATCACAAAACTAGACCTGGGGTAAGGGCGCTGGTGTTGGTGATTAGGTGCAGCGATTAGGTGCAGACAGAGATAGTCATGATAGAATGAAAAGAGAAAAGGAGGGTGTAACATTACTAGACATGTTGCCGATCTGGCCAAACTGGTATCATTTATAGCACTGATATCTGATGAGAATTTATGGCTGATTGAGTGGAGTCTCTGGCTGGCTGCCTACAGCACAGACATGGCACTCAAAGCAGGGTTGTTACGGGAAGATCCATGCAGTCCGTGGGAACTCAACAGTCAATGAGCGTGTACATGAGCCGTCCATGAGCGTGTACCTGCTTACACGTGTTCCTGAGCTCTCCTCTTACACCAGGCATCTCTAGGTCTGTTTACATGTGAGAAAAGTGCCCTGAGAGGAGGAAGGGAGGAGGCAGGCCTGAAGGAAGGCTAGTCTCTGACCTTAGGCACCTCTCTGGTTCTTACAGTAAGGCATTGCTGTGCTTGTCTGCATCTGACATACAGACATAAAAGGCTTCTCAATATTTTTTTTGACAGCTATATATTTTTATTACTGGTATCTTAAACAGAAGGAATGAAGCTATAACTCACTTTGAAATTATACATTTGACTTTGGACAGCCCATTATTCATGCCAACTGTTTGAAATGTTACTGTAAGGGCTTTTCAATCTTGTGTTGGTCATCAGGAGACGTGTCATGTGCCACTGGTAGCTTGAAGGCCGGGTGTCTGTTGAGAGGACTTTCTAAGTGGGCACTGCTGGCCTGCTGGCCACTGCTCCCTCCTTTGGGGCTTGATTTTTTTTTTTTCATAGCACTTAGCGCTGGCTGAAATTAGATTGTAAATTTGTTTTTTCCGTCTCTTGCCACACCTACCCCACCCCAATCCATGTTTGAGGGGAAAAAAAAAACCCCACAGGTCATGTTTTCCTGTGAAGTGCCTGTAAGCACACTTGTTTCTAGACTGGCAGGTAGTGGGCACTCAGTAATTATTCACTGACTGAAGAGTGGGCACAGTCAGCTGCAGTGAGAGGGAAAGGTTCTGGCTCTGTTCTGGTTCTCACTGGATTGCATAAGTAGGTCCACTTTGGACTTGGATTTCTGAGTTCTGTGAATTTAAGTTTTTCTGTGAGTTGGCAGGTAACTTTGGACGAAAGTTGGTTATGCTTTTAAGCCAACTAGCTGTAATTTTATTTTGCTCTAAAAAGTAATCTTTTAGCCAGGCAGTGGTGGGGGTGCCTTTAATTCCAGCACTTGGAGGCAGAGGCAGGTAGAACTCTCGAGTTCAAGGCTAGTCTGGTTTACAGAGTCAGTCCCAGGACATTCAGGGCTACACAGAGAAACCCTGTCTTGAAAACAAAACAAAATAAAAAGTAACCTTTTCTGAATATATAGTTTATTAACAGAGAATTGGGGTAAAAATGGAAAGTGAGGGGTAACCCTCACCCTAAAAGGCAATGCACTTCACGTTTTACATGTGGTTGAGACTTTTTATGGGCATAATGAGATGCTTCATTTTTCTTTATTTATGTCTTGTACAATCGTTTAGAGATTTATTTAGGTTTTTGCTGTTTTGTTTTGTTTTGTTGGAGATAGACTCTGCCTTCACTGTGAACTCACTATGCAGACCAGGCAGGCTTTGAACTCACAGAGGTCCACATGCCCCTGCCTCTGAATGTTGAGGTTAAAGGTGTTACCATCACTCCTGTCCTATTCAGGATGCTTGTACTAGCTTTTTCCTCCAGATAATGTGATTTAAAAGCATCCCACAATTTGGTACTAATCAAGGTACTTGGAATCTCGGTTTTAGGCATTACAGCATGCACTGTCACCTCTGTCCTTGCCTTCATTTGAACTGTACAGGGCTGGGTGGGCAGAGCTCATCACCTGGTTCATATTGGAAGCACATTGTGGGATGATGTCACAGGTGAGGCAGGTACAAGATAGAATGAGGCCTGTCATTGGACGAGAAGGAAGGATGGGCAGGAGAAAAGTTTGAGGGAAGGGGAGGAGACAGGAAGCTGGGGCAGAGTAGCCGCAGGACAGCATGGAAGCTATACCTTTACAGGTTGTTATGAATGTTCTTAAGGGATGGATGTGTGCAGGGCTTTGTATGTTTAGGTGGGCAATTATATCTTATCAATTGGATCAGAGGTTATTGTGTTGTGTGTTCTTTCATGTGCAGATTTAAATGTAAGAAAATGTGCAGTGGCTAGTCTTGGCCACCTCGGAATTGGGATGTATGCTTTTGTCATGATATCTAGCAGATACCTTGGGACACTGCGGTGCCGGACCTAGAGTGGGTAAAAAACTGTTCTATTTTTTATATTTTTACAACAACAGCAGATCTCACCAAACCCTAACCAAGGGTTTTATTTTGAGAAATTTGGAAAGTCTATTGCCCTGTGGCATCAAAGTTGGCAGACATCATGACACATGTCAACTCTTCACTCTGAGCAACTTGAGCATATGTTTGAGTCAGCTGAAATCATGGCTTAGGAAAGAACATCTCCTGGATACACTTGGCTATGAGAAAGAGCCCCAGAGACATTTCTAAGCACGCAGCTGTGCCAGCTTGGGACAGCCCAGGCCTTCTGACTGAACTACCTGGTCACTGTGTTTAGAGTTGTATGTTGAGATGATTCAGTTACAATGGCGTCATTCACATAGCTGTACACTCTCTCATACATGTCTTACCAGCCGGGGGACCCCTGTAGTCCATCATGCTATGCCTCGCTAGTGCAAAGAACAAGCTGGCAGTCCCAGACAGGTTACATGGAAGCACGAGTTGTTTTATATAAGGAAGCTTACCCCTTGAGACCGTCAGGTGTGCTTTACTAGAGTCTGTAAATTACCTTTGTCCTAAGATACTTGTTAGTTGCTTAATCTGAAATCTCTAGAGCAAAACAAAAATTAAAATCTCTTCATATTTATTTACTTATGTATTTTGTTTAATGTATGGGTGCATTGTCTGCATGTACACCTACCTGGGTGGTGGAAGAGGGTATCAGATCCCATTACAGATGGTCATGAGTCACCATGTTGGGAATTGAACTCAGGACCTCTGGAAGAGCATCTAGTGTTCTTAACCACAGAGCCATCTCCCCAGCCCAAAGTCTCTGATCTTTAAAACAACAGGAATGGAAAAGTTAACAGTTACAGTGATAATATCTGTGCTGACAGATAGGAAAGATCCATGTAGTAATCCTAGAAGGATCAGGACTGCACTCCTCACTATCATGGATGGCCTGGGAGACACTTGAACCTGGTGTCCTCAGTCAGCACTAGCTCGACCTCTGCCTTTTTCTTTCATGCGCGTGCGCACGCGCACATACACACATGTGCCTGTGTGCATGTGGAGTTAGTTCTCTCCTCTCACCTTTACTTGGGTTCTAAGGATTGAACTCCATGTATTAGGTTTGGAGAGCAAGTGCCATTACCTGCTGAGCCATCTTGCTGGCCCCAGATGCTTCTTAGGATCATCTGATAGTAATAGTTTAAAGGGGGGGGGGTGTTCAGGGATAACCAGTTACTCTCTGATTAGATTTGAGGCTGGCACTACAGGGATTCACCCCGAACCCTTATAAACATGGCGAGGAAGTCATGAGGCTGAGTGGGTAAAGCTACTGCTGTGGTTTTGCTGACTGGGAATAATGCGTCTTAAATCTCTTTGGTTGTGCCCATGGATTAGCTCTGTCATCAGATTCAGTCACAGAGGTGTATTGTTTCGGTGAGCATTGGTAATTGCAGAGGCTCATAACTGATCAAAATGCTGAAAATGACTGACTCTTGAAAATTTGGGAGACATCTGGATCACCCTTTCCGGGGCCCAGAGTGTCAAAGATGAGGGGCAGAGGAAGAAACTAAGGGATGGCAGAAGCAGTGGATTGTGGAACACTGTCTTCTGTCCCTCACAGCTCTGATGGTCAGCACGAGACCTACACAGCACTGGACCTTTAGCATTCTGTCAGAGGACGCCAACAGAGGGATCATGAGGCCCCATTCCTCCCTGTAGATACAAGTAGGGAGTGAGAGACATTTTCTTCAGTTTAGCCACTGGTAAAGTGTCCATGTATATGTAAGCAGCCCTAATCAATCTCATAGGTGCCAAAAACAAAATGAAAGAAAAAGATGTGGTGGGGCTGGGAGCTAGTTGAGCCGAGGAAGAGGATAGTGGAGCAATGAAGGACTCCGGCGGAAAGAAATGAAAACACACACACACACACACACACACACACACACACACACACCCCTCTATTTGAGTGCTCCCATGTATGGTTATGCTGTAGAAACCCTAAGTTTGTGCTGGGTGTCTTTCCACTCTATTGAGACAGATCTCTTGTGAGTCTGATGCTCCCTGATTCTGACTAGTCTAGTTAGCTGTCTTGCCCAGGGATTTTCTGTCCCTGTTTCCCAAATGCATGGGTTCCAGTAAAGCACTTTATGTACTGAACTATCCCCTAGTCCCAGGATTAATTTTTTAGAAACAAAAATAATTTTTTCATACCAATAATAAAAAGATAAAAGCCTAGGGCTAGGGATGTAGTGATAGTTTGTCAATCATGTGCAAGGCCTGACTTCAACCCCAGCACTGTAAAAATAAACAGTAGATTAAATAAATAAGTGAATAGATAAACCTGATTCTATTTAAACTGAAAGGGGGAGGTGTTTCAACTATTTCATCATATCCATTCTTAGTTGTGTGACAGCATAATTTGCAGTGCTGGACAGTAATGTGAGCAAGCCATTGGAGGGTTCTTTTTCGTAGAGAAGCTGCAGGCGTATTACAGGCAAAAGCCTTTCTGAAAGCTTGACAGTAAAGCTGGCTGGCTCTGTCTTGCTCTGCTGTCTTGGTGCAGGGTGAGTGTCTCAGAAGTCTGTTAGGACTCAGCAGTAGGTTAACACTGACACATGGCTGACATCACTCCTCAGGCCCTACCTAAGTGTCATTTAGGAATGGTGTGCTGACTTCAGTTGTACCCCTTTCGGTGTGGGACAGCTTTTCTGCCTTTGCTGGATCCTGGTGACCTTGCCAATTGTGTGGGTTGCAGACCAACTGTTAGGTGGTGTTTCAGTATAGGTTTCCGTGTGCCTCTGTGGTTGGATCAGCACACAGGCTTGCTCTGTGCTCATAACACCTTCTAGGCCGAGTGTAATTTTGATTTGTCTTCTGAACAGTGATTGCTTGGTTTAAATAGAGCCCAGCAAGCATCCTTCACCGTAAAGTTGTTTATCCCTTTGTAACTCCGTAATCTGTAGAGAGGCCCTTTGAGTTGATGGAAGCGTATGACTCCCTGGGGCTTTGTTTTCATCTCCTGTGTCAGTATCTGGCTTTCCTATTTTACTCTGTAGGCTGTAGTCTGTTAGTCATTGTTTTGATGGCCAGGTTGCTCAGTTTGCCTAGTGGGTCCTTCAGGGTCAGCTCCGGTATCTGTTTGATTGCCTTTGGCATTGTTTTAAGTGCTTTGTGCATTCATGGTCCAGGCTCTTGGGTTTTCCTATACTCAGGTACAAGTGCGTGTTTAGTGTTGCTGGGACAATGTCGTTGCTTCTGGGCCCAGCCCGTATGCTAGAAGATGTCATTTGTTTCTCTCTAAACCTCTAACTTCTTCTGGATGGAAACCCCTGAGTTCAAACAGCCCCAGTGTCATCCCGCCTCAGCCTCCAGAGTGCGGAGTTACTGCTATGGTGAGCTTTACAAAAGCTGCTTGAGTAGTATTTTCCAGATGCGTGTGAGGACTGTTTTCACATACTTTTTATTCTCTACAGAATATTTGTGGTGATAACCCAGTAGGAAAAATTGTTGTCTTAATTCAAATTTTTTTTGGGGAATCAAATGCTTATTTTTTGTCTCAATTTTTTTTAAGAGCCTGGAGCATGAATGTACAAAATACTTAAACAATGACACAGGCACATCCAACACATATGAGCTGACCCTGAAGCACACCCTAGGCAAACTGAGCAGTTAGCCCCAGCTACCAAGAGCAAAGACGGCAGATTTCTGACTTCAGTGATAGTGGTCTATAGAGTGAGTTCCAGGACTTCAACTCAAGGTCATGCAGAGAAACCCAATGATAGTGGTCTATAGAGTGAGTTCTAGGACTTCAAGGTCATGCAGAGAAACCCAATGATAGTGGTCTATAGAGTGAGTTCTAGGACTTCAAGGTCATGCAGAGAAACCCTGCCTTGAGAAACCAAAAATATTTTAAAAATACAAACATATTTATCTTTATTATTATTGCATTTATATTTATATCTAACATTAATTATATCTTAATATTAATGGTTATCAATTATTCTTAGGCCAGTCATGGTGGTGTATGCCTTTCTTTAATTTCAGCACTTGAGAAGCAAAGGCTGGAGGGTCTTTTTTAGATTTAGACCATTCTGGTCTATGTAGTGAGTTGTAGGGCAGCCAGGGAAAACAAAGAAACAAAACATAAGTTTGTGAGTGGTAGTACTGGGGACTGATCCCAGGGCTTCTTGCTAAGCAGGTGTTGTAGTGCTGATCTGAGTCCATGGCCTCCAAGTTTTCCAACGTGTTCTTAGGACTCACTGTACCCCAGGCCGCTCTCGGATCTATATGACAGGCTTCCTACTTCAGCCTCAGTATAAGATACCACACCCAGCAAGGCGACCCTTAGTATATCTCTAACTTCTTTTTGTTTGTTTATTGAGACAGGGTTTCTCTGTAGCCCTGGGTGTCTTAGAATTCACTCTGTATTGTCTGGAGTGGTCTTGAACTCAGAGATCCACCTGCCTCTTTCTGCTCCCCTCTGCTTGTGAGATTCATCATCTCACAGTTTATAATTCCCTTTCTAATGCTGAGACAATGACTCAGAGTCAAAGCAATACATCATGGCTAGAGACTAAGAAACAGAGTCCTAGGCTGAGAATGTGGGGATGCAGCTCAGCGGCAGAATGCTAGTCTAGCATGCAGTAAAACCACTAGGGTGGAGGGAAAGAGCCCTGAGAGTATTTATTCTCCACACGCATTCTCAGGACAGGACAGCTCAGGGGGAAAATAAAGCATAACGGAGGGGTGGGCGGCTCTGAGACGTAGGCAGCAAGCTTTACACTGAGTTTTGCTCTATAACTTCTGTTGGAAAACATGTATAGGTCAGCACACCTCCAAAAATAACACAAAAGGCTTTTTATGGGGTAAGACAAGTAGGAACTCAAGCTCCCGTGGAAAGTAAGCCTGTCCAGGTTGTCAGGAAGGAAGGAGGAAGCAAGCTCTAAGGAGCACGAAGGCAGATGTGGGTGCTTCAGCCTTTGCAGGCCTCAAACCCAGAGAAGTCCCCAGAGAACCAGTCCACAGACGTACAGTTCCTGAATGCCAGGCCGCTGTGTGGCTCTGTATGTAGCATTGGTTTTTGAAAAATTAACTTTTTATGGGAATTATTCTTGGTTTTAGGATGTTTTAAACCACAAACTATTATTTCCTAAAATCACAAACTATTATTTCCTAATCTTTCTTTTCTGTGCAGCTTCTTTGTGATTTAGTGTTCAGTTAGCTTTTGTCAATTGTGTGCACATTGGAAAAGCAGATCACTTTAAATCTCTTTAGTAGGCAGTGTAAACCTCAGATTCTTCCTCTCCACCCTAGTGGTTGGGACTGGATCTAGTCCCTTACTGCATGCTAGACAAGCATCCTGTTTCTTAGTCTCTAGCCATGATGCACTGCTTTGACTTGAGGGTTTTTCTTGAGGCGGGGGAGACCTTCTTAAAGTTAGAAAGGTTTATTCCCACTCACTTACAATGTTAGAAACCTACAGCTCTTGTTGTTGTTTTTGGTTTTTTTGTTTTGAGACAGGGTCTCTCAGCTGGGTGGTGGCGGTGCACACTTTTAATTCCAACATTCTGGAGGCAGATGATCTTTGTGAGTTCAAGGCCAGCCTGGTCTACAAAGTGTGGTTTAGGATAGTCAGGGCTACACAGAGAAACATTGTCTTGAAAAAAAAAAAAAAAGGAGGGGGAGGGAAGAAGGGAGAGAGAGACAGAGAGAGACTGAGACTTTCTGTATAGTCCAACTGTCCTAGCTAGAACTTGCTATGTAGACCAGGTTGGCTTTGAACTCGCAGAGATCTGCCTGCTTCTGCCTTCTGCCTGGGATGAAAGATGTGTGTCACTACTGCCCAGACTCTGTAAAATTCTTGAGTGTTAGGCTGGTCAATTGCTTCTGTGTCTGTGGTACCTGTGGGACTCAGTTCTCTCTTTTATCTCCATGGATCCCAGGCACTGAGCTCAGGTGCTCACCTGTACTCAATGAACCATCCGTCCGTCCGTCTCACTGCCCTCTGGCTCTTGGTTTAACACCTTATTAACAAGTTTTATTATTTATTTTAATTAATTTTGGGAAATGTGAGAGGCTTGTATCTACATTAGAGTCATTGGCTTGTTTGCCTGGTTGTTCTAGCACCATTTGTTGAAGAGACTTTGTTCCTTCTCAGGATGAAGATGAGTTGGCCTTAAGTGTGTGATCCACACTCTGCTGTGAACATTGTTACAGCATGGTTTAACACTTTTTCAGTTTTTTTTAACATTTATTTTTATGTGTATGGATGTGTGCCTGTGTGTGTGTCTGTGTGCCTGGTGCCTTTGGAAGCCAGGCAAGGGCATCAGAGGCCCTGGGAACCCAACTCCAACTTTGTTCCTGTTTTTCACTTTTTTTTTTTAAGATTTATTTATTTCATGTATGTGAGCACACTGTAACTTTCTTCAGACACACCAGAAGAGGGCATTGGATCCCATTACAGAGGGTTGTGAGCCATGTGGTTGCTGGGATTTGAACTCAGGACCTCTGGAAGAGCAGTCAGTGCTCTTAACCACTGAGCCATCTCTCCAGCCCCACTTTTTTTTTTTTTAAATCCCATTTGCGGACTTATGAGGGACTGATAGAAGTTTTAGGATGGATTTTTCTTTCTTCCAAAAGTACTTGAGATTCTGACAGACATTGTCTTGTGTTTTTGACTTGATGATAATGCTGACTGCTTAAGTCTTGTGATCCCTGGGCACAGGGTATCTAGATGTTTGTGTCTTTAATTTCTTTTTGTCTGTTTGTCAAGATTAATATGTATATAGTCGGATTTTTTTTTAAGCCAGCCTGCCTGCCTGCCTGCCTGCCTGCCTGCCTGCCTGCCTGCCTGCCTGCCTGCCTCCCTCCCTCCCTCCCTCCCTCCCTCCCTCCCTCCCTCCCTTCTTTCCTTCCTTCCTTCCTTCCGTAAATTCAAGTGTTTTCATCTGATGCCATTACCATGTTTGAGGGACTTTAGGGCTTCACAGCTGTTCCTGGGAGCAAGAGCCATGTCAGAGAAGTGCCCCTCTCTGTTCACAGGGCAGGAAGTGACTGCTGAATAAAGGGATTTAGAAGTGAAGTCTGTTCTTAGGGAAACATTTGATAACTTTAGAGACAGTCAAAGTTAGTTTGGTCATCCACTATGAAACCCAGGTTCCCAAGCATCTTCTCCATTTCTGGGAACCCAAATCAGAGGCACTTGTAGTAGGTGCAAAAGTTCATTCTCATGTCATACCTAAGAGTACTAAAAACAATGTTCTTACTTCCTGTTGTTCTTACAACTTATGGAATGAAATAAACAAAAATGTAGATACACAGAGCTACATGGCAGAAGCAGTTTCTAGAGAGCATGTGTTAGGCAATTTTCATTGTACTTTGTGGTTATCGCATCAAGTTGATGGCAGTAGTTTTATCTCTATGAGGCTGTGTTTTGATTGATTTCTTTTTTTTTTTTTTTTGGTTCTTTTTTTTTTTTTCGGAGCTGGGGACCGAACCCAGGGCCTTGCGCTTCCTAGGTAAGCGCTCTACCACTGAGCTAAATCCCCAGCCCCTTGATTGATTTCTTTAAAAAGAATTATGTATGTGTGTATAATGCCTGTGTATTTTACCTGTTTAGAATTCAGTCGCGCTCGCGTGTGTGTGAGTGTGTGTGCGTGAGTGTGTGTGTGTGTGTGTCATTGTCATGTGCAGTGCAGGGCGAAGCATCATCGAAGTTACTCCTAGGATGTTTTCACTGTCACCACATGCAAATGCCTTTTGCACACTTAATAATGTGTTCAGGGGCCAGGAAAGGTGGTTTACTTAGTTGTCCTTACTGCACAGGCATGAGGTCCCCAGCACCCATGTGTAAGCCAGGACTGTGGTACACTTCTGTAGCTGCAGCCCAGGAGGCAGACAGGAGGATCCTGGGAACAACTGGCCAGCCAGCCTCACTGAACCCCAGTGCTCCAGACAGACTGAATGTCTGCTTCAAAAATAAATTAGACAGGGTCAAAGAAGACACTTGACATTGACCTCTGGCCTCCACATGTGCACACACAGATGCATAATGCTTTTAATGAGCAGACTTACTTAACTGTAGTACAATTTACCACATTTATCTTAAACAATGTGTTCTATTTAAGAAAACTTGCCCATTCCAAGATCATAAGAATGTGTCGAGGATAAATATTAATAGCATTATTATTTATATTTAGATCTCTATGTAGAGTAGATTGTGTGGAGGGGCAAGGAGGTTTAAGATATGTTAAACATAATAGGTTATGTGGTGTTTTAACTAACATGGCCATTCTCTTCCTCCTGCACTGAAAGGTCCCCAGTCCTTTTAGTCAGGTAAACTGACTGTGGACTTTGTTCAGATTGTTTGTCTGCATGGCTGTCCTTTATCATAGTTACATGTGAGCACTTGGAAGTCCATGGTGTGGATCCGCTAGCTTGGCTCTTCAGTTGCTTTGATTCTTGGGGGCTGGCCCTTTATATTTCTCTGTGAACTTTTACCTCTGCTCAGGGTGTATGTGGCAGGTGGGCTGTGTG
The DNA here is from genome assembly GCF_021556685.1 of Rattus norvegicus. NCBI lineage: Eukaryota > Metazoa > Chordata > Mammalia > Rodentia > Muridae > Rattus > Rattus norvegicus. The sequence continues at coordinate 23,282,283 of NC_141543.1, forward strand.
GCACTTAGATGGGGGCGTGGCAACAGTGCTGGGGCGTGACAACAGTGCGGAGAGGTTTGCCTGGGAACCTCTTGGTGCTTTGCCAGTGATTGTGTTGAATCTGTTATCTCTTTATTTTTAAGTCAGGCTTTTGGTGGACTTAACTCCCTTTGGTTTTGTTTCTTTTTACTTCCCACTTTTCATCACTTAGGAAGTGGTTGCTACCTTATTGTGTGGGTGTAACCATTATGATATATTCTGTAGTTGCTATGGTGTTGTGTGTTGGTCTTGGATGGATGTGACAGGGTATATACTTGGACAATATCTAAGTAGTGATTGTGATGTGGTTGGTATTCAGGTACATTTTATTTATTTGCCTTTAAAGTTTATTAGCATAATGAGATCCCCACATTCAGTGTGGCTCATACCCTTTTCATTGTCAAGTTACTCTCTCCGGGAACTAGGGAGATGGTTAAGAACACTTGCTACTCTTGGGGAGGACCCAGTATCTGGGAGGACCCAGGCAGACTTTCCAGCACCCACCTGGCAGAGCACAGCTGTTTATAATAGTTCCAGGGCTTCCAGGGTCCCCTTCTAGGCAACACACACACACACACACACACACACACACACACACACACACACACACACACGATACACATGCATATATGTGGGCAACTCATACAATACAAATACTTCGTTAAAACCAATCAGCAACAGTTGAGCTTGTGTTCACATTTTGTGGTATACGGATGGCTGTCTACCTACAGGGAGAGATTAAACTAACATCAGGCTAAAACTAACAAAGCAGAGGGGCTGGGGAGATGGCTTGGCTTAATTGCACTTAAGAGTACCGAGTGCTCTTTCAGAGTTCAATTCCCAGCAACCACATGGTGGCTCACAACATCTGTAATGGGATCCGATGCCCTCCCCTGGTGTGTCTGAAGACAGTGACAGTGTACTCACATAAAATAAATAAATAAATCTTTAAAAAAAAAAAACAAAACAAAAGGGGAAACCCGACCTCTGTGTGTTACAGACATGGGCACACTTTCCTGTCATCACTGAGCAGTACAGTGTAGCTGGACAGTTCACAGAATTTTTTTTTTTTCTTTTCTTTTTTTTTCGGAGCTGGGGACCGAACCCAGGGCCTTGCGCTTGCTAGGCAAGCGCTCTACCACTGAGCTAAATCCCCAACCTCTCCACAGAATGTTTGATAGGAGTCTAGAGATGGCTGAAAGAGTACGCGTGCAGCTCAAGTTCGAACACGGCAGTCGTCCTTCCATTTTGATTTCTGAGGGGGTTCCTGAGATCAGGTCTGAATGGATATCGAGAAACAGCTGTGTGTCTGCGTACTGTAATTTGTCCCTCTATATAGCTCACATAGTTTTAAATTAGGCTTTCTTAGGTCACAGAGGGAGGCATCTATTACTTTATGACTGGAAGATCAGGGTGCTGTATGAATGGGTGAGGGAAAAATGAGTAGTAGGACAAGGCCCTGGGAACTTGCAGCTAGGGACACGCCTTGGGAGACGACGGGCATGCACTGCAGTGGTCCAGTTGTACTTGTAAGGAGACCTGATAGCATCACACACGTGCACACCAGAAGACGTGGCCAGTTATTTTGAAATGCCGAAAGAGGTCTGGGATGTGGCCCAGCAGTGCTTGGCTTGCTTGCATGAGGTCCAGGCCAGACCCCACACACCAAGGAAGAAGAAAAGGAGAAGCTGAGGTGGAAGTGACTGTGCATTAACATTTTTGGCGGTTTGGGGATTGAGCCCAGGGCCTTATGGAGGCAAACTCTCTTGATTTTGAGCTAAATCCTCACCGATAAGGAAGTTTTGAAATAGTACACAGAAATGAAAAAGAATGAACTACTGTTGTACTTAAAAATTTCAATGAAACAATGTTAAGCAAGACTCAGAACAGTGGTTGGGGATTTAGCTCAGTGGTAGAGCACTTGCCTAGCAAGCGCAAGGCCCTGGGTTCAGTCCCCAGTTCCGAAAAAAAAAAGAAAGAAAAAAAAATACTCAGAACAGTGAAATTCCAGGAAGAGATACCACCACCCAGTCACCAGGGAGGGCCAGTAAAGGCCACAGGGAGAATTAGGGGTCCTGGTGAACAGCACCTGTGCCCGGCCCTCGAACCTGAGGCCTGTCTTAGAAACAAACAGAATTTGGCAGTAGATAAGTGTCCTAAAAACACATTAATAACTTTTTAGTGTTATTAGTCAAATTTTATTCAGTATAGTTAGAAAAGCACATTTTATCCTGTTTGTGACCCTTGCTTTTCAGGAAGTTGTCAGTCAGGAGTTTGATTGAATATTGTGCAGCGTGCCACGGGACCTTTGCATGTCCACATCCCGCCAACGCTACCACATCTAACGCCTCTTCTGTGAATTGGTGCTTACTCTGTGGGTTAGGTGAATGCCTTATACTTATTTTTTCTTCTTTTTTTTAAAATTTAAAATGCTGGTTGCAACCCATTAAATATTGATGGGCTGCAGCCAGCAGTTGGAGAAGGACCTGAGAGAAGGACTGGAGTACCGGAGGGTTTAGTGTTGTAAGGGTGAATGTCTTAGCAACTCGACTCCTAGCCTCTAACCTACTGCAGAATTTCCCAGGCTTTAAATAGGAATTGTTCCTTTTAGCTGATTCTCAAAGTGGGGACTTTTTAAAGTGAAATATATTCTGTGTTCCTCGGTGGCACCTGCCTGCAAACCAACTCCCCTGCTTATCTGCAAGCTAAAGACAATGGAGAAGAGGTGTTTGTCAGTGCTAGAGGGCAGTTAGAGAGCCATAGTGCTGTGGCTGCAGTTACCTGGGAGAAGTGTTAACAAAGTCATGGGGGAGAAGAAGCTTCTGCTGGACCTTTTGTCACAGACCACCGATGGCATCTATCTTAGGGCAGATTTAAAAATGCGCTTTTAAAAAAATGGAATTTTTTTAAATCTTTGGGTATATTTAATGGTATATTTAATGGAGTTTTAACTAATTGATCCAACTAATCAAGCCAATGTTTCTTCGTCAGCATGAAAATTTGTACTGCTTGATTTATCCTTGGGATGCTGAGTGCGTTTGCTTTGTGGGCTGAAGCCAGGACCTGTGCAAATGTTCCGCCACCCAGCTGTGTCAGACCCTTTTTCCTTATAGATCTGAGGAACACGGTCTGGCTAAGTTGACCCTGATGGCTTGGAACTCACCTTGTAGGGCAAGCTCGCTTTAGACCCACTATCTTGTTTCAGCCTCCCAACCACCTGGAATTCCAGGCCCTTCCGTGGGGCCCAGTGTTGAATAGTGTTTTTAAAGGCCACATCCTCCCTCGGTGTCTGTAGTCTCCTTGTGATTGATGGTAGAAAAAGGATGTTTAAAACAGAATTGGGATCCTTGTAGGACCCCAGCTAGCTGTGTTGTGCTGTATTACTGAGGGACTCATGCATGAAGGAAGAGGCAGGCTTTGAAGTCTAGTACTTAACTGATGTGAAATAGCAGTGAATAATATTTCTGAGTCGTGGTTCTTGGCGTTGGTAAAATTGAATTTGTGTACTTGTCAGATAGGATTGTTGTAATGAACAGAGGGAATTCATACAGTTCTTAAAAGTTTCAAAGTCTGACTATTGTAGAAAGTCACTAAATGGTAACTCTTTTTGGCCAGAGCAATGGCTTGGTGGGTAAAGGTAAAGCCGGGTAGGCTGAATTTGGTCCCTGGAACCCACACGGTAGGTAGGAGGAGGACTGCCCTCTGACTTCTATGTGGCTGTGGCCTGTTCACACCCATAACTTTTAAAATGGCAACTGTTGTCATTTCTACTTTGAGTAGACCTGCTAGGCAAGGTGCACCGGGATGTTTCTGATTGACTACTGGCTGAAGCTGTCAGCAGTACGTCAGATTCTAGCGGCACTTCTGGAATCTTGTATTTTGGGTTTGGTCTGTTGTTCTGTGATTAGTGGGGCTTCCTTCCTTAGGTTACATATGCCTCAGCCACACCATTTTGCCATAACAGTATGGTTTAAACAGAGGCATAGAATTACTCAAAGAATTACAGAAATTTTGTTAAAGCCTATGAATGCCTAATAAGAACTCCTGTCATTAAAGATTCTCACATAACTGATCCGATGGTAGGCAGGACTTAGCTCAGAAGGTAGGGAGGTAAATATATAGGTCGACTATGTCTGTGCACCACTCACCCTGTAGTCTAAGCTGGTTTCAGACCCAGTGATCTTGTCTCAGCCTTTCAAGAACCTGGGATTACAGGCCCTTCCATTGTGGGGTTGGGGAGTGGCTAGTACAAAACGGACCTATGTGGCTGCTACAGTCATGCATATGTGGAGAGCCTCCAATACCTTGTGGGCCAAGCAGACTGCAGGGCAGTGCCCTCTGAAGGCCAGTGCACTGCACACTCATAGAGAACTGCCTTTCAAGTGAGCGGGGTGAGTTTGCCTCCCGTTCTCTGGACAAGGCAATCTGGAGATAGTTTGATAGTCACATTGCCATGCTGCAGGACAGATAAAAGCCTGGGATACCCTTTATTTCCTGCAATGCTCACAGCAGCTGCCATAACAAGACATTGTCTGTCCCTAAATATCAGTAGTGCCCGGGCCAACCTCCCAAGAGTCCCACTGCTGCTTCCTGGGTGGTATTTGTTGGTCGGTTCAGAAAAGGAGGGTCTAAATTTTTATCCATTTGCATGTTGTACTCCTGGCAGATAGACAGGAGACAAGAAGTGATTACAAACGGGCAGGAAGTAAGGAAGGCACGTGGGTATTCAAGCGTGGGAAGCTCTGGAACTTGAGGGATTCACGTCTCAGATGGGTTGACCCCGTGGTTTCACCTGACAGTTTGAATGTGTATAACTAACCTTGGCTCCACTCAAACCTTGGACCTGTGGGTGTTTAAGAAGTAATATAAAAATGTGTGCATACATTGTGTGTGTGGGCGCGCTTGAGAGTGTTATGTGCATTGGGGAGTGTGGTGTGTGTGTGTTTGTGTGTATGTGTTGTGTGTGTGCGCAAGTGTGTGGCACAGACAGTTGTCCTAAGAGAAGTCTCTGTAATCCTATGTAGAAGTCTGAGAAAGGTGCTGGAGAAGTGGCTTTTGCTTGTGACTGATTGTCGAAGCAGCCCTTCCTTCCCCTTTAGTCACAGCTGTTTGTCTGAAGTCTAGAGACATGCAGTTAGCAGAGATCACTACTGAGGGCTGTTCATGTCCACATAGCTTGAGGGAAGCAGTATAAACCGACTAGATCTGACTCAGAGTTCTAGTTCCTTACAGAATGTACAGTGAGTAGCCTGGTCACTTACTGGAACGGGTGATAGCTCAGGTGACTGTGTGTGCTCATGGACATAGACTGTTTTTCTCAAACTTACTTAGACCCTGGGTTTGTTTTTTGTTTTCTTTCTCAGCAGCTCTCATACCATGTAGGATTAAATACTATTTAGAAGTGATTAACTGAGAATGTGGTCCAACAATGACCAGGTGCTGTTAGCAGAATGAGGGCCCATGTTTGAGCTATAGAGATGAGTGGAAGTCATGAAACAAGCCTCCTCAGTATACTCTGAATGGTGGTCTCTATTGTAGCTTTTCTTAAGGATCTGTAAGAGAGGCTGGGAAGTGTGTGGGAGGCAGGTTTGGTCTGACCCTCAGAGGGTTTCACTGAACCATATACACTTAGCCTCTATAATTTCACAGGAAGAGAATAGTTGTTATTTCTTCACAAGAGCTGCCTTCCTCTCAGCCATGTAAATAATGCTTTTGTGGCACAGGTAAATTAAAGCTTCTCACTGTGATGATGCCGTTACTGGTGCCATCTGCAGGACTCTGGACATTTTCACTCCTTCCTTGAGAGAAAAATACGACAATGCTTAGGTCAGAACTATGCTTACTCAGGAGGTAAGGAACCAAGACACTGTCCCGACTGTAGAAGGTTTCAGCACAAACTATTACTGGCCTTTGAGTGACAAGAACTCTGGCCATCTTGTATTCGACTTCCCATCCTTCCTGTGATCTCCTTGTGCATCCAGGCAAGCTTCTGTCTCCTTGGCCTTCCTTTTTTTTTTTTTTAAACCACCTTTCTATTGATTCTTTATGAATTCCACATCATCACCGCCAATCCCACTTGCCTCCCTGTCCCTTCATACTCATCTGCCCCTTGCCATTGCAGACTCCACCCAAAAGAAAATAAAAAAACCAAAACCAAACAAACAAAAAACCCATCTCATCATGGAAGCTGTAGTGCGTCACACAGTGTAGCCTTTTGTCCACACATCTTTGCTTGCAAATGTTCACTGCAGTGAGTTACTGGTCTAGTTTGAGGCCTCTGGCTTTCTGCTACACCATTAATACTGGATCCTCACTGGGGTTCCTCTCAGAAATCCTGCTCTTGCTCTGTGTCATGGAGATCCTGCAGCTTTGGAGCTTCAGGACCAGCCCCTTCATGTGCTCCAGCAGATCGTAGATGCAGTGGAATTCTATCCACTTCAGTCCCGACTCTGCTTCAGGATTGTCCACTGCTGCCCCGATTTTGAACACTAGGACGTACTGCTTGCCCCCCACACCCTTTCACCTGTACTCTGTCATTGGCCTTGACATCTGGGACTTGTAAGATTTTCTTGAGGAAGAGTTTCCCTCCACAGCCAGTGTGCTCTGCCCAGGTCACTGGCATTGTAAACATGTGCAAAGGAAACCTGGGAAAGCAGTGTCCTCAAAGGAGGGAAGGAGGACATCTTGGCCAGAGATTCAGCATCAGGCACAGAACTGATGCTCTCACCACATCCTGTGGCCCTGTTTCATGGTTTTATTTGCCTAAGGTCCCATACTGAGTGACAAGTCAAGATTCCAGCATCTTGCTTTGCCTCACCTATTGTGTGTCACTAACATAGACAGCAGTGACTCCTATTCAGTGCTGGCTCCTGTCAACTGTTGGGGATTCTCCATTGCTCTGTTGGGAAGTACTCTGGGTTGGGTCCAGACATTTTAGGATGTAAAGGAAAAGTAGGGTCAATTTGAGAAAGTTTATCCCTGAAGATGCAAACAGAGATTCCCTCTGGAGCCACAATGGACCTTCCAAAAATACCACAGGACAGATGTTGGAGTTTAAGTTTTGTGTTCCAGTCATAAGAGTTCTAGGTTTGGAATGGAACGTGAGAGCATCCTGGCCATAGAGAGCTGTATGTCACTCCTTTCTGAGCACAGCCCGCCCACTTCCCCTTCACATTAAGGTTCCACTTAGCTGTTAGGTAGAAGCTTCAAAAGGGAAAACCCAGTCATGCATAATCTCCAGTTAATGGGCATCTGTTGAGCCACTAGGTCACCAAAGGGATAATTACACAGTACTTCTTTGTGTAGTAAACACAAAAATGGAAGGAAAACATTCCAAAGGCAAGCCAGATTGTTAGTGACTAACAGCATCCTCTTCTTGAGGGAGGAGGTTGGGGCAGCCTTCCACTCTTGCTAGGGGAGATGGCAAGGCTGTTCTCTAGAACAGCTGTGCAGTGAGGGGAGGAGGAGGGCACTTGAAGGGCCTTGTCACTTGTAATTGCTGGTGGGTGGGATGCACTACTGTTTGCAACCATTGGGAACTTGTGAGCCTCTGAGTCTTCTGACACGAGCCATAGAACAGCAGTGACGATGAAGGTCACCCCACAAGTTAGCTGTTCTTTAGTCATGCACAGGCTCCGTAAGGGAAGACTGTATGCTTGCTATTGACTTAGGAAAGCCGGGTATAGCTTCCTGACCCAGCTTGGTGTGTGTGAGCAGCAACCAGAGTTACTGGGTTTGCATCCCTACACTCAAAGTTTATGTCTTGTAGTCATCTAGGTTTTGCAGAACTTGGCATAATTCAAATAACCTGTTTTTCCCCCTTTAGAACACTTCAGTTATGGAAGATCAAAATGAAGACGAGTCCCCAAAGAAAAGTGCTCTTTGGCAGGTAGGCATGGTAAGCTGGCAGATGACTAGATAAAGCTCTGCCTTTCCTTGTGTCCTCACGAGAGCAGAGCCAGCCTCTGTTTTGTGTAGGGTGTCAGATTCAGAAGCCACCCTGCTTATCTACCATTTCCTCTGGGAAGTATCCTTATGTTAGTAAAGAACTTTGGAGTTTTCTGTAATATTCCAAAGGGGCAGTATTCCAAAATTCCAACTCCGTGACCCAAGATAGACCACATGGAAATCCTCCATCCCGGGGATGGTGGAGCCTTTTAGCCAAGTGCAGACCTCATGCCAGTCCTGCAGCAAGTTCAGACATGCTCTTCTCTGTTTGTATCCCACTCCTCCTTCACTGCTCTTCTGTGAGCCACTGTCCCCTTTCCTCTCCGGCTCCTCCCTGGCTCTCTTACTTTCCTGTCCGACCTCCCAGGCATTGTGGTGAGGGTCTGGGGAACACAGACCTTCATGGTTTAGTGTTTTCATTAAACATGCTGGTGAGCATTTCTCTCCTCCGTGAGGACATGAGTAAAGGCACAGCATATATAGAATGAAGACAAAAGTGACCTGGGCCCATGTGAAAACTATAAACTAGGTTAGTTAAACTAGCGCAGATGTGACTACACTGTGGAAGTGAAGTGTAGACCATGGTGAAGTAATAGCAGCAGGGCTACAGGGTTTGTCTGGGCTACCGGGGAGCTGGAATAGCAGCAGGAAATGTGCTCCTAAGCACACATGTGTCTGTTTGTCTTTTTGAACACTGTGTGTAAAAGGAACATGCGTGACCTTCCATATCCCTGGCTCGACGGACTGCTCTTCACTGTGACCCTTTAGCTTGCAGTGGCTCCCAGCTCCTTAGCACCCAGGTTTCTTCACCTGTCCATCTTCTTGTTGCTTAGCAGGAAACTCATTGGTGAATGAAATAATAACATTTTGCCTGTCAGAGGGGGGAGAGTGGATGTGAAAATACTGTGATCTAGGAAGCAGTGCACAGAATTATTGCCACAGTTCTGTTTAACCTGTTGTGAAAGCAGACGTTCTGGAAAGTTGTCAGCAGGTGTTGAGTAGAAGGAGCAAGTACATGGAGTCCGTAAGCCTCCACAGTTGGTATTCCGATGTGTAGCCTGATTTGGTGATGGTGTTCACAACACCGTAAAACTCCACGTCTCGCCTTTGGTCCTTCCCATCGTTTTCAGGGCTGCCATGGTTAATCCAGTTTCACTGTATTTAAAGCTGGATTGTAACAGCCACACCTCAGTGCCTCTGTGCAGAAAGATGTGTTGTGATTTGCATTACCAATTGCTGGTAACTAGGCAGTCTTCTGTTTTCCTGTTATAACATTGTGATACTGTTATGCTTAAAATAACACTGACATCTCCTTTTAAGTTTACCTTTTTATGTTTGATGTCTTATGTAAGATATCCTTATATGTCTTCTTTTTTATTTGCTGGTGATATTTATCACTGCAAAGAATATTTACCTTGTCTCAAGCTCTTCTATTGACGAGTAGACGGGAATCTTTTCAACAAACTGAACTTTTGGAATGCCTGTTCAATGTTGCCCTCTGGTGGTAACAGATGTAAATTGAATTATCCCTCTCTGGGAATTGGGGGTGGCATGGAGAATTGGAAATAGATGGTTAATGTAAATTAAGTGGACGATGAGTGCTTTCTAACCTTGCCTATAAATATAGACAAAAAAAACTCACTTGAGATATGAAACTGAAAAGATTTTTGTCAAGGTAGGTTGGAAGTTTCTTTGAAGTTTACAGAGATTCTCTTTTTAGCTGAGTAGTCGAGTTTAATATGAGAACATACTATTAACAAGAGCTCTTCGGGGCTGGAGAGATGGCTCAGTAGTTAAGAGCACTGATTGCTCTTCCAGAGGTCCTGAGTTCAATTCCCAGCAACCACATGGTGGCTCACAACCATCTGAAATGGGATTCAGAGCCCTCTTCTAGTGTGCATGAAGACAACATATGTGTGTGTGTACATATATGTATATACTCATGTATACAGATATACTCATATACGTGAAATAAATAAATCTTTTTAAAAAGAGCTCTTCATTCCATATAAGATGTTGGAAACAAGTTTCTAATGGAATTAATGGACATTTGTAATTCACCTCTTAGGGGTCTTACTTTCATGCAAGTAGGCTATCAGAGGACAGATGGCTTCTCAAGGTTATAACGAAACACAGATGTGGCCAGGTGGTGGTGCATGCCTTTAATTCCAACCCCAGGAGACAGAGGCAGGGGGATCTGACCACACTGATCTACAGAGTGAGTTCCAGGACAGCCAGGGCCACTTAGAGACACCCTGCCTCAAAAGGAAGGTACTGCACTTCCTAGCATTATAATGGTTGTGGCTTTAGCCTAGGGATGTGGACTGTTACTGTTATGGTGACTGGGTTTGTATGGGGTGTGAGTATGCAGATGTGTCTGGACATGGTCTTCTGTTGTTCTCAGCCTTATTACCTTGCATTTTCAGCTCTTTTGGCCAATCAGCCTAACTCTTGTGATTGCATGTTTACACACTCCCATGCTAGGGTTACAGGCATGTGCAACCATGTCTGAGCATGTTTTTTTGGCTGGCGGTGGGGGGGGGGGGTGTTGAGACAGGGTTTCTCTATGTAATAGCCCTGGCTGTTCTGGAACTCTGTTTGTAGTCCAGCCTGGCCTCAAACTCACAGAGATCCACCTGTCTATATCTCCTAATTGCTGGGATTAAAAGTGTGCACCACTATGTCTGGGCTATGTCTGGATTTTTATGTGGGTTCTGGGGATTTGAACTCAGGTTCTCATGCTTGCAGAGCCAGTGCCCTTATCTGATGCACATCTTCCCAGCCTCTGGATTGTTGGGTGCTGTCATCCAGAAGTAGTGTCTATGGCTTTTTCTTTTCTCTTTCTCTCCCCTTCTCTCCCCTTCTCTCCCCTTCTCTCCCCTTCTCTCCCCTTCTCTCCCCTTCTCTCCTCTCCTCTCCTCTTCTCTCTCTCTCTCTCTCTCTCTCTCTCTCTCTCTCTCTCTCTCTCTCTCAGTGTGTGTGTGTGTCTGTGTGTGTGTGTCTGTGTCTGTGTCTGTGTGCCTGTGCATGCCTGTGTGTGCGTGCATGCAGGTTTCTAGAATTGAACCTCCCAGGACTATACCTAGAGTCCTGTGTTTCAACTAAAAAGTTAATTAATTAATTAATTAATATGCATACATTTTATAGTGTAAGTAAGGAGGCCACAGGACAATTTACTGGGGTCAGTGATCTCTTTGCATTTTGTGGGTTTCTGGAATCAAACTCGGGCTAAGTTGTCTCATTTGCTGTCAGGTTAGATGATGCTGCTATGCAGGGAAGGGTAGGTGGAGCTGATGAGAGCATTGCTGGAAGGACCATGCTGGTCATATAAAAACTGCCCAGATGAATACCTTTCAGGATTTTGGATTATTTTCTAGGAAGTAGAAAGGATGGAAAGCCTAAGCTGTCTGTGCAGCAGTTATTAGCCATCAGAACAAATATGGAAGGGTCAAAACTATTAGGAAATGAAGCTTTCTAAATGGACTTACATTTATACCCCTCTTCTATTTAGACAGATGGGGGCTCTCAGCTCTCTCTCTTTAGCAGACTTGGCTGCACTTGGGAACTTAAAATACAGATTCTGAGGCTCTCAGACAGACAGACAGACAGACAGACAGACAGACAGACAGACAGACAGATTCAGAATCTGTGTTATCAGGCACTCAGCTGCTCTAACCTATGCTCAGGGGTGAGAACCATTAGCATTATGGACATCAGCCTAACCCTGCTTGGTTGTATTTGCTTATATTGCCTATGGTCAGCTACAGTGTGAACATACTAAATGAAAAGTTCAGACGTACAGGTGGGGAGAACATATGTGCATATTGTGGTATATTTTATGAATTCTGTTGTCAGTAATTTTTGCTATGTATAATTAGTAAGCTCTGCGTTATCATATATGTATATATATGTATGTATATATAGACAAAAAAATGTGTTTGGGTCCATGGTTTCAGGTGTCTACCTGAGGTCTTGGAAATATCTTGAGAATAGAAGAGAGACAGTAACTTTTGATTTTGAGGAAGTGGAGACAGACTACTACTAGCCAACTGGATGCTGACTTCTCAAGTCGGGCAGTTAGTTGATCCTCTCTACATGAGTTATCTAGTGGTAGAGAAGTGGCACAGCACGCACCGGGGAATGGTTAGCTAAGACACCGGCTAGCTTTAGAGACAGCTGCAACTTTAGTAATTACTATGGTTGTTAATTTGAGGCTGTGGACCCTCAATACATTTTAATTGTGTAATGAATGAACTTATTTTGGCTTAGGTTAAAATTGGTATTTTAAAGTTAAATCCATAGGACAAAAGATATTTTTAATGAAATTGATTAAATATCTTTCTAGCTAATTATTGTTTCTTTGTTTTTCCAAAACAGATAAGTAATGGAACGTCATCTGTGATTGTCTCCAGAAAGAGGCCATCGGAGGGGAACTACCAGAAAGAAAAGGACTTGTGCATCAAGTACTTTGACCAGTGGTCTGAATCAGATCAGGTAGAATTTGTGGAGCATCTTATCTCACGAATGTGTCATTATCAGCATGGACATATTAACTCTTACCTGAAGCCCATGTTGCAGCGGGACTTCATCACCGCTTTACCAGGTAGGTCACTGCACTTCTCCTCACACTTGCTGGGCAGTGAAGTTCCTAGTCCTTGAACCTGGTAGTGCTCAGTGGGACCTGTGAAGTGAGTGGCAGAATGAGTACATTGTGAGCCGTCATTTCTGGACAGCCACTGTGTTTGTACTTAGAGTTTAATCCTTCTTCAAGTGTCATAAAGTAAAATACAGTAGATGAATTTCTAGAAAACGCAGGCCACGTCTGTGATTGGTTTTGCCACGTATTAGTCAATGCTGTTGCTTTATTTAATTGCTTTTCTGTCTTTTAAAGATACACTTTAATTTTGGTGTGTAGACAATCTGCAGTTTGCATGTAATTTTAAAATAGGCATGGCAACTCATGTCTGTCCTCCCAAAACTTGTTAGGCTGAAATAGGGGGTGTTATTTTGAGGTCAGCCAGGGTGAGACATACAAAATATGCACACTGCACATAAACACACACACACACACACACACACACACACACACACCACACACACACACACACACCACACACACACACACACACACACAAACACACACACACACACACACACACACACACACACCCCTACTTTTCCTTAAGTCTGATCTTGGCAAGGCTCAAAGAGTTGATTGAGATTGTTCCCTTTCTGAAGTGATCCTTAGGCAGTGGCCAAGAAACCGAAAAAACTGTTGTCTTTGTTAATGCTTCCTTTTTTCTTTCTTTTTTTGTTTCAACTTATTTATGTATGTGAGTTTATCTGCATGTATATCTGTGTGCCATGTGTTACCTTGTGCCCATGGAGGTCACAAGAATGTTGGGTACTCTGGAACTGGAGTTAGAGGTGGCTGTGAACCACTGTGTGTCTGCTGGGAACCAACCCGGGTCCTTTGCAAGAGCAGTGCTCATAACCACTGGGCCCCTCTCCAGCCTGTTACCATCTGTTCTCCTGCTTCTCTGTCTTCTCCTTAGTCCCACCGTCCTCACTCATCATATGCACTCACGGGTGCAGTTTTCTGGTTAAGTCTTATTTGTATTTTCAACAGTTGTAGTCCTGAGCAAAGTCTTAAAAAATAACTACAGAGAACTCTGTGTTCCTGCCTGTGCCACCTCTCCCACAGACACAGCTGTCTGTACTGTCATGGTTGGTACATCATGATAGGGCTGGGTGACCTGTGAACCTGTCCTCCTCACTCTCATGGAAGGTGTTTACTTCACTCTACTTGGGTTTTAACAACTTAGAAGACTTTCATTCCTCAGTTTGGTTGGTAAGTTGTAGAGCTCTGACTTCTCCTGAGGAGAATGCTGGTTCTCCCTTAACAGTCAGCGCAGCACTTACTGCTGCCACGCACACCAGCACAGGTCTAGGAACCTCCCAAGATAGGTCAGTGCGACTGCAGCAGCCCTGCCTGAGGAAGGGACAGCGGGTTTTGGCTGTTGGTGCTTTCTTTCACAGCACACAGGACCTGGTGGAGCTGTGGTTCTAGCCTGGAACGTGTGGGCTACAAGTGACAGGAACGTCTAATGTCTTTGCACTCTTCCAGAATTGTGTGTTTATTTTCTACACTTAGTATTTCTACAAGAATACTTGAGAGTTAGCTGATAAAGGCTTGACTCTGCCAGAATGTTGTTCTGTCTTTCCTTAGTTGTCTTCTGGTGAGTGTGTCTACAAAAGCAAATAGGAACCCTTTCCATCCAGAATTATAGCATTCAGTTGCTTAGTCCAGTTTCTCGTTAGGCAGATTATAATGACAGGGGTCAGAGAAGTTAGATGATATTCCCATTGGGTCACATGGCTTCTTTGTCATGTGCTGTTGTAAAATGATGGTGGGCAGACATCGGTTCAAAGTTAGCACAAAGGATGAAATCACTCTGTTAAGATTACTCTGGGAGAGTCCTTAAGTTGATCACAAATGTTAAGTAAATGTATCATAACTGTCTTTGTTTGCTGTCTGTTGTTGTGATTAAGCATCATGATCAGAAGCAACTTAGAAAGGAAAGGTTTTATCTCATCCTACAGCCTCCATTGAGGGAAGTCAGGGCAGGAGCTGAAGCAGAGACCACGAGGACCACTGCCTTGTTCTCCCGGCATCCTCGGTTTGCTTTCTTTCATAATTCTAGCTTCTGTCAAGTTGAAAAGAAACCCAATCAGGACAGTAATTCAATTCACTTTTAGTTGTAGAGGGTGAGATGAGGGGTCTTTCATTGTGAGAGAGAAAGGTGTAGGTGAATGGATTCTTGTGTGCACCTTCTCTGTACATTGCTGGAACTCCAGAGCCCTGACATTGTACTGTACCAGGAAAGGCCAGGGAAGTGTTTCAAGTCACTGATTGTACTGTTTCTCACCAGTGACTACTAACTAATGAGGCCAAGCCTCCATTCTCTCCGGCAAATCCGTTTATTGTTTGTCTCTCTTGTTTTGGTTTTATTTTCTTCTCTCTAATTTGCTTTCCAAATGGTTTAGATGTGGGCGATTGATTGCCCCTGATGTTTACAGAATGGCCACAAGGTGGCACTGTTGAAGTTCCCCTGATAGTTTCCCGCAGCCTTTTCTGGGGTATACACAGCCCTGGAGAAGAGGCAGAACAGATGAACATGTGTTATGTATATAAATATGGTTAGTATAATGGCATACAATTCAGTTTTCATTACAGCGAATTGTAAAGCATTGTCCATATCTCTGTTAACGTGGAATTTTGTGGTATTGAATGTTATATGAAATGAATGGACTGTTGGCTGGGACATGGAAATATTTCTGTTAAAATGCTATTTGTTTTAACAGGATTTGATCTGAACATATATACATATGTCAGTATATTTCATACATGAGAATCTAATAGCCAGGGACAAGCTGGCCCAGCTGATTGTGCTTGTGACTAGTAGACTTGGATTAAACCTGGCATTAGTTCTTCTCCCAGACTTAAGCAGGCAGTGCGTTATGGGGAGGAGAAGTCTGTATGCACTTCGGTAGGTTTGATGAGATGTAGAAAACTTTTAGTCATTCTGCTAGTTCAGTGTCCAGTCATTCAGTAACTATCTGAAGTTTGGATTTTTACTTTTAAGATTGACAATCATTTTAAACTTTTGGTTGTGAAAAACATTAATTCTAGAAAATGCTCTATAGTCTTGGCTTTTTTAAAATGCTTACTGTGAACATTGTACCTGTCAGTATAAGAAAAGTGGAAAATGTTTGTGGTCTCTGGCTCCTTTTGGTTCAGTGGAAAAAGTGATAATTATGATACGCTTTTCTAAAAATCATGGTAAATGTTTAGTCTGCAATGTCAATTTCTGCAGGCTAAGTTTGTGGTTTCTAAGAACTGTTGTTAAAGGGAAAAATTATACCATTTAAAATAGAGGCAGATTGTACCTCAGAAAAGATGATAAGTCTTGCTGATCAGTTTGGTGAGGTGTCTGTGCAATTAACAAGGTCGGAATGCTTAGCTTCCTGACCATGCTGTATCCATTCGTCTAGCTCCCAAGTAAGAAAACCTTTAAAGACTATGAATATGACAACTAGATCAAAGGTCACAGGGACGGTCAGGAATGAGCCAAGACTTCAGGTTGGGTACAGGGCCAAAGACCCAGCATCAAGAAAGGAAAGTGGGAGTGCTGGAACTAGATAGCCCCAAGGCTTCAGTCCCAGATGCTGCACACAGTAGCCCACCCATCCTCATCTATGTAGGCACAGTGTGTGTCTGCAGTGTGCCTACCACCTAGTGGGTGTGGCTCAGAAGGTTTTCACTTGGTCATTGGGTTTTCACGGTAGTGTAGCGGGGGTTGTGACCTATGCATATTGTCACTTCCCCTTTAGCCCTTGGAATCGCACAAGACCAGGAAAGACTACAGTTGTAGGTGGTTGTTTTATTTTAAAAAGGTTTTTAACTGTAGATTTTATAACCAAAGCTGTAACTCATGAGGCAAGGAGCAGCAGAGGTGGGGGTTGGGGGGAGTTTCTTTACAGCTGCCCTTTGAAGGTCTCTAAACTACTGGAAGTTACTGTGTAATCTAAGCAGCTGTGCCAAGCTGGCCTCACCAAGGACATTGAGCTGACATCACACATTAGAGGTTTGTTTTGATATAGTAGTTTTTATACATTGAACTTTGAAATCGCTGCCTTTTAATTGTTTGAGTTTATTGCTGACATTTTTCTGGATTGTCGTGAGGTGTCTGCAGTTAGCACCAGCAGCACTCTCAGAAATGTGCGTGCACTGTTGGGCTGTATTCTGCTGAGGTGGTGATGTGTCCTCGTGTTGCCTTGGAGAGGGGGTTCCCTCAGCATAATAGAGTAATAAGAGGAAAATACTTAGTTTAACACCCCAAAGCCCTCCAGCCCTGGCTAAAGATCACCTTGTGTTTGTTCCATAACCACTTTTTCCTCAGTGGACTTGAAACCAGAGAGTTGCAAGATTCGTGTGGCTCTTCAGTATGACTGCTGAAGCATCCTGTGTTCAGTGGATCAAAGAGCCTGAAATAGAGCATTTGATTCTTACTCACCTCAAAACATTTTGAGAATGTGGGCTCATGCTAATAGAACGGGAGTTAGCTGGTTTTGCTAGCAGAGATGGGCATTGTCTCTTTGTGGATGAACATTCACATTCGTATCAGCCTAGGAAATTTGAGGGGAGGGAAAAGGGGGAAGGGGAGAAGATTAAGGGCATTTATTGAATATCTGTTAAATATCTGGCCCTTTAAATCTCCCTTTAAATTAGCCTTCCCAACGGACTGGAGAGATTCCTTCCCTATGAAATGTGGATATTTAGAACACTTACCTAGGAGAGTTACTTTGCAGATTGTATGAGATAACTTGTTTCAGCACTTACATTGTTCCTATGTTATGGACTAGTGATATTAAAAAGGATAATAGATTTGCTCATGGTCACTCACACAGCTTGCCTGAAACAAAATGTAAGCCAGATTATCTGGTTTGACAGCCATTGCATTTCCGTAAGACTAACAGTTTAAAGTAGTAACCAAAGGAAACCTTAGGTGTCACTAGGGCATTGTTTAAATGAGCTCATGGCATTTGAAAGGAGAGATATGTAAGGGATTTGCTTATGCAAAAATTTATTAATGGCTTAGTCGTGTGAGCAATCAGTAAGGAGAAAGATCCAAGACTTCTAGGGTGCCCTTGCTATAAACCAGTCATCCCTCATTTGTCACAATTTGGTGGCACTTCCAAGAGATGGATTCCTAGGCTGCCTCCCTCCAGAGGTTGAATCAGTAGAAGCGTGAGGGATCTGTAATGCTGCTGTCCTTTTGAAAGTCAGTGATCCTAGTTGATTCCAGTCCAAGGCTTTAGTGTCTCATGGTTGCAAGCTCTGGCTTGTTGGTAAAGTAGAAGTTTGAATGCTCTTCTCCTGGTTCTTCACAGGTCTTGGGAATCCTGCCTCTGAGATCTGGAAAGGCAGCTGGCATTCTAATGTATGTTCTAATGTCTTGCTATTTGTTTCATCTTTCCAAGAATAGAGGATTTGAAGGGGGAATTGGTAAGGGCATGTTTATAACCAATTAGGAGGATCCAGTTAGTGGGGCGGAAGTCATGGGAGTCATGTAAAGTCATGTTAATATCCTGTGTGGGAGGAAGTCTGTGAGCCCCCAGCTTTGGAGAAATCCAAGAAGAACCAAGTGTGTCACCCTGTGGCTAGAGAATGTGATCAAGCATGATTTTAATGTGATTATATTTGGATAAGTTATAGACTCGGCTTTCGGCAGCTGAGAGATTCTGTAATTTGAGTCCGTAGTTGTAGCTGTGGTGTGGAGAGAGGCAGACCTGTGTGACTACACACAGAAGCTGTAGGAGAGGCGAACATATGGCTCACAGAAGGGGGCTGGGCTTTGGAGAATGGTATCAAGAATCCATTGGACATCGTGTCAGATTGTCTAGAGAAGGAGAGTTGAAGCCAAGTAGCCAACCACCTGGAGGGAGTTACAAGGAATGTAGGGATGCTGAGCTGGAGATGGCAGCATGGTCTATCTCCACTCTGGTCTTTCTGTCTCTTAAACAGTAAAGGAAAAAAAATGTGGCCCAGAAAGATGTGAATATATTTAGAAATCCTGCAAGCAAATTTGTGGGGTAGCGACAGGGCCTGGGACTGCTGTTCAGAACTGGGGAGTTCTGAGAAGTGACTGAGTATTGGTGCAGCTGGGCTCTTAGTCCTGCCTGATGGTGCCCAGAGGAGACTGTCAGACAAGTCTCCAACTTTTAAGAACTGGGGATGCGGGGTTGGGGATTTAGCTCAGTGGTAGAGCGCTTGCCTAGGAAGCGCAAGGCCCTGGGTTCGGTCCCCAGCTTCGGGGGGGGGGAAAAAAAAAGAACCAAAAAAAAAAAAAAAAAAAGAACTGGGAAGGCAGGCTGGAGAGATAGCTCAGTGGTTAAGAGCACTGACTGCTCCTCCAGAGGTCCTGAGTTCAATTCCCAGCAACCATATGGTGGATCACAACCACCTGTAAATGGGATCTGATGCCCTCTTCTGGTGTGTCTGAAGACAGCTACAGTGTACTTATATATAATAAATAAATAAATATTTTTAAAAAAGAACCGAGGAGGCATTTATAGGACGCATATGTTACGCTGGATATTATTCTTCAGCTCATCTTAATTTAAAAAAAGTTAATTGGCACCTGGAAAGATTAGGAAGGGTGGATAATCTTCCAACAGGTGAATGCAGGGTGTGAAAGATCGCTTGGATAAGGGCTTTAGAGCTGGCAGTTAATTTGTTTATGTGTGTTTTGTAATTTTTCTCCAAAAAGCATGGATTGTGTATGTTAGGAGGGACGCAGAGCAACTAGTAAGTAAGTACCAGAGTGAGCCAGACTCAGTGGGCTCCTCCCAAGTCAAGGTCAGAAGAATGAGCTACAGACGGCAGTGTCTTCATGGGAGCCTGTCCGCATGTCCCTAGGGACTGAAGTGACAGATGTGGACTGGATTGTCTGTATGTCTCACTGAGCTGGCACCTGAGTCTTGGGACCCTGGAGTATTACCAGAGTCATCAGGAATAGCCTGCAGGGGAGCGCCACCGTCCTGGGTGCTGTCCTTGGTTCTGACCCGTTCCCCATCTTTGTAGTCAGCTGCGGGTAAAGGTGGTCTGCTCCTTATGTAGTCTGCCGAGAAATATCCGTTTTCTGGATGCTAAAAACCAGAATTCTCGAGACTGCAGTGGCCGGGCCACGTGGAAATGTTGAAGCTGAATTACGGTAGGGATAAGCAGGAAGTGCTGTGATCCTGTCCCACTGGTGGGCAAGTCAGAATTGAAGGGAATCAATCATTTTAATAGCAACTGGGGAGAAGGACATGGGATTTATTTTAACTTGTAACCGTCTCAGGAGCCTGCTCTGATATGGCCCTTAGGGGCAGGAGGTCAGTCTTTGATTGTGTGACCCTAAGGTAATTCAAGTAAACAGCATAGCAGTGGTGCCTCGGGTGGAGCTGGGTCTTAGATCCAGTCCAGGATAGAATCAGTATATGAAAGGCTTGGGGCTGTCATCAGCAGTGTGACCATGTCACTCTGAGACAGTAAGGCAATCTCCATTTGTGAAACATCCCCGCCTCCAACTAAAATGTCAGGCATGGGCGCCCACCACATCTGGGTGGACAGAATTCCTTACGCGTCATTTTGTGTCGATTCTCACAGTCAGCCTTTCTTGACCACACTCTGTGAGGAGGGGATGGAGGCAGCAGCCGCTGCTACTGAGGCAGGGTTGTTTCAGTGTCTGGTTTGCGTCATGCGACCAGCAGCGCACACTGAACTTGGGACATGGAATGTGGATGTTCCACACTTGGGGATGAGGAGTGCTTTCTGTAGCCACAGAGCGACACCTACAAGTACAAGAAGGAATGCAACAGGCAGTGACAGTGCTACCCATGGTGCTCTTCCATGGCAAAGCTCAGGCAGAGCTGGACCTTGAGTGAACTTCTCTGCAAGGCCCTTGCATTTTCCTCTTATTTCTGCCATGTGTGTGTGTGTGTGCGTGCGCATGCCTGTGTGTGTGTGTGTGTGTGTGCGTGCGTGTGTGCGTGTGTGTGTGTGTGCGTGTGTGCGTGTGTGTGTGCACGCGTGCCTGTGCCTGTGTGTGTGTGTGCACGCATGCCTGTGCCTGTGTGTGTGTGCACGCGTGCCTGTGCGTGCGTGTGTGTGTGTGTGTGTGTGTGTGCCACAACACTCCCAACTCTATGGAGGTGAAAGAACAACTTTTGGGAGTTGGTTATGTCCTTCCACTCTGGGTTCCTCAGGTCTGTAGATCGAGCAGGCTCTTCCCAAAGTCCTGGAGTGAGTGAGGAAGCAGGACATTGCTCTGAGGGTTCTTACCCATCTGCTCAGAACAGAAAGCAGTTCTTTGTCAGAGGAGATTAGAAGACTGACATGAACACTTACCTTTCTTTACTTTCAGTTTTTTAGATTTATTTATTTTATGTATGTGAGTACACTGTAGCTGTCTTCAGACACACCAGAAGAGGGCATCTGATCCCATTTCAGATGGTTGTGAGCCACCATGTGGATGCTGGGAATTGAATTACTACTCTTCTGGAGCAGTGCTCTTAACCTCTGAGCCTTCTCTCTAGCATGACTTGAACACTTTTTAAATCTTCATATGTTTTAAAAAATGGGTCAGTCTTGCCATTTGGTCCCATGGCTGTCAAGAGTTCATGGTGGAGTGTGGTTTATTGCTCATGTTCACAATATGAGCAAAAGCACAGGTTTTGAAGCAAGACAGCATGAGTTCCCATTCTGGCTTCACTACAGAGCACAGCCCAAGAGCTTTCCCTCTGTGTTCCTTGGCTGTAACTTTGGAGAACCATTGGCCTTTTAAAGTTCAGCAGAAAAATGGGGAGGGGCTTCTGAGAATTCCAAGGACAGAGCTGTCCCAGGGCAGCTGTCATGGCAAGACAGTTCCTGAGCCTTTCCACGCTTTGCTTGTGCTTATTGTGCCTGCCTTAAGAGTTACTTACCGGGGTTGGGGATTTAGCTCAGTGGTAGAGCGCTTACCTAGGAAGCGCAAGGCCCTGGGTTCGGTCCCCAGCTCCAAAAAAAAAAAAAAGAACCAAAAAAAAAAAAAAAAAAGAGTTACTTACCTTTTCCTTTGGAGTAAGGACTGGTCTGTGCACTGCCCTACCCACTCCTTCCCTTGATTTTCTGTGTTGTAGAGCAAGGCTTAGATCACATAGCAGAGAACATTCTTTCCTACCTGGATGCCAGGTCTCTGTGTGCAGCAGAGCTGGTGTGTAAAGAGTGGCAGCGGGTGATCTCCGAGGGGATGCTTTGGAAGAAGCTGATCGAGAGGATGGTGCGCACCGACCCTCTCTGG
Source organism: Rattus norvegicus (assembly GCF_021556685.1). Lineage (NCBI taxonomy): Eukaryota > Metazoa > Chordata > Mammalia > Rodentia > Muridae > Rattus > Rattus norvegicus. Next base: position 23,304,134 of record NC_141543.1, read on the forward strand.
AAGGGACTCTCAGAAAGAAGAGGCTGGTAAGTACGGGCTTGTTTGGAAAACGTTCCTGTGGTGTACTGTCAGCTTGATTACTCAGGCAAATGCTTGTGAATGTGTAGTCTGTTTCAACAAGGAAGAAAATGAAAGTCTAAGCTGTTAGAGGCTCCTCCTCTGACACGGGTTTGTTGGTACAAAGGTTTTAAGGCCTCAGGTGGGTGACACATTCATCTTTTTAAAGCTCTAAATGTGTGCTTCCTCCCATCATAGACAGGTAAGAGAGCTGGAGCTAGAGAAATCCATCAGTGGTTAACATGGGCTGTTCATTCAGAGGACCTCGATTCAATTCCCAGCACCTACCTAGTAGCTTACAACAGTCTGGTGCTCTAGTTCCAGAGGATCTGATGCCCTCTTCTGGCCTCCATGGGGAGCAGGCACACATGTGGTGCACAGACTTATACACAAGCAAAACCCCCACACATAAAACAAATTGTTAAAGGAAAATATGAGAGTCTAGTAATGTTACTTAGTTTTGTAATTGCTAGGATTGAACCAACTGCTCTGTCACTGAGCTATTCCAGCAGCCTGAGTTAGGCCATTTCTCTGTTTACTGCTGTGCACGGGGAAGAGTGGAAACACACCCTGGGGTTTCTAGGAAAGCCCATGAGCTTAGATGCAGTTTGATAGCTTGCATTGTCAGTGATCCGGCTCAGTCAGCATAGAGAGTTACAGTCAGGCACAAGAAGGGAAGATGGAGGGCGACGCTGCATTTTCCATATGGGGGAAATGTAATGTGAAATAAGACGATTCACAGACGTCGTTAGCACTTACTCTCCATGTGGGTGCAGTCTGACAGAACTCCACACTGGACGGCACAGTCCTGCGGAGGAAGGACTGAGTGTGGCTAATGGGCATGAGGAATTTTGAAAAGGGATAGCAAGCTAATTGTTCTCCTGATTGTGACTCTAGCATGGAGTTTTCGTTTTTCGTAGTGGATAAGACATAAAGATATATTTGATCCTGAAAGTGTGAAGTCTAGTGTGAAGTTCATGGCTTCAGAATGCCTATTGTAATTTTTAAGACATTCATTAAAATGTATAGACTTTGCGACTGCTTCATTTCCTTGTGTCCTATTGTTGTTGTTGTTGTTTTTTTTTTTTTTTTTTGCAAGCTTTTACAAATAAAGTTTAAGGGGGAAAAAGCTCTAAAATGAGAGCTTAATTATCTGTGTGACGGACAGCACTCGAAAGACAAAAGACCAGCGTCATGCCAGAGCTAGATTGTGTCTACCATGGGAACTGTAGCTTGTTAGAGCCCCTCCCTTTGACAGTTGACAGTAGTGCAAGGAAAAGACACGGACCTCGGGCTGTTCTCATAAGATGCTTAAGTGAAATCCCTTCTCTTATATGCAAAAACGTAACATGTGTTTGTTTTCATTTGCCAGGGATCAGTACCTGTTTAAAAACAGACCTACAGATGGCCCTCCCAACTCATTTTATAGATCATTATACCCAAAGATTATCCAGGACATAGAGGTAACTGTTTACTTAATTGTCTCACACCCTTGGGGGCTTGTTCTCAATTTTTTATATTGTTTCAAAGTCCTTTTGTTCTAAACTCATGGAACTCGCACTTTTAAAAGTTGAGTTTTGGACATGAATGTCACAGTGTGTAATCTGTAGCTGCTCTTCAGAGCTGAACTCACCTTTTGATCGAAACACAACTTCTCTAAAACACAGAATGCTTCTGTAAGGCTGCCAGTTAATTAAAACCTTAATCCAAGATAAACTGTATTCTAATTTGATAAATTTTCTACAATCCAAGGCCCAGTTTTTTAGGTGAATGTACTTTTGTATTTTTGAGTCATCTCTGGAAGGCATGTATGGAGTCTACTCTTAGGTCATGCATAAGTTTTCATAAAAATGGCTCAGGTTATTCTAAGCTGTTATGAAACGGGCTTTGTGAAGCAGGTTATGCTTTGGGGCCGTTGTGAAGTTGACTTCAGTGACCAGCAGAGCTCTGTGCTTTTGCTAAGAGATGTTAGCCATGTTTGATATTGTCGGTGTGCTCTAATTCACTTTGATTATTAAGCCCTTTCCCTTAAACCAGGATAGGCACGCCCAGGTACTTCTTCATTAACTCTTTCATGTATGTTCTTAATCTCTCCACTGTGTCCTCTGTGGCAGAGAAGGTGAGCTTTCGATGGCCAGTGTTGTATCTCCCATAAAGTTGCAGCCAGTTTCCAAAGTGGGAAGTAATCCTCTTCCCCAGGTGATGAACATAAAAGTTATTATGCCAAAATTCCCTACTGGAGAGCCATGTGCTTTTGTGGAGTTCATCCCTGCTCCTTCTCAGGCAGATGTGAACTAATGGATCCATCCCATTAATGGTACATCTGTGTGTATGCTCTCTAAAACGACTTAAAAACTAACCTTTTAGGGAGGGCTCAATAATTTTAAACCATGGCCACATAAAGTTTAGGAATTAATTGACTTATTGTTCAGAACTTGGACTAACGTCCTGCAGGACTTAGTGGGCGACATAGAGCAGACCGCCATTACAGGTTAGGGCTTGTGTATTTCAGGAGGGAAGGGGCTGCTCTAGGTTGGCGCACCAAGACACTGTGTGCATGCACATCTTAGAAATGCCCTTCTGTTCTTTGGCAGAGTCTGTCGACAGACTCTCCTACTTTATGAGTGGTCTCAATGCAGCGTTCCTTCTGAGGGGGTGTTGTTTAAAGTCACTCATTAATAAACAGGAATTCTGGAGAACCTTTATCAGATTGAGGTTTGGTGATTTAGATTATTTTATTTAGTTGTCATGACTACGTTATAATTGACAGGATGACAGCACTTACCATAACCATTTCCTCAGGCAGAAAAAATACTTTACAGCTAGCAGAGGAGGCAGATGTGACGGGAAATGGAGCCATGGGGAAACACAGTTTGACACAAAACCTCTGCATCATGGTGGTCTTCCCAGTGGTTCTTACAGTGTGGTTTGGGAAAACCCAATGCCTGGCCACAGAGTCTCCTCCAAATTTTTGTGGCTAAGTTTCTTAGTATGAGGGATGACGCTTATACTTCAGTGTACTCACTAATAGTAATAGTGACAGAAACAGTGTACCACTGATAGGACACTTACTTGATACTTTGTTTAGTAGTGTATAGCATACCTTTTCATTCAGTAGTCTAGATACCCTGGAAAGTAGGTCAACTCCACACCGAAAATCTAGGAAACACGGCTGACAAGGTAAAACTGTTAACCCTGGATCACAGTGAGTGGTGCAGCCCCCACACTCTAACGGACACATTATTGAGTGGCACAGTCCACAGCCATCCATATACTCTAACAAACACAGTTACTGAGTGCTAGAGCCCACTACCAACCACGTACTCTGGCTCTTCATACAAGACCCTTTAGGAGTGTGCTGTGCTCTGTCAGGGCAGGCATAAATGTGGAAGTTCTCTCTGTGATCATATCTGTGAGGCACACAGATGAGCTTGTCCATGATGACTGCGGTGAAAATATCACCTGCAAGGCACCTCGATTGTCACTCCTGTAGTCTACCATGAACTGCGAGGGGACTTACACATATAAAAGCAATAATTTTGCAAGGTCTGTATCATGCCATATCGTATCATCTCATCTCATCTCATATCATATCATATATCATACCATATCATATCATATCACAAAGGGACACTGAGACTAAAAGAAGTTTTAGAATGTGCTACATAGGAGAGGTGACTTTTAGCTCAGGCCAGTCTAGCCCTGGGTTTACAGTTAGTGGTTTGCTATTTCCAAAGTAGAAAGTTCAGGAAGCGAAGGAGAAAGGCATGTTTTATTCCAGTAGACTTGTCTTCCTCTAAGAATGTGGATAGTCAGCTCCTTAACTGTTCAGATGAGATCCCTTGGCCTTGCTTTAGTTCTGTTAGGGAAAAGGTAGCGTTGCCCTCGCCTGTGCACAGCTCCCCAGTCTACTATCCCTTCCCTTACACTCCACAGATCGGCTCTCCCTTGACCCCCACTCTTGTTTGACACTGCTCTCCTTGATGGCTTGCTGAAGTACATCATTCTCAGCTTTGGCTATCATGAGCATAGAGGAAAAGGTTCTTCTCCCAACTTTGCCTTTCACATCAAGCCACCAGAAATTGACTGTATTTTAAGGAAAAATAGGCAACCTGGTTTTGTGTGGCTAGCTCCTGCTGTTCAGAAAATGGGGAAGTGAGAGTCACGGTCTGTGGAGAAGAGTTCACATTCTTAACTTTCTGCAAAGGTTCCTCCCTCCTGGGTGTTCTTGCCACATGGAGGGTTTGCAGGCCTCTAAATTGAAAAGGAACTCCTGGTAAACCTGAGGCGTGTCCTGTCAAGAGGCAGCCACACACTCCCTCACTGTCTAGAATCCTTGTCAGTGCTACTTTCAAGGCTCAGTGTCCACTCACCGCAGGGACTTGGTTAGATGAAACTGCCGACTCCCAGGCTCTGTCCGCCCACACTCCCAATGCCTCTGCAGATGGAAGGCTGCTGCTCTTACAAGCAAACTAATGTCTGCCATTCCAGAGTAGTGACTCTGTATATTTACTGGGTAAGTGGCTTTGAAGCACTCTCCTTGGAGCTGGTCATGGGGAAAATGGCGGTGTGTTGTATCACACCTTTTAATAAACCACATTTCATTCAAGGAAAGTGGAAAGCTTTTTTTGTGGTTTGCAAACGATATTAACAGAATAGAAACTAAAAATGCTAGAAAATGCTGAAACTTGCCCACCCACTCAGTTATGTTTAGGCTTCTAAAAATAATGTTATTCCTCCATACTCAGACATCTGTTTTCACTCTATTGCCAATTTAAATGCCGCTGTATACTCTGTATATCATGGCTACTCTCCCAGTGTTTTGAGATTTTGCACAGGGTAAGGCGATTTTACAAGTTCCCTACCACGTGAAACCTTCCTCTACAGGAGCGCTGCCGCCGAGCTGGGCTGATGGCGTGGCAGGTGTTAAAGAGGGCTCCCGTATGAGACGGGCCTCGCTGCCGCCGAGCTGGGCTGATAGCTGAGCACCTTGATGGTCCTTGTATGAAGTGCAAGCGGCCAGCAATGACTCGGGCCAGCACAGTCCACTGATGGGGAGAACCCTCTCTTTTAATTACAGCCCACTCTTCTGTCAGTGTCCCAATAGGTGGTGCTGAGCACGTGTTTCATCTTCCGTGGTCCTCTGATAGTTGAGGGAGCAGGGACCAGCTTCATAGAGGTAGAGGCTGATGCTCAGCTGTACCCCTGGCCAAGGCTGCCTGCCAGGCCTGAGGGTGACATTTTGTGAAAACCCGGTTTAGAGGAAGAATTGGAGTGAGAGTTGAGGTTGTCGGACATGGTGGTAGTGTTCTTGGTAAGCATAGTCATCAGCAAGTGCGCTCTCTCTCTCTCTCTCTCTCTCTCTCTCTCTCTCTCTCTCTCTCTGTGTGTGTGTGTGTGTGTGTGTGTGTGTGTGTGTGTTGCGGGGGGGAGGCTGGAGAACTAGAGACAAGCAGTCTCAGGAGTGCCCTTGGTGACTGCATGGCCTCCTTGAGACTTCCTGTTGGTTCTGGTGAGCTATACTTACCTTGGACTCAAGAACCTAAAGATTGAAAAACTTGCCCTAAGTAGGGCCTTCCCAGCACGACTCACCAAGAGTCTTCTGAACTTTTCCTTAAAATATAAAAATATCTTAGAAAGTTAAGAACCTTGTGGATGTGGAGAAGCTCAGCCATACAGCCATACCTGGTTTTCTTCTGACTGGAAGGCAAGTGGGCCATCTGGTGGCACTCATGGAAAGAAGCCCTTGCTCTCACAGCTGTCTGAGGCTCAGGATAAATGGGACAGCCCAGCCGTGATACTGACTCTTCTTCATCCAGGCGTTTCAAGAACTGATTCGGCCACCACAGGAGATGGAGACCACGAGGTGCCATCCTGGCTCCTCTCCTCATTCATTCTCTGTGTCCTCAGTGTGTTAGGTGCAGTTAAAAATTATGGCCAGCTCTCTTCCAGAAGATACCTTGATGAGTAGTAGGAAAATGTAGAAGACATCCTCTCAGTTCCTTTATTTGAATGAAGAGCAGTTTTTCCTGTAACTCCATGTGATGTAAATGTGCTTTCTCAGTTCTTCGGCTCACAAAGTACTTTAGATTCACACTGCTGTAAAGCCCCAAGGTATCCATACAATTTAAAAACAACGCCTGGTGTATAGTAAGGTATGCTGTGTGTTCAGTGCTTTGTGTTCAAATGGATCACACACTTCCTATCAACTCTGTTCTTCTCAAAGGACAGCAGCTGAGCATGGGGAACTAATAGGCTAGGAATAGACTCCTTACCGGTGTATCTGGCTTCTTAAGTCAGCATTTCCCTAGAGGGTTTAGCTTGCTAAGATGGCCCAGCCACTACCAAAAATACACTATTTCTCTAGATGTTTCTAAACAATGGGTTTGTTTAAGTAAGATTTTATGCTCTGGATTCCTTTTAAAAGTTGCCATAGAGACTAATTGATGCCTGCTGTGAGGGATGGATGTACAGTGGGATGAGTTAGTTAGTTTTCCTGGCTTTGACATGTATCAGCCACTAGAGACCCTGCCTGGCCTAGGAAATCTTAATGGTAGCAGGTGCACAAAAGAGCTTGTCTATATTGCTGCTGTCTCCCAGGGTTGTACATGTGCCATCCTGCCTGCTGACTGTCCCACTTGTTGAGTGATGGCTCTCTGAGGACCCAGATGTGCCCAGGGCTTGTGCTGAGCACAGAGGTCACAAGGGACAGACACTCGCCCTTTAAATACACTTGCATTGATATTGGTAGGACTAGCTCTAACTCTCTGCTTCTTTCTCTGTATAAATGACTCAGCATTAGATGAAGAACTGGTAGAAATACAGCTGGTCCTCTGTATAACTGGTTTCACAGACTCACCTGCCACAGTGGAAAGTAATTAGAAACATTACAAATGTACTGAACATGGACAAGATCTTTTCTCTCTCCTTTGGTTGTAATTCCCTAAATATTATTAGCATCACAAGTATTTATATAACATTTATTTTGAGTCGGGCATGGTAGCCCACACCTTTAATCTCAGCAATTGGGAGCCAGAGGTATGTGGATCCCTGAGTTCCAGGACAGCCAAGGCTATACAGAGAAACCCTGTTTCAAAATGAACAACAACAAAATCTCAAAAATTCTCCAGTATTTGTATCATATTTATTATTAAAGCTCATCTAGAAATAATTTAAAGTATATATGAGGATTGCATAGGTATATGAAGATAATATGCCATTTAATTAAATGAGACAAGAAGATTGAGAGTTTAAAGTCAGCACTGGCTACATAGTAAGGAGTGCCCTTAAAAAGGCAAATCGCAAAACAGAGTAATAATTATGCTGTTGTACATAATTATATTGTTCTACAGGATCTATACCATAGACTTCGGGATCTGTGCCGTATTGTAGGGATTGTCAGGGATGACAGTGTACAAAGCATAGGGCAGCATTAGGGAGTGCTCAGAGAACGTTAGCATTTTAAGAAAGTTGGGATATGCAGTCCTCAGACCAGAGGACTTGGCTTACTGGGTGCTAGGAGGCCCAGTGACTGGGCCCCTTTGTGAACAGAGCCTAGGTTTACCTTTTTCAGACAGCAAGCACTTGAGCTCCTCACAAGTCCTCTTTCAACCTGGACTCAGAAGTCGAGTGTGGGCAGCTCTCCCTCTTGTCTACGAGCTCCAAAGGCTAAGGAGACAGAGCAGCTAGTCTTAGGCAGAGGCTGACGCCTTTTAATCTGGATAGTCTCTCCTAGCGCCTCCCTGAGGCGGGGCCTTCTGGTGGACACATTCTACTTCCTCATTGAACTGGGCTGTAGTTCCCAGGCCAGAGTGCCATTGGTGGCATTGTGCTAGTGCCACAACTCCACAGAGAACTGCATTGTTAATTTTAAGCTCCTGCCAGACTGAAACCACTGTAAATAAGAATGGGAGGGAGGAAAGAAGGAAGACTGGAAGGCTGGCCGGCTTTGCCTCAGAGATCAGACAACTCTTCAGTTAGTGCTTAGTGATCAGGAAGTATTTGGGAGTGATTCAGTGAGTTACTGTTTATTTGTATTGTGGGGGCAAGTACAAGTGATGTTCTTTAAACACACTGAATTCTGTCTAGGCTGTGTCTAATCTAATCCAGAACTCATGGGAAATCCCATGACAACTGCCATGGGCAGGGAGGGTTTAAGAAGAAACCTTGTTACCTAGTGTTTTACTGGGAAAAGAGCGAAGTCAGGGTCTCTGGTGTCTGTTTTTGGATGCAACACCAGACTGTTAAACCTAAGGGACAGTTGGCTCACAACCCACCCTTGCCTCCTTTCTCCAGACCATAGAATCCAACTGGCGGTGTGGACGGCACAACTTGCAGAGGATCCAGTGCCGCTCTGAAAATAGTAAGGGCGTCTACTGTTTGCAATATGATGATGACAAAATTATCAGTGGCCTCCGAGACAACTCTATCAAGGTGAGTTACTGATTCTGTGTGTTATTTTAGAGAGATGCCCAGACGTAGGGTACTGGTGTGTGGCAGTCTCTGCTTCTGCTGATAGGTTTTTACCTGTTCTCAGCACCAGCAGCTCTCATGATGCACAAGAAACCAGAACCAGCACCCACTGTCCCACCCCCGACCCCTGTCTCATCTCACCTATTCCTGAACACCTTCATATTTGGTCCTCTCTGTTCATGATATTCCCTCAGAATCACTTGTCTTGTTCCCTCAGGACATCCTCACACCTGTGAATCCAGTGGTCTTCCCACCACATCTCGTGTGTGTGTGTGTGTGTGTGTGTGTGTGTGTGTGTGTGTGTGTGTGTGTGTGTAAAATCTAGCAATTCTATCAGTGTATCCATATAACATGTGACAAACTTTGAACTGGCTTCTTATACTCAATACAGATACATTTCACCTCACTCTCCTGCTTTGTTTAGCAGTAGTTCATTACTTCTTGTTGTGAGGTAGCATTCCATGTCATTGGGTGCAGTGCTGGGAGAAGGTAAGGAATCCTGCAGAGCCCATATTCATTGCTTGTGGAAATGTAAAGTGGTCCAGTTACTTTGGAAGGCAGTTTCTTAGTAAACACTCTTATCATATGATCCAGGGCTTATATTTCTTAGTATTTGGTCAGAGGAGTCAAAAACTTAGTCTACCCCAAAACCTGCACACATTTGCAGCAACTTTATTCATACTTGGCAGCCTGGGAATGAGCAGGTGTCCTGCAGTGGTGCATGGACAAGCTGCAGCATGTCCAGGGAGTGGGATAACTTTTCAGCATTGAAAAGAATTTGCCTGACAAGCCCCAGAAAGACATGGAGAGCTCTAAGTGAATGTTACTGAGTTAAAGAACAAGGCTGAGAAGGCCCCCACAATGGAGGATCCAGTGTGTGCGGTTCTGGAAGAAGAAATAGAGCTCTGAAGAGTAAGGATGGAAACAGGAGCTCGGCTCTGAAAGAAGCTAGTGCTCTACTTCCATTTCCTTTCCAGAAACCAGCACCATGTGTCACCACCTAACCCGTGTTTGTTTCAGTTTTTAAGTGCTTAGTTTAACTTTGTGTTAAAACATTTTCTTTTTTTTTTTTTTTTTTTTTTTTGGTTCTTTTTTTCGGAGCTGGGGACCGAACCCAGGGCCTTGCGCTTCCTAGGTAAGCGCTCTACCACTGAGCTAAGTCCCCAGCCCCAAAACATTTTCTTATTAAGAACTCTTGGTACTTTGTTTGGGATTTTAAGGGAACACACACTCAATATTTAAAGTTTTGAAACTATAAGGGGTATGCATTTTTTTTTTTTTTTTTGGTTCTTTTTTTCGGAGCTGGGGACCGAACCCAGGGCCTTGCACTTCCTAGGTAAGCGCTCTACCACTGAGCTAAATCCCCAGCCCCAGGGGTATGCATTTTTTTTTTTTTAAAGATTTATTTATTTATTATATATAAGTACACTGTAGCTGTCTTCAGACACACCAGAAGAGGGCACCAGACCCCATTTCAGATGGTTGTGAGCCACCATGTGGTTGCTGGGAATTGAACTCAGGACCTCTGGAAGAGCAGTCAGTGCTCTTAACCGCTGAGCCATCTCTCCAGCCCAGGGGTATGCATTTTTAAACGATCCTCATAGAGGCTGTCATATTATTTACTAGAGAGTAAGATGACTATCCAGATTTTTATTAAACTCACTTCGTCAAGCTGCTGATTGAACCAGCACAGTAGCTAAGGGCTGCTTACATAGTAAGGAAAGCTTTTCCTGCTCTTCTTGTGACTTCCTGTTTGAGACTCATCTTGTTTCTTACACTCATGTGTTTCTTGATGATTCAGAATGCAGGGTGCATGGGGATCCTTGTGTGAGTGTGTGCACTAAGTTGCTGCTGTGCTTGATCTTGTCTCTATAGATCTGGGATAAAAGCAGCTTGGAATGTTTGAAAGTGCTAACGGGACACACGGGCTCTGTCCTCTGCCTCCAGTATGATGAACGAGTCATTGTAACTGGTTCTTCAGACTCTACAGTGAGGTGAGTGCTCTAACTCTGTTCTCAGATCTCAAAGACAAAGACCTGAGGAGACAGGGATGCATACCTTTTCAGAGATTTGCACATACATACATATCCACACCTGTGGTTCTAGCCATGTTTTTTTAACTTACCATGTATCTAGGTTCTTTTTGGTGGAGTTATGCTAAGCAGATAGAGCAGAAGGCTGTTTTGGATGTGTCCTGCTCCTCTTGCCATGTTATATAGAGGTGGCAGTAGTATGCTTTCCTGTAAATCACACTGCCTTTTGTTAACTTCCCTCCTGTTCTCAGGAGCCTGCCAGCAGAGCACAGGGGAAGAAGTCAGCAGTTGTTGAAGTGCGAAGGGTGTGGGAACGGAGAGAATCAGGCTGTTTGCAGACCCTTGGGAAAGTGAGCTCTGAGAGCTAGGGATGACACATTTTGATTACAGATATCTGCTTTAGTTCTTTCAGGCATTGACTTTCATCTGTCTTGGTACCTTAGAAAACTAGGAAGTTAAATAATTTCCTGGGAGTCCCTCATTTTGAGCCCTGAGTTTAGGTGACCTGTGACTGTATTTGTAGGCACTGCAATGATGGGGGCTTTAGTTCTTAGTTGTCAACCCTGGGCAGAGTGGAGAAATCAGTGCAGAAGGGAGCTGTGACTGGTAGTTGGGTATCAAAGATAAAAAAGGACCGTCACTGAGATCTGCTCCTGTACTCCTGGGAAAGCACACCTCCCCTTGCCTGATAGGCTTGCAGGCAGAATGACCAAATCCAAAAGAGAAAAGGGCATCCTGTTGTGAAATCTGGCTGGATTGGGGGGTGGGTTGGGGCAACCACAGGGAAGGAGGAGGAGAAGAAGCAGGTCTTCTCAGGTGACTCAGATGCCGGGAGATGATTGCTCATTCACAGGCACATTGAGGAAATGGCATAGTTGCTCATTCTACCCCTGGCTTCTATGATGTCCCCTTTGGTTACTTCTCTCGTGTCATACAATCAGGCTCTGTTCAACCCTGCCCACAGCAAAGCTGCTGCCCATGCCCTGGCTTGGCCTCTAGAGTGCTGCTTCTGCCTCAGGTCACTGCTCAGCCTTCAGACTTGTCTTCTGGTCCGTGACAGTATCCTTTAGGATGTTGGAGCTTTTTCTAGAGACGCTATACCTGTACACGCCATGTCTCAGGCGTCAGACAGAAAGTGCTTTGATAAAATGCCATGGCTTAGTTTTCAGATGTAAGCATGCCAGAGGCCAGTGGGAACTTTAAGCTTGAGATCACCTTGGGGTCCCCAACTGTCAGACTCCTGTTGTCACAGACTCTCACTCAAAGCCTGCTGTCCTGAGGGATTGTCTTTGTCACCTGTACAAACCTGAAGACGTCTCTGAGTTAATTCCTTACTGAGTGTGAGATAAACCTGTGCAGAGCCAGATTCAACTTCTTCTTGAGAGCACCTTAGGTTTGTCAGCATTAAGGAGGCTGCTGCCAGGGTTCTGCTGACAGCACACACCCGGCACAGCAAGAGTGACACGAGCCCACATTCACCTTTCCCTGGCGTTCACTCTCACAGCTTTCTGTTCTCTTCCAGAGTCTGGGATGTGAACACGGGGGAAGTTCTCAACACACTCATCCACCACAACGAAGCCGTGCTGCACTTACGCTTCAGCAACGGACTGATGGTGACTTGTTCCAAGGACCGCTCCATCGCTGTGTGGGACATGGCTTCTGCCACTGATATCACTTTACGCCGTGTCCTGGTTGGCCACCGTGCTGCTGTCAATGTAGTAGACTTTGATGATAAGTACATCGTGTCTGCCTCTGGAGACAGGACTATTAAAGTGAGTGTGTCTGCGGCCTTCAGTCTGACTGTCCCATCCCCGTAGAGCAGAGAAGGCGGAGGTGGCTCATGCCGGGTGGCAGGCTCTATCCTTTATGCATTCACATGAGATCTTCCCATTCCGCATGCTTCTGGAGCCACAGGCAAGGCAAGAAAAAGCCACTGGTCCCAGTAGAGACCAGGCGCCAATTTCATGCGATGCCATAGTAGTTGCCCCAAGTGTGCTTTGTACCAGTGTAAGGAGTGTTGTACCGGTCACACCACCAGCTGCATGCTTTTCTAGGGTAGGTGTCTCAGGCTCACAAACACGACTCACACTGGGCATGTGGAGCTTAGATTTGTTTATTGACTTCTGAGAGCTGGCTGTTGTGTGCTGGTTAGATGCTGGAGAAAGAAGGATGAACAGGACACGTCGCTGCCTTCAAGAAGTTCATTTGGGCAGATGAAGACAAACATGCAGGTGTAGACTGAGATAACCCACGGGGTGTAAGGAATTCAGTTCTCATTCCCATATCCATGTTCACACACACACACACACACACACACACACACACACACACACACACACGTTGATTCTGTGACAGTTTCATACATTGTCCATGCTGATCACATCCACCCAGCTCTCCTGTCTTCACATGTTCCTGGCATCCATCATTCTACCCTCTGTCTCTGAATGTGACTGTTGTAGACATTTCATGTAAACGGAATCATGTGCTATGTGGCCCTTGTGTCTGGCTTTCTCATGTAATGCAGGGTTTAGCGCAGATCAGTGCTTTGTTGCTTCTGGTGGCCAAATCCATCTTCACTCTGCCTGGATCATGCTTTGTTTCCCCCTGTGATGGACTGTCGCTGGTTTCCCTTTTCTGGCAGTCATGAATGATGTCGCTACAAACATTTGCCATGCAGATTTGCATGTTCATTTAGTTCTCTTAATTGACTGACCGCAGGAAGCTGCCAAACGCTTTTCCAGGTTGCTGTCCCATGTTAGGTCCTGCGAGCATCAGGCTTCATGCCAGCTTTAGGGATTTCTAATGGTGAGCACTGGACAGCTCTGTTAACTCACTGTACAAATCATGGCTGTGCTACATGAAACCGCAGGTGTCTGGAGGCTGAACAAATGGATTTTGTGTGCACTAACTCAGCCACATGACAACAGTCAGCACAGGAGCAGCCCTGAGAGTCAGGGACGCTTGGGCCTGATTAGAAGTCCCCTCTGTGGGGAGATTGCTCTGCATGGTACTGTCCACATTCATCACTGTCTTGATCTGAGCCATAGCCGTCCTGGGCTGCGTGGCCATGGTGCTTGCTTGCCTGTTGGTCACTGTACCTGCTCTGGATAACGTATCTTAATCCTACTTAAAACTTAGTTTTATATTTCTGGTGGAGTTGTAATTTTTTTAAGATTTATTTATTTAATGTATATATGAGTACACTGTCGCTGTCTTCAGACACACCAGAAGAGGGCATTGGATCCCATTACAGATGGTTGTGAGCCACCATGTGGTTGCTGGGAATTGAACCCAGGACCTCTGAAGAACCACTGTTATTAACAAGTTGTAATTTTTTTTAAAACTTTTTATACACTATGGAGATGAGCCCCTTAATCAAATAAATGACTTTTCTTTCATTCTTTCACCTTGCTGATGCCATTCTTGGGAATACAAAAATCTCTGAATTTTGATGACATCTAGTTTATCAATTTATTTTTAGTGTTGTGTGTACTTTTGTTGTGATACCTAAGAAGCCGTTGCCTAACACTAGAGGATCACAACTCTTTTGTTCCTCCCCCGTGAAGGCTGTATAACTTTAGCTCTTCCATTTAGATCTTTGATCTGTTTGAATTAAGTTTTCATATATGGCACGGGACTTGGGGTCCAACTCCATTTGTTGGGAATGGGCATAGAAACACCTGCTCGTTCTGCTGAGCTGCCAATGCTGCTGTCACTCTGAGACTGCGGTCACTGTGTGTGTCCTTATTTGGCTCACCAAGTAGTAAGTGCCTGGGAGCATCTGCATCTTACAAACGGACTCACAAGAGGAGACTGTTTATGTCATGTATTCTCATACACATTAGGGTCATATGGCAAAATAAATGGTGCTATTCAAGAGACTGGTGAGAAGGGGAAGATGTGAACAGTGAGGATTTCGTGTGTCGGGGGTATTAAGTGCAACATGGGAGCTAGCGTGAAAACTAGAGACTCTTTCCTCCACAGAAAGAAAGGCCTGAACCTTGGTGAAGATCTCAGACTTTAGACTTCTTAACTCCCCTGAATTTTACTCCAGCTTTATCACCCATGGCCAGGAAGACTGACACTGGCCGACTTGCGTTCAGCCTATCATTAACTGAGAAGAGAGTTTATGGCCAGGCATTTGGGATGATCCTTGGAGTGTGCCCCTTACCTCCCTCCTGTAGCCACACTGTCTCTTAAATGCTAGGATCATGGTGCATGTGTCCCTGCCAGCTCTCTGGTATCGTCCTAACAGCGCTGCTGCCTTTCCGCAGGTGTGGAGCACGAGCACCTGTGAGTTCGTCCGCACTCTGAATGGGCACAAGCGAGGCATTGCCTGTCTGCAGTACCGGGACCGGCTTGTTGTTAGTGGATCATCAGATAATACCATCCGGTGCGTAGAGATCAGTTTATATTTATGAAAACCATTGTAGAAAACAAAAAAAAAAAAAAAGTCTCTCTCTCCAGATTCAGAGCACAGGTGTTTACACTCTGTGACTCATGCAAAGGAGAAGGCTGGATATGGCCAGTGGTTTTGTGTTTCTAAGACGATTGAATCCAAGGCGCCCTCCTTAAGAACAGAATGACCCTGGTAGCTAGTGCGCATGAGTCATTCCTGAGCTTCATGAAGATGGGAAGACCACGCACAGGACTGGAGTCCCTGCCTGTGTGTGATCCATCTCCCTCCCTTCCTCGATGTTCTCCCTTTCCTGCCTCAAGTCCACATGTCCTCCAGAAAAGCTTTTCCGAGGCATTGGGCTCTGCGGATTTTCAGCTGAGACACCAGGAGAATTAACAGGTGTATACTTGAGGAGAGCATGAGTCATGTGAGAGAATTTGTTTCATAAATGACTGCTTCTTATTCAAGGTTATGGGATATTGAATGTGGTGCCTGTTTAAGAGTCCTAGAGGGGCACGAAGAATTGGTCCGGTGCATCCGTTTTGATAACAAGAGGATTGTCAGTGGCGCCTATGACGGGTATGTATTTCATCTGCATGAGCATGGCTGTAGCCTTGTCAAGAACAAGATCGCTATGTGTTAAATAGCTCTGTGAGTGCAGAACTCTATGTTAGGAAGATGAGTGGATCAGGAGAGGATGCTCAGACCCAGGAAGATGAAGTAACTTGCTCAATCATGTTGTAGCCAGGCACTTGAATTCTAGCTTGTGCTGTAACCATTAACAGAAATAGAGTAGGGCCTGCAAGATGGCTCACTGGTAAAGGTGCTTGCTGCACAAGCCTGGAGACCTGAGTTCAATCCTGGGGAAGGAGAGAACTCACTCCAGAAGAGTTGTCTGCGCACGCACACACGCACACACACAGAGATTAAACTATAGGGGATTCTTTGCCTTAATTATAAATAAACCAGGAAACATTCCCTTCCCCCATGAACTCAGTAATAAAATTTCTCTTTCTCCTTTTGTTCTTAGTGACAGATGGAAACTCTAAGTCCCAGTTCTGCCTTATATGTGCTTGGTCAGCGGGGCATTAGTGTGCTAATCATTTCTTCATTTGGAGAAAGGCATCCTGGGAGTCTCATACTTAGGCCGCCAAGTAATTGAATTTTGTAACATAGAAATCAGTTGGAAGATGAATTTGCAGAACCCCGAGTCTTTGCCTGTTCCTCTCCTTAGCAGTTCTATCCCTGTAAGGCTTCAGGGATTCCGGGAGGGTTTAGGTTCTTTTCTAAAATCAGATACTCATGTTGCCCATCGGGTTTGGTTGTAGACCTTTCAAGTGCACTGTTCTGTCATGAGTATGTCCACAGTGTAGAAAATGTTAACTCTTGTTAATTCTGGTCTCCTTTTTCCTTGTAGGAAGATTAAAGTCTGGGATTTGCAGGCTGCTCTTGACCCTCGGGCCCCAGCAAGCACATTGTGTCTGCGCACCTTGGTGGTATGTGATTTGTTGGAGTGGGGCCCAGGAAAGCTTGTGTCTTATACCATGCTTTCAGTGATTAAAAAGTGATTTTGGTCGACCAGAGCGTAGTGCATTTCCACTGCTGCAGGGTCCTCTCAGGTGGGCAGGCGCCCTCACGATTGCGCTGCATTTCTCCTGTAGCCTTGAGAGGAATGCTTAATTTAAAAAGGAAAAACCTAGAGGGCCTTTATTTGTTCCCAGAGAAAGGATGCAGCTCAGTGTCTGGGAGGCCATGAAGGAGGAGCTCCAACCTGAGCTAAATCCCAGCTCTTACTGTGTGTTAATAACCAAGCTGCTCTTCCGCAGGAACACTCTGGACGTGTGTTTCGGCTGCAGTTTGATGAGTTTCAGATCATCAGCAGCTCCCATGATGACACTATTTTGATTTGGGATTTTTTAAATGTGCCTCCCAGTGCCCAGAATGAGACACGTTCTCCCTCCAGAACCTACACCTATATCTCCAGATAGCAGCCTGCACTTTGGCCCAATCTGGTGAGTGTGATCAAACCCTAGCTCTGTCTGGGCTCTTCAAGTCCCTGCTTCTGGGCTTTACCTTTCCACTGAGGTTCCTTAGTGCAGGTAAGGTCTCCATAGACTCCCAACAGAACCCTGAACATCATAGACTCTCGTGTCGCCATTGAAGGTTATGTGCTTCAAAACCTGACTACCTAAATGAGTTCCTATATGGTCATAGCCACTTAACACCAAGATAGGTTTGGTCTTTCGGTTCTGTGGCTGACAGACAGATATATGTACATGCGCATGAGTGCACACATATTCAGGACAATCCAAATTATTCTTCCCGTCACCACAGTCTACTCTTCACTGCCATCTCCACAAGGAGCAATCACTCAGTTTTGCTGTGCACCTTGAAAGCTGTTCTTCATGGTGAAGAGTGACAAGCAAGTCCTTTGTGCTAGTTACAAAGCCATCCTACTGTTGGTGACAGAATGTTTTGCTCACCAAGATGGTCAGTTTTAAAGGCGAGAAGCCTGACTTGCCTACATCCCAGATACCTTTGACTACTGGGAAGAACACTCCCACCTGGGAGATTTGCCAAGGGCGGTGGGATTCTGTGCACATCCCATTTTGTCCACTTCATGAATACCCTTACTTCTGTGCCTCTATAAAGATGTGTGGTTGAATTCTCTTAATTAAAAAGCATCACTTAGCTCTTTGTAACCTTCCAGTTGATTAGAGACCAAGAAGACGCTGGCTGGTCTGCACACATCTCTCATCTGTTTCAGAATGTCTTAGTCTAGATTCTGAGTCCCATAAACGACTCTCAAGAAGTTTACCTTGCTCAGGCTTAACACACTATAGCCAAGCATGGACTCTGACCCATCATGTGCTTGGTTTTTCTGCCACTGCAGGCAAAATAGTCCTTACACTTCAAACACTTGAAAAAATATCAAAAAAATCCATGTCATATAAAAATTCTGTGATATTAAAACTCCAGCCTCCATAAAATGAGTCTGATGGGAGCTTAGCCGCACTCATTTGTTCACACATCACCGCGCTGCTTCCGTGCCTCTGTGGCAGAACTGAGTAGTTGGGACTCACACGGCCTCTATTGTAACATGTCGGCCAATTCCTGTGTAGCCCTTTAAGAATCAGAAATGTGCAGGAATTGGTGACTCTGTGCTGCCTCGAACATCTCAGTTTGACCAGTAGTGACAGTTGAGGACCCCCTTTCAAACTGCTGTGCAACCCCAAAGGACTGGATGGCAAGATGGGCTGGTGACAGCTGCTGAGGGTGTTGGGGGGAGAGTTGTCGATTCTGTTGTTCATACCCTGTCTGCCTACACAGTCATCTCCCCCACTGCTGTCTCTTGGAAGAATGTGAGTCCATTGACAAACCCACCCGCAGTCAGTCAGTACTCACTGAGTGATGTCTTCAGAGCACACAAGTCTAGAGGTTTACAGAGGTAGAAGACACAGAGCTCCTCACCAGGCATAGTCAGAAAGGCCGAGGGGAAGGAGGAGGTCTGACACCCCCATCTTCCCCTTTCCTTATTGAGCCTGCCCTCACGTCCCTTCCATGTCCTGTCAAGTAATGGCCATTCTCCTTTGTTCTTCAGGGTTTCCTGGTCTTGAACTACTGGCTACATGGCTATCACATGCCTAAGGGAGTTCATTCGTTCACGGCTGAGTTTTGGGGCTGGACTTGGTTCCAGATGCTGGGTAGACACAGAGCAGCCCCACCCTCTAGCCCCGACATTTCTCACTGCGCCCCAGCTCTACTTGGAGAAGGACTTCTTAGCTCATCCCTGCGAGTAGGGCAGCAGCTCATGCCCCTCCCTTCCGTGAAGACCCCAGCGCTTCCGACGCACACGTTCCCAAGAAGGACACAGCAAAGGCCGTCAGGAGAAGCCCTGCTTCTGATTTACGTCGTCGCTTTGCGCCTTGGTTTGGTACTAAAAGCAGCCTTGTGTTCTTGGTGACGTGCTGGGTGCCAAACGACTACCCAGAGTCTTCAGGGCTTTTCTCTGCAGCCTCAGCTTCTCCTTAGACCGCCAGTCACAGTCACGTCGCTCCGACGACCTGCATAGGAATGTGTCGGACGGACAATGGGCAGACCTGGATTATCTTAGTATTTTTGGATTACACTTCCTTTCTGTTTCAGTTTCTTTTAATTTAAAGAATAAGTGGTTATATTACCTCTGCACAGGTAATATAGCTATTTTCTTTATTAACTGTTCTCTGTTTCCTCTTCATCTTCTGATACTTGGTAGAATAACACCTTTATCTGAGTGCTTGCCTCCTAATTTAAAATACTGTACCCGCATGTAGATATAATGTACATAACGATTCAAGCTCAAGGCGGCTGGCCAGCCCCCTGCGCCTGAGACACTACTGTGGAGAAGGTCACACCTGACTCCAGGGTTGCTGTGCTGGCCTAGAACCTTCCTTCAGTATTCACTTGGGTTTCAGTTGTCACTGTCTGTGTGTGCAGTATGTGCTTTCAGATGGCACTTGAGAAGTTTCCCTTGTGTGTTTGTTGTGTGGCAACTGCAGTGGGCAGGTATCTGCAGTCTCCACACCTCTGTTGTTTCCCTCATGAGTACCTTCAGAGCTGGTGCTCCCCTCCTCAGGGTGGTCATTGGCTTCTCTGTCCAACAACCTATCACAGGGCAGTGACCCTGAGACAGTGAGATGGTGGCCCCAGGGACGGGGCTCCTGGCTCTGGGCTCCCTGCACTCTGATGGGCTGCTGAGTTAGAGCCTGTGGAGCAGGTCAGCTGTTCAGAGCCCACATTGGGGACAAGGCACTCGTGTGTGTGTGTGTGTGTGTGTGTGTGTGTGTGTGTGTGTGTGTGTGTGTGTGTGAGTGACAGCCCCAGGCCCTGTCAGCTTTGGTGACACTCATCACTTTGGTTCAAGAATCTCAAAGTTCCCGAGTGAGAGTGGCACACAGGCAGGAGATGGGTGACATTATTTCCCTCTTCCAAGATTAAGTTTTGATTTGCCCCTTGCCATTGTATCCAAAGATCAAGGAATGTCAGTACGGTTTTAAAGGACCAACCAGCCCTCCCTGTGAATGAAGCCTCTTCCCGTGGAAGTCCACTCTAGGAGAGAGACAGCCTCTGGGCTCCGCTGGTCCTGGCATTGTGATGCGGTGGGGTCAGTGTGTACTGGATGTGTTTACTGGGTTTGGCTTTCCTTTTTAGATTTTTAATGTTTTAGTTTTGTTTGTTTGTTTTCCCGATTAAATCATTCTCACATGCTTCCATGTTTGTTTCTGAGAGGTGGGGGCTTAAATGTATAGAAAGTAGGCCCCAGCCCATAAGGGGTGTGAACACACCACCTCACAGCTCGTCACCCATTTGACAGGAACGCCCAGGGGAGAGGAGAGGAGAGGAGAGGAGGGGAGGGGAGGAGGGGAGCTCTGCACAATTGGACTTTTCTGTTGTTTCTGCATGTTTAATATAGAAGTTCCTGTCGGTCCTTGGGAGATCATGGCCTTCAGATATGCACACGACCTTTGAATTGTGCCTACTAATTATAGCAGGGGACTTGGGTACCCAAGGAATTCCAGTTTCTGGGACTACAGTAGTAACTCCCAGCTGTACTCTGGACTTTATTTTGCTAACCGTAATTGAACAACTGTAAATTACTGCTATATTAATGTGTTAAAGCACTGGGGTAGTCTAATTCTAACTGGTAATTAATTATGTTTGCCAATTATCTGTTTGAAATAAATATGTGTCTGAACAGCTATTGAACCTGTTAAATTGTACAGATATTATCATGACGGCTTTGTACTGTGGAATGTGCTTAATAAAAACAAAAGTTTGACCTTTGTCCAATAAATTGCTAAGTAATGTCAATAAATGAAGACGAGTATTATGCAGTCCAGCTGACCTGGCTTCCTGGCGATTGTTAACTTCAGCTAATCCACGCCAATACGCTAAATAAAGTGTTGCAGTGCCCCGCTGTCCTGTCACATTTTTCAGAAAAGCAGTTTTGTCTTTACCAGGAATTAAGTGACATACCATCAAAGGTGGATTTTCAAAATCATCTGGTCTGTAAGGTGAAGCTGAAGGAAGTGTTTCTGGCCTGTGGAATTCCTCACTTCCGGTTTTCCCAATAAGCTTCGAGAGCAGAGGGAGGGCTCTACCCTTGGAACTGTCCCCAGCAGAGCTGTGTCTCAGGTGAGTTCTGTAAGATAGGGAAGTGGTCCCCAAGACTTGCAGGAGAGAGGATCCTTCCTCTTGAAATGGTGTGAGTGGTAGAGCTATAGGTCTCATTAAAACATAGCAGGAGTTTGGATAAGAAAATGAGTTTACAACCCGAAAAGAGTGGAGTGCTGCTTCCCTGCTTCTTCCCCCTCTCCTCTCTTCCACCTCTCCTATGTCTGCTGGGTACCAGGCTGCACTAAAGCTGCAGTTCTGGGCTGTACTACAACCCTTTCCGATGATTACTCTATGCCGTTCTTGTTCAGTGGCTCAGTATATGGTTATAAGGTCATTTTCCCATTATAGGTGAGAGTTGAGGGTGTGTGTGTGTGTGTGTTGGCTATTCCTTAGGAACAGTAGGAGAGGTACAGTCAGTTCAGTCAGTAGTGTGGCTCAGAGGGGAAAATAGCTTGTGTCCTGTGCTGGACAGTTTCGTGTCAACTTGATACAATATAGTCATCTGAGAGGAGGGAACCTCTGTTAAGAAAATGCCTCCATAAGATCAGGCTGTTGGCAAGTCTGCAGTGCATTTCCTTAATTAGTGGTTGATGGAGGTGGGGTGGGGTGGGGGTGGGGTGCCCAGTCAGTTGTGGGTGGTGCCATCCCTGGGCTGGTGGTCCTGGGTATTGTATAAGACAGCAGGCTGAGCAAACCCATGTGGAGCAAGTCAGTAAGCAGCATCCCTCCACGGCCTCTGGATCAGCTCCTGCGTCCGGGTTCCTGCTCCTGCTTGAGTTCCTGTCCTGACATCCTTTGGTGATGACCAACAATGTGGCAGTGTAAGCGCAGCCTGTCTTGTTTTCATCCCAGCAACAGTGACCCTGACTAAGACAGGTCCTGGTCTCCTCCTGAAGCTAGTAAAGACTCCTCTTTCTCCTTCCCTTCTTCCTTCTTGAATGCTGCGTATCATCCCCTGCTGCTGGGAATGTGAGGGCCCTGGAGCACTCTCTATCATCAGGGATGAGCTGCCCTGCCATTCCAGTCTGCTTGTCTCGTGATTAATAGAGATTCCAATGCCTTATGATCCCCTTCCCAGTTAGCTGCCTGGCACTCCTGGTGGGGGCCTCTGCTCCCTGTCAGACTTTATTCTGGAAGGCGTATGCCAAGGGAAGGTGACTGAGAGTGCAGAACCAGTGCTGCCCGAACTGATTCCAAGGAAACCAGAAATCCGGACTGTGGACTCCTCCAACTATAAGTTGGCATTTGAGGGGCTGGGGATTTAGCTCAGTGGTAGAGCGCTTGCCTAGGAAGCGCAAGGCCCTGGGTTCGGTCCCCAGCTCCGGAAAAAAAGAACCAAAAAAACAAAAAAAATAAGTTGGCATTTGTTTATTAAGATACATTTTTGTTTTATCTGAGTGTTTTGTCAGTGTCTTAAGTCTGTTGCTGTGATAAAGCACTATGACCAAAGGCAGCTTGAGGAAAGGGTTTGTCCGGTTTGTCCTCAGGTCACACTCTGTCACTGAAGGAAGTCAGGCACTGAAGCAGAAGCCATGCTCAACTGCTCCTTCTGGCTTGCTCCTCCCAGCTCCTTCCGTTTGTTTTCTAGCACCAGGACCTTACTGCCTAGGGTGGCCCCTCCCACATCAATCTTCAGTCAAGAAAATGCACCACAGGCCTACCTGCAGCCACATCTTATGGAGGCATCTTCCCAGCTGAGGCTCCCTCCTCTCAGATGGCACCAGCCTGTGTCAAGCAAAACTAGGCAGCACTGCCTGCCTGTATGTCTGTCTGTACACCAGGTTGTACAGTGCCTACAGAAGCCATAAGAAAGTGTTAGGTACCGCCTTGACCTGGAGGGACAGTTGTGAGCCACCATGTGGGTGGGCGCTGGGAATTGAACCTAGGTCCTCTGCTGAGCCATCCCTCATCCTCTGGTGACTTAATTTTAAACCAATCTCACCAGCGTGGATCTTTGAACTAGTGTGACAAATCATTTTTACTGACCTACTGATTCAGTGCCTCTTTAGGACTTATAGAAGAAAGGACCAAGATAGAAGATAGGCCTTGTAGCATTGTGCATAGTATGCAGTAGTCACGCCAACATGTTTGTTTATGAAGAGGTATTTAACAGGAGATCAGAGGAGGAAGAAGCCAGGAGCTGGATTCTAGTCTCCCACTGCTGAGTGTTCTTGCATTAAGCTGTGTCCTGTACCCAGTACATATCCAGCTATCATAGACCATGTGGCTGCTGTAGGGTACCATGATTTGCCTGAGGATGGGGCAGTGGATTCTTTTTTGTTGTTTTTTTTTTTTTTTTTTTGTTTTGTTTTTTTTTGAAATGGCCTGTGTAAGCCTAATCTGCCCTTGAACTCACAGCAGTCCTCCTGCTTCTGTTTCCTGGTGCTGGGGTCCTAGGCATACCCCACAGTGCCTGACCTGGGCCCCTGACACCTCAGTTCATGGATCTAAAAACTGCTCGGACATAGCTGTGAGAAATTGCCAGGGCACACATGCGTAACTTATTTCTGGTGGATTCTCAGGGGTGGGAGTTGAGTGAATGAATGAACTCGAATGGTTCCCTGGTCTCCCTCTATCTCCATTCTCCTCTGATCCTCTCCAAAGCTGATTGGTTTTGTTCTTGACTCTGGAACTTCTTCCTGGGCTGGCCTGGGAGAACCCAGAACTTAGGAGACTCAGGGTGAGGGTCTTAGGAACAGTCCAAGTCTGGCATCCTGGGGAGGCCCCTCTGCCCACCCTCAATAACCTTGAGGGCTTTATTTGTACTCCCAAATCCCAACAGCCACCACGGTCTTCAGATCTTGCTGGAGAGCATTATCCAAGGGCCTTTCTGCTAGCAGCTGGCAGAGGACAGGGCAGCTTTGGACCCAGGACTGGAACTCTGTCATCTGTGTATGGTGCAGGTTAGCGGACAAGGACATTCATTGCTTTAGAATCTAAGCTTCCGCCACTAGAAAGCAGACACAGTGTTTTTAAGAGTGCTGTGGAAATTAAGTGGTATAACCTAAAAATAATCTAGAGTATTTTAAGAGAACCAAAGACTGAGTGGGCGTCCCAGAAGCAACTGCCTAGCATAGTGTCTGAGAGATCCATGGGTGGCACTTAAATAGCTAAGAGTGCTCAGTCAGGGCAGAGCGGTGTCTGGGATGGCGTGAGAAGTCAGCCCATGAGCTGATGATCCCCAGTCAGGACTGTACCCTCACAAAGGAACCCCAAGTTTGCAAGCAGGGTCTAGGGTGTGCATTGTGTCCTCCATGAAAAAGATGGGAGAATGCGTTGCCTAGAGTTGCTTCTGGTCCATACTGGTAGCCATAGCTGACCTCTCTGTAGGTGGCTCTTGCCTCTCCATGCTCTGCGAGTGTCATGATGCCAGCAGAGCCACCCCAACCCCTGCAGAGGAGCCAGGCCTCAGCTGTGTGGTCCCTTCAAGCTGACAAGACTCTCCTTGTGTCTCCTGCCTCTCTTCCACGTCCTTGACTGGCATTGTGCTTTTTTGTTTTGTTTTCTTCGTTTTTGTTGTTGTTGTTGTTGGTGGTTTTTTTTTTTTTAATAGAGTCTCACTGTGTAGCCCTGGCTGGCCCATAACTCCCTGCGTAGACCAGGCTGGCTTTGAAATCACAGAGATCCACCTGCACCAGCCTCCTGTGTGCTGAGATTAAAGACATCTAGCTACTGGTATTCTTTTTTTTTTTTTAATTTTTATTGGATATTTTCTTTAATTACGTTTCAAATGTTATCCCCTCTCCCATTTTCCCCTCTGGAATCCCCCTACCCTTTCCCTGCTCCTCTGCTTCTATGAGAGTGTTACCCCACCCACCACCTACTCCCTCCCATCTCCCACCCTGGCATTTCCCTACAGGGGGGCACTGAGCCTTCATAGGGCCAAGGGCCCCTCCACTCATTGATGCCTGATAAGGCCATCCTCTGCTGCATATGTGGCTGGAGCCGTGGGTCCTTTCATGTGTATTCTTTGGTGGTTTAGTCTCTGGGAGCTCCGGGGTGGGGAAGGATCTGGTTGGTTGATATTGTTGTTCCTATGGGGTTGCAAGCCCCTTCAGCTACTTCAGTCCTTTCTTTAACTTGCTCATTGGGGACCCCATTCTCAGTCAAATGGTTGGCTGTGAGCATCCTCCTCTATTTGTCAGGCTCTGGCAGAGCCTCTCAGGAGACAGCTACATCAGGCTCCTGTCAGCAAGCACTTCTTGGCATCAACAATAGTGACTGGGTTTGATGGGTGTATATAGGTTGGATGCCCAGGTGGGGCTGTCTCTGGATGACCTTTCCCTCAGTCTCTGCTCTACACTTTGTCTCTATTTCCTCGTGTGAATGAATATTTTGTTCTCCCTTCTAAGAAGGACTGAAGCATCCTCTCTTTGGTCTTCCAACTTCTTGAGTTTCATGTGGTCTGTGGATTGTATCTTAGGTATTCCGAGCTTTTGGGCTAATAATCCATTTATCAGTGAATGCATACCATATGTTCTCTTTTGTGATTGGGTTACCTCACTCAGGATGATATTTTCTAGTTCCATCCATTTGCCTAAGAATTTCATGAAGTCACTGTTTTTGATAGCTGAGTAGTATTCCATTGAGTAGATGTACTGCATTTTCTGTATCCATTCCTCTGTTGAAGGGCATCTGGGTTCTTTCCAGCTTCTGGCTATTATAAATAGGGCTGCTATGAACAAAGTAGAGCACGTGTCTTTGTTATATGTTGGAGCATCTTTTAGGTATATGCCCAGAAGTGGTATAGCTGGGTCCTTAGGTAGCACTATGTCCAATTTTCTGAGGAAACTCCAGACTGATTTCCAGAATGGTTGTACCAGTTTGCAATCCCACCAACAATGGAGGAGTGTTCCTCTTTCTACGCATTCTTGACAGCATCTGTTGTCACCTGAGTTTTTTATTTCACCATTCTGACTGTTGTGAGGTGGAATCTCAGGGTTGTTTTGATTTGCATTTTCCTGATGACTGAGGATATCTTTAAGTGCTTCTTGGCCATTTGATATTCTTCAGTTGGGAATTTTTTGTTTAGCTGTGTCCCCCATTTTATTTGATTCTCCGGGGTATAACTTCTTGAGTTCTTTGTATATATTAGGTATTAGTCCTCTCTTGGATGTAGGATTGGTAAAGGTCTTTTCCCAATCTGTTGGTTGCCATTTTGTCCTATTGACAGTTTCCTCCTCTTCACAGAAGGTATGCAATTTTATGAGGTCCATCCCATTTGTTGATTCTTAATCTGAGAGCATATGCCATTGGTGTTCTGTTCAGATTTCCACCGTGCCTATGTGTTTGAGGCTCTTCCTTACTTTCTCTTCTATTAGTTTCATTGTATTGTGTTTTATGTGGATCCACTTGGTCTTGAGCTTTGTACAAGGTGATAAGAATGGGTTGATTTGCATTCCTCTACATGCTGACCTCCAGTTGAACTAGCACCATTTGTTAAAAATGCTGTCTTTTTCTGCTGGATGGTTTTAACTCCTTTGTCAAAGATTGAGTGACTGTAGGTGTGTGGGTTCATTTTGGGGTCTTCAATTCTATTCCATTGATTTACCTGTCTGTCTCTGTACCAATACTATACCGCTTTTTATCACGATTGATCTGTGATACTGCTTGAGGTCAGGGATGATGATTTCCCCAGCAGTTCTTTTATTGTTGAGAATAGTTTTCGCTATCCTGGGTTTTTTGTTATTCCAAATGAATTTGCAAATTGCTCTTTCCAGCTCCATGAAGAAATGAGTTGGGATTTTGATGGGGATTACATTGAATCTGTAGATTGCTTTTGGCAAAATGGCCATTTTTGCAATATTAATCCTGTCAATCCATGAGCATGGGAGGTCTTTCCATCTTCTGAGATCTTCTTTAATTCCTTTCTTCAGAGACTTGAAGTTCTTGTCATACAAATCTTTCACTTGCTTGCTTAGAGTCACACCAAGGTATTTTTATATTGTTTGTGACTATTGTGAAGGGTATCAGTTCTCTAATTTTGTTCTCAGCCTGTTTTTCTTTTGAGTAGAGGAAGGCTACTGATTTGTTTGAGCTAATTTTTTATCCAGCCACTTTGCTGAAGTTGTTTATCAGGCTTAGTAGTTCTCTGGTGGAAGTTTTGGGGTCACTTAAGTATACTATCATATGGGGGTTGGGGATTTAGCTCAGTGGTAGAGCGCTTGCCTAGGAAGCACAAGGCCCTGGGTTCGGTCCCCAGCTCCGAAAAAAAGAACCAAAAAAAAAAAAAATGTATACTATCATATCATCTGCATATACTGATATTTTGACTTCTTCCTTTCCAAATTGTATCCTTTTGACCTCTTTTTGTTGTCTAATTGCTCTGGCTAGGACTTCAAGTACTATATTGAATAAGTAGGAGAGAGTGGGCAGCCTTGTCTAGTCCCCTGATTTTAGTGGGATTGCATCAAGTTTCTCTCCATTAAGTTTGATGTTGGCTACTGGTTTGCTGTATATTACTATGTTTAGTTTTGGGCCTTGAATTCCTGATCTTTCCAAGACTTTTGACATGAAGGGGTGTTGAATTTTGTCAAATGCTTTCTCAGCATCTAATGGGGTGATCGTGTGGTTTTTTTTTTTATTTGAGTTTGTTTATATAGTGGATTATGTTGATGGATTTCGTATACTGAACCATCCCTGCATCCCTGGGATGAAGCCTACTTGATCATGATGGATAATCGTTTTGATGTGTTCTTGGATTCGGTTTGTAGGAATTTTCTTGCATAGTTTTGCATCAGTGTTCATAAGGGAGATTGGCCTGAAGTTCTCTTTCTTTGTTGGGTCTTTGTGAAGTTTAGGCATAATTGTGCCTTCATAGAACAAATTGGGCAGTGTACCTTCTGTTTCTATGGCATTCATTCTTGATCAGTAATAATGTGTGTGATGTGCTTGGGCCAACACTCAAGGTGTGATTGAGAACAAAGGGTGGGCTGCTTAGTCATCAGGCTCTGGGCTAAGCTATTGAGCTGGGTGTCTACTGTCCCAATTCAGAAGGTTGCTGAAGTCTGGAATACAAACACAAGATGTGTCAGGGGTGGGGTAAGATGGGGTGGGGGCTTGGGTGGGTATTAAGGACCTAGGAACAATGAGACTTAACCTATGGTGGGAGGCAGAGCAGGTGGCAAGGCTCACTCCCATATTTGGTGTATATCTTCCCTGCATCATTAAGGGGCACTGTTACAGAAAGGGGGACACAGCCCCCTCCTCTCAGGAGGTTTGTGGTCCCCCTGTTCCTTGTCCCAGGCTGCTGAAACACATGGTATGAGAAGACGATTAAGAGCTGTGAAGGGCAGGGGTTGGAGGAGGGTTGGGTCAGCTAAGTCAAGACCTCAGTGGTAAGGGTCCAGATACAAGCTGAGTCAAGAAAAGATGTCCCTGATGAGGCTGTGGAGATGCAAAGGCCCTAGGGTGGAAACTTCCAGAGTGGGCATCCAGACTGCTAAATAAGAGAAAAAACCACCAGGGTGGGGCCGGGTTTGGGCAGGTAAAGCTTTGGGGTTTGAATGCTGGAGGTGTCCAGAGTAGCACTGACCTGAGAGCTGCCTAGAAAGGGGGCTTTTGGTGGCTTCTGAGCCTGGATGGACACGAACATGGCTTAGGGGGCAGGGTAAAGGATAAGCCATGGTACAGACAGAACCAGAATGCAGGCGTCTCCTGGGAGCGGTGCCTGTCTGCTGTTCACACACTGGACACCTAATCCTGCCTCACACTCCTTCCAGCCTCCTGCCTCTCCCTGGCTCTTGCTGGCTGGCTCCCTCCTTGGGAATGTTCCTGAGGCCCATCTGCACAAACAGCCCAGGGCCAGGTCTGCACCTCAGGAATGGGAGATAAAAGGGGCCGTGGGGACTTTTCCACCAAAGGCAAAGGCAGTTTGTAGAATGGGCTGTGAGCTTTTGTTTCAGGAAATTTCATCATGTCTCCAAGAACAGGGTTGGAGGGAGGGAAAGAGGGAGGGAGAGAAGGAAAGAGGGAGGGAGGGTTAGCATGTGGGGGGAATTGGTCTCAGACTTCCTTGCCCCTTTTCATGTTGGTAACACAGGTGGCCCAGGTCAACCTCAGGTCAGCGACAGTTGGCTCTTTAGTGCCCCTCTGTGAATACCTCATTTCTGTAATAGTTTTCCCTTTAAAAACAGCTCTGCCTTCTTTGGCAGATGGTGACATTCCATTAGCATATGGAATATTTTTCAAAACACATCCGAAAGTGTGTCTCTTATGGAGGAGTCTGTGTAAAACCATGTGTGTGCTTGAAAAAGTGCTTTGGAACCACTTGGCATGGAAAGGAAGGCCACACTCCCCTGTCTGGGCACCATCCTCTCTGGCCCTCACCTGAACTGAGACACTGTCTGCCCCTGAGGGTCACCTGCCAGCTCTGCAGAGCAGGCATGGCCACCTTACAAAGCTAGAAAGGAAATAGAGGACAAAGAGCATAGCTGGTAGCTGGCAGCATTGTGGGTGTGACCTACAGTGTTCAGTTCTGATCAGTCTGAGAGTCTGTGAGCAGCTACGCTGTCACCTTCCGGCTAA
Source organism: Rattus norvegicus (assembly GCF_021556685.1). Lineage (NCBI taxonomy): Eukaryota > Metazoa > Chordata > Mammalia > Rodentia > Muridae > Rattus > Rattus norvegicus. The sequence continues at coordinate 23,333,777 of NC_141543.1, forward strand.
AACTCATCTGTCACACAGGGCCAACCAATCTCTTGCATACACAAGTGAGATCAGGGCACTTCCCTGCCAATACTCCAGTGGCTACCACTGTCCTCAGACTCTCTCAGGAACTCCTTGCTGTGGGCTGTGCAATTTCGGATCAGGATTCTCTTCCCTATATAGGCTGCAGAAGTGTTCTCCGTCTCTGTTCCTGCCCCAGGACTTTTTCATGTGCTATTTCTCTGCCTAACACACAGTTCCCTCAGCTGTGTACATGGATGCTTCTTCCTCGTTCAAGCCTCAGCTTTAAAGCCTTCTCCTTAGAGGGATAGTCTCTGAGCAAGAAATTCATGAGTTCAGTGTGCTGTCTGTTGCCACAGAGACCCATCTCCCATCTAGCAGGTCATCTAAATGCTCTATGTCACCATCCAGCACATTCTGTGTGACTTTAGGTTCAAGTTTTACTAAAGACTCTTCCTTCCTCCTTTCCTTCCTCCCTCCCTTCTTTCCTTTCTTTCTTTTTGGTTTTAGGGACAGGGTTTTTCTCTGTAGCCTTGGCTGTCCTAGAACTCACTCTGTAAACCAGGCTGGCTTTGAACTCAAGATCTCTGCTTGTGTCCGCCTCCCAGTACTGGGATTAAAGGCATGTACCACAACCACCACCACCACCACCTGGCTTCAAGATATATTTCTTGTAGGCCTACTATGTGCCACATACAGAGCTGAGGCAGGTCAAAACCAATATCCCTGACCTCGTGACACCTACCTCGTGACTAAGGAAGGCAGACAATGCATTGCAGTAGTCTCTTGCTATCTTCAGGTGATGATTCTAGGACCTCTCAGGTACCAACATCCTGGCATACTCAGACCCACCCTGTAAAACAGTTTAGATAAACCTGCCATTGTCCCACAGACCACTATGAACTCTTATGGCTGTGGACGGCACTGCTAAGCACATAGTAATGAGGTGCCCACGCAGACAGGTCCCCTCTTGAATCTCACATCAGGCGGTTGGACCTGTGGGTGCATACCCTGTGACTTCAGAGGCCCAACTATTTACAGCTCTGTGTAACTGACCTTACTAGCCAGAAGCATGACCTTGAAGACAAGACCTTCATTTGTCTTGTTCAGAGGTGGGGCGTAAGGCATTGAAGTTAGCTGGAGGATAGATGGTACCCACATTTGATAAACAGCCTGACGACATAGGCATTGAGGATATTCTGCTAGTAGGACAGCAAATGTCTGATTCTAGGCTGCTGTTGGCTAATTTCCCCATCTGCTCCGGTGTCCTTAGAAACTACCATTGTCTGCTCATTTTGCAGATGGGTAAGTGAAGTCTCAGAGACAGGAGAAGTGAGTTGACTGACCCCTTAAGTGTCTGTGTCTGAGACACAGGGTCAGGGTATCATTTACCTCTCTCTCGGCACCCTTCCTGAGAGAAACAGCTTTGTATTTGACTCCACTGTGGCACAGAGGGCATGATGGGGCACAGCAGCTCCCCTTACCATGGCCAGGAAGCAGGAAGGGGCAAGGACGTCTGAGTTAACAGCCTTCCCCCCTTTGCTTCTTCTCTTCCATCGGGGGTGCCTGCTAGGATATGCGCCCACTCAAGATGGGTCTTCTTCCCTCCACTGATCCCTCAGAAAGTGCCTCACAAGCACCCAGCCAAGTGTACTCTACCAGTCTGAACCGGATGCACCATCAACACGTTCTCCAGCTGTCCACAAGGTTATAAAAAGTCTCTCTGGTGACACTGTCTAAATGATGAAGCAGTTGTCGGAGCCCACACTTCAGGCCACTATGTAATCTTTTCAAAAACAACTTCGTCAATTTGATGCCAGTCTGTAGCAGTATTTCCCTAAGGGCCATTGTGGCACAGTGGGCAGGCAGTGCCTGACCTGCAGCCTTAGCTTGGCTCCGTGTGTGCCGTTCGTTGAGCCCTGCTGTTCTGTCTCGAACAACTCTGGGGACTTCAAGGTCTGCCTGAGTAAGGTTTAATTCTACGTCTTACTGCCTAGCACGCTGTCAAGGAATGCCTGTCATGTTATTAAATTTTCTCACTCAAGGTATCATCTTTATCATTACCCTAAAGCTTTGGCAATCACTAGCCCAGTTGATTTGCAAAGAGCTCAGCTTCCTTTTGCCTCCCAGTTCTACCCTGCCTGCTACCAAACTTGGGATTTGATATGCTGTCAGAGGTAACTTTTGTAGCAATGTTTGTCTTGGGTACATGACCGCTTTCTCTTTTCCTCCTCGAACCTCCTCAGGAGAAGCTCATCGGATGGTCGTGAAAATCTAGCTATGTGAACACAGGGCTCAACCATTTCTGACCCAATTTCTGGTCCTTTCTGTTGGGTATAGAGCCTGGCTGTAGCTCAGTTTAAACTCCTTGTTGCTGTAATGCTGACTTAGGGGCAGAGTTCACAGTGTCCTCAAGCAGATGATTGTCTTAGTTCGGCTTTTATTGCTGGGAAGAGCCACAATGATCACAACAACTCTTATAAAGGAAAACATTTAACTGGGGCTGGCTTACAGTTTAGAGGTCCATTGTCATCATGGTGGAAAGCATGGTGGCATGAGGCAGGCATGGCGCTGGAGGGAGCCAAGAGTTCTACATGTTGATACATGGGCAGCAAGAAGGAGACAGTGTGCACACTGAGCGTAGGAGACCTCACAGCTCACCCCACAGTGACACACTTCCTCCAATAAGGCACATCTCCAAAGAGTTCCACTCCCTATGGGCCAAGCATTCAAACATGTGAGCCTATGGGACCATTCCTATTCAAAGCACCACTCTCTGGCTTGTAGCTATAACAGAGCTATAACTTCAAAAGTCTTCATAGTCTATCATAGTCTCAAACTTGTTTAAAAGTCCAAAGTTCAAAGTCTGCTGTGAGATTCATACAATCTCTTAACTGTTATCACCTGTAAAAATCAAAATAAAAAAGCAGATCATGGGGCTGGGGATTTAGCTCAGTGGTAGAGCGCTTACCTAGGAAGCACAAGGCCCTGGGTTCGGTCCCCAGCTCCGAAAAAAAGAACCCAAAAAAAAAAAAAAAAAGCAGATCATATACTTCCAACATATATATATATATATATATATATATATATATGTTGTTATATATGTTATATAATGTTATACACACACACACACACACACACACACACACACACACACATTATTCCAAGTGAAGTAAAGGGAGCATAGTAAGGAAATGCTGGAGCAAAACAAGATGGAAAATCAGTTGGGCAAACTCTTCATCTCCATGCTTGCTGGAACTTTCTTTAGCAGGTATTCCATGGCTCTGGCATCTCTAACCTCTTGATGTCTCCAAGGCAATCCAGGCTTCACCTTCGAAGCTTCACACCATGGATTTTCTAGGTTTCCATGAAGGGAGGACACCCCTTACACATTCCTGGCCTCAGGAATCCCAAAGGAAGATTCCACAGCTCTTTCTTTTATTCTGGACTCTAAAACCAGAGCCATGTGGCTGAAGCTGCCACGTTCTGCTGTTTGCTGGGGCTGGGATATGGCTTCCTTGTTCAATTACATCTTCACTAGCTTTCTGTTTTTGATGTTTTCCTTCACTGCCTAAGCTTGGCTGTCCTGGGACTTCCTCTGTAGACTGTGCTGGTCTTGAATTCAGAGATCTGCGTGCCTTTGTCTCCTGAGTTCTGAGACCTGAGTTTCAATTCCTTTTCAAAAGATGGAAGCTTAGCTGGGTGGATTTATACCCTGAGGTCATTGCTCCCTTAATTCCAGTTAATATTTTTAATCTGTTATCTCCTGGAATACAGGATTTAGCTCCATTCTACTTCCTGGTGCCCCTTTAATCCTTTACCATACATTTTGTATTTTTCCTTGCTCAGTTTGCTCCTTTTTATCAAAATGGTTTTCATAACAGTTGACATTAGGAAAGGACTGTATGACAAGGACTTCAAGTCTCTGAAGAAAGAAACTGAAGATCTCGGAAGATGGAAAGATCTCCCATGCTCATGGATCAGTAAGATTAACATAGCAAAAGTGGCCATCTTACCAAAAGCAATCTTACCAAATGCAGTTCCCATCAAAATTCCAACACAAACAGATCTATATTTATCACTCTGCTCAAAACTTATGTCCAAGTGGATCGAAGAATTCAACATAAAACTGGGTACAGTAAATTTAATAGAAAAGAAAGTGGGGAATCACCTTTAACTCATTGCTACAGGAGACAACTTCCTGAGCCAATAGCTCAGGCACTGAGATCAGCAATGAATAAATGGGACCTTGTGAAACTGAAAAGCTTCTGTGAGGCTAAGGATACCATCATTAGGACAAAACAACAGCCTACAGAACGGGAAAATATCTTCACCAACCCTACATCAGACAGAGGACTAATACCAAAAATATATAAAGAACTCAAGAACTTGGACACCAGTAAACCAAATAACCCAATTAAAAAATGGGATGGAGAGCTAAACAGAAACTTCTCAACAGAGGAATCTCTAATGGCCAAGAAACACTTAAAGAAATGGTCAACACCCTTAGTCATCAGGGAAATGCAAATCAAAACAACTCTGAGGTTCTATCTTATACCCACCGGAATGGCTAAGATAAAACACTCAAATGACAGTTATTGGGGATGTGGAACAAGGGGAACACTCTTCCATTGCTGGTGGGAGTGCCAACTTGTACAGCCACATTGGAAGTTAATTTGACAGTTTCTCAGAAAATTTGGAATTTTAGAGACCTGATTATAGAAACCTCAAGACACAACTATACTACTCCTGGGCCTATAACCAAAAGATGTTTCACCATCCCACAAGGACACTTGCTCAACAATGTTCATAGCAGCTTTATTCATAATAGCCAGCAATTAGAAACAATCTGGACGTCCCTCAACCAAAGAATGGATAAAGAAAACGTGGACAGTGGAATACTACTCGCTATTAAAGGCAAAGACATCATGAAATTTGCAGGAAAATGGATGGAACTAGAAAATATCTTGAGTAAGGTAACCCAGACCCAGAAAGACACATGGTATGTACTCACTTGTAAGGATAACCATGATACAATCCACAGACCCAAAGAAGCTAAGTAACAAGGGAGTATACTTGAACTTCACTCAGAAGGGGAAATAAAATAGTCATTGGGGGTGGATGGAAGGAAGGAACTGGGAGGGAGAGAGAGTGGGGAGAAGAACAGGGATGGGGATCAGTTGTAGGTGTTAGCAAGAGGGCTGGGTGAGAGAAGGGAGGGCATCTCTGGGATGAACTGGTGACCTGGGAGTGGGGAGGCTCCTGGGAGTCTATGGGGTGACCTTGGCTGAGACGCCTAGCAGTGGGGGATATAAAGGTTGATGTGGCTACTTCCTGTAGCCAGGCAGGACTTCCATGGAGAGAGGAGACACCAACTGACCCACAAACCTTCCGCCCAAATTTTGTCCTGCTTACAAGATGTACAAGGATAAAGACAGAGCAGAGATTGAAGGGATGGCCAACCAATGACTGGCCCACCTTGAGACCCATCCCATGGGAGAGAGCTAATCCCTGACAATATTAGTGATACTCTGCTATCCCTACAGACAGGAGCCTAGCCTAACTGTCCTCTGAGAGGCTTCATTCAGCAGCTGATGGAAACACATGCAGAGAACCACAGCCAAAAATTAGGTGGAGCTCAGGGAGTTTTGTAGAAGAGTAGGGGAAAGGCTTGAAGGAGCCAGAGGGGTCAAGGACACCATAAGAAGACCTACAGAGTCAACTAACTTGGGCCCATGATGGCTTATAGAGACCTAGGTGCCCGACACATATGTAGCAAGCATATGTGCAGCACAGTTCCATGGGTCCCCTAACAATTGAAGTGGCTGCTGTCTATGACTCTGTTGCCTCCCTTTGATCCCCCTTCTTCTAGCTGAGACTCCTGGACTGCCTTGTTTGGCCTCAATGGGAGAACACACACCTAGTCCAGTTGCTTTTTGATGTGGAACTGGACTAGATGTTGTCCCTTACAAGGCAACATTTAACTGGGGCTGGCTTACAGCTTCAGAATTTCAGTCCATTGTCATCATGGTTGGAAGCATGGCAGCATCAGGAAGACATGGTGCTGGAGAAAGAGCTGAGAGTTCTATGTCTTGACTGAAAGGTAGCAGAGGAGACTGTCTTCTTTAGGCTGCTAGGAGAGAACTTCTTCACTGGTCAGAGATCGAGCATAAGACCTCAAAGCTGTCTCCATAGTGACTTACTTCCTCCAACAAGGCCACACCTCTCAATTGTTCCATTTACCATGTTCCAAAGATATCCAAATCACCATACATACTAAAATTCTTCTCCTCTGAAACCTCTTGAGCCAAGCCCTCACATTTCAAACTATCCTTACCACCATTATCTTCCAGACACCTGTTGAAATGGCCCATTAGACTTCACTTAAAACATTCCACTGCTTTCCTAATCCAAAGTTCCAACATCTGCATTCCTCCAAGCAAAAGCATGGTCAGGCCTATTAAGGCAATACCCAACTCCTGGTACCAACTTCTGTCATACTTAAGATTTTATTGCTGTGAAGAGCTACCATTGTAGCATGTAGTATTATCAAAACAAACCATGCTATGACCGACTAAGCACGGGTATTGGTGGTCTCTGTCTGTTTCTAGCCTGGTGCATAGCCCAAGACCAAGACCACGTGTTTCTCCTAGCCAATGACTCTCCCACAAATGCTGGCTCTGCCTCTCCAGAGCTCCAAGATTGCTCTCTTGTTCCCAGTGGCCAACTGCTGGTGAGCTCTCAGCAGCCTGTGCTCTGCTGTGGTTACCTCTCCCCTGGAACTTGGTCCTTGCCCAATCTTCCTGTTCCAAAGTCTGGTCAAATTCTGCCCCTGGCTATGTTCTTTGCCTCCAGTCCACCAGAGTCGCTGCAAATGGAATCACCAGACACTCTTAGTTTAAAATCAACAGATGATACAACCAACCGCTGGGAGTGGAATCTCCCTTCCTAAACTCATCAACTATTTTATGTTGGAAATCTTCTGGTGGTGGAAGCCACCACCAGGTCTAACAGTTCCTGGTCTACATCTTGCTCCCCGCCTTGCTGTAAAAAGGGGCAGTTTTGTCCCCCCCCCCCATCCCCTCTTCCTTTCTCTAACCTGGAAGGCCAAGAAATTGGCTTCTTGTCTTCTTTATTATCTAATCAATTAATTAGGGGAGACTTCCCATATACACCACAAACAAGGCAACTCTTATAAAAGACAACATTTAATTGGGGTGGCTTACAATTTCAGAGGTTTAGTTCCGGGGTTGGGGATTTAGCTCAGTGGTAGAGCGCTTGCCTAGGAAGCGCAAGGCCCTGGGTTCGGTCCCCAGCTCCGAAAAAAAAAAAAAGATAATGGTCAAATCAGAGGTTTAGTCCATCATCATCATGGCAGGAATCATGGCAACATGCAGGTTGACATGGTGCTGGGGACTGAGCTGAGAGGTCTGCATGTTGATCCGAAGGCAGCAAGGAGAGACTGTGTCATACTGAGCTTAAAGAGACCTCAAAGTCCTCCTTCACAGTGACACAAGGCCACACCTACTCCAACAAGGCCATACATACCTCCTAATAATGCTACTCTCTATAGGCCAAACATTCAAACACATGAGTCTTTGGGGACCATACCTACTCAAAACACCACAATGGTCTAGCCTGCTTTAGGAACAGGCTTGCTGACCTTCTTCATGACTTCTAGCTGCTCAGGAAGAAGGGGGCTGGTGGGAAAAAGAGCTCCTTGATCAAATCTCACTTTGCAAATGGTACTTACAAGTTCTCCATACCCCAAAACATCAAGGTTTAGAATCTCGAAATCTCGTCTAACATCACAGTGCAAGTTCAAAAGGATGAGAAGCAAGATGTTTTATACTTTGAGGCATTTGGATGATAATGATTAATTGATGATGGTGGTGCTAGGATGACTGGAATGATGGTGGTGGTGATTGTGGCGATAATGGTCATCATGCTTGGACCTAAAATCCCCCATCCCCTACCCCCAGTCTCCCGTGTTTGAACACTTGGTTCCTAGCTGGTGGTTATCTGAGAAAGTTGTTGAACTGTGGTGGTTTGAATAGGTTCAGCCCCCACAGACTCGTGTGTCCAAATGCTCAGCTCATAGGGAGTGGCACTATTATGAGGTGGAAGAAGTCTGTCACTGTCAAGGTGGGCTTTGAGGTCTCCAGTGCTCAAGCTAGGCCTAGTGTGGCATTCATGTCTGCTGCCTGTGGATCCAGATGCAGAACTCTCAGCTCCTTCTCCAAGACCTTGTCTGCCTGCAGGCTGCCATGCTTCCCGCCATGATGATAATGGACTAAACCTCTGAAATTGTAAACCAGCCCCAATGAAATGTTGTCCTTTATAAGAGTTCTCATGGCCACGGTGTTTCTTCACAGCAACCCTAACTAAGCTCATGGGGTCTGGCTGGTAGGTGTGCGGCATTTGAATGGACTTTGAGCATTACAGGCTGACTCCATTCCTTGTCTTTCTGTGTCCTGATTGGACAAGATACAGCAAGCAGTGCTACAAGATCTTAGTGCCATGGATGGACCCCAGGTGCTGTGCCTCCCCTGCCATGATGGATTGAATGCTGTATAAACCAACCAAACTTCCCTCTTAAGTTTTGCATGTCAGAGATGACTCAATCACACATCGATAAGGGAGAGGACTCATGCAGTGATGATTAGTGATAGTTGTGATGATGGTGGTGCTGCTGCTTGTGGTGACTGTGTTGGTGACAATGGCGGCAGTAATGACGGAGGTGGTGATGACAACAATGATGAAGATGATAGGGTTTCTGCTGCTGCTGCTGCTGCTGGTGTTGTTGCTCATGGTGATGTAGCTGCTGATATTGAAGATTAAAAACTGAAAGGCACAGTTAAGGCTTTGGAGCTATCAAGGCACCTTCTGTGTTCCACATACATGCCTTCCTCACCTGGGATCGCAGAGTGGTCAAGGATGCTATTGATATCAGCATGGGCCGGAGACTGAGTCCTGGTCCTGTCACTGAGTGGCTGAGTGACTTTATGCGAGTTACATGACCCTGGTGGGGGTCATAAGCATTTTTGTGAATCTATAGGAAGGGCTGTGCATGAGGTGAGGAGTCTTGTGTCAGCCTGTAGTTGTCACTGAGCAGACAGAGTCCTCTGTGTCCTTGTGAAGCTGCAGCTTAAGGCCTTGTGCACCAAGGTCTAACAAACACCCCTGAACTCACAGTCCTTGGTGGAAGGGTCTTGAAGCTACTTCAAACCCTAGTCCCTCAACTTCTTATCCATGCAACCTGGAGGAGTTCTGCCTCTCTTCGAGGGACCCCTTTGGTCAAGTGGGTAGGTGTGAGGTTAATACCTCCCTTGCAGGCTTGTGGTGGCCTGGAGATGCTATCTGTGAGCCACTCGGCAAGCAGTAGATCTGTGACTAAGTGATGCATATGGAGACTTGGCCCATGTCCAAACCAGGCTAACCTCAGAGAGGTTAGTTAGTGTCTGTAGTGGTTTGAATCAGTTTGGCCCCAATAGACTCATGTATTTGAATGCTTGGCCCACAGGGAGTGACACTATTAGGAGGTGAGTCCTTGTTAGAATAGGCATAGCCTTGTTGGAGGAAATGTGACACTGTGCGGGTGGGCATTGAGGACTCCTGTTGCTCAAGCTCCGCCCAGGACAGAAGAGAGGTTTTTCTTGTGGAAGAGCCTGTAGAGTGTTCTGGCTGCCTTCGGATGGGGATGTAGAACTTTCGGCTCCTCCAGCCACACCTCTGTCTGGACACGGCCATGATGCCAATGGACTAAACCTCAGAACCTGTAAGCCAGTTCCAATTAGTGTTGTCCTTTATAAGAGTTGCCTTGGTCATGGTGTCTGTTCATAGCAATATAAACCCTAACTAAGACAGTGTCCCACTCTCTGCTCCCTTTCTCTGGGGACAAATGACTATGAACTTTCTTAGAGACATAACTGTAAACCTGGCCTCTACCCACCAAAAGCCACATTTAGGAAGAGAAAAGTTTGGAGAGCAGAATGGCTTGGAAGCCCTCTCAACATCCTGAGACCTCCGGGTACCTTGCTTCCATCCAGAATGTGTGTTCACAAACTCTGGCCGGTGGCTGAGGAACATAGCCTTGATCCCAGAATGTAGATTGAGGTTGGTTCGTGAGGCCCCCATGGTGTGCTTTGTGGCAGACCATGCAATGCAGCCACATTCCAGTTCAAATGTAGGGAATTAAGCACTGTTGATTTGGGTTCACAACTCAGTCCCCTTTAGCCATAACATTTTGTCCCTCTCAGGACGGCAGTGGGATGAGACTTGATGTTGGGGGTATCCAGTTCTCTCATGGCTCCTCTTCTCTCTAACCTGAGTGTGTCTTCCACTAACAGGTAGCCTTGACCTTGTCCTGAGCTGGCCCGAAGTTCTCATGACATGCCGTGTAGTCTGCTTCAGGTCCTGCTCAAGAAGCGTGGTGGTGGGCTGGAGAGATGGCTCAGCAGTTAAGAGCACCCGACTGCTCTTCCAGAGGTCATGAGTTCAATTCCCAGCAACCACATGGTGGCTCACAACCATCTGTAAGGAGATCCGATGCCCTCTTCCAGTGTATCTGAAGACAGCTACAGTGTACTTATATATATAATAAATAAAATAAATCTTTAAAAAAAAAAAAAGAAGCGTGGTGGTTTGAGGCCCTTCTTCAGGATCCCAGAGCGCCAATACCCACGATCCCATTCACATAACCCTCTCTGCTTTCAGAGTAGACACACATCTGCCTCCCTGTATTCTAGATGTTGCCTTTGCAAACCCCTCAGGGTCTCACCCTACACTGGCTATGGCCCTTTTTGGTGGGGAAGCCACCAGCCCATTCTGCAAAACTTCATACATGGAGTGGCCCTTGCTTTTCCTTGGGAGGGTTCCACACTTAACCTCAGGTTTTCTGATTTCTAAGTTGTCTTTCCTTTCCATGCAGCTAGTCTTAGCAAAGAGACCCAAGTTTTCTAATATGGGAGACTTTGTCGGTGTAGCAATGCACAGGAGACACTGCCTGTATCAACAGAGGTCCAGAGAGGGGGCAGGGCAGTGACTTACCCAAGGTCATATAGCTGAAAAACAAGGGTTGTACCGGGACTCAAATTTCCAGTGCCCAACCCATGGCTCTTTATGGCCCCAGCCCTTCGACTTGGCCCACACCTAGGGATGACACAGATGTCCACTGGACGTCATTATTTCTCTACCAAAAGCTAGGTAGGTGTTTTCCTTGGCAGGGAACTAAGGTTTGCCTTGCTTTCCCAGGCCAGAAAATTGTGTCTGGGGTGCTCAGGTGTGACTTCTCTTCTCTTGGCTCAGCGTTAGGAGGGAAAAAAAAAACCTACTTCCTGTTTTCCTAGGGTGGGGAAAGTCGGCTTGCAATCTGAGCATCTTCCCTCCAGGCCTCTGACCCCTGTGGCCTTTCTTCCACTGCTCCTTCTGCCTCTGCCCAAACCACAGGCTTGCAGAGGCATCGCTAACTTTCCCGTCCCTGTTGTTCAAGCCCTCACACCCACCCCTCCTCACAGGAGATGCAGGCTTCCAGTCAGTTCATGGCCAGGCCTATGGAACTGCAAGGCTCTGGGTCCTGCTCGCCTGTGTTTGCTGGAAGGATGCAGAAGCTGAAGCAAGTAGGAAGTGCTCTTGGATGGAGTGGGGTAGGGGTGGGGGTGGGGCTCCAGATCGGTTGCTCTTGCTGTGGTCTGGTCTCTGTGCTGAAATTATAGGCAAAGGCATTGTTGCTGTCTGAAGGAGCATGAAGGAACTGGGTGGGGATTAGGGGGTGGCACACAGGAGTTTGGGATGGAGGTGGAGGCAGAGGGCACACCTATCAGAGTGCCAAGGCTCCTCAAAGCAGATACCTGGGGTTCCTGATACCACCCACGCCACATTAAGCATGTAACTTTACTCCCTTTTGGCCCCCAGACAATGAGAGAGGCTGAGGCACCCCTGGGCAGTGGAAGGGGTGGAGGCACACAGACCCGGTCCTCCTCAGCTAGGTCTGCTGACCTGCCCACACCGTGCCCTTTAGAAGGCAACTGGGATCGTAAGTAAAGAACGGGCTTGGGAAAATCAAAAGGGCTACCTTGGGCTTGCCTGGTAAACGCATGATGTCATTTATGAACCCTGTTCATTAAGCAGCCGAGAGAGCAGGCCAGAGGGCCAATGAACATGAAGAGAAGCAGAGTCCATCCAACATCAATACATACCCAGTGCTGAGGCCAGTGTAGGGAGGAAGGTGATTTATCAGATCTTTTGTGAGATGCTGGGAAGGGTATAGTAACAGAGAGGCCACCAAGAGACGGGTGCACTTCACACCCATCTCCTCATCCCCTTTCCGCTAAGTCAGTGACAAATAGGGACTGGGAAGGGGAGCATGGTTTCCAAGAACAGAGCACAAATCGATGTTAGTGTTAGAAAGCCAGGATCATTCGCTCGGAAGGGCCATCTTCCCAAGATGGAATTTTCTTATGCTTTTTGTTTACCTGTGGGATTTATTAGGATGCATTTGGTGCAAAGCAACAGGGCAACCAAGTAATAGAATCGTAAGGAAGACATCTTTGTTGGACAGTCATGGACTGGCAGCCCTAGGGTGGCTCTGAGAACTCTCTTTATTCTGCTGGCATTGGTGTATTTTCTTTAACAGTACAGGCTACCTCCTAGCCCCTAGGAGGCCATAGCTCAGGGCATCACAGCTTTATCTGTAATATTCCAGGTATAAAGGAAAGACTTGTTGTTTATGAGCTACCACGTGGTTGCTGGAATTTGAACTCAGGACCGCTGGAAGGGCAGTCAGTGTTCTTAACCGCTCAGCCATCTCTTCAGCCCAAGACTTGCTATTTATTAAGGAAGGAAATTTCCCAGGGGCTTTTGGAGACATCTGCTTGATCAGAACTGGACACATGACTAGCCCGAAGTAAAGATTATCCAGTAATGAGGCGTAGGTCAATGATGGGCCCTCTAAGGCTGGACACATCTTGCCAAGACTGGGCTTTTGTGGCAGAGATGAAGACACAAAGTGGCCATCCAGGAGGGGATCCCCCACCTCCTGTCTGGACGGTTGCATTTCAGAAGTAGAATATAAATCCTGCCTGGGCTCTGGCTACCTCTGCCTCTCTAGTCTGTTGAGGGTGGGGATGGGGGCAGGCAGAGGGAATGTGGGAAGCTTAGATCATCTCTGTGTATAAACTGACACCATGGCTGCTTTATGGTATGGAAAGGTTTACTTGTAGGAGAGGGAGGGAGAGGAGAGAGAGAGAGACAGAGAGACAGAGACAGGGAGACAGAGAGAGAGACAGACACAGAGAAAGAGACAGAGAGAGACAGAGAGACAGAGAGACAGAGAGAGAGAGAGAGAGAGAGAGAGAGAGAGAGAGAGAGAGAGAGAGAGACAGAGAGAACAATCAGAGGCAGCTGGAAGAGCCCAGAGCAGAGAAAGAAGATTAAACATGGACAGCAGACTGGACCTGGACCTGGGTAGGGTTATCAGTGAGAGAGGGGAGACTAACGGGCACCAAATAGAGATGGTATAGAGGACATAGCAGGAACAGAGAATAGAGAAGGAAGAGAGCCAACAGCAGGAGCACAGGGACCAGTGAAAGTGGACCGGTGAGAGAAGCTCACATGTTATAAGAAGGGTGAGTAATTGGGGGAGGGGAAGGCCTAGGGATTGACACGGGGACTTTGAAATGTGGGGCGGAGGACCTTATCCTTCTTTCAACCTGGCTATTCTCACCTTTCTCTAAGCTCCAGGCTCTACCAGCCAAGGCCCAGCGGGCAGAAACAGCCTGAGAAAGCCAAGGAACATGGCCACAGATGAAGATGAAGCCGCCATTGCCCTACCCGCGCCGTGTCACCAGTGTTCATCCTGCAGCGCGGTCCAGGACAAATGTTGTCTCTGCCCAGTGCTGGACGTGCCTTCTGCTGTCAGCAAGTGAAAAGTACCAATATGTGTGTTTCTCTCTTTGCTTCGGCTGCCAAAGCCAGGTGCTTGGGGGCTTCCTTTCTGTTCCTCTAAGGGGCCCTGTTCCCTGATTCCTGCCTGCTCTGGGCATCAAGGCAAGCAGGGATGAGTCCTCAGGAGACATGAGCTAGGCTCAGCGTTGCCCCCCCCCACACACCCCCATAACTGTATTCCCAGGCTCACCTCTAATCTCAGCCTAGACAAAGCACTGCAAACTGGGCCAGGGAAGCAGAAAGCGCACATCTTGGCCATCTCAGGGACCACTGAATCACCGAGAGCCTGGCTGTTTTTCCACTGTCAAGGGGTTTCCGGCTGCGGGGAGAGCCGCCCTTCCTGGATTAATGGCCTCGTTGTCGGGCGGTGGGAGGAGGCCTGCTGACTTCTCACAGGGAAAACAGTGGTTTTAGCAGTGGGAGGATAGTCCTGGTTACTAATCCGGTGATTTATCTGATGACCAGTATTTGGGTTTCCCCCGTGGTTTGCATTTGAATTTGGGCTGAGTGAAGTAGGAACATGGTGTCAAGGAGGAAAGGGCAGGGATGGCTCAGTGTGGAGACTGACCCAGCCACTGCCCACACTTCCTGGCTCATCAGTGACTTTGCTCAACCCCTCGTCAACTCTTTCGTGCCTTACTGGGGCCCGTTGCACGTTTGCTACACAAGCAGGTCTCCCTCTGACTACTCGTGTACCACCCCCCCTCCCCAACACCCATGCTGAAGTCGGGCCTCCAGAGGGATGATGATGTCTGCAGAGCTTTCAGGAAGGGCTGTCTTCCTGCCACACTCAGCAGGGGCTTGGTGTGTGGGAACTCATTCATTCCTGTCAATAGTCATAGTTGCTTGCTTGGTACAGAGGTGTGAGCCACTTATCCGAGGCCACACAGCAGATTTTTTTTTCTACCAGACATCCATTCATCTCCACCTCAGGAAGGAACTGGGGTCTCCTCAGAAGAGAAGGGTGCCCACAGGGTGCCACATCCTGATTCTGTGACTTGAGAGATGGCTGTCATATACTGCTTGTGGCCTTAGTGTCTCCTCCCAAGCTCCTGCTGTTGTTGTGATGGTATTTAAAGGTGGGGTCTTTAAGGGTCAAACACATTAAGAGAAACCAGTGCATGAGGCTCAGTTCTGAGACTTGTGATGGATTTCCTGAGAAAGAGCCTCTCCTAAGGTCTGAGTCAGGCATGTCCACCTGCCATTGCATCCTGTGGGGACTCAGCCAGTCTGTCTGAAAATCACCGTTGGTTTCGGCCTTGTTTTTTGTTTTTTTGTTTTGTTTTTTTTTTTTTTTTTTTTTTTTTCTGTTACAGTGACAGACTACGCTGGCAAAAAGGTGTTCTTTAGGGAAGAAGGTTTATTTCAGTTCTGAATTCCCAAAGGGATACAGTCCATCAGACGGGGAAGGCACAGCAGCAGGAGTGAGGGCAACCCCCACACAGGAAGCAGAGGAAAAGAGAGAGGGAAAGAGAAAAATTGTGTGTGTGTGTGTGTGTGTGTGTGTGTGTGTGTGTGTATGCAGGGAGTGGGGAGAAACAGGAAGTGGAGCCAATCTATACAACTTCAAAACCCTTCCATCCTCCCATCCCCCCATCCCCTCTTCCTCCACTCCCCATGAAAACTTCCCTCTACCCCACCCCCACCAAATGACCAATGATGCACTTCTCCAGCAAGTTTCCTAAAGTTTCCATTACCTTCCCAAACAGGATCAGAAGCTGGGGACCAAGTGTTCAAACACATGAGCCTCTGGGCACGTCTCTGTCGAATCTCTACACTGTCTGTGGCCACGAGAGGTTGAATGGCTGGAACCACAGAACTGCCTCTCTACAGGTGTAGAGGCAAGAACAAAACACCAAGGCATCTGGTAGGACTTCTTCCCTTTTTTTCCTCTTCCTTCCCTTCCCCTCCCCTCCTCTTCTCTCTGTTCCCCTCCCCTCCCCTTCCCTCCATTCCCCTCCCTTTCCCTCCCCTCCATTTCCTCCCCTCCCCTTCTTTTCCTTTCCCCTCCCCTCCCCCTCCCTCCCCTTCCCTTCATTTCCCTTCCTTTCCCTCCCCCTCCATTTCTCCCCCTCCCCTTCATTCTCCTATAACTTTAGCTATACCTCGTAAACCCTCTTATTATTTAATCATTTTACAGATGGGAAAGCTGAAGCTTAAGAAAGGACAGGATTGAGAGAATACTCCAGGAAAAGGACAGCAGATTCCAACATGCTTCAACCTGTGTGTGTGGTGTGTGTGTGTGTGTGTGTGTGTGTGTGTGTGTGTGTACACATGTGTGCACATGATGTATATGTAGGCACACAATTGTGTGGAGGTCAGAGGTCAGAGGGCCACTTTGGGAAGACAAATCTCTCCTTCCATCTTTATGTGAGTTCAGGGGATTGAACCCAGGTCTCAGGATCGAGGGGCAAGGGCTCCTACCCACTGACCCACCCCACTGGCCCCGCCCCTTTGCTTTTGAACAGGTATGGAAGGAGAGGATTCGGATCACATAAGCAAAGCAGGTCCTGTCATCCTAGGATCTTCAGCAGCGAGCTGCAAAGGCAGAGGCCCAGTGCCCTGCTGACTTCTTGCCTTCGAGGAGAGTTCTTTTGCAAGTGATTTGCCTGGGCCACTTCATGAGCTAAAAGAGGACCCTGGGGCCTCTTTACTAGAGGGAAAGGAGAACAGACACACGGCCTGCCGCTGCCAGCACTGGCCTCTGGGGCAAATGAAATGCAGCTGACATTGGGACACAGCGCCTAAGTCTCACTAAAATCCACCCCATAAATGGTCTCTTTCCTTGTGAAACCACAAAAGGCATGGAGGAAGGTGGCTAGGGCCAGGCCCAAGTATTTTTGCAGTGTGACTGACTCTCCAAGACCAAGGGCGAGCAGAGCTTCTGGGGGAGAAGTGGGCTCCCCGCTCAGCAAGCCCACATTGGTGCCTGGTTCTCTTTGAGGGACTAGGGTTGACATCGTGGGTCATGGCTGTGCTGGGACTGGAAGAAACTGAGGCAGGAGGTGGGTTTAAAGGAGCTCCAATGAAGAAGGCACTCCCAGGACAGGAACCTCACGTGATCAGGATGCCTTCGGAATCAAGGGGGACCAGAGGATGAGCCTTAAGCAGCTAAGAGGAAACTGGGTTACAAGGACCCTACTCAGTGGTGCCTCCATTCAGAGGCTGCCACTGGAATCGCTGGCGGGGAGACGCGTTTCCATGTACTGCAGGTGCTGGGCCTTGAATCCTCACATGCAGCTGGAGGCGGCTGCTTACTCTGTTCTTTCGAGCCATTCCTCCCAAAGTCCACTCCACCACAGGCAAGAATGGCCCTAAAATGTAAGCCGCCTGGGAAGACTCCATTTTCAGAAAATAATAAAACAGTGAGTAGAAGAAATGGATATTCATCTGATGTTAGAACTGGGCCTCTTGTGCTTTTCCTTGCTAGCTCTAGCCACCTCTCCTAGAGGTCAGTGGACAGGAACCTGCCTATGCTGGCTAGTGGGACAGGACTTTGTGTCACCTGGGAAGAAAGAACATCAGATGAAGAATTGTCTCCATTGACCCGTGACTATGTCTATTAGAGATTGTCTTGATTGCTAATCGATATGGGAGACCCCAGCCCGCTGTGAGTGGCACCATCCTTCAGCAGCTAGCCCTGGGCTGTATTAGCAAGCTAGCTGACCACGAGCCAGTAGCAAGCCAGCAAACAGCATTCCTCAATGGCATCTGACTCCGTTCCTGCCTTGAGTCCCCATCTTGACTTCTCTCGGTCATGACCTGTCTCTTGGTTTGCTTCCTGTTGCTGTGAAAAAGACGCCAGGACAAAAAGGAATTTGGGGAGAAAAGGGTATGTTTCAGCTTATAGTTGTCCACCATCCAGGGAAGCTGGAGCAGGAATCTGGAGGCAGGAACTAAAGCAGAAGCCATAGAGGAAGCTATTTGTTGGCTCTCCCCCCCACCCCCCCCGCCTTGGTTTGCTCTCTTAGCCACACACCTGGGGATACCACTGCTTGCTCTGGCCTGGGCCTTTCCCCATGAATCATCATTCAAGAAAATGCCTCACAGCAGCACGTGGTGGTACACGCCTGTGATCCCAGCCTGCACAGGCACAGCCGGGAGGACCTCTGTGAGTTCAAGGCTGTCTTGGGCTACATAGCAAGTTCCAGGCCAGCCAGAGCTTCATAATAAGACCCTGTCTTAAAAAACAAAACAGAAAGGGAGGGAGGGAAGGAGGGAGGGAAGGAGGGAGGGAGGGAGGGAGAGAGAGAGAGGGAGAGAGAGAGAGAGAGAGAGAGAGAGAGAGAGAGAGAGAGAGAGAGAGGGGAAAGAGCCTTTCATGTTTGCCTATGCCAATCTGACAGGGGCATTTTCTCAATTGGTACTCCTCTCCTAGTGACTGTAACTTGTATCAAGTTGACAAAAAAAAAAAAGGCAACAAAAAACAAAAACAAACAAAAAAACCCAAACCAAACCCCAACCCAACCAATGAAAACAGCTAATGAAGACAGCGAACCAGCACAGACTGTGACTTGAAAGTGTAAACCAAATAAACCCTTTCCTCTCCAAGCCACAGAGAGGAAGCCAGGATGCCTACCATTCCTTTCTCCTCTGTTGGCGAATACCAACCTTAGGAACTAGACCAATCCCATTGTTTGGAGGTAGAAGTTTGGACTGAAGATGAGGTGCCCAACCCAGCTAACCCCCACACCAGGCAGCAAACGTTGTAGGCGGACACTGCCTCACTTCCTGTTTTTGCCAGCTCTCCCAGAGCTGCCCCTTGAGCGCATGGATAAGCAGTGGCTTGTTGTGGCTGACCAGTATTGGGAGAGAAGTTTGCACCATACACTGATCTTCTGTTACTGTAACAACACACCTGAGACAATTAAGTTACGCAGAAAAAAGGTTTATTTTGGCTCAGCGTAGGATATATCAACTGCAATGCTGGTTAGTTTTAAAGACTCTAGGAAGCCATGTGGATGGGGAGGCTATTTCACAAGGCTGTTCTCTATTCCTTTTGTGGAATGCAGAGGCCTCCTCTCCTCTTGCCCCCTGCTAGTCACCGGGAGGCAGACCACGTAAGATCTCCTAACTCATGGGCTCACCGATATGAGTGGGTGCAGGAGGGAGGGAGGGAGGGAACCGACAGTGGAAATGATCTCTGGGGTTGCCTGTCTAGACAGGGCTGACCCACTAGACGGGCAGGAAAGCAGACAAGAGCAAACTTTGGCCAAAGCTGAAACCCAAGACACCCCCGAGCCATCAGAGCCCATCCTCTGCTGAGCCACGTCTGTCTGGGCCACAGACAGCCCCACTGCTGCTTCCTCTGGAACGAAAGGGTCTCTGCATCCACAGAGGAACAGCCTGGATTTCACAGTGAAGACTTTAATGAGGGAGGGTAGCTGAGACACCTACTCTCTCACACCCCTTTGTATGGGAGAGAGGCTGCTAAGAGGAAATTAATATTTTAGCTATAAAAATTGTCTTCAGATCTGCTTTAGAGAGACATCTACTAATTGAAAACATCGTTTAAGGGAGCCTTTAAGTTGAAGGAAACAGGTGTAGGCTGTGGGGTTTTAGACAGAGTATTTATCTTGGAAGTCGCAAAGGAGGCCCGGATAAGGCCCCCTTAAATCCAGTACCCTGTCACCCCTCAGCTCTCCGTCCAGTAGACTGAAAGATTGGTGGAGACAGTGAAAGGAACCCTAAGCTTGCTGTTTCCAGCTAACACTGTAAAGCACCCTCCTCCCTTCCCTCTCTCCCTACCCTGTCGCGGGAGAGCATGCGCCCTTACTGTAATTTTCACAGCATCCCACCCCATCCTGCTCATTCCCAAGTGGGCCCTGCCCTGCTCAGCTCTTATTTATTTTTTGGGATGCAGTGAACTTTAATGATGGTGTCCCTAAAGCCCCTCCTCTTCTGGGAGATGTTCAATGTTGGGGGCTGAGTTGGGACAGGGGCAACCCTGGGCCTCTCTCTGGCTCCCGTGTCCTTGCTGGGGTGGGTGGCCCAGGGCTTCTCACTGCCTGGGGCCCATGTAGATCATGAGGCCCACCATCCCATTGCTGTAGCCATATTTGCTGTCGTACCGAGAAATGAGCTTAACAGAGTTGTTATTGGGGGTAATGGCAGGCCCACATCCAATGTTAAAGTAGCAGGACGTGACCTGGCCCTTGTATAGCCAGGATGCCTTTCAGTGGGTCTTCCAACGCCTGCTTCGTGGCTTGTTAGATTCCCTGATGACCACACTGGGGGTTGGGGACATGGAAGGCTATGCCAGGAGCTTCCTGTTAGTTCTGGAATGACCTTGCAGCCATGTCAGCACCAGCGGATATGGGGATGATGCTCTGGGAAGCTCTTGGCCATTACAGCACAGCTTCACAGAGGGGTCATCCACAGTCTTCTAGTAGCAGTGATGGCGTGGACTGTGTGAGCTGTCATACTTCTCCTTATTCATGCCCATCACAAACATGGGGACATCAGTAGAAGGGACAGGGATGGTGACTGTTTTGGCTCCACCCTTCAAGTGGACCCCGGTTTTCTCCATGGTGGAGAAGACACCAGTAGACTCCACAAGATACCATCACTCCATTGACGTTGGCAGGCTCTTGTTCCCCGAAGCTGGAGGTGGTCTTCCTGCTGGTGACAAGTTTCCCATCCCCAGCCATGCCTGTGCCATGGAACTTGCTGTCAGTAGGATCATATTGGAAGATGTAGACCCTATAGTTGAGGCCAGTGAAGGAGTTGGTGATGGCAGCAACATGCACTTTGCCAGAGTTGTTGGCAGCCCTGGTGTCCGGGCACCCAATGCGGGCAAGCCCTCCACCTCAACCTTCACCATCCTGTGTCAGGGATGAGGCTGGCAAAATACAAGAAGTTGCTGTTGTTCTAGCAGAGGGGAGAGTAGAAGAACTGATGGCTTCTGCTCTTACTTTAATTTTTGGCAGAGGAGTCCAGCTCCCTCCTTCCACATGCATCCAGCAGAACTGCCCCTGCCTGTTACTGCACCCTGGTTTTGAGCATTTTATCTGTTTCCAAAGGGGTGTACATTTAAAGCTTTCTTCGCTGCATATGTCAAGTTGGATTCACTCCCAGAGCGCAATGGTATTCAACACATGCAAATCAATGAGCCGGACTTACCATGGGATACCGTAGGGGGTCAGAGAAGATATCCGAGAGAATCCATCTTCTTATGATAGAGACCCAACAAATTAAGTGTAGAAAGATACATACAATGAAGCTGCAAATAACAACCCCCAGCTGATTATTGCATTCCGAACAGGGTGTGTCTGAGCTCATTCCATGACTCGGGGCAGGGTGAGAGTGACCATTCTTCTGCTTTTATTTAATGCAGCATTAGAGGTCTCGGCCAGAGCAATATGGCCAGAAAAAGTAACAGGCATAAGACTTGAAAGGAAAGTGTCCAGTTGCTTCTGCTTGCAGAGGACATAATCTTATACACTGGAACTCAAAGAGACAGAGATTCCAAGGTCATAAAGTCTCAGAAGAAGTAATTGTGTGTGTGTGTGTGTGTGTGTGTGTGTGTCTGTGTGTGTGTGTGTCTGTGTGTGCGCATGTGTGTGCACTATGGGTTGGAAGCTTGGCTATATCATATATTTCTGTATTTCCATGGGATTTTCTCTTTAAAACTGCTTTGTATATAGTTAAGGAAAAGATGTCAAGAGAGAAGTGACAGGCCAAGGCAGACTGAAGTGGAAATTCCTGGTTTCTTTGGAAACTCCGTTATGTCATATGATGCTTTGCTGAAGCAGACACACGAGAGGACCTATGATGTTTAAAAAGAACATGGGGTTGGGGATTTAGCTCAGCGGTAGAGCGCTTGCCTAGGAAGCGCAAGGCCCTGGGTTCGGTCCCCAGCTCCGAAAAAAAGAACCAAAAAAATAAAATAAAATAAAAAGAACATAAGTGTGAGCCCGCATATTGACAGTGGAAGGAGGCTCTGGCATTGGTCCATGTTGCTCCACCTCACTCGTCTTCGCTGATGATTCTGTTATTAGTTCGCCTTGCATCGCGTTGCTGATCTTCACTTGCTGTGACTTCATAGCGAGCAACTCACTGAAGAACTTGCGATATTTCAACAGCTTCTGGTGGTCTTGGCAGAGACTGGGCAGCCTTGGCTGATTTGTGAGTGGTGATTGCCGAGTGGGCTGGACTGCGGCTGCTCACTTGTGTTGGTGTTTGCTAGGGATTGGACTGCTGACAATGAAGACTGGAATTGCCCTGTTTCTATTTCTAAACAGGTCCACAACCCCTGTTTCTAATCACCTTTCTGTCCCCCTACCTCTGGCAGGTGGTGGCCTAAAGGGAGGTTGAAGCATTTAAGAACCCTTATTAAGTTGGTTTTGAAAAATATCTAAGCCTACACAGGCAGCAATCCCAACCTTATAGTCAAGTCCATGACTCTTGAGTCCTCAATTCTACTGTTGCACAAAGGTGCACAAGAGGTGTGAAACTGTCCAGAAACACAACCTTCTGTCCTCAGAAACTACCCAGAAGTATGTTTAGTTGTACCTGTATACCTTTTGTCTATGTCACCTCTATTATCTATCTTCTATTTATCTCATTGTTTCCTTTGAGGAGGGAGAAATCTAAGTTTTAGTAAATGTCAAGAAAAGTGGTCAGGGATGGCGTGATGCTCAGTGGACAAAAGTGCTTTCTGTAAAGCCTGACTACCAAAGTTTGATTCTTGGAACCTGAGAATCAAAAAGGTAGAATGAGAGAACTGACCCTACAAAACTGATCTCTGACCTACATACATGTATCTTGGCACCCACATCCCACCAGCCCACATTAAAAAGAGAGACGTCCTCAATAGAGCCTGTTTCCTGAGGAAACTTCTATCCTGTATCAGTTAGCTGTTGCTGTGTAACAAATCAGCCCAAATCTAATGACTTAATATGATATTCATTACCTCACAATTTTCATATGCATGAAATCTGACCATGATTTTGTCACATCTTCAGGTTTCTTATAGTTTCTATCATCATCAAAAGTCTGGCAAAGGATCTTTGTCCAAGTTCATACCATTATTGGCAGGACTCCGATCCTCTTTGGCTGATAGCAGGAGGCTCCTCCCACTTCCTGTCATGTGCGACCTTTCAGCACAGCATTTCCTAAAGTCATTTCCTAGAGTTCACAAAGGGAGAAGCACCAGTGAGGAGGGAGCTACAGCCCTTCACAGCTAACTGTAGGAGTGAATGCTTTACTTGTGTTCTATTCACTGGAAACAAGTGCAAGGTCAGCACAGGGAATTATGGGAAACTCTGATGACAGCTTCCTGCCCCAGAACAGAAGTGTTGGGATGGTAACAATAATGCTAACCAATAACAGGCTGGTCCTGGCATCTACTGGGTGGTTTGGATCTGTCAAAAGCCTTGGCCGGCCCCTTCCACACACTCTATTCGATCACTGCAGCAGAGACTCTGAGTCAAGCCCAGAGTCCCTCATTGCAGAGACGACCCTGCCACATGAGCCCATGTGATGCTTACTTAGTCTTCTGAGCTGCTGCCCCAAAAGGCTGCCACTCCTCCTTCAGCAAGGAGGCAGAAACACATAGCCAAATTCCCGACGCATCAGAAAATGCAAATGAACACGGTCCAGCAGATTGGAAACCACACTTCAGGTTGGTGAGTGAGTGGGGAATTCTTTCGCTCTACCGAGAGACTATAAATTTGTATAGCCACTTTGGAGAAACGTTTGGCAGGATCTATTAAATATGTTTAAAGGGCATAAAAATGTACATAGACCATGACCCAGAAATTGCACTGTTGAGTGTCTACACTAGAGAAATTGTGGGACATGTGCAACAGAGTGGTATACGAGAGTTTCCAGTGCAGCGTTGTAAATGGAAACACTGGGCACAATCAAAATGTCCATCAGTTTAAAACTGGTTGGGCAGGTTGAGGAGCATGCGTGTAGCGGGTATGGAGAAAGAGGTGCAGGTACAGCATAGAAGTCCACACAAAGTTGAGGACAAAGTGAGTTGCAGAGTCACGTCCTGGCATTTATGTAAATCTCCAACATTACACCCTCCCGTGTGTGTGTGTGTGTGTGTGTGTGTGTGTGTGTGTGTGTGTGTGTGTGCGTGGTGTACACACCATGCGTGTCCACAGAGGCCAGAAGAGGGTGTAAAGTCCTTTAGTGCTAGAGTCACAGTTAGCTGTAAGTCACCCTGTATGGGTGCTGGGAACTGAACCTAGGTCCTCTGCAAGAGCAGTGAAGTGATTAATCTGAACTATGTCTTCAGCCCCTAAATGCCTCTATTTGAAGCTCACTGTCCCTGTGTCCTGCTCAGCTCATTAGCCTTTGGCCCTTTAGAGGGTTTGGGGGCTGGGTCAGCTCCTTCAACTTCTCCATGTGTTAGTATTCCATTCTTGACAGTGTGGGTGCTGATGCATCTCCTCATAACTCGCTCCCTGGTCCAAGGAAATCATTGGAAAATGGCTGAATACTTGCTGCCACTTTGCCTGGAGCCCTGTAAGAGAGCCCCTGTTCCAGGGGACAGCTGGTCTGCAAAGCTTGGAGGCATGTGTCTTTGCTGAGTGACACCATGGTGGAGGACCTCCTACTTGGAAGTTTGTAGGCTGAGAAAGTTTAGAGTGATCAGTGCTGGTGAAGCTGCTCCTTCCAGGGGAGAGTAGGAGACCAGGGGTGACTCTGTGGTGCTCACTCTCCTGGGCCATTGCTGCTCCTAGAGAGTCCAGGCTGTCAGATCTGGGAACTATATGTTCACACATGCTCATGTTTGCCCATACACACACAGACACACACACTCACTCACATATCCATGCCCACTTTATCTATGTATCTATGTATCTATCTAGGTATCTATGTATGTATCTATGTATGTATATATGTATTTATGTATGTATCTATATATGTATATATGTATCCATCTATGTATCTATTTAACTATGTATCGATCTATCTATGTATGTATCTATACATCTATATATTTATCTATCTATCTGTCATCTATGTATGTATATATGTAGGTATGCATGCATGTATGTATGTATCTATCTACTGATCTATCATCTACCTACCTAGCTCTTTATCATCTATCTTCTTTCGCTATCACCAATTATCTATCCACCTACCTACCAATTATCTATTGTCTACCCACCAACCCCTCTATTGTCTATCCACCCCTCTTTCTCTATGCCTCCAGTCTAACACACAGAAACAATTCATTATCACTGAAATGGTTTGAATGAAAATGGCCCCCATAGACTCATAGAAAGGGCACTATTAGGAGGTGTGGCCTTTTTGGAGTAGGTGTGGCCTTGTTGGAGAAAGTGCGTCACTGGGGGCGAAGGCAGGCTTTGAGATTTCAGAATGTCAAGCCAGGTCCAGTGTCACTCTCTCTTTCCGCTGCCTATGGATCCAGATGTAGAACTCTCAGCTACCTCTCCAGCACCATGTCTGGCCTGCATGCCACCATGCTTCCTGCCATGGTGACAATGGACTAAACCTCTGAACTGTAAGCCAGCCCCAATGAAATGTTTTCCTTTACAAGAGATGCCCCGGTCATGGTGTCTGTTCACAGCACTAGAAATCCTATGACACTTACTCCCTGTTTCTCTGTATCTGTAGCAGCACTTCTTGGCAATGAGAACCCAGAGCACAGCCACTAATGGCTTACTATTCCTTGCGGGAGCCTTATCCTTTTTCTCATCACATGGGTGCTTGGAGCAGGCAGGTTGGGAGCGTCCTTCTGGGTGGGGGCACCTCCAGCACCCTGTCCTAGTTCATTACAGGGATCATTGTTCTATATGATTGGCCCTTACCCACTCAGGCCCTGACTTCCTGGGCTTTGGCCACCACCACCACCACCACCACCACCACCACCTGCCTGGGTGAGATACTGGTACTGGTACTGGGTCACTCTTCTGCTTAGACGCCGTTAGTCTTTAACACACCTATTCAACACCAAGGCTAGCATGCCATGGCCACTGCAGTGTACCAGCTCCTCCCTGCTCAGTTCCCCCTTCTGCAGGAGTGTCTTTACCGCCAGCATGGTGGCTTTCAGATTGAATTCATGAAGAAGGCAAGAAAGAGAAAGAACTCTAGTAATCATTTTAATGCCTGGGAGCTGCTGGGAAACCTCCAGCTGGACTATCGAGAAGTTGTCCCTTCCCCTTTCTGGGTGAGATTCCAGGAATTAAACTGGGGACATGAATCTTAATGTGCCTCCTTAGGCCCCTCCCAGGGGATTTTTTTTTTTAATTGGGAACAACTGGGAGAGAGGGATTGGTCCCTGGGGTCAGGGGAGGCAGCAAGGATTGTCCCAGCTCCCGGTCTTTGTTGGACAGATCAGCACTCACCTTACAACCCGTGCAGGATAAACAAGCACTACCCCCTTCACCCCCACCCCCAAGCAGGCTTTTCTACAGACTACATTTGTTTTACCGCTCAATGACATCACCTCCCATTTTAGACCAAGATTGATGTGGGAAATTCTGTATAAATACTCAGCATCAACAAGCCACTGTGTCAGCTGTCTCTCAGAGATGAGCCGCTGGCTCAGCACGGCCCGGACGGCCTGTGTGGGACGGGCACCCGTATTTTTCCTACTGTAGATGTCTTGACTCACGGGGTTCAGTGATGTCACTCTGTCCCCAGCCTAGGTATTACTGAAGCAGAAGGGAGAGTTACTGTGGTGAAAGCTGAGTAGCACACAGGGGCAGGGATGTTTGGGATTTTAAGTGGGAGAAGAAAGAACAGACATTGCGTGTGTGCATGTGCATGAGAGAGAGAGAGAGAGAGAGAGAGAGAGAGAGAGAGAGGGAGGGAGGGAGGGAGGGAGAGAGAGAGAGAGAGAGAGAGAGAGAGAGATGCTTGTGTCATTAGGTGCATATTAGCAGCTGGGCAAACAAACACTTGAGGCAGGGGTCACAGGCCCACTTCTTTTTTTTTTTTTTTTTTTTTTTTTTTGGTTCTTTTTTTCGGAGCTGGGGACCGAACCCAGGGCCTTGCGCTTCCTAGGTAAGCGCTCTACCACTGAGCTAAGTCCCCAGCCCCACAGGCCCACTTCTTAAGAGCTGTGCACTGTGTCTGCCATTCATGTTTGCCAGTGCTTCCTCTGTGCCAGGCACTGTCCTGGCATGCCATGGACCGAAGAGAAAGCAAACATCATCTCAATCATCTGGGGCTCATGTTTGGAAGAGTCTTCTCTTCTAAGTCCACTGTGTGACAGCTACCGGCAGCCCGAATTAGGCTTGCAGAGGTTCTGAACAGAGTGTTAGAATCAGACAAGTCTCCCATTAAGAGGTTATAACAGAAAAGCCTGCCTGCCTGCCTGCCTGCCTGCCTTCCTTCCTCCCTTCCTTCCTTCCTTCCTTCCTTCCTTCCTTCCTTCCTTTCTTTCCTCCTTCCTTCCTTCCTTTCTTCCCTCCTCCTTCCTTCCTTCCTTTCTTTCCTCCTTCCTTCCTTTCTTTCCTCCTTCCTTCCTTTCTTTCCTCCTTCCTTCCTTTCTTTCCTCCTTCCTTCCTTTCTTTCTTCCCTCCTTCCTTCCTTCCTTTCTTTCCTCCTTCCTTCCTTTCTTTCTTCCCTCCTTCCTTCCTTCCTTCCTTCCTTTCTTTCCTCCTTCCTTCCTCCCTTTCTTTCTTTCCTCCTTCCTTCCTTTCTTCCTCCCTTTCTCCCTCCCTCCCTCCTTCCCTCCCTCCCTCTTTCCTTCCTTCTCCCACCCCTCCTCCCCCTTCTTCTTCCTTTTGGTGGAGGATGTTGAGACAGGTCTCTCTATGTAGACCAAGCTGGCCTGGAACTCACAGAGATCCACCTGCCTCTGCCTCCTGAGTCCTGGAATTAAAGGCCACCACACACGGCAGAAACGATTTGTTTGTTTGAGACTGAAAAGAGGTGGGAGAGATGGCTCAGAGCCTAAGAATGTTTGCTCCTTGATTCAGATCCCAGCACCCAGATTAGGCAGTTCATACCTACCTGTAACTCCAGCTCCTGGGCGTCTGATGCCCTCCTCTGCCCTTCATGAGTACTTGTACAGACAGACAGACAGACAGACAGACAGACAGACAGACAGACAGACAGAGACACACACACACACACACACACACACACACACACACACACACACACACAAAGCTTAAGACAGAAAACAGAGTAGAATCACACAGACCCAAAAGGGATTTGTGAGGCTGTTCACGTGGCCAGCATTGTTACAGGATCCAACTAGGAAGGGAACCTTTCCTCACCCAGACTTGAACTGGGAGTTGTTCCGCACTTTGTGAAATGTTCTGCTCTGTCTCCTTTTTGTGCAAGGACTGGCCCTTGGGACGATGCTGCTCATATTTAGGGTGGGTCTGCATTTAACCGTTGAATGATTTCTTTTTGCTTCCAGAGTATTCCCCGAATGTCCAACCTAAGCCTCCAAGGCCGACTGAGTTGACAAACGACCACATAGCCTCTGCGGCAGGCAGAGGTAAACATTTTTTATTCTTGTTCTTGCACGTTCCTGTGGGATAGCAAGTGACTGATCTTGACTGGGTCAGCAGGACTGAGTGCAGGCTGAGCATGGAGTCCCTGGCCTGCCTTACCCGATTCCAGCCCCCAGGATCTATGATTGCAAACCGCAGGCAGGAGGCCAGAGGCACTTGAAGCACAGTCCTTCCTCCTCCCAGGACTCCCATGGGTCAAAGTGATGACGTGGTTATGTCCAAATCAAGGATAGCAGGTACAGTATCCTCCAACAGCTGTGACAAGGACAGGCTGCCCGTTGGTCCCAAATAACTCTGCTACCTCATCTGTTCCTCCAACCCCTTTGATGGAGTCACATGGGACCACCTGTGTCCTTGGTGGACTCACTTTCCACATAACCATCTCATGGGCCTAGAATGTTCTTTGCTGTCTCACCGATTAGGTCCACTGCGTTCCAGCATTCCTGATTAAGTCTGCTGGTGGCTAGAAGGTTTTGTCTGTGTTACCTTTACTTTCTTTACCTGGAAGGATTTGAATATAAAATGTGTTCACAGGCTCGGTGTGGTGAATGCTTGCCCCCAGCTGGGGTGCCATTTTGGAAGGTGGTTGGAAGCTCTAGGAGAGGAGTTCCAACAAGAGGAAGTAGGTTCCTGGCTGGGGGCCTGGACCTGACAGCTCCTGTCTCACGCTGCACTTCTAGTCATTGGATAAGAGTCAACTCTGCCACCCGACATGACACTTTCCAACGTGCATGACTCCACAGAGTCATGGGACTCCTTTGAAATGGAGTGAGGAACCTTACTTCTTTTAAGTTGTTCTCAGGTGTTTTGTTCACAGCTTCGCAAGAGTGATTAACACAATATGGATGTGCAGGTAGAGAGGATTCTGAGCCCTTCTTGATGCTTGGTTGTTTCCTGTGTGGTATCCTCTCCCTGCCTGCCTGCATCCCTGTTTCTAATCATAAAAATCATATCTGGGCTAGAGACCGGCATTCTTGTTTTGATGTTGTCTTTGGACCGGGTACAGTGGCAAATATCTCTAATTCCAGAACTAGGGATGATGAGGCAGGAGGATTTTAAGTGTGAGACCAGCCTCAGCAATATAGCAAGATTCTGTCTCAAAATATAAAAAGAAAAGCAAGGACCTGGCCAGGGTCCCTGGGGCTCATTTTTCCTCAGTGGCTCCTCTGGCTTAACTCCTGTCTTAACTCTGCAGCTTTGCTGCATGGGGAGCATGGTGCTGGTGTGAGAGGATGGGCACCGTCAGTCCTATACCATGCAAGGTGCTTTGAAGGAAGGAAGGGTTCACAGTCTGAGAGGACACAGTCCTTTACGGTGGGGAAGGCGTGGTGGCCAGAGCCTGAGGCTGCTGGTCACATTGTGTCCAGTCAGGAAGCAGAGAATAGTGATCACACATCCCCAGCTCCCCTTCTTATGCAGTCTGTGACCCCAGCCCATATTTAGGCTGGGTCTCCCACCTCAAACAACCTAATGTAGACAATCCCTCGCAGATGTGCCTGAACTCTGGGTCCTGTCAAGTTCACAGTCATCATTTACAATCACTAATGGTGACATCAGTCCATAGCTCTTGTCAACCCCAGTGCCACCTCGGGCATGTATCAGGCCACCCAGGTGGCTGTCAGCAGGTTTTGGACTATTGAGTGCATTGAGAGAGCCTTTTCTCCGTATGCCTTTCTACTCCCTTTGAGCATCAAGTGTGAGGCTAGTTGGGTGTGCACGGGCAGAAGTGTGGAGGAACAGCTAGCTGAAAGAAACTGAGTACAGAGTGTGGACGCAGTAACTAAGTACACTTCCTCTGCCCGTAGCAATGACAGCAGGAGGCTCTGAGGCCTGGGCACTGGGTCTGCAAATGAGATGCAGATTTATGGAGGGGGTTCAGCCCTGAGCAGAATGCTTGCAGAAGGACTAGACAGTTACAATGCTGGGGTAGGGGTAGCTTGGGCCACTTCTGGACCACTTAGCTGAGGGTTATCTTTAGGGATGGCCAATTCCTCTTACATAGTTTTTGCCGCTGCCCACTTTGCCACAGTGTAAACTGAGCAGGTCATAGCAGCTCCGTCATTCATTATCGGTCATAAAATGAGACTGGCAAAGAGAAAAGTTGACCTGGTGGCCCAGCAGGCAGCTCTAAATTTGGGGGCTCTAAATTGTAGCCTGCACCTCCATTTTAACAGAGTTAAAGCAAACTGGGAGAGAGAAAGTGAACCCACAGGGTCACTCAGGTAGATAGATGAGTTCTAGGTGAGTCCAGTGGCACAGTTGAGCATCTAAGGTGGGCCACGGTGGTGCAGATGGCCTAGATGCATCCCAGGGCCACAAGGGAAGCAAAAACTAGTGAGGTGGTCTGAGGCCTGAGTTCACTCTCAAGCAGGAAGCAAGTTTTGGAGGCAGAGACTGGAGGGCTTTGGCTTTGGCAGTGGACACAGAACGGACTTATGTGAGGAATGAGTAATTCGGGAGACATGACTTAAGGAAGGCCACAGACTGGTGTATGAACCTTAAGGATAAGGAGACCCAATATCTTAGTTAGAGTCTTTTTTTTTTTTTTCCTTTTCTTTTTTTCGGAGCTGGGGACCGAACCCAGGGCCTTGCGCTTCCTAGGCAAGCACTCTACCGCTGAGCTAAATCCCCAACCCCCTTAGTTAGAGTCTTATTGCTGTGAACAGACACCATGACCAATGCAAGCTTTATAAAGGACCACATTTAATTGGGGCTGGCTACAGGTTCAGAGGTTTGGTCCATTATCATCAAGGTGGGAGCATGGCAGCACCCAGGCAGGCATGATACAGGGGGAGCTGAGTTCTACATCTTCCCCCGAAGGAAGCCAGGAACAGATTGAGCATCCTCAGGCAGCTAGGAGGAGGGTCTCCAAGCCCACCCCACAGTGACACACTTCCTCCAACAAGGCCACACCTTCTAATAGTGCCACTCCCTGGGCCAACCATATGCACACCACCACACCCGATAAGGGCTTTTTGGCTTCCTCTGTCTCCAGGCAGCTTCTTTCTATTGAAATTACAAAGGTACTTTATTACAAACATTACAAATTACTGCTCCATGGGGGGGGGGGTGTTTTAAGAACCCAGAGACCCCAAGCTCCTTCCACTGAACATCTGTTCGTCAGGGAGCTGCGCCTGTGCAGAGAAGAGGATGAACCAGGTTCCCACCAATGCCCTCATGAGAGGAAAAGCAGGATGAGGTGAACTCACTTGGGGTGGCTCAGCATGAGTGGCGACCTGAGGAGCTCCAGCAACATCCTTGGGTGTTAGGATCTGCATCTGTCACATAACCCTTGTGTTTCAAGGAGAAAGCTGCCCCTCGTCCTTCTCCAGGAGGTTTGATGGGCCGAGTTGCTGCTTCCAGTTTAATGTTCTGGCCTCAGTCACTGGGCAGAGTCCTGTTTGCTGGAAACTTCTGTGATGGAAGCTTTCTGGTGGTTGTTCTTTCTCAGGAGTTCACTTGGAGGAGCTATTTCTCTACTGGACTAGGAGGTAGCTGTTGCTACTGGCAGCCATTTTGTGGCCAAGAGGAGAGGCAGGCGTGCACGGGAGACAGAGTGGAGACCTAGAAAGAGAGGCACTTGGAGACTGGACTGAGCCTCGGACTTAGCTTTGCTCAAACCTCCCCAGAAGCCTCTGTGTTTCTCCACTGCAGAAGCCCCTGATTCATTAGTTTTGTGTTACTTGGGAACAAACTGTGCCTAAGTGATTTAGAAAGCCATGCCTCTGCTCTTTGGAAACAATTCAGGCCATCTTGCTGATGTAGTCTCTGAGTTATAGCCCTGGGCTAGACTCAGGGGACGGTGAGGGAGGTCACTGAATCCAAGTGAGTTCTTTGGATCAGCCTCCACCCCCATCCTTCTCTCTCCTGTCATGATATATATCTGACCAGCCCAGTGGTTACAACAGACCCGCAGGCCCAGAGTCAGAGAATACACCTTCCGGTGTTTTTCCTTTGAGTAAAAATTTTGACTCTCTCTTTGTTGAGATCCATTTTGGATGAGGTCAGCCATAAGACAAAAGCCCCAGGGGCTGAAACCCTTGAATACTCAACTGAAAGTTGGACAAGATATTTGCTAGCTCTCGCCAGCTCTGACACACTGCAGTTCTGTGGAAGCTAGTCCCACTGTGGTAAGTAAACTCAAGAATGCCTCTGCATGCCAGACGCTCTCTCTCTCTCTCTCTCTTTTGTCCTACCGAGGAGCCCGTAGGCACTCCATTTTGCCTCTGTGGAAACGGATTCTCTGAGGGGCTCTGATAGTGGCTCGAGGCCACACAGAGGCTGGGTTAGAATAGGAGCTCAGCCATACAGCACCCCGAAGCTCTGGTTGTGCTGGGGCACTGTCATGAACCCCTGCTCTGGGCAGTATTGTTCTGGAAGGATGGCTGGCTTACTTTGGACAAGGTTGGGGGAGGGTTCCAAATGCAGTTGGTGGGAGTCTGTTCTGGAGTTGTTGAGCCATATTTTGTTTCAGGAGCTTGCCCAGGGCAGCCATAGATGCTTTCCTTATCCTCACTGGAGCTTGGAAGACTGGTTGATGCCAGAGCCTGCTGGATGACAGGGAGCAGGGGGCACCAGTCAGAGCCACTGTGTCCCTGCTCACTGGGCGCTAGTGTGTGTTGTTTCAGTGGTCACTGAGTGAGAAGAAGCCAGGGCAGGCAATGAGCCCTCTGGGACTAACCAGTCTGAGAGGATCAAGGTACATCCAAGTTTCTGCTAGGAAGCAGGAAACCCCAGGCTGACTGCATTCCCTCTTGATGAGCAGCACATGAATCTTTCTTTCCAGACAGTCTGGAGTTTTATTGAGCATTTACTGTGTTCCCTGGACAGACTCTAGTGAGAACACAACTCAACTTTTGTCTGGCAGGGGTTTCAAAGGAAGCAGAAGGACCCAAGGGCTGGCACTATGAATGAACTCGTGTGACTGCATCTGCCTATTCCTAGGGCTCTCGCTGAGGGCACGGGCACGCACACCCACAGGACACACTAGGAGGGTTTGGTCACCTCTCCTCTAGATGGACATGAGTTTTGAATTGAGGAGCTGGCTTGCCTAAGAAACAGGTTCAAAGATGAAATGGCAACAGAGGCCTTGGATGGTCCTTCCCAGAGCCATGAAGCAGAAGGGCCATGTAGAGTTGTCCTGGATTGAGGAAATGGGGGGTGGGGCTTGAATATCTACAACGACCCAGTGGCAGGGGCCATCAGAGTGAGTCAGAGCTGTGAGGAAGGGACTCAGTTCTGAGCCACTTGCAGGCAGTTCTCCCTGGACCCAGGGGTAATGGCCAATGGGGGAGGCAGGCTGTGTGCTTTGGTGGTGAGTCTTGGACATTAGGATCAGTTACATAAGGATCTTGCTGGGTCCGTTTGATGAGAGGGAGTAAACTCCAGTCCTCCACTGTAGCCAGTCTAGAGGTTGGCAGCTGCGGTCGTCGCTTCTCTCCTCCGTTCGCCTCCTCTTCAGCATACATCTCTTAGTCTAGTGCATGTGGCTGGCTGGTCAAGCACCATCAGGTTTTCCTGGGGACTGTAGGGTGAGCTGCATGTGACACGACAGAACCAGTTCGCTTTCCTTACCTCTCTGAGGGCATCACTAATCTCTGGAATGGTACTCTTTTGACATCTTGGCCTAGGGATGGATGCCTTTTAAAGACCCCTACTTGGTCTTTTCCATAGGCACTGACCAAGGCAACTTAAGGAAGTAACGGTTTAGTTTGGCTCAAAGTTTGAGGGTGTGGCCTATCGTGGAGAGGAAGGCACGTTGACAGGAGTGTGAGGCAGCTGGTTACATAGCATCTACAGTCGGAAGAGGAGGGAGAGGAAGGCTGGTGCTCATTTTCTCCTTTTGATTCAGGCCAGGACGCCAGCTCATGGAATGGCGTCATCCACGTTCAAAGTGGGTCTTCCTCCTCAAGTAAGCCTCTTTGGAAACGCCACCTCTGGTACCGCAGAGATCCATCAGCAAGGTGGTTCTAAGTTCCATCAAGTCGATAATCAGAATTGACTGTCACAGGGACAGCCACAGGGACTGTCACAAGAACTGTTACAGGGCCACCACAGACTCGCCTCTGTGGATAGTTTTCGAGGCTTAGCAAAGGGATATACAATGTCCTACTGAGGTAGCTATCCTCATGTTCTCTCAACTGTATACTTTGGGAAATCACATGCCTTTGGGGCATCCTTTTTTTGCCACGAGGAGCATTACTCTATACTGTTATATTATTATTATTATTATTATTATTATTATTATTATTATTATTATTATTATATCTCTGTTGGCTAGACTCAATACCATACATGTTGGATCCCCTAGAACTGGAGTGACAGGTGGCTGTGAGCCACCTGAGGGGGATGCTAGGATTCAAACTCAGATCGCCTGGAAGAGGAACGAGTGCTCTTAACACTTAAGCATCTGTCCTGTCCCTGCCTCTGTTAATTATGATCCTGTTGCTGTCCCAGAACTTGTTCGTGACCTCCAATAGTCTTGACCTGCCCATCACTGATGCCTCTGTTCCTCTCTGGGCCATTGTTTGCTACATGGCTACGTGGAGCATGCTCTGGGCCCCCCTGTGAACAGAAAGAGTGCATGGCCAAAGAGCATATGACTTTCTTTGTCTATGTGATGTTCCCCCATCACCTCATGACAGCGTCTCCAAAACTAGCAGGCATTGAGTGCTCTTTCCCTGAGGGTCCTTGTCAGGGTGTTAAATTCAGTATTAGAAGAGAGTGTTGCCACATTGTGGTGGCCTGAATGAAAACAGCCCTGAAGACTCATTCAGAGTTTCATTCTTGGAGGTGTGGCCTTGTGGGAGGAAGTGTGTCACCGGGGGATGGGCTTTGAGATCTCAGAAGCTCAAGCCAGGCCTCGTGGCTACCTATGGATCTCTTCCTGCTACCTATGGATCCCGATGTGGAACACTCATCTACCACTCCACAACCACGTCTGCCTGTGTGCTTTGCTTCCTGCCATGAAAATAATGGACTAAACCTCTGAACTGTAAGTCAGACCCAATGAAATGTTTTCCTTATAAGGCGCCACAGTCATGGTGTGTCTTCACAGCAGTGAAACTAAGACACATTGACTAACTTTATCCAGCACATGGTTCTTTCTGTTCAAGATATTCATTGCCAAAGCCATTCAGATCCTTCATGGTGTAACCTCTTTCTACTCTTAGCAGGCCTGGCTCCTTTCTGCCTGTATTATGGGTGACTAATCATGAAGACATGGCCTCAGGTGATGTGTTGTCCTGTGTGGAAGAGCTTGTGTCTCATCTTCAGATGTGGAAAGAACTGAAACCTCCAACAGGGAGGTGGGCGCCACTTCTGCAGACCTTGGACTTCAGCTGTTGATGTTTCCAGCCCAAGACTCAAGGTAGTAATTCTCAATGGTCCGGCCTTTGACTAAACAATTCTGCCTAACCGTGAGTTTTAGCTCACCAAAGGGAAGCTCTGGGACCAGGCCTCAACTTAGGATGTTTTCCACGAGAGTCTGCTTTTGCTGCAGAGGGTGGGTGACTGTCACTATCAGCCTTTCAAAGCTTTTCTCAAAAGCATCAATGATCATCTCCATGACAACCATCCTGTGGTCCCAGACTTCTAGAAAGTCTACAGCAATGTTCCCCGCCCGGCTACCATCCCACAGGACTTGTAAAGGACTGGGCCACAACGGTGCAGTCTTTCTGCAGTGACCAGTTACACTCCACCAGTCACAAGTCAGACAGTTACCCAGAAGTGCTCAGTTCTAACCTCCCATGGCAGAGTCTGCCTCCACCTACTATCTCAGGCAGACAGGACACACTGGGGAGAACTGTTGGGAACACATCTGTCTAGACAGAAGGGAGCCAGGGAGGAAGGAGCAAGAGTCGAATGGTGATATCACATGACCAAGCACCCAGAGGTGGCTCTGGGTGTCCCAGTGGCAGGGGACACTGCTACCCCCTTACAGATGGCTTGGTTGGCCATCAGAAGTCTGAAGTCGGGGCTGGAGAGATGGCTCAGTGGTTAAGAGCACCCGACTGCTCTTCCAGAGATCATGAGTTCAATTCCCAGCAACCACATGGTGGCTCACAACCATCTGTAATGAGATCTGATTCCCTCTTCTGGTG
Organism: Rattus norvegicus; assembly: GCF_021556685.1. NCBI lineage: Eukaryota > Metazoa > Chordata > Mammalia > Rodentia > Muridae > Rattus > Rattus norvegicus. The sequence continues at coordinate 23,370,279 of NC_141543.1, forward strand.
TATCTGAAGACAGCTACAGTGTACCTCTATATAATAAATGAATAAATCTTTAAAAAAAAAAAGTCTGAAGTCTGGTGTCCCTGCCTGCTGTCCTCTGCAGGGAGAGTTGTAACTGGGGATGATGGTAATAAAGGACATTATTGTGACATCTGCTAAGAAGAAAGAAGGTCTGATTTAAGACTTATAATAATAGGGGAGAAGTTTGAATGCAGGGCAGTGGGTATCCTGGTTGGGTTTTTGTTTTGTTTTGTTTTTCTGTCACCTTGACAGAAGTTAAGAGTTATCCTGGAAGAGGCATCTCAATGGAGATGAGGCAAGTCTGTAGGGCATTTTCTTGGTGAAGGATTGAAGTGGGTAGGCCCAGCCTATGGAAGTGGGGAGACAGTACCGCCCCAGGGCAGGTAATGCTGAATTGTATAAGAAAGCAGGCTGTGCAAGTCAGTAAGCAGCACTCCTCCACAGATTCTCTCTCCTTCAGCTCATGCCTTTAGGCTCCTGCCTTGCATTTCAACCCTGACTTCCCTCAGTGATGGAGTATGACCTGGAGATCTAAGATAAAATTAACCCTTTCCTCCCTAAGTTGTTTTGGCCATGTGTATTCTATCACAGCAACAGAAACCCTAAGACATTGAGGATTTCCATGGGAGAGATTGGTAGGTGGAGAATCGCTAAGGGGACCTATGGAGGATGTGGAAATTCTTGCTTGATTGGCAGGTCAAGGGAGATGAGCAGACGCCCAGGGCAGGTAATTCTTGCTAAGTAGACTTTGTGAGATTCTTATGATCACCGTTTACAGAAGGGCAGACTTAGTCAAGATAAAAGCTCGGGGAAGCCTAAATCAAGCTCGTTCCAGATGAGAGTCTTTGTCAAGGACAACTCACAGAATGAGTCTCAGCCAAGAGATGTCATAAGGTATTGGAAATGAGTGTCCAGGTCTCACAGATAGCCCAGATCTACCTATGTGTCATTAAGGATTCTCTTTGCCCATTGCCTGGTATGGTGGTTTGAATGAGCGCTGTCCCCCACAGACTTTCGTAGTTGGCTGCACTTGGTCCCCAGTTGGAGGTGCTGTTTGGGATGGTTATAGATTGTTTAGGAGATCAGGAGGTGCAGCCTTGCTGGAGGAACTTTATCACTGGGGGTGGGTTTTGGGGATCTACAGACTTGCCCTATTTCCTATTCTCATCTGCTTCCTGTGTACAAACACAATGTGACCAGTCAGCTTCCCGTTCCTGCCCTGCCCCCATGCCTGCCCTCCCCTATGGACACTATCCTTTTGGAACTGGAAGCCAAAATAAACGAGTTCTCTGTTAAGTTGCTTTTGCTCGTGGTGCCATATCAGAACAACAGAAAAATAACAGATGCCTCAGGCCTCGTGGGGTTGGCTATTTTCTGGTCTTTGCATTTCCCCAACCAATGCTATCTGGGTGGAGGCAAGGAGAAGACTAAGGGTGAAGAAAAAAAAGAAATGGGGTTCTTGTAATAGTTGGAGCCAGACTGGAAACTGGGTTACTTAAGCCAATATCCTTTCTTCCAGTGCCAGCTAATGAGTAAATTGAGTTGATTGGTGTCTGAGCCTCTCCCAATTGGGAGACAGATAATTGACCATCTGGAATAGGTTGTGCCATGGGGCTGGGGAGGGGGAGGGGCTCTTACCCATTGCAGGAGCCAGAGGGGCAAAAGGGACACATGTGTCCAGGAGAAGCCCATGGGTCAGTTAGAAAACCGAGTGGCTTCATGGGACTCAGGAAAACAAATGGATTCCAGATTTCCCAGGTTTTTTGTCTTACTTCCAGCACACTTCTATCACCACCTACCCAGCGTAGTGCTTTGAGCTCCTTGGTACTTGTCTGGCTTTAGGGAATCCATGAGTGTCCCATGTGGATCCACAAAGGATCCTTTTGGGTGACTTCATGGTAGCCTTGAAAGTGGCTGCTGCTTAAAGAGCTGCTCAGGGGTGCTCAGGGCCAAGGTCAATGCCACAGTGACCGCCACAAGATGCAGATGTGGGAAGAGAACACAGGGCCCCAACCGCTCCACAGCAGTCCATGTGGGGCTGCGATGCCAGCAGCACAGCGGGGAGAGGAGAGGCCTTCTGAGAAAGGAAGCTTCCTAACTGCTTTGGAGCACCCCAGGGAATGGGCTTCTCTTCACAGGAACATGTTGAAGGGCGTGCTCACAAAACAGCAACTCATAGCCATCCTGAATCCATCAGAAGCACTTTCTCAGGATGGAGTTGGCACTGTGGACCAGGGGTGGGAAGACCAAAGACCTCTAAGTCCTTGAGACATCACCAAAAATTCTGATGAATGAAGCTCGAAGCGGACACCCTCCCCTGTGTATTTTCTATGGCAGACACTTGGGCTATTTTAAGCCAGTTTAATTTGTTAGAAGCATTTTGGTTGTTGTTGTTGTTTTGGTTCTTTGACACAAGGTTTGTTTGTGTAGCCTTGGCTGTCCTGGAACTCACTCTGTAGATCAGGCTGGATTTGAACTCACAGAGATCTACGTATCTCTGCCTCCCGAGTGCTGGGATTAAAGCCACTGCTGGGCTGCAGTTTGGTTTGTTAGAAGAGATAAATTTTGTTTTCCTTCCAAAAAAATTTTTTTTGTTCTTTTTTTCGGAGCTGGGGACCGAATTTCCTTCCAAAACTTAAATGACTTATATATTTATTTGTCTCTGTGTGTATACCTCTGGGTGTGTGCCATGACTCACCCGTGGGTGGAGATCGGGGTACAGCTTTCAGGAGTTAGTTCTCTCTTTCTACCACATGGGCTGAGAGGGGCTTGAGTTCAGGTCATCAGTCTTGGTGGCAGGCACCTTTACCCACTGAGCCATCTTGCCAGCCTAGAATTTTGAATCTTAATGTTACAAAACCCTTTCTAGCCCCGTGCTTAGCTCCTGCAAACCTCAAGATTTGGTTCCGTGTTTGCAAGCATCTCCTCTCTTATAGCCAGAACCCTCCACCCCTGCTGGCCACCCCTGCTGACCACTCCCGGATGTTCGGCCATAGTTCCGAACATCTTAGTTAAAGATTCCGGAAGAGTATTCAACAGTTCATGGCAGGCAGAGAATGGCGCGGTGGCTTGAGAGTCTGGTGTTGAGAATGGGAACTCAGAACAAAGACCCTCACCTGGCCTCTGGAATCAGATTTCAAACCCCATTTCTATCACCATAAGACCAGAGAACCAAGCACTCTACGCCGGAAGGCCTGTGTTCTCAATTAGGTGTGCAATGCTATCACATTAGTATCAGAATGCTTTTGAGGGTTAGGTGAGATTATACACGGAGTTCTATCTCAGCATCACGAACAGTTGGTTCCAGGACCCTGAGGTTACCCAACCCCACAAATACTCATTTTCCCAACAAAGTGGCCTACCTGCATATAACCCGTGTAATTCCCTGTACGTTAAACAATGTCGGACTATATAATGTGCATGCACGCTGTATAGCTAGCTGTTAGACCTCAGTGCTTCAGGAGAAGGGAAAAGGGAAGAAGTCTCTCCTGAAGACTTCGCGTCCGCCCTTGGTCAGACCCATAGGTGCAGAACGCAGGTATGGAAGACAGGCTTCAATAGCAAGCGCTGCCTCTCAACAAAGCCAGCTGTGATTGGCTGCTCTCAGGGGTACGCTGCCAGTTGCTGAGCGAGCGGCGAGCACGGGGTTTGGCGTCGTATCTATCTCCCAGTCCTAGCTTTTACCCCTGCCAGCTGGGTGAGGCGTGTTGGCCAGGGAAAGAACTGACAATTCTTCCTTCCTGCGGAGTCCTTCCTCCCCTGGCTCTTTTGTACTTTTTACAGTGAACCCAAACAGTTCAGCGGTGGCAGTGGGTGGGGCGGAGGGCGGGTAAGCAACCGGCTGTTATTTTTGAGACTCTGGCCCCTTCCTTCTGTGTGAGGAATCATTCCGGATTGAAGGGTTCTGAAGGCGTCAGAAGGTGGCTGACCACAACCTTAATGGTCTTCTTTTCATCTTGCTTGGCCCCTGCCACATCTTTATTGCGTTTATAGACTCCTTTCCCCCCCTTTCTTTTAAAAATCATTTGTTTATTTGTAGAGTCGCTAGTTTAAAACTTGTGCAAGATCTTAAAGGCCAGTTTTTCCTTAGTCTGATCTGAAAGGCAGGGGCCAGGGTTCTTACATAACGCAGCCGAAGGCTTTGGAAACACATTCCCAGCAAGCATTTAACAGGGCAGGTGTTATATAACAGGCAGACCAGCTCCCGTCATCCGTTTGACTTGTCATTCAAAGTGGAGGGATAAGGCCACCGAAGACCATGATGGTAAAGCAAGTTACTGCTTCAACTCATTTTGCCTTGGGTCTGCTGAGGACCCCCGAGGCTACACAACTGAATCTGCTGTTGCCCCGTGTGGTGAAATGACCAGGCAGAGGCAGTACTCAACTGGGTCATCTCTCTTGCAGACAACTGGCTTTGTTTATTTTCTCTTTCTGCTGCACTGGCCATTGGAATCGCATTAATTGGCCCGTTTGTTTCGGCATCGGGTAATATAGCACTTACAGTCAAGTCGTTGGCCAATTTGGTGGGGGAGACATCTGTCAAGCATGTTGTTCCACACTTAACTAGTCCAAAGTCCTATGGAGACACGCTGCTATAGTGACAAGAACAGCGGCAGCACCCTAGGCCGCTTTGCTGGTACACAGAAGTATCACAGCAGTAACCCAGGACTCACTCCTCACCCAAGAGGCCCTACTTGCTGGCATTTTGGTGAATCTGGTTCATGGGATGGTTCTAGAAAGAGCGTTGTTGCAAGGTTCAGGAATCAACTGTCCTGTTTGTCTGGATTGAGGGACGTCCTGTGATGTCGGACTTCCAGTTTCAGGTCTTGGGCACGGCTTGAGCACAGGTGGTGGTGAGGAGCAGCCAAGAGCAAGTCGGGTACTCTAAGAATGTAGGTTTTGAAGTCAGAGTGTGATAAAAGGAAGGCTGTGTGGGGCCAGGATCATGAAAGGCCACAGCTACTATGTTAGTCTGGTGTCTTTGTCTGTTTCTCTTGCTAAAACAGAACACCCGGGACTGAGAGGTTTATAAAGAAAAAAGGTTTTATCTTGGATGATGGGAAGTCCAGGGTCAGCTGGGCACATGGCACGAGGGCGTTGTGATGCTTCGGTTTGTAGCAGAGAGGGGCAGGGTGAGTGGTGCATGTTGGGCGTGGGGTGGAACGTAAGGAGTACCTAATCTCCCCTCAGAGGCCCCACCTCTGGATGAAATCTCAATGTGAGTCTTAGCAGGGGTGAGCCATATCCAAAGGGTAGCATCTGGGTCCTCTCAGCTGTGAAAGGCCACTGATTGCACTGTGGCAAATGTTGGTGAATGGAGACTGGAGCGGGCCTGAGTGTTGAGGGAAGAAGCTCAATGGTCAGACCTGAACTGTTTGACCTCTCCCTGTCTCCCACCCTTCCTTATAATCTTTCCTGCCGCAGGTGACCAAGTGAGCCAGGAGCATGGTCAGAGGCCAGGACTCGATTCCTCCCCAAGGTGTCTCCAGTCTCTGGACCTGTCACTTTAACCAAGGGTCTGGGACGTCATTTGTCCATCTTTGTATTCATTCTGCTGGGCCATCAGTGGGAGCCAACACAGCTGGAACTGATGTGGTGGTTCATGCCGTGAGGCACAGCACTTGGGATGGTCAAGCAGAAGGATTTCCCCCAAGTTCAAGGTCAACTTGGCTTCTGAGTGAGTTGCAGGCTAGTCCGGAGGGCTGCAGAATGAGAACCCTGTTTCAAGAATCAACAGCGTAGCTCCAGCTCTTGGAGTTCTCGAGTTTCTCCATCTGTAGGGTTGATCAAGAGTGCGTTGGAAGCAGAGCTGAGCCTATAAGGACTGCTTCTGAACTAATCGAGGACAGAGTTCTCTTCCTTTCCAGCGTGCTCTAAACAATATATAAGATCTAGCATTCTATGTTGCTGCCTTTGCTGTGGGCACAAAACAACACATCGTTTACACTGCATCCCACTGCGTGGGATATCGGGCAGATTTGGAGGAGATTGGCGGTATCATGAGCATATGCACAGGACATCAGCAAATCTGCATCCTTGGACTTGAGCATCCGTGGGGATCTGAAGCCAATCCTCTGTGGATCCCGAAGGAAGGTGGAGGTATAGCTTATCAAGAAAACACATGCTCGGGGTTGGGGATTTAGCTCAGTGGTAGAGCGCTTGCCTAGCAAACGCAAGGCCCTGGGTTCGGTCCCCAGCTCCGGGGAAAAAAAGAAAAAAAAAGAGAAGAAAACACATGCTCCAGAAGTGCCTCCTTTAGGCCTGAGCTGTGAGCCACGGAGAGCTCAATGTTAGTCCATCAGCCCACGCAAGTGTTACATGTATGCACATGTATACTCAACATATGCACCATAGGTGGACATAACAAAACGGGAACAGACATACAAGGTTACACACTGCATGAATCTGTTGAGAAAATGTAACCGTAGTGCTGTGTTTATTGGTAAGAAGTCGGACCAGCCTAAGTGCCGGTCAGCTGATGAGCAGACGAGGGAAGCTTGGACCATAGCGCGGTGGAATACTGCAAAACCCCGCCACTCCTGGCAGACACAGTGAGACGGTCCCTGATCTCACTCACAGGTGGAGTCAGACAAGCTTGACCTCCTACAGCTGGAAGTGGAACCATGGTAACCAGATGCTGAGGGTTGGGGGAGGGGGAGAGGGAAGGTTGATCAGTGAGCACTCAGTTATGAATTATGGGTAGGCAGGGGCGAGCAGCTCTGCTGTGTGAAGACCAAGAGCACAGTTGAATGGCTCAGTAGGTAACAGTGCTTGTCATGGGAGCCTGAGGACCTGAGTTCAATCCCTGTGTGCCAGAGTGGAAGAAGAGAACTGACTCCTGAGTGTGTGTGTGTGTGTGTGTGTGTGTGTGTGCGATGTTTAGGGCTGTGGCTACAGTCTAGCAGGGTGGACATTCATGGCCCTGGGTTTGATCACCAGTACTGCTGAAAGAAGAAATGGAGAAGACCAATCGATTTAAGACAATTTATATGTCATACAATGTACACAGGTACTGAAATATGACACGCGATGGCACATGCAATTTTTATGTTTCAAAGTACTTGTTAAAACAATTTTAAAAAGAAAAGAAAAGAAGAAAATGTGACCGGAGACGTGCAGACATCTGTCTGCAGGTGGCTCCAAGCAGAGGAGAGGAGGATGCGATTTTGCCTGTGAGAGTCCCTCTGGCTATTGGCAGGGCTTGATGGGAGAAGCCAAGACTGAAGGCAAGAAGAAGCTTCAGAAGGGGGTTCTGGATACTGGTGGGAGAAAATGAGACCCAGGAGGAGGAATGGGGTGCGTGTGTCAGATCAGTATGGTCATCCCTCAGTGTGTGTTTGTGTCTGGGGTACTGGCTTCAGGCCAGCTGTGGATGCAAAGTCCACAGCTGCTCAGGCCCTGTGCACAGTCCCTTGGGTACCTTTACATCACTTAGGAATCCTGACACTGTGTAAGCGGCTCTTACTGTAGCACCAAGGCAACAGCAAAATCCACATATGTTCAGTACACCGTCGCTTCTTTCTGGCTGTTTTTGGCTTGTGATGGGTTGATCTGCCGGTGGAGAACCCAGAGTACACGGGACTAATGGTAACAGTTAAAGTTGACGAGAACTCAGTGGGGGTGAAGGGCAGCTTACCGGGCCAGCAAAGCAGGGTCCCAAACAATTCAGAGTGTCTTGAAGGTCTACATTTGACTTTTTATTATTATTATTAAATAAATGTCTCATTTCTGCACCATGTGTTTCCTTCCAGGAGAAGTGGTGGGGACGCTTGGCCCCCAGAGGGGGGCTGAGCAGCTGTGCAGGGCTGGCGGCTGGGGACAGTGCACAGTCTGCCTCAGCCTCTGTAAATGCAGGCAGAACCAGCTGTGTTTTTCCTACCCCTTACATCACCACCGCCATAAAATGCCATGGGGAGGAGGGGGACTGTGCTGGAAGATCTCAGCTGTGAGGAGGGAGACAAAGGGGTTCAGGGGTTCAGTGTGGAGTCCGCAGTCACCACTGCAGTCACTGAGGAGGGGAGGCAGGCTGTATGATGTAGGCTGCACTTGATGACCTCCCTTCCTCACTAAGTCAATCAGCTCCTGGCTTTGTGCAGACTCTTTAGTTCAAACCTGGCCTTTGAACCCCACTGGCGAGCTTGCAGCAAGGTGCCACAGCCGGTGTGGAAACCCCGCCCCTCGCCCTCCCTACCCTCCTCCTGAAAACCTCTGCCCTCCTTGACTTTGGAGTGTGGGGTCTATGCTGGGTTCCTTGGGGTTTGCTGTCTGCTCTTGGCTTTTGGGGGTACCCAGAATGCCTCCTTTGAGCATGCCTTGACTTACCCTCTAGAGAGAAGCAAGTCCTACCCTAATAACACACGGGCCACTATCAGTGCGGTTTCTCTTGGAATTGGTCAAAACTCATTTTCACAGTATCTGGAGACATGCTCACCTGCAAAACCCCTTGAACGGGTCCATGGCCAGGTGCTTGTTTATAAACACGTGTAAAATGCACATCCCTCAGGAAGTGTCAATTGTTGATAGTAGTTTTTGGGGTGTCCACATGTGTCAGGCCTTGAACTAAGTGTTTTTTTACTCAACCGAGTCACCCCCATGACCACCTTCTCAGGGGGCTTCCAGGGCAAACACAGGGATCAAAGGGGGTGAGGAGGGTTGCTGTCAGACCCGCTGCTCATGGTGAGTGAGTCAAGATGTGAACAAAGGCTGGCTGATCCAAAGCTGAACTGCCCACTTGGTTATTGAAAGAAAAAAAGAAAAGCAGACATGACTGCTCCTAGGTAGAATAGAGGAGAGAGTTTATTATAGATATGTGGGCGAGCATAGTCAGAGGCAGGGGTAGCTGGGAGAGTCTGGAGTAGACAGGAGCCTGAGCTGATGCTTGTGGGAGAGGAGGGGAAGGCAAGGGAGAGGGGAGAGAGGAACCAGGTGCAGCAGCCAGGGGGCCAAAGTACAAAGAAAGTGGGTAACCAAAATGGTTGGATTATATAAGGAAGAGTTGTGGGAGGGCGCCAATGAGGACTGAGGGATGCTGGGAAAACCTGAAGTCAGGTCCACTTTGGTATGTTAAATAGGTACATCAGCCACCCCCCAACTCCCCCGGGTTTGAGACCTAACATTTCTGAGTCACACTATTGCCACTGATAAACATTCCCTAGGACCTGTGATCTTACCACTGTGCAGGGAGGGCCAGAATATGAAGGAGTCAGGGCATGAAAAGAACCCAATGACTCAGGTCAAGCAGGATGCCCTGCCTCTCCATGTTGTAACATTATGGGTAGGCCTTTCTTTTCAACCCAAGACACGCACACTCTCCTCACTGTAAATATTTGAAGCACCAAAACCAGGGAAGATCACCTTCCTGCCTCCACTGTTCTATCCCCGGAGATGGCGTCTGTCCGGTCTCCCAGCCTCTCTGTGTCCAGGTGTCTGTCAGTATGTCTCTGCTACTTCTTCCTTTGTAGGCAGAACTGTCACATCTGTATTGCTTTGTAACTTAGCTTTTTGTCAATCCATGGATCCTAAGAGTCTTTTTACCTGAGTCCCTGGGGGCCTAACTGGTTCATACAAGTGGACACATTGTATTCTATCCTTGGGGGTTTCTCTCATTCATAGGAATGGTCACAGAGTATTCCAGATTATGGATTTGCCATGATTTATTTAACCCATGTGGCCGGGCACTTTCTCAATAACACAGATCGTTTGAAAAAGTTAATTACCCATGGTTACCAAGTGCTAATAAAATAGATTGAGGGAGGCTGTCAAAAGCAGAATACTAATTAGACTTTGAGAAAAGAGAAACGCACGTCTCTGGCTTGAACCTCCGCCTTACCCATGGCGGTATCTGTTGCCTCTGCCTTTCATGTTAGCATTTCTGTCCAGACTCTGAAGGGCTTCAGAGTTCCCAACCTTAGCATCTTTCTGCTGCCCTGAGAGGGCAGACCAGCTGCAGATCGCCTGAGTTCCAGGACCCTCCTGGCACCAGGACAAGGGCTGGTTAAACGTTGTCACGTAAGAGGCACCAGAAAGCAACTCAAATTCCACTCAGCCAATCTCACTCAGTTCTACTCCGTAAAACCCAAACACCCATTTTTGTTGAGACGTCGGCGAGCCCTGGGACCCACCAAGGGCCCGCGCGCCTCCGCACATGTCTGAAATATGTCAGGCAGGTGTTTCCAAAGAGACCTCTGCTCCAGGGAAATATATCCTGATGTAATCTGACTAATTTGGCTTTTGCCTAACTTTCAAGAGAACTGGCTGTTTGTCATGCTTGTCATGGAAGCAGTTCCCGGGCTACTTCAGACGGGGCTTTGTAATGTGAGCTGGTAAAACCCTGCAGGTGCCTTCGGCCTGTTTTCATTACTCGGCTCATTCTTGTTTACTTTAAATGTGCTTCTCAGGAGGAAGAAAAAAAGAGAGGAGGTCAGGATGAGCTTAACAGGTTATTTTTTTTTATTTTATTTTATTTAAAGGATATGGATTTCTATTAAGAAAATTAGCATTTAGCACCGGGCTGCAGGAATCCCGTTGGTAGTAGGAAGCAGGCCCCGGGGAAGATGTGTACCTCAGAGCAATTCCCCCAGACACATGCTCAGGAGCGCCATACCTGCAGTCTTGGCAGAGGCGTCAGTTAGAGAGAGTGTTTTCCTTGCTAATTCTTGGCTACTGAACAGGGGTTACCCAAAGCTCCTTTCCCCCCCTCAAAGTTAGGCAGCTCTGAAAAAAATCGTAAAATTATGAATTCAACTTTGTCTTCAATCAAAGGAGAGGAAATGGTTCGTGAGGTGCACAGGTCATGTGCGGGGTGGAAGGGCCGCTCCACACACTCTGTATGTTTACAGAACACCCACAGCCAGCACGTGAACAGGAAGGGGATAGGGGTGAGCATGGGGACCAGTGGGGAAGGTAGGGGTGAGCGTGGGGACCAGTGGGGAAGGGAAGGTGGCTGCTGCAGGGCTAGTGAGGGGGTTCCCCTGAGAATGCAGAGGAGACCGACAGACAGCTCGGCAGGCTGAGCTACTTGTAGAGTTAGCCTGGACACCTGAGTTCAGTCTCCAGAACCAATGTAAAGGCAGAAGGAGAAACTGACTCCACAAAGTTGCTCTCTGACATGGCTGTAGTAATACTAGTGGTAATACTAAGAGTAGTCATAGTGTAGTAGAGTAGTAGTAGTGGTGTTGTAGTAGTGTAGTAGAGTAGTAGAATAGTAGTAATAGCAGCACAGTAGCAATAGTAGCATAATAGTACTAGTAGTATAATATAGTAGTAGCACAGTGTAGTAGAAGTAGCATAGCAATAGTAATATAGTAGTAGTAGTATAATAATAGTAGTGTAGTAGTAGTATAGTAGTAGTGTAGTTGTAGTAGCATAGTAGTAGTAGTGTAGTAGTAGTATAGTAGTAGTGTAGTTGTAGTAGCATAGTAGTAGTAGTGTAGTAGTAGTATAGTAGTAGTGTAGTTGTAGTAGCATAGTAGTAGTAGTGTAGTAGTAGTATAGTAGCATAGTAGCAGTAGTGTAGTAATAGTAACATAGTAGTAGTGTAGTAGTAGTGTAGTCACAGTAGTATAGTAGTAGTAGCATAGTATTAGAAGTAGTATAGTAGTATGCAGTAGCTTAGTAGCATAGTAGTAATATAGCAGTAGTAGTAGTGTTTTAGTACTAGTATAGTACTAGTGTAGTAGTAATGTGGTGGTGGTGGTAGTAGTAGTAGTAGTAGTAGTAGTAGTAGTAGTAGTGAAATAGTAACACTTTAAGTTAAAATGAGAGAGGAGGAAAATGAGACGTGGGCCTAGGTTTACTTCTTGCAGGTTGAAGCCATGAGTTGTCACGATCAGTGTAAAATATGCTATGTGTTTGTCATCATGGGCTTGACTGTTGCCTAGAAATTGATTCACTTAAACACAGGTCCCAATTTCCAGTCCTTTGTAAGGAATTCCTTGTTCTGGTCTTACCAGGTCCCAATGACTGTTTTTATGTTCCCTCTTCTATCCTCATGTTCACATTGGCTGACTCAGATCTGTAGTAACATAGTACTAGTAGTGTAGTAGTAGTATAGTAGTAGTGTAGTTGTAGTAGTATAGTAGCATAGTAGCAGTAGTGTAGTAATAGTAGCATAGTAGTAGTGTCATCTCTGTCTGTGAGGAAAGCTTGGCACCTTCCTCAGGTCCTACAGGAAAGTCTGTCCCCAATACGTCATGACTTTATTGATGACGTTATTGATGATTGGTGAGGTCATAAGGAGCAGCTGCGTTCCAAACCACAGAGCATTCCACCACCCGGATCTCTCTGGTTTCCCTTTTCTCTCTCAGAGAAATAAATGGTTTTCTTTTCCTCCCACGGGAGTCCCTTCTTGTCATGTCCTGCTGTCTGTGGGTCTCTTCCTGCAGCTCACACCTTCGCCTTACCAAGGTGTAATAGTAAAATGTTTAACTCCTATGCAAATGACTCCACAGAGTATTTAAAACACTGCTCCACAGACCTAGATGTGGTCACAGCTAACTGCCATTGGAGGAGGAGTTTATAGATAAGTAGACAGCTGTCTAGGGAGGGGAAGGGACTTGCTTCCTGTCACTGTGAGGTAGGAGACCAAAGCTCCTGATTCCTGTCCTGGCACCTACAGCTCCAGGTCTACTTCCTTGCATTTCTCTGTGACTGCTTTGCCCTGATGGAGCACCACACAAACACAGGCTGTACCTTCTCCCATGTGTCTCCTTAACGTGCTGGAGCCTCCCTTAAACGTGCTCCTCCCTACCCACTGCCCTCTTATCTTGGGGAGGAGGGAATGTAGAGAGAGAGTCCAGCAGGTTGGCCCGAAGCCACCAAGGCTCACATACTGGATGAAATTATTAGGCAACATAAGGGAACATGTGAATCTGACCATGCAGGGACAAAGACGTTTCATGCTGATTATGGGACTTATTAAATGAATTGTGATATGATCCAGTTAAATGCATGACTTCCAAGGGAAGAGAGTGGTGAATTAATTCACAGCATACCCGTGCACTGTCCAGGTTAGGAGCTAGAAAATTGATGTGGTGGTTTGAATATGGGTGACCCATGGGAAGTGTCACTGTGGCCTTGTTGGAGGACATGTGTCACTGTGTAGGCAGGCTCTGAAGGCTCTGCCCAGTGCTGAAGAGTCAGTCTCCTGCTGCCTTTGGATCAAGATATAGAAGTCTCAGCTCCTTCTCCAGCACCATGTCTGCCTGGATGCTGCCCTGCTTCGTGCCATGCCAATAATGGACTGAACCTCTAAAACCGTAAGCCAGGCCCAATTTAATGTTTTCCTTTATAAGAGTTGCTTTGGTCATAGTGTCTTTTCATAGCAATGGAGACCTAACTAAGACAATTGGATACTACACCAGCACACCATTATAGGAATGGATGTAGTATTACCAATCTGCTCTGAGAAGTTGTTGAATGGCTTGTAGTAGTTCAGTGCTAAGAGAAAAGTTGCTTTGATGATTTTGATCATCAATTCTGGTCCATATGTACAGTTGTCCTTCAGTATCTAAGAGGGATTAGCTTCAGCATCCCCATGGATCACAGAATACAAAGATTGAATAAGTGTATAGTATACACCTACACACACACACACACACACACACACACACACACACACAGAGGCACATACATATATACATGTACACACATACATTAATATAGTGTCAATTCTGGAATTTTAGTTTCTTTAAAAAACACATGTAATGGTTTATATATGCTTGGCCCAGGGAGTGGCACTATTTAGTGGTTTGGACTTGTTGGAGTAGGTGTGTCACCGTGGGTGTGGGCTTTAAGACCCTATTCCTTGCTGTCTGGAATTGAGTCTTCCATTAGCAGCCTTCAGATGAAGATGGAGAACCCTCAGCTCCTCCTGCCCCATGCCTGCCTAAATGCTGCCCTGCTCCCGCCTTGATGATAATGGACTGATCCTCTGAACCTGTAAGCCAGCCCCAATTAAGTGTTGTTTTAATGAGATTTGCTTTGGTCATGGTGTCTGTTCACGGCAGTAAAACCCTAACTAAGACAACACAGAAATAGTATAAAAATATGTTTTTGTTTTAATCCCAGGTGTGGGATATGGGGTTGCTTCAGATTGTCCACCGCAATTATGATTTGCCTTGTGCAACTACACACAAACACACAAGTGTGTGCACACAGAGGGCATATACACATGTGTATATACACAGACACATATGTACACACACATGCATAAGCACATACAGGTGCACACACATAGGATTTGCATATATCCTACTTAATTTTCTTTATATTTCAAGTTTAGATTGTTTATGTATATTGAACATGATATAAATACTAATAGTTTTGAGGTGTAATGTTTATTAATTCTTTGAGAATTTTGTACAATGTATTCTAATCATATTCATCCCTCATTGCACCCTCCAGCTCCTCTGCCCTTTCAACTTCATGACTTTAATCTTAGAAAAAATAAATTACTGGGGCTGGGGATTTAGCTTAGTGGTAGAGCGCTTACCTAGGAAGCGCAAGGCCCTGGTTCGGTCCCCAGCTCCGAAAAAAAGAACCAAAAAAAAAAAAATTACTTAGTCCAATTTGTACTGCTCACATACTCATAGGTGTGGGCCAGCCACTTATCTTAGTGTATCTACTTGGTGCTACATCTTTAACTAAAACTTAGTCTCCATCCCTAGAACCTATCAACATTCATAGCTCCTCAGCTGGAGTGAGGCTCATGAGTCCCTCCCTCCTCCGTGCTAGATTGTTCACTGGCTTGATTTTGTGCAAACAATCACAGCCCCCCTGAGTAGGAGTGCAGCCATCCAGTCACTGCGAGGAAACAATGTTTTACTCTGGTCCTCTTCAACCTCTGGCTCTTAGGATTTTGCCTGCAGTGATGGCCCGGAGCCTTGCAGGGGACAGTGATACAGTTGTAGCATTTGTGGCTGAGTACTTTGATCAGCTGTGAGTTCCTGCATTAACCACCATTCATTCCCCAGGGAGAAGTCTCTGGTAAGGAAAGTGGAAGAGCGGCACTGATCTCTGGGTGGAAAGAAACAGTTTGCAGGGCATTTGGCACCACGTTCATTTAGCAGAACAGAAGTAGGTTTATCCTTGGGGCCAGGAGCTCCCGGCCATGGGTTCTTGGCCAGATTTACCATATAATATGTTATGTACCACAATTTCACCCATCTTTCCTGATTTGCCTCTCATTATTGGCGCTCCCGGGACTCACAGAGAGCTTAGAACATTGATGTGCAACCCTCCCCTCACCCCCTCCCCTCCAGCAACCTCTATGACACCTTCTGGTACTGTGAAAGCTAGCCAGCAGGGGGAGCTTCATGGTCAGCATCAACTTGGTTTCTCTATATCGTGTGACCAAAGTGTGTGGTGTCCTCAGTAATAGGGTCTTGCCATTGAGTCCTGGTGTTGTTTTGGAGTCTCCCAGACAACCCTGACCAACAGATCAAAGAAAGGTACCCCAAACCTAGCATTGGGCTTTCCACTTGGCAAACTATGGCATCTGCGAGGAACATTGTTCCCTGTGTAGGGTGACCCCAATAAACTGTCTTATATGAATATATATATATATGAATATATATGTATATATGTATATATAGTATATGTATGAAGCTGATTGACTGACTGACTGAATGATTGGTTTTTTTCTGAGACAGTGTTTATCTGTGTAATAGCAGCCCTGGCTGTTCTGGACTTACTTTGTAGTCCAGGCTAGACTCAAACTCAACGAGTTCTGCCTACCTCTGCCTCTCAAATGTTAGGATTAAAGTTGCACACCACCACACCCAGCTAGCTATTTTTTTCTTTCTTTCTTTCTTTTTTTTTTTTTTTCTCGGAGCTGGGGACTGAACCCAGGGCCTTGCGCTTGCTAGGCAAGCCCTCTACCACTGAGCTAAATCCCCAACCCCAGCTAGCTATTTTTAAAGTATGTTTCTACATTGCTTTTCCAAATACCCTCACTGTCACTTATCCCTCTCCCAGCCCACGCTGTGTCTGCCGTGTAATAGTTTTTATATCGTGCTCTGTTAGAGTGATGAGAAGACAAAGCCTGTATATGTTTCCGTGAAAATGTGGTACCCTGGGATGTGGAGGGCTCGTGTGTGTATATTTTTAAAAGCATATATTTGGAGTGAGATTTCTGACTCAAAATCCATGTGAAGTGCTTGAAGTAATGTCAGTCTTCTTGATTTTTAGGAGCTCTTTACATATGTATGACATGACTCTTTTTACTCTCTTCGCATTGTCACTTGGTGAACGGCCATTCCTAAACTTGGGAAAAGTCTAACTTGTGAATCTTTTCCTTTGGGCTTAGTCATCTTTGTGTTTTAGCAGAGCCTTGCTGCAGCCTGAGCAGATTCCCAGGCATGTGCCAGGACCGTTCCCGCCAAACCTGTTTCACTGAAATTAGACTCTGCGTGGCACACGAGGGCGGAACTGGTGTCTGCACACCTGTAGAGGTGCAGCCGATCCGGCATGGCCTGCCTGCCAGTGACCTTGTCCTTTCTGGGCAGCTCTGACGCACAGCCTATGAGTTACTGTCTCCAAAGGAGTCTTCCCCCATCCCTCGGATCCAGGGCTCAGTACTCATCCCCACGCTTACACCCATCCAGAAAGCATTCCTCACTGCTCTTAGCTTCTGCCTCGTATTTACTTTATATGTGCACGTGTTCTTTAGCAAAATCTGGCGAGGGGGGGGGGTGGAAGGACAGGGAAAAGAAAGGTCTTTGTTCATTTGTTTTTATGTTTAAAGCACATTGGAGAGAAGAAACACAGCAGTAGCTTGCGGTGGCTTCTGTGGCTGGTAGAGGAGGCAGGGAGGGTCCTAAAGGATATAGAGCTTCCATTTGAGGAGACAAACCTTCCAGAGTCACATGGGTGACCTGGAAAATGGACTTACAGCCACCAGGCTGGACACATTGGTGTTGCATTTGAGGATGACCGCAGTTCAACCTATTCGAACAGTGTTTCATGCGCTCTCCCAACCCCTGAAAAGCATAGTTGTAAACAGTTAAGGTCAGCACTGAGAGTACGTTTCGTATCCTCCAGCCTGCCAACACACACTTTTGGTCACATTTTTTCCCATGCACCATTAGACATTTCCAGGAACTCTTTGGTGATATCAATAAATGTATTAAGGAAAAGAAAGAGGACAAAGCTAAAAACAGATCAAATACTCTGAGTTAAAGCAGAAATATTGTTCATCAGGATTTTTTCTTTCAGATCTGTGGTCTGCCCTGGAGTTATCTGTATTTTGATGCTAATTCCACTGCCCCAAGGACAGCTGCCTTGTCACATGCTCAGGACTCAGGTGACTTCACTAGAACCTTCTCCCCATTGGATTTGTAAAATACAGGTGAGGGGCAGGTACAGGATAGAAGGAGGCCTGCCATTGGAGGAGAAGGAAGGATGGGTGGCAGAGAAGTTTGAAGGAAGAGGAGGAGACTGGAATGGAAAGGAGAAGAGACGGGAGGGAGATGGGGAGAAGCCGTGGCAGGACATATGGCAGGTGACGTTAAGATTCCACACTGTACCTTTACAGGTTGTTATGAATGTTCTTTTTTTTTTCTTCTTTTTTTTTTTTTCGGAGCTGGGGACCGAACCCAGGGCCTTGCACTTGCTAGGCAAGCGCTCTACCGCTGAGCTAAATCCCCAACCCCTATGAATGTTCTTTAAGGGATGGATGCGTATTGGGCTTTGTATGTTTAGGTGGACAATTATATCTTATCAACTGGGCCAAAGGTTATTGTGTTGTGTGTGTTCTTTCATGTGTAGACTTAAGTGTAAGGGAGTGTGGGGCGGCTGGTCTGGGCTGCCACGGAATTGGAATGTGTGCTTCTGGCAAGATATCCAGCAGATATCTTGGGGCACTGTGGTGCTGGACCTAGTGGGGATAAAAGACAACCATACTTCTTTTATTTTTTTATATTTTTACAACAACAGAAAGTAAAAGGAGAAATATATCTATAAAACACTAAAAAGTAGAACTAATTAGTTTAAAGATCATTTTAAATAACATCAGATAAATTAGAAGTGTTGGTAGGCATAAAGAGTAATAATTTGGCACTGAAGAGATGGCTTAACAGTTAGGAGTATGTGCTTTTATAAAGGAGCCAAGTTCAGTTCCTGGCACCCACACTGGGGGCTCACAACCACCTGTAACTCCAGCTCCAGGGAATCTGGCGCCCTCTTCTGGCCTCCACAGCTCCTGCACTCACATCCACATACCCATATACACGGGCATCATTTAAAAATGATGAGCTGTCCAGGGTCTAACCAGGGCTCAATGGAGAGAGCCAGTTTTGTCTGCCTGGAACTCATGAAGTCACAGACCGTGTTGATTCCAGTGTCCAAAACATTCCTCCTGTGCCCTGTAGCTCCGACTCACCCTGGTGGTCAGCAGTGCTATCTAGTGATGAGAAACATGGGCCCTGAAAGCTCTTTAGCTGAATTTCTACTGGTTGTCTAATCCTCTCTTCCTGCCCTGGCTTCATGAGCTCCTCTCTGTCATAGCCAGCTGAAAGGAAGTGCAAACTCGGGGCCCAGCCCAGAAGTATGGGGAAATATCTGAATGATAGGTTCACTGGGTCTCGAGTGGCTTTAATGACCAAGGTGAGAGAAGAGAAGAAATAATGAGTGGCATTTATACAGTGTGTTGCCGTTTACATAGCTCTTGTGTGCATATTACCTCATTTATCCCGGAAGGAGCTCAGGGTGGGGTCCAAGCACGTGGCAGGAGTTCGCCTGTCTGAGTTTGCACCCTGGCCCTGCTGCTTTACCGTGTGACCCTGGATTCCTTCTGCATCTATAGTCCAGCTTCTTTAAGTGTGCAGTGAAGGTACGGATCGTGACGATCCTGTAGCCCTGTGATGGAATGAGCTAATGCCTGTAAAACACTCAGAATAGTGCCAGGAGCGCAGTAAACACTAAGTAAAAGTTGGCTTTTATTACTTCATCCTCTCAATGGGCCCAGGAGATGTGTAGACATACCCCATTTTATAGGCAGGCAGAACAGAGCACAGATGACGGCGAGACCTGTCTGAGGTCACCCAGCAAAGACGTAGGAATGAGAGTCAGGGCTCGGACCAGGTCTGTTTGAGCCCAAAGCCTTGCCTGCATAGCTCTTCCTGCCAGCTCCTGTACACACATCCTGCTGCAGTGCCCATGCACCAGCGTGTAAGAAAGGATTATTTGTCCAGATAATCTAAGACCTAAGTGAGGTCAGCATAGTCAGGGAAGCACTCTTATCCAGCCTGAATGGGATGCAAAAGAGAGCAGTGTACCAGGGCAGCCCTGTGCCTGTTATGTTAGAACATGTTCTGACCATAAACAGACTTACATACATACATCTATTTCACTGGCTAAGGCCAATCACTTGGCATCAAAAGACACTGTGAACATGGGATGTATGAGGTGGCTCAGACATACTCTTTTGGTATAGGTGGGAGGGTTAAACTCTGTGATGACCACAAGCGAGGGCCGCTGGTGCCATTTCAAGTGCACACGTAGCACATCATGGTGCTGCTGTGTTTTCCTATGACCAGCTTCACCACACATGAAAGTAACACACTGGACTATAACTTGATGGCTTCAGTGTCACTAAAGGATAGGAAGGTTTGGGCTCTAATATAACCTCATGGGTCTGTTGTACAAACCCTCCTTATGTAACAAATGGCTTCTTAACTCTCATTTCTTCATCTTCTGGTGAGAGCGCCCTGATTCCTCTCTATTCTGTCCATGTTTAGGCAGACCCAACTCCATTCCTGGATTGAGGAACAGCACATGATACAGGGCTGGCTAATCAGAGCATGAACATGTGTCACAGTGTAAAAGGGTCACAGGACACTGCCACTGGAGGAGAGACATGGCCCTGGGGGAGATACGGGGCTCTTGAAGTCATCTTGGTATTACACATTGAAGTCTCAGGTGGCCAGGAAAACCTCTCTAAGGCTGGGGTTGGCTCAGAGTCCACAGTTGGTTGCTGGCCTGGCCTTTTCTATGATTCCATCTAGTACTAAGTGTCTGGCTTTGGATGTTACAGACCTGTGTGTTCTCAATAGACCAATAGCTACTTAAAGAAAGAAACTAAGGCTCCAAGGCCTGGAGTGGGTGGACCGGAACACAGGCGACTCCCAATCTTTTGTGGGAAGGACGTGGGCACTCCGCTCAGAAGGCTGGCGTCTGAAGGGAGACTCTGCCTTCTGCCTTTCCTTGCCTGCAGGCAAGGAAGAGTTTGCTCATGGAAATGTCACAACAGAAGGGATTCCGGTCCCCTGGGAAGGCGCCTGTGTCTCCATCCCTCATCACCTGTCCTCCTGACAGCCAGATTGGAACCAAATTGGATTAATTGCATTTCACAATTTTGTTGAACAAATTTGTGGATTAAGGGAACAAATTAAACCCACATTTTTATTTGGCATCATCAAAAATGTGGCATGCAGACTGAAAATGGACATTCTCGGTCTTGGAATAGACACAGAGGATCCCAAACTCTTGCTCTCCAGAATTTTCTTTTCCAGGGTGATTTTTTTCCCTGAGATTTTCAGGAAGTCTGATTCTAAATCTTACCTGAGAGCTGGGTTGTGTCCCTCAGGCCCAGGCTGAGACTCACAGTCCCTCATTGAGATAAGATGCTGTCTACCCCATCCTGCAGTCAATCCTGCTTTCTCACCTTTTCCCATGGGCTGTAACCTGGTTTATGTTCCAGGCCCTGTAGTTGGACTAACAGATATGACACATTAGAGTCAACCCCAGTGCCCTATCCTTTCTCTGAACTCTGAGTTGGGCCAATAAATATTTATATAGCTCATTGGTAATTAATTAGGCGACTCTGGCACTCCACCCGATGACTTGTAAATCAATGTAGATATTTCATTTTTCCTACCTCTGTTTCTTGGCTTTCCCATAGCAGGGGAAGCTGTTAGTGGGCAGGAAACATGATTTCTACTTGGCTGTATGTGTGCCCTTACGTGCAGTAGCATGCAATGAATATTTATGCCCTTATAAATTTAATTGACATATGATTACTCAACACTAAAATGCAAATTTTTAAGAGAGAAAGGAGCTTATCTTGGCCAAGCCGAATGGAAGGGAGAACCTGAAGAATGGCAGCTTTGATGCCAAGCAGACTTTAAAACCTGGTTCCCACTTACAGGTAGGAAAGGCAGACACTAATGTGACCACTGAGGTGCCTTGGTTTCCACTTCATGAACTGGAAATGTCACCAGCCATTGACCACATCCCTGCGATAGCATTGTGGCACAGGAAACAGACTGAGGGTTATCCACCTCCAGCCTGACAGTCTTCAGATGTGCACATACCTGTGCCCAACTGGACGGAGCCAAAAAGTTTCATCTAGAGAATTGGGTTCTTATTCTCCAGAGATTCACTCATGTGTCTGTGTGTGAGCATGTGCACCATGTGTGTGCGGATGTCCATGGTGGACAGAAGAGGGCATCAGACCCCCTGGAACTGGAGTTACAAGTAATCGTGAACCATCTGATACAGTGCTGAGAACTGAACTCAGGTCCACTGTAAGAGCGGCCATGTTCAAAACAGCTGAGCCCCTCTCCAGCCCCCTGGATTTCTAGTCTTAAAACATGAACTACCAAAGGGATTGCAGTTTTCATTGACTTATAGGTCAAAACAACAATGACAACAACAACAATGACAACAACATGCTGATTCCAAACAAGAAAACTCCAGACGATCTGGTGTTAGCTAACGAGAACAGCTGGAGGTTCTAAAGAGACCTAATGTGTCTGTTAAGTAAAGAGAAAGGAGACTCAGTCAGTTGAAGCTAACTAAAAGGTTTTAATTATCTGCAATGCTGGCTTCATGTTCCAGATCCCCAAAACAAAGCGAAGAAAGGTAGGTAACTGGGAGTCTTGACATTTCTCCCACTGACCACTTTCACCCCAGTGAGACCAAGCACTGCTCCATTCTGCTGCGGCCAGGACCTCAAACCACGGCTCAGCTTATGAGCAGAAGAAGCAAGTCCAGAGGCCTGGGGAGTAGCTCTCTGCACTCACTCCCTTCTGCCCTTTCTTAGAGCATCCTGCTAATATTCTCTCGGCCCTGCCTATGCTGCCCACTGCAGTGTCCGCTCCATTCTCCCCTTTCCTCTCTGGAAACTGCAGCTGCTTGTTCCAGGATCTCGTTGGCTGCCCTCCCTCGTTACCTTCCTTTAGTTTCTCATTAGCCTGTGATCTTGTTCTTTAGTGACTGACACATTCAGCCCAAAACTTTTTAAAATATGCAGGTGGCATGCATGTGATTCTCTCTTTCTCTTTCCCTCCCTCCTCTCTCTCAGTGTGTGTGTGTGTGTGTGTGTGTGTGTATGTGTGTATGTGTGAGTACGTGTGTGTATGTGTGTATGTATGTGTGTGTGCATGTGTGTGCATGTGTGTGTCTGTGTGTGTATGTGTGAGTACGTGTGTGTATGTGTGTATGTGTGTGTGTGCATGTGTGTGCATGTGTGTGTCTGTGTGTGTATGTGTGTGTACGTGTATGTGCATGTGTGTATGTATGTGTATGTGTATCTGTATGTGTGTGTATGTATGTGTGTATATGTGTGCATGTTTGTGTGCATGTGTGTATATGTATGTGTATATGTGTGTGTACGTGTATGTGCATGTGTGTGTATATTTGTGTGTCTGTGTGTGACAAGCTAAAGTCATCTGAGAGGAGAGAACCTCATTTAAGAAAGGTCAGGCTGCAGACAAGCCTGAAGGGCTTTAATTAGTGATTGATGGGGGAGGGCCCAACCCATTGTGTATGGTGCTATCCCTGGTCTAATGGTCCTGGGTTCTATAAGAAAGCAGGCTGAGCAAGCCAAGTTGAGCAAGTCGGTAAGCAGCACCCCTCCATGGCCTCTGCATCAAGCTCCGGCCTCCAGGTTCCTGCCTTGTTTGAGTTCCTGACCTGACTTCCTTTGATCGTGAACAGTGTTATGGAAGATAAGCCAAATGAACCCTTTCCTTTCCAGCTTGCCTGTAATAGAATTTGTGAAGACTGTGGGTCTTTAATAGCTTTATTACTTCACTGTGAGACACTAAGGCAAGTGAGTAGACAGAGGACTGACATCATTTGTCCTGCTTCACCCATGCAGCACAGACTGATAAATGATTTGTTCCTAAGAGAGGAAAGGCTGTCATTCTGTACATTTATCTGGGTGGGTTCAGACTGTGAGTTAAGTAAGACGCGTGTGCACATTAAAAACATACCTTGGGAAGAGGGTGCAATCCCCCCTCACCTGATCTCTGCACCAAGACCACACAGTGGCTGGTGAGGAGGGAGGGGAGCAGGTGACGCAGAGATGCGAGAGGAAGGGGTGGGCAAATGGGTGGCGGGGGGATGAAAGACGGAAAGGAGCGGAGCTGTCTGTGCGCTATGAAGAGAGGCGGAACTGGAGCTGTGAAGGTGGTTGCTGTTCTTGCTCCTTGGGAAACGATGAATTTCTCTACCAATAGAGCCAGTCACAAACACCAGTGCCAGCGAGCCTACGCCTTCTTCGAAAAATCCCAACCGCTGTGAGTTATGGTGACTCCCATGGTGGCATCCTAGCCCAGGAAGAAGAGCAGGCCCTGGAGAGTGGAGACCACAGCTGACCTACATGTCCTACTGCATTGCTTCTCATCGTTGGCTTATCTCCTGAGCTCTCTGGTTGTGGTGGAGGTCCAACCATGACTCTATTGAGTTCGTTTTATTGTGCTGTGTTTAATTCGGCCAGAGATTTCCTTCAGAATCTTTGGCTCAGACAAATATTTAAAGACACACAGTGGCTCCACCCACTGTGTGACCCACCTGCAGTGCAAGCCACTGCCATGAGCAGGTATGGGGTAAAGAGACGGGAGAGAAGGCATTGGCTGTGGCATTGGGTGAGCTAACCTGGGCAATGCTGGACAGTTCACCCTAGCGGTCAGGGTGTGGGAGAAGCTGGCTGGCTGACCAACTTGATTACCACCCAGGCCCAGATCCACGGCTATGAGTTGGTCTGCCCCAACTATCTACCCCTGGAGAGCGTGAAGGGTCTGGTCCTGCAGATCCAAAGTTGCAGGATCTCCATGACACAGGGCAACAACAGGACGACTGAGAGGAGTCTGTTAAGAATCTAGTGTTGATGGGGTAGTAAAAGCCAGGGGCCTCAAACCAGACCGATGACTCACTGCAATGAACATTAGCAAATAAAAAAGCGTGGACAGAGGGTATTCGGTGTGACATACCATGGCATACTACAGCTTCCACAAGATTTTTTTTTCTTGCAAGTTCAGAGGATGGGCATGAAGGGACAGGGAGACGAGTGGGATTGGGGTGCATGATGTGAAATACACACACACACACACACACACACACACACACACACACACACACACACACACACACACTAACTAAAAAGTTTCCAAAAAAGTGGATGCCTAGCCCTGCAATGACAAAGGTCCCCACCAGTTGCCACGCTACCATATAGCATACATGTCAAGGGACTGACAGAACTCCCAACCATCCCAGAGGCTTCAGCTCAGCTCCGGTCAGCTCACTGTTAGTACAGCGTGTTTGCATTGTGGTCTGCCTGTTCACCTGTCTGCATGTCTGAGCCCGCTGTCTGTCCATGTCCTCATTCGTTCATTCGTCCTGACTTGGCCTTGCTTTTTCACGTCTGCAGCTGGACACAGCTCTGTATCTCTCAGGCCCATGATCCTTACAGCCTGACTCTGCAAAGGCAGACCTCCCCTCGAGACCTCCACAGACCCCTGCCCTCCTGTCACTTCCTTCCTTTAACCTTTGCAGCCTCTTTGAAACTCCTTGACTGCTTAGCCCTTAGAGCTACTCTACAATGTAGGAATGCAGGCGTATATCGATGTTTACTGTGTGGTAGGTAGGTAAAGTGTCATTGGAAACTTAGTAATTAAGCTCATGAAAAGAAAAAAAGACAGAAAGAACAGTTGTTTGCCTTGCCTGAGCCATCAAGGAATGTGGGACTATATGTTGAACTGCGCCTTTGAGAGATATGTACTGTGTGTGTGTGTGTGTGTGTGTGTGTGTGTGTGTGTGTGTGTGTGTGTGTAAATTCTGACACTATGGAAAGACAAACATATCTCTTTCTGACATATAGAATACAGCATAGAGAATGCATAGAGAATGGCAGCTCTGGAAGCTGAACGCAGATCCTCAGGTGGCCTTGGTCTCGCACATTTCTGTAGCCCTTGTGTTGATCCTTGGGTTTGCTGACCACCTTGGAAGTCAGATTGTCATAGCACAGTTCAGAGTCCCTGCAGGGGAATGCCCTGTTTCCTTAAAGTACAGGTGTCTGCACCGTGTGTACAGGAGACTGGTTTCAGAACCCTCCCAGATACCAAAGGTCCCTTATGTAAAGTGGGCACAGTGTAAGTAATCGAAGCTAACCCACTCCTGCTTCAGTCATTTCTAGAGAGCTGAGTACAAAGGAAACAGATGGGAATGGCTGTCACACTGCTCTACTAAGAGAAAGAGGACAAGGCTGTGTCCAGAACCGTTACATTGACTTTCCTGAACACTTTCCATTCATGGATCAGGGCTTCCATGGGTACAGGAGGTGGCTGTACTTGGTCCTCTCTGGTGGCCACCACAGTATCAATCCAAAGGCAGGTTGGTATGTAAAACCAGCTTGGCACAGCCAACAAGCTTGTCAGTTACCCACAAGCTATCCTCTTGGAACTTCACCTGGGAAACATGGACAGAGTGATGCTGTTACAGCAGGAATTAAAGACTGTGGCCAAGGAGCTGTTGCATGGGCCAGGGGCCATCTGTTAGAGTCTGAAGCAGAGTGCTGAGATGAGGGCATTGCAGAAAGCCTGAAGCAGAAGGTGAGACAGGCAGGCAGGCAGGCAGGCAGACAGACAAGAGGGACAGGAACTAGAGAGAGCAGACAAGCTGAGGTGAAGGCAGCATGCTGGAGAAGGCTCTAAGAACTTCTGCTGCTGAGTCCTGGGAGCCATCTTGAGTTCTTGAAGGCCTTCCTGCTCCAGGTTCCCCACTCCCAGGACATGCTATGCTGGAGCACCTGCATGCAAAGGCACACACACATGTGCACGCACGCACATAAGAATATATATAAATACATACAAGTTGAATGTTCATCTCTAGGTACCAGGAACCATAATAATTTTGGGTTTGGGTATTTTTTGAACTGTGGAATGTTTGCGTTACCTAAGGAGGCGACTGAGGGATGGGGCACAGATTAACCACACAACTTACGATTCATGTACAAAAAACACCACACAGCCACTCTCACTCAAAACAGTATTTTTAGGGCTCTGCTTTCCATGAGGACAGTTGTGAGCTCTCCACTTGTGGCTGCGCCCATGCTCAGAAAATCTCAGATTTGGTAATGTTCCAGGTCTTGGATTTTTAGACTCGGAAATAATCCAATTGGATAATATAAACTATAACAACATATGATATGATGTGATATAAACTGTCTGCGTTGTGTAATACAAATTCGTGTGAAGTGAAAGCAGGTACGTGCATATGCATGTATGGGCTGCAGGTATGGAGGCTTGAGTGTAAAGCATGTGTAGCTGAGATTATGTCTGAGTCTTTTAAAGTCCTTGCAGCGCACGTGCCTCCGTACAGCCACAACCCTGGGTGCAGCTGTGGACGAAGGCAGGACCAGCCTCTCCCCAGAGAATGTTTACTAACTAAGCACAAATGGGGAGACACAGACTTTGGCTCCAGATACCCAGAGTGGAAATGTCGTGATCGCGACTCGCAAGACTTTCCATCTCGACTGGCAATTGGTTAATCCCTGTGGGCAAACCAACCGCGGTGCTATCTCCAGATGAGAGCTGTCCCTTGGGATCGTTTGATTGGAAGCCTTATGATTTCCCAAAGCCTGAGTAGCTTTAACAACTGGCATGCATTCCAGCAACTGTATTAAAACAGCAAAACAAAAATCATAGAAAGGGCACTAGGAATAGCCCCAGACAGCAAGGCTGACGTGATTCCAATTAGAAACAAGCAAATGCTTCCGTTTCCTGGAGGTAATGGAAAGGGGGAATCCTGTGTAAAATGGAGGAGAGGCTCTAAATCGAAGGAGAGGGGTTTCGCTGTACACATTTTAAAGTTGCCTCTGTGCACAGTTTTATCGTCTCGGCAGCTTTGTCTCTCACATCCCCCCCTTTCCTGCTCCTGAATTTCTGTGCCTGTTCAGTAAAGTGGTGACCAGCAGCACTAGCGGGACTCGTGTGCCATGCCCAGTGAGCACTTTGATTGCTTCAGGCAGCACACCATGGCTTGCAGGCTTCTTCATATCACATAGAAGAAAGTGTCCCCCTCCCTTCAGGCAGCTACAGCCAAATCCCTTAGTCTGGAAGTTCGGCAGTAGCAGTGTTTTGCTAGCAGCACCGGCAGATGTAAAGTCTGGTGAGGCTCACTGTTTGCACATACACAGATACACAGACCTGAGCATCCACGTGAGCACACACACAGATGTTCATGCACAGATGAATACACATGTGAAGAATGTAGTCGCCCAAGAACTCACGCGTGACTATGCATGTGTCCGTAAAAGAACAAATGTGGCTATGCATACACACATGCATGTGCACATGGATATGCACATATGCATGTATGTACATAGATTTTTTTTTTAAAGAGAGAGATTAAGTAAATTTTCTCCAGTAAGTGGAAAAGAAGAGACAAGCTTGCAGGCCACCTCCGGCTACAGGCCTGGCCCCCGCCCACAGCCCATCTGTCCTTCCTCAGTGCCCATGACACATGCAGTAAGCAGCACACATCACCTCTCGGTCACTTTATTTTTCTCCAGCCTGCCTGGAGCAGCGAGTGTCAGGGCCTGACCTCATCACCTCCTCTTCTGCTCCCCGGGTCCCTGCACCTGCCCTTCACAAATGACCTTTGTGGTAAAGCAGGGATCCTCTGAGTGTGGCTCTCCCAGAAGCGCATCGAGCCAGAATTCCAGGTCCCGCACCAGCTGCTCCAGCTCTCTGACCTCTTTCTCTAGCTTCTCCAAAAACCCGTGCAAGTTTGTCTTCAGCCACTTCCTGAGGGCCCTCAATGGCTCTTCAGCAGGTTCCTTGGTCTGATATTCAAAGTCCTGAAAGGTGGACATCAAACCTGTGTCTTCAGACTTTTCGGGAACATGTCATAGGCCTTTTGCATATGATATACTGTTCATTCTGCCTGGGTCACCCCACCGGACCAGCTCCTACTCATTCCTAACTAGCTCGCCGAGGACACCTCCTCTGAGGAGCTTCCCTGGCTCCTCAGCAAACACATCTCTGCGTGTTACCTGGGATGTTACAGTCGTCTGAAAGTGGTTGCAGTCCTTGGTTCGTCCTGACACTTCCCAACTGCTTCCTGAAACAGGCAGAGATATCACCGCTCAACAAACGCAGTCTAAGTAAGTGTGGATGGTCTTGCAGTGGGAGGTAGGAGCAGGCAGGGCACGGGGCTGCTCACAGACACCCGTCCTCGGGACCTCTGCCTGACTCTGTGGGACTCGGTTTCTCCTTCCTGGGGTTCCAGCATGCTTACCTGATATCCCTGTGCCCAGGTACAGCACCAGGACGAGCAGTGCTAACAGCGTCTGGAATGAGAAAACACGGGAGAGGACAGGAGGGTGAAATCCTGGGTTCTGTCACGGGGGAGCTAATAAGTCACTTGTAGACATTTGCCACTAAGTCACACAGGCTTCCAACTTTTGCGGAAACAGATGACAACGAGCTGACATTTGTGTCTTCCCCTTCCCCCTTTTCCCTCCGTGAAGAAAAAAAATCCACCACTACTGTCCTTCTGAATCACTTTAAGTCTTTTTATTCCAATCCAACTGTAGGAGGTCCCAACTTTACGGAGATATAATTCACATATAACAAAAGGCACACATTTTAAATGCACAGTCTGATTAATTTTCACACCTACATGTGACCCCAATGAAAATCTGACCCCTTCCATCATCTTGGAAGGTCCCCCATGCCCCTCTCTGTCAGTCTACTGGGGTACTGACTGTCACATGGTGCCCATTCGTGAGTTTCCCGGAAATGAGTCGACAGTAGCTTTTGTATAATGTTTATGATATGGCCCTATGCTTTTGTATGTTCAATTTTATTGACGAGTATGTTGCATGAGTCTAACACAATTAATCCTCACCTCCTGGTTTGCAGTTCGTAGTAGTCACGGACAATGGTACTTTGAACATGCATATACCTTGGTTTTGTGTGGGAAAGTTTCTCATTTCTGCTGGTGACTATAGAGACACGAAAATGATAGGACATGGGGTGAATGTATGCTTAATTCCAGGACAATATTCAGGACTGTTTCTCAAGCTATTTACTCTGCTCTGTCCCGTCAGCAAGTCAGAGAATTCCAGTTGTTCTGTGTCTTTGTCTGCACTTAGTATTGTCAACTTCAACTTTAGGCACTCTGCTGTTCTTATGTAGAGGTGTCTCAATCTGTCTTATAAGCGTTTCCAGATGATCAATGAGGTGTCTTTAGGTCTTTAAAGACTTATTTTGTGTGTATGTATAATGGTTCTGCCTGCATGTATGTGTGTGCCAACACATGTATACCTGGTGTTGGCAGAAGGCAGAAGAGAGCGTCAGATCCTGAGGAACTGCAGTTACTGTGCAGAGTTGTGGCTACCATGTGGGTGCTGGAAATCAAGCCTGAGGCCTCTGCAAGAGTCTCACGCTCTTAGTTGTCGAGCTGTCCCTCCAACTGAAGGCTTAGCTTCTCTTCATGGCTTTATTGGTGACTATTAATCTACATATCTTGGTTTTGCCTATGGAAGTCATTTGCATGTTTTTTACTGGACTGTCTTTTGATTAAGATGCTGAGTTCTTTGACTATTTTGGATTTAAGTAGTTGGAAAAATATTCATTGTGAATACTTTATCACTTCTGTGACTTATCTTTTCATTTTCACATCAATATCTTTTGAAAATGAGCATGTCTTTTTTTAAAAAAAAAATTATTCTTTATGCCTATGAAACAAGTGCTCTATCTGCATGTTCTCCTGCAAGCCAGAAGAGGGCATTGAATCACATTGCAGATGGCTGTGAGCCACCATGTGGTTGCTGGGAATTGAACTCAGGACCTCTGGAAGAGCAGCCAGTGCCCTTAACTGCTGAGCCATCTCTCCAGACCACAAGTTTCTTTTTTCTTTTTAAATAAAGCCCAACTCATCCTTTTAGGGGCTGTGCTTCTCGTGTGAAGTCTAGAACATTTGTCTGTTCTAAGGTTTGATATATTTAAAATGTTCTTCTAAACATTTTATTGTTTTAGATTTTACATTTATGTGTATAACCCATTTTAAAGTAAATGTTTTATATATATACATATATATACATATACATATATATAATGTAGAATGAGGCTAGAGAGTTTTTAAAATATAGATATCTAGTAGCCTTATTTATTTATTTATTTATTTATTTATTTATTTATTTTTTTTGGTTCTTTTTTTCGGAGCTGGGGACCGAACCCAGGGCCTTGCGCTTCCTAGGCAAGCGCTCTACCGCTGAGCTAAATCCCCAACCCCTGCCTTTTTTTTTTTTAAGACTATTTTTCCTTGTTGAATTATGTGGCTGCCCTTGAGGTGCATGTGGGTGTTCCTGGGTTCTATTGCTTCAGTGCTCCGCATATCTGACTTTCGCTGATGCTAAGTACGTATAAGTCTGTACCTGCTAGCCCTCCATGACACTGTACCACACGCTAGAGGCTTTGGGCAATAGACACGAATTCTCCATCAGTTTATGCTGTTGGATGGAGCCCTTCTCTGGGCTCACCTCACACTGTGTCCTCAGATGACTTTTCTTCAGACTCATGTACTCCTTGCTGCCTCTTATAATAAGGGCTTAGCTGGCCCATGAGACCAGAGCCTTAACTGCAGCCACCTCCTTAGAAGCCCTGTCTACCAGTTGAGTCACTTGGCGGTTGGGGCTTTAACGTATGACTTTTGGGAGACAGAGTTCTGTTTCCGAAGGATGACACGGATGCTGTCTTATGTACCATGAGAAAGAATGAAGAGAGGTTGGAGAAAGGATGCTCGAGACCCAGTGGGGGGCTCTACCTGGGGGTGGGGCGTCAGGGGAACTGACTCCCTGTGGGGAATGCACACTGGCCTTACCTGCTTCCTGTCATCACAGTGGTGGCTGCTCCTTCTCTGTTCAAGTAGCTCAGCTGCTACCCGGCCTCTGCCACCCGTCTTCTGGATCGTCATGTCTCTGCTTAGGGTCAAAGGCTTGTTGGGGTGGATGGAAGTACTTTCAGTGGACAGGCAGGTAGATGACTCCCCTCCCCCACTCTGTGTCATCAGGCAAGCATGAGTTCTGATGTCACAGAGGCAGAAGAAGCATAGCCCACCACTCTGAGACTTAACCAGTGTCTCTCATAAACACACGCACAAACACACACACACAGACACAGACACAGGCACACACATACACATGTACACACAGACACATACATACAGACACGCACAGATACACAGATATACACACTGACACAAACACACACACACATACATACACAGGCACACACCTATACACACAGACACACAGAGATACACAGACACAGACACACACATATGCACACACAGACAGACGCACACACATGTAGAGAGCATTAGGAAGAGATGCTGTGAATGACAACATTTTCAGGCGGGGAATTTTCTCTTTTTTATGTAGATCTGCAAGTTATTATTAAAATGTGAATCTTTAGATAGAAAAAACACAAACCATTTTGAATAGAAATGGAGTTATGGAGATCGTGATAGGTCCCACCCAGCTGGAAGCAGCATCCTGGGATGGAGTAGAGTAGCACAGAGAATGGCTCGGCCCCGGCCCAGTTTCTGCCCCCTTTCCCCAGTTTCTACCTATGGTATCAGCTTGCATTATTGCAGGCCTCACGGCTGGGGGCGTGATTTAATCTGTCAGTCTTACTCAGTCTTCCCAGTTTTATTTGCACTTGCATGTGTGTGTCTACATTTGTGTTTACTTTTTAACACTGATGTCATCTGTAGCTTTGGTAACTGCCGACATGTGGGATTCTAAAAGCGCACGCGTGCCAAGGGTGCAGGAGCCCTTTGTATAGAACAGCACAGTACCCGCACGTGGCCAGCACACAGTTTTCTGAGGACTCTAAGTCATATCTAGACTGTTGGCCATCCTCGGTGCCACCTCAATGCCGGGTGAATGGCTGTGAGAGGTGGGGATGCAAGGGAAAAATCTATACAGTCCCCATAGATGCCTCTCTTTCTGGTATTCTTATTTGTGGGTGCTTTTGACCCATGGTTAAAGAGGTGATCTCGGTGGGACTCCTTGGAGACCCATCCAGATTATTGTCTTTATCCTTTGTCAGGGTTTCTGTGGCTGTGATAAACCACCATGGTAGAAAACTACTTGGGGGTGGGGGCTGGGGGGAAAGTTTACTTCAGCCTACAGTTCATAGCCCATCATTCAGGGAAGTCAGGGTGAGAACTCAAGGTGGGAACCTGGAGGCAGGGGCAAAGACGATGGGGGAATGTTGCATACTGGCTTGCTCAGCCTGCTTTCTGACAGCTCCCAAGATCACGAGCTCAGGGGTGACAACACCCAGTGAGCTGGCCCCTCTCACGTCAATCAGAAAAATACCCCAAAGGCTTGTTCACAGACCAATCTAGTGGGGGTAACTTCTTAATTAAACTTCCAAAAATGACTCTAGCTTATGCCAAGTGGACACAAAATCAACTAGGACTTCCTTTTTGTTGAATAGTATTTCTTGTTACATATCTGTGTCTATCCTGTCTATCTACTGTGTGTGTGTGTGTGTGTGTGTGTGTGTTATTTCTAATTATTCAGCCCCCAAAGGACATGCTACACACACACTATCAGCTAGACTTTTTGGCTTGGAATTCTTATTAATAAAGGTAATAGGAACATTCTTATACCGGGTTTTATATAAATGCTAAGTTTTCATTTCTCTGGGATAATGTCTTGGTGTGCATTTTCTAAGCAGCATTGGTGACTGCACGGATTTAACAAACATTTATTTCGTGTGTAAGTGCTTGTGCCTGAGTGTTTATGTGTGCACTACCTGCTCTCCCTCAGAGCCTGTGGAGGCCAGAAGAGGCTCAGATCCCCTGGAACCAGAGTTACAGGCACTTGTGAGCTGCTTTGTGGGAGCTAGGAGCCAGCCCGAGGCTTCTGCAAGACGAGTGAGGGCTTCTACCTGTTGAGCTGTCTCTGCAGCTTCTGCATGAAGGTTTTAGAAGGATCATGGGAGTCTCTCAGAATGATGTGCATTGTGCAGCAATTCCAGGGGGACTCGGTTTCCCTCTATTCTCAACAATGATGTTTCCATTTTTTTTAAATCTTAGCTCTCTTACAGGCTCTCTCTTGCTGTTTGAAAGTGTATTTCCTGGTAGATAACGTCTTGAACATCTCCCATGTATTTACCCGCCATCTTGGGCACTTGTTAGTTGAAACAGCTGTTCCTGGCTTTGGCCTGTTTTCCAATTGGATTGGGTTTTTCTACATTTGAGTATTAAAAGGTCTTTGTATATTCTGGCAACAAACCCTTTTCTTGGTAGATGGTTAACTAGGATTTGTTTCAAGTCTATAGACCGTTTAAAAATTCTCTTAATATGAACTTCTACAGACAAGAAGTTGAACTTTTAGAGTGGTCCAAATTCATCATTTTTTTTCTTTTCAGAATTGTGCTTTTTCTATTTTCTTTTTTAAACCCACTCATGGGCTGGAGAGATGGCTCGGCAGTTAAGAGCACGGCTGCTCTTCCAGAGGACTTGGGTTCTTTGCTAGCATCCACATGGTGGCTGAAAACCGTCTGTAACTCAGTTCTAGGAGATCCAACACCCTCTTCTGGTCATTGTAGACACTGCATGGGCACAGCGCATGGATACATATGCAGACATAAACTATAAACTAAAAAAAGAAATGTGTTTGTATATCGCCCGTGTGTGCATACATCTGTGCATTGTGGATGTCCAATGGCCCCAGCAGCATTTGCTAAACCTGTATCAAAGGCCAGTTGAGCATATTGGTGGGTCTGAATCCTGCCGCATTGGTCTGTGTGTCACTCTCTGCAGCAAACCACACTTTCTTGATCACCATAGCTGTACTGCAGATATAATGTTGAGCACAGTTCTCCCTCTCCCTCTCCCTCTCCCTCTCCCTCTCCCTCTCCCTCTCCCTCTCCCTCTCCCTCTCTCCCTCTCTCTCTCTGTTTTTCCTCGTCAAGATGGTCAGTTCTTCTAGGGTCTGTCCTTTCTGCATAAACCTTAAAATAAGTGTGTCTGTCTACAAAAAGCTTTGGTAGCTGGGGGTTGACTCATCCTACTGATATGGAGATCTGACATCTTTACTATGCTGTGTCAGTCCACGATCGTGGTATACTTTTCTGTTAAGATTAGATTCTTATCTGTTTGTAATTGGTGTCTTATAATTTTAAGCACATATGTCTTACATGCTTTTTTGTTAAATATAAATTTTATTTTGGGGGGGCTTCTGTTATATTCCACATATATGAAGTAATCATTATTTTCTCCTATTTTCATGACTTTCCCGGTGTGTGGTTGTCAAGAGTCATGTCCAACTTAAGGCTGGGATGGGGAGACAGAGTCCAGATAACATTTTGTCTCAAGGTTTATTCAGTACAATGACAAGAATCAGTTCACAGCACACGCATGAGGTACCTGACTCAGAAGCAAGTGGCAGAGAGGCTCACAGGCCAGGTTCACAATCTGTCTGTCCCTCAGCGTGTCTTGGGTGGTGGCTCCTTCCTCTGGATCCTCTATCTCGATGCAGCCAGGGGCAGCAGTAAGTTATCCTCTGGTCAGAAAGCAAGACAGCACAAGGGTCTTCATTGTCACAGCATCAAGGTCTGCCTGCCTGCGGCAAAGGGGCCATCACAATCTAGCCAATCACGCTCTAACATTACATCATTAAATGGTACTTCATTCTATCTGCTACACACGGAGCTGACAGGAGCTGGCTGCTGCTTGCTGTTAACATCCACCTCA
Source organism: Rattus norvegicus (assembly GCF_021556685.1). Taxonomy (NCBI): domain Eukaryota; kingdom Metazoa; phylum Chordata; class Mammalia; order Rodentia; family Muridae; genus Rattus; species Rattus norvegicus. The sequence goes on from NC_141543.1 coordinate 23,405,298, forward strand.
GTTCTGTTCTTATTTCCTATTTACCTGCTCTCTACAGTGGTGAACACACTTTGGTCTTCCCAGTCCTTGACTTGTTAACTAGCTGAATGGGTAAAGCAGCTTGGGTATCTGTAGGCATGATGTTTTTTGGACACTGTGGCTGTTGGGTGATGTTTTTTGGACACTGTGTAACGTTGGCTGTTGGGTTCTTCAAAGGCTGGTTTCTTGGCCCTCATCTCTTCTTTCAACCTGAGCATGGCACTGTAATGCTAATACCAAGAATCTCCTGCCTCGTTTGTATAAATAGTTCCCATCTTTTTTTTTTAATTTAGAGAATACTTTATTAGTTTTTGTAATCAAACCCACGTATATAAGACCTTACATATTTAATACAGTGTGTTACCCCTGTACAAATGGAAAAAACTTAAGTTCAACATTTCTAGACCAATATGGCTGTTAATTTCTGTACAGTGCCAACTCAACACAGTAAACGGGGATACTTTTTTCCAAAGTTGACAGCACAGCTAAAGTTTAAAAAAATTCAAATTATATATCTGTATAATATATATATTTATATTTATATAAAAAGACCAATAATAGCAGTGTGTTATGCATCAACAGCAGCAACAGCTTTTCCAGGTTCTGCAGTCATCTGAACAAAACTGTAGAGACATCCAGCATACTCCATTAAAAAAAAAAAAGTAAAAAAACAAAACCCGAGAAAACAGCACAGTTCTGTTACTCTTGTGGTACCTGGCACCATTTTTTTTTTTAAATTAGCTTCTCAATCATCATCTGGAAAGAAAACATTCTGAGCAACATCATTAAAAACAGCTCTGATAAAGCACGGTCACTACTACGTATCATAAAGCAGGTACAAGCTATTTTACATCCACAGAGGTATGATACAGTACTGTCCTACATCTATAATACTAGAGGATACAATTTAAAAGGCATTATTTGAGACTTGATTCTACTTTTCCAGCAGAGGGCCCAAAGGATGGTGTGACACAGCTTTGTAAAGAAACATACTCTAGACAGGATTTCCTTTCACTAGTGGCACAGTTCTAAGGATTCATTCTCTCCATGAATGTCAGCTAAAACCGTTATTAAAAAAATGAAATATCCCTAGAACAAAACCGTATAACCACCGGATTCACATGAAGATGACCTAGTGGAGACAAGCTGGACCTCACCTTACCAACAAGCTATCAAATCTGTTATGTTTAAACAGTGAGACCTCCAAGGAAGGAGATGCCAAGTAGTGCTTCAAAGCTTCGGACCACAATCAAACACAGCATCCTTTTCAACAGAAGCAGAAGCTCATCTGAATATGCTCATGGATGCTGACATCAACATTTAATCATCTCCTCACTCATCCAGGAAGAGGGGGAGATCAGTTACTACTGTACTTTATTGTGTTCAACCAAATCACCATGTTACAAAAATAGCAAGCTGCCATAATAAAAAATAAGGCTCCTCTATCCAGCACCAGATAGCATCATTTTACTTTCAAGCCTAGAAATTGCACACTTGTATATAAACCAATCTAAGATGAGGATTGAGAGTTCATCTTGGTGGATTTTTCCTTTGATGAATATGAAGTGTCCTTCCTTATCTTTTTTGATGACTTTTAATTGAAAATTGATTTTATTTGATATTAGAATGGCTACTCCAGCTTGCTTCTTCTGACCATTTGCTTGGAAAGTTGTTTTCCAGCCTTTCACTCTGAGGTAGTGTCTGTCTTTGTCTCTGAGGTGTGTTTCCTGTAGGCAGCAGAATGCAGGGTCCTCATTGCATATCCAGTTTGTTAATCTATGTCTTTTTATTGGGGAGTTGAGGCCATTGATGTTGAGAGATATTAAGGAATAGTGATTATTGCTTCCTGTTATATTCATATTTGGATGTGAGGTTATGTTTGTGTGCTTTCATTCTCTTTGTTTTGTTGCCAAGACGATTAGTTTCTTGCTTCTTCTAGGGTATAGCTTGCCTCCTTATGTTGGGCTTTACCCTTTATTATCCTTTGTAGTGCTGGATTTGTAGAAAGATATTGTGTAAATTTGGTTTTGTCATGGAATATCTTGGTTTCTCCATCTATGTTAATTGAGAGTTTTGCAGGATACAGTAACCTGGGCTGGCATTTGTGTTCTCTTAGGGTCTGTATGACATCTGTCCAGGATCTTCTGGCCTTCATAGTTTCTGGCGAAAAGTCTGGTGTGATTCTGATAGGTCTGCCTTTATATGTTACTTGACCTTTTTCCCTTACTGCTTTTAATATTCTTTCTTTATTTTGTGCGTTTGGTGTTTTGACAATTATGTGACGGGAGGTGTTTCTTTTCTGGTCCAATCTATTTGGAGTTCTGTAGGCTTCTTGTATGCCTATGGGTATCTCTTTTTTTAGGTTAGGGAAGTTTTCTTCTATGATTTTGTTGAAGATATTTACTGGTCCTTTGAGCTGGGAGTCTTCACTCTCTTCTATACCTATTATCCTTAGGTTTGATCTTCTCATTGAGTCCTGGATTTCCTGTATGTTTTGGACCAGTAGCTTTTTCTGCTTTACATTATCTTTGACAGTTGAGTCAATGATTTCTATGGAATCTTCTGCTCCCGAGATTCTCTCTTCCATCTCTTGTATTCTGTTGGTGAAGCTTGTATCTACAGCTCCTTGTCTTTTCTTTTGATTTTCTATGTCCAGGGTTATTTCCATGTGTTCTTTCTTGATTGCTTCTATTTCCATTTTTAATTCCTTCAACTGTTTGATTGTGTTTTCCTGGAATTCTTTCAGGGATTTTTGCGATTCCTCTCTGTAGGCTTCTACTTGTTCTCTAAGGGAGTTCTTTATGTCTTTCTTGAAGTCCTCCAGCATCATGATCAAATATGATTTTGAAACTAGATCTTGCTTTTCTGGTGTGTTTGGATATTCCGTGTTTGCTTTGGTGGGAGAATTGGGCTCCGACGATGCCATGTAGTCTTGGTTTCTGTTGCTTGGGTTCCTGTGCTTGCCTCTTGCCATCAGATTATCTCTAGTGTTACTTTGTTCTGCTATTTCTGACCGTGGCTAGACTGTCCTATAAGCCTGTGTGTCAGGAGTGCTGTAGACCTGTTTTCCTGTTTTCTTTCAGCCAGTTATGGGGACAAAGTGTTCTGCTTTCGGGCGTGTAGTTTTTCCTCTCTACAGGTCTTCAGCTGTTCCTGTGGGCCTGTGTCTTGAGTTCACCAGGCAGGTTTCTTGCAGGGGAAAAGTTGGTCCTACCTGCGGTTCCAAGGCTCAAGTTTGCTCGTGGGGTACTGCCTAAGTCCTCTCCGCGGCGGCAGCAACCGGGAAGATCTGCGCCGCTCTTTCCGGGAGCCTCCGTGCACCAGGGTTCCAGATGACGTTTGGTGTTTTCCTCTGGCGTCTGGATGTGCACAGAGTGCAGTCTCTTCTGGTTTCCCAGGCGTGTCTGCCTCTCTGTAGGTTTAGCTCTCCCTCCCACGGGATTTGGGTGCAGAGAACTGTTTATCCGGTCTGTTTCCTTCAGGTTCCGGCGGTGTCTCGGGCGCAGGGATCCTGCCGCTCCTGAGCCCTCCCCTACCATAGTTCCCATCTTTTATTCTCTGCCTTATCAATAAATGCCTATCAGCCTATGGCTGGGTAGAATAGAGACTAGGGCTGGTTGTCCACCAACCACAAGGAGGAGAGACGGGGAGAGGGGGAGTGGAGAGAGGGGTGTAGGGAGAGAAGGGGGAGAAAGGGGGGAGAAAGGGAGGGGGACATTTAGATCAATGGTAGGGTGGAGGAACTGGAGCCATGAGGAATGGGTCTGAAGAGTCAGATCAATAACAATACACAAGTATTATGGGATGGGGCTGGGAGGTAGCCGGTTTAGCGTTGGAGGTAAAGGTAGACCATTTGACTGCTCAGAGGTGTAGTTTAAATAGATCCTAATTTTTCTGTGTGGGTATTGGGGAATAGCATAAGGTGAAGAAACACAGCCACCTGATTAACTCACCATTTACGTTTCTATAACAGGCATCATCTTCATTTTAACGGTGATGAAGAGAAGGCCTACCAAGGCCAAGGAAGGACACTGGCGACTGTGGTTATTATGTGCTGAGAGCCTACTGTGTGCCAAACTCGCACCGAGTGCTTTCTGTGCATTACCTCCTTCCATCCTCACCGTTACCTTACAAGAGCAGAAGACCTGGTGTGCTGGGGACATTACTCTAGTAGTTCAACATCTCATGCCTCTCCTGAGTGTAGGTCTGTTTAACGCCAACACCTTTGAGCTTAGTGTGAGTTCCACCCGCTTCTCCCCTATGTTCTCTTGTGTATCACGTGCCGCATGCAGCTAAGATATCTTGAGAAGTTTCTAAGTACCTCACCCTGTTCAAACTGCTTTACATACACCGGCTTGCCACATATCGGCTCTCTGTGCTGAACAGCACTGTCTCCATTTTGCAGAAGACTGCAGCTTGCAGTGATAAGGCCACTTTATCAAGTCGCACAGCTGACCAGAAAGAAGGTTGTGATCAGAAATCTGCTCACATGTGAGGTCTGTAAAAGGGGGGTTCTGATTATAACACGCTGTCTGAGGATGGCATCAGATACTGTTCCTGTCCACAGGAAAATTCAAGCCACTGAGACCTGCCCAAGCCTGTTAGAGGAAAGGGACGTTATTCAAGGCTCCTGTTTCCCACTCATGGGCAGTCTTTAAAAGGCCATTTGCATCACTTCTGCAACTGTCTTAGTGACTGTTCTATTGCTGTGAAGAGACACCAAGACCAAGGACACTTATAAAAGAATATATTTAATTTGGGGGCTCATGGTTCCAGAGGGTACCGAGAATCGGGCGAAAGCCTGCGGGATGAAAGAAGCACACACACACAGGTTATTTGTGTCAAGCCAGAAGAGGAAGAGAGCTTCTGGTTTCTTTATTGACCAAACTATATATCCAAAGAACACCACTTAGCAGGTATCTGTCAAGCACAGTGGGGAACCCTGGCTGAGACTTCGGTAACAAAGGACCGACTATGTGGCCTGAATAAATTAGGGAAATAACCAGGAAGGCCAGCCTAATTCTGACTCAGGTGAGAAGTACCTGGCCAGACTGTTCCCAGTTGGGGATAAAAGGCTTCCACATGCAAGGGCAGGGCTCAGCAGGGGTCAAACCTTGTTGGAGACCCAGAAGGGTCTTGTTCAGGCTGACAACATTCTGTGAATGTAAACTTCTTGTGCCACACAGTGACAAAGCAACCAGGCCCAAATCCAATATGGCTCCCACATTTGAGTTCATAATCGTCATGGTAAGGAGCAAGCATGGCAACAGACCAGCAGGCATGGAGCTGAGAGCTTGCATCTGATCCACGAGTAGGAGGTAGATAGATAGATGGATGGATAGATAGATAGATAGATAGATAGATAGATAGATAGATAGGTGGGTGGGTGGATGGATGGATAGATAAGAGGACACTGGGAATAAACTTCAAAGCTTGAAGTTATGTGACACCTGGCCCCAATGACCACACCCCCTCCAATAAGGCCACTCCTTTTAATCCTTCCCAAACAGTTCCATCAGCTGGAGACCAAGCACTCAAATATACAAGCCTGTGGGGGCCATTCTCATTCACAGTACCACAATGACTATATACATATTTACATAGTTTCTGGCCTCCTGGGCTTTATCTTTTAAACACTTCTGATGTCAAGTGTAGACACAGAAGGATTGCCCTCTGAACTCCTTGCAGCCCATTGAAAGTAAGGGGCTACCAGCAGAGAGAGAGGGAGAGAGAGAGAGAGAGAGAGAGAGAGAGAGAGAGAGAGAGAGAGAACGCCACCAATCCTGAAAACTCTAGAAAACTGGTGAATTATTCTAGGAAAACTCACTGAAAAACCCACAGCATTAGTTTTGAGGGTCATTTCATGGGGATTTGGCATTAGGGCAGGAAAAGCATGCCCACTCTGCCCTTGAAGCATGCCTATCAGCTGGTTCAGATGAAGGTCAGGGGTTGGGTCAAGGAGGAGGTGCCAGGGGTGTGGCTTTCTAAATGACTTCTGGAATAATCAAGGAAGAAGGGAAGATGGTGGAATGTAAATGGCGGGCCAAACCAATACCTAGTCTTAAAACCCACACACACCAGCAAGGGAGAAACCTGCCCCACGCCTAACAGGAAGAAACAAAGCAGAGCTGTGAGCATGAGTCTTGTCTCCCAAACACACCTGGGTCCATTTCTGATGCCACTATCATAGGACACTTGGGAAAGTGACTTTAGGTCTCTGGGTCTGTATGGGAGGCTGGTCATCATATAGTCTTGTGAGGCACCGGGAGGCCTGAGTGGGTGAACCCTCTCTTCTCCTCCTCCTCATCCTGTCTCCTCCTAGCATCCATCTCATTTCTCCAAATGCTACCATTGCTCCTGGACAATTCAGCTCTCCAATCAGGCTCTAAAGGCCTTGGCGTGACACACCTATGCAGAAAGCTGATAGGGCAGTGAGACCCGCAAGCCTCGGTAGGGCTGAGTGGGGTGAGTGGGACAGAGAAAGGAGGTGACTTCACAGAGGAAGGGGGCATTCTGACTAGCAGAAGAGAGAAAGAAGGACATTTGGGGGAGCCTTAAGATAGGACCTAGTCCTAACCTGAGCCTGGGGCCTTACTGTGCTCTACGGAAGAAGACTAGTGTCGAGGACAAAGGCTGTGAGCCTTGCCATCAGATGCATGGAGGTGTGGGATGATACACAGGATGACAAGAGGGTACAAAAGAGCAGGGTGGGGATTGAGGCAGGTCAATAGTGCGCGAGTCCAGGAGGGCAGCCAGTTGTAGCCCTGCGAATGAGGACCCAGTGCCCTCAGATCTTCTGATTATGTTCAAAAGAAGCTAGAAATTGAGGCTTGCACGTGAAGTCAATTGACTCATGCATGTTGGTAGCAGCTCTAACATTGGAAGGAAATACCTGGCGTGGACTAAATGCATGTGGCGTGTGTCAGCTCTGCTTGATCACTTGTCTGCTGTGACAAGTACTGTGCTGGGCCCATCTGTGACTTGTCCCAAAGCTTCGTAATAGCCCTGCCTGGTGGAGTTACTCAGCACGGCCAGCCATAGCCACCCTCTTTGTTACACAAAATCAGAAAAGGTCATAAGGGATTCCAAAGAGTTCCTGGACCTAACAGAAGGCTGAGAACCCAGGAGGAATGGCAGCTTCCTGGGGGAGGGCTCTTTTGGGTATAGTCTAGACCCAGAACTCTGTACCAGGCTAGCTTCTACTCTGATTGAGTAGATTCCATCACCCCGGGGGAATTCTAAACTGTCATGTTTCTTATAGTCTATGGCTTGTGTTTCAATTCTCACACCTAAATGATCTAAAAACAACACAGAATAATTTTCTTCCAGCTCTGGAGACCATAGGTCATTATTGTTGGGTTTGAAGTACTGTCTTCCGTAGGGATGCCATTGCTGGGATGAACGCCATGCTCATAAGCCACTTGGAGAGGTACGTGTTCTGCTTACAGGTCCACATCACAGTTCATCATTGAGGAAAGTTGGGGCAGGAACTCAGGCAGGTACCTGGAGGTAGAAACTAATCCAGAGGCCATGAAAGATCACCGTTTACTGATCTGCCCCTTGTGGCTTGCTCAGCCAACTCCCTTATAGCACCCAAGACCACTTGCCCAGGAGGGTCGCCACCCCCGTGGCCTTGGACCTCCTGCATCAATCCCTAATTGAGAAAATGCACGACAGGCTTGCCTAGAGGCAAATCTTAGAGAGGCATTTTCTCAGTTGACGTTTACTCTTCCTAAATGACTCTAGCTTGTGTCAGGTTGACATAAAACTAGTCAGAAGAACCATGAAGGGGTCAGCTTGGCTGCATTCCCTCTGACTGTCCTGGGGGAGGACCCTTCCCTCTATTCTTCAGCTTCTGAAAGATGCCTTCATTCTTTGACTTCTGGCCACATCACTCTGGCTTCCACCTTTGTGTGCACGGCCCCTTGTTTCTTCTCACCATCCTTTCATAAGAAAACATGGGATCGTACTGGGTACAGAATTCATGGGGATTTTCTTAATTGCAAAATTCTTAATTTAAAGACATTCACATTCTTCCGTTGCAACACAAGGTAATACAGATTTTAGAGAATAGGATGTGGGAATTTGCTGGGAGACTTTCCCCAGTCTGCCATGGTGTTTTGGCAACAGCCCCCCAAGACTCAATGCTCTGAACAGTGAGAGCCTCTAGGTCGGTGTTTCTCAGCCTGTGGGTCACCCCTTTGGTGAACATCTATCTTCGAAAATACTTACAACTCGAAACAGTAGAGAATTCCGGTTATGACAGAGCGATGAAAATAATTTTATCGTTGGGGTCACCACACTAATGAGGGACTTAGTAAAGGGTCACAACATTAGGAAGGCTGAGAACCACTGCTCTAGGCTGACTTTTGCCCCAGGCCTGACCCCTAATGGCAGGTGGTGGAGAGGATGCCAGGACCACTCTAGCTCCTGTAGAAGAGGGCAGGGCTGTGCCATGCTTTAAGGCTTCCTGAATGGGATATTGGGGTAAGTGCATTCCAGATAGTGAGTATCCCATGCTTGCGGTCACTCAGCAGCCGCAGAAAGGACCAGCAAGGAGACAGTGTAGACACCCTTAGCCAACTCTCAGAACCTCTCTCCCCTCTCCAGGAACTTAGAGGTTCTCACTGCCTGTTAACTTCTTGCTCTCCTGGGTCTATCTTCCCTCTCCCCCATCAATGCAGCAAGTGGATCCTCAATGCCAGAGAAGCTAAAAGGGACAAATGTATATGTTACACACAGCTCTGGCATACGCTGCCTGCCAAGGACACGGGCTGCACCAAGAAAAAAATTCCTACTGCATGCCCCATTAATCAAAAGGTCAAGAGAACGGAGGAGCAGACCAAAAAGGAAAGAAAAGGCAGGATTAATTTACGAGGCGTTCCGCTGCCTGGATGGCTCATTGCACCCCTGCTTTGGCAATGCTGTTCTGCAATGTGCTTCTAGACTTACTGTACTTCAACATCCAGGGGCTCTTTTGTAACAAGCCAAGTATTCCTGTGTTATTGTTCTAGGCACCTCCCGTTGGTCATTGGGCTAATTTATTTCAGTCGGAATTTCAGGACCAGACACAACTCTTGTTACTCACTGCTTCAGAGAGGGAATAAAAAAGCAATTGATATTTGGAAAAATGAAAAATATGTCCAGAACACTTTGGGTCCCGAGGCCAAGAAGGAAGAGGAGGGGGGTGGGAGGGTGGGTGGAGGGGAAAAGCTGGCGGGAAAAATCAGGCAGGCTCACCTCGTCACACACTCTGTCGTGGCCTGTCTCGGAGACAGAGAGTCTAGAATGTCTACAGACAAATGAATCAACGACAGGGTGCTGAGAATTCCCGACACCTGAGTCCTTCTACACATGACTTCAGCAGCCACCTGTGGGAGTCAGAGTGGAAAATACTGCAATGTTGGAGGGGAGGGGGTGATCTCAGTGGGGCCATTGAGTTTCCTAAGGCCATTTGCTCCCCACTGAGGCTCCTCATAGAAAATTAGCATTGGAAAAGGGCTTGAGGCCTGACAGTCAGGAGATGCTTGCTCCTGGGAGCGACATGATGCCAGGTAGTGGGGGAGGAGAGCTTCTATTTGGTGGAGGCACGATGAAGCGGTGTCCCTGGACAGTGTGAGCATTCTTCCAGAGACTGGAAGGAAGGGTGAACGTCTATTTTGCCACGAGAGGTCTTTCTCCAGGAGTCAGTGTGAAATCCACGGCTTTACTGTTCCTGGGAACCCTGGCTGAGCAACCAGTCTTTGGCAGCCAGAGTGGCTTCTTCAGACATGCAAAGGATTGGCTTTGTGCTAGCAACAGAAGCTGTCTTGAGAGGCAGCGAGTGAAGAGGAAGGGATATGTATGTGTGCCCTGGGCTTTCTGGGGTGGTGTGTGGAGATGGGACTCAGCTGCACAGCTAAGGAACCCCACCAAGGTACCATGAGACCGTGGGCCACACCCCATACTTTATCATCTATCTATGGGGTGCCGGCTGGTTTTTGTAAACTTTATGCAAACCTAGATAAATCTGGGGAGAGGGAATCTTAATTGAGAAAATGCCTCTGTAAGACTGGTCTATAGGCAAACCTGTTGGGTATTTTCTTGATTGATGATTGATGTGGGAGAGCCCGGTCCATGGTGTGGTGGTGTCACCTCCAGGCAGATGATCCTGGGGTACATAGGAAAGCCAGTAAGCAGTGTTCCTCCATGGCCTCTGCTTGAGCTCCTGGTCTGGCTTCCCTTCACGATGAAAATTGTAAGGTGAAATAAATCCTTTCCTCTCTAAGTTGCTTTTAGGCATAGTGTTTATCACAGCAGGAGAAAACAAAGTAAGACAGAAATTGGTACCAGGAGTAGGGGTAAGACTGTGACAAACTGGACCATGCTGTTTTGTGGGGGATGATGGAAGGACTTTGGAATTTGGGGATAGAAAAGCTATTGAGTGTTCAGAGCTTAGGGAGCTTGTGGGAACTTAGAAAATAATCCTGAGAGCAGGGCAGATGGTGGAGACCTGGCTTAAGGGAACTTTGAGAATCCCTTAAAAGATGCTACTGAGGGCCACTGAATATTTTGAATTTATGGTTCTGGTCAGCTGGGGCACAGTGCAGGCGTGGTGGTGCACATCTTTGGGAGTCAGAGGTAGGCAATATCTGAGTTTGAGGCAAGTATGATCTACAGACAAGGTCACACAGAGAAACTCTGTCGAGAGAGAGAGAGAGAGAGAGAGAGAGAGAGAGAGAGAGAGAGAGAGAGAGAGAGAGAGAGAGATATTCTTCTACAAAGTGTTTCCTCAGAGTCTCACAGAAAAGCTGTGTTCCAGAGGTGGCCAGGGTTGTACCTGGTGCAGGTGTTGAGCTTGACGTGAATGTCTAAGCACTCTCTGTTTCTGAGTGCTTGAGAGCAGCTGAGGCCTGATACTATGAGGTGCCAGGAGGAGCCACTGGTGAAGGCACAGCCCAGTTGCTATAAAGACCCCAGCATCCTGGGGATATGGGGGGGGGTAATCAAGGACAGCAGGAACTGTGAAGTGCAGTTAGCCTGGGCCTAGTGGGCAAGCTATGCAGGCTGCAGAGAGAGGAACCAGAGAAGGGGAGCTGTCGAAGTCCATTGGAGCCCAGAGCGACCTGAGTCTCAGATGCCTGACCGTGAGCTTTACACAGTTAGCCTTTGGTTTTGCTCTGACTATGACTATGCCTGGTTCTTCCCTCCTGGAGTAAGAAAATTTTGATTTTACAGGAGCCTACAGCTGAGACACCTTAGACCTTTAAAGAGAACTTGGACTCTAAAAGTATTGAAAAATTTACATACTATGGGACTTTTAAAGCCATGCTATGTTCATATTGTGATATTAATGTGAAATCTTGGGGATGACCAAGAAAGGAAAAGATGGTTTGATAAGCGATGTGCTTGTGTGTCATGTCGGCAAGGGGCGAATTGTGCCGGTTGGTTTTTGACAACTTGATGCAAACCTAGACCAATCCGGGAAGAGAGATCTTAATTGAGAAAACATCTCTATAAAATTGGCCTGTAGGGGGGCTGGAGAGAGGGCTCAGCGGTTGAGAGCGCCGACTGCTCTTCCTGAGGTCCTGAGTTCAAATCCCAGCAACCACATGGTGGCTCGCAACCGTCTGTAATGGGATCTGATGCACTCTTCTGGGATGTCTGAAGACAGCTACAGTGTATATAATAAATAAATCTTTTTTTAAAAAGGCTGGCCTGTAGGCAGGTCTATTGGTCACTTTCTTGATTGATGATTGATGTGGGAGGGCTCAGAAAAAAGGCAGAGTCGTGGGATCAAGCCAATTATCAATATTGCTCTATGGTGGAGACACTTCAGTTCTTGTCCCCAGATTTCTGCCTGAGTTCCCTCCTGATTTCCCTTTGTGATAGATTACAACTGTAAGTGGAAACAAGCCCTCTTATCCCCGAGTTGCTTTTGCTCTCTGTGTTTGTTGTAGTGATAGAAACAAAGCTAAGATAGATTCAAATTCCTGCCTTCTCAGATGTCCTAAGGACCAAAAGCTGCCTGTGAAAATGCTACCCCTAGGGTCAGTGATACCTGTCCCTGTACTGCACTTTCACATCTGGGGTCAGAGTCCTCATTATCTTTTGGAATCGTGCCAGCAACTTGGGGAGGCAGAATCTCACATCCGCATCCCTCGAGGCCTCATTCAAGACTCCAGAAGCTGAAGGAATTATATCTACTCTTCTTCAGGATGATTTGGGTCTTCAAGACACACGCCGAGAGTGTGAAGGAAGCAGAAAGGCTGTCTCCTGAGAAGTCCGACCTGTTCCTTTTCCTGGGGTTAAGTCTCCTGCTGAGCATATGTTGAAGTTGTAATAAGAACACGTTGAATTCCAAGGTTCTCAAAGCAAAAGGTTTTCAAGGAGGAGCGTGTGAGCTTAGGCGTTGGGGCTCAGTCCTGGTGCTCGGTGATAATGCTGCATGCTTTTCACCGTTTCTACCGATTGCTGTCCCTCTCTGAATCTGCACATGCATGGCTGTGGGTGGAGAAGAGGGACTAGAGCCCATGGAAGATGGACCTGCAGACCCCGTGCAGAAGCTACGAGTGTACGGCCTTTGGAGGACATGGGAGAGAGCTGTATTTGTCAAGTGAATGTGGCCAAGGGTGAACGTCTGGCTTGGCCACTGGCCCCTTGAGGTTGAAATGACTTCAATACAAGATCAAAATACCCCTGTCTGGTACATTTCTGAAACCATTCATCTGTTCCACTTCTGCCCCAGTAAATTCTCTCTCATGTCCACTTCCCTCGCAGGTCTCCTGAGGAGGTCTGCATTGGTGCTGAGAATATGTTCTGACCTCAGATGGCAGGTCAAGGCCAAGTTCGTAAAAGAACGGTGGGTGTGTCACAACTCAAAAAGAGGCTCCTCCAGGCCTCAAGCCAGGTTGTTTTGTTTCAAGCCACTTTGGATTTCTGGCTGCTAGGAACAGAAGGACGGTGGACACAATAGGCGTATGTCAGGTTGTGATTTTTACAAGGAACATCATGAAACTCTTCAATGTGGTCAGGACACTTCCCTGGTTTTGTGGATGAGCCTAAGAATCAAGTTCAAAGGCATCTTTGAAGGAATTACAGGGTGGGGCAGGGCGGGGCAGGAAAAGGATGGCTAAGTCTAGAATAGGCTTCAAGAGGTTTGGAACTTGAGCCCTGAGGCCCCTTCAGTCACCCATGAAAGGTAGAAGGAGAGATGTATGTTCAGGGGACTCAGGTCCCATGTTGCTTCATTGATTCTCTGTGCAGCCCTGGGCTGGTTTTCTTATATCCCTAATTCTTCATGATAGCAATGTCACGGTCTGTCACAGGACAAGTATATCAAGGTAGGGAGGAGCTAGACTGGAGAGTGCTGGGGCTGTTGTCCAATTGTCAGTGCTGACTAACTGTAGTCACTTAGGCAGTTAAGAGGGTCAGGTAAATAAGTGGCTACTATGACCAGATTCTGGATCGTACCAGATCTAATGTCCCGGATACCATCAGACCTACAACTGTCTTTTAGATTGATGACATTTTTCTTTCTACTTGCAACAAGAGGCATCAGAAGCAAACCCCATAGCTTCTAAGACTCCTGAGAGGGGTCCTGTACTGTAAATACACTTAGACATGTTGACATTCTATTCAGCATGTAAGGCTTGCCAGAGACCCATCCTCCTGGGCCAACCACAGGTATCTTTCCCTTTTCACGGAACTGCACATCGGCTTTCCCTTTTCACATCGGCTGCCTTTCCACACACTGATGTGGACTTACATGCTTGTGTGACATACTTACCCAAGTTGTGTGACACATTTGTCCTGTGCTGGGTGTTCAGGCTTTGTTTGAGTGGGACCTGGGTGTTCTCTTGTTGGGCACTAGGTGTTGATGTTTACCTACCTCACCCCAATGGCCCCTGGCTGCCATCCTTATCCTATGTCTTCTGTCTAGTCATAGAGTCCCATGGGTCTTTCTGTATTTTCTGATAAGTCCTAGGTGGGTCCCAGCACCTCTATAAGAGAAACACCTTCTACTCCTCTAGAATCTCTCCTGTCTGGAGCTGGATGGGTCCTCATGCCTGGGGCCCGTGATTATTTACTGATTTAGTCAGTGGACATAAGCAACCCCAGACAGCAGCCAGATGGGATTCAGCAGCCTCAGAAGAAACTATCTGAGGATCTGTCTGAAGATCTGTCGCTATTCCTCTGCTAGTGTAACGCTGTACACTGTGTACGCTGTGGGTGTAAACATGCTTATTAAAGACCAATTGTGCACCGAGCACGGCAGAGGGACCATGCGGACAGGCCGATTTATAGATGAGGAAGGCTAGATTTAGATGTGATGACCCCCTCCTGTTTCCCCCTCCCCAGGTCAGAACTGACTTGCTGATGTCAAAGCCAGCATTCGAACCCAGATCTGTTGGTTCCCACGTCTGACTCTTTCCATACACGCCCCAAGCCAGCTCTCCATGCCAGGCCCCTCTCTGCCAAAGAGAAGACCTTTGCGATGTTTTGTGTCCTTGAAGGCAAACCAAAAGAATTCCCTACTCGCTGCCGGCATTCCAACTATTGGTTTATGGGTTTTGGTGAGGGCGCAGCCAGGGGCCTATCGCCCTTAGTGAAATAGATACTTTTCCAATCAAAGAGTCAAACCCGAACTTGGCTTCTTAGAAAACCACTCGTCTGGAATGCTTGCCAGCCACCAGACGCTCCTGCAGTTCAGACTGCTAAAGCTGTCTCAAACATATGGGGAGACCTTTAGGTGGAGGGTGGGAAAGGCAGTAACTTGCCTATGAAAGTATATGGACGGTCAAGTCCTTGGAACCCTGTGGCCGGCCAGAGGCAAGCCACCCTTTTGTGGCATTCTCCGGAGTCTCGCTGCCTCGATGAACCCCAAATGGGCTTTTATTTTATGAGACTTCTCTTTCATGAAACAAAAACAGCAATTAAAGAGAAAACCCTTCTATAAACAAGTGTGTATAGCCCTTGTTTGCTTAACTTTTTCCAACCGTAGGGAAAACTGGAGCAGAAACTGGCCTTCTGAAGGAAGAAGGTTCGCAAAGTATTTTCTTTCAGGTTCATTCAAAGTAGCCACGCCACCCCTCCCACCCTCTCTCGGATTCTGAAGTTTCCAGTGGTCCCCACCAGATCCTGGAAACTCACCGGGCAGGTGCTTTCATTATCTCGGGTCACGGTTATGAGGATATGCAAATGACTGGTTGCCATTGTGATCAGACACCTCACTCCAAGTAAATAGCGAGCTGGAGACCCTAAAAAAGCCATTTGCACTACAGACCTCGGTTGGCATCAACCGAGAGCCAGCTGTGAGCTGCTTAGGGACCAGTTAATCCGATCTGAATGGTCAGCCGAGAGTGGTGAGCAGACGTAGCCCATGGTTCCCAAAGGTTTCCCTTAACCCTTCCTGAATTTTGATCTGAGGTCTGTACAAATAGAAGTTATGTGCGGGGTGGAGCCTGGCCAGAAAGTCTCTGAGAAACCCCCATTTTACACATTTGGTTTGAGACAGCCAGACATAAATCTTTGAGGATATCCGTCTTCCTAGCAGAGTGGCTGGGTTTTATGACTACACCCTGGTTAGACTGGAATGGAGAAAATACTTTCTGGAGTCCAAGGAAAGGGCTAATATTCCCTGAATAGCAAATGCAGTCTGTCAAGCAGAAAGGAACGCCTGCTTCTAAAAGTCAGTGGCTATATGCTATCAAGGAAGAAAGTGTGTGAGTATGGGTGTACGTATATGTGTGTGCATAGGTGCACAAGTATGTGTGTGTGCCTGTGTGCAAGTATGTCTGTGTATATGCACTGTGCATGACAATGTGTGTGTGCATGTATATGTGTATGTTTGCATGTGTGTGCGCAAAGTATGTGTGTATGCCTGTGTACATGTATGTATGTGTATATTGTGCATGGGTATGTAGGTATGTGTGTGTATACCTGTATGTATGCATTTGTGTGTTCATGTGCATGTTTGTATACGTGTGTGTATATGTGTGTGTATATATATCTGTATGTGCGTGTGCTTGTGTGTGTGTGTGTGTGTGTAGTGACTGAGGATAGTCAGCTTTCGTTTTTCTCCCTCTGTCATAATAAGTGAAGCTGGGACACCTTAGCCATCTCTGTGGTAAAGTGAGGCAAACCTATATTGCCAACCCTCTCTCTGTGCCCTTGAAAAGCCATCAATTCTAATGTCAGACCTCACTCCATGCATTCACTCTCCTCCTTACTAATGCTTTCCCAAGTCCTCACTGCGTGCTGGGCGTTGGACTGGATTAATCATTTATTTAGTTTTTGTGAGACAGGGTCTCATGTAGCCCAGGATGTGCCCTGGGTTTTGTCAAAGCTCCCTGTAAAGCCGGCTGGGGAAACGTATTGGTTTTTACCAATCTGGGTTTATTAAGTTTGCTTACGAGCCTCATTCCGAGAGAATCTCAAAGTGGGAAACTTAAGACACTTATGCGGCTGAGTATATGGGCATTTTAAGAGGGCTCTTTGAAGTACAGAGGCATAAGTATGACTCAGTTTAACTCCGGGAAGGTTATAGTCTGCAGCAGGTCAGCCCTGTGGGTAGACCGCCAGGCACTAGTGGAAAGACATTGGTGGAGACCAGGAAGAGCACCCGGTCTGAACCCAAAAAAGAATTTAATTCTTTTTCTTTCCTATTGGCATATACGAATTATACACCCGGATGGGTTTTGGCGTTTCATACATGTATATAGTATGTTTTGAGTCCCCCTTCCCCTCTCTTGTTCCCACACACTGATTCTCTTTCTCTCCATCTAGTTCCTGATCTCCCTCTACTTATATGTCTTCCTCCGCGTGTGACCCAGTGGGTTTGATTAGAATTGCTTGGATGATCATGGCTGAGAGGTTGTTTACAGGACGTGGACAGCACCACTCAAGACAATGCGTTCCCTCGCCAGCAACCATCGGACGTCTATGCCTCCTCAAGGAGGGGAGGGGCCTCATGGGTGCAACTGCCATGCCCTGCCCGGAAGTCAGTGGGCCAGAGCACTCCGCCACTTTTCCACCTCTTATATTCTTTTGTGACCTCTTTTACAACATCCCCCAGATGCTGGAGGGGGCAATATAGAGGTCCCACTTAGGGCTGTGTACTTAACAGTCACCACATGACCAGCTAGTTACGAGTATCTGCTGTAACTCGCTCATTCTCTGACCAAGGCAGCACCAGTCTCTGGGCAGAAATATGTGTATTAACAAGGTGATTTGGTTAACCCAGCTAAACCTCATCGGAGCCTCTACTACTAGAACCCACAACCTCCCCAGCCACGGGCTTTTGTCTATCTAGGTTTGTAGGACCGAGCATGGATACTTTCTATGGCCTGGCTTCAGACCCAATGAGAAAATGGCTGGCTACTCCTGAAACTAGTAGACCTCTAAAAGGAACTCATTGGGCTGGCGTAGTGGCTCACACAAGCACTCAGGAGGCAGAGGCAGGCACATCTCTGTGAGTTCTAGGCTAGCCTGGTCTACAGAGTGAGTTCTGGGATAGCCAGAGCTACATAGTAAGACCCTGTTGAGAGAGAGAGAGAGAGAGAGAGAGAGAGAGAGAGGAGAGAGAGAGAGAGAGAGAGAGAGAGAGAAGAGAAGGTGGAGGAGGAGGAAGAGGGGGAGGAGAAGGAGGAGGAAAAGAGGAAAAGGAGGAAGATGATGAAAAGGAGGAGGAAAGGAGGAGCTAAAGCTTGGGCACAGGCGCGCTCCTGTGAGAGACATGATACTCTGGAGAAATTTCTAGGTATTCAAACGGCTGCAGGAGGGCATCTGAAGAGACAAAGTAGCATGCGGCAGGGTAGGCCCAGTCCGGTAGCAGTGGTGATGGCTGCAGAACCACAGGGAGCCACTCACAGCTGGCAGCAAGCTTCAGAAGTGCTCAGGACCCTGAGGTGGGCGGGGCTGGTAAGAAGCCCATGTGCAAGGTCAGCATCACAGGGATTCTGAGTGGAAGATGTGGCTGGGTGAGCAGACTATCCACTCCAGTCACTCAGCCAGTCAGGCTTGCACTCAGCCAACAGGATCACCATCGAATAGCTAGGTTGTGAAAGGCTTCACCAAAGACTAGAGTGCTGAAGGCGTGGCTTCCAGCCTTTGAGCTCTGGGAGGTAAGGGCACTTCCTAGTGAGTAAACTATTAATGATGTAGATGACATAAGGGGGTAACCTATTAACGGTGCTATTGTGACCCATCTGATGACAGTGGGTACAGATAGAAACTGTAGGAGGAAGAACCTGGTTGGAGTAGTAAATCGTGGGCTGTGACCTGGAAGGATGCATCCCTGATCCCCGGCCCCTTTCCTGCTCTTTCTGCTTCCTGTCAGCTGTGAGTGAGCAGCTAGCTCTGTCCTGCCCTGACTCATCCTACTCCCAAAGCAATGGAGACAGTCAGCAATAGACCGCAGTCTCTAAGACCATGAGTCAAGATAGGTATTTCCTTACTTAAAATTGTTTCATCTAGGTATTTGACAGTGACGGAAAACTAATCCAACATTTTCTTTTTCAGACTTTTAAGTAAGATATAGACTTTAAAAACTGCCCAGGACAAATGTGTTTTAGTGCACAGTCTCCAAGTGGGAGACTCTTGCTACAGTTCAAACGAGTCCCCCAAAGGTACATCGGTTAGAAGTTGGATCCCTAAAGTCACAAGTTAATGCTGTTTGGAAAGGCTTTTGTGAGGTAATTAGGGCTAGAGGAGATAGAGCCTTACCCATGTTGACATTAAGAAAGTGAGGGAAGACTTGGAATGTGTTTGCTCCGTCTCACTGTGCGTCCTCTGTCATGTTTGGACATAGAGGGAAACCCTCGTTACATGCTTGAGAGATGCTGGCTTTATGCTTCGAGACCTCCAAACTGTGAGCCAAGCAACCTTTTATTCTTTACATATGACCCAATTACAGTTATTTTGTTATGGCGACAGAAAATGGACATTGAGTATCACAGTTTAGTTTTACTCATTTTTTTTTAAAGTGGTATCTTTTAAAATCTCTTTAGATCTCCAACATTTCCTCGTATCTTTATTTTTATGTGTATGGATGTTTTCCTTGCAAGTCTATCTATGCACCACATGCACACAGTGTCTGAAGAAGGCAGAAGAGGGTGTTGGATCCCTTGGGACTGAAGTTATAGACAATTGGGAAACACGAGTTGTCACTGGGAATTGAACCTGGGTTCCCTAGAACAGCCAGGACTCTTCACCTCTGAGCCATCGTGCCTACTTCCACGTCCTTTTCTTTGCTCTGTGTTTTATGGTCACGAACCTGATTCAAATGACATGTGTGTTCTCTCTCGCTTTGGGTCTGCTGTCTGCATTCCGAGGGCGGCGGGTCCAGTGTTTCTCCCTTGTTTTCTGCACTGGCAGCTGGAAGAGACCCTTCAGATTCAGGTTCAAGCTCTTTTGGCAGCGGAAGAGGTGAGAGTAACTCTCCTGAGGAAGCAGAGCTGCTACATTGTTGCCAGTGCTAGATCTGGTAATTCCTGGGAACTGTAAAAAACGCTGCCTTGAAACTTTGGAAAGCTAAGCGGCAGACAAGGGGAACTCGTGCTCCAGATGGTCCCCGTGTCTGCAAAAGGAGGACCTACCAGCTGTCACCCACAGGTGGACACACCAGGGGAGGACAGCTCTGGGCAGTGTCAGTGGCACACTTCACACTTCTGTAGAAGGTCCTGCTTGGGCCTTATGTTTCTGGGACAGGAAGCAGAATGTGACAGTGGGTACATGCCTGTTGCAAGCTTAAGTTGCATCCATACATCTGATGCTGGGGCTGCAGGAAGAAGGGGACCTAGAACGGGGGATGTTGCTGTGACAAGTCCTTGTCTAGAAATTTAGGGGGCAGGAGAAGACTGTCGTTGTAGAAGACCAGACAGCACTTTACTAAGATTTGCCTGTTAGTTTATCATACAACTCTTCATGTGTGCCTGTGTGTGTGTGTGTGCATAAATGTGTGTGTGTGTGTGTTTTGCTTGAGATGGACTTGTGTCCTCAAACATACTATACAGTATACTACCAAGCCATAGTTTCTAATTTTTCAACGCTAGAGCAAAAGTGGTCACTCCTTAGGGACCAGAGAGGGTCATGGGAGGTTATTTCCAGGAGCCTGCCCTACCCTCAATGCCAAAATTTGCAGATACTCAAGTTCAGTGTATAGAGCGAATGGATACTTGTTTAGAGTCTCCACACAAGCCTTCCACACACTTCAAGTCCCTTCCAGATGGCTTCCTTACCTAACGCCCTCAGACGTGACTAAACATCCATCACAAGTCACTCGGGGCATATTGACAATGGAAAACATTTTGTTCTCACTCAGATGGCAAACCTTTTTTCCTGAATATTTTGGGCCCATGGCTGGTTGAGTCCGTGGGTTTGGATTTGTAGATTGGGGCAGTTGACAATTCATTCAGCTTACAGACACCCAAACCACAGGGAGTTAGAGGCTCCTTCTGGCCCACGTGGTCACTAGAGGCTCGCCAAAGCTTCCTGGCTTCGGGGATGAGCTGGTGCCAGGACCGTCCCTGTGTGTACGCAGATCCATCATCCTACTTGGGAAACTGGTGCAGGTGGGGTTGGTGGTCAGGTGGCCGGGTTGGGCCACTCTGAGCTTCTTCGGTGTCTTGGATGTCCCAGGACCCTGACTGGATCACCTGTGTTTCCAAGCCATAGGTGGGCAGTGGGCCATCTGTTAAAGCCTACTCAAATGGTGGGCTTGGGAGCTCACTTCACGGTTAGAAATAGAGGGAAGGAAGGGAGAGCGCTGCCTCTTGCTCACCGTCCTAGCAGCTGTGCGCGGGATAAACAGTTACTTCAGGAAGGTGATTTCTACCGAACCCGGCCTCTGCCGGGGCTGAGGTCCACCCATCTCTAATTTTCATATGACTTATATTAAAGAGTCTGATGGGAAAGTATGTCTTGGTTTAAAAATAGAATAATACAACAATAAATCAAGAAGAAAAAGCAATCCGAAAAAAAAATACAGAAAACAGATGAAAAGAAAGGGGAAAAAGTGAACGGTATAAAAATACCCTCCACGCCAGGCACTTCAAATGCGATTTCCTGTGGCCTGGGCTTTGAAAGCCTACTGCTCCGCCATGTGTGGCGTCTGAAGGCCAGCAGGGCAGACTAGAAAGGCGTGTTGAGACTTGGAGGCCAGGGTGACATCTGACCTGCTCTTACTCCAGACGCATCCACAGAGGACACGTCACAAGATTTTCCGCTCAGTGTAACTGAGCCCCGTGGGTCTGTTCAACCCACCCAGCTCTGACACGCTTCCTGTTATGGGCGGTGGGGCACACAGTGGGGCCACGGGTAGAGGCCAGGGCCCTGGCTTCCTTGTGGGCTGGTGCAGACGACTTCAAAAGCCATGTCTGGCATGCGGAGAAATTATTTAAAAGTGGACTTGGGTGATACCCAATATGGCCCACACTCAGTAAGGAGAAAGAAAACATACATTAGTCCATGCTAAAGAACAGGCATCTTTGAGAGTTCTGCCAATGATATGTGAAATCCTAAGTTATTGCTGGAAAAAAAAAAAAAGCTCCTCCAACCATCTTCACAACCACTGTCGAGGCAAGAGAGCATAAACACGGTGTCAGGAAGCCAAATTCCAAATTGGCTGGGATTGCATGACAAATTTGTAATTCTAAATCAACCAGAATCACAAATATATACCCCGAGAATATACTGTCTGCCTCAGGGATGCACTTGTCTGATATTAAATTATGCCAAGGCAAAAGCAAAATAAACATCTTTTCCAACAGGCCAGTTTGGGAGGGGTGCGTGGTAGCGGCTTACAAATGGGAAAAAAAATAACATTTCAATAACACAGGAGGGGAAAAAAAAAGAGAACAGATCAAGACAGGAGGAGGATACAGCCGGTGACACTGCCCAGCACACATATTTGGGGCTTCGGACTTTGCTGTGCATCATGGGACATGGAAGGCTGGTGGGGTGGAGTGTGGGTGTGAATGGAAAAAGACTTGCAGTCTTGGGAGCACCTGACACAGATGGGCTTGAACCCGAGAAGTGTCCCAAGACGAATTGGGACCATATTTATAAACCACTAAAATGTTTCTGGTTTGCCAGGCGAGAAATCGGCGGCAAGCATTTGTAAGTGTGTGTGTGTGTGTGTGTGTGTGTGTGTGTGTGTGTGTGTGTATCTGTGTGTGCAGGCATGCGTGTGTCCTAGCCGTCCATGTGAGGACAGCTGCACTTCATTAGAGATCCCCAGCTAACACACATGTGACTGAGAGGATGGCATGTTACTGAGTAAATATGATTTGTTAATACCACACTCTGGCTCCCCTTCTTCTGCTCCTCAGTGACTGAGATCATCTTGGACGGATACTATGGTGGGCTGCCTGTAGAAGGTAGGCTGTGGAAGACAGACCGGAATGGCGGAAAAGAAAAAGACATGTGTAGCATCCTATCCCCTTCTCACTCTACTGACTACACCACTGATAGGAACCCCAGACCCACACAGATGACATTCGGAAACTCCTAATCTCAAGTCCAGCTCTTTGAAGAAGAGGGAAAAAGCAAGAAACAGGTGCTGGCTGTCTCACTTTGTTGATGGTCAGAGCACCTTGGGACCAGACCATGCGGAAGCATCTCCATAGAGCATCAGCTGTGAGGGACATACTGATCACCATGATCAATATCAATGATCAATATGATCACGGAAGGAAGAAAACCATCATCAGCATGACAAGCTGTCCTTGGCATTGGCCCTTTCCTGGTGTCTAAAATCACTAGTTTATTGTCACTTTGGATTAAACTTTGAAGACTCACGTTCAGATGCAGTTCTGACAGAAAGGCAGCCTGTTGGGGTGGTGGCTCCCCTAGTACAAATCTAAGGTGGCGCTTAGGTATTCAGGAGACATGGGATCCCTCATGACTGATGTGGGCCACAGAAGTGCACAGCCATACCCTCACACCACAGTTAACTGGTTACTTGACACTCATGGAAATGGGCAACTGGGGACTTCAGATTAAGAAAATCTCACATAGGGTACATTCTGATGAAAGTTGAGAAAGGTCAAGGGCAGCGCACCAGCCTTGGCAGTCGGATGAGTGTGTGGAGGCCTAGAGAGGCAGATTGAGTATCTCAAGGTGACAGAGCCAAGGATGCTGGAGGGAGAACCGGGACTTAGGGCTCGCAGATCCTGGTCTAGTAGAGTCAAGGAGCCAGGCCTCCAGACTCCACTCTGTCTCTTTGCCTCCCGGACGTGTCTCTTGACTTGCCTGGGCATTGTTTTCTAATCTCTAACTTTCCTTTTCTGTCACCCAGACAGGTCTGTCCACCCGTGATGAAAGACGATTTGGCCGACACTAAGTGATTCCCGTGAGTATCTCAAACTGTGTGCAGTTTGTAGTTATGAAGCTTGAACAAATTACTGTTGGAAAAGCCTTCATGCTCTGGACGTTTTGGTTTGTTTGCTTGTTTCTGTTTTTTCGAAACAGAGTTTGTCTATGTTGCCCCGACTATCCTAGAACTTGCTCTGTAGACCAGGCCTGGACATCTGTTACCTTCAAAATTCCCCAGGTTACATCCACACCCAGTGTGCTGGACTTGGTGATCCCTAGGTCCCCTTATAGCTGAGAGGTGACTAGGTGACAAGGGCTCAGTGCCCTCATTGAAGTCCTCTGGGAGGTTATTTTGCCTTCTGCATTATGCAGAGCGGCCCCCAACAGATGCAGGCTCTGCCCATGCTTGTAGCTTGGATTCCTCAGCCTACAGAACTGTAGAAGACAGCTTTCCGTTTCCACGAGCTTTCCCGAATGGGGTACTCTGCCTTAACAACCAGAACGAGTTCTGACAAGAGTAAGCGCAAATAGGACTTTGTTTTTCCCTCGATGGCTTCTTAGTAAAAGGCAGTGTTCCTTGAAGCAGTCTGGCTCGAACATGGACAGAAACAGAGGGGAGCTGTCTGAGGGTCTGCTGCGGCTCTGTGGTGGCTGGGGTGGGTGGGAAAGGGCTCTGAGGGTGTCGGCGAGGCCTCGGGCATGGATGGTAGAACTCCATCCTCCCGTGGCTTAGGCTGAAAGAGAACTATCAACTCACCACGTCGTTTCATTAGCTCATGTTTTTAGCTATGTGGTCTAATCTCTTGGCACGCCTAGTAAGTTTTGCTTCAAGGTATCAGACATTATTTATAAGACAGTTATCAAGTCTCCAAGAGATGTTATCTTCCTCCATAGACACTCATTAATTTTTTTTTCTATATCAGGTCATGTGGAGGTCAACCACCTCTACCCCATCTAAAAGGACAGCGTGGAGAGGTCCTGAGGGGCTCTGCCTTGCTTCCCTGTCCAGGCAGGCCTGGCTCCAGCTTCCTCTTCAAGCACCAAGAGACTGAAGGGAACATATCTATCTCTAAAAGGCTTTCTTCTTGTTTTCAGAATCCAGTGCCTCTTGTCCCTCAGTGGCGAGCTCTGGCCAGGGAAAGTCTGAAATCTTACACTCTCTTCTCTCCTCTGAATTACCCAGTGCCCTGAGAAATGTGGTGACCACATGTCAGATTTCTGTGCAGGCCCTGGCTCTAGCCCCCCAACCCCTGTCCCCTGCCCTCTGCCCTCTGCCCCCTGACCTCTGTCCTCAGTTGTGGCTGTTCACACTCGGCAAAGCTTTTAATTTGGTTTCTTAGCAGAAGGCAGCGTGTGCATCAGGTGCTTCCGCCTGCTGTGAGAGGGGCAGACCTGCTGCTCTCTGCTCTCCACACTGGATGCGGGGTATCTGGGAAATAATACCCAACACCTCAAAGGGTGGATTCAGAATTCAGGAGTGGCTGGATACAGAGGGCACCGATGCATTAAGCACCCCACTGTTCTCTATCTCTCTCACTGACTCACTCTGTGGCCCACGATACTGTAGGGAAGAACCCCACCAGCTCTAGATTTATGCCTCTAGCATGTAAACATTCCTGGCAGAAAAGAGAAACTCGGTTCCTTCCTTCTTTTTTTCTTTCGTTTTTTACTTCCTTCCTTTTTTGTTTCTCCTTCCCTCCTTCCCCTTCTCTCTCCTCCTCCCTCTCCTTTCCCCTCTCCCTTCCTCAATAGACTCAACAGAAATCCTAGGAAAGTCTTTCACTGGCTTGGTTTGGGTCTTATGCCCACCAATCACTGTGGCAGGAATAAGAAACTAACAATTTTTAAGGTTTCATCACAAGTACACCATGGAGTCTGGCTGTTGTCATGACCCCACCCACTTTGGAAAAGATGGCTGTCCAAAACAAGTTAAGGGGAACAGATGCAAGCCAGACACCGGATACCATGTACAGACGTTCTCTGTTTCACTTAGTTTTCTGTTGCTGTAACAAAATACCTGAAGCTGGGTACTTCGTAAAGAAAAGAGGTTAATTTAGTTCATAGCTTTAGAGAGCTGAAAGTGAAAGTGCAAGATTAGCTGGCCTCATCCATTTGGTTTCTGGTGATGACCTCCGTGGTTATCCAGACAACTTGGAGAATCAGAGAGGGTGTGTGCTTATCCAGACAACTTGGAGAATCAGAGAGGGTGTGTGCTTATCCAGACAACTTGGAGAATCAGAGAGGGTGTGTGCCGCAGGCTGACAGGCTTGGTGAGACAAGAAGCCAAAGGAGGGTTGTAGGGGTCAGACTTGGACACAAGAAGGTGCTCTCTGAGAACAAACTCATTCCAGGAGAACAGTATTAATTCCTTCTGAGGTGCTGCCCCTAGGGACCTATCCCTTCTCACTAGGCTCCAGGAACTTTGCAATACCACAGCCTACACATTCTGGGAGAACGGAATTCTATTCAATGTAGGGCTGTGTAGTCCCTGTCCGCTGCCCTCTGTCCTCAGTTGTGGCTGTACACGTTTGCAAATGATATGCAAATGAGCATGCATATAAAACGCAAATGAAGCCAACACTGACACCACAAAAGCAACTCTTTCTCCCATCACCTCAGATCCTGCTGGCACCTCAGAGACTCTGTGCTGGCGAGTTTTATGTCAAGTAAATACAAACTAGAGTCGTTTTTGGGAGAAAGAACCACAATTGCAAAGGGCTCCCACTGGACTGGCCTGTGGTACATATTTCTAATTGGTAACTGGTATGGGAGGACTCAGGTCACTATAGGCAATGCTATTCCTTGGTAAGTATCCTGCAATCTGTAGGGAAGTAGGCTGAGAAACCGTGGTGAGAAAGCCAGTAGTACCCTCCGTGGTCTCTACTTCCTCTCCTCATTTCAGAATCTTGTCTTGAGTTTCTGTCTTGATTTCCTTTGAGGGTAAACTGTGATTCTGAACCTTATGTGGAACAACACTCCCTGGGCTTGACTACTGCGTGGGGATGTTCTAGAGTTCGCAGTTAACGCACCGTGAGGACCGTAGGTGATCAGGCTTCATCCTGCTTTTCTCTGGTGTAATCTCCCACGTCCTTTGCAGATGCCTCAGAACCTGCACAGCCCCACCTAAGACCTGCGGAAGCCTTCAGGGGGTTCTCTCAGCGTTTCCTCCACCTGTGAAATGGTTACGTCTGCCTTGGAGAGGACCTCGCGGGATTTTGTTAGAAGTGCGCATGCTCCCTTCCTTTGGGTCTGCATAGGACAGAAGCCCCCAGAGCCCTAAGAGATGGAGAGAGACAGAAATAAATGGCTCCACGTGTGCCGTAGATTATTCCTGAAGGTGGCGCTAATTCTGGACTTTTTAGCTACAGGTTCTGGACCTCCTTTCCTCCCGGGTCAGCGTAACTGGGTTTCTTTTATCAACCACATATGGCCAGACGGTCCATGCACAGGAGTCTTCGTTGCTCAGGTCATTCTCTTTCCCTCGTGATTAGACGGTTCCCATCGATGCCGTTGACTCACAGAACAGACTTGAGCAACGTCCCTGGATAACAGCGGCCGCTTAGCTGGATAAAGGGGAAGCGAAACAAGAGAAAACCAAAAGAAAACAACAACAACTACAACAACAACAACAAACAAAAACAAAACAAAAAGCATAAAAACCTGAAACTGGAGCTGTGTGAATGCTCGGATGGGGTTAAATGGTGAGTGTCTGAGTAAGTGGGAGGTGACAGGAGGCTTCTGCTGCTATGGCGTGTGTGTGTGTGTGTGTGTGTGTGTGTGTGTGTGTGTGTGTGTGTGCGTGCGTGTGTGTGTGTGTGTGTGTGTGTGTGTTAAGGCTTGTGGTGATCATAAGGCATGCTCTGAAAGAAATCCTGGGACTGGTATTCGTTCAGACTTTACAAGTGCTTGTATATGGAGGTTTGGTCTTTTGCTATGTATTGTAATGTTACCGACCCCTAAGGCCTGGTGCCCCCAACCTCCCATGAGAGAATCTGCACATACATCAAGTAATGCTATATGACCTTGCTCTTTAATTTATCTCTGATTGGTGAATAAAGATGTCAGCAGCCTATAGGTGGGCAGAAGGGAGCTAGGTGGGGTCCTGGAGGACCATGAGGTGAAAGAGGAAGGTGAATAGAGGAGAAGATGCCATGGGAGTAGGTGAGTCATAAAAATATGGCCATGAGGGCTGGCTAGAGTTAAGAGCGTCCCAGATGGAGTACAGCAAGTTATAACTAGGGTTATTGATGGGGAAATAGACATAATAGCTTAGAAGGTAGGTATCTGCCCAGCTCTAGTGCTGATTAGGGCTTATAAATGTAAAAGTTGTGTGTCTTTTATCTGGGAACTGGATGATCAAAGGTAGGGCAGAAACCATGATTGACATTAAGTATTATAATACTTGTGGGCTGTTGTGGGTTTTTTGTTTTTTTGTTTTGTTTTGTTTATTTTGTCTTGTTTGCTTGTTTTCCACTGCAATAAATACCGGAGAGTAACAATTTAAAAGGAAGAAAGATTTGATCTCATCTTATGGTTTTAAAGGTTTCATTACAAGGTGAGTTTTTTGTGGTCTCTGGGTGGTGGTCAGGCAGAGTAAAGTTGCATGCACTGTGTCCAGGAAGCAAAGAGACAGACAGGAAGAAGCTGGACTAATACGACGTCCCTAGGCTCACATCCCCAGTGAGCCACTTTCTCCAGTTAGGTCCTACTTCTTAAAATCTCCAGCAACCCCCTCCCGCAGAGTATCCCCACCAACTGGGGACCACCTGATCCATGGGGAGGGGGCTTCGCATTCAGACCATAGCAGCTTTGAAGATTCTTTGTGCACAGATTTAGAACTGTCAGTCTTTAAGTACATTCAGGAGGAACAATTCTCTGGTGGTGCTTTCTTGTCTGAGCATAATCACGTGGTGTTTTCTGTTAGTGTCTGTGTGACCGAATGAACCGTTTCATCTCCAGCAAAGCCTAAAGCAGTGTTTCCCACCCTGTATGCTGCCCCCCCCCATCTCCCTCACAGAGCCAACTAAGATCGGCAGAAAACACAGATACTCACGTTGCAGTTCGGAACAGTAGCAAAATCACAATTGTGAAACAGTAACGGAAATAACTCTATGGCTGGGGGTGGGGTCACCACAACATGAGGAAATGCATTAAAGGTCGAAGTGTTAGGGAGGCTGAGAACTGCTGCCCTAAAGGATTCCCCTGGGACAAGGCATGTCTTCACAGTATGGGAAGTCCTTTGTGCTTAGCCATGGCTGCATCGTTACAAACTTGTAAGACCGAGGAGTTTGGAGTCCTCATTGCCCAGCCATACAGAGCCATCATTTGATTCAGAAACACAGATCTCAGAAGTCATGGACCAGAGGATCTTAAGATATGTTGTACTTCATAGTGGAATTTCTGATTCAAACACAAACACACATTTGTACTTAGCTCTGTGGGAACTGTGTTTGTTGTTGTCGTTTCTTTTGCACTTTTAACACTATTATGTATGTCTTCTTTGGAGAAGTTTCTATTTGATTCCTCTGCCTAGTTACTTACTATTTTCTGTTATGTTTTAACTGCTTGTATGTATGTGCACCATGTGTGTGCAGTGCCCAAGGAGGCCAGAAGAGGGCGCCAGATCTCCTGGAATTGGAGTAACAGGTAGCTGTGAACGGATCTAGTCTTCTATAAGAGCAGCCAAAGCTTAGCCATCTCCCCAGCTCCCCTATACCCATCTCCTAGTTGATTTGTTAGGGTTTGGAGGTGTGGAGTTATGTGAACCCTTAATATACTCTGGATCTTGGTAAATGCTTATTGGATCCACTACCTGCAAATATTTTACCTTATTCTGTTGACTTCCCTGTCCTTTGATCTCAAATGTTTTAAATTTTGATAAAGTTAAAATGGGATACTTCAAGCCTATCTCATTCTCAAATTTAGGGTCTGTTTCCAATTCAGAATCTCTTGGTATTGTTTCCTTTATATCTTTGAAGATGTTTGTTGGGTTGAGGCCCTCTATTCACATCTCTTAGCCACTTTGAGTTAACATTTATATATCATAAATATCATGGGAGGTGGAGGGCTCATTCGATTCTTTCCAATGTGAAAGATCCATTAGGTCCTTGTCCCTTGAGTGAACTTGGCCTTGTCAGAAAACCACCTGACCAGCAGCCTGTGGCCTACCGAGTATGACCCAACACAAAACGCTAAAATTATTTAAAACTCTGTGTGTGTGTGTGTGTGTGTGTGTGTGTGTGTGTGTGTGTGTGTGATTTGAACCCATAGTTCTCAGGAATGAACTTTGAAGATGACACATGTTGAAAGCCTGGACTCACCTATGGCTTGTCCCCAGAACAGAAGTGGTGCTTTTATGAAATGCCACCCCCTGACTGGAATTAATGCCCTTCCTTTCTTGGGAGTGAGAAGTCTCATAGAACACGATTAATTCCCACGAGAACAGGTTGCTTTAAAGTAAGTATGACATTCTCAGTTGGGCTTTTCTTTTCTTTTCATCTATCTATCTATCTATCTATCTATCTATCTATCTATCTATCTATCTTTTCTTTTTGAGACAGGATCTTACTGTGTAGCCCTGGATAGCCTGGGACTCTCAATGTAGACCAGGTTAACTTCAAACTCACAGAGATCTACCAGCCTCTGTCTCCAGTGTTCTGGTATTAAAGGTGTGCCCACGTACCCTGGCATGTTTGGCATTTTTAACTCTCCCTTCCTCTTCCAACAAATGGCCTTTCATGCAGTGTTCTGTCTAAGAGGCGCTGGGCCATAGGCTGAACAGCTGATGATCCATGTCTGCAGATCTCCCTCATATGTCTGGCACTAAGTTTGTCCTTCATTCAACCCTGACTTGCTGCCTGCCATCCTCTGTTCCAAAATAAAGCCTTCGGTAGTGTGCTCCTCCACTTCGCTGATCTGGCAACCTCTGGCATTTGTTCGTCCTTTCGCAGGGTAGTTCGGCTGATTATGGTGATCCCAGTTGATAACTTAGTTTCAGCCTTTCATATGTCAAAATATCTCTTGCTGCCTTCAAGGTCCTCCTTTCGAATTGTTGCGTGCTTTCGGTTAATCTCGAGTTTTCCCGAAAGCTTTGTCCTGGACGAATTCAGCCACTGCTCTTACTGCTCTTCTGGAATAACTAAGTTTGGGAAGTCTTTCCCCCTCCTTCCAGAAGGACCTTCTCCAATCTGTTCACATTGAGTGTGACAGTGTTTTCGGCAGGTTCTGAGGCAGTAAATGTATCGTGCACTTCAGAAACTGAGGCGTAGATTAACATGGGTGAGGTACTCAGAGGGAAGGAGAACAGAAAGAGCTGTGGTTAGAAGGGGCCAGGCCGCCCAGCGCAGGCTCTTGAAGTTCATGGCAAATAAATTGGATTCTATACATGGAGGATTTGAAGGGGTTTGAAGGTTTGAATCAGGAGTGCGATATGAATGGTCTAACACGGCCAGAGCTGCTTGGGGAGCATGGGCTGTGAGAAGTGGGAGGCTCATAAGAAGCCTGTTGCCATCACTGAGTGATAGCTTAGGTAAGCCTCCATGAAAGCCTTTTTCTGATGTCTCTTCCCACTTCACAGGGCTCCTCCCACTTCACAGGGCTCCTCCCACTTCACAGGGCTCCTCCCACTTCACAAGGCTCCTCCCACTTCATAAGGCTCCTCCCACTTCGCAAGGCTCCTCCCACTTCACAAGGCTCCTCCCACTTCACACAAGGTCCTCCCACTTTACACAGGGTCCTCTCACTTTTCACAGGCCTATTTCCCAGCCTCTGTCACTCTGTCACTCTGTTTCCACCCTATCTCTTTAGGCCACATGCATGATCAAATCCCTCCTAACAGGCAAATCCGTGTTTGTCATCCTCGGTCACTGAATCTCCCTGGATACGATTCAGCCTCTTCTACTTTCTGTACAGAACTTTCAAACCACAGATCAGTCGTTGCTTGACTTTTGGCCCTTCCATTTCCCGGGTGGTGCTCTGAGATGCCAATGGTTCCTCCAGCCATGACCGGTAGCCGACGGCTGCCTCCCGAGATCCTTTGTTTTCCTTATCAGTAGCTGTTCCCTTCTGGGAATGGCTGCTCACTGCTGTCTCTGTTAACAGCCTTTACTCACAGAACACACAAGGTCTTGAGTTTATCTTCTTACATCAATAACTGAATGCTCCCTGGGACACTGGGAGGAACCAGTGTACCCGTACTTTCTACCTGCCTCTTCCCAGCGTCTCAGCCTTCACTTGAAGAGCCTTTCTTGTTCGTTAGCAATTGACTCACTCCCTTATTCCACAATGTTTTCGAGGACTATGATATTGCACCATGGACCACTGTAATTAATATAATTTCTATAATCTGATCTATCTGAAAGGGTCTCGTGCTATGCTTTGGAGATGCCAGGAAACATATACAGACTTAAAGTACTCTAAGAAGTTCTGGTTTTCTGTACAACTAAAGCCAGACGTATTTCAAAATATTTTAAAACTTGGCTATCTCACTTTATTTTTATTTTTGGGGTGTGTGTGTGTGTGTGTTGGGTGTTTGTGTGCATGTGTGTGCATGCACGTGTGCACGCATCTGTGAACACGTGCAGATACACTTGCAGACCAGACGAAGGCATCAGATTCCCTGGAGCTTGCATTACAGCTGGTGACGGAGCGCCCAGTGTGCGTGCTGGCTACAGAACTCCAGTCCTCTGGAAGAACAGCACGTGTTGTCAGCTGCTGGGGCATCTCTCCAGCCCTTAGTTAGGCTATATCATGTATGAGACCCAGCACAGGTCCTAATGACTCCACGGCCCCTGTCCTGAGAAACCACCACTCAGATAAAAAAGAGCCCACCCTGTACTCGGGAGACCCTTCATATTCTGCTTCCTTACACATTTTAGAGCACATGACATGAATAAAAAGACGTTTTGATCAGACATTTTCTTTTATAACTGTTCATCAAGGCCCTAGAAAACAGCAACAACAACAACAACAACAGAAAAGAAGTAGGTTTTCCTTAAAGGGGGATTAGCATGAAGCTAAACTCAGGAACATTCAAACCTCTATCCTAACTGATGGCTGCTATTAAATTATGGATGATTTATAATCAGGAAATGTTTAATTAATTGAGGGGATGTGACCCAGCAAAATCTGCCACAAACTAATTTTTTTTTTGGCATGTGTGAAACATGATTGTTAAAACATCCATTATAAAGTCAGAAGTCACCTCTACTTGGGAGGACAAACAAATGCTGGCCTCTGGCCCCAAGCACACACGCACTCTAAGACTCCATTAAGAGTCCTTAGGACGAGGGGTTGGGGATTTAGCTCAGTGGTAGAGCGCTTGCCTAGGAAGCGCAAGGCCCTGGGTTCGGTCCCCAGCTCCGAAAAAAAAAGAACCAGTCCTTAGGATGTTAGCAAGACTTACAATCGCCTGATCCAAAATCAAGACACTGGAGATAGCAGTGTCCCGGGGCCCCCTCTGGTAATGCAATGACCTCAGTTGTGACCCTTCCCATACCTGGTCACTCCTCCAGCTCAGGAGCCTGGTGCTGTGCTTGGCTCCCTGACAACTGGCATAGTAGGACGCAGTGTACTCTCGTTCTGAGGTCCAACTCCTTCCCAGTATCAGGATAAAAACAAATCAACTACCCAGCCGGGCTTTCTTCAGGACGCTCGAATGAGGCAATACTGAGTGGATTTGCCTGACCGTTCCCTCAGTAATCTATCCACTTGAGGTCTGTTAAGAAACTGGTTCTACTGGAGCATGAAGGAACTCGGAGAATGGCCATGGTTTCTGCTTCTGTGGAGTTTATAGTCCAGTGGTGATCAGACGTCAGACAACGTCATCAAAGCCCTCTGTGGAGATGACTGGGAATGATGACCAATAAAAAGAACCTTGGGGTCAAGGAAATCATAAAAGCGATTCCTGGAGTTGCTTGAGTTGGCTCAGTGCGCATGTGGGAGCTCAAATCCCAGCATGCCTGTAACTCCAGCTCCAGGGGAATCCGATGCCCTCTTCTGGTGCCTGCAGGTACTGCACACACAAACTATACAACTAAAAATCATCTTAAAAACCAGTGATAGCCATCTGCTTCAGCACACCTTCTTAAAAAAAAAAAAAAAGCACTCACACAAATGCACTCCTGTATTATGATTTTTCCCTAGGGTCTGAATCTGCAGTGTGAAGTTCTACCTTATTTTTCCAGCATAAACCACTTTCCCCAAACAAGACTAATGAGTGCAAGTGTGTGATCCTTCTATGAATTTTTTTTTTTACCAGTTTGGGAAATTTCCTCCTCACCTCCAATCAGCACACTTGTTTCCTGGGACCTCTTTGTACTGGTTATTTGGAAAGCAGCCCGAAGTGGAAACGTAAGGGTTCTTTGGAAAGTCACTCGTGTTGGATGGTGTTTTACTGGGGCAAACACCTGAAGGAGTGTTTTCCTGAAGCGCACACAGGGGAAAAGCTAAGGCAGACTTGTGAAGGAACGTTTAGCTGAGGCAGACACAGGAGAAGGGATGCTCTGCTAGAGCAAGCATGTGAAAGGACAGGTGACGGAAGAGTCTTTGCTGACAACGTGCACGTATTGGTCTGCCTTACATTGCATCGTCAAGCTGCAGTTGTCGGGACTCCCTAAGGAAGAAATGTGCCGAAAACCTTCTGGTGGCGTACTGTGGTTTCGTGCTGCTCCCTCTGACTCCGGCTGATTGCCAGGGTGATGCCAGCTGAGACAGATACACGGACACAGGAAGGTTAGAGGGTATAAATAGGCCTAGACAGTGTCAGAGGCTGAGCTAGCCCTGCTTATAGAGCTAGCGCCTACAATGCTTGTGGGTCTCATGTCTTTGCTGATCTTCACTTCCCTGAGAGAGGCACAGCCGAAAACTTCTCCTAGCATTCCTCCGGGTCCCTCCTGCTTGCTGACTCGAGGCTGAGGCCTGGCTGTCCCCGCTAGGTTGTGCCATTGCTGTTGCTAACCCGATTCTACCGAACTGGACTGCTGGCGTATTTGAGAAGTGTTTGCAAGTAGATCGAGCTGCCGCTGCCTGCTGACCTGTGAACCGAACTGGCAATTTCCAGACAGCACAGATGTAAGTTGCTCCAAAGAACCTTTCCCTGTACCCTTTCTTTCCCACTACCTCTGGTGGGTGGTGGGCTAGAAGGGAGGTTAAAGAGTTTAACAGCCAACATTAAAAATAAGGTTTGAAAAGAAAAATTATGGCTACAACAGCCACTTAGAAACTGCAGCCATCGGCCCAGTAGTGAATTAAACAAGGATGTAATTATGATACCAGGGCCGTCTTCCATCTGCTACTGGGACAAGAAATGAAACGCTGTCTTGGTTGGTAAGCCCCCGTATTGATGAGAGAACCTTGGTGGGCAGAGAGTAGTAGGGTTGCGTGGGATAAGATGCGTTTGGCTGCAAGCATCAGGGTCTACAACTAAATGGCACCCTGACGTTTGTTTTGGAAAAGCCCTTGTCACATTGGGGGCAGAGAATCCTTTGAGATTCTTCGGGGACACAGCTGCATCTCAAGACGACAGAATTTTCTGTAGATCCTGCTCTACCACCTGTAGAAAATTAGGAATGTGTCCTTGGTGTTTTCAAATCTAGCAGTTGGCACACACAACAAAGAACAAAGGAGACCTTTCCTATAAGCCCTCCAGTTGACCTCTCCTGAGGTCCCATTGGTCAGGATTGGTCACATGACTGTACCCTAGCTGCAAGGGATGCTGAGAAAACCAGTGACTGGCATTTTAGCATCTCTACAGGGACTTGGCCTTTGTGCTGGGAAGGCAAGACAGTATGGAAGACAGGGTGGGCTTTTGGGCACGAACATCCTGCTTACCCTGGGCAATAGATAAATATTTCACACAGGGGGGAATGGCACATATTTCTTAATTTAGCGGCTGAGTAAGTGGAGTCTGGTGAGGCAGCCAGGCAATGGGAAAGAGATGCATAGCTGTAACTGGTTCATGTAGGAATGCTTGCCTGGGATAGGGGCTTTCTAGAAAGAGGCCCAGTGAAGCCAATGCAGAGAGATGGGACATGGAACTGGATGGTAGGGTCAACTAAAGGGTTAACAAAGGTGAGCTCTTGGACTCAATGAAGTGTGTGTTTTTCCCACGAGCTGTCCACTCCTGGGGACCCGGACTTGTACTGACACCAAGGGTCCAGAGTGGTCTGGACAGCACCCCCTGTAGTAGGCAGGGTAGTATGTGAGACTCACCAGGGGGAGCCAAAGCAGAGCAAATGCCTTCTAACTGCTGCAATCCCAGGGGACGTGAGGAAGGGGACTTCCTGGCAGCACTAAGTGATGAGTGGAGTGGTAGGGGACACGCTGTAGGGGGCATGACTCCAAGGGGTCCCCGTGTGACTCACGCCTGTAAGGCAAGACAATGGAATTGAGGGTTCTCTGAGGGAAGGTCAGGAGACGGGTCAGGCTGTCTTTGCCCCTGCTCCATACACTCAATCCCCACTATTTGTGACCCCAGTCTTGGCTAACCTTCCTGGCAGCAAGTTTGACACTAGGGTTTGGGAGACAAGAGTGACTCAGGCTTTGCTGCTGCTTAGCATTTTTCCCCAAAGCAGAGTGACTCCCAGAGGGTAGCCAGTGGCTGACCCTGTCTCTTGGCACCAGTAAGGATGTCTATGCCATCTCTCTGGACAAGCCAGATGCTGGATGGTGAAGGGTTGGAAGGTCTTCCCTGGATCAACAAGGAGGGTTAGCTGAGGAAGTGACAGGTCCTATGGGGAGGACACAAGAGCAACGCTGGCCTTGGGCCACAAGCCAGGGCCTTGAATTTCTCCTTTGAAGGGTATCTGCCCTGATATCTTGGATGACAACATAGGCACATTATCAGGGATGGTGTCACAGCAGTGGGCAAAGCCTTGTGGGTCTCTGGGGGCTCTTGAAGGATGGTGGACATGGATTAGGCCTGTACTGGGGTGGGCTGAATCTTCCCTGGGTGTGCGTTTGTGTACATGTATGTGTTTGCATGCACACATGTGTGCATGTGTGTGCAAGTGTGTGCGTGTGTGTGCGTGTGTGCCTGTGTGGTCTGTGCATGTGTGCAATTGTGTGCGTGTGCGTACATGTGTGTACATATGTGTGTTTGCACATGTGTGCATGTGCGTGCACGCATGCATATGCATGCGTGCGTGTGGGGGGAATGTGTCCGTGTATTCAAGGGTATTAAGCAATATTCCTGTCTTAGACCCACCAGATACCGGAGGCATCCTTCTGTTGGTACAGGGTCAGGTATCCCTTTAGAGTGGAAAAATAATCCCAGGCAGAGAGCCAGGACCTTAAGGTGAACAAAGGACCACTGGACCATTCCTGTGCACTGTTGGGGCTTAGAACACTGCATGTGGAGAGTAACTTCAGCCTCAGGGCTGTGGAGGAAGGAGGCCAAAGAGCAAAGGGACAGAGCTGATTGGGCAGATGCTTTGGGAAGAAGAGGATAGCATCTGGCCTCTGGTGTGGACCGTGGTACAGAGCCCTGTGTCTGGAGCCAGCAAGGAGGCTCAGTTGAGGAGAGGTTTTCTGACTGCCAAGGGAAGGGAAGGAAGGGCTGGGAGTCAGTCCACTGTCACTGTCAGTCAGGCTGAAATCATCCTCTGACTCCCAGAGGACCAGATTCCTCTGCTGCTGCTCTCAAGGCAGTGCCGTGAAAGGTCGCCCTGTGGCCAGATCAACCTAGCCTCCTTTCAGCAGCAGCCACAGGTCTTCTCACTGTTCCCACCACTCAGCTACAAGTGGACAGGGATGTGGAGCAAGGTTTCTAGCCAGCATTTGAAGGGTGAAGGCAGCCCCTCATTGTGAGCTGCTGTGGAAAGGACCAGGGTCAGAGCCATCCTCATGTCCTACCCGGAGCTTCAGGCTGATATGGGGTTGGTGGGAGAGGCCTGGGTCAGGAGTAACTGGCTCTTTAAGAACTATTTGCAGGGCTGGGGAGATGGCTCAGTGAATAAAGCACCCACTATGCCTATGTGAAAACCAGAGATTTGATCCCCAGAACGTATTAAAGTCAAAGCAGCAGGGCAGCCACACATAATCCCAGCATTCAGAGGCCGGAGAGAGATGCAAGGGATCCCGGGGAAGGTCAGCAAGAGACCCTGCCTCAAGAGAGGCAGGAAGGCACCAAATTAATTTAGGCTTGTGTGTGTGTGTGTGTGTGTTGGGCAAGAGCTGAGCATGGGCTGCCAGCCAGGACTCAACTGTGGGAGGCTGGTGGCTTCCTGCTTGGGCCTGCCCTCCCTTGTCCTTTCTCTGTGGCCTTCCCACGAGCTCAGCAGCAGTGGTGCGGTCTCAGCACTGCTCCAGGTCTTCCAAGGTCCGTCAAAAGCAGAGTCTGCCCTTGCAGACAGAACACACGGAAAGGTAAAACTTTGCAAGCCATCTAAACAGTGTTGGGGGCCATGATTCAGCCCCAAACACACACTCCAAGGATCAGGGCCATCTCCCGGCATTATGCCAAGATACACGGTGCTTCTGACCTCTGTGAGGCGTTCTCCCTCTGCCTTAGATGCTTCCTTAGTGGGCTTATGGCTCTGAGACTGTCTTTGGCTACCTGGCATCTGAGTGTTCTTATTGTGAGTCTTAAAGAGGACAGAACCTCCCTACCCCCAACCCCTTCCCAAACAGCAGCCAATGTCCCCAAGTCCCCTTGTGGCTGGGGCATGCTAAACCCTACCCTACCCCTCACATACTTGTCTCGATCTGACCTTGACATCAGGAATTGTCGAAGCAGAGTAGTTCTGGGGACCTGAAGAAATCTTGGGTTTCTCTGGGGTAGGGATGGGAGTCGGATG
Organism: Rattus norvegicus; assembly: GCF_021556685.1. Classification (NCBI taxonomy): domain Eukaryota; kingdom Metazoa; phylum Chordata; class Mammalia; order Rodentia; family Muridae; genus Rattus; species Rattus norvegicus. The sequence goes on from NC_141543.1 coordinate 23,443,406, forward strand.
TCTTGTGCTGGGGCAGGAAGGAGTGAGGTCAATGTTGGACTGACTGTTTGTGATGTTCTCTAAGGCAGTGGTTCTTAACTTTCCTTAGGCTGTGACCCTTTCATACAGTTCCTCACGTTGTGGTGACCCCCAGCTATAAAACTTTTCTTGCTGTTTCTTCATAACTGCAATTTTGCAAAGGATTATGAATAACAATGTAAATATCTCTGTGTCAGGCCACCCTGTGAAGGAAACCTAGTGGGGTCACGACCCATGGTTTGAGAACTGATGCTTTAGGGTGGTGCTCTGTGTTTTCTACATCCTCGTCTGTGCCTCCCAGAAACCCTGTAAGCTCCCAGACTGCTTTCAACAAACTGTTTCTGTTCTGAACAGCACCTGCACCCAAACATGAACTCTGCCTAGACCAAACGTTTATGTCACCCAGGATTCCTGTGTTGAAATCTCGTACCAGGTGTGGCAGCATTTGGAAGTAACTGGGTACAGTGGCAGAGAGCCTTGCAGATGGAATTCGTGTCCAGCCCAAGAGTCAGCCAGGCTCCCCCGCTGCTTGTGCCCCATGGAGACAGTGCAAAGGTGACTGTCAGCTAGGATCTGCCAGCACCATGACCTTGAACTTCTAACCTCCAGATTGTGAGAATAAGTTTCCGTGGCTTATAAGCCACCTAGGGCCACCTAGTCTATGGCATTCGTTACAGAGGCAGAGTAGATCGAGACTCTTTTTCCGTTGTGTGGCAAACTCCTGGTCATCAATAAACCCTGGGCCCTCTTTCAAGAAATCTTCTTGCATTACTTGGCAGGAAGACACAGCTTCCAAGTATGAGGCCTCATGGAGTTCAAGTATGAGCACTGTACACTTGGATAGTAAGTCAAGACTATGGGGTGGTAGGGCTGGGGAAGCTTATGCTCCGATGTGGGTTCAAATCCCTGCTTAGCTACATGCCAGCTGTGTGTCTAGCTCTCAGACCTTCACTTTCCTTTTGTGGAAAATGGGTCTGTGACAGTAACCTCTGGGAAGGAGAGCTGTCCCTCCCCTCCCCTCCCCTCTCCCTAGCCGACTCCTTGCTTGCTGTGCTGAGATGGGCTAGACAGAGCTATGTAGCAGCCGGTCAGGAGGTGAGAGCTCTACCTCACGGAGCCACCAGCCTCCTGCCTCTCTGCACACACATCTCCAAATTCACAGGTAGAAATGATCTTGCTGTTCTGAATCCTGGTTCTCAGTCTCCTGCTGAGAGCCTCAGATGGGCTCTTGGTGAGGAGTCTGCACCTGCTCAGGACAGCTGTGGCCAGGAGTGACAAAGGACTCTACATGGCTGCAGAAGCCCTATGCTTCCAGGAGGGAGTTGGGCAGACCTCTGCCTGTGGTTCACATTCTCACCTATACAAAGCACTTTCATGCGTTTACTAGTGTAGGTGTTCTTAGCCACTGGCTATGGTTTAATCTTCAAATACACATATCCTTTGCAAACAAGAAGGGGAGAGTAGGTTTCAGGGGGTTCATGCTTCAGCCTTGTCTCCAGAGGTTGGTGTCCTTCTAGCCTTTAGCACTAACATTTTTTTTTTTTTTTGCTTTTTTTTTTTTTCCAGAGTTGGGGACTGAACCCATAGCACTACCATTTTTAGCCTGCCGTGTTTACATTTAGACTTCTCACCTCGCATTTGCATTGTAATTGTAGCAGCTCCAGCAATCACACCTTCACAGGATACCATCCAAACCAGCAATGACAAGGCTTCTTCCCCTGTGAGGATCTCCAATCAAGGAATCTGCTAGAGATTTCTTCTTGCTTTTCATGCACCGAGTACCCTGAAAGCAAGAGAATCCGAGAAAGCACTTGTTATTTTCAACTTGTATTATCGGAGAGTCTGCTGGCTAGCTTTTATTGTAACTTGATACAAGCTTTTGTTACCTGGGAAGAGGGTATCTCAAAGGAAGAATTGCCTCCATCGGATTGGACCATGGTTGTGTCCATGAGAGATGGTCTTGATTCATGGTTGACTTAGAAGCCGGCTCGCTCACACCCTGCCCACTGTGATGGTACATCCCTAGGCAGATCGCCCTAGGCTTTTATGAGAAAACAGGGTGAGCACAAGCCAGCAAATGAGCTAGTCAATGGTTTTGCTGCATGGTTTCTGTTTTAAGCTCTTGCCATGAGTCTCTGCCCTGATTTCCCTCAGTGATGGATTGTGACCGGGAAGTACAAGCTAAAATAAACCCTTTCTTTTCCCCATGTTTGCTTTTGATCATGGTGTCTATTAAGAAGAAAGCAAACTAGGAAAAAAAGAGAGATTTCACTGGTGTGGAAGAATAGACACTGGGTAGATACCCAGTCTTGCCCGTGTAAGAGGTCAACTTTAGTTGCGTCTCAACAGCGCCATTTCCAGGTGGTCCTGGAAATTCAGAGGCCATGCACAAATGTATTGGCAAAAGGCTGCTCAAATCCTCTTCTTTGTAACCCCAAGGAGATGTGCATGAGGCACTGCAGCCTGCAGGGCTAGGCAAGGTCAAGTTTCTTGGCGAGCCAATGGTGTGCTGGCTCCAGGTCTTCTTGGTTCTTTTCAGCCCTTTAAGGAAGGAGAGTGTCCAGAGATATTTTCACTTTGACTTTCTTCGTTTCATGGTAAGAAAACACTTCTTTAAACAGCACATGGGCTGTCACGAACAGATCATGCACTGGACACGCATGACTTCTTGGAACCATCTGCGGCAGCCGGGGAGCTGGCCTGCTTCTCCCTGGCAGCTTTGTTCTTATCTGTAGATGTTTGTAAGACATGGAGGGGGATGGGGGAAGCTGGGGGAGGTTAAGGGGTGGGGTGGGGGTAGAGATGGGGGTGGGGGTTGGGGGTTAGGATAGGGGGGAGGTGCGGTGCAAAATGTGAAGTTGTTTTTGGAACGTAGGTGGTGCTTGTGATCTGGGTTCTCTCTCTCTTGTAAACAGTCACATTCCCTTTGCCAGGCTCTCAGAGGGTATCCCTTTGCCAGGCTCTCAGAGGGTAGGAAGGCAGCCCAAAGAGCGAGGTTCTCTCATGTTGTGATGTCTTCCTTTTGCAGAGCATGGGTACAGAGTCACGAAGTCACGGCTGTGCTTGCTTGGAACCACTGACTATGTCTTGCTAGCCCGGGTGGCGGTGAAAAGACACAGGCTTTGGAGGCGCCGGCGTGGGACTCCCACTCATTTCTGTTGTTTCTCTGAACGGCCTTCCGAAAAACTTTATAGCTTTGGAGCCTCAGTTTCCCCAGCTTGGCCAAAGCAAAACCTTATCTCTTCGGGTGTGGCTTGCAGACTGCAGCCAAGATCCTTTCCAAAGACTGGAGTCTACCTGCCATGTCATCATCACCCGTGGGTTATTTTCTATCTTTTTGTTCATATCGCCACCACCGTCTGCTGAGTGTTCTGCTGTCCTGAGCATGTCCTGAACCTTCTACCCGAATGACCTATTGAGCCATCTGTAGGTTCGGTTTGCTGCAGACATCTAGGCCAGGAGACTTGAGTCTCAGTGGGGACAGGACACCTGGCTGGCAGGTAACAGGATAGATTGAACCCCCAGCCTTGCCTTTTCTTGTTGAGAAGCACTTTGACCCTTCATCGTTTATAAATGGCTCAAGCACTCGAGTGAAGGTCTAGTCCCACGGGCCTGGTCAGAGGCTCTGCTCAGGATCCCTCTTCTCCCCATACCTTAGGATAATCACACCATCTGGGGTCGATCAATCAATCAGCTGGTCTATCTCCCATCTCACCAAAGTTCAAAGCGAAATGCCCAAGTTGTCTAATGATCCCCAATCTTTGGGAAAACTTTGGGGGCGGCGGATTTGTTTGGAAAGAAACAAGTAGGCTGTAGAGCTCCGAGATAGCAAAAGCACACCAGAGAGGCTGAGGCAGACAGCACAAACGGCAGGTGCTAGGGGCGGTGTGTGTGGTGATGGTGGAGCGTCTGGAGCACCTAGACCAAGTCGTTCCCAAAGCCACCTGCCTCCTACAAGGGGAAGTCATGGCTGAGATGCCTGTGGTCGCACAACACCCGACTGCGGTGGCCACAGAGACGGTCGAGTGTGGTAGCAGTTTCCAGCCAGTTTTTCCTGGAATCTTTTCCTAGACTTCTGCGTGTATAGGACGTACGTGAAATTCATCCCATCTTCCCACCGAAGCTGGAACATATTTTTGGTATGGAACTTTGGCACGGAGGGTTTGGTGGGGCTTCAGCTTGGCTCTCTGGATACAAGAAACTGCCAGTTGCTGCTGGAAAGGGAGGGACCCCAACAGGACCTGGGATTGGAGGGCAGGCAGAACCTCTGGCAGCCTGGGGAGAGGCACATGGTCCTTTCTTGCAGACTTTCTTTTCTGTTCCAGCATTTTGCCAGCCTGCACCCGCCAGCCCTGCCTCCTGAGTTTCAGTTCTTCTGATATTTGAAGACAGTTGGTCCATCAAGGCACGGACTTCACTCTTCCCACCACACCATCCTTTCTGCCTTTGTACGGTCTGTTAGGAGACTTTGGGAAGAGAAGGGTGGGCTCAGCTTAATCTTTGCTGACACACCTTGACTGCCAGTCAGTTTGCAGATTCTTTTCTTTTTTTTTTAATTGACATTTTTAAAAATTACATTTCAAATGTTGTCCTCTTAACTGGTTTCCCATCCATAAACCCCCTAGCCCATTCCCCTCCACCCACCCCTTCCCGTCCCCTCAGGCCCCCCCCCCCCCGACATTCCCCTACACTGAGGCATCGAGCCTTGGCAGAACCAAGGGCTTCTCCTCCCACTGGTGCTCAACAAGGCCATCCTCTGCTACACATGCAGCTGGAGCCCTGGGTCTGCTCACGTGTACTCTGGATGGTGGTTTATCCTTATATCCTTCAGCTCCTTCAATCCTTTCTCTAACTCCTCTACTGGGGACCCCGTTTTTAGTTCAGTAGTTGGCTGCGAGGTTCCACCTCTGTATTGATACAAGCCCCAACAACTATGCTGACAGCCACTGGGTATCTAGTCAGTGTGGGTCTTCCGACCCCTCAGGGGGCTGTTGAAGACAGCAGAAGTGAGGCTCATTCTCTGATAAAAAGAGTCAAGCTCATAGTACCCCAAACTGCCGTGGGGGCAGAGGTTGGAGACCACCACATGTGAAGGTTCAAAGTAAAACCAAGATCATGGAGTTTAGGGCCCCTGCTAGTCAACTGCCATGGTGACAAAGACTCTGGGTCATTAACTTGTGGTTCATTTTGACTCAAGCATCAGAGGTCTCTGCTGTGCTGATCCATTGTTGGGAGCCTGTAGTGAGGGAGCAGAGCACGATGGGAACGTTGGATAGAGTGAAGCTGCCTGCCTCGTGGAAGCCAAAAACCAGAGAGCGTGGTGTCTCGGGGAATCCATGGCCTCAGGGGCCTCAGTGACCTGACTTCTTGCCACTAGACCCCAACTCCTAAAGCTTCCTGACCTTCTCAATAGCACCACAGGCTGGGGACACATGGGTCTCCTAAAGACACAAGGTGCAAAGTCGGTGGTGGCCTAAGAGGAGGATAGATGGCCAAGAGAAAAGAAAACACTACTCTATAAAGCAACCGTGGCTGTGACAGGATCAGTCGCTGTTCAGACAGCAGCAGGAGGGCTGTCATGGACTCTGAAGCCTATGCAGTGAAGGCAGCCAGTGTGGTCACTCTGGAGCACAGAAAGATGCTGGATCTAAAGCTGGACGGAAGTTGGTGTCTCTGAAGAGCTGTCAAGGGGAGGGTGAGAGGGTCTCAGCTGTGTCCAGAAACCCCAGCAGGGGACAGGTCCTGTCATGCACAGGTCCTGGTATGACAACTGCAGTTGACTCTGAGCTCACATAGCAGGACATCAATAGATGGACTTCCATTCTACTCCCGGGGTCCGAACACCTTGAGGGAAGTCATGTTATATCTTTGAGCTTTAATTAATTTTTTCTGTGCAAAGTGTAGATGGGAACTGAGCCAAGCTGTGAAAGATGCCACAAAGATAAGTGAGCAAATGGGTAGTAAGACGAACCTGTTTAAGAACGGTTCGACTTTGCCAAACATCTGTAAAAGTGTGTGAGAGAGTGAGTGTGTGTGTGTGTGTACGTGTGTGTACCTGTGCATCCATGTGCATGTGTGTGTTGTGCATGTGTATGTGTCCTGTATGTGTATAGTGTGTGTACCTGTGCATCCATGTGCATGTGTGTGTTGTGCATGTGTATGTGTCCTGTATGTGTATAGTGTGTGTGTGAGTGATGTATATGTGGTGTGTATGTGTACATGTGAATGTACCCGTGCATCTATGTGCATGTGTGGCATGTGTGTATGCTTGTGCAGATGTGCATGCATACGTGTGTGCATGTGCGTGTGTGTGTGTGTGTGTGTGTGTGTGTGTCTGTGTCTGCTGTGTGTGTTCATGGGCATATTGAGTGCAGAGGTTGAAGTCAGAAGTCTTCCTCTACTCATATCTAACTTACTTTTTTTGAGGTAGAGGCTCTCACTGATTTGGCTATGCTGGCTAGCAAGCCCCAGGGGTTTGTCTGTCTCTGCCTCCCCAGTGCCGGGATTACGGGTACACACTATGGCCTTTTATGTAGTCATTGAGACCAGGCTGCCTTCCCAGCCGCTTGGTAAAAATGCTATTTTTCCTTCGTTTGACAACACAACAGCAAAGTGTCATCCTCCTGCCAACTCGCTTTCCTTTTGTCTGAGCCAGGCTGCCTTGGCGCCCCATTTTCTGAACGTGTTCGGCTCACACCCAGCACGCATGTGTCAGAATCCTCTGCCTCTGCACTCTCTGTAGGGCACTGTGTGTGTGCGTGCACTGTGCGTGCGTGTGTGCACCGGATCCTGACTTTTCACACATCTCTTCCCATGGCCAATCATCCCAAATTCCCTCTCCCTCCTCCCAGCCTTCTTTTGGGGAAGAAGTCTAGTGTTTACATCCCTCGTCTTATGTGGGCCTTGCTTGATTTCACCCAGGTACCCCATCCCAATTTCTATAGTTTTGTAGTGATTTTGTCATTCACCCGGTGGGAGAGAAGTAGCAACTCTTAGTTGATGTTGAAGGGAACCTTGAAGCAGGTGTGGCAGGGCCCAAACTCCTTAGCAAACCTTAGGCAAGTGAGCTCACCATTCTGGCTCCTGACCTCCAAATCCAATTCTTTCCATTGTAATACTATGGCCCCGTCTGGTGCATAGGTATCCAAAGTACTGGTGCATGTTTCTGCAGACTATGTTACACTTCTAGTTTAACTAGCACATATCGTACTTTCTCTTAAGCACCTTTTGATAAGTTTCTTTCCATCCTCTATGGACTGGGTTTGGGGTTTATAAGTAGTCTGTTTTCTGTTGCTATAAGAGAACACCCGTTATACTACTGTACTTTTTGAAGAAAAGAGGGTTATCCGAGTCACATGCCTGGTGGCCGGAAAGTCCAAATACCATGTTGCTGCTGTCTTGGCAAGGACTTCTCTGGTTAAATCATGGCTCAGTAGAGAAGTGGGAAGGGATCTAGCTGCCTGCAGAAGAGACCAAACACATGTGGGTAGCCTTGCTTTATGATGACCCTGACTAGGAACCAACTTGCTGTGTGAATGGAAGCCTTAATTCCTTCTGAGGGCAGACCCCACCCCCTGACATCATGGCTGCTAAATGGCAGTGGCAACTGCCTGTCCTGACAGAACTCTTCCTGCTCCCACAATCCCATGGAGGGCTGTCAAGCCGAGAGGCCCATGAGGTAGGTTTTAGCATCTTTTATCTCCTGTAGGAAGAACAACTAGAGCTACCTTGTAGCCAATTCGGCCAAAAACCCTGCATCCTTGTAAAATACCTGTTTACACAAACATCACTTTCTAAGGTCCGACCAGACAGGGCGGGACCCTGAAGCAGAAAAGCCTCAGGACTTTATTGAGCAATCAAACTGCTGGCCACACGCCCCCCACCCCCCAAGGCTGGAGAGCCATGGTTACAGGACAGCCTCCCTCTGGGGGAAGAGCCTCTTGACTAATATGTTGCTTTTCTCCTTATTTTTCTGAGAACCTTTTTAGAATTCCATTGGGAATCCAAACAAACAAACAAACAAACAAAACCCCAAAAAACCAAACCCACATTTTGCCAAATTTGGAGGCCTCGCTCATAATCACAGGGCCTGGTCCTGGTGACCAAACCAGAGCCTCCTGGCCCCCGCTCACTGTTTATTGCTGGCAAAAAGAGCACGCTGGGTTTCACAGTTAAAACGGGTTAGAAAATTGTATGAAAAGTCTCAGAAGACTCACGGACATCAAATAGCTCTTACAAAACCAGTGCCATAATTAGTTAAGTTTAAATGAATCAGAACCATATGGCTTGAAAGTTAAGGGGGAGAGAGTGGAAGGGAAGAAAACATCCACTGGGATTTAATCAAACAAACAAACAAACAAACAAACAAAAAAATGCTGGAAACATTGTTGATGTTCACCAAGCCCAGAGCTCAGCTGGGTTCCCTGATCTCTCGGGAGCACACCTCTCCTTTTCTGATTTCCCCCAAGGAATCAGGGGGGCTTATTTCTGGAGGGGTGGGTGAAGGATCCAGACAGTGGAGCAGGTGTGGGGTGGAGGTTAAGCTGGAGAAAGGTTCTGAGGATAAGGAGAGCAGAGAGAGTGGGGGTGGGGGAGACAGCCAAGCTGTCATAGATTGGTGGGTGTGGGGGGTGGAGGGGTGGGGGAGTTTCCTTACAGCGATGGTGTGGGTGCCTGCCTTGTGTGGAGGAAATGAAAGCAGGGGATAACCAGACACTCTGGAGGCCCTGAATCCTGAGCAATTTCAGCATCACAAGCAATTTAGAACGGGATCTCAATTCATATGTGGCTGCCTTCCCTGACCACCCAGTCAGAGCCACCAGGCCCCCTCCCCAGCTTCCTTTTAGCCACTCTTCGACATTTGCCTTGGCATTGTGGGACTTTTCAAAGCCTGACATGTTTCTTCCATTGTCTCTCTGCCATTTATGTCTGGGATGTAGACTTCTGAAGAGAAGTCTTGTCCCTCTCATGGTGTTCTGACTTAGAGTTGTTGCATAAGAAGTATTTGGGGGAACAAATGAATGAAGAAAGAAAGAAAGAAAAAGAAAGGAAGGAAGGAAGGAAGAAAGAAAGAAAGAAAGAAAGAAAGAAAGAAAGAAAGGAAGAAAGAAAGAAAGAAAGAATGAATGATGGCTAGACCCAGAAGGGCTATAGGAAGCTGGGCAGAAGGGGCAAAAGAAAGGCCCTGTAGGGGTTTGTGGTCCTGAGGGGCTCCTGGAGGAACTGGAAAATCAGTAAAAGACCAAGTGGAGACAGACAGCCCAGATTACAGCGGAAGGGGCTGGGCAGGGTGGGAACCGGGAGAAAGCCAGTGGCAGAGTCCTGTTTGTTTAGCCTTCCCCCGCTGGCTCTTAAAGGCATGCAATTCAGGGCTCTCTCTAGACGGCAGGCTCCGGGCTCAGTAAACGCTCTGGAGTTCATAAATGATAGTCGCTCCGGCTTGTGGCTGTTACATACAAGTCATCATTTTCTCATTTAGAAAATGGATCTTGAGGCTTGCTGTGGAAAAGCATCTTCCAGAAAAAAGAAAGAGAGAGAGAGAGATGTGTACGTCTGCGCCGACGAGGGATGTTTTCCCTGAACCCAACCTTCTCTTTCCGGAGGTTGGCTGCCCTTGGCAGCGGTCGGGTTACATGAAGCTGGGCTGGGGTTTCTCTGACATTTCGGCAGTCACGAGTGGGTGAGACCAGGCACCAAGCTGCAGAGAGGGCAGGTTGCTCAATGTCCCTGGAAGGCCTCCAAGGACAAGACTGCTATTTGGTGGGTGTTTTAGGTGCAGAGCCATCTTTATGTTAGGGGAGAAGTACACAGCCCGGGCTACAGCGGTTAACATCTGTGTTATTGCTGGAAGCCCTGGAGGAGCCTGGATTCGGCTCTCTTAGGGGATGGCTGTGCCTCACTGAGAAAACCATTTCCCTAGCAACAAACTCCACTACGATCTGTCGCTTATCCTGATCCTTGGCTTAAGGGGGCCAAGCTGCAGGGGACACCCCTTTAATGTGCAGAAGGTACCCTGTCACCAGTGCCGGCTCTTGTAGAAGTTGGCAGGTCCCTCTTTCCATGTGAAGTGCACCCCAGAGGTACTGTCTATAACAAGGTCAGACAGATGTCCAAGATCACTGTTAGGATCAATAGGTATGTGCTGCCCAATCCCCCCGCTTCCATCACCGGTAATGACAAAAAACTTACAACCAGAAGCCCGAGCCTATCCCTCCTTTCCACAATACTCTGCCTACTCTGCTCCCTCTAATCATAAAGATTTTCCTTCCTGGATCAGAACGGCCATGTCCACAGCTGGGTACCTGTGGTTTGGGATGCCCCGGGGGCCAGCATACCATCCTGGTAGTATTCACCTTCTAGTGGTGACCCTTCTTATGCCAGCAACGGTCACTCTGGGGTGGCCCCTTTGTGGAAGCACAACCTACATCTCCTCCCTGGTCCAGTTGGTATCAAACTGGGTGACTATCACCCAGGTGAAAGCGACCAGATCTTATGAGGCCTGAACCTTGAGTGATTGCTTTGAGCTTAGGAAGGATGTCTGGCGGGAGGCTCTCCAAGCCAGAGGCAGCGGGTGGCGTGTTGGCCACCCATTCCCATGACCTTGAGAAGACCCCTGTTGCAATTCCTTGGTCTCTGGCCATTTTCCAGACTTCGTTACTAGTCCCTGCCAATCCCACGAGCCCCTGATAGCCTTCCAGTAAATTCCATTTGATTACCACACAGCCTGCAATCAAGAGTCTTGACGACCATACAATCATTTGTTAAAAGAGGAGGTTGAACCAGGTCCTGGCATTGGGGCTTCCCAACACCAGCAGACATTCTGGCGAAAAAGGGTCCCTATACCTGTTCTCCAAAGGGGAACCCTGAGGCACACAAAGCCACAGGCTGTGCCTGGAGGTGCTCAGATGCCAAGTGGCTTCGTCGTAATCAGGACCTTGTGATTCCGAATTCCTACCTTCTCTCTGGTGCATCTCGCCGGCTCTGGTTTGCAGCGCAGTGCCGCAGAGAGGCAGTGTTGGCTAACCCGGAGTTAGCCTGTAACCTGCTCTGCCCGCCCAAGACTTGGGGCAGGAGGGGAAAAAAAAAAAACGCTTTCAAAATCAAAATTTCCTCACGCGCATGAACACCTGCCAGGCTGGAGTCTGAGGCGTTTGGTCTAAACATGGAAAGGCTGAGTTCACTTGCCCTGGAGCAGCACCTGTGGCGAAGGGAAGAAGCATAACCCTTGCTTTGAGTGAGAGAATGGAGCCACCAGACTCCTCCCCAGGCCCCGGCGAAGCCTGTGGCTTGTACGGATTCGACTCATGGGAAAGGCCAAGACAGACTCTTCAACCTTATGCCTTTTGTTTCTTGTCGGATTTGGGGACGTTTGAAAGAAATTTGGGTTGATGTGAAGACACCTTTTCAATTCATTCATCTCCAAGGGGGACGTGCAAATTTAACAGATTTCAGGAACTTGAGGGCCCAGGGCCTCTGAGATACCTGGCCCGTGGAATCTCCTCTCTGTTCTGCCTCTTTGGAGGCTCCTCCAGGTGATGTTTTCAACAGGAGAACCCATCTGAGTAACTCTGTAGCACAGACTGCATCACAAAGAAACTATGTCCTCTCTTTGGTCCAATTCAGATTCCTCTCAAGAGCTGCTGGGCTCCCAGTTCTCTCCTTACTGAATCGCTCGACTTCTGCAGACCGGGAAGGATGCACAACTCACAGTGGTGGAATGGCGATGTTTGGGTCAGCAGCTGGGTTTCTCTGGAGACCCTGCTCTTGGCTGAGGAGAAGTGTGCAGGTAACCTTTGCTGTGTGTGCAGCCGAGTCTCCAGAAGGCCTGCTGGGCAGAGTGAAAGGTGCCTCTGTGGAGGACACATGACCTGGAGCTCAGATGTGGGCTGAGGTTCGGGCTCACAGATATGCACGGAAGTTCACTGTTTTTCATAGGATGCATCGAATTCTAGCTTCTTTGTAGTGACAAAGTGGCTAAGAGGAACAGAAGTCCATTCACAGTAACTCAGATAAAAGGCGTTCACTGGGCACTGATAAGGGATTCTTAGGGGAGAAAAAAACAAGGTCTGCCCTTGTAGAAAATAGAAGCAGGCTGTCAACCAGGTTTCTGCCTCTGCCTTTGAGAGGCTAGCTGGCCTCTCTCTGGAAGGAGTAGGCTAGCCTTTTTCCCTTTCCTTTCCTTTCCTTTCCTTTCCTTTCCTTTCCTTTCCTTTCCTTTCCTTTCCTTTCTTTCTTTATTATTTTTGCCACCTTATAACTTTCTGTTTATCGTTTTGGTTTACATCAAGATTTTTATTTAATTTATTTATTTATTCATTATATATAAGTACACTTTAGCTGTCTTCAGACACACCAGAAGAGGGCATTGAACCCCATTAAAGATGGTTGTGAGCCACCATGTGGTTGTTGGGATTTGAACTCAGGACCTCTGGGAGAACCGCTGAGCCATCTCTCCAGCCCTTACATCAAGATTTTAATACCACCTCCAGCCCTTTCTCCACAGGACCAAGCATGTTTGACGCCATCTGTCAAAGGTTCTTGCCTCAGAGACTCTGGCTTCTGCAGGGAGTGTGCATCAGCTATCTAGAGCCACACTAGTGCTGAGAGACGATCAGTAAGAGCTGAGGAGAAGCACTGACCTGGGTAAATGAACCCCCCCCAGGGTTGCTCAGCAGTTCAGGAAGGCTGGGGGAGCACAGAAGAGGTCTGTCACAAATCTCCAGTCACTTTGGGCTGACTGGGGTTTGGGGATGGGGCTTTGTGAACCTTGGAGGCTCTTTCATGTGCTGCACCTCTCCTGGGGCAGGCAGGGAGAACTGGTCCTGTCCTCTGTGTCTTAGTCTCCAAGAGGTTGGCTGGGTCCTTTCGTCAAGAAAACCAGAGCAATCAGTAGGAGAGGATTGAAGGTTTATGCCATGGGTTCTGCATGCTACTGGCATGCTCAAGCTACAGGACAGCCCAGAATCAAGGTGGGTGAAGGAATAAGTTTTAAAGTCACACTGGAGAGAGCCCAGCTATTGGACTGTGAGGAACTGTGTGCCTATGCAAGAAGACATTACTGGATCACAGAAACATTCTGATTGGCTCTCACTCAGCCAGGCCTGTACATCTTTGGTCCAGGTGCTTCATGGTCTGAGGCCTGGAAGCGTACCCTAGAGTAAAGGAAGAACAAAGAGAGATGGCAGTCAGGTCGCCTTAGAAGCACCCGTATGCATTAACTCTTGTGGCAGCTACCATTCTGAGTTTGGATAGTCCATTTAAACTGGATACAGGCGCTTCAGCAGTTTTAAGAATAGGACATTGAATATTTGCCCGGGCCACTGAGTGGGTACCACGTTTCTAGTTAGATTAATTGACTCAGGAATGGGATTTGAAACAGTCAAATTGAAACAATGAAAACATCTGTGGTCTCTTGCTGAATTTGAGTCCTAGAAACAAGAAGTTTTGGACCAGAAAAGAACATTAGACACAGAGATGTCCAAGGTATTGATTGCTTCAAGCCATTCCTGAAGCCCTCTGCTCCTCAACTGTTAAAAGTCCATGGCTTCACCCACTCATTCCACAGTAGGTTTTCCACCATTTTTATATCCAGAAAAATCACAGGCATGCAGATCAAGTAGGCGGGGCTCATAGACACATAGTCCTGGGTCCATCACTGTACACCTACTGTGGAAGCTGGCACTGCTACATTCGGGTGACTTTTTTTTTTTTTTTTAGAGTCAGGGACTTCCTGTCTGGCCCTGCCTGGCCTCAAACTCACAGAAGTACACCTGCCTCTGCCTCCTGAAGGCTGGGATTAAAGACAAGTGCCACCACACCTGGTACATTCGTATTTTCAGGTGACATGGTGTGATGACAGCAACCTATTTAAAAACATTCCCATCACTCTCAGTGCAAATACCATACCTACTTTTCCGAATGCTATGGCTATTCTTGATGGAGGGCAGCTCCCTGCAACCCCCCCCCACATCTCTACTATCTCTAGGAGTTCCCCACCTCTTTGGGGCATCATCTACTTCCTTGATGAGGAAGGAACAAAACCTTAACAGAGTTACCTGTCTATACCTTAACCTACCTCTCATTTTTTTCCTACTGTGAGGACAAGACCATCTGTGATGAAGTAACTCCTCCCAGGCTCTGAACTTTCCATACATTTTCTCTTTATTGTTATCATCAAAATTATGGCTAAATGTTTTGACTTTTTTTTTTATAAAAGATTTATCTTTTTACTTTATGTGTGTGTGTTTTGCCTGAGTGTATGTGTACCATGTGCGTGCAGTACCCACATGGGCCAGAAGAGGGAGCCAGATGCCTTGGAACTGGAATTTCAGATGGCCCTGAGCTGCTGTGTATGTAATGGGAATCGAAACCAGGTGCTCTGCAGGAGTAGCAAGCGCTCTTAGCTGTCAAGCCCTTTCTCCAGTCTTACCTCAATGCTTTTAAATTTTTTATTTTGCTATAGCTTCAAACTTGAAGACACGCTGGATGAACAACAGATTTATTGACAACAGATTTACCACAATTGACTCCTTAGTTGTTTACATCTTACCGTTAGTTAATTCATCCATACATCACCAATTCCTTGCTCACTCTCTGCATGTATGTGTGTATGTTGTAACACACCACACACACACACGCATGCACACACACACACACACACACACGCACACGTGAATGAAGGTGTTTTCCTTCAGTGTATCTTACCTATGAACAAAAATTTACTCTTACGTAACAATAATATGTTGATTAGAATTGGGAAAATGAACACGGCCACAATTCTATTTTCTTATTCAAACATTTCATTTTTATTTATGTGTATGTATGTGGCTGTTTGACTGTATATGTACCGTGTGTGTGTGCAGCCCCATGGAGGCCAGAAGAAAATGTTTGAGTCTATGGAATCGGAGTTTTAGACAATGTTATGCTGCTTGATGTGGGTGCTGGGAACTGAACCTGGGTTCTTTATGAGAGTAGAAATGCTCTTAATTATTGAACTGTCTTTCCAGCTCCGAATTCAGAGCTGATTTGGAATCAGAAGGTCCTGGGTTGATTCTAATCCAAAGACTATTGCCAATTTTTATCAGCTGACCTAAAAATCTAGACACTCCCCTTACACTACTGAAGACTGAACACAGGTTCCCTTACTCACTGGAAAGACAGAGTCTAATACTGAGATGCACCCAGGCCTTGTTCTATGAGTGAAAAATGTATAATGTGTGTGTGTATGTGTGTGTGTGTGTGTGTGTGTACATATGTATGTGTGTGTGTTGTCTCTGTGTGTGTGTCTGTGTGTGAGTGTGTGTATACATCTTTGTATTTGTCTGTGTGTGTATGAGTGTGTGAGTGTGTGTCGTGTATTTGAGTGTGTGTGAGAGTGTATATCTGTGTGAATAAAAACTGTGTGTATGAGTGAGTATGTGTGACTGTGTGTATATGTGTGTGTGGGTCTGAGTGTATGTGTGAGAGTATATGTGTGTGAATAAGTGTGTATGTGAGTATGTGTGAGTGTGCATGTGTGTCTACTGGTGTGAACACTACGGTGTGCTTATGGGAACCAGAGGACAAGCATAAATGTCAGTTGTTGTAACTCAGCTCCTGAGCAAGGATTCCATGTGAAACATGCCCTGCCCTGTGGCCCAGTTCTTAGCAGAGACACTTTTCCAAACCAGATCCAATCCAGGTCCAGGACTACTTTGTCACCATGTCTTCTAGTGTTCTTTAATACCGACTGGCCCTGTCCTTTCTTTGTTTCTCAGGACCATAACCCTGCCGAAGACTGATGGCTGAATATTGTGCGAAGTGTATTCTAAGACACCCACACCCCACATTCATGGCAGACACACAGCTGAAGTGACGCATGTCTGTGCTGACAGCCTGTGTTGCAGGCAAGGTTGATCCATCCTGGCTATGGTGAGGTTACCTCTGCTCGGCTGGGGTCCTATCTTTCTTCCTTGGTTATATTTTTCTCTCCTTTTACACCTGATACATCACCTGTGGGGACAGGGTTCAAGTCTGTGTGGCCATCTTGTTCCTTATCAGACAATAAATAGGTCACCTCCTGTAAGAAAACACCATCTTCTCCCTTAGATTGTGAAAACACACATTGATGCTTTCAAGACGATTTTGTTGGGGCTGGAGAGATGGCTCAGTGGTTATGGGTACTTTCTGAGGTCCTGAGTTCATCCCAGCAACCACACGCTGACTCACAACCATCTGTAATGGGATCTGACGCTCCCTCCTGGCATGCAGATGCAATTGCAGATAGAATATTCATACATAAAATAAATTTTTTAAAAAGAATATTTTGGGAAGGCTGAATGTGACAGTGCACACCCCTGGTCCCTATCACTGGGGTGGGGGAGAGGAAGAGTCAGACAGATCTCTGTGGGTTCTAGGACAGCCTGGTCTACATATGGATGGCATTTATTACTTACTGAATGAAGAGCAAGGTTTTATGCTATCCCTCCACAGATAAGAGAGAAAACCCTAACCCTAACCCTAACCCTAAAACAAGGTGCTTGCCTGTATTCTTAACCTCTCTAACTGTTTTCAATAGCAGCTATTAAAAAGACTGGCGTTAAAGCTTGTATTTTTAAATGAGTTGCACAAACAGAATGTCTATATATGAGTTGAAACATACATACATCATGCTGTAACAAAGTTAACCTTAGTTTTTGTATCAATATACAAAGATTCATGCCAATGAAAGCCTTAAACTTGTATCAATGTACAATAACAATGTAAATAAAAACAAGCTTATTTGAGAATATTAATAACTCTAAGTTGAAGAGTAGCTTTGAGAATCTCCCTTTTATTCTGTCTTCCTATTTGATATATATCTCCCTTCTCTTCTCAGCCTCCTTCCCTTTATCTAAGAAAGAATGATAGAGAAAAGGAAATGAAAGAGAGAAATCCCTGAGACCAAGTTCCTTATTTCATTTCCTCTCTGCCCAAGACCATGGCTATTGTAACCATCTTCTAAAATGACAGCATATCTATAACGCATAAAATGACCCAACTTAAGGGACTTGGACAGAAGTCTTCTTGAAATAGTTTCTTGCTGATTTGGGCTTAGAATTTCTTTTTGGGGGCCCAAGAAAATTGGGAAAATGGTTGAGTTTGAGGAAAGCCAGCTGTGACATTTGTTATCCATTCTCTAGGTGCTGCGAGAGTTCAGGCTTAAGTGAAGTCCCGAGTAGATCAGTATGCAAGGCTAAAAGAACCAAGGTCATCTGTGGTCAGTAGCATTCCCAGAAGCCATTTGGAAGCAAGTCTTTTTAGGAAACAGCATGAAACCATTGGAGGCAGAATCAGGCATCCCAGCACCCTTGAGGGTGGTTCCTGTCAGGGCTGCTTCTTTGGTCGTCATTTTCTGTGAACCTATAATTTCTCACAGGTAATATATAGTTCTGTATCAACACCATATGGAACGTGCAAGGTGCAGTCTAGCCAAAGATTGTTGGACCCTCCTGGGTCTCCTCCAGTGTTTGACCCCCTTGTCAGACCCTTCTGGGTCCCCTCCAGTGTTTGACCCCTGCTGAGGCCTGCTGATGCATGTAGAAGCCTTTTGTTCCTAACAAAGGAACGCCCTGGCCTGGTAGTGACACACCAGGGCGATGGCCCATTCTCGGCCTTTGTTCCTGGGACTTAGGCTAGTCTTCCTGGATTTCTCCCCAGTAAATTTGGGGCACGTGTTCAGTCTTTCATTACTGAAGCCTTAAGCTGGGTTTTCCCACTGTGCTTCCTAGAATTTTCCGCCCGGTCAACTTGGGGTTTATATTTGGTGACTAAAACTACGGAATTAGTGTTCTCTCTTGACACGAATGACCCGCGTATGTGTGATTTTTAATCCCACAGGCTTACGCCCAGATCTCAGTGCCATGTCAGTGTGGACATCGACAAAAGATGACCTTCTGCTCTGTTTGAGCAGGTAAAAGACATCTCTTTTTTAGTTTGGATTGTAAACAGCGATATAAATTTTTATCTATGCCAATTGAAAGAATGGCATGTATTAATGAGTGTTGAGGACTACGTAGCCAATCAGATTTATTGGCTATACAGAGACATTTGAGTCTCAGCCAGTCCCAGAATTGTTCCTCTGTTGAAGGGTCAGCACATACATTACCCGTCTTCTTCCTCTTCTTGTCTGTAGCTAAAATCTTCAGGGGGTTTCCCTGGTCGAGTCTCTGCCCATGTCGGGCACCAAATGTAAAATGAATTAAATATTCTAGCTAATCCATATAAAAGACATACAATCCAGGTATTTTATTTACAAGCTGTGAGCCTAGATCACACAGTTTTTTGAGCTATTCTAATTTATATACCAACCGTATGTCCCTCCATTACTTGCTGTCTCTCCGGGGTGTGAGCTCACGGTCCATCTCCTCTCATGGTGGCCACTTCCTCCCCTCTGTGGCTGTGGAATTACATTGCAATAAAGATTTTCAAAATATTATTTAATTAACTTTTATTTCTTTATTTTTGAAACAGTGCCTCAAGTAGTCCAGACTGGCCTTACACTCCCTGTGTAGACGAGGATGACCTTAAATATCAAGCCTATCCTTACATCTGAAGTTATAGGTGTGGCAAGTGCCACCATGCTGGGGCTTCATGTAGCTGAGGATCAGGCTTCAGGGTTTACAAGATGGGCAAGCACTCTACCAACTGAACCACCTACCCAGCCCAGTGTCCTTTCCATGTGTCTAGGATTTACAGATGCATATTATTTTATATCTGACTAGGAGTGTGTGTGTGTGTGTGTGTGTGTGTGTGTGTGTGTGTGTGTGTGTGTGTAGCTGCTTGTGTGTGTGCATGTGAATGCGTGCATGTTGCTGAAGGGTAGAAGATAACTTAAGTTGTTGGTTCTTACTTCTGCCTCATATGAGTGTCTCTGTTGTTTCTCACTGTATACAGCAGGCTAAGTGACCCTTGAACTCTCAGGAATTCTCCTGTCTCACCATTGGAGCACCAGGGTTGTAGGCTCAGGCTACCCCAATGCTTGAGTAGCCAGTGTTTGCCCAGTGACCCATTTCCCCAGTGCCTGACAGTGTTAATTTGTATTTTCTCTGTCTTTCCTTGGCTCTCAGACTTAATCATATCAAAGGAAAGCATTTGATTGGTTGCCATTCTTCACTGTTGGTGTCTTTCCTCCCTGGGTAGCTGCTCTTACTCCTACCTTTAAGTGTTTGCCATTTGGTCAGCTCACTGCCTGTTTTCCATCTCGTTATCTCACCTTTCATGAGCGCGTAAACATCTCCTCCTTTCCACATGGGTTTGTTAATCCCTTCATTTTCCTATAACTGATGCCTTAACTAAGTTGTATCATCTTGGTTTGTTTGCTTGCTTGTTTTTATTTCTGTTTTGCTTTTGAGATTGGCTCTCATTATGGCCCTGAACTCATTAGGTAGCCCAGGATAGCTTTGAACTTTGATCCTCCTGACTCAGCCTCCCAAGTGTTAGCAAACATGCAATCTCACTGGCTTGCTCTCAGGGACCTAGCAGCAGGATATGTCACTGCCAGGTGCACCACATGTGTGCTAACATAAAAGGGTCCCCAGCCACCCCAGATCTCTTCCTTCTCCCTCTCTCTCCCTCCCCACCTCCCCCCCTCTCTCTGTCTGTCTCTGTCTCTCTCCCCCTCCCCATCTTTTGTCTGTTTCTCTCTCTTTCCTCCTGTTCCTCCTGTTCCTTCTTTCTTTCTTTCTTTCTTTCTTTCTTTCTTTCTTTCTTTCTTTCTCTCTCTTTCTGTCTGTCTGTCTGCCTCTATCTTTCCCTCATGTCCCTACTCCCAGATGGCTTTTGGCAGTCCCTTTCCCCCATACACCTCTTTCACTAGATCTGTTGCATGGTATAATTTGTCAGGGACAAACCTTAGCACAGTCACCAAAGGAACCCCTGATTGGACCTCACATTTTATCTTATCACCCAGAAACATCTTACTCTAAAATCTTGGTGTATGGAATTTTTACTAATATAAAGACATTACTAAATGTCATTAGGCTGGTCTATCTTATGATTTCTTCTTTATATGTAACATATTGTCAGTGTGCTGTTTATCTTCCAAATATTTGGGGATTTTCTGATTGCACTGTCCTCTATCTCTAGCTTAAGTCTACTAGCACCAGAAAGCACACACTACCTGGGGCCCAGTCTTCTCAATTCACTGACTTGTTTTATGGGCCTGCCTTGTGTTACTGACTCTATAGGGGTTGGATACAGACTTTCTGTAAATGGCTATCAAGCCCGCATCATTCATACTCTGGCTTGCCCTAGAGACTTGGTATTAATGTCGATTTTATCTGTTACTGGAGGAGGGTGATAAAATACCTGATGGGATTTGAATTTATCTTTTCTGCCGGTTCTGTGTTCCGAAAGGTTCTTTTTTTTTTCTTTCTTTATTAACTTGAGTATTTCTTATTTACATTTCGATTATTATTCCCTTTCCCGGTTTCTGGGCCAACATCCCCCTAACCCCTCCCCTCCCCTTCTATATGGGTGTTCCTCTCCCCATCCTCCCCCCATTACCGCCCTCCTCCAACAATCACGTTCACTGGGGGTTCAGTCTTAGCAGGACCAAGGGCTTTCCCTTCCACTGGTGCTCTTACTAGGCTATTCATTGCTACCTATGAGGTTGGAGCCCAGTCAGTCCATGTATAGTCTTTGGGTAGTGGCTTAGTCCCTGGAAGTTCCAAAAGGTTCTTAACTGAGATGGGCTCCCGGCACTTGTAATTCTGGGATCTTCTTGACAAGGTGACTCTGGATCATTTGGGTCTGGCACAGGGTCTCTCTATAAAGCCGTCCTGGAACTCACTCACCAGGTTGGCCTCAAACTCAACAGAGATTCACCTGCCATTGGCTTCTAGGTGCTGGGATTAAAGGTGTGCACTACTATGCCCAGGTTTGATCAGTTTTCAATGGCCCTATTAATCTTTGCTAAGTCTTTTCCTCCCGGAGTCTAGTGTACCTGGACTTAACAAAACAAGGCAAACTTTTAGTGCCCCGTTTGCATGTGTATCTTTTCTCATCCACTTCCTTTCCAGCTTTCTATATCTTCATAGATAAAGCTTAACTGGCAAAGTATAGATGCCCTTCTCCCTCCCCCCTTCTCACACAGGTAGTAATCACTGCCTTTTAATTAAAGTGAGTTTAAATTATTAATATCTGTGGTGGTTTGAATATGCTTGGTTCAGGGAGTGGCACTATTTGTAGGTGTGGCCTTGTTGGAGAAAGTGTGGCATTGTGGGTGTGGGCTTTAAGACCCTCATCCTAGCTGCCTGGACAACAGTCTTCTCCTAACTGTCTTCAGAACAAGATGTAGATCCCTCAGCTCCTTTTACACCATGCCTGCCTGGATGCTGCCATGTTCCTGCCTTGATGATAATGGACTGAACCTCTGAAGTTGTAAGTACTCCCAATTAAATGTTGTCCCTATAAGAGTTGCCTTGGTCATGGTGTCTGTTCACAGCAGTAAAATCCTACTGAGCAACATCTAATATACATACATATTGGTGTGGTAGCCTTTTGTCCTGTGGGTTTTTTATTTTCTTCCTTAAACTTTCTCTGTTTTATATTTTTCATAGTTTTTATTTTTTATGCGAGTAAGTGCTTTTTAGTTTGGATTCATTAATTTTTAGCTATATTTTAGTTGCCCTAGACATTGTATATCTTGGACCAGCTAGAGATGAGTCAGAGTTTGCCCTGTGTAGCCTCCTGGGGGAAAGCGTCCCTGAAAAATTATTTTCCGTATTAAAAATGAAAGTGGGGAATTATAATCTTTATAATATCTTTACTTAAATATTTACTGCTTTTGGTGTTTGCTCCTCTTTCATACAGGCCTGGGTTTTCATCTGATATCACTCCTTTCAACCTGAGAGGTAAGATAATCAACTCTGCGCCTCAAGGAATAATTTTATGCATGTTCATCAGCCTAAGAAATTCTTTTACTTGCATTAAATGTTTATTACATTTATTTATTGTGTGCATTTGTGTGTATGTGTGTGTGTGCATGTAAGAGTTGTCTTCTCTCTCCTGTCTCCATGCAGCTTTTGGGAATAAAACTCAGGTCATCAGGGTTAGCAGCAAGCACCCTTACCCACTGAGTCATCTTGCCAGCCCTTTACATCCTTCTTTAAAATATTTATTATTTTTAATTATATGCGTGTGAGTGTGTGTGTGCACGTGTGTGAGTGTGGGGTTATGCATATGAGTGTGTCATGCCTAAGGAAGCCAGAAGAGAGTGTCAGATCCCCTTGAACAGGAATTACAGGCAGCTGTAAGCAACCTGACTTGGGTGCTAGGACTCAAACTCAGGTCCTCCACAAAAGTAGCGCATGCTCTTAACTGCTGAGCCATCTTAGCAGCCCATTACTTTATGTTTTGAAGAATATATTAGTAATATATAAAATTGGATTTGCTGTTCTGGGAACCAAACCCAGTGCCCCCTATTAAGTCCTGTTTTGTTTTTCTCAGACCACAGCTGCTTTGGGTGCATGGTTAGCTGTAACTTATATAGCTGCCATTTGCTCTTCTATTCTCCCTTAGCTGCTCTAAAATATTTCGTCGTATCTTTGGTTTTGCAGCACTTTGACTGTAATGTGCCTGGAAGTAATTCCTCGGAATTATCCTGACTGGGGTTTGATATGCTTTTCTTTTGATTTTCACCAAACCACCAGGAAGACATACATGGCCCACATGATGCATTTGTACACTCTACATTTTCATCCCTTTACATGGATAATTATCTATTTTGAAGCGAATTGATACTTTCTGTTTCATCTATGTCTCCGTTAAGTCTACTTAGTGAAAATTTCATCTTCATACATTGTAATCCTTGGTTGTGGAATTTCTGGGTTTTCTTTTCCTTCTTTGTGAATAGTTTCAGTTTCTGGGCTGTAATTCTTCATCTGCTCTATCATTGTGGTGATACCTTCCTTTAAGACATTGAAAACATTTCCAGTATCTGCTTCAACTTTTTCTACTAATTGGAACTTTCAGATTGCTTCAGGGCTGGCTTTTAATGATTTTTTTCTACAAGTAAAAGTTTCATTTTGATTTTTATATTTAAGAATGCTTTCTTGTAGTCAGGAAATTTGGGGGAATAAAGACTCTGGGCTTGGTTCTTATACTTTGAGTAATGCTTTGGTGTTGTTGTTCCAGTAGAAGTTAACTTGATTGAATTCAGACTTCAAACTCAATCTCCTGTAGTGTAAAACAAATACCTTAATTTCTCCAACTTCCCAGATGTTGCTTTTCACTGAGAACCTTGGACTCCTCAACTCAGCACACAAAGTTTAGGATTCAAGGAGCATTTGGAGCTAAATTTTTATGCCTATTTTTGAGGTCCACATTTGCAAACTCCTCCTGTCCATCATGACTGCTTCAGACTCTGTCCTCTGCCTCCTCGTATCTGAGTGACTTGGGCTTTTTGCCAAGCTCTAGTCACCCCGGAGGCGCAGAAATATGGACATATTCTAAGACAAAAGCCTAGACAACCTTCTCCAGTTGCTGCCAGTTTTGGTAGCAAGGTACCCATTACTCTGAAGTAGTTGTTCTGTGTAGAGTCCATGGTGACTCTTGGGAGAACAGTCATACTACATGTTACTCCATCAATTTTGGAAGATTAGGGCTAGTGAGTAATTAATGGTTCACTATTACAAGCAAAAATAAATGAGTATGTAGGAGAGTCACCCCCTGTCACATGTATCCCTATCTGTTTATTTAAAGTCTGCCTTCCTCACTAGGGACACTCTGAAGGCCAGGGTCCATTTTGATTCAATAGGTATTCCTATCGATATTTATTAAGTAAAACATAGCAGGGTGGGTAAATGAATGTCAGTAGAGTCACCCAATCCGTCCATCCATTGTCAGGTACACCTGGTCATGTTATCTTTGCTCTTTTTCCTGTAACCCTGTTCTTCAGCTGGCTCTCCTCAGTCTCAAGTCAGCTGCTACAGTCCCAACAGTCCTCTGCATATATGATAATCAAACAGGAAGAGGAGAGATGGTCTCATCCCATAGGTTTCAATTTTGATCCTGAATGCAGAGAAACCTTTCCCCATGACTCTTCCAGCTGGCCTCCCAATCAACCACCAGGAGTGGTCTGTACTAGTTAGTCTCTGTTCTCGAGTTACTCAGAGGAGAGGCACACATCAGAGCGAAACCTTGACTCAGCTGGTGAAGAGGAAGGAATGACTAACAGAGATGACCCGTAGAGACTTCTGCAAATGGTTGGTGCACCCAGGGTGGCTCTATCTCCATAGAGCATAGTCTGATATGGAAGGTTCATCTAAGATGGAAGTCAGTGTTGGAAGAGGGAGAGTTATTGTCTCCCAAGGATGACCCACTCCCCACATAGGTTATCCAATGTAAAGTGGGCAAGCCCTAAAACCGTGCAGTGAAACAACAAAACACAGCCAGCAGGTTGTATTTATATATATTTTTTTCTTTTCTTTTTTTTCGGAGCTGGGGACTGAACCCAGGGCCTTGTGCTTGCTAGTCAAGCGCTCTACCACTGAGCTAAATCCCCAACCCCGTATTTATATATTTTTATATATATCCATGTAACAATTCTGTTTAACTGAAAAGATTTTAAAATGAAATGGAATTGGAAAATAAAGTAAGTAAAAAGAAAAAATAAAACAGGAGTGAGCTGGTGCAGTGTCACATGCCTGCAGTCCCAGCACTTGGAGGACAGAGGCAGGAGGATCACCAGTTTGAGGTCAGTTTAGGCTGTACAGTGAGACCTTGTTTCAAAGATCAAAGCTGGGGAGGTAGCTCAATGGTTAAGAACAATGTACTGCTCTTCCAGAGGACCCAGGTTTGATTCCCAGCACCCACAGCTCACAACTGTCCATAACTTCAGTTCTAGGGGTTTGAGCACCCTCTCTGGCCTCCAACAATACCAGACATACATGTGGCGCACATACATACATGCAGGCAAACAGACACTCTGTGTCTCTGTGTCTGTCTGTCTGTCTCTCTAAAATAAAGAAGGCTATATCAAAGTCAACCCAACCAACCAGACAAAAATGAGCCGAAAGCCGCCATGGTAGGGAGACATGGTGGCAGAATCGAACATACTGAGAAAGTGGAAGTGCAGGACCCCGTGTGGTGATGGGATGCAGGGGTGTGGGGATGTCTGAGGATGATGCAGTCTCACTTCCTCGCTGTGTGACTTGAGTAAGTCCCTTGGTCTGCCTGAGTCAGTTTTCTCACCAACATTCTGTGCAGGGCCAAGTGCATTGCTCTGTAGAAGCAGCTGGCACAGAGTAGGCACTTAAGTGTCCCTTTTCCAGCTTAGACAAGGGCCAAAATGGATGTTAAGGGCCAAGGGGACAGGATGATCCTTCATGCTCACTTTGGAAAGCAAGTCTCAGACCCACAGAGGTGTCAGGGGCTGACGTCACCAAACATAGGGCTCCTCTGAGAACTGCACCCCAATTGAAAGCACTTAGAATTTGTGATTTATCCTCATCCCTTGCAGGTCTTTTCCCTAGGGACTTTTCTCCCCAGAACTCGGTGATCATCATGCAACAAATTCAATCAGCCCATCCCCCAAGAGATGGCTGAAGCTCGGGCACAGGCCTTCTCTGACTTAAAGACCTAGACGTGTGGAATCACCTGGCAAGGCCAGGGATGCAGCTGGGGCCTGGCCTCCCTAATTAGGACCAGAAGGTGGTGGAGTTGGGACGGTGCGCCTCCTATGTCCCTCCTCCTCAGAGTCTGGTTCTAATAAGAACAGCAAGTAGCAGAGGCTGTGGAGTGAGTGTAGATTGCTGGTTGTGACATCATCCCCCCAGCTGTTTTACACATCTGTAACACGGCTCATTAGGACTCTCTTAGCACTTCATCCTTCCCTCCTCTTCGAGGCTCCAGTCCTGTGAGCAAAGAGCCTGCAAGGGGCCCAGATGTCAGACTCCGGGGTCACGGGTCAGCTTGGGCACTGGCCCAGTCTTGGGGCGTCTCACAAGGACACTCCAGTCCAGTATGTGCCCCTTCAAGGTGCTAATGGCTTCAAGATGGGGTTACCCCTTCTGCCTGATCCATGGCTCACGGCCCACTTAATGTTGGGGGGCAGGCCATCTGCCACAGCTGCAGAGGTTCTTTGCTTCTTCTGAGCATTCTAAGGTTTCCCTGGCCATGAATTACAACAAGCGAATAAATCATCCCAGGTTGAGGAGAGGAGGGCTGCCACTTTCAGGGAGACACAGCCAGTGCTGCAGATTCTGCACACAGAAACTCCCAGTTAACGGAGTAGATTTAGACACTGGAAGGTGTCTCAAGTTGGGTGACTAGAAAGCCTCCTAGATTTCACTGGAAATCCTGAATAAACGACTAATTAAAAAAAAGTATCGTGTGTATGTGTGTGTGTGTGTGTGCATGTGTGAGTGTATATGTGTGTGTATGTATGTGTATGTATATGTGTGTGTATGTGTGTGTATGTGTGAGTGTATGTGTGTGTGTATGTATGTGTATGTGTGTATACGTGTGGGTATATTGTGAGTGTATGTGTGTGTATGTATATGTATGTGTGTATGTGTGTATATGTGTGGGTGTATGTGTGAGTGTATGTGTGTGTACATATGTGTACGTGTGTGTATGTGTGTATACGTGTGGGTATATTGTGAGTGTATGTGTGTGTATGTATATGTATGTGTGTATGTGTGTATATGTGTGGGTGTATGTGTGAGTGTATGTGTGTGTACATATGTGTACGTGTGTGTATGTGTGAGTGTATGTGTATGTATGTGTGTGTATGTATATGTGTATCTGTATGTGTATGTATGTGTATGCGTGTGTATGTATATGTGTATCTGTGTGTGTATGTATGTATATGTGTGTATGTGTGTGTATGTGTGTTTTATGTGTGTATGTATGTGTATGTGTGTGTATGTGTGTATGTGTGTAATGTGTAAGTATATGTGTGTGTATGTATATGTGTGTATGTGTGTGTATGTGTGTGTATGTGTGTATGTATGTGTATGTGTGTGTATGTATGTGTATGTGTGTATGTATGTGTATGTGTGTGTATGTGTGTGTATGTATGTGTATGTGTGTTATGTGTGAGTGTATATGTGTATGTGTGTGTATGTGTGAGTGTATATGTGTGTGTGTTCATATGCATGCAGATACACGTGTGAAGGATAGAGGTCAACCATGGATGCCTTCCTCAGGAGCACTTCACCTTGTTTTCTGAGACAGAGTCTCTCCCCAGAATGCCAGGCTTACCACATGGCTAGGCTGGCCAGCCAGTGAGTCCCAGAGATCCTTCTGGCTCTGTACTCCTAGCACTGGCATTGCAAGTGTGTGCCAGCATATGTAGCTTTTTAATATTTCAAATATGGTCCGTGGGGATCAAACTTTGCCCCTCATGTTTGTGTGGCAGCACTTGATCAGCAGAGTTGTCTCCCCAGACCCAAATAATCATTATTCTTTAATTATGCCAGGTGCCATGACACACACCTTTAACCCCAGCATTCGGGAGGCAGAGGTAGGTGGATCTCTGAGGTTGAGTCTAGCCCGGTTTACAGAGTGAGTTCCAGGAGAGCAAGGGATATGTAGAAAGACTGTCTTGGGAACAAACAGAATAACCTATATATTTTTTTAATTTTTAAATTGTGTGTATGTGTGTGCGTGTAAACAGGTACGTATGAGGGTAGATGAGATGCCCTCAGAGGTCAGAACATGGGGTTCCCCATGGAGCCGGACTTACAGGAGGCTGTATCGTACCTGCTGTGAACCAAACTTGGGTCCCCAGAAAGGACAGTTCATGCTGCTAACCACTGGGCCATCTCTCAAGAGAGGACAAAGCAGCCTTTGCTTATTTTTGGCATCATAAGTTGCTCTCAGTCATGCATTATAAGAGAAGAAATCATCTGCAGAGGGGAGAGAGGAAGGCTGCTGCCGTCAAGGAGACATATCATGTGCTACAGATGCGGAACACAGAAGAACACGTTCTCAAAGCCTACTCAGAGATAAAACACAGGATCTTTATAAAGTAAAAAGGGGACCTCTGTCAACACAGCTTTGTGGAAGAAGGTGGAGCCCCGCCTTGGAGACCTTGGCTTGATCGCTAAGGTTCCCCTAGATGAGCCGGTCTAAGTTGTGATTTCTTTGCCTTTGCCTTTACGTAGAATGCTGGGATGCCTCCCGTGAGCTGGGATGCGGCTTCCCAAGCTGTGCAGGTGCTGAAAGTGGTCCTCCTGCTGTAGCTGCTGTAGAGTGGAGAGTAGCAATGCCATGCTTCTGTCAGCTGTGCAGGGTCACACTTAACTACCGGATGGTACTGCTGACTCTAAGGAGGTCACACACCATCACAAAGAGAGAAGAAATAGCCAGGTGTGGTAGCACACACCTGGGGTCCCAGCACTCAGAGGCCCAGGCAGAAGGATATGGAAAACCCACGGTCCTTCTGGACCACTGTGTATAGTCAAAACCATCCCCGAAAGACTGCCTGCACAAAACCGTTTTTTTGAAGAAAGGCTAGGGTGTAGCTCCATGGTAGGGCACTAGCCTAGCCTGGTATGCACAAGGCCCGGGTTCCACCCCCAGCCCCAGACAAAGACCCAACAGAAGGGCTGGGTGCTCCTGTTTGGTGCGAGATTCTGGTCGCAGGGTTATAAGTCATTTCTCCTTCCATAGGACAGGTTCTCCCATGGGGACACAGCTGTCCAGGTTGGGGCTCCATGGCCCAGAGTGTGTCTTGCAGATGAGGTGTGGCAGGCACAGAACTGTTGGCTAGCTGGGCTTGGCAGAACAGAGGAGCAGGTCAAGAGGCTGAAGTGACCGAGTGACAGACATTTACCATCCCACAGTTCTGAGACTGCAAGTCTGAGGCCAAGCGGTACTGGGGCTGGCTTGTCTTTGACATCAGAGGCAGTGGCTCCTCCTCCCCCTCACTACTTTTCCTCTCCTTCATCCTCCTCCCCTTTCTCCTCCCCCTGCCTTTCTCCCCTCCTGCTTTTTGATTTATTTTTTATTTTTAACTATACATGTGCACATGTGAGGGAGTCTCCTTATAGACCAGAGGTGTAGAATCCCTCTGCTGCCGAAGTTTCAGGTGACTGAGACTCCCAAATGCCGGAGTTAGGAATTGAACCTGGTTCTTCCGAAAGAGCAGAATGTGCTCTTAAACACAGAGCCAACTCTCCAGCCCCCTTGGCTGCTTCCAGCATCTCCGTGCGATTGTCCCTCTGAGCCTCTGTGTCTTTAGCTGGTGTCTGGGATTCTCAGAAGGGAAGCCTGGAAGAAAATGTGAGCTGAGCTCTCAGACCCGGCTGTCGAGGAACCTTCTTAACTTGAGTTCTCATGGGGAGCAGGCACCCTTACCTAGAGCCGTCTCCCAAGTCTGTGCAAATAAACCTTTACTTTGTAAAAATATTTATTTATTATGCATGTGTGTGTGTGCCCGTGATTGTGCCGCCATGCGCATGTGGAGAGGACAGCTTTGTGGAGTCCATTCGCTCCTTCAGCTATGTGGGTCCCGGGGATTGAACTCTGGTCACCAGGTTTGGAGACGAACACCTGCACCCACTGTGTCACCTTGCTAGCCCAGAGGTTTAATTATAAAAATAAGAAAGCACCGATCCCTCTCCCAAGTGGCTGGTCACTTCCATCAGTGATGCTAAAGATAGTGAGGTGCTTCTTGCCCCACTCCCAACACTTCCTAGGACCTTGTCAGGTTTTAGCCGTTTCCCCAGGCGGAACATGCCTCACTGTAGTTTATGTTGTATTTTCCTGCTGATGGACAGCAAAGGGTCACGGCAGGTGCCTACTGCAGACCCTCTGGCCTCCTTCTCCTCTACCCATTCAGTGCAACTGGTGGCACTGCTTTCACTGTGCCTTGTCAGGACATCCTCTGCCCTCTGGGTGTGAGCTCTGGGTCAGGTGGCTCTTTTGAGAATATTGTTTTTTTCATTCTACAATTTGCCTTTCAAATGGTCTTAGTTTTCTTATCTTTTGAAGGAGATAAAGTTGGAATATGATAAAGTCGATTTTTACTTCTTTTTCATCAGGGTTCCTAGTTGCTGTTTCATATAAGAAATCCGTCCCCCTGGCTTGGGGGCCATTTTGGAGGAGGGGCCCGAGAGATTGTCATAGCCATTGGCCAAGGAGGGGCTGGGTGGAACAATTTATGTTATCATTTGTTTATTTATTTACATGTGTGGTGTGTATGTGTCTGTAAGTGTGGGTGTGTGTAAGTGTGCATGCAAACACGTGTGCACACACATGTGGAAGACAGATGTTGGTATTGGGTGTCTTTCTTAATTGCTCTCCACCTAGTTTGTGAGACAGTCTCTCACTGTACCTGGAGTTCACTGTCTCAGTTAATATAGAGTGAGCTCCAGGGGTCTGTTGGGCTCCAGCTTCCTGGTGCTGGTACTACAAGTGTGCACGAAGCACCTGACTGTTGCTTTGGTCCTGACTTTGCTCTACTGACCAAGACATTGCCCATGCCCCAAATACCCAATTTATAAAAGGGCAATGTGCTGTTTTGAACAAAATCTCAATCGTTCAGTTTTTACCAATGAAGACTTAGATGCTGGGGGGAAAGCCTGCTAGCTTAGAGAGGCAGAGAAAGCGCCCAGCTGAACTTCTTCTACAGCAGACACCCCTCACCCATCCACCTAAGTTCTTCTCCATGCTGTCTCAAAAATCCCTGGTGTTTTGACTGAAAACTGAATGTTCCTCCTTTCTACTTCCTGTGTGTCTCCCTATCCATCCTTCTGACTTACTCTTACTCTATGGTTTTTTTCTATGTTCACTCCTAGTCAACTGATTGCTTGCTCCTCCTCTTGGCCTATGGTTGACTTTATTTAATCCTGTTTACAATGAACAGAAAGCTCTTGGATTAAAGGTGTGTGCTAGGGCAGAGCTACACCACAACTAGAAACAGGTTTTTTCCCCCCAGTATATAACCCAACCTCGGAGGTTCACAGTGTGATCAAATATCATTGCAACCGCAATGTCCCTTGTCACCCTCCTCACGGCACCTGGCACACCTCCATAAAGCGTTTCATCAACCCACAGCAGCAAAAGCTGTAAATTTTCCTGCAAAGCAGGAACACCGGCTCTCTGAGCCAAGCACTGCAACTCGGTGTCTTCTCTTTGCAGCAGGAAGCTGGCTTTCCCCAGGGCATATGACAGAGGAGCTTCCCAAGTCAGGCTGTGCTTCTGCGTTTGCACACCCTGGTTCCAGCACCCAGGACAGCACCCAGCTCACCTCGACAGTAAGCCAGAAGCTCTGGGAACGCCATAGCATTGTCAGACATGCTTGCCCTCTTTCTGCACCCCTAGTGGCCTTGATGACACCTCAGGCGCAGAAAGTTGAACTCCTGAAGCATCCAGCCTCTGAGCTTTTAGAGGACTTGCTAGTTCAGGGGAATGTCAGCCAGACATGAGCAAAGCATGGCACACATTCGTTGCTTTGGAGTTCTCAGGGAGTTGGAAGAAGCAGTGAAAGGCAGGGCAGGTAGATAGAGGGATGCGGGAGGGGGGGGCCCAACTGAGCTTGCTGTTGTGGGGCCATGGATGGAGCCTGGCTCAGCCTACGCTGGCTGAAAGAGAGGCATGGTGAGAGTCTTCCCTCCCTCATGCACCCAGAGGTGAGGCAGATGCTGGGGTGGCCTTCTACAGATGCTTCCTGACCTCCGCTGTGGCTGCTGCAAAGAACAGCCAGCTTCCAGTGTGTGAACATAATACCTGATACAGAGGAAAACAGGCTTACTTTGGATCTGGTTCTCTAGATCCCGGGCCAAGATGAACGAGCTTATTGCTGTGAGCGTCTGATGAAGTTGGCACATCACAATGGACATACATCCAAGGGGTGGTGGTGGGGGAGAAGAGAATAGGTGGGATGGCACATTTCCCTTCTGGGGTACACTGTGAGAGCTAAGCACCTCCCACTATGGCTCCCTCCTGAAGGTTCCACTCTGCCCACCCATAGTGTGGGAGATGCTTATCCAGACACAGCAACAGGACTGACTATGCTTAGAGGCTCTGGGTGCAAATCCTACCTCTGTACTCCATTGCTCTGTGGACCCAGACAAATCACTTACTGGAGTCTTGGCAGTAAAGCTGTCCCTCCTTACTCAGCGTCTGTGTACACAGAAACTGGCCTACTTGGCACTGAGACCACTAGCTAGCATTCAGTGGTAGCAAATTTTATTCTAATTGTTGTCATTCCTTGGCCTGGGCCTCTGGTAAGCCAAAGATGCCCAAAGGACCAGCTGTACATCATTAAATATCATGTGGGTGACATGTGGCTCAGAGCAACTGATGCTGAAGATGTGAAGATGTGTCACCATCGCTTCCACCACAGGACACATCTGGTTGGAGGTTCAGGCTAGGCTTGAGCCAGTCAAGCAACTGTATGGTGGGTGGGGAGCTAATTGGTTCAGCCTGGTACTTTCTGACTGATCTGATGACAGCTTGTTAGGAACTTTATCTAAATGCTCCCTGGGAGTGACAGTGACCTGGCGATCAACAGGGCTGAGTAGTTGGGGCAGTAGCCAGGACACTTACCAAGGTCATTTACCCAGCCCTGATGACTGGCAGGCCTTGGGGTAAATGTTTGATTGAGCATAGACTTCCAATGTCTTTTCTACTCTCCTCCCTCTTATAGGATCAGAACCCCCAGTTCTAAGCAGAGCACAAAGTATGCAGAATAAAGGCAGTAGGGAGCCCACCCTCCTCCCACCTAGGCTCCTTTGACACGACAGTCTTTTATATCCCATTAAGGGTCATGAATATGTGTGGTGAAATCTTACTGAGCACTTACTGCATACCATACGTATGCTGAAGAACTGGGGAGGGGTTGGGGGAGGTAGAGAGGGGAGATAGGAGGGGCCGGGATTTTGCCTTCCCAGCAGTTAGAGAATTTCCATCGTTGTCATAAACCTCTGCGAAGCCAGTGAAGAGATCCCAAAGGGGTCAAGAGGATGGTGATCTGGACAATGTCAGACTGGGCCTGGGAGGAAAACAGTCAGGGTCTTGTAGTGCTTGTAGGTCTTTCCTCTCCAATGATGCAGGGTCTCTGTCAAGGCTAATAACCACACCCCCTCAGAGACCGCCATACTGTCCTATCCATCCATCCTCAAAGCACCCACCCAAAGTCCCACCTGAGGTCATCTATCATGAGAGACCCGATGAAATTTCCCACAACCCTAAGCAGCAGCTACTGTCTTCTTCCTGTTCTGATGTCCTCTTCGACCACCTTGGCAAGAGCGCTTTCCCTACAACATCAAGGTTCTTAACTAGAGGGCACATATCTGTCGTCATTCTGGATGCTCTTGGTCTCTGTGTTTCAGGATAAAGCCCAAGGCAGGAGCGTGGCACCAATGAAGAGGAGGTTCACTGAGCCTCCCCCCAGACTGTTTCCATCTCCTGAGGCAATGATCAGAAAGGAGAGCTTCAGGAGCATATCTGGTCCATGCTCTCTTCACCTTGAAGGTCATGGGAGAAATGTGTTGTGGAGTATTGAGTTTGAAACGTACCCACAGGTCCCACCACTGTAGATCTGCACAGACTAGGGGGTCATGACATCACTGAGATTTGAACCGTGAGCAGCTATCCAGTGACATCAACATTTCTTGAAGTGTTTCCCTTCAGATTTCAGTGTCAGGGAATATTAATAGATACTGTAAACACACTAGAGAGTCCTTCAGGAAGACTGGTGAACACGCTTCAGGTTTATGGTAAGTGGAACAGGCTGGGCTAGACGGCCGGCTCCTGGGAAAGACAGATGGACTCAGTGTTGCCAGACTTACAGAGCACAAAACCAAGAGAGCATCAGGATGTTGGTGCAAAATACTTTTGGAAAAACTTGAATTGAGTCACTCCGCTGAACTTACGCTATCACCTACCACACAACACTTGTCTTGGATGCTCAGTGAGACAGTGAGACTGTCTAGGCACCAAAGCATGCACTCTGTCCTCCACAACGCGTCTCTCCTGAGAGAGGCTCTGTGTATGTGATGGTTTGTATATGCCCAGCCCAGGGAGTGACACTATTAGAAGGTGTTGTTGGAGTAAGTGTATCACTCTGGGTGTGAACTATAAGACCCTCATTCTAGGTGCCTGGAAGTCAATATTCTGCTAGCAGCCTTCAGATGAAGAATTCTCAGCTCCTCCTGCACCATGCCTGCCTGGACGCTGCCATGTTCCTGCCTTGATGATAATGGACTGAACCTCTGAACCTGTAAGCCAGCCCCAGTTAAATGTTGTCCCTATAAGAGTTGCTTTGGTCATGGTGTCTGTTCACAGCAGTAAAACCCTGACTAAGACAACGAATTCCTTCTTTATTGGTACAATATTTCTGCCCTGGATTTTATCCTGAAAGGCAGAGAGACCAGGAGCATTGGCTGGGAGCGACAAGAGAGATGTGTCCCTTAGTTAAGAACCTTGAAGCTGTAGGGAAAGTGGCGTTGCTATGGCGATTGAAAGAGGAAGAAGAGCGGGGACAAGGACTGCCTAGGGTGGTGGGAGAGATCAGCAGGCTATAGGTAGTTCTCAACCTTCCTAATGCTGTGCCCACCTTAAACAGATCCTCATGTGTGACCCCTGACCATAAAACAATTTCTTGTTACTATTTCATAACTAGAATTTTGCTCCTGTTAGGAATTACGATGTAAGTAGGATATCAGAGTTGTGACCCCTGTGAAAAGGTCATTGGAACCTCCAAAGGGATCACAACCCCCAGGTTGAGAACCACTGATGAGTAAGCCCTTGGAGCCTCAAGACCATCTGCCCCTCCATTGAGAGTCACTAATTGTCACTCGTGTTTGTCTCAATTCTTGTTTTAACATGATCATTTCTTTCACATCCGCTAGGTCCTCCACTCTATAGCCAGCTCCTGGAGCTGTGCAGGAGTCTAGTAGACCTGGAGTGTACGTCTGCTCAAAGGAAAGGAGGTCCCGGGAGTGCTTGGTATTTCAGGGCCACTTGGAAAATGTTTCTTAGGCTCCTGTTGTGCTGAGATAACACCAGATGCCCAGATGCCTGGAGGTATCTGACAGCCCAGGAGATGGCTAAAAACACCAGGTCAGGCGGAGAGTGCAGGGCCAGGCCACTCTTGCCATGTCTGCAATGGTCTCACTCCGCCAGTAGAGAGGATCTGAGGGAGTTCTGGGCTGCTTGAGGGACTGTAATTGGGACAAAGGTAAAATGTGGAAAGAGTTTGGAAATTCAAGTGAAATGTGTTTGCGCCTTTGAGGTATTCACCTCAGTGTTATTGTTCATAAAAGCAGTAATTGAGGACAGTTCAAGTTCCGGCAGTGGGGCAGGGGAGGTGGTCAAGGCAAATACGGCACCCCAAGTCTGCGATATTGGCTATTTAAAATAGAGCTTTAAGATAACCACAGGAACGTTATTAGGAAGCAATAAACTATAAGTGTGTATAAAGTCCTGTACATGTGCACACAGACATGCATGCAATGAGAACACAGATGTAGGGATGGAGAGATGGCTCAGCGTTTAAGAGCACTGACTGCAATTCCAGAGACCCTGAGTTCAAATCCCAGCAACCACATGGTGGCTCACAACCATCTGTAATGGGATCCGATGCCCTCTTCTGGTGTGTCTGAGGACAGCGACAGTGTACTCGCATATATACATACATACATCTTTTTAAAAAATGTAAATGTAGCAACATATAAAAATAAGGACAGTAATTATACATAAACAATGTAAACATGATATACGGACATGAGTAAATGTGAAGCAACTATGAAATACGAAGAAAGTTGATTATTGTCAGCATCCGGTGGACGAGTGCTAGGAACTACGTTAAGCTATGAGCAGGAGTCTTCGTGCAGGCCACAAAGTCAGTGGCCATGGACTTCTTATTTTTGTGCATTTTTCTTCCTGCTCTGCACATTTTCCCTTATTTGAGCAGGCCAGGCAGGACGATCTGCGGCCGTCACAATCCTGTACGACGGCAGTGAGATGGCCCTGACACAAGAATGTTGCAAGTGCAAAGCCAGGTTCAAGGGCAGAAATCAAGTGTTCTTTTTTTTTTGGTTCTTTTTTTCGGAGCTGGGGACCGAACCCAGGGCCTTGCGCTTCCTAGGTAACCACTCTACCACTGAGCTAAATCCCCAGCCCCGAAATCAAGTGTTCTAATGGATTCATCCAAACTCTTTTCCTTGCTGACAAAGCCAGCACACCTCCCTTGACTGAAAAAGGCTTTAGCTGTTTCCCTTCTTAAATAAACGAGTCTATAACAGAGAGAGATATAAACGTGATAAGCGTTTGTTGGAAATGGAAAGGGATCCTTAAAGCCATGACTTTCTTACTTGGATCCACACACCAAGAAGTCTGCACATGGTTTATGGAGACTGTGAATGTGAGATTTCATCCAAACATTTTTCAGTTTGTATGGATTTTGTGGGGAGGAGTTTCCGCAGTGTTTATCAGATGAGCAACGGGGCCTGCTACCACAAGAAAAGATCGGAACTACCGTCGTGGACCAACAGAGCACAGCAGCCGTTCTCCCCGTATTCATTCTAAGAGTGTGTTCTTGGTGCCTGCCGTGTGCCAGGTACTGTGGTGTGTGTAGTGACCCTCATTGTCCTGGCATCTCTTGAGGGCCGGGAACTTCATCCAGCCAAGTAGATCTCTCACACTTATCTCTAAAGTCCACTCTAGCTGCCAACAAGAGTCCTGAGGTCCTCACTTTTCACTTACTGGACACCCGTGATGCCCTGGGTCTTACTGCCCAACATTCAACTTCTAGTTATCGTGCCAAGCCTGGTCCTGTTGCTGCCCCCTGGAGACCAATACATTTTATACACAAAACGCACCATGCTGTTGCAGACAAAGAGATTGGAGATGTCTTGTGAGTTTTTATACTGATCGCAGGTTGTCGTGATTTCTTCTTGATGCATTGGGCTAAATATAACATGTTATTAAAATTAGTTATGCTTCTTTCCTTTCATGCAATAAATTTAGTTTTGTGTGTGGCTGGTGTGCTGTTTCCACTGCATTAGCACTGTGGGGTGAGGGGTGAGGGGTGAGGAAAACAGACCTAAAGATGATAGTTCTTAGGTTTAGGGATTGTGTGTGTGTTTGTGGTGTATGTGTGGTGTATGGTGTGTGTGTGTGTGTGTGTATGTGTGTGTGTGGTGTGGTGTGTATGGTGTGTGTGTGTGTGGTGTGTATGGTGTGTGTGTGGTGTTGTATGTGGTGTGTATGTGTGTGTGGTGTGTATGGTGTGTGTGTGGTGTTGTATGTGGTGTGTATGTGTGTGTGGTGTGTATGGTGTGTGTGGTGTGTATGGTGTGTGTGGTGTGTATGGTGTGTGTGTGGTGTTATATGTGGTGTGTATGTGTGTGTGGTGTGTATGGGGTGTGTGTGTGTGTATGTGTGTGTGTGTGGTGTGATGTGTATATGTATATATGTATTCACATACTAAGTGCATACAAAACCAGAAAGCTAAAAAAAAAAAAAAAAAAAAAAAAAACAAACCAGAAAGCTGTATAGAGCTGAACCAGGATATTGGCTAGCTAACGTTGATAGGGGTCTGTGTAGAGGAGCAGTCCATGCTGCAGTCATCTGGGAGGATGGGAAGGCTGTGGTGGACACTTTCTGTACACACTATCAACATCTGTACTCAGACTAAAAAGAGGCATCACATTCTCATGGGTCTGAGGTATTGGGTGACATGGCCGTGCCAGTGTCAACAATATACCTTGGCTTAGGACATCATCTGCTCCTCACAAGGGCTAGTTCTCCTCCTACTACAGAGACCCATCTCCTTCCTCCCTCTCTCCCTCCTATTCCTGATGCCAATGCACACCTAGACCTCCTTGACCCAGATCACCAGTGATCTGGCTGGCTCCAACCACAGGTCTGTGACCCACAACCCCATGACGTTTGATTGGGTGAGCAGTCCAGCTTTAAAGCTGAAGTGGCTTTGAAAACTATGCCAACATTTTAAACTCCCGGGCACCCTCTATTTTCGAGACTCTATTTGTTTACCTTTACAAGTGAAATTATACTGGTGCCACCTCGGGCTTACATCCTGATTCCCTCGGGCTTACGTTCTGATAACTCAGGCTTACACCCTGACATCTTATGGCATGTCGTAAGCTGAAACCCCTCCGATGCATTTGGCCTGCCAAAGAGCACAGCCTCGCTCAACCCATCTTCCATGGACTTGGGATACTTCCCTAGCCTGCAGCCAGGCAAAATGGCTGACCACAAAGTCTATTTTATAATGAGTGTGGGGTACCTCAGGTGGTTTGTTGAATTCTGTGTTAAAAGCAGAATGGCCACACTTTGCACACTGCAGTGTCATCCCAGCCTAGTGGCCTCCTGCGTGTGTAACTGTTGTGTGTGGCTATCTGTATGGCCTGATTCAGATACACACGGAGTGGGTGGACCAAGCTAATCTCACATGCCTACCTATCCCCTTCAGAATGAAAGGGTTTGAAGTCTACTCACTGCAGTTTTCTAAGTCATACAGCTTCACACACAGGAAGATTCCGTATCCAGCTGCTCTCGAGCTGCAGGGAGGTTTGGCAACCACAGTCCTTGGCTCTGCTGGGCCACCTGTCATGTGGGCGTGGTATTCCAGTGCACGGATGGCTTCTGTACCCTCTGGGGTTAGACATAAACCAAGTTTTGGCTTATTTTCAGGGCTAGGGACATAGTTGTGTGGAGGGCAACACTTGGTGCTGCACACTTCAGGCTTTCAGCGGCCTTTAGAGAAGTCATCCCTTCCCCACCTCAGAAATGTAGGAGACTTGCTGAGGCCTCATGATGAGATACCCTTTGGCTTCTGCACCAGTGGGCTGAAGCTCTGGTTCCAGGCTGAGCATGTGATATGCTGGGGGGTGCTGATGGCAACCAGCTTGGAAGACTTGGTGTCAGAGAGCACTGTGTGTGTGTGTATGTATGTGTGTGTGAGTGAGTATGTGTGAGTGTGTGTGAGTGTGTGTGTGAGTATGTGAGAGTGTGTGAGTGTGTGTGAGTGTGTGAGAGTGTGTGAGTGTGTGAAAGTGTGTGTGAGTGTGTGTGAGTGTGTGAGAGTGTGTGTGAGTGTGTGAGAGTGTGTGTGAGTGTGTGAGAGAGAGTATGTGGTGTGTGGTGTGTGTGTATGTGAATATGTGTGTGTATGTGTGCTTATGAGTGAGTGTGTGTGTGTATGTGAGTATGTGTGTGTATGTGTGCTTGTGAGTGAGTGTGTGTGATGTGTGGTGTGAGTGTGTGTGTGTGATGTGTGGTGTGTGTGTGAATGTGTGATGTGTGGTGTGTGTGAGTGTGTGTGGTGGATGGGTGTGTGAGTGTGTGTGTGAGTGTGAGTGTGTGTGTGGTGTGTGTGAGTGTGTGTGCATGGTGTGGTTTTTGTATGTGAGTGTGTGTGTATGGTGTGGTGTGTGTGTGAGTGAGTGTGTGAGTGTGTGGGGGGGGTGTGGTGTGTGTGTGAGTGTGTGTGTGTGAGTGTGTGTGTGGTGTGGTGTGTGTGGTTTGGTGTGTGTGTGTGGTGTGGTGTGTGTGTGGTGTGTGTGTGTGTGTGTGTGTGAGTGTGTGTGAGTGTGTGTGGGAACATATGCATGCAGAGGCTATGTTGAGTTCTCCCCTCCCATGGGCTGCTGTCAGATGTTAGTAGGGTAGCAGGCATGTTTACTTCCTGTCCAGGTTAGGACGGAAGCCAAACTACCTTGCCTCCTGGGCAGGAGCCTGCAAGCAAGGACAGGTGTGTGTCCAGGACAATTTTCTGGTGCTGTGTGGAGGCATGAAGGTGAGACATTGCCTCCTTCTCTCACAAACACAAATGATGGGAGCACAATTGAGAGCTGGAGTGAACAAGAAGGCTAGGGCTTGATGGGCAGCTTCACAGGGCAGGGCTGAGAGAGTGCATTGGTTCTTCTGGTGATGTGGAGAATCTCTGAGGGTGAGAGGTGAAGTAGTCCAGTAGGCCTGTAGCTCTCTGCAGCTTGGGACCTTGACCCAGGATGTTAGTTTCAGGCAAAGCTGGACCCAAGGGCTTAAAGAATGGCACCAAGACACTGTCCTCACCTATCAGTTCTGCTTCCCTGTGCTGACTTTGCCTTCAAGCACTTTTAAACCTCCCTGTCTGTCTTTGTCCCTCAAGTCTATAGCTACCCACTTAGCACCTCCAGCTGCCAGGTAACTTTGCTTCCCCAGGGGCTCTAGAAAATTCCATGTGACATTTCGTCATGGAAGACTAACTTGGGTCATGTGTCCGTTCCCATGTGTGGGGGAGCAAGTGCAGTTCTTTGGTGGTCTAGCTCTGCTGTCGTCCTCCAGCCAGATGCTGTGCTAAGTGAGTCTCATGGGGACCCAGAAGGTGCCCGAGTCTCATATCCACACAGGTGGGAGAGGACGAAGGTACGAGATGAAGAGGTCCTGGTGCAGTGGCTGTGAGGAAAGGGAAGACACAGGCTGTGGGCTGGGGCCAGTGTCAGGTCTTATGAGAGTGTGCTGGTGAAGGGAAGACTGGGGACTGGGCTTGGGACCCACCCCATCTGTGTTCTTGGCTGCCAATGATAAGCATGTGTCTTGTTCTTAGCAAAGGCAAGACTCACTGGACGACTCATTCAGCAGCTTGCAGGATTTTGGAAAGACCGGTGAGCTAGGATCGGACTTTGCCCCTGAGGCAGGAATGTCCCCAAGTTCTGTCGCATTTGTCAGTGCGACAACCGAATTGTAAAATCCTCCTCCTCCAGGGTTTCAGTTATGCCCTCCTCCATGGCTGGCTTCCTGGGAGCAGGGTGAAGGCCACCCCTCCTACCCAGGAACTCCCAAGACAGAGCAGCAGCAGGCATGAGGAAAGAGGCTGGCGAGCAGAAAGAGGACTGGGTTCCTGACTGTAGAAACGAGGGTGGGACAAGGTAGGCATCAATTCCAGGCCTGGGTATGCTTTGGTCTAAGAGCAAGAGGGGAAACTGAGTCTTCAGGTTGGGGACTACGGAGCTGGGATCGTAAGCTCAGACTTGCCTATGTCCAAACCTCTGATAGTGTCTCCTGCCTCTGCCCAGTGGTAGGGGCGGGGCCACCTGAAGCTCAGAAAAGACAGGTTGCTTCTTGATGTTTCTGTCAACGTATTCAAATACCACAACCCCTCAGAGGTCGGCAAATGCTGTCTACCTGCCTGGGTGGGATTGGCCCTACTGGGAAAAGACACAGGCCAGATCCCTGCAGTAGCCCTCAGGGCGGGGGTTGGGGGGGGACGTTGAGGCAAACGGCCCCAATAGCTCCTCAGCACCGAGCTATTCACATCCCATCAAAGTGGTAAACACACCCAGAGCCCACTGTGAGACATGGCTGAGTCCATGGGTGTGACCAGGAGGGCCCAGGCAGGCGCCTGTCACAAACCTCTTCCAACCCCACCCTGAGGCAGGGGCTGAAAAAGGGTGGGGTGGCTGTCACCAAGTAAAAAACAAACACAGCCTGGAGCTTCCTCCCACGTTCTGGGGGAGCCGGCCTCTCACTCCACACACCCTGAGAAGAGAAAACTTCCTGTTTGTGAAAGGAAAGGCCTTCAAGTGCCTCGGGCGGGCCTTGTGCATCAAAGTGGACTTGCATAACAGCACCCTGGTGGCTTAGTATCAATGAATGGTGACATATGGATCCCATTTGCCAGAAAGGACCGGCTGGCTTAAAAGTCCTGAGGAGAAGTGCCAGGCAAAATATGTTTCAGGTTTTATTGAACCAAAAATACTCTAAGAAGATAGATTTTCGCTGGTCCCAAACCCAGGTCCAGCTGCATAAGGAAGGCTGAAGATGGGCTGGAGTCCTTAGGTGATGCTAAGCATTTTCCCTAAGTTTAAGATGGCTTATGGGTCACCTGAGGGGTGCTTGAAAGCCTTCGCTCTCCAGGGACATAGCCGGGAAGAGAAAATTCCATCTAGTTTCCCAGGTTTGAACACCCTCCTCCCAATTTGCAAAGCTGTCCAATGAGAGGAAAGGAACAGTCGAGGGAATGAGAGTGCAGGAGAGAAGGAAGGAAGAGAAAGGAAGGAAGGAAGGAAGTGAAGGAGTATTTCCCTAACACCAGGAACGAGGGAGTCACCCTTGAGTGTATCAACAGCCCAGCAGGTTCCTGCTCTGCGCCACTTTCTCTCGCCCTGGATTCCTCCCAGTGTGCATCTCGGCCTGTGGAGAGTGCCGTACAGAAACGCTCTGCTGTGGCGCACTCCGACTGGATCGCATTTCAGGCTGTTACTTCCCAAGGCATTATCCCAAGGAGAATCCGTGTACTGCGGAGTGATCTGTCGGAGCCGCTTAGAGGGACAGATGAGGGCCCTGGAACGGCCCGGCTTTGGAGTGAAACCTTAGCTCAGACAAGGGCCAGAAAGGGGGGGGGGGCTGTGGTTGGAGGGGGGAGTCTGGAGGCTTCACGTGGCTCAGCTCTAGACCTGATTGCTACAGCTCGGTGCTGAAAGAGGAACATTCCCGTAGTTTGGCTTCTCTACCCCATCTTTTGGTAGGTGAACCAGTGCTGCTCACCGATGCTTTGTGCCTAAAAGCACCAGTTCGCCACCTGTCATGGTTCTTAGGTTTGCCTGCTGTGTGTGTGTGTGTGTGTGTGTGTGTGTGTGTGTGTGTGTGTGTGTTCTTGTCACTTTGAAGTGGTAGATTGTACACACGATCCTCCTCCTTTCCAAACACTCACCATGACAGGAGAGGGGGGTAGGTCAAGGTGGGAGTTGCCTATTCAGCTCTGATCTATATGCACCCCAGATTTCCTTTTGAAAACCCCAAGGGTTGGCCCACACTGACATGAACTTATTATGTACTTTTGTTGTATAACAAATTATCATCCTGCACCACTGCAGCAGGCTTTCTACAGAGAATGCAGGTCGTAGTAATTTTGTCATACAGAGTAGCATGTCACATAACCCATTCTGGATTTAGACCAATATATACAGTTTCAGGTCTAAGCAGTAACACATGTTTGGGGGAGAGACCGTTTCGCTTTACTGGAATGGACAGTAAGTAGAAACACATTCCAGATTTCTCCTCTCCCCCTGCCCTAAAATCTGGCAGCTGGGGTCCCCCTTGCACTTGATCTCAGGTATTCAGCTGCTTATGAACCTCAGTGCCCCGGGTGTGATGATGCCATGTGCCCAGTGACTGGTGACTAATGGAACTGAGAAGCACAGCTCTGTGCACTTCCCAGAACTGCATTAAGGAGATGCGAGTGATGCTCCAAGTTTCCCCAATGGCATGCTGGCTGGGATCAGAACT
The DNA here is from genome assembly GCF_021556685.1 of Rattus norvegicus. Lineage (NCBI taxonomy): Eukaryota > Metazoa > Chordata > Mammalia > Rodentia > Muridae > Rattus > Rattus norvegicus. The sequence continues at coordinate 23,486,636 of NC_141543.1, forward strand.
CTAAGATCAGAACTCTGCAGCTTGGTCTTCAAAGGCTGGCTTAGGAACCCTGCTTCCCCTCGGATGAGTCTGACAACTACTTTACAAATGCAGCAAGCCATGGCTATACCCCAGAGGCCCTCAACTCAGAGATACACCAGTGCCTATGCCTGGGGTTCCGAGGGGACATTCTGCCACCTTCCCATTTTATCCAGAGACAGTAAGCAAGCCAGGCAGTGGTGTTGCTAGCTAGTGGTATTCATAATAGCTGATCCCAGTGTTGGGGAAAGCAGCCACTGCACTGTGGGAGGAGGGGGGCGGAGCTCATCTATCTCTCTAGACCTGTTCTGTGCTTTGGAACCACTGCAGTCCTCCTGTCTTTAAGGGTCATGTCCCAAGCTTTTCTGTAGAAGTTGATACAAGGCTATCTGCTGCAGATTGGGCTTTTCCATCCCCCATCTCAGTGCCTCGTGCCTGGTTGTGGGTCCTTATTGATTCTTTCTTGATTGGCTTCCCGTGTAGCTCCTGTAGGAAGACGCCATAAGGTCAGGGACATCAGATTGCCCGTTCTCATCCTACCCCCATGGGAGTTGTGTATTGGTAGAATATAAGTAAACTTTTGGAAAAGTTGTCCTGAGTTGGAGTGGCTTTGTCCCTCAGATGACATTTGATGGTATCTGAAAATGTTCCGTCAGAACTAGGGAGGGGCCCTGGCATCCAGTAGGTGGAGGCCAGGGATGTTATCAACATAAGACACCCCCTCTCCCCATCAAAGAGCTATGTGACCCCAAATGTCCCCAGTGTGGACACCAAGAAGCAAAGCAAACAGTCCAGGCCTGAGCTAGTTGTCACAACCCAAGGGACTTGTTTTAAAGACTTAAAAGAAAAGCCAATAAATACCAAACATTTAATACACCTCCTTAGAAAAGTAAATTCACAGATCACCAAACATGGAGTATGAGTAAAAGAAATGGGGGACCAGGAAGAGGTAGACATGGAGAGAGGGTTTTCAGCAAGCACGGGGCCTTAGGCCCCCTTCCTTAGGCTAAGGGCAACACTATTCCTCCAAGCTCAGCCCACAGCTGGTGATCCAGAAAGGCTCGCTGGTGTCTTCTGGGTGAACAGGGCCTCCTGAGGGAGTCTTATTCTGCCTGGTCCTTGTCACCCAGCTTCTGTGTATGCTGAGCTCTTGTTCATCCCTACAACCCCACACGAGGCCACCTCACAAGGAGGTGCATTCTCCTTTGTAGACATTAGCTGCTTATAATGACCAAGACTCTCTCTTAGGGAAGGGGTGCAGGGCCACTGCCCAGTGGTTAGGGCAATGGTATGGCCAGGGTAGAATGCCATGGGGACCAACACACAGACTCATAAACTACACACATATTCACCATGCCCTCCATCTGTGTGTGTGTGTGTGTGTGTGTGTATACGAGTTTATGTGCACACATTCGCAGACATACAAACTGCGCACACATATACATATGCACACACACATGCCTGCACATGCACTTACACGTATACATGAACACATTAAACACTGTGCTTTTGGTGAGTGGGGGTCCCAGGTGGGGTCTCACTGTTGTTTTGCACCATGTTATGAGCCTGCTTGGGAGTGAGGGCTCTTCAGAGATGCGGTGTTAAATGGCTGTTCTTCCCAGAGATGGCTGTTCAGTCAGCCCATTTCAGATGCACTGACTTTACAGCCTTCGGCCCGAGAGCAAGCTGTTTTGCATATGTCACATACATTTTCGCTCTGGGAAGGCCTGTTTCTGGAGCCATGGCCTGCCACATGTGTGTGCCAGGGGGCAGGGTGAGGGCTGCGAGCCCCGAATGGCTTTTCCATGTGGTTCACTGTGGTGTCAGGAAGGCGCCCTGTGCTTTCCCAGCTGCTGGAGGTGGCGCCTGTCGCTGGAGCTTCTGAGAGCTGCTGAGCCTCTGGTCCAACCTGCCAGGAGCCAAACAGGGGAGAGTCCTCCCAGCAGGCAAGAGCTAGACCTAAAGAGAGAAGACTGAAGGGAGAGGAGGGGAGGGGAGGGGAGGGGAGAGGAGAAGAGGGGAGAGGAGGGGAGGGAGAGGAACTTAGATGTTGACACACGCTCTGAAGAGGCCAAGGAATTCTGTTTACTCCTTGGTGATATTTCTGTCTTTTGTTGTGGCAAAGACCTGCCTTTTACTATGTGGTTGAACTGTCTTCAAAGACTGGAAAAGCAAGGGCCATTCCAACAAAAACCTTTGCTGAGCTGCAGTGGACAGAACCCCAAATTCAAATCAGGTCTGAGTCTTTGGCAGTGCAGACAGAGCTGGGCCGTGTGAGTGTGTGTGGGGAGGATGCCAGGACGTCTCCTCTATGCGACAGGGCACTCGAGGTAGAGAGTCAACTGGAGAAGGGTCTCTGGGCACACTGCTTCCATTGAGACTGCTAAGATCCCAGCTCTACCACAAATCCCCCCTCCCCCGGGGAACTTAGACCTGCCTCTTTGGATCCTTGAGCCTTTGTTTTTCCTCACCTGCAGGATGGGTGTGTGTCTGTGTAGAAATCTCGGGTACAGACTGGAGCCATATTGAAAGAGCTTGGCACATGAAAGACACCAGCAGACTTTGCCTCCCCATTTTTGTTGACATACAGACTGGCCATGCTTTAGGATGCTCCTCTCCAAGTACAGGTGTCTCAGGCTGTCAGAAAAGGCAACGTTCACTGCCTCCAAGACAAAGGGGGTGATGTTGGGGGGTACCTCTGGAACAGAAGGCTAGTCCTGGCTTCAGCTGCCTAGATTACCACCAGGCTACACGTGGCCCACCCTGGTGATAGTCAAGGTTAGAATCCTGGAATTCTAATCCAGGGATAGCCAAGAGCAAGGCTCTTGTCTCTGTGCTATGATGTCCCTGTCATCTGCTGACAATGTCTACCCTGTTAGACTGTGGCAGGGATGAGCTGGGAAAGACCTCCACGCCTTGAAGATACCTGAGTGGAGGCAGTAGCTTGTCTAAAAACTGAGGTAGAAGGGAAGCAACCACCCCACACAGAGTGTTACCACAGAGCTTAGAGACACTTGGGAAGTTCCTCCAAAGGTGTGTAGAATCCAAGCCTCTTCTTGCTTCAATTTGTTACTACTCCCTGCCTTTTATTTGATTAACTCTGAGGTCTCCTGAACAGGATCAAATTACACCAATTTCTGAGAGCCTCAGTTTCCATATCTGTGAAGCAGGTCTGTAACCCTCTTGCACGGTCATGGTGGGTGGTTAATCTAGGTGAAGAGGACATGAGTGAACATACCATTTGCGGGGAGCAACCGTTGTTATTCCAATATCTTAGTTTCATTTCTTGTCGCTGTGATAAATTATCCGGACTTAAGGGAGAAAGGGTGCGGTTAGCTCAAAGTCTATCACAGCAGGGGGATGACTGGCTGGAGCTTGAGGAAGCTGGTCACACTGTACCCACAGTCAAGGAGCAGAGTGTGACAAACATGTGCATGATTGTGCCCAGCTTGCTTTCTCCATGGTTTCCTATGCAGGGTCCCAGCTCAGGGAATAATCCCACCACAGTCAAGATGAGTCTTCTCCCATCAAATAATGCAACCAAGATGATCCCCCATGAGCGAGTTCAAAGTCCTCAAAGATGGTTCTAGATCCTGTCGAGTTAATGACTAACACTAACGACCACCTTCTACCAGCCTATCGGTTTGCAAAGGACCAAGACACCACTGACTGCAAGTGCCTCGGTGTGTGACAGAGTCTGGGATGCAGGGAAGTAGAGAGAACAGTAAGGGGAGAGGAGGCATGGTCCCAGGGATGGAGGTTTGACATTCTCTCTTTCCCTAGCTTTGGAAGTGGGATGGAGAGGTGAGAGAGGTCTTTGGGCCACAGACACAGACTCTCATCTTGGTACCAGTTCTCCCAAGTTCTTATACTTGGAAATTTTTCTTTTTAAATTTATCTATCTGTCTCTATTTATCTATCTGTCTATCTTAATTGCCCATGTATTATGCATGTATCATGTATGTATTATGTATGTGTTATATATGTATTATGTATGTATCTACCTATAATCTATATCTCTGACATCTATCATCTGTCTATCTTCTATCTCATGTGGTAAATCGTTTACATGCCACACCACTCATGTGGAGGTCAGAGGACAAGTTTTCAAAATCTGTTCACTCCTTCTACCATGCAGGTTTGGGGTATCAAACTGAGGTCCTCAGGCTTAACAGCAAGCCCCTTCACCCACTGAGTCAGCTCTCTGGTTCCCTAAGTATTTCATAGTCTGCAGAAGAAATGCAGGCCAGTGGCTGCTTTGCATGCTCCTGGTTGGAAGGGCAGATTGAACAGTCGTTCCAGGGCCTGGTTCAACACTTGAACTGACTACGGAATCGACATACATCTCTAAGCACTTGAAGATCAGACCCTGGGCACTCACCTGCAGAGTGAGGTGCATGTGACCTTAAATAGCTCAAAACTACGGAGACAAGGAAGGAGCACATGGCTTCTAGGGGTGTAATAGACACTGAACATTTGCCTTTGAGCTTCCTAGCAGGTCGAATCAGAAGGTAACTAGATTACATGCTTTTCCTTGTATAGAAGTTCATGAGACAAACAGTTATTTAGTTCTGGTCCAAAATACCTGTTGTACTGATGAGGATAAAGAAAATAGAGAAGGTAAGCCACTCGGGGCAAGTCACAGCTAATGAGCTACTATTTCGTTTTGGTCTGCCTCTTTACAGTGCCGAGGCCTCTCCTTTTCATGGCTGCTGATGGAGGGACAGCATGCACGCCCAGCCTGTGTGTGCTTGTGTGGGAACGGCCTTCCAGCTGCATCTCCATGTCGGGGGACTCTATTTTGCAACCAAATCTATCTGAACTGATGACTAGGCCTGTTGCAGCAACCAATATGTGGGGAAAAACGGTCTGAATAATTTCTGACAGAGCAAACAGAAGGTGGTGTGACAACAATCAGAACTTCCCACAGTCTCTGGCTGAATTAAAGTGACATTAGATCAAAATTAGCAACATCATATGGTATGAACCCCCAGACCCTCCCAAGGTATGCTCATTGTCTTGTTTGATCCCCTGAGGTACACCACGATTTTTGAGAAGGACCCAGAGCCTTGCGTAAATACCATGGTTTATGTAAATGGCTTGTGCAACCACCAGTGTTGGTCTCTATGAGGGTCCTGTGACCAGTCCCTGCAGGTGCTGAGAGAGAGCGGGCATAACCTGCAGAGAGGCTCCGAGACTTGCTAAGAGCAGTGTGGTCCCCAAGCTTCCCAATCTTCTAAAAGTGTCTAAAGCAGACCTGGCCAGACAGGGAGGAAACACAGGTGTGAGGGTAAAGTTACTAACGATGTCATTTTTGTTCCTTTAGATAAAAAGACTTGGCTGAGTTTAAGCCTAGAGACTGCAGTGTTTGCCATTGGACACTCAGCGCATGCAGTCATCTGGCCCCTCCATAGTTCTAGTCTCTCTCTCCCTCTCTGTCCCCTTTTCTTCTCTCTCTCTCTCTCTCTCTCTCTCTCTCTCTCTCTCTCTCCCCCTCCCTCCCTCCATCTCTCTCCCTCTCCCTCTCTCTCTCCCTTTCTCTTTCTCTTCCTCTTCCCCTCCCTCTCTCCCTCTCTACCCGCCTCTTTTTCTCTCTCTTCCTCCCTTTCTCCCTCTCTTCCTCCCTCCCTCCCTCTTCCCTCCCTCCTTGTCTTTCTTCCCTCTCTGACAATCTTACCATTATCTTCAGCTAGCCTTCACCTCCATTCCTCTGCCGCAGCCTCCCCAGTATAAGATAACTGGTTGGTATTACCACAGGGGTGCCATGGAGAATCCAGAACTGTGCTGGGGACCATCAGTGCTAAGTAAAGCCACAGCCACTCGTGAGCTGCGACACTGACGGCTGCCCCATTGGAGATTTGCTCGATCTGCAGGTGGGGAGTGTGTGGGACACGTCGAGCTGTTTGGAGGATGGTCTCCATTTCCAAGCTGTGGTCTGACCACTCATGGTTTTGAAAATGAAAAATTAAATCTTGGCTCTGGCCCAAGAGCAGAGAAAGCAGCATTTTATTCTTGAATCTCTGCCCAACCATCCCCTCATCCAGACCCCCTGAGAAGGGGGTTCTTTACCAGGAAGGATATGGTAATGTCAGCTGCCAAGGAGCAGATCAAATGCCCCCCAGCCCTTGACCCTGAGTTCTTGCTGAGGGTAGAGAGCTGGGTGGCTCCACTGGCCTTGATGGATGGGGAAAGCCTTGACATTTCAGAGTCTTACAGAAAGTAGGTCCAGACAGGAAGTTGCTTTGTGACCGAGGAACCTTTCCAGAGAATAAGAGCTGGTTCTGAGGCCAGCGTTAGCCCGAGGTGAGCAGTAAGTAGAAATCCAGTGGGGCTTTCAAGGGAGGCTTCTCTGGCAGGATCCTTTCTTTGATCTCCTGACTCTTCTGGACATCTCACAGCCAGTCAGGACAGGATGCGTATCACCACTTGGCTGTGTTCCTGCCTCTCCCCTCAGCCCTTTGACCTGGCCACTGTGCCGGGTCCACCACACCTGATGAAGTGAACTTCTGGGGACTGTGCTGCAGCTCTCTGACACCTTAAGAGGTTTGCCTTGTGGCCTGGCTCCCTCAAACCTCATCTTCTGCCATAGCAAACTACAGAGGGTTCCCCCAACACACCATGATATTCCCCACCTGGGGTCCTTCGTCCTTTCTCCCACTGGCCTGAATAACCACTCTTTTCTGTCCACTCCACTCCAGACTGGGAGATCCTGGGGTTTGAAGACAGTACCTATAGCCTACCTTCTATGAACTGTAGAGAAGACAGTGAAGAAGGTTCAAGAGACATCAGCTATGACTGCTATGACTGCATCCCAAGACCAGGCTGCAGGTGGCCTGGGAACTGTTACAAGTCACCAGCAGGGAACAGTGTGTGCCGGGCCTTGGAGTCCCAGTGAACCATCCCCATCAGTTTGATGGAGTGTCCAAAGAGAATTTAACTTGTTGTACCTAGCTACTGGTTCCCCAGGGAAAATTCTCTCTGAGACTTTATTGGGTACACAGAGAAGCGGGTCCACCTGTTGATACCTTCCCTCTCTCCGCACTTCCACCCCGGGCGGCTAAGTGCTGTAATGGAAATCTGAGGTTAATGTTCTCATTAAACACAATGAGCCACCTGGTCCCGTGTTTGTCCAACCTAATTTCATTCAGTTATCAGCCCCCAGGCCTTAACACCAAAAACAATAATAAAAAAAAAATGTAGAAAGCCTTTACACTGTTTGTTTGTCTTCCTCACAGACATTTCCCTTTGATTTCGAACCATGTGATTCAAGCAAGATGTGCTGCTCCACATGGCCAGATTCGTTTGCCGATTCATCCACTTATGACTGAAAAGGCGACTTGGAGATGACTTGGCTTCATACACGGTGTCCGACCATTGTTGTTTGCACTTGGACATGAAATAGCGCTTGTTAAATGCTTACACAGAACTGACTTCTTCAGTCCCGAAGTGGCTGCCTTTGCTGCTGCCTCTCACTCCTCTCTTTCCTCCTTCAAGTCTCCTGTTTTTGGTGAGGATTCCTTGATGTTTTAACTCAAGTTCATGAGCCAAGCCACTGGTCAATCTGTCCACACACACTCACATCCCCACTGTACAAAACGACAGTGGCCCAGGAAAGTGGGTGGCCCTAGGAAGAAGTGGAGCTCAGGGAAGAATATTCACATTACACTCATCTTGATGTATTCAGGCAGAGAGAGAGAGAGAGAGAGAGAGAGAGAGGGAGAGAGAGAGAGAGAGGAGAGAGAGAGAAGATTTCTAAATTGAGAGTCAAATGATCTTGGATTTTTGTTTGTTTGTTTTTGTTTTTTGTTTTTTTTTTTTGTTTTTTTTTTTTTTGAGGAATTTGAGCAGGAAAAAATTCTAGGGAAATTGGTTGAATTCTTTGTCAGAGAAAATTTGTTCAAAGAGGAGGAGGAAGAGGAGGAGAGGGAAGAAGGAAGAAGGAAGAAGGAAGAAGGAAGAAGGAAGAAGGAAGAAGGAGAAGGAGGAGGAGGAGGAGGAGGAGGAAGAGGAGGAGGGATCCAAGTCCAAGGGTAGATTTTTGTCCTCCTGTCCATTTTTAGCCCCAATTCTTCCTTCTCCCACATCCAATCCACCAAGCACAATGGAGTTTTAGCTCAGAGTTCTGTGTTCTCCACTCCCCACCAACAGTGTTTCTCCAACTCTTCCAAGATAGGAGGGACCCTGCCACCTATGCCTTGGAGTGAGAGAGCCAATCTGATCTTACTCTATGCTGTCTGCTTATCTATCTTGGGCTCGGATCTTGGGCCTCACCCCACTGTGAAGGCAGTTGGCCATGCCCTTACCATGTCATAGTTGGAGAAGCTGCAGAGGAAAGAAGAGGATGAGAAGGAAGAGAAGGAGGAAAGAAGGAGGAGGAGGAAGAAGAGGAGGAGGAGGAGGAGAAGAAGAAGAAGAGGAAGAAGAAGAAGAAGAAGAAGAAGAAGAAGAAGAAGAAGAAGAAGAAGAAGAAGAAGAAGAAGAAGAAGAAGAAGAAGAAGAAACACTGTCTACAGCTACAAGCCATGAGTCCAATCCAGAGCCTTTGCCCTCGGCTCTACTCTCTACCTCCAGGGAATCCCTGCTCTGAGCCCCACAGAAGACCTGCATCCCTGTTTATTCCTGTGTGGTTGAGTCTCACACACCCCCCTTTTATTCCCCGGTCATCAGCTATGCCAAACCATTAGTTCACACTTTCACACCTGGGTACAGACTGTTGGGGTGGGGATCACCCTGCTCTTCACAGCCCCAGTGATGCCTCTGCCTTCTGTCGTCTTGTAGGCCCAACACCCTGGGCTTCCTTCAATTCTGGGATGCTCAGACAGCCTTTTCACACTCAGCACACAATACATCACAGGCTACAGTCTGACCCTCCTTCAACGTCAGAGGGTAGTAGATGGCATAGCCTGAGTCAGTCAGGACTCCTACCTCTGTGGGATCACCATATGTCTCTGAGGGAGGGGTCTATGGCCCAAACAAATACCAGAACACTGAGATCTTGGAGTCTGAGAATAAATGTGAAAAGGACTTCCCCTTTCAGGAGCTTTTAACTGTGTGTCTGTCTAGTGTGTCTCCTGAGTGTCTGCTGGGTAGCCTGCCTTCAGGAAGTGAGGCCTTTTAAAAAGCAGAGCCCGTGTGGTTGATGGTACTGCTTGACTCTGGCAGAGACGCCTGTGGACATTAAGTTCTTGGATCAAGCTATGCCTGAAGCAGATTCTCTGAGCTTTTCAGAAAGAAAATCTCTCCCCCATCCCCTCTTTAGCCAATTCAAGCCACATTCTGTCACTTGCCACTAAGAATTGTAAAGAATGCATCATCTGGGTGGGCACATTTCCTCTCTGTGCAAACCCCATGACCTGGTGCACACCACCAGCATGAGTGGAAGTAGGCGGCTTCTCTCTCCCACCTGTCCCCAAGGCCACAGTCGTCCTCCATGTAGGAGTGGGCACTGAATGTAGTCCAAGGACCTCCCCAAAGGTCCTTGTTACCTCCCCAAAGGTCCTTGTCACCTCCCCAAAGGTCCTTGTCACTTTCTCAAAGGTCCTTGTGTCACTTTCACACTCTTCCCAAAGGTTCAGTCCTGGGATCCTTTGCTCTGCAGAAAAGTATGTTGCTGTATGGTGGTCAGCCAGGCAGACTTGAATCACAGCCCCAGTGGCCCACCCTCCTAGCTGTGTCTCTAAGGCAAGTGGCTCCCTCTGAGCTTCTGTTCTCTTATCTCCAAAATGTACTGTGAAAGCACAGTGTCTCAAAGTGTTGGCTCTTAGGCCTGTGTCATAAACAGTAAGTGTTTTGAAAACTCCTAAAGCAGGCTGAGGGGCTCGCCCCTCTCTGCTGCCCTGCCCAGAGTGAGCTGGTTTACCGCAGCTTCCCAGGGCACCGAGTGACTGAGGCAGCAATTCAGTGCCCTGCCTTTGAACTCTGCCTTTCCCTGTTCTCGTGTTGCTGCTCACTCCAATGCCCAGCACCTCAGCTGCCTCATCCACAAGATGGAGACAACAATGGCTTCTGCTTCACCTGTGGGTTTGTACAGTTGACTTGACTTCATCCAAGCAACATACTTCACACTGTCTGATGCCTGGCAAAGGCCCAGTAAATGTCAGTGTTAGTAGTTTCTAGAGTAATTTAGTGAACCTCCTAGCATTAAGAGACCACCGTCTCGGGGTTGGGGATTTAGCTCAGTGGTAGAGCGCTTGCCTAAGAAGCATAAGGCCCTGGGTTCGGTCCCCAGCTCCCGGAAAAAAAAAAGAGACCACCGTCTCAGAAGAAATGGAGGGATGTGTGCCTGCTCTCATACCCATAGTCCCAGGTGAGGTTCTGGAGAATGGTAGTAAAGAATGAGGAGGGAGTCCTGGAGATGGAGTCGGGTGGGAGGGAGCTTCTGGCCAGCTTCCCATCACCACAGAACACAAGGGCTCTTCCTGTGGTCTGCCCAGCACATCCATTGCCTGAGCCTGCCTCCCAGGGCTGGTGGAGGCTGACACTCATGGTCTCAGCCACAAGGTTGGCACATAACCAAGGTTCAACAGTGACTGGTCCAGGACCGGGCACCAGATCCAATCTAGGCATTTGCTGAGGTTTTCTGCACTGGTCATGGTGAGGAGAGCTCCCTTTGCTCTTGTGTGTTGGCTGTGCAGCTGCAGGGCTGCAGGGCTGCAGGGCTGCAGGGCTGCAGGGCTGCAGGGCTGCGGGGCTGTGGGGTTGCACATCTGTGGAGCTGGAGCACAGACCATGCCTTCTACTGTGTGCACACTGATTTGAGGAGCAAAGTCAAAACAGTGGAGAAGAAAAAGGGATGCAGAGGAAAAAGAACATGGTATGGCTGTGATGAGGGGATGGGGGATGATGGAGAGAGAATGGGCTATAGCCCTCTGGTCCTCTCTGGTTTAGTCCCTGGAGCTACTGTTGTGTTTCAGTGGTTACCATGCCTCATGTGTCCGAGATGAGATGCACTGCTGTGTGCTGGGAATGGATGGATACCTGATGAGTTGAAGGCACCCATCAGTGTTGAGCGTGTCTTTGGTGAGTGAATATGGTGGAGTCTTGGGCTGTTTCTACAGAGAAGGGAGGAGAGTCCCTGCACCAGCTGGAAAGGACAGGGACACCCAGAAACACTCCATCTCCCTTGTCTTGTCCCAGCAAGATGGAGAGCATGAACTGAGGCCCACACAGGAAGTCCCCCAGGAAGTCAGGTCTGGCAGCTGCAGGTCCCAGCTTCTTCTCACTGCTGCCAACCCTCCTCACTTGAAGCCTGGCTGACTTCCTGTGTTCTGTCCTAAGTCTAACATTGTGGAACAAGGCTGGCTGTCATGGGAAGAACAGCGGGTTAGGGGTAACCATCTTTCCCAGTGAGCAGGAAGTGCATCCTAAGGACACAGTCTCCTGGGACAGCCGTTTAATTCCAGCTGGATGTCTCCAGGAACAAACAAAAAGCTGCAAGGAGCTGGGGATGGAGCGCTGGGATCCAGGCCTGGCCTCTCACTGGCTCCCTCCCTCCCAGGAGCCTCAGTTTCACCATCTATAAAATGACAGGAGCTTGCTCTTTTAGCCAACATGGACCAAGTGGCTATCATCGATTAAGTCCTTCAGGTTTGCAAAGGTCTCAGCTGATCCTCTGACACATGGGCCTGGCATTCCCCCATCTTCCGTTCCCAGGGGCTAGCTGTGACTTAACTTTCTGCCCTTCTCTCTTCCGTAGCCATTACGATGCAAATGCGAATGCCTGACGTTATCCCAGGACTGTCGGAAAGCAGACTGCGCTGCACAATGCTATCCTAAATCACTTGAAATACCAATGCTTTGTCCTGAGCCAGTAATTACCTTGCCAGCTTCTCCCAACTGATTCTGACCCAGGAGGTTGTCTAGACAGCGGATCAAAGTCATGGCTGCAATGGGCCCAGGAGGAGATAGCAGGGCTTCACATCCAGAGGAGGGGATGTGCAGACAGTCCCCAGATGGTCCCCCAGACCCCCCCCCCAAGACAGGCATTGTTCTCAAGCATGGACAGTGCTGGTCCTGGATGCCTGAACCTCCAAAAACCATGAAAGAAGGAGCTACTGAGGTTCTCGGGCACAGCATGGGAGTGGAGAGGAGACAGAGAGAAGAGACAAGGAGAGGCAATAGAGAGGGGATGGAAGGATCCTCCTTCATGTCTCCTGTGACATAGATGCCAGTGTTCTAAGTACCTCAGTAGTGTGTGTGTGTGTGTGTGTGTGTGTGTGTGTGTGTGTGTGTGTTCAGTGAGCAGACACATCAGTCCGCACGATAACCTCAGTGCAGGAGCCTAAATCATGGGCAAAGACTGAGACCTAAAACCACCCCAGCCTCTGGTCTTGGGGTTTCAAGCCACCTTAGCTAGGCCTAAGGTGTTGTCAAGGACTGCTAGCATCTAGGTTGTGTTCCATTTTTGCAAACGAGGAGCCAGTGCTACCCAGATTGGAACACTGCAGCTGCCCCTGCCCATGGGGACTTCATTTGGGCATTCCTCCCCCCATGGCTCTGCTCCCACACACACCCCCACTTACTTATCAAATAAAAAAAATCAATTGAAGTGTAGCTTCTGCCCTGTAGTCACTGATTTGTATTTTGAAATGATTTTGAACTTCCACACACCCTCTAGCAAACTCCCTCCCATAAATTCAAACGAGCTATGTTACACAGCAAGGTGTAGTGAGCAGAACCACTCAGGCTATGTGGACTTTGTTTCAGGACACATGCATGCCAGGAGGTCACACTGCGCTCAACAGTCACATCTATCTGTCTCCTTCAATCTGTGGCATTGTCTATGCTTTCGTCATTTCAAGACACGGCTACCACGCACACTGGAAACTTACCTCTTTACCCAGCCATTTTCTGACCGTCGGCTCACTCACATGGTGTTCAACCCCTTTGGAAGCACCAAGGGCTCCAAAGGGGATCAGGTGAGGTCTTGGTCTTACAACGAAAGCGACTGACAAGATTCTGACCAAGGCTTGGGGAAGAGATGGGGATAGATGTCTCCGGAGTTGTCTGTGACTACAAATGGGAGGCGGGGCTTGGGTCAGCATGCAGAGCATTTTGGTCAAGATTTTTGCTGAGGGTAAATGACAGTCCTCCCTGGAGGAGCCCCTGAGATCACAATGGGGCATCACACAGCATGGACCCTGCAGCAACATATGTCAGCCATGTCTCGCAGGCACCGCCCCTGGTGCAGGTTCTTCCATGTTCCCTAAAATGAGTCGATGGGTCTTGGTCCTCGGGACCTGTGAAAATATCCTCTCCTGCAAGTAAGGTCTTTGGGGAAGAGATCAACTTAAGACAAATCCATACTAAAGTCTGTCCTCGTGATAGGGGAAAGTGCTCAGGGCCATGCAGGGGAGTGGGGTACAGAGGCCGAGACGGCAGCTGCACCTTCAAGTTAAGTCATGCTAAAGATTGCTGACAGCCACCAGAAAATGGGAGAGGCTGGAAGGAGTCAACCATAGAGCCTTCAGGGAGAGCCAGGCCTGGCGGGGGGCTTGACTGTAGTCTTGAAGCCTCTGCGACCTCCACGTTTATCTAGGCTGTCCTAGTGGAGAACTCTTTGCTGCACTGGCCTTGGGAAATAGATGTAACAACGTCTGTAGCAGCTCCCAGCAGCCCCCACTACCCAGCATCTGCTAGAATCCCATAATTGAGCAAGGGCCAGGGTCACTTCCAAGATTAACAATAAAGGACAGACTCTGGCTGTCTCTGTCATCCTCTGGTTCTCCTTGCTCTCTAAGGAAGAGAGCCACCATCTCGTGACTTGGCCCACAGAGAGGCTCCTTGAGAGGAGGAGCAGTGGGTGGTCCTGGCCAGTAGCCTGGTCAGCCGAGGACCTCCAGGAGATCTCCACAGGGAATTGAGTTCTGACAGAAAGCCCTCTGCCAGAGCTTGGAAGACGATGCTTCCCTGGTTGCTCCTGGTAACGACTACGAGGAGGCTGACATCTTCTTGACTGTTGCACTGTGAAGACCTTGAGTCAAAAACATCCCACTGAGCACCTGAAGGCAGAACACTGGGAGGTAATAAAAGATGCTCAGAGCCAAGGAGACTTTAGGTCTTTTATTGTGCAGAAATAGATAGCATAGCATGTAACAGAGGCAGCTGGTGATCGCCTCAGGTGGAGACATCGATGCAGCCTTCACGCATGTGTAGGTTTTCACTTCTGAGAGAGGTTGGAAATTCCATTTTATCTATCTATGTATCTATCTATCTATGTATCTATCTATGTATCTATCTATGTATCTATCTATGTATCTATGTATCTATGTATCTATCTATCTATCTGTATCTATGTATCTATGTATCTATGTATCTATGTATCTATGTATCTATGTATCTATGTATCTATCTATGTATCTATCCATCCATCCATCCATCCATCCATCCATCCATCCATCCATCCATCCATCTATCTTTTATGTAGTTCGTGTGTGAAAGAGTGCCTCATTTTGGGTTTTATTGCTGTGAGGAGACAGCATGACCACGGCAACTCTTAAAGAGGAAAACATATCATTGGGGCTGGCTCATCATTTTGGAGGTTTAGTCCATTATCATCAAGGAGGGAAGCATGGCAGCCTGTAGACTGAGATGGTGTTGGAGAAGGAGCTGAGAGCTCTACATCCTGATTGGCATGCAGCAGAAAGGGACTGTCTGTCTCAGTGAGCATAACCCGAGCATATATAACCTCAAAGCCCGCCTCCACGGTGACACACTTCCTCCAACAAAGTCACACCTACTTCAGCAAGACCACACTTCCTAATGGCGCCAGTCCTTGTGGCAAAGCATTCAACCACATGACTCTATGGGGCCACACCTTTTTCAAACCACTGCAGAGAGAATGTGCATGCCGTGGTCTGCAGGTGGGGCTCAAGGAAAACTGGAGTTGGTTCTCTCTTCGGCCAGTGCATTCTTGGCATCAGACTCAGTTTGCCAGGGTTCGACTTTATCCACCAGGCCATCTCACTGGCCACAGATTTATTCTTAATGCAAAGTGTTCTAATGGGAGTAGCACTTCTCTGGCTACTTCGCTGCCTGTGAGACATTTGATAGGATCTAGAGGCATCTTTCAGTACTGAGACTGGAGGATGCTGCTGGATGCTAGAGGCCAGAGGCAAGGTGTGCGGCTAAATGACCTGCAGGGAAGTGCCATCTGGCTCAGGATGACAGTAAGTTGTGGAGGATAGCCCTGGACTCCCAAGAAAGGAATATATGCTCCAAATGTCCCCATCCTTCTGTTGAGAAGCCCCGAGTAAGAAAAAACTCTTGGACCAGACTATAAAGTTGCTGAGCAGACCTGGTGGGACCTCCAAGACTCAGCCTCATTGGGATGCCTTCCAGTCACTGTGAGTCAGAGCTGGCTTCCTACAGAATCCTGGATTGCTACAGAATCAGGACAGGCCCTCACCATTCGCCTTTACATCTCTTTCCCCCCATTCTCTGTCCCATCTCTCTCCTGCTTTTGAGTGGTAGCATGGGCTTTCAAATCCCTTTCAGGTCTAAAAAATAATATTTTTCAGTTATTACCCAACAGAGTCTAATATTGAGACCACAGTTGCTTCTTTAGTCTCCTCAGCTCTGACCTCACTTGGAAGTTCTGCCTGTTGTCCCTTGGATAGAGAGATGGATGTGGCAGCCACGGTGCAACTGGAAAGCAGAAGCCAGGCCAGGGATTCCAACCAGAAGGCTCTTGGTACAGGGGACTAGTTAAATGGGTGCTAAAATGCCAAAAGGACAGAAAGGGGAGAGGGTGGTGACATAGATAAGTGATTACAGGGAGTACCCATTGTCTAGGATGCAGAAGGGAAGGAAGAAATTACTGGATTCTGTAAGCTGCGGAGACTGCTGTCATCTTGAGAGCTGGTTCTCAAGACAGAGAGAGGAAACTGTTGACCCAGAACCAAGTCAATCTAGTAAGAACAAAGAAACCTTACATATATTTGGGGCCGAGTAAAGCCAAGAATGGGAACACATGGGCAGAGCAGTCTTGAAGCTGTACTCTAGGCTAACAAAATGGTCGCCACATGTGTAGCTTTAAACTCAAGGGCAGCTGTGATGATGTCATTCATTGTAGGTGATGCCAGGTGTAAGGGAGGTAGGCGTGGCTATGGTAGGGATCCACACAGTGTGGGTGGGACGGGGTCCACTGGGCAGAAGGTCAGCAGAGGCTGGCAACCTATCAGAAGTGAGACACGGACAGCCAAGCTTACAGAACTAGACCTAAGGTGTCTGGGATCTGAGAGGCATCTTCCTGGTGCCATTTTAATGTCCCACTTTGAGTTTTTCCCTTGACAGATGGTGGTTCACCTTTCCTTTTACCCTCATGGGCCATGTTCTCTGCCCCTCACTCTGCTCTGCCAAACCCCAGAAGGTCGGGTCTTTCCCTCAGCATCCTCTCCTTAGACATCACAGGAAAACCAATCAGGCTTCAGCCTTCATATCACCCCAGAGGAAAGCCAGGTGCCATGCTTGTGTAACTCTCCACATGGCGGTTAGCCACCGGTAAGGATTTTCCAGCCACACTAACAGCACTAAGGAGAAAAGTACAGCAGGGCAAACACCTAAGTACGGAGAATAGCAGTGACAGAATGAGTCCACACGTCCCATGTCACCTCAGCAGCTGGACTGAGGTCTTTGTGAGTCTCTTTGGTCTCCCGGCGTTGGCAACATGGTCTTCAGTGAAGAAGGAAAGCAGACACAGGAAGAACCCTCACTCAATTGCTCCCTAACATCTTCCTGCATAGAGTGGGTCCTAACTCGACTGGTGACAAGACCACAGAGACTATCCAAAACAACCACTAGGAACTTGGAACCGGAAGAACTTGCAGTAGTGTTTGCGGCTGGTTTCGTGATGGTTTTATCTCTTTTACTGTTGGTTGTTTTGTGTTTCCGATGCTCAGGAGGAACCTAGGCCTTGCCCTTGTTAGGTGGCTGCTTTACCACTGAGCTCCACCCCCCACCCCCACCCCCGAGCCCAGGGCCACTGTTTTCTAAGGAAGAATCCAGAAAGATTTGGGTGGGGAGCCAGCAGCTTCTACCACAGGCATTTCAACCACTTCTGCCCTTCTCTGTGTAGACGGCACTGCCCTGTGTGCCGTTTCACCTTGTCAGAGGAATTAACTGTGCCCTGGGGTAGCTGTCAGAGTCCTGCTTCTGTAAGTCACCTGAGGCCCACATCGCCAGCAGGGCTGACATTTCCTGGCCCTGGGCCAGACTCCTATCAGCTGATACAGACAATTTGATCACTTCCACATTGTCCCTTTCTACTTTGATTTTTAGCAAATCCTTTGGAATTTTTTTTTTTTTGAGCTCTAGTCTAGTCAAAACACGCCAGCCAATCCCAACCTCAACACTCGAGACCCAAAGACAATTTAGAACAAAACCTTAATTCAGCCAACAGGCTTTGTTTGTATTTATCAGCCACTTCTCTGAAAGCCTTGCAGTGTGCACTTTTGCTTAGTGACTGGATTAGGAAGGTCTGCTGTCGCTCACCAGGGGCTCCGTAAGGAAACGACATTTAACAACTGCAAACGTTAGCTGGCCACAGATGCAATTTGTTTGTCCAATTGAAGAACTGTTATTAGAATACTGTGTTAGTTAGGGCAGGCATTGCTAGCCCCTGCAATGGCTAATCTCCAAAACATATCAGCTCAACCTAACGAATTCTTCGATTTGAAGGAGTCCTGGCCCAGCAGCTTCGCAAAACTCCCACTCCTTCCACTGTGTTACCGTCCTTTATGACACTGATCCTCTTCATCAGACAGGGTGTGTGGAGAGTGTTCTGGAAATACTCCACCACCATCCCACACCCCACCATCCCCACCACCCCACCACCCCACCACCCACCACCCCCACCACCCACCACCCACCACCCCTACCACCACCACCACCCCACCACCCAATAAGCCTACCACCCCACCACCCCCCAACCCCACCACCCCTACCATCCCACCACTCTACCACCCCACCATGCCCACCACCCCACTACCCTACCACCCAACAACCCTACCACCTCAATACCCCACCACCATACTACTCCTACCATCCCCACCACCCCACCATTCCCACTACCCCTGACCACTCTGCCAGTCCAGCTCCCCACCTCACCACCACCCACCACCCCGCCATCCCCACCACCCAACTACCCTACCACCCCACCACCCACCACCCCCACCATCCCCACCACCCCCACTCAGCTTCCCTTCACCTTCTGATGGCCGAACTCACCGATGAGGACATAGCAATGCAGGAGAGAGCAGGACAGTGTCTAGGAAGGACAGGAAAGGAATAACCAGATCTCTCTCTCTCTCTCTCTCTCTCTCTCTCTCTCTCTCCCTCTCTCAGACACCTAACTATTCAGGTGCTTTTCGTATAATACCTTGTAAACAATTATCAAAATTTCCACTTTACAGATGAGAAAACTAACGTTCCGAGAGGTGAGATTTCTGGTCCAAGGGGACACGGTTAATAGGTGAGATGATGTCTTATTTAGGCCATCTGCCATTGGAGCCTACGTTTGTATCAATGTTTTTGCTTTATTCCAGTTTCCCCAATCATAAGACAGATGCTTACCCTTACTATTTTTAGATGACTCTATATTCCTACTGCCAGAGCAGAACTGTGCCTGCCCACCCCCCACCTTCTTTGACACATAACATTATTATTTTTCCCACGACATTTTAATTCTTTGAGAATTTCATTCAGGGTATTTTGATCACATTCCTCACCTCCCCCACTTCCTCCCAAATACACTCCTACCTCTGTACCAATCCAACTGGGTGACATCTCTCCTCCCCCTCTCTCTCTCCACCTCCCCCTCCCAACTTTTTCTCAACACAATGAGTCCAGTTTGTGTTACCCAACTACTCTTACGAGTAGGGCCTGCCCTTGGGTGTGGTCAACCTACCAGGAGCCACACCGTGAAAGAAAACAGACTCTCCCTCTCCCCCGCAGCTAGTAAATGCCAATGGCTCCTCAGCTCGTGGTGGACTTCGTGCCAACCTCCCTTCCTCCATGCTGGGATTTTGTTTGGCTTGAGCTTGTACAGGTCTTGTGCTCATTGTCAAAACCACTGTGAGTTCGTGTGTGCTACTGCCCTGCTGCGTGTAGAAGTCACCCACTGGCTCTTACAAACTTCCCTCCCCTTTTTCATGACAATCCCTGAGCCTTGGAGTGAGAGGAATGACATCGATGTCCTAGGAAGGCGCTTGTTCTTTGAATATTGGCCAGCTGAGGGTTTCCATGTTAATCATGACCTACGGCAAGCAGAAGCTGCTCTGATGAGCTTGAGAGACACGTTAGTCTACAGGCACAGCAATGTGTTCTTACGAGTCAGTTTAATTCTGTGACCATTTAGCAGAATAATAGCCACAGGTTCTCGACTCTGTTAACCATGCCGGCATGGGCACCGCTTTATGGATCTTGCCTTACATACAATCAAAACAGTAGCTGGTTGCGCCCATAACTGTCATGCCGGCGGGCATGTCTTAATAGTATGTTTAAAGACAGTGTTATTCAGTGGTGTCAAGGCGCTAGCTCATTTAATTAGTTGCTAATGAGACTGTAGTCTCCCCTTTCTGCCCGGATACATGTGTTCATCTGTGAATTCTCTGCTTTAGTTCTCTGTCCCTGTACCTACAGGGTCCGGCTAAGTTTACAAGCATCAGGAGTGCATGGGCACACACACAGCACACAGGACAGCAACCCACTCTGGCTTGCTGCCCACTCGCCGTCCCCGGGATGTGCTACATTTTTCTGCCACTGACTCCGTCCATCTCTTTCTCTGTGATCTTTTCTGACACTTCTAAGTTTAACCAACCTATTCTCCCAAGAGGTCTGATAAATATTCAAGTCTTTTCTCTCCATGGTTTGGTTTTTTTAAAAATATCCCATTCTCTTGGGCATCTGGAATACATTTCAGAGCAAGTCGGCAGGGCTGTGCGGAAGGTTCTTACTACAGGCCTGTAGCCTGTGAGAGGAGGGGCCTCATTTGCACTTTGAAGTCATCTGCACGGTTCAGGGCTTCTCAAGCCAGAGAGATCTGAGCACCTCGGGAAGGGTAGGGGCTGAGGTCCTTTCCCTGCCCACTACCGAGTTGCTACTGTAGCCTGCTGAGTGCTCTAGAATTCTCTGTACTTGGTACAGAGTGGGCCAGGGAAGTTTACTATTGGACATCTCCATGAGACGACAATTACCCCCATTTGACAGATGAAGAAACTGAGGCTTAAGCAACATATCCAAAGTCACATACTAGAATAGTAGTGATTTGTTTTCTTCCTGTGGCCTCATTTGCTCTGGTTATTGGGGACCTTGCCTTCTAGCGGCTAATAACTTAAATGTGCTGGTCAGCATAAAATTAAGTAGGATGGCTTTAAATTAATGTCACCCCCCCTCCCTCTCTCAAGCATGTTTGAGAGTACTCTGAGTAAACAAAGACACTGGAGAAGGTCCACTTCCAAGAGAGTGGCCCACCGATCCCAAACCACTGCCATGGTGGTGAACAAGTATGAATTCCTATATGTTGGCTGGAGTAGTTGGCTTGCAGGCTTTCTGAGCGTGAGTACTGGCCAGGCTGACTCGGGCAGCTGACAGACTGCAGCCACATCAAGAATACTGTTTGCTTGTCCTCTTGTTTCAGTAAGATTTTGGTTTTTGTGAGCTCAGGCCTCTGAGTGAGGGTTTGTGAGATAGAGGACAGACAGAAAGGCAAGAGGGAAGGCACCTGCCACTTTACTTTAGTGGACTGTCAAAACAGGGTGATGGTTTTGAACTCTACCCTCTCAGCACACTTCTGACGAAGCACAGGCAGGGCTCCCCAGGTCCTAAGCAAGTGCTCAATTCTGCAGAGGGTACCAGTCGGGGTCCTCTAACCAAGCTCAAGTGGACCTGAAGATAGAGACAGGTCAAGGGCTCATACCCCAAATCTGCCCCACCTCCAGGCACTTCTGTGTATCCAGCGGGTATGCAGCTTAGGGGCAGCAAACTGCTCGAGCCACTGAAGTCCTAGAGTGGTTAATGGAATGTGGGTTCATGAAAATGGCTTCTGGCGGGGGTTGGGTGGTGGGGAGTCACAAAGAAGAGGAAAAGATGCACAGAATAGAATGTGGGAGAGGAGACAGAGGTTGCTATGAGTCCTCAGTTCTTCCCTGACATCAGCTGTCTGGAACGGCTCCCAGCCCTGGCCTTTCAGCTCACTGTGGTGCATGAATGACCAAATTCCACCTGACCTTCAGCCGTGTTCTCCTGCCCAGCGGTTGGGGAACAGGGGTCTGATTTAGGATTTTCGGAGACCAGCTCCATCCTGCAGTTACCTTGGGGGACTTGCTGATTTGCTGAAGCTGTCAGAGTGCATTCCAGCAAACTTCTGAGCAGGAGAGATGAGGGATGCAGACACAGTGTCTTCTAGAGCCCAGCGTGGACCCCAGCAACTCCATTCATGGGACAAACAGGGCTTTGCTTTCCACAAGGATTCTAGGAGAGTTTGTGAATTTCCAAGCAGGAAGCTTAGCCTACTCCATGGAGGGACACAGGAGTGGCAGGGGAGTCGGGAAAAGCTGCCTTCTCCCTCAGCAATGGCTTTGCTACAGATGTTCTTTTCTCTGCTTAAATAAAAACCAACGAACACAGCAACCTTCGGATTTTAGAGCACCACACCAAGCCCTTCCTGTGAAATCAGGAATACAGGTGCTGCAGTTTCAGGCTGAACCTGACTCAGATACATTAGAAGTGGCAGACAGGCAGCTAAGTCTTCATGGCTGCCTTGTGGCCTTAGTGGGAAAGGGTGCACCAAGTCAGGCTGAGACTTGATGTGCCAGAGTGGGAAGAGAGAGGGGAGCCCTCTCAGAGGAAAAGAGGAGAGAGAGGGAGAGGGACTCTGTGAGGAAAAGACTGGGGGGGGGGAGCGGGGAGCAGCTTTTGGGATGTAAATTAATTAACACACTCATTAATTAAAAAATTAGAAGTCATCGTGTGTAGGGGACAAGTATGACGACCCAAACAGAGACAGAACAGTGAGCAGAGATGACTTGGAGCCCAGGAGAGCTCTTCTACAGACAACCCCTCCCCACCACAGCAAACGCAGGGAACTGTCTTAAGGTTCGTCTGTTTCTCTGCCAATTGTCAGGAAGTTCCCAGGTAAAAAGCTTAAAAATCACATGTAAGGGTGCAGAGGACAGGCAATGATCTTGTGGGGCCCGATGACCTGGCCACAAGCTCCTTTAGCTGCCAAGCCATCTTGACAGTCCAGCTTTTGTTTTTTAGGCAAACGTCAACCCTGACAACAGGAATCCGCTTCCCAATCCGGAAGGGACAGGGCCCACTGTACACAGCAAACGTACACGTTTCTGACTCTAAAACTGGAATGTGCATGCTGGAGAGAGTCTAAAAATTGCCACAAAAGAATGAAGAAAGTGGAATAAAAATAAATTAAAATCCCACCACAAAGAGATTTAACATAGTGGCGTCCCCATGGGCTTCTCTTTGAGTATGGTACATATGTTTACTTAATTTTATTCTTTCCTTTCTTTCTTCGATTTTATATACTAAGTATTTTCTCATGTTACTGCTCTGTCTTTCAACATTACAGAACGTTCTTAGTATAGAGATTACATAACATATTAAGCTATTTCCTTTATGGGGAACGTTTGATTTCCAGCTAATTCTGTTTTGAGAACCTTTGCCCACAGCCTCTTTATTTCTTTAGGACTGAGTCCTTCAAGACCAGCTACTAGGTGGGAACAGAACAGCCCCTCGAGGGAGTACTTACCTCTGTGGACACTTAATGGTGGCTCTCACTGGGGCCATGCAGGGCCCACTTCATCATGCCCTCTGACAGCTGGCCTGCTCCCTTTGGAAAAGGCTAGTGTTGATAGAGTAGTGTGTTATCCCTAGCCTACATCCCAAACTTGAAGGATCTTCCCGTGCAAGGCTCTACAACACTTTCTCTTGATAGAATCTCTCCCCTCCCCCATCCCAACTTCTTACCAAGACAAGGGGCCCTTAAATTAGGAGGATGAGGGGCCCCCACACCTAGGTAAAAAGATACACATGAAATTAACAATCCCTGAGAGAGGGTCTGTGAGTCTTCCCCAGGGATGAGCCCCTTGATACATTATTCACTATGGGGCGGCCAGGCTAATCCTAGAAACACGTAGACCACACGGAACAGAGTCAACAGGTTGGTTGTGAGTTCATTCGTTTACATGTACACACAACTCAATGGTTAAAGAAGGGGAGGTCATGAGTTTGAGAGGGGAGGCACAAGAGGTAGAGGGAAGGGAGCAATGATGTAATAATATTTTAATTATACATATTTTTTAAGTCATAGGATAATTTCAATCTCCCAAATTGGGAAGCTGGTTTATAAAGTCATCACTAGTTCTTTGAGCCTGCTTCCTCACGTTCAATAGAGCCAGTGTCCAGCTGACAGCGTCTGGGGGACCACTGGCTAACCAAAGGACAGCCCATTGGTTGCTAAGCCCCACTCACGCGTGGGGCTCAGCAGGTGCCAGAGTCCATCACGTGGCCCCTTTTTTTGGCACCCCGCTTTAGCCTCAATCTTAAAACCATTCGAGTCGAGTCAGGAGAAATAGACTTCAATGACCGGGTTTCTGTCTGAGGAAGCCAGAACTCTGAGAAGCAAATCAGCTCGCCTAAGCCATGATAGCTGGGAACTGACCAAGAGAGGCCCACACCCGTGGTCTAAAAGGGGGATAAGGAGAGGCCAAATGGGGCCTGCACATCTGGTTTACTTGGCTCACAAAGCCAAAAATAAGGGGAAAAAGTAAATAGGATAAAATCAAATAAAGCCAGCCTTCAAATTTCACATCAGCGCGGTATAGGATTTCGACCTCTCTGGAAACTGAGCGGGTGGGAGGAGCTTGGTGATGACCCGGCCCCTTCCAAAGCCAGGGCCTCAGATTCACCAGATCCACAGGTTGTGTGGATTCCAGACCCGCATCCTCTTGGTGCACTGACCCTCCCGGCTCTTGGGATCTAGGGTTTCTGTGGGCTCCCAGGCCCACTCTCCTGCTAACCTGGGTCGGCTTGCACCGAGAGGCCAGGGGATGGCCCATCGCATGAGCCGCCGCTGAGCGGGCCTGTCCTGCGGCTAGGCCACTGCAGTCCAGGAATCTGGACTTGAGTTGTTCTCCTCCCAGCCACATGCATGCGGGGTGAGCTCACCCTGGCTCCCTGCCTCCTTCCCCCAATCTCTCCAATTAAAAACATATTACCTTCCCGCTCCGCCCGGAGCAGCCCTGGGCCGCAGCTTTATTTTATAAACACATTTAGACACGTTCAAAAAGGAATGATTCATGCTGGACCTGAGCGCGGCGAAACGCGAGGCTGGCTGAGCGCTTTCACAGGACAAGCATCCTGCGCTGGACCAGGCCTGGCCCTCCGGGGGTATCATCTCTCCTGCGCCAGGTCGGAGGATTACCTGGTCGCAGCTGGAAGGACTTACCCACACGGCCACCTTTCGGCACCCCCAGCGCAGCCCCAGCCACCGCAAGCTCTTGGAAGGGCAAGATGCAGCCCACCCCCTTTTCCCAGGAGAATTCCTTGGGTACCTCCCCCTCCTGCCGCTGGCCCCTCCTCCTCTCCCTTTCCTCTCTAGGCTCAGGTTCTCATTCGCATCAAAATTTGAATTCCTTTCTCTTACCCATTCCTGAACCGTTCTGTACGGTTTTGTGGCTAATTTCCTGAGAGCCCACCTCCTGAGCCCTGAAAGGCAAGTGGCAGGTGTCAGAAGAATAGAAATAATCCTGTAAGGTTGCTGAATAAAGAGCCCTGACTGTGCACGCCCTGACTGTGCTCGCCCTGACCGTGCTCCCCCTGACTGCTCATGAGGGTCCGCGGGTCCTTAGTGGCATGCAATTCTCCGGAAAGTCCTAATGAACAGACATTGTTCCGGACAAGTCCATTTCCCAGATGAGGAGATGGACGCCTGGTAGGACTTGATTCAGGCAAGTCTATCAGTAGGGATCTACCTTAGCTGTCAGAACCGGAACCATGTGTTCTCCTCATTTGACTTGACAAACCAAGAAGATCCGGGAGAAACTTCCCAATCTGGCGAAGGGCCCCAGACACTTGCCCCGCACTACAAGGCTTATGGCTTCACACCTGGAATTCTAGCAGGAACTGAGTGGGGTTTTCTGAAGGCAGGGATGTGTGCTTGGCAGCCTACCTCCTTAGAGCATTATTACCGTGACTACATCTTTTGTTTTTGTATACAACTTTTAGATATATTCATGCACTTTTAGTGCATGGTGTGTGTGTGTGTGAGTGTAGAGTTCAGAGGACAACTTGCAGGAGACCGTTCTTTCCTTCCACCTTTTAGGTCCCAGGTTATCAGCTTGGCTGCAGACACCCACTGAACCATCTCGCTGGCCCTGCCATGACTGCTAAAACCGAATCCCTCACAAAGGTCAGTCTTGTGAGGATGCAGGGCCTAGAGAGCTCTGGTGGCAGAAATGCAGACAGCGCAGACACTCTGGAAGACGGCCTGTCAGCTTATTGCTAAGTTAAACATTCAGTAACTGCGCTTCCCGGCATCTTGACACAAATGAGGTCAAAATTAATGCCCCGTACAAGCCTGCTCAGGAATGGCCGCAGCAGCTTTACTCATTGCCAAGACTTGGAAGAGGCTGCAGGAGGTGAGCAGTTCAAGAAACTGATCCACCAGGCGATGGGCTGACACAGCTGACAGCCACACTGCTGCCTTCTTGAACCCTGGCTCTCTAACCTGATGTGTCTGTGATAATTAAAACGGAAGCAGACTCAGGAGGCAGGTGTTCCAACTTCCCCTCTGTTGCTGAGGTAAAACTTTCTGACTGAGCGCAACTTTGGGGAGTGTCTTAATCATTGTTCGGTTGCTGTGAAGAGACACCATAACCATAGCAACTCTGACTAAAGGAAACCTTTAATTGGGCTGGCTTACAGTTTCAGAGGTTTGGCCCATTGCACTGTGGTGGGGAGCACGGCAACACACAGACAGATATGTGCTAGAGAGGTAGATGAGCGTTCTAAGTCCAGATCTGCAGGCACCAGAAGAGAGATCCACTGGGGCTGGCATGGGCCTTTGGAAACCCAAAACCCACCTCTAGTGACAGACTTCCTCCAACAAGACCACACCTATTCCAACAAGGCCACACTTCCTAATCCTTTTCAAGTAGTACCACTTCCTAATAACCTAGCATTCAAATATATGAACCTATAGGAGCCGTTCCTATTCAAACCACAACAGGGAGGAAGGGTGTTATTTTAGCTTTAGAGATTACAGTCCATCATCGAGGGAAGTCAGAGCAGGAACTCAAGCAAGCACTTGAAGCAGCCATTCCTTAATGTCACCTGCTATCCCACATAAAGGCTCATGCTTACACAGTCCAGGACCACCAGCTTAGGGAATGGTGCTACCCACAGTGGCTCTGTGACCATTCCTGCAGGCCCCGTAACCCCAGGGTGATCAGGAGACTGTGTGTCATCCTTTAAAACACAGGCTAGGAGCTTTCACAAAGCTGTCATAGCTATGAACAGCCTAAGGACACGCGGTGACTAGATATCACACACGTTTGGAAGGGGACATTCAGTTAAAACCCAAGGAACTCTGAAAAGACCACAGGCTTGAACCGATAGCAGTTTGTTAACTAATAGTTCTGTTCACTAACAAAAGAACCCCATTAAAGTCAGGTGCACCAAGAGGAAGTCCACAGGCTGAGGCGGGGGGGGGGGGGTGGGGGGGGATGGCCCAGGGGAATTCTGTGCAATTTGTCTAGTTTTTCTGTCAATCTAGAACTCTGAGAAGGTGAGAGATGAAATGGAGCAGACTTTCAAGTCAGATAATGTGCGGTTGTAATCTTGCTTTAAAACATCCTTTGGCTGCCTGACCTTGGGTAAATTCTCCCCACCTCCTGAGCCTTCTGCTTCACTTTCACAGAACAAGCCTAAGAGCTGGTTTTAGCTGGCTGGGATGTTTGGAGAATTGAAGAATATATCACAGCTACAGAGCTTGGCATAGCGCCTGCTGCATGTATGATGCTCATTAAACCCTAAGTATACTGTAGACAAGCATTCAGGGACACGAGTACTGGAATTATTACTGATGCATGGTCTCCTTTTTATTGTTGTATTCTAGTTGTTTTTTTTTTAAGCAAACACTGTCAGCCAGTTCTGTTCTTAGTAGAGAATTCTTTTGTGTTTAAGCCAAAAGTACTTGACCTGTTTCTTCAATGCCATGGGCTGGGGCTAGCGTTTAGGTTGGGTTTGGAGTATTTATCTTCCTTTACACGCAGGACATTGGCTCTTGAGTGGACTCACTTTCCTGACCCACCCTTTCCCCCCATATCCACTAGGCTTAGAAGCCGTGAGGATGGAGTTGGAACAGTTGTCACACAGAACAAGAGACTTCTGGGAGAAAGGAGGACAAAGACGCCCAACCCTCATCTTAGAGGTTCAAAGCTTCTGGAAGATTGCAGATGAGGTGGAAGCTTCCTCTTCTGGAAGGGAGGCTGACTAGGAACCCTGCTGGACTATGCGGGGCACAGTCTTCCCCTCTGGTATGCCCCCCCATTATTTCTTGCTTTGGTGCAGAGGGCCAACGTTGAGCATACTGAAGCATGGGGCTTTCCCACACTGAAAAATTCCAACTCGAGGGCCTGCCCTAGTTACCCAGCAAGCAGACCAACTCTGATCCCCCCCCTCCCTGCCTGCTTTCTTGGTGGTAATGGTAGCCCCTGACTTGCTCTGTGGAGTCCCTGGAGTTATGGAGTCTATATTTCTCTACCTGAGAACCTGGTTCAGTCTCCCGGCATTCTTGTCTGGGACTAGAGCACCTCAGCTCCTGATTTACAGGGAACCTAGACCACTTGATTTCCAGAGAAGAATGCAAAACAAACAGGGGTCAGGGTCCCAGACATCCTTCAAGGGTACATGCCCAATGACTTTGGGGACCTTCCACTAGAGCCCATCTTCCAGAAGTCTCCCCAACTCTGATTACCACCACCCTGGGGGTCGAAGCCTTTAACCTTTGAGGTCCACTCATGCAGCCTACACTAGCAGGGTCCTTTGCGGGGACTTTTCATTTTCATGTTTGGGCTGCTGCTGCTGACCACTGAGAGAAGGACCTCTTGCATCTGGTACTGGAGAAGTGAATACTGGTTAGCTGTGTAACTACACATACACACACACTCACTCATTCACTCACATACAGGCACACACTTACACACACACTCACAGACACTCATATACTCACACACTCATACACATACACAGACACCCCCCACACACAAACACACACACACTCACACACACTCGTACACTCATATACAGGCACACACATGGGCACACACACACTCACACACTCATACACAGACACACACACAAACACACACTCACACACACTCATACACTCATATACAGGCACACACATGGGCACACACACACTCACACACACTCATACACATACACAGACACCCCACACACAGAAACACACACACTCACACACACTCATACACTTATATACAGGCACACACATGGGCACACACACACACTCACACACACTCATACACATACACAGACACTCCCACACACACACAAACACACACACACACAAACACACACACAGGCACACAGACACCTGTAAACACATTTGTGTGTGTGCACACACCCACTCCTGCACACGCAGACACAGGTAGCCCACGTCACTTATCACCTTGAAAGAGAAGTTCTCCTGTGCCCTCAGCCTTTCTTCTCAAGTCCTGAGTTCTTAGAGAGGGGCTGCCCTGAGGGATGGGGCTGGGGAGAGCCAGAGGAGAGGCAGAGTCATGTGGAGAGAAGCTAATTTGTTTCTGGAGCCGACAGATGGGTAAGGACAAATTGCTCCGTGGGTATTGAAACTCTCTTTTAATTCAACAGTATTTGCAAACTGATCTGAGCCCCTGAGGCAATACAGAGAATACAAATCCAAGAGCCAATTCCAGCCTGCCCTTTAAGGTGAGCCATGCAGCAATCTCTAGAGTACGCTTCATCCACAGCGCGCAGCCTCAAGTAAACCTTGGCCATAACGTAATCATCCATGAAGAAATTTTAGTTAGGCTAGAGTTGTACAGTTTCCTGATGTGGAGAGACCCAAGGCCCCTTGGCTGTTCTAGAGTGACTGTGGGGGGGGGGGGCGAAACACGAATAATTATTTGGTCTGGGTCATTGTAAAACTGTGTGTATTTGTTGTAGAAAATTTAGCAGAGCAAGAACAGCAAGACTCCCTCCATCCAGAGAGCTTTCATATTGTTTTAAGCAAATGTTTCTGAACATCGTGGGCATCTCAGTTCTGATACAGTCCAGCTATGTGTATCCGTAACCCATTTCCACCCTGTATGGTCCTTAACCTGCCTTTGCCTATTGTTAGAGATACTCAAGGATTTCATCCCTGAGAGCACAGGAACACAGGCTGAAGGACAGGGGAGAAGGGGGTGGGGGGAGTTGTTAGGAAGGAACTGCATTGGCTGTCTCACTCCAGCTCAGCCCCACCCCCCACTGCCCCATCCCAGAGAGGCTGCAGCGGGAAGCTCAGACCCTCCACACCTTGGAGCTCTCACACATCTGGAAGAATTGTTACAAAGATTAACGTCAGGCTCAGTGTCAGACACCCCCTAGCCCTGCCCCAGGAAATTTCCTCAGTTTATCCAAGCATTTGAGGGGGGTCTCTGGGGATTACAAACCACAGCTCTTCTCAGGAACACACTTGACCTCCTGTACTCTCCTTTCCCTGAAGACACGCGCGCGAGCAAATTTCCTTCTTTAATCGCTAAAACAATGGAGGCCGTGTACAAAAGGAATATGGCTTGGAACAGTTTAAAGAAAAAAAAATCAAAGAAGGAAAACTGGACCCTCTGTAGTGTCTTTGAGTAAGGTTATTGCTGGCAAAAAATTAAGGAATGAAATGATAAATTGATTATTGCAAAGCTTTCTCATGTGCATGAAACTGGGTCTTGAAGTGAAACACTTTGAAGTGTGATTCCAAGAATTTTAATTCCCTGCCCCCCAACACACACTATTAGAGGGGATTTTGTTGTCATTATTGTTTCAAACTGGCTAACTTGCGTTTAGGAATGATTAAGTGACTTCTCCTTATGGATAGCACACCACAGAACTAATGGGTCTCCCATGTTGCTCTGGCTGCCGGGGGAGGGAGGGTTGGGGGGGTTCAGAACACCCGGCTTCAGCTTAAATTACCACATACGTCCTACATATCGAAGCTGTAACGTTCCCTCTGGTTTTGATATTTTTTTTTCCCTGATCCTGGTTTTTATCTAGTTAGATTTTTGTTTTATTGCACGTATTTCTCGTAAGCCACCTCAAATCTTTTGTTAGGTTGATTCGCAGATCAAAACAACTTGGATTTGTGGTTCAATTTAAGAAGAAAAGAGCGTTTTGGTTTGGTTTCAGAGTTCAGCAAATTAGTGTGATTAGCCCTGATTTGAGGTTTACAGTTTTATTATGTTAAAGTCCTTGGTATTTAACACATCAAAGGGCCTGAGAGCTCACACTTAACCTCCCACGTGTTAACACTAAGCAGTGCATCCTAGGTCTGTTTCCAATGATCATGGAGTAAGGGTTTCTCTGAGATCTCATGCTGGAATCCTGCTCACCCTGAATGTATGGAGACACAGACTCTGAGTACTGCTTCCAAACGCAGGAAGAGTTTAGGAAGGAAGGTGTCCATACTTAAACCAGTGTCCCCTGCATGATTGCTTTGGGTGATAAGCTCTAGGAAAATATGTGCTCTCCACTGTGTGGTCACCATCCATCATGGCAATTCTAGAATTGTCTGTCTGATGCATCTTTTCAAACATTAAGAACCTTCATACCAGGGCTTGAAGCTCAGCCTCAAGAGAGAATATAGTCTCCCAGTAGGAGATGACCAGCAGGGTGAAGGCCAGGTTTCTGGCGATATGCCATGTTGGCTCTGCTGGATCTCCTTGGAAAGTCCTTGGATCTATTATAGACCACACTCTCTGAGAATGTCTCTTTGGGGCTGCTTGTGGTGGGGTGAGGGCTCTGACCCTGCTAGAATACTGGCTCTCAGTTTGATTTTTGAAAACCCTCATACAGATTGGAGCTGGAGGTTGTGGACATTTTAAGAAGTAGGACCCAATAGGAGCTCTTCCCGTTGTTAGTTGTATCCTTGAAGGGGATGTGGAGACCCCACCCCTCCTACCCTTTCCTTTTCCACCAGCACAAAATGAGCATCATCTTCTACCAGGCCTTTGCCATGACATGATCTGTTGCCTTGTCATAGGCCCCAAACTAAAAAGCCAATTGATTATGGACTGAACTTCCAAAACTGTGAGCCAAATAAACCTTTCCTCTTTATAAGTTGATAGTCTCAGGTATTTTGTCACAGTCACAAAAGACTGTCCAACACAGTACTTAACAGTTCTGTATTCTTACTTTATCCAAGCCCCAATAGAGGAGTTAGGAGACTGAGAGAAGGGAACGTGTCCATCAGAGAACATGTTTCCCATTTGTTGCTGGTGACATGTGACCTTGAGCAAGGGGCTTCATCTTCCTAAGTGTTGATATACTGATCTGAAGGTGGAGGTGACATTTATCACAAAGCAAATGAATCTTTGGGTTCAGGGATCAGTCTTTGCCCAAGCTGTCTCCAAAGCCTTGCATTGTGTTGGCCTGTCCCTCCATGGCTGTCACCATAAGTCTTCATCTCGAGCCAATGCTCTCCCTTGAGATGTTTGTCTTTGAAACTAGGCATCTTGGAAATGTGTTCCTGAAGACTGGGTGACCATATCCCCAACCATTCCTATGTGAAGTCAGAAAGTGGGAGGCAGAGAAAGGCCTCCTGCTTCACTCCTGCGGGCCCCACCATCTCATCCTCCTGAGGCAACGTCTTATCTGACAAAAGACCTCCTAGACTAGCCCAAGTTGGAATGGCTGATATCAACCTGTACCTGGGGATCACAGACTATCTGGGGATCACAGACTATCTGGAAATTGGTGTGGCCCTATGGAATTAAAACAACTTCAGTCAGCACAGTCATAGCTTCATCTGTCCTTACTGTCCCCTACTGTGACATTTTGCCACAGCTGAAGGAAACCTCTGAAGGAAAATCACATGACCTAGGGCCCCAATAACTTTTATACGGATTTCCAAGTATCCAATCAAAACTTGTTAGTTATCTTGAGACCGGGGCACAGGAGAAAAGAAGGTACAATAGAAAGACAGGAGATCTGGATAACAGAGTCATCAGGCTGGGGCTTTAAAAACGGAGTTTAATTTATCCAAGAAACAAATAACAAGGGGAGGTGGGATGGCTCAGTGGTAGAGGTGCTTGGCACTGAACCTGAGTTCAGTCTCTAAAAATAGACACACATGAACATGGAAACATAAAGTGTGAAGAAACGTGCACACATGCACATATAAATATAAAACATAAAGAAATGACAAGCCAAAATGCTTCACAAGAGAACTAGAAATAAACAAGAACTGAAAGCCACAGGTGTGGAAAATCCTAAAATTTAAACAAAGAATCCAGGTAGTGGTTCTAACAGCAGGGTAGACACAGCTGAAGAAAAGTTTAATGACTTGAACAGTGGGTTTATGGGGGCAAATTCATAAATTGAAGGATGAAAATTAAAAGAGTGGAAAAGAAAAGAGCATGAGGCGTCTGCTAAAACAGTGAGGGGAAATATCATCCGCATGTGGCTGAAGTCCCGGAAGGAGAAGAGACAATGAGGTGGCGTCTGACTACACAAAGCAGTTTTAAAAACTGGTACTTGTGTCAGGCCGCAGACTCCAGGCCACACAAATATAAACAACTAAATTCCTAATAGCCTGAGACAAAATGAGAAAAATCGAGGGGTAGGAAGAAAACCAGGAGAGGGGAATCAGAAATGCCATCAACCAGAAGGTTGAGGGGGACTCCCAAGAGCCCAGGAAAGAAGTCACTGCCCTGGTGAAAGGCAGTGTGCTAAAAGGAATCCTAAGAGGAGCTTCTTCAGAAAGAAAGTCTCCCAGAAAGATCCACAGGTGACAGGAAGAGGAAACAGAGAGGGTAGGTGTGCAGGTCTGCACAGGTGAGGTTTGGCCAAATGCAAAAAAAATGACGGCAAGATGTCGTGTGCATTTCAAATACACAGAGGATCAAAATACTGGATAGCAATATACGTTCGAAGGGTAGAAATTAAATTAGGCTTCATTTAATTTGGACTCAAGGTTTCTGGTGTGTTGTTTGCTTTTTAAAGGAAGCAGGTTTATTTAGTATGATGCCCATGGCAGCAGGATGGGCAGAGCACCCCCCACCCCTCCCCACAGCACCATTTTTAAAATTTTTTTTCATTCGTAAGTGGCGGTCTTGATAACTCATGTTATGTTTTGATAAGTCAAAGATGCCCACTGCAAAGAGATGCTCACCTCCAGCCAGTAAGTACCACAGCGCGGTGAGGACGACGAGGAAGGACAGAACCCATGGAATAAAGGTGACTAAGGGAGAAGAGGCCAGAGGCTTAAAGAGAACTCAGAACAGTCGGGAGTGACAGAGACTGGCAACAAGGTAGGGACCCACTCCTCATGGAGGTTCATGGTCTCAGATGGCCGACTGACAGGAATTCCAAACGACGACGACCACGACGACGACGACGAAACCATAGTGCAAATGGAGGCTTCAGGGCTGAGGTAGGAGACATAAGAAAAGTGTTGGCCTACAGAACCCAAACGAGAAAGAGACAGGACCACAGCTGCTCAGGGTTTCCAGATCTAGAAGAGAGACAAACTGTGAGCCATGAGCCCAATGAATGGGACCCTCTCACCTGCCCAGCCTCTGCATCCCCTGCAAACTGGACCCATCCAACACCAGAGCCCACTGTAAACCTCACTTGCCCAGACCCCTGTATCCTGCGTAGACTGGATTTACCCTGATCCTGCACAAACTGGGCCCACCCAGACCTCTGTACCCTGCATAAACATACCAGACATACCCAGATCTCTGTGCTCCTCACAAACTGGGCCCTCACAGGCTGGTGCAAATCACCTGGGTAAGTTGGCTCCATCCAGATTCCCATACAGAGTAAATTTCACCTAAGCAGACCCTTGCACCCAAGAGCTGCAACAGATGCTTTCTACCTCAGTCTCTCAGCTCTGATGGCCAAGGTTGGCCTGCTTCCTGCCTGCCTGCCTGCTTCCCTCCCTCCCTCCCTCTTTCTTGTTTCTTCCTTCCTTCCTTCCTTCCTTCCTTCCTTCCTCTTATTTTCCCTTTATCCCCCCCCATCCTTCCTTTTTTTGGTCCCCATATCCACTAGTTCCTACAACCCTTGTTGAAAGTAGGAAGTACTATTTAAGAAATCAGAACCATACCTGGGTGGTGTTAAGGGCACATGCCTTTAATCCCAGCACTTGGGAGGCAGAGGCCGGTGGATCTCTGTGAGTTCGATTCCAGTCTGGACTACTATGTGAGTTCAAGGACAGCCAGGACTACACAGAGAAACCCTGTCTGGACAAACGAAGAAAGAAGAGAAGAGGGGAAGGGAGGGGAGGGGAGGGGAGGAGAGGAGAGGAGAGGAGAGGAGAGGAGAGGAGAGGAGAGGAGAGGAGAGGAGAGGAGAGGAGAGGAGAGGAGAGAAGAGAAACCAGAAATAGGCAGATAAATAAAGGAAGGTTAAACTGTGAGTCTGGGAATCTGGGAACATGGCTTCTCTTTTTTCATCCTGTCACTTCTGCCTATGAAAACTCAGACCAAGACGCTTCTGAGAAAACAGAATTCCAGGGGTAATTTTGCTGGGCTTCCATAAGAATGGGAACTGTGTGTCCCAGATGCACAGAGCAAGCATGGTGTCTTGGCCAGTGTTAGCAAGCATGACATCATAGCCAATGTCGGCAAGCATTGTGTCACGGCTCGGGTTAGCGTTGATCTTTTTCTGTGCTGGCATTGGAAGACAGAGGTATTGGAAAGGGTGGGATTCCAAACTTGCATCTGTCTGAGATCCTCCGAGCAAGCAATCTACCTACCTGGCTTCCCTGTCCCTTGCAAATGTCTGAAGAACAGGAAGGAAAAAGTGGTCTAAGCTGACATTTTCTCCCAGCTCAACTGAGCAAAAAGCTGTGAAAACAGGCTGTGTACATTTGTGGGCCAAGGTCAGTGTCTCCTGGAACACACCCCAGAGCTGATGCTCCCCTCAGGATCTCTGGAGACAGAGTTCTGATGGTGTCCTGCACAATGTGGGTGGGAGGGTTGGAGAAGCTTCTCTCTCAGCCACACCAGAGAGTGTCCAAAGGCTGCCCCTGAAGACTGGGTCAGAGCCATAAAATTCCTAGTCCTCCATCAGAGTCACTGCTCTACCCTGCCAGCCTCTGTTTACCTCAACACCTACTGAACCTCGTCCTTTCATCCACTCTAGAGTCACCAGTGTATGTGGCTGCTGCTCACACATTTGTTTTATTGAGTCTAGATCTGCAGTCCTGGGCTGAGCCCAGAGTACTAAAGACAAACCAAGCTTGTACGTGAAGGAATGAGGTGAGTTGAGTTTCACTCCAAGCCTATCTCCTGACAATCACAGTCAGTTAGACACAAGCCACAAAGCAGTAAACAAACAAACACCCCCAAATGAAAATATAGCACATCTTTGTCCTTTCGAAGCTGACATTCTGGTCAGGAAACAGGCCAACAACCCAGGAAACATGGAGACATCAACAAGACATAAATGTCTGTGTTACATGCTCTCCCTGGACCAGGAATAGCCTAGATGACAAAGGAGGACTTGCCTTCAGTCAAAGGGCCGAGCTAGCACGGGGAGTAAGTAGATATTTGGGCACTGCTTTTGGAGGGCAGGTAAGACACTTCAAAGTCCCTGACTCTTTCGTGCCCTGAGGTTTTCACGCACTTTATACAGAGTAAACAAAGCATGGTCATTTCACCGAAAAGAGAATTTATGAGACACTAAACCCCTCGAATAATACAATAGATATTGTACAATTAATAATATATAACATATACAATAAAAATAATAAGACAATAATGTGACATGCATCCCTCTGCTGCCTACCACAAATCCCAGGTCAGACATTACTAATCAATCACGGCACTCTTTCCAACTGAGCCTAGATTCCCCTTACAACGTAGTGCTCTAAGCAGCCATGACCAATCCTGGGGACTGGCATGCAAGCTAAAAGTTCCACACACTCCTCACCTAAGGCATTGTAATCCCCTTCTGGCTGAGAGAATACAATCCTGTGGCAGTGGCTTTAAGGAAATCCAAATCCCTGGGCTGATCTTGGCAGCTGCCTCTAGGAAAACAGAGAGAGAGAAAAAGACAGAGAAGAATCACTTTTTAAATATTTGGTTTTCAAATGTATTTATTTGCAGCTCCAGGTCTACTGACCACATGCATTGCATCTGTTCTAGGTTGGGATTCAAACTAGGTTTAGGATTTATTAGCTTAAAAAACATATCTCGATTTTCTCTCTCTCTCTTTCTCTCTATCTCTGCGTGTGTCTCTGTCTCTCTCTGTGTCTCTGTCTCTATCTCTGTCTCTCTGTCTCTGTCTCTCTGTCTCCCTGTCTCTGTATCTCTGTCTCTGTCTCTGTTTTTCTCTGTCTCCCTCCCTCACTCCCTGCAAGTCAGAGTATCTGGGCCCCTTTGTCATGAGCCGGTCTCGTAGTTTGATTTAATAGGAGAGGAAGCCCCGGTGTGGAAGCTGCCAGTCCTCTAGTGTGACTCGCACACCCCACTGGGTTACAAAGCTTTGTGGAGGCTGTGCCTGTCCCGTGGAGAAGCTTGGATGAATTTGCCAGACCTGGCTGGGTGGCCCCTCTCTACAGCAACCATGAGAGGAGACTGAACCTCTCACCTTCGGCCTTTGGGCTTTCCCCTGGGGCCTCTGATCTTTCCTGGTTGCTTCATACTCCTTCCCACTGGCTTTCCCACCAGGCCCCACTGCACAGGGAAGGAGAGGCCCTGAGCCAGCACACTTGTGTCTAGGATAGGCGAGGGCAGGTATCTGGGGCTTTCTCTGCTCTCAGCTGTTTTCCCAGTTGTAAAATGGGTATGAAGGTGATGTTATCCCCCTGGTGGTGAGACTATTTAAGGCCTCATTCTAGTCACTAACAGTGAATAGAGTCTGCTCTTTCAAGTGATGGGTTAGCTGACGTGATGGCTAGTATTAACTGGCAGAATCTAGAATCACTTAGAAAATACATGCCTGTGTGGCATTGTTTGCCTTTCTTTGTTTTGATTTTATTTACATGTGCATGTGTGTGCCTGCTGGTCTGTATGTACACTGCATGTATGCAGTCTCCATATACAGCAGATGGGGTGTCCTATCCCCTAGAATGTCAGTTACAGAAGGTTGTAAGCTGCCCAGTATGGGTGCTGGGAACCAAACCCCAATCCTCTCCAAATGGGCTTAGCCACTGAGTCAACTCTCCAGCCTCACGGGGAAACCCCTCACTGGTACTAATTGAGGTGGAAAGACCCACCTACATGGGTGGCAGATGTCCTGGAGGGATTCAGGTCTACATAGGCAGAGAAAAGCCATGATTGACGGCACTCACCACTCTCTGCTCATGGCTGTGCATGTACATGAAAGCAGCCTCCAGATTCTATTGCCTTGACTTCCCTACCATAAGACTGTGCTCGTCTTGAACTGTGATCCAGAGTAAAGCCATTATTCCTTAGGTGCACTTGACAGAATAGTCTATCACAGCCGTGTGGAGAGAAACAAACACAACAGGGTCCTCATGGACAGATGGGAAGTCCCGGTTGCCCTAGAATCCAAACCGGGCATGTGTGTTCTGATCACAGCCATGGACTCTGGGGTTCAGACAGTCTGCCCTGGGTCCTGGGAATTTTCTTGGTAAACTAACATCCCAGTGAGCCATATGCTCTATTGAGAACCCTGGAAAACCATTCTGTAGAAAGGCTTGGCTCCTTTCCAGACAGAGAAAGTGGGGTTCAGTAAGGTAAAAAGAGCTCCTCCAAGGCACAGAGGTAATTAGCTGGGCTGGGATTTGACACAGGCTCACCTGATTCTAACATTGTATGAAGGAGCCACATTTGGTGGTGTTTTCCCTCAGAGGGCTGCTTCCACCTGCAGCAAACCTTCTTGGCTCTCCTGCGGTCTGTCACATGACACGCTCTACCCAAAGAGACTCACAAGCGCTCACCGAGCCCACGTATGGGACCCTGGGTTTTGTGCCCAGTGCTTCATAAAACAACACATGTGCACCTGAAGGTGTGTGGAACAAAGGAGGCTCGAGATGCCATCACTGATACTCAAGCACCACATCACTGAGCAGCTGGTCAGCCTCCTCAAGCCTTCGCTGTCTCGTCCTGGGGTCTGGATGTCCTCTGTCAGCCCACTTTTCTCTGCCTGACTTGCTGACTCCCTGGTCTCCAAAGGGACAGGTCGAAGGAGAACAACAGCTGGCCAAGGGGAGCAGCCAGGTCAAGGTCCCACCCCAGCTTCATCAATGAAGCAGTGACTCAGTATCCCAAGGGCACAGCAACTGGCCACTGCCTCCACCTGTCATCACTGCCTCCCAGGTTTGCAAGCACCCCATGTGGTTGTCCCTGGAGGAGATAGCCTCCCCTTTTGCTTACTCCTCACTGACATTCTTACCCTCTGCGGCTGCCCCATTTGAGTGGCCTCCATTTCCTGGGCCCTGACTGGAACATTCATTCCCCTCATCTACAGCAAAGGAACTCCATCTTATATTAACAAAATATGGTGTGGGGCCAACCCTGGCCCACAGCCTATTTGTATAAATAAAGCTTTATTGGAATGCAGTCTTGTCCATTCATTTATGTTTAGTCTGTGGCTGCTTTCATGTTACAATGGTAGATTGAAATAGCCGCTCCAGGGACCATTTGGCCTTCAAGCCTAAACTCTCGACGGCCCAGCCTTTCGCAGGAAGCTTGCCAAGCCTTGAACTCTATTTCGGGGTAAGATAGTTGGTGACAAGCCCTTGATACTATGCCTGGCACACAGGAAACTGTCAATCAGGCCTGGCTCTTCTTGCCTGAGTTCAGTGGCAGCCACGTGTATTATCTGAGCCAGGGAAAATGGGAGCTGGAGTGCAGGCTGAGGGGGAGGGCTACCATCTGCTTCCTAGGATGCTGGGTCACAAAAATCCTTTATAAAGCAAGGTTTCCAGGTGGCTCTCCACTTCCTGAGCAAGAATCTGCTCTTCTCATTCTTCCTCTCAGCCCCCAGCTAGGAGTTCCAGTGGGGCCAGCATCCGTAAATGTTTGCTGTTGGATGAACAAACCTAATTAACCACCCATCGGTTGGGGTGGGACTTCGCAGAGATCCAGCTTTTTATGCAAATCAGACTCCTTCGGGGGCGGGGTGGGGTGCTGCTGTTGCCCCCGCGACTCGGCAGCTTTCTCTCCAGCAAGGCTTTCTCTCCAGCAATCCAATCTCTGCTCCCATACAGCATTATGGCCTCCATTCTCTCTCTCTCTGACCTTCTACCTTCAGACTCACCCCCTTCGAGCTGCCTCTGCCTCCCCTCTGAAGTCACTTTTCCAATTCCCAAATATCATCCGGGTTCTCCCCTTCTAGGAAGCTGCCCATGGCTCGGGTTACCCATCTGCATCCTCCACTCAGTAGCCAGAGTGCGCATGCTCAGTGTGATCCCACCAGTCGGTCCTGCTCCGCCTTTCTTTCAGCTCTCCCTTACAACACAGCACCCCACAGTCTTTCTGGGACCCCAGCCACATCTTTGTAGCTCCCACCTCCGGTCCAGTTCACTCACATGTACCTCTGTCACAGGCAAAGCCCCACTGTTATCCCAGCGTTACCTTCCCAGGGAGCAGAATCATACTCCAAGCTGTTTCTCTTGGATTTCCCAAAACATCACACTGTTGTCTTGGAGAACTTGATTTTGTCTGCTTGCCGATTGCCGTCCCATGTTGGATCATATGTCTGGAGGTCTAGATGAGAGCTACAGCCCTGGATTCAAAGGACAGCAGGTACTCAAGCAGTGGAAGCTCCTGTCTCCATCAACCCAGGTCCTTTCTGCCTCTGCTCCTTGGCATCCTGCTGGGCACACAATTGGTCCTCGAGAAAGATGGATCCAACATTCATGAATTGGGCTCACATCTGATCAACACTACTCAGAGGAAAGCTGTGTCTGTTCTCAACCTGTAGAGACTCTTTTCTCCTCCCGCCCCTCAACAGTGTCCCGTAGCAACCATCAACCCAGCAAG
Organism: Rattus norvegicus; assembly: GCF_021556685.1. Taxonomy (NCBI): domain Eukaryota; kingdom Metazoa; phylum Chordata; class Mammalia; order Rodentia; family Muridae; genus Rattus; species Rattus norvegicus. The sequence goes on from NC_141543.1 coordinate 23,526,865, forward strand.
TGCATTGTATTAGATATGTAAGTGACCCAAAAGGTTGCAAGTCTACAAAGGCTGTGTGTATGTAGATGCCAAGCAAAAGCTACAGAAGGGGCTTTGGAGTTGTGTGTGGGGATACTGACAGGAAACTTCTGATGCCCAAGTCTTCCCGTCCTGAGAAAGGTCCCTCATCTGAGACTATATCATTTTGTCATTGTAGCTGTTTGTTGTGAAAATCTTGCAATGCTCCAAGCAATGCCTGGAAAGAAGGCCACATTGTTTAAACACTACATTGAAACATTGAAACATAGTCTTTGAAGAGAAACCGCCTCTTGCTTGGCTCCTGGGCTCCTTGGGAAATATGTTTGCCATCCAGTCAGTCCCTGGAGCCCATGCTAGATGGAGTGATGGAGTCAACAGACTGATAGACGCCTGCCTTTGTTCTGAGAAAGACAAGACAACTAGAATCTTGGCTGGTTTTGTTTACCTTCCTCTACCAGAGACCATGTCAAACAGAAATGTGAGGTTAAACAGGTGCTTGAAGAAAAAATTGAATAACTTCCGGTCATGGAAGGAAATGTATCGAGGGAACTCACCCAGTGCCCTATCTTCAGTGCTACAATCTTTCATGAGAAATTTCTTCCTATATGAAAACTCCTGGGTACCAATGTCTGTGATTAATTTTTAAACCTTCAAAACCTGAAGGAGAGGAAGCAAACCGCCTGTCTGATGAATCCAGTTGCCTGGCATTAGTTTGCAGCTGCCAGGCTTGGAATGAGGTTTGGTTTCTTCATTAGTCTCCTTACCACTCACCTGACCTGTTTTCATATTAGGGCCATTTCACAGGTGGGGAAACTGAGGCTCAAAAACACATGCCAAGAGCTAATGGTAAAAATGGATCAACACTCTAATCCTGCTCCACCTGGGTCCTTAGACTGGTCCCATCAGTTGGAAACCCTCCCCTGGGGTCCTGGGCACAGAGGGGTGGGATCTGCTGCTTCAGGCCTTGGCTCACTTCTCTACTAGCATCTAGGCTCCTTCTTGCAGGCTCAGCCTCTGGCTGTGGACTTGGGGCCAACTGGCTCTACATGGGAGCCAGGCACACAGCAGATGCATGCTGCCCTATAGAAGGACGGTCAAACAGACAGGGTGGGGGACAGGGGGGATGCTGGATCTGCATGCTCCATAGTCCTCATGGCCAGTCTGTCTGCCCCTGGCTCCTGTTCCTCTCTCTCCGCACTTCCTCTGTCTGCCGCTCCACTTTGCCTTCTCCTCTCGCTCCCTCCTGTTTCCTGCCCTTCTTCTGTTCTCTCCTCAGGCCCATGTCTTTCTCTTTCTCCCTTTTCAATTCCTCTCCTTCCTTCTCCTCCCTCCCATCTTTCCTCCCCCTCCCCTTTTTATTTTCTCTTTTACCTTCTCTCTCTGTCTCTCATGAAATCGCACACTAAAGCCCATCACCCCAACTTCCTTCCAACCCGACATACAGAGTAAATAAAGAGACTGACCCCAGAAAGCAGACCTCCATGTCTCTGTCTCTCTGTCTCTGTCTCTCTCTTTCCCTGTCTGTCTCATGACTTGGCACCCAATGGCGAGTTAAGTGATTTTCCAGACACAGCTGAACTGGTGTATAGAAGGCTGACAAATCCATCCAAAGGCAGCTTTCATCTGCAACTGGCTGAAGTGTCTTGTTCTTGCTGTCATTGTTGTATTCCTTCCCTAGACACACACAGAGACACACAGAAATACACACACACAAACACTCATACACACTTACACACTCATATACACACTCACACATACATCCACACCCACTCATATATTCATACACACTCACCCATACACACATTCACACACACTCACACACTCATATACTTTTACTGTCTCACACACTCATACACACACTCACACATACATACACTCACGTTCTCACACACATTCACACTCATATACACTCATACACACTGATACACATTCACACCCACTCACACACTCATACAAACTCATACACTTTCACCTACTCGCACACTCATACACGCTCATACACACCCGCACACACTCATACACACACTCACACATACACATACTCACACACACTCAAACACATTCTCTCACACACTCTCTCATTGATGTTCCTTTGAAGAAAAAAAAACCCTCTAGGCTTCAGTTCTCTGACAATGTTCTCTTTGCAAGTCTTACCTTGAGAAAGGTAACTGGCCTTGCTGACCAACTCCTATGTCCCAGGGAATACCTCTCTCCTGGGTTGAGCATAGACACGGATCCTGAAAAGTGAGCCATTCAAGGTCATCGGATGTCCTAGAGTGGAAACCTAAAATACCAAAGGCTCTTCATGCTGTCTGGGGAATGCTTTGGGGTGGGGGTGGGTTGAGCCTCAGAAATTAAGCTGGAGAAACCCTCCTTGGACAAGTGTAAACCATACCTCAGAACATTCTTATTTCTCACAGACAGGAATAATGTGTGGACTTTTGTGCCAGTCTTACTGAGCACACTTGTTATCTGCTATCATCTTACTGCAGGATTCTGGGTAACTTTGTCCCTAACCTGAGACATCAGTCCCTATCTGTAGGGTAAGGTTATTGATGTTTTCCTTGCCTAGTTATAGTAATTGTCATTTTGAAACTCCAGTCTTTCATAGGCTACAGAGTGTTTAGAATAAGCCTTATGAAGAGAAAGAAGCAAAAATTTTTTGGATTATTGTTCAAGTTTAGCCTCAGGGCTTACATTCCAGAAGGGAAGCAGAAACGCATGGAATGATATTCTTACCGTCTACTCCTCAGCCAGGGCAGACATTACAAATCCATCACTGGCTTTCAGACATTTCCAGTTGATCAATATCGAAATGAATAGCATAGCTCGTTCATCTTCCATTTTGTTACAGCAGGAGAAACAAACTTCCTAAACCAAATGTAATGGTTAGTCTTGGTTGTCGGTTTGACTGGATCTGGACTCAGTTAAGAGATGTGACTCTGGGCGTGTTGGTGAAGAGTATTTCCAGAAAGTATTAACTGACAGCATAAGACCCTCCCTCGTGGTAGGCAACAACCTCAGCCAGCTAGCCCAGATACGAAGTAGCCAAGGATAAAGCATTGTTGCTTGCTGCCTTTTTGTCTTGTTGATAAGTGAATCTACTGTGTTTCTGCTGTACTGCTGCTGCAGTTACATGTCACAGACAACAGACTTGCATTTCTTTGGTCCTCTAATGTAGACTGGATGCCACCAGCTCTCCAAGAATCTTCTGGGACTTCAGCATTGCATCGGGACTGTGGAGGTACACGGCTTCACAGACTGAGTAGATGCAGGCTTCTTAGGCTCTCCTCCGTGCAGACATCCCCAGCTCCTATTATGTGAGCCATTCTAGTAAATCCTATTTACACATGTATACATTTGTTGCCTACAGTAACTCAGAAACTCAAGTTAAATTCCTCATCGGCTCCAAAGACAAAATCTCAGCCTCTTCCTCCTATATATGCAGTCTGAACTTTGTCTTTCCCACATGACACATTATCCATCTTTCAAGATGACCCCAAAAAAGACCCAGGGCTGGCTATACCAGTTCACACTGGTTATAAACAGGCAATCCTAGTTTGTGAACCATGCTCACCTACATCTCCAGAGTTCATTAGTGTGTAAGCTTGGGCTAACCTGTCTCCCGGGGTCATTAATGTGTTAGCCTGGGTTAGCCCATCTCCAGTGGTCTAACTATATGAGCCTGGGCTAACCTGTCTACAGAGATTACCAATATTTGAGCCCTGGCTCACTCACTTCCAGAGGTCATACTTCATTTTTCCACATCACAAGGCTGGCCATCCCAGTTCACTCTGATTCTAAATGGCAATCAGTATCCAGCAGTGTGTGAATCTGGATTCATCCACCTCCAGTGTTCATACTTTGTCAATGTCTTTCCACATCATTTCCCCACAGACAAGAGTGAATTTAGCAGGTCAGGCAAGGCTGTGGACATCATGAAGGCCATTGCCAGGACTCCAGGGAGAACCAAATCATAGCTACCCCCTTTTCCAGTAAAGACTTTCACCCCTGCTGGATTCTGGGGTCCTGCCAAGCCTGGAGTCCGTCTCCTGGGAAAGACAGCACATGCTATTTTGATACTGAGCTTGTGCCATGAGCAAAGTGATAGACAGGCCTTTTACACATCTCAGAAGTCAAGTTCACAGAGTCATTTCCTGCTTGGCTCACACTGTGGGCAGAAGCCCAGAGGCCCAGCTCTGCTAACGCTCTCATCAGCCTAATAGGAGAACAATTACCAAGTCAGGATCCAAATTTAGCAGCAGACACTTCTTTAGGAACTGGAGGGCTTATGACTTTCAAGAGGAGCGGACTGTTGACATGAATTCTGGGTAGCGCTCTTTTTCTGAGGACCAGAGCTGTCCACACTGCTGCTAATGGCAGAATCATTAGGTCGTGGCTGAGGTCCAGGAGTGACTAGAAAACCAGCAGCTTGGGAACAGGCCGGTTTATCTAAAATTAACCAGAGAGTTTAATTTTTTTTAACTGTCAGCTACAAATTCATTTAAATGTATCAAAAAATAAAGAGAAAAGGCCCAAAGATGCTCTCCCAACCACACTTTATCAGGATGCTCGTGGGGTGCATAAAAGGTCACCATCAGTGATGTCATCCATCAGTGTAGAGATGGCACTTCGGAGCAGACAGCAGCGGGGTGGACTAGACGCCTGTCATCGGTATGCAGATGCAGCCATCTGCTAAGCTTTAAGCTTAGACAGAAAGCACCAGTGTGACCCAAACTGACCGTAAACCTGCAAGTTCACTGGTGAAGTCAAAACGATCAGGGTTTGACTCCCAGCTTCACCATGAGACTTGCACAAATGATCCTTCTGGAAATGTGCGTTTCCCCTTGAAAGGAGACATGGGAAGAGACCAGCTGACAATGGCTAGCCCAGCAGCAAACACCTCTGAGGGCTTATGAGCCAAGCGTGGTTCTAAGCACCCTTCTTACGACAACCCCTGTTGCTTTCACAGCTGTACAATGAAGTGAGCACCCATCCTGCCTTCTGTTCTCTAACTAAGGAAACCGAGGCGCACAGCGACACTCGGCTCCCAGTAACGACACAGAATACGGAAACTACAGTGTGCAATCTGGTGCCCTGGTCAGTCCCAGTGTCCTGCAGAATCTCTGCAGGCAGAGAAATACCTGTAACAGAGGTTCTCCAGACACGATCAATGGAATGCAGAGTTTTCCCCCAAATCTGTACTACAAGTATGGCTTTCTGAAGAACTGTGCATATTTTTAAAAATCTGATATAAATAGCTCTTTTAATTTTTCTTCCTTTGTCCCCCCATCCAAATATCAGCCAATACCAGAGAGAAATTGGTTCTGGTCAACAGTGACAAGGTCAGGTCTCCTTTGGAGGATGCTTGCCAGTGTAGGCCCCATCCTGGGCTGAAAAATCACGGCATTTATTTTAAGCCGAAACAATCTTATATTTAAAGCTTGTCATCAGGCCGAAGTTTGTTTATTGCATTCCATAATTATGATGAATATATTTTAAATAGAAAAAGATTTAAAATGTAGGACAGCTGCAAAAAAGAAAAAAAAAAAAAACCCCGATGCCAATCACTGCGAGGCAGCCACATCTGGAGTCAGCCACATCTGGAGTCAGAACTTGGGTGGGAAAAGCTTGTTTTGCATTTTTATGACCAGATGCATGCAGATTAGATGTACCTTATAAACTTCACCCAGACAACTGTCAAGACCAATCAGCCTTAATTGAATGGGACATTTTCTCCAGCAATCCACCCTGAGCCCAGGCCAAGAATCCCCCCTGTATCAAGCATGGGCAGAGCAAGTTCTGTTAGCCGTGCGTAGAGTGATCTGTCAAACACAGGCCAAATTCAATACTGGACTTCATTCCACAAAGACTCCAATTAGATCAGAATGAAGTCTGGAAAGCCTTGAAAGGCCTCCCTGGCCCTGTCACATCGAGACATGACCAGTTGGCAAGGGGGAGCTGGAACCTGCACCCTGTGTGGTGTCCCTACACATTGGACACTTACTGTGTGACACTCATACATACTTATCCGTGTCCCACACCCCCTCCCTCAAGGTCTTCCCAGCAGTCAGTCCCGTGGCTGGGGATGACTCTCCCATTTTACAGACCAGGAAACTGAGCCTCAAAAGGCTGGAGAGAGACTCTGACTCAAGTTTGCAAGTCAGGTAAGCTTGAAAAGTCCCATCAGCCAGTTGTGTTGGAACAATGGCAGTCTCAACCCCTCCTGGGACGTGCAGACACGTGGGACGGCATAGAAGGCCATTACAGTGACCGAGGGGACATGGCTTCCCTGAACACCAGGGACCAGGAATGGCAAATCTCTTGCAGCTTAGAGGACAGAGTGCCAACAGCCCTTCTAATATATCAGCTCTGGCCTCCCACAGGCCAGTGCCACATTTAGGGAGACTTCAAGCAGGGGTGTAAACCAATAGATGTTAAGAATATTTTCTTAGTCCAGATTGCCAAGATAGTGCATGCTGATAGCAGTGTACGTCCAGATGCCAACCATACTGATAGAGGAGAGGAAAGGGTTCACCCCCTTTTTTTCCTATGATGCATCCTTTTAATGGTAGCATACAATTTCTACTAAGGCCATTAGCATTACTTTTGGAGGTCCACAAATCAAAGCAGGGGTCTGACGCAAGAATGGGTGGGAAATAAAAAATTTCACGGCCCAGATTTCTATTTCTTACCTGTGAAACAAGACAAGCTCAGAAAAAGGCAATCAATCCTCACACGAATGATGTCAGGCGTTGCATCTTTTATTCCATGAACTTGACAAGTGCCGCATCGGATCCCCACGGCAGCTGTATTTTATGACAGCTATTATGCCGGCTTTTGGAGGAAATAGAGAAAGTAAGGCTCGGGGGCAAAGGGACGCACTCCAAAGTGACATGGGAACATTGGACCAGCAAATCCTGAGCCAGACTCCAGGAACGGAGCTCACAGGATCATGGAGGTTGTGTCTTTGGTGTTGCGAACTGAAGAACATTGTAGCTAATCTGGGTGAGCAAATGCAAACAGAAGATATTGTTTGTTTTTGTTTTTTAATTACCTTTGGAAATGGTTTTACTGGGATTGCGGGATGAGTGACTGGCTGAAGGAGGAGGCATCCTAATCTCGGTTAGCACAGGCACGTTGGGGGTCTCTCCTCCCTGGCCCGATGTAAGCGTTCTGTTATCTGTGTCTAGGGCTGATAGCAAAGAGGCTTCCACAAGTCTGAGGCCTGGGATGAAGGGACCCTGCTGATCTGGTTACAACAGATTCTATTAAGGAACAGGCTCTTCCTGACAGAAGTTTTCATCAGCACTGGCCCTCCCCGAGATGTGCTCCTTCTGGAGAACACCGGTTTGGAAGTTGCCTTTTTGTGAGTCAGAAACAAAATGGACAATTTACGGCAAGGTTTCACCCATGAAGCTTGCAAAGTCGGATGCCTCTGGGTGTCCAGATGAAGGGAAGGAAGTGGACAGTCTGGATGCACGCTGTGTAATAGGGAAGGCAGGGATTGCGAGGGACTGAAGAGTCCGTGCTGGGATCAGCTGCCAGATGTGATGCTGAGCCTTTACACTGGTACAGTTTTTGAGCTTTTTAAAGAGGAAAGTATGGGATTTGTGTGTAAAGCCTGCAGGCACTTGAAGATTGATTAATTCCAATTTTTGTTCATTGTAAACAAACAAAAAATTAATTGTGTGTGCCATCCCCCCCCAAATACTTGTGTTTTTATGTGACCTTTGGACGGTTGGGTTCTCTTTCTGTGTTCCTTCCCCAGAAAACATCAGAGAGGTCAGGATTTTCACGGATGGGATGGGACCCGTCTCGGCTCCTCCTCCCTCCATTTCTTGATAGTCCATGTGTTCTTACTGGTTGAAGGAGACAAATGGGCCAAAATGTCAGAATGGCACAACCAAACAACCAAACGAGAAACTTCATCTTTATAATAACAGCCTTCTAAAGAGAGAGCAAGCAGGGCATGGTGACAGGGCATGGTGACAGGGCCTGGTGACACTCACCTTTAATCCCAGCACTTGGGAGGCAGAGATGGCTGGGTCTCTGTGAGTTCCAGGCCAGCCAAAGTTTTTGAGACTCTGTCTCAAAAACAAATATGGGGGAGGACGTGTAAAGACACAGGCATTTAAGAGCTTAAATTAAGCAGAACTTAAGCTCTTAAAGAAAAGAACCGGGGAGGGGATGAATTGTTGGCTGTCTTGCTGGAGAGTGGGCTCCTCCCCCTCTGCAGGGCCTACTCTGGACTCTCTAAGCTAGGCAGAAGCAGACCCTGGAGGCAGGGATTGGGGGTACAGTATATAATGCCAGGAAAACAAGGGGGTCTGATCCATGGTTGAAAATTTCCATCTATCAGACAGTGTAGCATTTGGCTAGTGACCGGCTCTCTATGAGCCTTGGTATCCTCAGCTAAGAAATAGGGACAAAAGTTAGGCCAGTGCTACTCTACTGGTCAAGGGTCTTATATGTCAGTTGTTAAACTGGGAAATAACAATGGATTTTGACTTTGTGGAAGGTTTTCTCTTTTTTTCACGTTTTATAGGGCACTGCTGCAGAAGCCATGAACTTGTCCATCCGTTTGTCCATTTTTAACCCTTGCCTCTTGTCGAGGGCTCAACCATTACATGCACAGCACAGGATCTCTCCCTCCCACAGAGGGCTCTATTCGTGCCCTACCCAGAGTTTCAGTAAAGCTGTGCTGTCTGAATGTGTGAGGATTAAGGATAGTCGGACTAGTGTGTGGTAGGAGAGGGGCACTGTGGAGATAGCCCCGGCTCAGTTCCAGGGTGGCTCTAAGTGCGTTCAAACAGATTTTACAGAGGAAAAGGTGCAGAGGGACTGGATGGCCATGTGGGATGGGTCAGAGGCAACCGTCTCTCCATCCATCCATTTACCATGTGCTGGATGGTTTCTTTCCCAGGACACAGTAAGATGGCCACAGAAGTCCAGGCATTTGTCCCAGGGACAGGGACACCTGGGAGAGGGCTTGTTTTAGTTTGCTTTCCTGTTCTTGTGATAGAATGCTCTGACAGAAGCAAACTGAGGCTGAAAGACTCAAGGGTCCAGTTCATCCTGGTGCGGAGATCAAGGGGTGAGGAGTTTGAAGAATCTATTCACATTGCATCCAAGGCCAGGAAGCAGAGGGAGATGAGTGTGTGTTTGCTGCTACTCCACTCTGTTTCTCCAGTTGCTCGGAGAATGGTTCTACCACTCCCTACCTTCTCAGGTGGGGTTTCCCTATCTGAGTAACTCAATCAAGATAATCATCCCACAACCATGCCCAGGACACCCATCGCCCAGCTGATTCTAATACCTGTCAAGGTAGTGGCACTAGCCATGACGGGGACCAAGAGCCTCTCTGGCTCACTTTCAGGAAGTGGGAAACTTTGGCTCCTGGATGCCCAGCTCACTGTATTTTTCTTCCTTCCTTTCTTTCTTTCTTCCTTTCTTTCTTTCTTCCTTCCTTCCTTCCTTCCTTTCTTTCTTTCTTTCTTTTTCTTCCTTCCTTCCTTTCTTTCTAATTTTATTTATATGAGTACACTGTAGCTGTCTTCAGACAAGCCAGAAGAGGGCATCAGATCTCCATTACAGATGGTTGTGAGCCACCACGTGGTTGCTGGGAATTGAACTCAGGACCTCTGGAAGAGCAGTCAGTGCTCTTAACCACTGAGCCATCTCTCCAGCCCCCAGCTGACTATTCTTGATCTGATGCCTGTATAACTGTTTGGGGATGGGGTGGGAGAGAAGACACACAGAGAAAGAGAGGAGAGAAGGGAATATCTGCGGGCAAAGGTACCACCTCATCCAATCTGGACAAGGAACTATTGAACTGGGTTCCCCTAAACAAAGTTTAAACTTCACCTTCTTTGTCTACCTGTTCAACACTAGCAGGGGAATGGGGATGGGGGCATCAAGACAGTGAACTAAGGGTGCTTTATCACAACCCATTGCTGAGAAATCTGGGCACTGACCAGTGGGGAACATGCTTCAAAGGGTCTTCAGATCTGGGCTGAGGGATGGAGTGTATTTCCATGGCACCTGCTCACCTCTAGTTTAAGGCCACTCTTCTGGTGCTCTTAGCTGAGTTCAGGCCTGGCAATTTCCACTAGACCGAAGAAACCTATGGGCAGAGGGTGGTGGGCATAAGCAGGCAGAGGTGAGCATCCAAGGAGTAGACAGGCCATGGAGGCTGGGCTGGTGGGCTGCAGTTGGAGCTGTTTCCAACGTGGCTGACTTACACGACTCAGGCACAGACCATCTGGGCATGAGCCCCAGGCGGCTAGGGTGCATACCACATAGATATGAACTCTTATGAACCCCTCATAGGCTCAGGGGCATCCCCCATCGCTTGCAGAAGTCTTCCAGATATTTTTCTGTCTCTTGGGAACACCTTTGGGACCACTGAGATTTGAAAACCACAGCTATAGCTAGCACAATAAATACTGTTAAGAGCAGGAACGTTGGAGTCCGGGGACCCAGAATTGACTCACTCTGCTTCCTCTGACCCTCGGAGTAGCCCACAGGATGTCATCATCCCCATTTCAAAGATGGGGAAACTGAAAAACAGAGAAAGAAACGACTTCTCTGAAGTCACACGGCAGTACTGAGGAGAAACCCATCCCAGGGATCCAGTTGGCTCCAGAAATGCTCAGTACAATGCACTGCCCACGACCAACTGTTTTTAGCATAGTGTCTCTGGTGGTGAGAAAGAAGTGAGCCGGGATGTGTGCTGTGCATTCTGAGGGCACATACTAAGTACAAGGAGAGCTGATTCAATGGGGGAGTATTTCTGTTACAGGTTCCCTACCCCTGTTTCATGGACAGTGGAGCAAACACGGATGACGTTATGGGAGTAGTCCTGAGGAGCTAGGACTCCAACCCCGGGTTCTTTCCCTCTGTGCCACGGGGCCTGTGGTTGGGCCCTGGCTGCCGAGAGTAGAACCACAGAGGCCAGCTGCCTTTCATGCGGTAGATCAGCTTCATGTTCCTGGCTCTGGCCTCGGCCTGGTCACTGCCCACTGCTGACCATAAGGGACTGTGGGTGAGAAAGTGGTCCACACTGCTCATATTCCACTCGGTGGAAGCCACACTAGCAAGCCACAAGGCATATTTTGAGTTTCTAGTAGTCAATTTTTTAAAGTACAAAAAAAAAAAAAAGGTGAAGTTAGTTTTTGAAATGCTGAGATGTATTTGCTTAGCCAGATACGCATCCAAGAACATTTTCAGTGTATAATCAATGTAAAACATTTAAGTCCCTTCCTCTTCCTCTTTCTCTTCCTCCCCCTCCTTCTCCTCTCCCTTTTCCTCCTTCCCACTCCCTCTTCCTCCTTCCCACTCCTTCTTCCTCCTTCCCACTCCCTCTTCCTCCTTCCCTTCTTCCTCTTCTTCCCCCTCCCCTTCTGCTTCTGCTTCTGCTTCTCCTTCTCCTTCCTCTCCTCCTCCTCCTCTTCCTCCTCTTCTTCTCCTTCTCTGTCTCCTCCTCCTTCTCTGTCTCCTCCTCCTCTTCTTCCTCTTCTTCCTCTTCTTCCCCCTCCTTCTTCCTTTTCCTCTCCTCCTCTTCCTCCTCCTCCTCCTCCTTCATACCAAGGACTAGAAGTTCAGCCCGTGTCTGTATAACACATTTCAGCTTGGCATATCTGTCTTTCTAGTGTTCAAGAGCCACATGGTTGGCAGCCACCATATTGAACCAGGCAAGCTTGGCTGGCTCGGGGAAAACCTTGCCTTTCCTAGTCTTTCTCCTTCACCTCCTACACACACATGCCGGCAGCATGCACGCGCACACGCACGCACGCACGCACGCACGCACGCACACACACACACACACACACACACACACACACACACACACACCACGTTACTTTAACTTCATGTCTTCCATTAGTAAGAAACAGTGCTCACTGAAGTGAAGACACAGGAATCCTTATAAGACTATTGCTGGAGCTAGAGAGGTAGCTCGGCAGTCAAGATCACTGGCTGCTCTTCTACAGGATCTGGGCTTGATTCTCAGCACCTACACAGAAGCTCACAACTGTCTGTGGCTCCAGCTACAGCGGATCCAAACCTTCTTCTGGTCTCCATTGGCACCAGGCACACACATGGTCCACAGGCATGCATTCAAGCATGTCTACCCATATACATAAAGTAAAATAATTCAAAATTTAAATGTAAAGTGCTTGCCATAGATGAGCATGTCCTCCAGTTGCCGTATGCTAGAATTTAACCCCGTACACAGCGGTGTCCAGATGTGGTAGCTCTGCCCTAAAAAGAAAAAGCTTGCCCAGGAGATGAGAGTTTTGAAGACAGGTTGGCCAGTGGTGTGCGTGCCATCAGCAGTTGACAATGACCAACAGAGAGCAATCACGGAGCCTCTTACAAAACTACACGAGAAGTTGCCAGCAACCCCCATGTGGACTTTTTGACAGGGGTTTGGTATTCGAGGCAAATTGTAAAGATGAGAAACGTGGGTAAGTAGGCTCCTCAAAAGCTGACCAAAACAAACAAAATGGCCGTCTTGCATGGTCACCCTTTCTTATTCTACGAAGCAACAATGAACCCTTCCCCAGTAAGAGTATAATATGCAACAGAAGCTGGACTGGATACAACTGGTTATGCCCAGCTCAGTGGCTAGGCTGAGGGGACCCCCAAATCGCCTCTCAAGGTCAAGACTGTACCTGACAAAGGTCGTGGTCATTGTGAATGGCGAGCCGGAGTGGGCAGACATCACTGCAGCAGGACCCAGAATCCTTTGGGAACACCCAAGAGTGGGACACGGTCCAGGGCCATCTGCTTCTAGGCTTGTCAGAGATCATCCTAGCTATCTGTGGAGGTTGGAACGAGAATGGCCTGGTAGGTTCATAGATTCGAATGTGCGCTGCTTAACTGGTGGAAGGCTGGGGAAGTACAGTCTTGTCGGAGAAGAGATGTCATTGGGGACAGGCGTCGAGGCTTCAAAAGACTAGTGCTGTACTCTTTGTTCTCTCTGTCTGTCTCTATGTCTGTCTCTCTGTCTCTGTCTCTCTGTCTCTGTCTCTCTGTCTCTCTCTGTCTCTGTCTCTTTCTGTGTCTCTGTCTCTTTCTGTGTCTCTGTCTCTGTCTCTGTCTCTGTCTCTCTCTCTCTCTCTCTCTGCTTAGTGCCTGCAGATATCAAGATATGACCTCTCAGCTGTAGTTTCTGCCTCCATGGGTCAGCTTTGAATCTCTAGTTGTGTGTAGTTAACTTGGAGCATCCACTAAAAGTCTAGAAGGAGACCACTGTGGGGAGGGATGCCATAAGGGACATTAAAACAGGTGTGGGATGCCTTGGAGTATAGAAGAAGGTAGGTGTGGAGACACTTGGGAGGATGGTTGAATGTGGAAATCCCTTAGGCAGTGACCCTCAGACCTCAGACCCCCACAGGGTTCACATACCAGCTCTCTGAGGGTGCTGCTTACCTGTGACCTCAGACAGAGGATGACACCAATTCAAGTCCAGTGTAGTTTACATCGCAAGTTCCAAGTCAGCTAGAGCTACCTAGTAAGGCCCTGTCTCAACACAAGATGCCCACGAGTGTGGAGAAGGCAATGACAGGCCAGCAGACACTTGCTGTGCATCCTGCCCTGAAGGTAGCACCCGGTCTGTGCAGAGCGAGGCTGTGTGGCTGCATGGCTGCTGTCCCCCAGCCCAAGGGACTGGGGCGTACATGTGTGGTTTGCTTTCTGATAGGAAAGAAGCTGTAAAGCCGACCAAAATCTGTGGAGAGTAGAGAATGAAGCACCTGGTGTGTTCCACTGTGCTAAATGTGAGCGAGTCAGGGGGCTGCACCAGTAACAGCAAGGACTCTCTCTCTCTCTCTCTCTCTCTCTCTCTCTCTCTCTCTCTCTCTCTCCTCTCTCTCTCTCTCTTTCACACACACACACACACACACACTCCTCTTTCTATAGTGGCTCTGTATTTGCAGTAACAAGCTCAGCATGCCTTCCCAGCTTCTCTCTTCTCTCTGTTTGCAGATGGGTGAGTAGGTGCTGTGCAAAGGCCAGGTAACTCCTAAGACTTCCATGCTCATCCCATCCACGATCAGCATCATCCTCTGGCTTCATATTCATTGTCCTCTAAGCACTGTCATAATTGTATGTAACTGCTTCTAAAGGTGGTAGGGCTCCCCATTTTACAGATAAGAAAACTGAGGTCTAGCAGTCTAAGGCTACACAGTGTTCCTGATGAAGCCAGCTTGAGCTCCGAATGCGTCAGCTCTGAAACTGTGTTCTTTCCACATTCAGCCTTGCACTTGTTTATCTACCCTGGCTCTCCACACAGATGAGTGGGAGAAAGCTGTTCACTAGAACCCCGTGGCTTCCACTCAGAACAGATACCTGCTGGCACCACCAAAATGGCCACTCCTGGCCAGAATTGATCCCTGGACTCTCTGAATTGCTCTAGCTGGGCTGGGATATCCTGCACACAGGCTCCCCCTTATGGAAACAAGGGACATTCCCGTGACTTGGATGTGACTGAGGACCAGATGCTGTGAAGGGCCATGCTGACCTCACCCAGTCTGGTACCTGGAGCCAGCTCCCCAGCCTACTGACAGCTCTCTGCTTTGGGCTTGCAAAGTTCGCCTGGCCCTTTCCCTGCCACCCATTGGAGGAGGCATTCTTGATCACACATGGTGGAATTCTGATGTATACAGTAGCAGAAGCTGACAGAGCTCTGTGGAGAACTGATGGTATTTCAATGGCCTGATTCTCAGGGAGACCTCTCATGTCTAGACATCAAAAGGAAGGCATTCTTTATGCATACTGCATGCATGCACGCATGTGCGTGCGCGTGCAAGCACAAACGCACACACACACATGCACAGCATGCTGAATTCATTTCCTAGTGTGGCTGAGAACTGCTTTCTAATCACAGAGCATGAGGCTAATCCCCCATTCTCTGTGAGCCTCCGTGCCTCTTTCTGCAAAATGATGGTTATAGCCAAGATGCCCCTAAAAGGCTTGGGTCACATTTATCCAACTCTTTAGGTCCCCAGGAAATGTGACAATCCTGGTGTTCACAGAGTTACAACTGGGCACATTATGGCCCTGGGGGGGGGGTGTTTCGTCTTTGCTTTTTTTGTTAATTTAGCCGTTCAAGACTCTGTTCACTGGCTGCTCACCTTTCGCCAGGCCCAGCCACCAGCAAACTGAACAGACCTCAACAGCTATCTCGGTATTGCTGACGACTAGCCTTCAGATCCAGCAGACAGGAGGAGCCTAGGAAATGTTTCATGCCAACTGTAGGGAAAGGGAAGAGGGAGCAAAGGGAGGTTGGGCTACCCGTACTCACACCCTTCCTCTGTCACCATGACCTCTCTTCCACAAGCCCTAGTGTGCCTTCACCGAGAGAAGTCTTGGTGCTGCCCTTTGACAGTCAAGCTTCCTCTGGGTCAAATAGCACCCTTGGTCCAGCTGACCTTTGTCTGCTCTATTGTACCCCACAGGGTCCTTTTGCCCATCCTTGTGGACCCCAAGTTGCTATCCTTGCTCATGTAGACTTTAGCCAGTGGAGACTAGGCTCTGGCACCCAAGCCTCAGTTTCCCCTTCTAAATCATAGCCTATAAAATGGCCCCTGGGGCTTGAATGAGCATTCCACTATGAGACCATTCAAGGCTCTCAGTAGGGCATTGCCTCATCAGAGTCCCTCATAGATAGCTGGCCTTGTTGCTGACACTGTACACGCCCCCTCTTCTGGAGGTGGGGGGAGCAGTCTTGTGGAGAGATTCCCATGAAATAATCCAGAGGAGGTTAAAAAAGCAAAGTTTACTCTTGGCTCCCTGAAGCCCACCCAGTGCCATTGCAATGGGTAGATTGGCAAGTCTGAGCGTGCGTGTTGTCGGGTGTAAATGGGGAGCTGTGGTGCACAGGTGGGTTAGCCTGAAGTCTAGCTGTGTACTTCTTTTTTTTTTTTTTTTTTTTTTTAGTTCTTTTTTTCAGAGCTGGGGACCGAACCCAGGGCCTTGCGCTTCCTAGGCAAGCGCTCTACCACTGAGCTAAATCCCCAACCCCAGCTATGTATTTCTTAAGGAAGCTCTGGGCTCTCCCACATGGGTTAGTGGCCAGTGTGGGTTTAGGAGGAGCGGGATGCTAAGGTAGGAAGCAGGCCACCTCCAAAATTACAGCCAGCCTTGAGTGACAACAAGCTGGGGACCGTGGGTTTCAGTCAAAGCAAACCAAATGCCTGATGCTATGGGAGATCCAAGAGGGAATTAATGCCTGAGAGACCATGCAGTAATCATCTGGGGGCAGAGGGAGGATGAGGACTAGGTGAGGGGTCAAGACCACAGGGGTGTGGAGGAGGGAACGTATCTGAGGGATGTTCTCAAGGTGGCCCCATCAGGGCGGCATGGTGGACTGACTGTGGGGTGTAAAGCCCAGGAAGATCCTTCTATCCAGCAAAAGGGCCAGATGGACACCCAGGGAACGAGAGTGAAGTAGACGAGAGAGAGAGGATAATTAAGTGCTAAATTATGCAGCTTAATTTATGGCTTGGACAGTTGCCTTGTGCCATAAACCCCATTGCTCTAATGAGCTCATGACATCAGTCAGCAGGGAAAGTATGGGTAGCCCATCACCCATCGTGACTGTGGCCATACGCTAGCACTGCTCAGATGCCTATATGGTTGGACAGACGAGTTATAAGACTCCTGACTCAGTTTACAATTGAGGGTACCAACTACTGACAAGACTCTTTCTCAGACTACTGCCAAGGACCCAAGACTCCCGCGTATGCTAGTCCAGAATAGGACAGACTTTGAATCTGACCATGATGCAGGAATATAGGGACATCCTGCTGTGACATCCAAGGGAGGCTGAGTTACACCCAGCCCCCTTCCTACAGATGTGAACTTGACAGAACCCTAACTCTTTTAGAATTGTGGTTGTCTTACCTATGAGATTATGCAAAAAGAATTGGAGGAGCATTCCAGGAACCCGTTACCATGGGAAAGTTCTCCCCGCAGGAAAAACCTGCTAAAGCAAGGCATAGGTTAGAGCCACTGTTAGCCTGTGAGCGCTACCCCGCCCCCAGGCCAGCTGCTCTGGGAGAGCGGAGGATTGGCTGTGTCTACCTATTATGGAGGGGACGAAACAGTCCATGTTTGGTGGTGCTAGAATGGTTATCTGGTCTTGCGAGGGCATTTTATGTGTAGAATGAAGAGAGAGGTTTATACTGGGGAACTCAGAGCGGCCCTTTGGAGAAGATAGGGCAAGAGGAGTAGGCCTACAGAGACAAGAGTCTTCAGGAGAGAAGCAGTCCTTGTTGGGCGTGCTGGTGGGTGCCGTAGGACGGAACATGGAAGGCTGGAAAAGAACTAGCCCCTAGCATTGCTATTATTATTGTTGTTGTTGTTGTTATTATTATTATTATTTTAAGTCTTGGCTATATACCTAGTACAGCCTGACCTTTTTTAATTTTAAAGATTTATTTATGTATAAATATAATTTTTTATTTCATGTATACGAGGGCTGTCTTCATACAGTCCAGAAGAGGGCGTTGAATCCCATTACAGATGGCTTCAAGCCGCCGTACGGTTGCTGGGAATTGAACTCTGAACTCGGGACCTCTGGAAAAGAAACTCTTAAATCGCTGAGCCATCTTTCCAGCCCCACCTTGTATTTCTTAATAAGGACATTCGAAATTACTTTTGTTGGGAATGCTTAGAAAAATCTCTGGCTGGAAGGGCCGGAAGTCAGGGCTTATGGAACGCGCTGTGGTCTGGAACCTTTAAGGGGCGGGGCTGAGAGCTGACAGGAAGCGGAAGCTTGGCTTAAGGAGGACTGAGGGTACCTGGTATGTCCTTTCTCTTTTTCCATTCCTGGCCACGCGTGGAACCAGCCTCTGCTGCCATGCCTACTCACCCTGGCATGTATTGCATGGCACGTACTGCCTTACTAGCCTTACTAGATGTTCCCACACAATGGGACCAACAGAGGATGAGCCACAAGCCACTTCTCTTTCTAGTGGCTTGCCTCCCGTGTTTCGTTACAATGACACAAAGCTGCACTTTCTATGAGATCGACGTGGTTGATTGCCTACAGCAAGGAGAGTCAATTCAGACAGACTGTGGACGGGTTAGAGCTCCCACTAGTCCAACTTAGCAGGCCACTATCCTCCTTGAGAGGTTTTTAGTGTAATAGGCCAGCATCTGCTTGATTTCATGCTTTAAATAGACACCATCACCGCCTTGTAGTAGGGGATGCCTGGTGTAAGATAGACACCCACTCTATTTTCGTTGAATAGTGAAGAAATTGAGGTCGTTGCCAAAGAGGTGCGTGGGAGAGAGAGAGATTGTTTTCCCTACCAGATCACTAAAAAGTTAAAAAGTGATTTCTCAAGCCTAGGCTGATGCCAGTGGAGAAATAGCTTTCTGGATACTGCAAGGGGCGGCAGAATGTTACAGATCTTCCTAGGGAACAGCCAGGCCATCGGTGGCTTCAAACACCAATTGACCTTTCTTGGTTAAACTGTGACCTTTCTTAGGATTCTATGAAACTGTTTAAACTCATTATTCAGATGTGTGTGCATATGAAAAAGTGCCCACGAAGTATTAAGCAAGACCGTGTCACCATGCCACATGCATACACATCCATGAACAGCAGATTAGCCCCAGAGTTCCTCAGATACCAGTACTCACAAGAGCCCAGCTCTCTCATACAAAATGTAGTAACGTTGGCATTAGACCCTTGCACAGTCTCCTGTCTACTGTCATCATCTCACAGTGACCTCTCATGCCTGAGATGCCAAAACTGCTGTGTGAAGAGTCATACTACATTGGGTAAGAGCTAGGACCAGAAGAAAACGCCTGGGCACGCTCAGTACAGACATTCGCACAGATTTTTTCAGCCACTGTTTGGCTTAATCTGCAGATGAGGAATCCACAGATGTTGTGGGCCAGCTGTTATGCATAGATATAGCCACTTCTGGTCATTTTTAAAATTTCCTTCTTTCGGCCTATCTGTATTTCTTCTTTTCAATTACGTGCATACGTGTATATCTGTGAGTGGGTTTGTGCACACAACTGCAATACCCTTAGGTGGCCAGAAGAGTGAGTCAGAGTTCCTTAGAGCTGGAGTTAGGCAGTTGTGAGTCACCCAGTGTGAGCCCTGGAAACTGAACTCTTCTCCAGCTCCATCTGCTTATATTTCAGACATGAAAGGGGGTGGGGGTGGGGAGGATTCATATTGTTGTAAAACAATGAAGTTGCTTCCATGTTTTTTTTTTGTTTTGTTTTTTGTTTTTTTTTTTTTTATAAGAGAATGAATGAGATGACATCTGGGGCAGAAACTTCAGAGCTTCTTAGAGCCTCCTCTGGCCAGGTGTGCTAGCCTGGTCAGGGAGCCCCTCAACAGCCCAGGGATAGCTGTGGCATTATCTCTTGGCACTGTTTGGGGGCATCTCCTCTTCCCAGGGACCCTCAGGGCTATACCTAGATGGCCATGCCCTCAGGCCCGCGTTGAAGCCCACTCTCGGTCCCTTACTCTTCCTAGGACCCAGGTCTGCTGAACCCATGTTTCTCCTGTACTACCTTCCTCCTCAGCCATCTTGTGCATGCCTGAGGATGTTCATGTCTCACCTGGGAAACACAGATGACACTCTCCAAACCCCCTGGTCCCTCCCACACTGGCTGCAGACAAAGGTGGACTCCTTGACAAGCCTCTGCTGGATTCACCCGATACGGAGGCCCTTCTGCTGCTCAGCCGCTTACAGAGGGGAGGCAGCTCTCCTCTCCATTCCTTGAAGCCTCTGCCGGCCAGAAAGCCAGGGTGGAGACACACCGAGCAACATAGTCCAAGAGAACAAACTAGATGCACACTGTCTACTCTCCACAAGATCACCCTCTGCAGATTCAACGGGACAGAGGCAGTGGTGGTACCCAGGGAAGGGCAGTAGAGGGAAAGGTCCTTACTATGTCTCTAAAGTTCTCTGGGTGCTTTCCCGAGGCAACCTTACTAAACTGGTACTGCATGCCAGCCAGAGGATGGAGGGAGGCCATTGCTGTTATACCTGCTGGCCAGATGGGAAAGGAAGCCCACAGGGACTTGTTCAGCTCAGGAGAAGGCTGGGGAGAATACGGCCACCAGGGCAGGCCCATCAGAAAACTCTTTCTCTCTCACGTAGGATGATCTTGCACAAGTTGTCTGTCTTGGAGTCTTGGTTTCCTGGTCTGGGAAATGATCTGCTAGCCTTTGAGCATGTCCCTGTGAAGGCTAGCAAGACCGTTGGCCACTAACCGAGTGCTGTGCATGCTAGAATGAAAACTCCAACTACTGACTGCAATGATTCTTCTCAGAGCAACTGTTCCGTCTGGCTCCAGGTTCCATGGGGAGGTGGAAGTGGGAGTGGGTGGGGTAAGCTTCATTCAGGGACTGTGCGGGCATCTTTCTTTGACAGAAAACCAGGAGGCATCCATGAAAATCCAGAAAAACTATCCTTCCCTGAGCAGGTGGGTCCCGCCTGACCAACCAGGTTCTGCACCTGCTCTCTTCGGCAGCCCAGTAGTACGTCCCCATGTTTGCTTTCTGGCTATCAGAAGAGCGTGCACACACACACACACACACACACACACACACACACACAAATCAGAAGTCCTACTGTGTGCCAGGCCATTTGTGGAGGACAGTTCGGAGACACTCAACAGCTACGAGTGATAAAGCAGAGACTGGAGTCTGGATCAGCTGGCAACAGGCTACCATCGCCGTCTTCCTCTATCGTCTCAGCCAATACGCTGGTTCTCATTTTAAAAGTGGCCGTTTTCCGACAGAACCCTTTGACAAACCTGCTGTGTACTGCAGCTTCCCATTCTGTGGTGGATCTGAATGCCTGGAGAGGAGGGGGGAAGCAACAAAATGTCCTTCGGTTGCCTCCCATCAGGAGAATGGCTGGTGGCTGGCTTTTCCCCTCAACCCCATGGTGGCTGTGCCATTGTGAGCAAGCTGCAGACCCCCCAAGCAACCAGAACATTCTGTACCTTGTGGCAATTAGTCCGCACTTGGCTTAAGGACTCCAACATCAAAGGAGGTCTCCGCCTGCGACCCAGGGGAGGCCCAGGGAATGCTTCAGAGTGGAGCCCTTTCCCCCTCATTAGGGGGCTCCAGCCACCAGCAAAGCAGACTCTGGACAACAGGCCTGGCCCCCATCAAAGGCCTCCTTCTTCTGCATGGCCTCTGTAATCCAGGGCTTGAGTGCACTCCGCCCCCTTTCCTGAACCAGCTCAAAGCAGCCGTCTGGGGACACCTGCCTGCTCTCCAGGGCAAAGCCAAGTGAATGCATTCAGAAGACAAAACACTATTTTCCTGTCTCAAAACTCCTAGGGCCCTGCTTTGAGCTGCCTGCAGTCAAGGCCTAGAGGGCTTACAATCCCTGCCCACTTAGCAGTGGGGCCTGAAGTCAGGCCCCTCCTCAGCAGTCTCCACAGCCTTTGAAAGCTCCGAACACAAACAGGAGGCAACTTAAGCCACTTAGCAATGCCTCTTTAGCCCCGATCTGCTCCTTGGTGGGTAGGTAGGTGGCCAACCTGGAGCCAGCAGTCCTGAGAGCAGGGGTGATCAGACAGGAGAGGGCAGAGCTGACTCCGTAGCTAGAAGACATTGTCTCTGTCATACCACAGTGAGGATGAGGAGAAAAAGCCTCGGGGCACTTGGCCCAGCACCCAGTGCTCTCACACAGAAGGGTGGGGTTTGTTCATGCTCTCTACCCGTGTACCTATCCATCCACAGGTCTGCCCACTCTTTGTCTGTTTATCTATCCTCACATCTTTTCATCCATCCGCCTATCCATCTGTTTATCCATTGATCTATACCTATGTTTGCCCACGCCTCCGTGATGCATGTAGATTCAGTTACGTGCTCTGGAATTTCAAAAAAGAATTAGACTCAGGCCTTCCCTCAAGAGGAAAGGGCAAAGATGGCATTCCTGGTTATACAGATAAACCATGGTGGCCTGAGGGTACCCTTAAATGTGTGAGAAACATTGCTCACTCTTGAAGTTGGTGTGCCCATAAGGGGGGAGGGGGTAAGAGGTGAGGACGGAGCTAGAGAATGTACTACAGATCTCATTCTTTGATTACCTCTTATATCACACACACACACACACACACACACACACACACACACACACACACACACAAGCTGGGTGGAATTCCACTCAGGCAAGCAGCAACTATATGCCCAAATATACATACTGAGCACATACATACACACTCATGAAAATGCAAACATGACCATGCATACGGAAATGCCTACACACATAAAAACAGCTGCCCCTGCTTAAACATGCTTACCTACATACATAAACATGCTAATGTGTACCAAAGTATCCTAGCATACATAAGCAAACTCTGGAATACACACATAAGGAAGCACATAAGACCTACATGTGACATCTATGTACACACACACACACACACACACACACACACACACCTGCACTAGGAAAATCTGGGAATTACGTGCCTGCCTCTCATTATTCCTAGGTCATAAAAATGTGCCCTGGGCAATGAAACCTGGCAGAGCTGAGCCCATCAGCTGTGCTTTGGGCTGGAACCTGGTGTCCCTAGGCTCCCCTGGGCCCTGCCAAGATGGTGGGTTTCCTCCCTGATGTCAGCCTCCTTTCCCTGCTCCCACATTGAGAGCTGTACTCTCCCTCAGCCACTGCGGTGCTTCCATGGCGGGACAAGCCTGGATCTGTCTGACATCCACCCTTAGGGCAGGGTGGCCAGAGCCAGCCCTATGATGTTGTCACTTGGACGGATGCCCAGCCAGCCCCAGGCAAGACACCATCATTCTAGGTACAAAGCCAAGTACTGCAAGCCTCCTTCCGTTCCACCATGCAGGCTTCCCCAAGTCACGCTTTCTCTACGGTCGTCTGGGCCCCATCTGGTTCTCGATGTTGAGACCAGAATTGGGGTCCGTACAGACGAAGAAGGGGTCCTCCTGGATCGGCTACCTCAGCTGAAGGCTAAGGATCCACCTGCTAAGTCACTGCCAGTCCTTCTCTTTTTGTAAACTAGGTCATCCATCCACTTGTCCACCCTTCCACACGTACTTCATCTGTTCATCTTATTGTCCAGCCTCAACGTCACAGGCACAGTTCCTAAACCACAGATCCACTCACATATATATACAATAGGTTCCAATACATTCCTCCATCTGTCTATACATCCATTCACCCAACCCCACAGTGAGAGGCAGGCATCTAATTCCCAGATTTTCCTAGTATATTTATCCATCCGCATACCCATTTATTCAATCACCCACCTAGCCATCTCTTTGAACACCTATCATCCAATCAGTGCATGAGTGTGTATGTGTGTGTGTGCGCGCGTGCGCGTGCACGCGTGCCTGCCTGCCTGCCTGTCTGTCTGCCTGTCTTTTCTTTTCTTTTTTTTTTTTTTTGTTCTTTTTTTTTCAGAGCTGGGGACCGAACCCAGGGCCTTGCACTTCCTAGGCAAGCGCTCTACCACTGAGCTAAATCCCCAACCCCGTGCCTGTCTTTTCAACCATTCATCCACATTCTCATCCATTCATAAGCCTGAAATTTACAAAGAAGTGGACTGGGCTAAGGACAAGCCTCAGGAGTGGATGGTTACTGAGCATGCACAGCTCCTACAACCATGAGAGACAGAATTTGAAGCCATAGCTTTAGCCTTTACTGCAGAAGCAGATGCTGCCAATGCCCATTAGGCTCCCAGTCCCTACTGTCTCAGTGGGCAAGACTGAATTCCAACAGCCAGACCCTAGATCTACCTTTACCTGAGGGATTCCTTTCTTCTTATCCTAAGTGTGGAAGGCTGGAGCGATGTGGAGAATCAACACCTCTGGACACAGCCTCCAACAGCTGACAGTCAGAGTCTGAGATAAATGTAGTGACCCTGCACCTCTATTCAAGATCACGGTGGGGGCGCTGAAGTTCCGGAGTTCTGAACCTGGTATACACTGTTTGTTCCTGTGTAAGCATGCTCACGCTAAGGTTTAATTTGTAAATCAGAGCATGAGATTCGTGTCAATAATAAAACTCAATTCGTGTCAATAATAAGAAACTCAAATGCCATTCAAACTTTAAGGATTGCTCATTTCTGGAATTTTCCACACACTGTTTATGGACTGTGGCTGGTATAAGGGAGACCATGGAAATCAAACCATGGACAAGAAGGGGCCATTGTTCCGCAATCACCTCATGCTTGGGTGAAGTGTCCCTGAGGTGGTGTTCTCCTGTGGTTCCTGGAGTCCCCAGCAGAGCCACACTCCATTGTCAATGGTATCTGTAACTTGAGAGCATGCCATTCAGAACCACATTCATGCCCTGTCTCACACACACCCTCACCCCTACCCCTCTTAGATGGTTTGCCTTCCAATTACTTGCCTTTGTGTCTCTTTCCCCAGGTTAGCGTCTGGGGAATCCACACTAAGATGTCACCTTTGCTACTTTCTGTATGACACTCTGCTTTGGACAGCACTCCGCAAACGTTAGCTACTGCTTCTGTGACTCGCTAGGATTTACAATAAGTGCACAGAACACCAGTTCGCCCCTGTTCTCATGAACTGTTGGTCTCTGCCCTCTAGGGGCCAGTCAGTATGGTCATAGCTCAGCTCTGGAAGTGGAGTGGGGGGCAGTCCTGGACAGCAGCCTTAATCCCCATTCCTCTACACCTGAGCTGCCTCTTTGAGTCTTTAACCCCTGCAGTCAGCAACCCTGCTTCCTTTCTCCACTCCCTACATTCTTACCATTTATCTCCGGACAGTGAAAAGGTCTCTCAGCTACTGCCTCTGGAGTGATCCTCTAGAAACACATGTCTGCCCACAAGCCATAAAAATAAGCATTCCAATGACCTCCATAGCTCCTACGACAGGATCAACCTTCCCAGCTGCTGCCCACCCACGCACCTCAGCTCTGGTGGGCTAGCTGTTGTGCTGGTAACACACTGTCTGATGTCATCTTGACACGTGCTAGGGTCATCTGAAAGAAGAGAACCTTAATGGAGAAAATGCCCCCAATAGGATGGAGCTGTAGAGCGTTTTCTTAATTAATGATTGATGGAGGAGGGTCCAACCCACTATGGGCGGGGCCATCCCTGGGCTGGTGTCCTGGGTTCTATAAGGAGGCAGGCTGAGGAGCCATGGGAAGCAAGCCAGTAAGCGACTGTCCATGGCCTCTGCATCAGCCTCTGGCTTCAGGTCCCTGCCCTGTTTGAGTTCCTGTCCTGGCTTCCTTCAAAGATAGATAATGATATAGAAGTGTAAGCCAAATATACCCTTTCCTCCCCAACTCATTTTTTGGTCATGGTGTTTTGTTGCAACAATAGAAACCCTATGCTGAGGCTCCCTGAGCTCTCAAAATAGTTTGCCCTCCAGAACCCACTTTGATTCCTACCGTCCTTTAATCACCTCATTAGCCTCCCCTCTGCATCTGATCCCAGCCGTGCGCTGCTCCTCCAGGAATCCCTTACCGTAGGTCAGTGCCTACTAAGACTCAAACATGGCCACAGCTTGTTCCTCTGTGGCTGTTTACTGACCTGTGACCAGACACTGATGGCGGGAATGAACGAGTCAGACCAGGTCCCTACCTTCTCTAGACAGTCTAGTGCCCCTTTCTGTGTGGGATGGGCACAGACCAGAGCGGGTGGTTAAGAAGGCTACAGGGTCAGGAGAAGGATCTCTGGGCTGGGATCTGCACGAGGAGGGGAGAGGAGGCGCTGGGGCCAGTGGTGGCAGTGGTAACCCTTGCTGGTCATGGCGATGAAAGTGAAGTTGGGTGGTGGAGACAGTTTTAGATACGTTGGCAATGACGGTTTCGGTGAAGAGAAAATCCCTGTGATATGCAGGGCTGTTACATCAAACGTTGAAGGCAAATTAAGGCTGCTGGCCGGATGCTTCGGAGGTAGGGAGGTTACCCTCACAACTCTGGATCATCATAGTGCAAAAGGGAGGAGATACAGAGTGGGGCAGCCTAAGAAAGACTCTGGGCTCACAGACGGAACGGGGCAAGTGGGCAGCTTCCAGAACCTGGATCACAAAAAGAGATCCTTCTCCAGATCCCCCAGAGAGAATGCAGTCCTGCCGGCCCATTGGTGGTCGCTCAGAGAGACCTGTTTTGGAACTCTTGGCTCCAGAACAGAAAGAGCATTCGTATTGGTTTAAGCCACCGATTTTGTGACTTATTTCCTACAGCAGCAAGAGGAAATGTGGACCGTTGTGGCACGATAGTGAGGGCAAGGCTGTCCGTGCTGGAAGAACCCACTGTGGTGGAAGCAGAGGATGGGTGGTGGTCCCACAGAATAGTTCATGGTGATGGCGATGACTGTAGGGGTGGTGGTGCTGGTGAGGGCAGAGACGGCAGTGCTGGGAATGATGGTGGTGTTGACGGGGTGGGGTTGGGCTGATGATGGAAGTAACATGGCTATTGATGGAGGTGAGGGTGTGGTAGTTATACAGATGCTGGTTGAGTAGTGACGACGGTAATAGTAGTATTGGTGTGGATGGTGTTTGCGCCGAAAGCGGAGTCCAAAAGCTTGGAATGCCGGAGAAACAATTAACAGACCATATGAAGCTCAAGAAGAAGGAAGACCAAAATGTGGATGCTTCAGTCCTTCTTATAAGGGGGAACAAAATACGGCAGGAAATACAGAGACAAAGTGTGGAGCAGAGACTGAAGGAAAGGCCATCCAGAGACTGCCCCACCTGGGGATCCATCTCATATGCAGCCACCAAACCCAGACATTATTGCTGATGCCGAGAGGTGCATACTGACAGGAGCCAAATATAGATGTCTCCTGAGAGACTCTGCCAGAGCCTGACAAATACAGAGACGGATGCTTGCAGCTAACCATCAGACTGATCATGGGAACCCCAATGGAGGAGCTAAAGAAAGGACTGAAGGAGCTGAGGGGTTTGCAACCCCATAGGAAGAACAACAATATCAACCAACCAGACCACCACCCCCCAGAGCTCCCAGGAACTAAACCACCGATCAAAGAGTACACAGGGATGGACCTATGGCTCCAGCCACATATGTAGCAGAGGATGGCCTCATTGGGCATCAATGGGAGGAGAAGGCTTGTTTCCCCAATGTAGGGGAATGCCAGGGCAGGGAGGTGGGAGTGAGTGGGTGAAAGAGGGAGCATCGTCATAGAAGCAGGGGGAAGGGGGATGGAGAAGGGGGAACCGGAAAAGGGGATAACATTTGAAATGTAAATACATAAACTATCCAATAAAAAAAGTGTTGATGGTGGTCATATGTAGATGATGACAGAGGTGGTGGTGGTGGTAGGAATAGCAACAAATACAGATTTAGTGGTGATGATGGTATTGGTGTTATTGATGGTAGTGGTGGCCATGGCCATGGTAGTGGTGACTTTGATGGTGGTGATGATGGTGACTTTGATCGTGGTATCATTTGACAGGGGTGATGAAGGGGGTGGTCCAGGTAGGGGTGGTGGGTTTAGGTGGAGATGACAGTAACAGTAGTCTTAATGGCAATGGTGTCATGGCAACGGTGGTTATGATGGTGGTATCGACATAAGTAAGTGATGGCAACTTAAATGGTGGTGATGATGATGGTGGTCTTGATGGTAGTGGTGTCACGGCGGAGGCAGAGGTGGCAACGATGGTAATGATAGCATCCACTGCAGTGGCAATGTGACTGTGGTGTGGGAATGATGGTAGTGGATTGATGGTGGTGATAACATGGGTGCTGGTGACAGCTGTAAGGCCTTTGAAGAAACTTTCTGGGGTCTTTCTGAAGATCCAGGGCAACCTTTTAGCTTTGCTCTTCCCCTGCCCTAACATCTTTGAATCGGGTGTTCTGAGCAGGAGTTTGAAGAGGAAGCTGGTATAGGAAAGAGTTGAGTCTACAGGGTCTAGGGAGGGAGGTAAAAGTGGAGGCTATCCCAATGGGGCTGGCCAGATAGAGGCCATTTCCTACTGTGACTGTTTCCCTCTGTAACTCCCTTTCAGTGGACAGTCAGAACTCTTCTCGAGTGCTGTCTGTACGGAGAAAACAGGCATCTTTCTCTGTCTTCGGTGGCACAGGCACCAAAGCCTGAGGAGCCCCAGGTAGCCTTGAACTGTGGTCCAGCAGGTACCTCTAGCAGAGCAGCAAATGATACCCCAGAACCATCCAGGGAAACCGAGGATAAAACTGGGTTTCTGGGGTACCCACCCTGGCTTTTATCATCATCCCACAAACTCTTTGACCCCTGAGTCACTCAGAGACAGAGAGGAACACTCAAAGATCCAGTCAGCCAGGGAGCAGGAGAAGGTAAAAGCCTCTGAGGCCTTGTGGTGCACAACCACTTTCCCCAGGTACATGAAGCTTCCTAGGGCTGCCAACCACCCTGGGTATTCCCCAGCCCACATTCCTACCCAGGGATCCCGGAATGGGAAGGGCAGCCATGCCTGAGACAGACTTTGGGTCTCCAAAGGTGTGGTCTTGGCAGGCCACAGACACGTGCTGGGGCCCCCACCCCACCCCAGAGGGGTATCAGCCACCATCACACACGAGGCAGAGTGGCGCCAGGCCCAGTCTGGCCATCACCAAAGACCTGCTGGCACCTGTGGGCAGCAGCTCCTTACTCTGCCTCTCCCTGCGTGGACCTCATTAACACCTTCCCTGGGGCTGGGGCTGGGGCTGGGGCTGGGGGTGGGGCTGGGGCTGGGGCTGGGGTGGGGGTGGGGCTGGGGTGGGGGTGGGGCTGGGGCTGGGCTGGGGGTGGGGTTGAAGGGAGAGAGTGGACTGTGAGGCAGTGGGAACTTCAAAGTCTCCTATTGCTGTCCTGACTCTTTCTTATCTGTGGTGCTCAGTCTGTGGAACATGCAGCAGGACAGAGCCCAGTTAGGGAAACCAAGTGGAGGCCATCTCAGGCGCCAGGCACACAGTGGGTATTCAGTAGCAACTTATCTCCTGAGCTGACAGAGTGGTGGCCCTGGCATCCCCAAGCCACAGCACTGAAGGAAAACCATGGACGCTTCTCTAATGCCTCATTCCCAGGCTCAGGCCTCCAAAGGTCCCTAGAGGAGAGGAGTGGAGGCCTGGTGAGTTACAGGACTAAATCCTGACCCCAGACCGTCCCAGCTTGCTGAGATCTGGTTTCTAGGCATGTCCAACCAGACACCTGGAGCCAGGGGACGCTCAACCCACACAGCGGCTACTGTGGTCTCCTTCGCTCACTCCAGCCCATGCTCCCAGAGAATGTCACATTGTCATGGCAGGGAGCTGACTCTGTCTGCCTCTGAGAGGAGGTGGGCTATTGAAAGAACGTGCTCCCCTGGGTGGACCTTTCATCCACTTTGCTGGGATATGACTCTGGGGAACCGGAACTGCTGTAGGGGAGCCCCAGGAAGAGTGAGGAGAGGGGAACAGGACGGTGTGTGGAACTGCAGAACAATGGGCAGGCCAGCCTGTGCAGTGTCCTGAGAAGCCAGCCGACGCTTCTTGTCATCAGATTTTCCAGTCACCTGCCTGGGAACCTGAGGAACAGATTAAGGAGCCAAACACATATTATTTCTTTTGTTCGAGGTGCCAAGTTTGATCGGATGAATTGGCCGTCTGTTCTCCAGCTCCCGGGCAAGCCAGAAACCTGGGCCTCCTGAGTAGCTGCTTTTGTCAGTTGCTAACAAATGTCGAGGTGTGGGAGTGAATGGGGCTCCCTTCCTTCCTTTGCAGAGCCCAGCTAGCTGACCATCCACCAGCCAGGTTCCCTGCTCTAGGCCCAGTGGCTGCTGGCAAACCCTTAGGATGAGCCAGAAAGGCGGCCGAAACCCGTATCGATTCCAGGAAGCTCCTCAGCCTTGGTTTCTCCCATGGTTAACCAGGCAAGAGCCAGAGAGCATCCTCCAGCTCTGACAGAAATGGCGGGGTCTTTTGATATCTAGGGAAGGGAAGGCTATCTCTGAATGCAGTTGCTGGTACAGGATCATCCAAGTTCTTCACCCCCCTGTGCCGGAGTCCAATGAGATGGCCAAGACCCTTGCAAGTGTCCTTGAGCAGGGCTTGGGCAGGATCCCCAGCCTGAGGACTGGCTTTCCCCGCAGGAATTTGATCTCCAATCCCTCTTCATATTTTAGGGGCCACAGGAGAGAGGCACGGGTGGAAGTTTGGGGGTGTCTTTCTCAGGAATGAGCAGCAGTGTTTCCATCTCATTCTCAATGGACTTGGGGACCCTAGGAAGGTCTGGAATGTGTGGCGTGGAACCTAGGAAACAGGCCTGTCCTGCTCCAGCGCAGGAGCCCTAGACTGTGAGAATCGTCCCCACATCTTGAATGTGGGCTGTCTCTGGGGCACCTCTGGGAAGATGCTGGCTGACAACTGGTCAAGGCCGAGGCTAGGTCTCCACGGGTGGGGAGGTGGGGAGGTGGGGAGGTGGGGAGCTGGAGCTCTTATCAACAACACAGGTTGCCCTCTGTCAGCAGGAGCCAGAGCGAGGCAGCAGTTAGGACGGTGAGAGATTTAATTCAAGATGACTGTAACCGGGAACTCTGCCTTGGTGCTGAGCTGGGCTCCGGTCTGAATGTATTAGGAACTAGTGGAATCCACAGCTGTGCAGCAGCAGCAGGGAAGGAAGGCGCGTGCGTGCGTGGCGCGTGCGTGCGTGGCGCGTGCCTGCGTGGCGCGTGCGTGCGTGGCGCGTGCCTGCGTGGCGCGTGCGTGCGTGGCGCGTGCCTGCGTGGCGCGTGCCTGCGTGGCGCGTGCCTGCGTGGCGCGTGCCTGCGTGGCGCGTGCGTGGGAGTGAGCGAGCGACAGGCCTCGGGGGTGGTGGAGGCTGAGGAGCCTGGAGCCTGGTGGGCATAGAGATACTGGCAATGAGGGTGTTTGGAGCATCTAAAGCTGGATTAAAGAGTTACACAAATAGACCTAGAAGAAGGTCCAGGAGCCAGGGTGTTCCTTGCTTTCCTTTCTTCCTATTTCACTCTTTTACCCATACCTGGCACCAGCGAGCAGCCTGACCACCTTCACTGAGACCTTCCGAGCTTGCTTCATTGAGCCTTCAGAGCTCAGATACACATCAAGGCTCCATTTCACAGGCCAGACTACTGAGGCTAGAGAGGTCTAATAAACTCACTAGGTCAGCAAGAGGCAGAGCTATGGTGAGAGGCCTGGGTATCAGATTCCTCGTGCTGTTCACATATAAAGATGTCAGCCTAGCCTACAGACTGCCACTGACCAGAACTCCTGGTCAAAAGTCCAGCTTCACACCTCCCCTCACTCTACCACTGATGGCTGGCCCTAACCAGATGCTGAAAGGATTCCTAGCCCCAAGGCCCAGCTTCCTCCTGCCCCTCCCTGCAGATGTTGGGTGAGCTGTTCTTGCAAAGCGATTATAGCTTTAGCTGAGGCACGGCGAAGCTTGACAGAGGGACTTGAAAGAAAATCTGAAACACACATGGGCTGCCTTGGCTTGGTAACCTGAACCCCCCAGGTATGGCAGCCTCTTCTCCCTGGCTGGACTGTGCCTCTGAGGGACCGCCTCTCGTACACAGCCTCTGCTAGAGAATGCAGCTGGGGCTTCAGACCCCATAACTTGGGGCTGGAAGAGAATACATGGTCAGGGTTTCTCCATCTCAGAAGTAGATACTGAAACCCACAAAGGGAAGATGTTGTCCTCCCATGAAAAGGCTAAAGAAGGGCAAGACTCCCAATTCCACATGAAGCAGAAGATGCTCAGGCCTAGGCTGACTTAAGAGCAGCCTCTCCCAAGCTCCATGAGCCACCTTTATCCTGCACCTCAATGCCAGGACAGCCTGTCTCCTCCGTCCCTGCATCCATTGCCTCTCCCTTAACCCTCCCCTACCTAGCCAGGCTGCGCCACCCTTGCAGGCTGGAGCTAGAACTGGAGGACGGGAGGGTTGGCAAGAGTGGCCTGGGGGACTGCAGCCTGGTTCGACTCAGAACAGAAGGTGGGTCCCAGCCACCTGTTGTGCCTCCTGCTCTATGTACTCTTTACGCTAGCACTCAGCTCGTGGCCTCCAACATGTGGCTCCAATCTCTCCTCTCTAACGTGGAGGCTAAGGGAACAGCTGCTGCCAACAGTGCCCATGGCCCCTGCGGGCCAACTAAGTGCTTGCTGGGAAGAAATGGCCCACCAAGCTCCTTGCCAATGACATTACACTCTTGATTGGATTCCTCTGGGGGAGGGTGTGGTTTGGAAACCAGTGTGGCTTTAGAACATGGTAGAGCCTGGGACTTAGAGGCCAGGAGGACCAAGTTCAATCCCAGAGGAATCCCTGAGAGCCAGCGGCCACCAGCTGAGCAGGTGACTTCTCCTCTCTGGGGTTTATTTCTGCACCTGTGAAGACGGGCGTGCATGATTGTTTAATGAAGGGCAATAGGTGCCTGGCTGTGGTGGCCCACGCCATTAATTCTAGCTCTTGGGAGGTAAAGGCAAACAGATCTCTGAGTTCGAGGCCAGCCTGGTCTATGGAGTGAGTTCCAGGACAGCCAAGGTTACTCAGAGAATCCTTGTCTCAAGATAGATAGATAGATAGATAGATAGATAGATAGATAGATAGATAGATAGAAGATGGTTGGATAGGCAGGTAGATAGATATGTATGTATGTATGTATGTATGTGTGTATGTATGTGGGTGGGTGGGCCGGGTGGGCAGATGGATGGATGGGTGGGTAGGTGGGTGGGTGGATAAATGGATGGATGGATGGATGAATAGATGATTGATAGATAGATAGATAGATAGATAGATAGATAGGCAGACATACACACAGAGAGACAGACAGACAGGCAGACAGATAGTGATGGTGGTGGGCAGCCTTTAACCCCCAGAGTTGCATAGCATCTTCAGTGTGAACTGGCTTTCTCTGACCCATCTGCTCACCTGTCAGCAGGCCCACTGTTGAGCCTGTCTCCTGCCTGTGTTTGTCTGCTTTCTGGCTTAACATGGTAAATTCCAAAAGTCAGGGAGTCTGGGAACAGAGCTATATCAGAGGTTGGCAATGTGGGATACCCTTTAGGCATCGCTTTCCCAAACTATTGAATGGTAGAGTGGGGAGCTGGATGACATGTCCCCTATGTCTAACAGAGAGAAACCCGGAGGAGGGACAGGATTCCGGGGCTGAGTCGGGTGGTTTGAGTGCAGAACAAGGCTGGCAGATGTCCTGTGTCCAGAGGACTATTCTCCTGTGCCAGATATTCACGAGGTATCTTCCTTCCTCCACTGCTGTACCCCCTTATCTACTCCTCTCTATTTACCGGGCCAGACTAGGACTCAGTCTTGTGTTGCTGGGCGTGTGGTTTAACAGCTTTTCCCCACCCGACTTGGAGAGCTGAGTTAAAGTGAAACACTTCAGACCCTGAGCCCCTCAGCACCATCGGGGATGTCACTTTAGGGTGAGCCCTCATCATTCAGGACTTCAAGGCTGGAGGGGTTCATGGCTGATGGGGGGCAACTGTCTCGAGGTTTACTGATCCTGAGTTTAAATTGTAAAGCAGCTCTCGGGGCTGTGGGAACATCAGTAGTGTGTTTCCCTTTGTCTAGTCCCAGGTTTTCAGTCCGCCTTCCTACTACACTCAGTTGTAGCAAGAGTTAACTATCATCTGCATCGGTTTACCAGGGCTGGGTAACAAATTACCAGAATTGGAGAGGCTTAAAGCAATGGAATCAGTCCTCCCAGAGCCTGAGGGCAGAGGGCTGAAACCTTCCAGAGCAGGGCTGCCTCCCGTCCAGCCTCTGGTGGTTGCTGGGAAGTGCCAGCTCTTTGGCCTGCAGAGGCAGCTCTCGGGTTCCCAATGCTCTCTGCATGACTTTCCTCTCTTTGCATCTGTGTCTGGACACTGTTCTGAGGACAACAGTCTCTGGGTTAGGGTCACCTTGATGTTCTGTGTCCTCGACTTGATTGTGTCTGCAAAGCCAGTGTTTCCCAGCAAGGTCATATTAACATGGAGGTAGGGCTCTTTGGGGAACACAGTTAACCCTTCACTACTCCTAAAGTACCAGGCTGGTATCCAGAAACTGGTAGGTGATGATAGATAAATGATAGATAGAGGGATAGATAGATAGATAGATAGATAGATAGATAGATAGATAGATAGATAAACAGATAGAGGAATAGATAGATAGATAGATAGATAGATAAACAGATAGAGGAATAAATAGATAGATAGATAGATAGATAGATAGATAGATAGATAGATAGAGAAAGGGTGCTGTGTGTTCTTGAAGATATATGTGCCCTCTCTGTACCTCAGTCCTCTTAATGATAGTATAGGAATGACAGACTTGATTATCCCTGAGGACCCCATGAGGTCCCAACTACAAAATACCTGGTATGACAGCATGGCTAGCCACACCCAGGAATGTCAGTCCCTGCCTCATAAAGAGGTGCCCCCCCCCAGGGGCTTCCAGTGGGTAATACAGCAACTTTCTCATGACTAGGAGAAAGGAGGAACCAGGGACACTGGCGACCGACAAGGGAGGTACCACCAGTGCCAGGTTAGTGGTTTGCAAAACTCTCCAGGGCCATGGATTAAGAGGAGCTACTGAGCTGATGATTCTGGAGTCCAAGACATCTACCCCCTGAGGACTGAGCTCAACCCAGGACTGTGCAGCAATGTCTAAGGGCCAGGCCAGCGCTGGGCAGCTGGGCTGGATCTGGCAGGATGCATAGGACTGGAGTGATTGGAAGTGACAGCGGGGCTGGGTGGGGAGTGGGCAGGGCAAGGCAGCCAGAGGACATCTAGCAGGCTCAAGCTGTACTGCCTTAATCCAGGGAGGGATCGGGAAGATACTGAGAGGGAAAGGTGCTTCCAAATGGGAGCCCCAGGAAGGCCCCTGGAGCCCAAGCACAGAAGGCAGCAGAGCATCTAGCTAGGTACTTCTGAAATCCTCCAGACAGCACATTCTCCAGAGTTCCCCACTGAGCAGAAACTGCAGGTGAAGTCCATCATGAGGTGCTCTCCACTACCCACTTTCACCTCTCCATTTACCTCCGCCATCACCCCTCCTTCATCTCCTTATGACAGCTGAATATCAGTCTCCCACATACGGGACTCCGGAACCTGTGGGCGTCGCCTGATATGAACAGGAGGTAACATAGAAGGGTGATGGCAGAGACCTTAAGATGGACTGGTCACCTCAGGTCACCTGCATGAACTGATGTTGCTCAGAGGATCCAGTCAGGTGGGGAGCTCAGTATTGAGGAGAAGCCAAAAGTCACATAGCCCAAGCCCCAAGAGGAGTTGAAATGAGGTCATGGAAACAAACACAGAGGGAGTCTTCAAAAGGAACCAGCCGTGCCCATACCTTGATTTCAGCCCTGTAAGTTCCCAGTACCTGCTCTTGTGCCTATGAGAACATGTGTCTTGTCTTAATTTGTGTGGTCATTGTGACAGCAGCAACAGGGAACTAATACAGTGCCCTCTACCAACTCTATGTTTGCTGCCCATGGTCGCTTGCTGGACTCCATTATCTCTTCTTGTATCTCTCCTCTTCCTCCTCCTGCTCCTTCTCCATCTCTTCTTCCTCTGCATCTTTCTTTTCCTCCTCCTCCTTCTTCCTCGACTTGTCTGGCCCCTCTTCCTCTTCCCCTCATTCCTTTCCAGCACCCACCATAAAAGAGCACAGGTCTAGGGGAGTCTAAAGGCTGACTTGAGAGCCCAGCTGGAGCCTGGTGAACTATATGACTATACAAACTTCTTCTGGAAACCTCATTATTCTCCCCTGTCAAAGCCAGTGCCCTGCACACCATTGGGAATTAGAAGAAATAACACCAGCAGTGAAAGTTGGATCATAGTGGTCATTCTGGAGATGGGTCCTTTGGCTTCTCCCCAAAGCCCCATTGTCCAAAGCTGAGCCTGTGGTGCACACCTGGTGGGATGGGACAGTCAAGTGCTGGCCTCCTGGTGGCTGTACAGCCTCTCTACTCCACTGAGTTGGATTAAAAGGGGGCATTAACAGGGACTTGAGGTTGGCTTGGCTCTGTCAGCCCTCTGTCCCATGAACTGCCTCTGGCATCCTTTGTGGAACCAGACAGAAGGTGAGTGATGGTGTCCTAGGAATACTTGCTAAAGATACCCTTGCTCCTGGGAAAACAACCATTACCTCAGAGCTGTGGGGGCTCTTGAGCTGGGTGGGCAGAACCCAGACGCAGAAGTATAATTGCCTGGTAGCTGAGGAAGAGAGCTCCCTTGCCTGTGCGTCCTGGGAAATCAAGCCATGGCTTCCTCAGCTGCTGTCCCCAAAAGTGTGCCAGTAAATTAGCTAGCAGGTGAATCTCTCGTGGACTCATCAAAAGTTTGCCCATCTATTGGGCAAGTTCTGGGGAAGGATAAGCCCCCAGTGTTCAACCTTGGCTTTCAGTCTGCATGGGGGAGAAGCCACAGTTATCTTGTTTTGGCTTCTCACTATGTGTTGAGACCATCTAGAGAAACAACGTATGCCACCATGTTTCAGAGATAAAAGTCAGTCAGGTGAGGACAATGGATGCAAACCTGGGTCAGTTCTAGCCACAGAAGTCAGAATGCCTTCGTCAACCTGCCATGTGATCAGCTTTGTGGAAAACTATCTATGGCATCAGTGGGCTGCGGTTTAAAGCACCATCCACTCTGTCCCCTACTGGGATTGTCACCCACTTCCTGTGATGAATAGGGTCACGATGCCTGGGGGAGATCTGCCTCTCTTAAAGGGTGTGTGCTATCTTTAAGCACATTGAGGAACTGTGTAAATGCCTGTGTTCTCCTCTTGGCCCTAAGTGACAGGAGACTTTGAAGCCAGGGGCTTGCTAACACTGAGGCTTCCAGACTCCGCTTACCCCTCCCTGCCTTAGACTCCTTGTTGAATAGTCTTTCTCCCCGTAGGCTAAATGCCTACTTCTGGTTGTCCCATTTAGTGTTGTCTGTGTTCATCTGCTACAACCACTTCCCAGGAGAGGAGAAAGTCAGAAGTGAGCTCATCCAAATTTATTGGCCACCTTACTCTTGCTGTTGGAAATTTCAAAGCTTCAATGCCCTAGGTGTGATCTCATGCTGCAGGACTGACAGCCAGGGCCCCGGGTGGGAATCCACCTGTAACTTTCCAAGCATCCAGAAGCAGAACCTGCTACCAAATGTTTGTTGCGGCTTATCCAGGTCTTAAGGAAAGTTCTATTTACAGCCTTTGGTTGTGTGACAGCTACAGAGGACTCTCTCTCTCTCTCTCTCTCTCTCTCTCTCTCTCTGTCTCTGTGCATGTATCTCTGTCTCTGTCTCTCTGTCTGTCTCCCCCCACCTCTCTCTGTCTACCTGTCTTTGTCTCTCTCTCTGTATGTGTGTATATGTATGTGTATGTATGTGTGTACTATGTATATATATATAAATATGTATGTAAGTACTATGTATGTATATGTATATGTATGTATGTACTATGTATATATGTATGTATGTATATATGCATTACTATGCATTAAGTTTGACTTGGGAGCTGGAGAAATAGTTCAGTGGTTAAGAGCACTGACTGCTTTTCCAGTAGTCCTGGATTTGATTCCCAGCAGCCATGACTCCCAACCATCTGTAAGGC
Organism: Rattus norvegicus; assembly: GCF_021556685.1. NCBI lineage: Eukaryota > Metazoa > Chordata > Mammalia > Rodentia > Muridae > Rattus > Rattus norvegicus. Next base: position 23,564,402 of record NC_141543.1, read on the forward strand.
CATCCTTTTTGGGCCTCTATAGGCACCATGCAAACACATAGAGAACATATGCAGGCTAAACACCCAAAACAAAGATCAATGGTGCTTTGAAATGTTTATATATGTGTGTATATATACCGCATGTATCCAGATACCTGCAGAGGGCATCTGATCCCTTGGAGCTGTAGTTACAGCATCTGCAAGCTGCCCAATCTGGGTGCTGGGAACTGAATTTGGGTCCTCTGAACGGCAAACACCCTTACCCACCCAGCCATACCTCCAGCCCTTTCAACTTAGATCTTTCTCCTACAGGACATGAGCATGTGTGTTGATCTGACAGCACACTTACTGCACGTCACTGGATGACAGGGAAAGTCTATGCCCAAAGGTACTCCCGCTGCCAGTGTGTTTAGATACAGGGATTCAATAAAGTAAACAAGTCTTTCCACACTTTATTAGAAATTAGGTTTTGTGTTTGGCAATTCTGCCCAGCAGTGGACAAGTGCATGCATCTAGAGTGTGCTTCGGTATGTTGGCTAAGCCCTGATGTCCCACAGGGAGGGTGACTTTCAATTTGACAAACACTGTCCACAAGATCATCAGGATGTGATGGAACCACATATCACGGAGCCTTTGCACACTCCAGGCCTAGTGCCCAGTGCTAGAGAGACAGGCATGTCCCACAGATGATTCCGCTGAAGTCAGAGAGAGCAGACTGTAAGGCAGCTCATTTTAGGGCAAGTGCTGGAGGGGATGGGATAGAGGGCATGTGGAATGCTCACACTCAGAAAGAACAGTTGGTGCTGCCTGGCTGCTGCAGGTCACCTAAGGAACCGATGCTAGAGTTGAGAGTAGAGAAGGAGCAGCCGTGCAAAGATCCAACAGTTCACCCTGTGCAGTGAGTGATAAAGGCCAGGACGAACCCAGAGAAGGGAGCAGAGTCAGTTCACCATGACCTGAGGGTCATGTAAGGCCCCATGATTCACCAAAGAATGATACCCCAGACGCCCATAGTATGTAAATGCAAAGAGTGTTTTATTCTGAAGAAGTCCCGCATGTTGGGGTCTCCCATTACCCAAACAGAGAGACACCCAAGTGAGCTTGCAGGCCTGATTTAAAGCCCATTAGGGAATTCTGGGGTAGGTGACCTCTGTGTTAATCTGTGGGGTCCATCTCTATGATCATGCCATTACCAGGCTGTGGGGGCTGGAAACTTGCTGGGGAGGTCTGGGAACTGTTGCTAAGAATATAGCTGAGGAAGTCTGGAGACTGCTGCAGACCCATTCTCCTTCCCTCAAGCCAGATGGTAGGGCAGCTTCTGAGGCCTGGACTTGCCTGGACTTGCCCAGTTCTTGGAAACTGAGATTTAGGCCTTGTCTCCTCAACTGCCAATTTGAAGTCTGTCATGGAATCAGCCTTCTCACCATAATGCAGCATTAAACCACCAGAAGATGCCAGGCACAGGGCATGGCATGTACTTTCCACATGTCTCTCACAGTGTGATCTTTAACCTCCTGAGTGCACCATCCATGTTTGAGAGGCTAGCTGCCTTCACAGTAGTGCAACAGTTCTGTGAGGTCTTCAGCTTCCTCGTCCACCTTGTGCCTCTGCTGGGACCCCTGGAGGCCATCTTGGTGTTCCGTTTCATGTTTCTTCACAGTGGGCTACCCTAGAACATCGCTGAGCCATCAAGACTACTGGCCAGAGCTTTGTGGGCCTGTGAGTCAGCTACAGTCCTGGCCAGCTGCAGTTTTCTCTAAGAGCCTTCATTTTTATATTCTTTGTCTCTTTTTGTTGACTTTCTGAAACCATATTTTAGAGAGGATTCCAGGACACAATGAAACCCATTTGCTAACTCCAGAGCTGTGACACTTGTTGATTGCATTTACCGAGCACTTACTTTCTGAGTGTTGATCTCATTGGTAAACCTCTTGCAAGGTTGCAAGTGTGATTTTATGGAATTCTCACCATTGTCTTCCCCCCATCTTATAGATGCAAGGATTCTCATAATGCCAATCAGAGCCAGCTCCCTCCTGCACTGGCTAAAAGATCTGAGACCCAGAAGTGAATGAAAAAGACCAGGTTACTGCTCCAGAAAATGTCCTTTTTAACAGGGGACAGCAAGAGAGGCAGATGGTGACCCCACAAGAAAAGAAGGGAGCAGAGGAGGACATGGGGCATAGAGTGTCATCACTCTATGACATCACTCCATGACATCACTCTATGACATCACTCTGACACCACTCCATGACACCACTCCATGACATCACTCTATGACATCACTTTGACACCACTCTATGACACCACTCTATGACATTACTCTATGACATCAGAGGTTCAAGAAAAGCTGCCTGGCTGACCTGGTCTTCAAGGTGAAAAGTCCTGGAAGATGAGGGGGAGGCATTCTGGAGGAGGCTGCCCTTCAAACTTAACCCCAGTGCAGGAACTGCCACAACTGAGCAAGTGTCTGAGGGAGAAGGAATTTGCCAGTTAGGAGAGGGATTTGTTAAACTGATAAAGCCCATAGGTTCATGCGTTTCTGGGCATTTGAGCCTAGAATGGGGCAGTGACAAGGGCATTGTGTCACCATGCCCACTTCCCAAACTACCCCCAGAAAATGGGTAGGTTTCTCTATACAAAAATCATTGCTGTCATAAAATGAGCACCGCTCATGTGATGCAGTGTCACAGACCAAATACTAACTTCACCTGTGTGGACATGTTGACATTTACTGATTGGAGCTGTGCGCTGGTCATGTGATGCTATTTGGGGAATTGGATATCTATTTCCACTCTATCAAAACCAAGGAATTTACAGGTAAATTTCAACCCAAACTATTTTAAAGGAAATGATTACTTATATGCAGTGTGTGTGTGTGTGTGTGTGTGTGTGTGTGTGTGTGTGTGTGTGTGTGTTCTGAAATAATAACTATTAATGCTAAATTGCTAACTGGGTTGCATAGTAACAGAAAGGACACATGGGGTTCTAAATGAAGGGAGTCAAGAGAGAGAAAATAGAATGAATTAGTTTATTTGAATGACAGGAAGTGTTCCCTTTCTTCATTCTGCTTGCTATTCTCCTCTGTAGCCTTTTACATCAACCCAAACCAGGGCGGGTTTAAATATGTTTAGCAAAGGCTTACACCTAACATATAAGGAGCTTCTTCTGAATTTTGCTTTTTGAGATTATAATCCTCCCTCCATAGCCTCTCACACATCCTTCCTTGTTCTTTTTTAAATTTATGGCTTCCTTTTTTGTTAAGTGTTGTTTATGTGGGGGAAGGGGTGAGGGTGAACATGTGTATGTATTTCTAAACACATGTAACTACAACCTGTTATAATGCTTTGTCTAGGGTTGAGACCTTGTGGGTCCCACCCCCTAATGCTCTGTCCATGTCTGTGTGTCTCTTGGTGTTGTCCTGATTCAGCCCATGTGTAGGTAGTTACATTGGTGAAACTTTATGGGTGTGGTTTCTGACATTCCTGAGAGACATCTTTCCATTAATTTTCCCCTTGTCTGTGTGGCTGTAGTGATGGCTCCAACAAGTAGGTAACTGGCCCAGTACAGTCCCCTCATTTCTTGACTGCTTTTGTGCAGCACAAATACACCTGTCCATATTGGTCACTAAACTACCTGGCCAACTGTCTTTCCTGGCTACAAGGTGTCTGAACATATCCCTAAATTTCCCTTGGGAATGTATGGATGTTTTATCCAACAACAGGGGAATATGGGTGGTTGACCACTGAGTCTTTGAACTTGTTCTTTATTGAGCCAATTTGTAAAAATACTAAAGAAAATTAAGAGCTCCTATTGAAAGACCTATCAAAGGTTTATAGACTATGGCAAGAAATATTTAGAATGTCTACAGGGATGGGGGAAAGAGAAAGAACTTTTATAAAAAATCAAAAAGGCAAAGAGAACAAATCATTAGAAACATGGGCAAGAGACAAGCGAACAACTTTTTTTTTCCTTTTTTCTTTTTTTCGGAGCTGGGGACCGAACCCAGGGCCTTGTGCTTGCTAGGCAAGCACTCTACCACTGAGCTAAATCTCCAACCCCAGCGAACAACTTTAAAGAGGGAAATGCATATGGCTGACCAAGCGAGGCAAGGAGGAGTTCAGTCTCATTAGCCACAGGAAAACGCAAGTCAGTGTCAACTGGAAATTTGACAGCCTGGATTTCATGGATCATTGGTTCAACACGATCTCTAATCAATTCTACTTTATGTTATAAATTGAACTTCGAAGAAGCTAAAACCAAACCATTTCCATCATAAGCAGAGTCCCAACAGGAACGCGTTATGAGTAACTTACACTCCTACCCGCCCGAGAGCCATCAAGTAAATTGTGGAATATACACAGATGGTTATTTTACATGAGTTAAAATCAATAAACTTCAACTCCGTGGATGAATTTTAGGAACATACGTTGAAAGGGAAAAAGCAAGTCTGGGATTTCTGGAATGTACTTTTTATAACAAGAAAAATTTAAACAACATATTGTTAAGCCATATATGTGTATCAGGAAAACTATAAATACATATTCTCAAAGCAAGAAGATCACACACACACACACACACACACACACACACACACACACACACACACATACACACACACTGCAGAAGAGAGGTTGCCTCTGAATAGAAGTGGAAATACAAGAAGAGTAGAGCAGGGATGGAACCTGGTAGGAGGTTCCATGTTTGGTGGGGCTAGGTCATAAACTTCCATGTAGAATGAAAAATCAACAACTAAAATGAAAGAAGATCTATCACATATGAACCAGCAATAGTCTGTGCGTCAGTCACCTTTCTGTCACTGTAGCAAGCATCTGAGATGAATAACAAACACTGGAAAGGTTTATGTGGCTCACGGTTTGGACAGAACTCAGTCTGTGATCAACTGGGGAGCAAGTGTCCCTGGTATGAATGGGCACTTGTGACACACATACCTTCACGTCAAGGGCCCTTAGATCTAAGACTCAGTTCAGGCTCGGGAATGGCAAGGCCCTGTTTGGAATACCTATGTTGATAGTGTCTATAGAAAGTATTAATCATAGACAGCATCCTCCTCCCATATGATCCCAGTCCAAGACTGCTCCTCTACAGAGGACCCCTACCAAGAGTTGCTAACCTGCTTCCTCATTCCACTGGATAGAGTACACACACTGAGTTTCCCGGCTGTTGGTGTATCTCCATCACAGGATGCAACTCGTGCAACCCTAGTTTTTCAGAACAGAGTTTTGTTTTTGCCTTTTGTTTTTTCATTCTCTATTCCCCAGTTAAATTAATCCCTAAGCCATGAAGACCATGTGAACAGAGTCACAGTGGCCTCTGGATTTCTAGCCCTTGATTGTTGAACAGCCCTGGGATGTGCATGCATGAACGGCTGGCAAGACCATACCAAGCCCAGAAGTAGAAACTGTAGCAAGATCTTACAGCTTGGCTGGAGGCTGGACGTCTTTGTCTGGTTTTGTCACTAAGAGCAACAGCACAGTGCTACATAGTGTTATACTAAGAGCATGGTGCCACAGAGTGGATACATTATAAAGAAACAAGTACATTTTGACTCAAGGTTCTGGTCCAAGATGGAAGGCTGGCATCTTGTGGTAGTCTTCGTGCTAAGGTGGCACAGGGAATTGGGAGAATGCCAGAGAGGGTTCTTTTGCATGTATGGTCCCTGATCCATTCCTTTTCCCTCCCCCTCCCCCTCCCCCTCCCCCTTCCCCCCTCCCCCTCCTCCTCCTTCTTCTTTTGCTTTTTTGAGACATGGTTTGTCTGTGCAGCCCTTGCTGTCCTGGAACTAGCTGTGTAGACCACGTTGGCCTCAAAGAAATCTGCCTGCTTCTGCTTCCCCAGTGCTGAGTTTAAAGGTGTGCATCATCACTGCCTGGCTAGCCATCCTTTTCTTGTAAGCCACCAAGATGACTGTACCAAATAAAAATATTTTTTAAGATTTAATTTATTTTTAAATGGTGTGTATATGTGTTTGTTTGTGTGTGAGTGCCCTTGAAGACCAGAAGTAGGCCTTTGATCTCTTGGTACTAGAGTTACAGGCTGTAATGAGCTAACCGAGATGGTCGCTATGGGCTGAACTAGAATTCTCTAGAAGAACAGCAAGCACTCTTAATCTATAAACCATCTCTCCAGCCCTGGCTGTGTCAAATCTTAATCATTTTCCCAAGTTCCCCTGTAAACATTGTAGTGAGATTAATATAACAGAGAGAGAGAGAGAGAGAGAGAGAGAGAGAGAGAGAGAACTGCTATCATTTAATTGGAATTGAACTCCATCATCAGTTGGGACAGGGGTACCTAGCAGGGGCAGCCTGAAGAGGGCAGGGCAGCCTCCAGCTGATTGCAAAGAAGCCTGGCTGTGCTGTCTTCAGGAAACTGAAAGGCAATGATCTGATAACAAGTGGATCTGTGATGATGACAGAACATTGCTCGAAATATAAGGTTCCATGACTTGTCGAAGAATAATACCCCAGGCTCAAATAGTATGTAAATGCAAAAAGCGTTTTATTCTGCTGAAGTCCAGCATGCTGGGGTCTCCATTACCAAGATAGAGAGACAACCAAGTGAGCTCGCAGGCCTGATTTAAAGCACATCAGGGAATTCCAGGGTAGGTGACCATTATATTACTCCATCTCTAGGGACATTCCATTACCAGTATGTGGGGTCTGGAAACTGTTGCTGAGGAAGTCTGGAAACTGCTGCTGACCCATTGTTATTACCTCGGGTCAGTTGGTTGGGGCAGCTTAGTAATTGACTTATCTGGGCGTGCCTGGACTTGCCCAGTTTTTAGGCCTAGTCTTCTAAACTGCCAATTTGAAGCCTGTCTTGGTGCCTTCTCAAAACCAAAATGTGTCTTGTTGGTCTTAATTCTAAAGAACTTAGTTCTTTCTGCAGCTTTCCTTGTGCTAACAATAAGTCTGCAAGCTCCTAGCTGGCACAGCCTCTGAACTCTTTGTTATCTGTACTCAATGTGGGGGCTAGTCTGGACCACTTGCTGCGGGCTTCCACACATACTCATGAAGAGTTGACTGCTGAAGGTTCACCTCCTTCAGCCATCCCACCCCCACCCTAACCTACAAACTGTGTTTTCTGTACAGACTCATCTGTCCTCTCAGCATGAATGAGGGTGGTTCCTATGTGAGTGCTCTAAGCTTAAAATGAGTATGCTTTTGTTTAAGCACAAATTTTAGTTTATACATGATACAATGTAACAAATTCAAATGTTACATTTAAAAGAACTCTTTAATTCTTTTGTTTGTTTATTTTAAACAAGGTCTCATTTTACCCAGGTTGGCCTCAAATGTGCTATGTAGCCAAAGATAACTTCAAGCTCCTGATCCCCTAGTCTCTATCTTGCCAGTGCTGGAATTACAGGGCTGTGCCACTTGGCTAGCTCAAAATATTGATTGTCAAAAGATTTCACCTGAGGTATTATTAGTGATTATCACTTAATTATTACTAATACTAATTTTGAAACAGACAACTGGGCTATTGAAAGCTAATTACGGAGCTACAGCTTTGGCTTGGAGCTTGCCTAGTCTGTGTGAGTTCTTGGGCTCCACCCCCAGCACTGTAGAAAAGAAAAAGCTCCTCATTGGGTGCCATCAGCTGGCCCATGAGCCAGAAGCGAGGACAGCAATCACTGCTTCACTATCCTTCCACACTATGATCCCAACATGATAGGCACATGCTTGCTGTCACCCCGGTTGGTCCCACAGAAAGCCAAAGAAGCAGGTAATGGTAATCACAGTGGAGTATGTCAGCAGTGAAATCTTTAAGGGAAAACCCAGGAATTGCAGTCACTGAGAAACCATGGCGTCTGCAAGTGTCTCCTGCAACCTTCTCCTTTCCCAGAGCATGGGAGGTCCAAGCTGACCCCTGTCCTGCCCCACACACCCATCCTGTCACTGGTTCCAGCCAGCCCCTTGCAGCACCAGCATTTTCCCTTCAGGTTGGATGGAAATTTCCCTGCATGGGTCAAGTCAGATTTCTCACATTGGTTGGTTCCTCATCCAAAGCAGGCAGTGGAGCTGAGTGATTCATAGAGAGAGCCGCCTGCAAGGGAGAGGCCCCATAGGCCATGGTTCTTCAGAGATGAGGTTCACTGAGGAGGTGGGGGGAGAAGGAGGGAAAGGAGGGGAGGGGGAAGAAGAGAAGGGAGAATGGGAGAGAGAGGAGGTGGTGAAGAGGGAAGAGGAGGCATAAGGGAGAGGAAGAAAAAGGAGAAGGGACAAGAAGAGGGAGGATGGTGGCGGAGGGGGAGAAGGAGGAACAGAAAGGGGCTTTAGCCACAGCGAATAGTCTTGTGGTATCTGCTGGCCCCAAGCCCCTCCAGAGGCTGGGTTTTCCAGGGAAATCTACATGTTGCTGCTCTCATGAATCAGTAGTTACTTAGTACAGAACCGGACCTGATGACCAGGAGACCTAGACCCCCCACCATCTTGCTTTGTTTTCCCTCACCCTCCATCTGGGTCACCCACTCCAGCATGGTAAGGAACAAAATTAGCTTTCCTAGCCCTTCAGGTTTGGAGAAGCCAGGGGAATGGGGCAAGCAGTCAGCCAACCCTGTCCGACACAAATCATACAGCACAAAGTCACACAAACATGGCCAGTGGCCACCTGAACTCCAGGGTTGGCAGCCTCTCTGGGGAAAGCCAGGGGAAGGATGGAATTCTACGATCAGAGAAGAAAACACTGCAGAATCCGAGGAAGGAGGGCAGGGCTGGCTTCACATGTGCCGTGGTCATTTATGAACGATTCTACAGACAGGGACACTGAGGCTGGTAGTATGGAGACATCTGAGGTTGTGGGTTTCACCATGTGACCAGAAAGTGGCAGCAATCAGAGCCTGAGTTCCTCACGCCAGGAATTGAGGCAAGGAAGGCAGAGGCAGGAATGTGGAGAGCACTGGGGAAAGTTGAGTTTGGGGGTCCCCCTGGGACCACGGGGAAAGCTGAGTGAATAGAGCCCACACATATCCTGACCTGGGGATGAACAAAGGAACCTGCCTCTCAAGGGAAATTTCCAACTGCCCCACCCACCTCAGCTACATCTCTCCCCAGCATTCAATTCTACCTCAGGAACCCAGACCCAAATGTCACACCAGCACCACCCAGCTTGGCAAACACGCCTTCCTTCAGTCAACCATCTGTGAGTTCAAGACTCCCCCACCCTCGAGTGGCCCAACCGGCTTTGCTCACTCCTTCAGTCTACTGTCTGACAACCTCCAGCCTCATATCCCAGCCCTGCTTTACTACTGTTCTGAACTGTCGTGTGCCCCACACACCCGCTTGGCAAAGGACTCCTATCGGTAGCCGGAGCTCCTACCTAGAGGGAGACATAGCACGAGATATGTCCCATGTCTAAAAAGTGAGTGACTGGGTGAGCTGCCCGGAAAGAGTTCTGCCTAGAGCTCTAGGGGAAGAAGTTAAACAGGGCTTTGAAGAATAGATAGGAGTTTGCAGGGCTGACTGGTAGGGAAGGGTGTTCCATCCAGGGTGGGTGAAGCATAGATGTGAGCAGCTCTCCCACTTCCTGATGCATGATCCCAGATGTGCCCCAGCCTCACCCCATGGCTCTGACCCAAGTCACCACCTCTCCCTGTAGCCCCTTGTGGCTGTTGGACCCGAAGTCCTCCAGAATGCATCCTGGACCACAGGCCCTTCCAGACTTCCCTCCCATGTTCCCCGGGGGAGACACATGGATGAGCCATAAATGGGGCACTCTGGGGCTGGACCCTGCTGAATCAAAAGCACATTCAGTAGCAAGCGTGTTTGTTTTTGTTTTCCCTCTCGAGTCGATGGAAACACGCACTGACCTCACTTTCCCACAAGTACAGTAGCTCTCCTGAGCAGCGGAGCCGACTGCCAGGAAAAAGCGGTGGGGCTGTCGGCTTCAGGAACAGGGATTCAGTGGCAGCTGTGGCCGCCAGTGGAATACAGCTGTCAGGCCACTGACATGAGTTTCCGGGGGTGGGGAGGATCCGGCCTGGGCCTCCCAGGGGGACCCTGTGGATGGAGGGTCCAAGTGGCAGGCTGGGAGGAGGACCCAAGATGGACCTTATTCAGACAGACTTGGGTTTCCACATCAGCTCCCAAGGCCTGGCTATCACCGAGCCTGGCCACCATACCTTTCTTAACCTTTGTTTCAGATCTTTGACCGGGCCCCAGATTCAGACTTGCATCCTCGTGGAAGGCTTTTGTAGAGGCCGAATCACAGAGGTACACAGTCTTCTGTGTTTGGTGTCTTTCACTCAACATTATGTGTGTATGGCCCTTCGTAGTTGTGTGTGGAACAATGACCTGCCCTTTTTTACTACTGCGTGGTATTCCACTTCCTCTCTTCCAGTGCTGGGTGATAAGCTGACTTCTGCTGGGTGCATGCTCATCTTTCTTCCCAGCCTACACTGTATCCATCATGAAGCAGCATATGCTCCCTTTGGGGGACTAGGTTGACAATTCACTCAGGGCAGGACAGACATCTGCAGTAGAAACTTCTAGAAGCTTTTTCCTGCAGTCCTGACTTTGCCTAGGTCTCAGCTGCCACCTCACCCAACTCCCTAACAACAGAGCTCAGGTGTTCCAACTTGGCCAAGCGGAGGTCCTGGTGGCCAGAACAAGGGACGACAGAGGAAACCAGAGGAGCCAAGGCTAGCTGCCAGTCAGTGACTCGGTGGTCAAAAAATGTGCTCTTGGCCCAAGCCTCCTTCCTTTCTACCCTCAGCCCTTCCAGGCAGTGAGGAAGAGTTGGCAGGCCTGGTTCAGATAACGTAGAAAGCCCCAATCCCTCTTCTGTCATCGCCTCTCCAACGTGAAACCTAAGATCTTGTTTATTTATGAGGAAATTCTGCTTGACAAATGGTAGATGGGGGCCAGGGCACACGGAGCATGGAGCGGGCCTGGCCAGCACGCTGGGCCTGTCTGCTGATGCTCACTTAGAAGGGAAGCTGGCAGCATCAGGGCCTGGCTCCACTCCCACATGGGGACTGGGTTGGAGAGGCTCCTCCTTCTCTCCCCCCCCAACCCTGTAGTCACAAGCCCCTCCACCCTATAGACCATCAGTAGTGACAGCTGAGGCAGCCTATCTGATGACCCTGCTGCAAGGCAAACACTACCTCTTCCCTTGTCTGGGAAGGTGAGAAGAGATGGAGTGTGTCCACATCCCAGGATGAGAGAAGAGGACAAAATAGTCTGGGGCCCATGCAAGTCAGAAGGGTTTTCCCTGGAGCTCATTCAGTTCACCAACTGTGCTACCAGGGACCTGAGCCTAAAATCAGGAGTGATGGAATAGCTTGCAGGGCACAGTGCTCCCAAGTGTGTGGGTTAGTACTCAAACCTGAGCTTTCTGTCTTTCCCTGCCTGGGGTGGGGGTGGGGGTGGGGGTGGGGGTGGGGGTGGGGGTGGGGGTGGGGGTGGGGGTGAGGGTGGGGGTGGGGTGGGGCTGAACACTGCCAGCCAGGGTTCATTAATGGCAAACTGCATGTAAAACTGGTGTCTGGCTCCACATCTCTGCTGTTTCCATCGAGGAGCGTGTGTTGAGACAACATGTTCCCTTGGATGAAGAGTCCTTCCCTTACCCTATTTCTACCTCTAGTTGATTTGAAAGACCCAGCACAAGCTGAGCCCTTACTATTCAAACAAGGGTCAGTCGTCTGATCATATTTCCCATGCGTATGTGGGACGTGTCATGACTCCCTTTCCTCCATGAATTATGGACCCAATTAGGGAGATGCTTCAAGGCATAGAAGAAATTCTATCTGCTGTGAAATAAATATAAGTGGCTTAAATGCCTCGACCAAAAGACAAAGACTTCAGCCTCAGAACAAATGATGTGGTCATTCAAAGCCTACTCCAACCCTGAATCTTCAAGGACTCATATCTGTCTTTTTATTCTGCAAGAGCTTTTACTTCTGTAATACTGGCCTGTTTTAAATTTATCATAAAATATCTCAAACAAGATTAAAAGTATAAAAAGTAATGCAACACCCATTGGTCTCCCACTGAAATTTAATCTATGCCATTTATTCTGGATCTTTTTTTAGGGCTCATCCTTTCCATCCCAGAGGTAGTTGCTAACTGTAACACGATGTGTACTGTTTTCACAAATGTTTGGTACTTTTCCTACAGATGGGTGTAATTAAAAACTGTATAAGGGATCCTGTGTTTTTAGAGTTGATCTACACCATATCGTGTATTAGCCATCTTTTGTAATTTCCTTTTGGGAGGTGATATATATTGAAGCACAGAAATATCTTGCCTTATTTTGAGTTGCCAGAATGGAGCTCTCTGTGTCTCTGAACAGAAGACTCCTTACTCAGTGATATCAGTCCACACTCGGATGTATACCTTGTATACCCAGGCTGGTGGTCCATTAGGGCACAGTTGAGCCCTGAACACTTATCCGTCACTACCCTGGTGTTCCTCTCTGATGGTGTAATTGGGGAGAGCTTGAACCCAGGGTTTGATTGAGGTTTGAAGAAAGGGATGATGCTATGTGGTAAAAAGAAACCTGGGAAGAGTTCTAGAGAAAGGGAGTCACCAAGGCTAAGAACAGGTCCCATTCTTTCCTCTTAATTAATCCTGGGGGCTAGAGTGAGTGTGGCTGTCATTATAGCTGAAGACTTTGGGGAATACTTCTCTTCTTTAGAAAGGTATCACTCTCTAGTTTGTTCTGTTAATAGCAGAGTATTGCTTGTACAAAACAACATTTCATAATTGAGAGCCCCTCTTTGCCAACCTTGGCGAGGAATCCCTCTTGCTGGAGAAAGGACAATGGGCTTTTAATTATAAAGATGTCTGAGCCTCTGCCCAAAGGTTAGGTTCATCAATCTGTGACAAAGCCTGGAATCTGACTTTTCACAAACCTTCCCAGGTGGTCCTGATGCCACCAATTTGCTGCCAGGGCACAAGAGTGGCATTTTCCTAAGTCACTAATGAAACCCTTGGGCAAGCTCTCTCAGCCACTCCATGGCCTCTGTGTTTAAAGCTGCCTCTGCCCAGTTGCTCACCACCTGATCCTGTAGATCAGGAACAGCCTATCCATTCCTCATGCGCCACCAGCCCCTTCGTGCTCTTCCCAGAGGTCTCACATTGGGTTGAGAAGTCCTGCCAGAACCAGGGAGAGACTCTATGGTAGCTTCAGTCTAAAAGACCCTAAATTTGTGTTTCTCTTGTCTGGAGTGCAGAGCCCAGCTGGGCCACGTGGGAACCAAAAACTGCTGGTAACACAGCTCTGGAGATCGTGCCAATGCAAACAGCACATTCGGTGAGGCATAAAGTGTTACAATTCCCACTTCGCAGACACAGAGGACCCCATGGGCACCAAGGCACAGCTAGGAGGTGGAGGAGCCAGGAATTAACCGGACAGCCTGGCTTCAGCGTGCTTAATCAGAACCACTCTGCAGGCAAGCGCTGCCCCCTCCTTGTTCTACAGCACTGGTTCTCAACCTCCCTAAGGCCGTGACCCTTTAATACAATTCCTCCTGTTGAGGTGACCCCCTAACCATAAAACGATTTCATTGCTATTTCATAGCTGTAATTTTGTTACTGTTATAAATAGTAATCTATATATCTGATATGAAGGAGATCTGATATGCGACCCCCAAAGGGGTGGTGACCCACGGGTGGGAAACACTGCTGTAGAGGAAGAAGCCTCCACTGGGCTTTATTTCAGGGATAACTCTGGCAGACCCTGCCTGTCCCAGGGTGACGTGCACGTCCTCCAGTCTGCCTCCTCTTTCTACCATATTCTTTACCTTTAAATAAACTGTGCATGTGCATACAAGTGACCACGCCATTGTCAATGAGTGCCTGGATCTTTACTGTGGGACAATCTTCAGGCACACTGAGAAAGGCTCATGTGGGTCATCTCATGCAAATCTGGCAGTCACCACCAGAATAAACACTTATGTGCACGTGTACACACACACACACACACACACACACACACACACACACACACCCCTGTGTGCATTACATACAACTGCAAGGGCCTCTTAGGCAAGGCCACGTGGCTCCAGGTTCTTTGGCTGCTCTTCTGAGTTTGGAGAGCTTCTCACCCCAGGGCCCTGTTCTTTCCAACACTCCTCAGGCCTTCTCGCTCCTTCTTCAGAGTGAGGTCATGAACCACAGTAGCAAAAACAACATAGCAACAATACAGCCCATCCAGTTCTCCAGACTTCCCTCCCAGGAGTACTCAGAGCTGGAGAGAATATCTTGCTGGGCTTTGGCCACCCCACCCTAGTCTAGCTCAGCCTCTGGCTACCAGCTGCTTCTCTGTCCCGGTCAGGCTGCATCCTCTGTTCTGTTCTTGAACTAACCTGAAAGGCACATTGCTTACTGCCCAGCTGATGCTCCCTCACCCCTTCTCAGAAAATACCCAGGGATCCCTGTCAGCACGTTCCTATCCCTGTGAGAATCTGGGCAAGCCAGCTATCAGCACTTCCTGGCGTGGCCAGACATCCGTGCAGTCACCTACACAAATTGAGTGAATCCTGCTAGGAGCTGGGAAAACGAACATGAAGTCAGAAGCAGCAATTTCAAGGGCTGGGTCCATACTCCACACAGTGGGTCTGTAGCCACTGCTGGCCCAACTCAGCACTCCTAAACAGAGGCCCTCTCCGTCCACTCCTCTGGATGCAGTACAGCCATGGGAGGCTAATACTGCTAAGACACTGGATTTTAAAATCACATCCCAACAAACTAAACAGCCAACCAGTCATTGGTTGCTGGAAGGGTTGCATGTTCGTTTGAAACAACTTGGTAAACACCATGTGTTTCCAGGGAAAACAGAGCATCTAAACTGCGGTAGGCTTGTCTGCCACTGGATGCTCAAGGCTCCGTATGGGGGGAAAAAAAAAACCAATGGCAAGGATCTCAACGAGAAGGTTTTTATTGTTATTGTTGAAATGGTAATATCCGGGACTATACTCAATGATACACCTCTGGTCACAGACATTCAGACTGTTCCTGCTCTAGGTGGATCACTGGAGTGGTGGCTGCCAGTGGACCAGCACTGATGACAACAAACTTGTTTAGCGTCCATGGACAGTTAGTACCCACAACTCTGAAGAGAGTGTGTGTGGAGTTGGCTGAGACAGCATTAGAGCTGCTGTCATCAGTGGGGTCCCTGGGAGCCGAAGGGGGATCAGTAGTTGTTCCCAACAGGAAGTTCCGAAAACGTTTTCAGGAGATGCCTTTAGAATAAATGCCAGAGCAAGGAAGAGTGTCCCCACCCAAGAGAACAGCGTAGGCGCACGGAGGTACGCATGAGCAGAGCTGCAGTCCTAACTGCCAGGGCAGAGGGACCTCAGGATGGAGAGAGAAAACGATATCTCTCTAAAGGACAAAGGGCTCCACAGAGAAGCAGCCCTGAGCAGGTCAGGGAGTTCTCTTGTGAGAACCAAGCCCAGGCTCCCTTGGAGACCCACACTTCAGCTCTGCAGGTGGCTTCTTCTTTTTATCCATTGGTCTATGAATTTATTCCCTGTGTGTTAAACACCTACTAGGAGCAATGAGTTATGGACATCTAAAGGTCAAGTCCTAAATTCTCACAGCTTACGGAGTTTGGGAAGCCAAGACCTGTGCTCCTTAAAGCCTTAACTAGTTACAAAGGCACTGGGACAAACCAGATAGGAGTGGGTGCTTAATAAACACTTCCCAGGGGATGTGAGGTGTTCATTGCAGTATGACTAATAATAGTAAATCTAGAAACAACACAAATTTCCACCAGGAGGGGAGTGTTGATAAACTGTGATGTGCTACCATCAAATATTTTTCTTGTGCAGATAAATATAAACAGATGAACAGATGGATGGATGGATGGATGGATGGATGGATGGATGGATGGATGGAAATTCCAACCAGAGAATTAAAGCACAGTGGGCCTGAGTTCAGAAAATGTGGTTAAGGAGACTGTATGGCAGTAAATGTTTGGCACATAGTAGGTAGTCAGTAAATACTGAGTTCCCCATACCACATCTGGCAAGACAATCCAAAGGTCTCCAAGAATATCCATGTGTGTCCCAGGCTGCCCCTGGATTTCTGTCAATAGACACTCTTAATGCCTGTTGATCCACACTGTCTTCAATCCATATCACACAAAGTGATAGTTGGCAAAACATTCTGGTTCCGGCATTAATGGGACACAAAGACAGATGACACAGAGAAGAAAACAGGCATTTAAAGGCATTTAATAATTCCATGCATTTAAAGGCTTTTTGTTTCTTAAAAAAAAAAAAGCATCAAGAACAAATGCTTGGAAAAGGAGAATCTTTTCAATAGACGGTGCTGGAGAAACCAGACATGCGCAGAAGAATGAAACTAGATGTCTCCACAATCCACGGAAATCAACTCAAAGTTGATTACAGAAATAAGTGCAAGCCCTGGACTGTGAAACTGAGAATATAATAGAAGAATTCTTTATCACAGGGGCACGCTTGAGGATTTTTATGGATAAATGCATTTTTATAAACATAAAAGGGATACAATAAATGTCTGAAATCATTGTGTCTAGGTAGAAAGTATATGAGGAGCCCATAGTAGTATTCCTATAGCTTCTTCCACACCTGACATTTTTCATAATAAAATGCAAGTCAGAAGAAAGAGAACCCTACTGGAACTAATGCTGCATGGATGTCTTAGGTAACAATGGGGAGATGTCCCCAACCTACGGCAGGGGTGTTAGACTCCAGAGAGTCACCAAACCTCCTGTTTGAGTCATACTGTTGGAGTCAGACATGAAACAAGGGATTTAGGCGTTCTTGAGATCAAGACAGAGGAGTGGACTGAGCACCCAGCGTGAGGGATGGGGGAGGGAAAGAAATGGCCCTCAGTATGGAGTTGTTCTCCAGTCAGGAAGAAACCCACTGCCTCTGGTCTCAAAGAGAAAGCTCATCTCTCCCCAATCAAGACAGCCACATTCTCCAGGGGGACAGTTCTCTGACTCAAGGATACCCTTCTCTAGCTTCTACCCACACAAAGGACAGAGGCAGGCAGACTTCTCTGTCTGTTAAGCCATGGGTTCACTGCTTCCTACTATATCTCAGCCTGTTCCACCATTTCCAACCTAGGAACTCAGTAGATCTTGATAAAAGGAGATGGGACCTTCCAAACGATTCTCGACAGGTTGCAGCTTGCTCTACTCTTTCCGTAAAGCTGGGAGGTGCCAAATAGAAGTGAGACTTAGCTGGGAGACATGAACTTAAGAGGTAGAGCCAAGGGCTCACTCTGGAAGGGAAGGCAGCAGAAGAAGAGTGTTTGGAGATCCCCTGCTTGGCATGTCCCTGGGGAAATGAGGGCACACTCTGGTATAGATTCCCATGGTCTCAAGAATATAGCTGAAAGAGCACTGTATTCACAGCCTGTTCATGAGGGTCTATCCCAGCACCAATGTTCCCTCATGGTCCCTGAGCCAAGTCCTGATTGAGCCCTTATAGGGTCATACCCTACCTCCACCTCATAGAGTGATAAGGAAGTCGGGAGTGAATGCCCAGACAACAAGCAAAAGAGTTACACATCCAGATGTGTGCATGAACCCATATAAAACTGAAAGAAGCCTAGTGATTTTGGTCAGTTTCAGGGACTTCTTGGAACTTTTGACTTGTGTACTTCCTGAGTGTTCATGAGCTTCTCTTTAAAACATTCTGAGTTTCTTCTCAGAGGAAATAACAATACAACTTCATTAAAAACAAGATTTTTTTTTCATAATATTGCACACCTGATGTGGTAGGAGGCAGGTGCACACCAGTCAGACTTAACTCCCTACGTTAGCTCAAGATTTTGATAGCACAAGGCAACAAAAGTGTGAGGGACACTCACCCTGGCAGTAATAGATGACTTTATAGGGCCTGCTACAATACAGTTGCCTTGTTTCCCAGAGACGCCCAGGGAGACCAGGCAGGCATCATTTCTGAGCCAGCTCTTGTCACAGTCCACCAGTTTGTGTTCTTCCAACAGAACAGCTAGCTGTCCTGCTGCTCCCATGGTTCAGCATGATCAGAGCTCTCCAGCCAGGACAACTAGCTGGTCAGTCCTGATTTCTACTGTTCATGATCAGTGAACTCTGGAAGAGAGAGACATGGTGTCTCTGCAAATGTTTGCTGAATGCGTGGATGAATGAGGACACAGATGCATGTATAATTAACATACACGTGTATGAATGAATGTAATGGCACACATGTGAAAAAACGCTTCTGTCTGCCTCTGTGCACATCTCTGCCCTCTTCCAGTCTCTGTCAGCATCTGCCTCCATGTCAGTCTCTCTCCTTCCACAAGACATCGGTACATGATCTCTCCCCATCTCCATTTACCATCACAACCCTCAATCTTCCCCCCCCACTGGCTCATGCAAGGCCTCCAGCTCTCCAGACACCATAGATCATGCTTTCCTCATTGCCAGTCCTTTATTTCACTGCTGACCACTTATGTCTGGATTCTAACCTCCATGAAGGCAAGGACAATATTAGTTTTGCCTCACAATGTGTCCAATCCTAACCCAGCCTTGAAGGCGGCTGGGCTTGGTAACTCTGTGGATCGTGAAGCATGCGCCCTCTAAAGGAGGGTGCAGGGGGCCGAATGCCTGGGAAGCACTTGGTGAACATTGATTTTTTAACTTGACAGCTCAGTCCCATGTGGAAGGCTGGTTCCTGGAACTTACTGGGTTAGTGCTGAAAACGACTGGTAGGACCTTTGTGACAGCCACACAGTAGAAGGCTGGAGGGGTCAGGAGCTAACATCTTTCTCTGCCTTTTGGCCGTGAGCTGATCCATGTCTTGGCACCCTTAATGCTGTCTTCTCCTGTAGGTATCAAGAAACATGCTGTGGATGTTCAACAATCTATGTGTACCCTGCCTGGGCTGCCATAGCAGAGCCCAGCTCTTAAATCTGCTCATAGAGGCCCCCTGAGCCACCCTTCCCATCTTGTTTGGGTCAGACAGGGTCTTCACATGGTAAACGGCCCCACCAAACCAGACCAAGGTCTTATTCTTGGAGTCCTAAGGCCCTGAGCAGGATGGCACGGCACACTCTCTGAGAACTCGCTTTCTTCCCAGAAGTCTCCTCTGCGGGCAGTGACTCATCCCTTGAGGGACCCAGTCAAAGTCAAGTTGGCTTCAGGAACGACTGATGAAATCACCTGCTTGAGGGAGGCAGCTGGGGGCGCAGCGTGGGCAAAAGGGATGCATGGCTCTGCATTTTAAACACGGTTGATGGAAGATGAGTGGACCCAAGTTGGCTGCTAGCGACTCAGACCGATGAGGCTGTTCGCACTCTGGTACTTCATAAATAACTCCTCGGCTCAGTTTTCCAAGGGTTGACAGAGCACACTTCAAAGGGCCTCAGCAGGGAGGAAATGATCTTCTCCCTCCATCCCTCCCCCTCAGGTGAGGACTGAGATCACCAGTTGGAGGGGAACGTCAGGGTGTGGCCCCACCTACTCGCTGGCAGCCGACAGACCTATAGACTGACTGATGGACAGCCTGAGGAGATACCTGGCCAACGGGCTAGTGGAGAAACTGACATAGGCTGTGACTGGTGAG
This sequence comes from Rattus norvegicus, assembly GCF_021556685.1. Lineage (NCBI taxonomy): Eukaryota > Metazoa > Chordata > Mammalia > Rodentia > Muridae > Rattus > Rattus norvegicus. Next base: position 23,583,927 of record NC_141543.1, read on the forward strand.
ATGTCCAAGGATGTCTGATGTACTGTGAGTGGACTGACACTATAGATGGCGGCAGGCCACTTAACAGCCAGCCAGCAAGCAAGACCAACTGGTTGGCAGAGGCTTCATTTTGTCAGCGAGCCAGTGTGTCTAACCAGTTAACCTGTCTGCTTCTCCCCGAAGCCCCAAGGTGACCAATGGACTGTGAGCCAACATGCCCAACACTGGAGGAGAAGGGGGAAGGATGAGACCGCTGTTGGAAAAATGAAGAGAGAACCCTTGACCTATACGATTGCCAGAGAGAACTCAGACTTCCAGGACTCTACACAGCAAGAAACATGCCCTAGGAAGATCAGGTACATGTTAAAAAATGATAATGTTTTAAAAGAAAAATATGGAATCTAAAATGCCCACCGAGTGGGGAAGGATGGGCTCACAATGGGCACACCAAAGGAAACCTGGTCTTATGGCCATCGGGGCAGCACAGAGACTGGGAGGTTCCCAGTCAGCATCAAGATGTGGCCTTTGCTTCAGGTCTTCTCTGGATATTGGGAGGAGTAAGCTCCTCAGAGGACCACCCCCCTCCCCCATTTCCCCATCCAGAACATAGCAGGCACATTCATTCTCACGGGGCCTGACCAGGGGTCATAAAATGCAGTCATGGAGGTAGATTATTTTTCCTGTCATTTTCTAATTATATCTTGTACTGGGACTATATTATTTTGCAATGGAAAAAAATCACATTTTATAATTTCAGAGGGAAAAAAATAAACTTGGTCCTTTCTTGTTTGATTCACACTCAATAAATATTTCTTAATTGATGCAGCCAAGGCATCCTTGGGCCTTTCTTTTCCTCCTGATGCCAATATGGTTTATTGAGTGTCTACTAAGTCTTCCCCTCTTCTTCCTAGAGGACGAGATAGACGAGCCTTTGCTGACTCTCCTAGCTCAGGCAGTTGTCAGAAGAATCTTCATATTGCTCCGTTTGAGGACTTCCAGAGGGTTTCTGGGGTCCTTCACTCTAAATTTTAACTTTTAAACCAAGTCTCAAAGGACTTTGAAACTGCTCCAAGTTCCTTCTCTCTGGACGGATCTATCCACATACACACACACACACGCACACACACACACACACGCACACACACACTCACACACACACACGCACACACACACACACACACACGCACACACGCACACACACACACGCACACACACACGCACACGCACACGCACACGCACACATGTGTGTACATACACATGTATGTACATATACATGTACCCTACCAACCTAGAATTTGGTACCTCTGTGCTACTGACTCACGCACGCATCCTGTGGTTTCCGTTCAGTCAGTGATGGAAGCTCCACACGCACTGTGTATCCACCATCACTCTGACAGACCATCCACCTCCCAACCTGAGAGCTGCTGCTGGCCAGACAACCCTTGCCCACAGGTGTGTGCACTGTGGGCTCTCCAAAGCAGAAGAGAAAGGCGTTAGCGCTCAGTGAGTGCTTACCACCTACCAAGCACTGAATCCAAGCACGTGATAGTTTAGGGTACTCACAGATGTGTGGGCATATCCGCATTTTAAGGATGAGAAAAATTGAAATACAGACAGTTCAGCAGGTCACAATGCTCAGGGTCAACAGATGTGAGGAACGGTTACTGTGCTGGGTCTTTGGGGAGGCGATCTTTACCTCTCTGTGTACTTTCCCCGCTTAGCAGACACTCACTGAGCATTTCCTGTACCCTAGGACATTACCACATGCTGGGAGTAGAGTGGCAGATGAGACAGCCACCACCCATACCTTCACACAGGTCACCGTTCAGTAAAAGAGACAGGCAAAAAAAATCAGTGTCCTGTCTGTCATCTGCCACTTGTCTTGCTAACTGCCACCTAGCAGCTAGATCAGAGGTTCTCAACCTGTGGGTCACAACCCGTTTGGGGGTCACACATCAGCTGTCCTGCATGTCAGATATCTATGGTATGATTCATAACAGTAGCGAAGTTACAGTTACGAAGCGGCAATTAAATAATTTTATGGTTTGGGGGTCACCACAGCAGGAGTAACTGTATTAAAGGATCACAGCATTAGGAAGGTTGATTGCCAGTGCTCTAGACGACATTTCAGCTTTCACTGAAGAAGGAACCAAGAGACCGAAGGGAGAGAGACTGGTAGCGTGGGGAATCTGGCTTTGGTTTTATAACCTCTGCCTTACACGGCTTTAGGGTTCATGAAGGCCCTCGGCGACCCCACATGCAAACGGTTCTGGATAAGCACGGTTCTACAGATCAGCAGCTTCATGAAGGACGTAGACAGGGCCATGGTTGGGCAAAGGAGAACGCATAGGTGTGGAACTCTCAGGGGTGGCGTTCCTACCCAGAGGATGAGTCTGGAAATAGAAGAGCGGAGGGTGGGCCTGGGTGAGGGGAACAGGGCCAGACTTGAGCCCTCGGCTTGAAATGTTTCCTTCCATGATTTTTCCCGAAGAGCCTGGCTTCCTGAGATTCGAAGGTCACGTGACAGGCAGCGTAAGGTCACCAATAGGCCTTTTAAAAGAAAACTATGGATAAAGACTCCTAATAACGCCAATATCCAACTGTTTCTGAGTTGAAGCAATGAAAAACTAACGAATCGCAAAGCTTGCTGCTGTGGAGACTTCTAGGCCGTGGATTCAAGGGCAGTAGAAGGTCTTTCTAGTCAGCTGGCAACTACACTAGGTGTTTGGGACCCCTGTCTAATCCTGAGCCCTTTAGGGGAGAGTTTTTTTTAAGCCCCAAAAACAATCCTGGGTTGACCAGAACAGTTAGTCAGAAGCGGAACGACAGAAGCCAAAAAAGCGAAGTCAGTACATTGAGGGACTTTCTCAGAATGGTGGCCTTTGACGGATTAGGTCTTTGCTTTCAACTTGGTAGGTGCTGGATTTGAAGGCCTGAATGTCACTTCCACTGTGTTATTATGCTAAGGTCTGGGGTCCTGACACATTATGAACAGAAGCTTGCTCTGGATAAAGCTAGCTCCCCCTTACATCTGTGTCTCACTTACCATGAAAATGCTAGTTCAAAACCTCCTGAGAGACTCATCTTGCCTTGTAAAATCCTAGCATAGACAAGGGTTTAGGCTTGGGGACTTCCTCCCCTAAACCTTCCACTGCATGCTGTGTGGAATCAGGCAAAGTCTTCAGACTCTTGGAGTTTGGGTTTTGCAAAACAAAACAAAACAAAACACCCCCGCCATGTTAGTTATTTTTCTGTAGCTATAACAAAACACCATGATCAAAACAAAACTTAAATAAAGGAAGAGTTAATTTGGGGTTACGGCTCCAGAGTGACAAGAGTCCATCGTGGCAGCCAGCAGGATTGGCAACTGGAGAGTTGCAAGCTCAGAACCTGCTTCTACTTCCTGTCAAGGCCAAACCTCCTGAACCTCCTCAAGCAGAACCACTAAGTCAGGGCCAAGGTTTCAGATGCATCAGCCAATGCGAGGCATTTCTTTTGTTTTGTTTTGTTTTGTTTTGTTTTGTTTTGTTTTGTTTTGTTTTGTTTTGTTTTCCAAGACAGGGTTTCTCTGTGTCACCCTGGCTGTTCTAGAACTCACTCTGTAGACCAGGCTGGCCTCAAACTCACAGAGATCTGCTTGCCTCTGCCTCCCGAGTGCTGGGATTAGAGCCGTGTGCCACCGCCTCCCAGTGACTACTCAGAATTTATTCAAACAGCAGCAGCTATCTTTCAGGATATCATGATAAAAATTAAGCTTCCCCAAACCCTGTGGTAGACAGTGACTGGTTTTTGCCTGTTTGGAATCCCTTGCCTCTTCTGGAAGGAACATCCCCATTCCCCTTGAATAACTAAGCGCTCTTTCTTACTCTCAGACCACAGTAAGGATGACTGAACGACCAGGCTAGGATTGTAATCCAAATCTACCCAATGTACTTTAATCCTGAAACTGGTATTGAGCCTCAAGGGAAGAGACCTTCCTTCAACAGAAAAGCAGGCAATATTCTGTCATCACAGGGCAGAGCCTGATAGATGGTGATTCCAGCCTGAGCAAGAATGAATATAGACCGTGGGAGAGATTGGCTGGGCATCTCATTCAGCTGGACCCAGAGCTCTTTCTTTCTCGTCAATAAGCCCCTTTGCCACCTTAAGACAATTTAAGTGGGGCTTCTGTCCTAGACACCGGCTACAGTTTATGTAAGTGGACCCCAAAGGCACAGCTTGGTACCACTAGGAGGTAATGAAACTTGGCGTTGAAGAGATAATTCAGTCAGTGAAAAGCTTGCCTCATGAGCCTGGGGACCTGAGTTTGATTCCCCAGAACCTACATGAAAATGCCAGGTATGTGCTTATAATCCTTGCCACTGGGCAAGAAGAGACAGGGAGATCCCTGAGGTTCACCAGCAGCCAGTCCAGCCTAATTGGTAAACTCCAGACCAATAAGGAGATAGAATTCCTGAGGATCTCACCCAGGATTATCCTCTGGCTTACACACACACACACACGCACACACACACACGCACACACACACATACCACACATACACATATACAGCACACACACACCACAATATACACACACATACCACACACACTACACACATACACACACATCACACACATACCACATACCACACATTCACATACACACATACACACACACATCACACACACACCACACACATACACATACACACATAAACACACATACACCTACACCACATACACACACACCACACACATACACATATACACCACACACACACCACTCATATACCACACACATACCACACACATACACATATACACCACATACATACACACCACACACACACATACACACACACACCACACACACACACACATACCACACATACACACACACATAAACACACACACATACACATACCACACATACACACACGCACATACACACACACCACACACACACCACACACACACATACCACACACACACACACACATAAACACACACACGTACACATACACCACATACACCACATACACACACGCACATACACACACACACCACACACATACACACTCACACACACACATACACACACACAGAAACACACACACATACACATTCACACACTCACACACACACATACACACACATATATGTGCACATGTGTGCATACACACATACACACATACTCAAATTTACTTACATAAAGTAGTGGTGGCTAGTGAGACGATGTTAGCTCACTGGGAGTCCTTGAAGGGATACGGGAGTCCAGGGCTCTTCGAGTCTCTGCTTTCTGGTTGTCATGAGGTGAGCAGCCTCGTCTACCACGTGCTCCAGCTAAGATGGACTGGATACCCCCACAGGCCCAAGCAAGCATAAGTTGAAACTTTTGGAGACATAGGCTCAGATAACCCTTTTCCCTTTTAAGGTGGCTTTATTTCAGTTTCTCGTCACAGTAGCAGGAAGTTTACTGTCACACTATCTAAGCTAGCATCCTTCCCTAAGGAGAGAGGTCTGTGGACAGACACACGCTTGCATGGTGGTTTGTTTGTATTCCCTAAGACTCAACATCCTCGACACTATCTGGGGACTGAGGTTAAGATCAAAAAAGGAAAGGATCTCAAAATCAAAACCAATCCCCCATACATTGAATGCTCACTACCTGGGAGCTGTGTTAGAAACACGTTCAGTTATTCAACTGTATTTAAGATTATTGGGAGGGAGAGCTGAGTCTGGCTGTCAGGGAGGGGCTCAGAATCCCATTTCACAGATAAGAAACACCAAGGTCAGAGAGGAAGACAATGTGGCCTGCAGTCACATCTTAGGACTAGGGTAGATTCAAGAGCCTAACTTGGGTCTAACTTCAAAGCTCTGTGCCTGTCATCACTCTGGCCACCGTCTTTGTAAACGCTGCGCTCTGGAAGCACCCCCCACAGTGTGCGTCTTTTCCGGAGAGGAGAAGGGGGAGGCGAGGCTTTCATGCACAGACTCTGGCTCTGGAGTCGGGACACAGAGCGTCACACACTTGGCTATGTTTATGTGGCTCGTCAGACAGGCTGAGTGTGTCTGTCCAAATGGACTGTGAGTTGCGTGATGGATTAGAGTTTTTATCTGAGGAGCCTCCGACAGCCAGGGGACCTGGCAGTGGGCTACAATGACCACCCTGTCCTGCCTGTAGCTTCTTGCTTTACCCGAGATCCAAGGTCGAAGACACGCTGAACATCCATTCCACCCCCAGCTTTGGAAGACACCACTGTGGTACCCCAGAGGTAGAGACCCGACTAGTTAGAGCAGGTCAGGGGTCTCCAATGCATCCCTTGTTCTCACTGGAAAAGCAGAATCCATCTCCCAGCCTGTTACAAAAACAGGACAAGATCCGAGGAGCTCTCCAACCACAGCTGGAAGGAGACCCTTATTACGCCCATGTTCCTCTCTCTCACAGTAGCCATCTTCCCCCGCCCCCGAAGCTCTCTGATTCACCTGGGTCTTCTTCACCTGCCCGGCAAACCTCCAGCCCCACATCCAGCCCTAACGACTTTAGCAGACCATCTCTGGTGGCAGTAGCTGAGAGGCCAGAGACTCCCCAAGCCCCCGGGCTCTTTAATCAGCCTCTGTGAGGGCTGCAAGTGATTTAGCCTGCAAGTGATTTGGTACCGGGCATAACAACAAACAGGCCTGCAGGGAATCACTTCAGCAGAAAGATGTTGGCATGTCTCTATAGCAACTAGGGGAAAATATTTCACGCAAAAGTCCATCTGCTGTAACATAAAGGCAGCCCCAGCCAATAACGGAGTTGTAACAAGTTATAAATTAATCCTAATTTGCAAGCTTTATTTTACCAAACCACAACACACACACACACACATACGTACACATGGCATATACGTCTTTACACACATATTCAGACATGGAACAATAGCATTGCAGTTGTGGCTAGATTGTCTCATCCAGACCTCATGTGGGGGGCTGAGTACTTCGCCGGTCAATGACTTCCAATTCAAACCCTGTTAAAACAAGAGACCAGCTCACCAAGTTTCCTACGGCTCTCAAGCGAGACAGAGCTAAAATTGTTTTTATTCGTTTTGTCAGCTTCTTTTAAGGGTGGGGGAGAAAAATGGGGCTTTGTGCCTGATGTCTTTGTAAAGAGGCATTTGTATTGATTCATTGGTATGAAATGCTTTGCAGAGGCTATCGGGGTGAAAAGAAAACCAAGTGATAATTCGCATCGTGGTGCTTTTAATTTTAAGTATTGTCAACACTTCCACATAGGCTGAGCCTTGCCTGGGAGCTCGGGACTGTCTCTGGCTGTGTGGCAAATCCCGGCTTCCACTGGCTGCTGGTCCAGAGCGCAACGCCCACTCTGGCTTTGAATTCCCTCCTCTTCTCTCTCTCTTTTTTTCCTCCCCAACTCTCTACATTTCATATCTGCTCTGCAAAATTTATGCAGATGGGGGAGGGGGAGCTGCCAGAACAAGATGTTCGTTCACTCGGAACTTCCCCAGGCCACTCGGGGGAGGGTTGAGACCACCCTTGCTAATCCTGAAGAAGGATCCCTATGTCACCCAGAGCCCTCGAGACAAGCTATGTGCGAAGGGCTTGGGCTATGTCACTTAACCCTGTGCTTGACCCTTTCGGTAAGGTCGCACGTTTGCCTCCTTGTGACAGACATCGTATTTCATTGTAGCAGGGGGCAGGGGGAGGCTGGAGAGATGTCTCAGTGGTTAAGAGCACGGACTGCTCTTCAGTCAGGGCTGCTCTTCCAAAGGTCCGGAGTTCAATTCCCAGCAACCACATGGTGGCTCACAACCATCTGTAATGAGACCCGATGCCCTCTTCTGGTGTGTCTGAGGACAGCTACAGTGTAACTCATTGTAACAAAGACGGAGACAAACAGAGTGTCATTAGCAGGGCCCTGACTAGGAGGCTGAATTCACACTCTGCTTTGTGCTACTCTACTACCCGCCTCTTCAGCACACGCAGAGAGATACAGAGTGTGTGTCCCCCCCAAGAGAGAGTGTCAGCAGTCGACTTTAGGAGCTCAGGGCTGCGTCAGGTCCTGCCTATTGGCCCAGATGTGCACACAGATTCCAAGCATAGTTAACTGTCTTCTTCTACCCTCTTGAAGTGCCTTGACTAATAGCACAGCCCCCTCCTTCGGAGAACACACCATGACCCAGTCGCTCAAGACTCTATCTCGGGGTGACATAGCTGGCTAGACATGCCAGACCCCAAAGCCCTGGCGCCACTGAGCCTAGTCATGCCTTCCCTGGACAGTTGCTTCTAGAGCTCCATGGTAAGGCCATCATTGCAGGCAAGGCAGGGCCCTCCACCGGCATCTGTGCCTTCCTTCTGCTGAACACAGCTTTGGGCTGCTTCAGATTGCTGTGGACTTGCTGAAATTTGGCAGAGGTGGGCCTGGGCAGAGGGGTCAACGAGGGGAAGAGGGCCGGAACACCCTGTTACCAGATCTGGAGGAGAAATGGAAAGCGAAATACTTGGAAAGTGACTAGGGCCTGCCTGGAAGAAAGTGCGTGGGGCGTTCCAACCCCTGGATGAGCAAGCTTTTCCCCCACCGCCCCCACGCCTCGCTCGCTGGAGGGTCAGGGGTGTGTACACAAATCTCCGTGGAGGTCACTCTGGCCCAGGTCCCTGGAGTTTAAAGCCACTTCCAGGAGTAGTCCCTGAAATGCTGGGAGATGCTCTCCAAGAGGCCCCTGGGCCAGTGAGGAAGGTCCTTGTGACTTGCTGACCCTTTCTGTCCTCCTAGAAGCAGGGAGGGACATCAGCTGCAAGAGCTTAGGTCCCCACCAAACAAATCTTTCCCCTGGGCCCCAAAAGACTGTCCTAGCCAGGGCAACTCAATGCAGAGTTAGCATCCAAGACCTTCTATCAGACCTGTTGAGTTGGGGCCTTGGAATGGGAAGCCTGCAGCTGCAGAAGAGGTCGTGGTGGATAAGCTGAGGACATTTGAAGAACTAATCCACATCACCCACTGACTGTAATTCAGGATGAGCCCTTGGGAAATGTGATTCAACACAAGGCCTCCTCTCTCTCTCTCTCTCTCTCTCTCTCTCTCTCTCTCTCTCTCTCTCTCTCTCTCTCTCTCTCTCCCCCCTTTCTCAAGCAGCAACACAGCAACAGAAAGAGAGCACATTCCAGAAGCCGGCCCACAGGGTTTCCATGGCGGAGTGGTCCTCTCAGCTGCTGGGTTGGGGGAGCCACATGGCTCACCCATGTGCTGAGAGGACCATTCAGTATCTCTCTGGTTGGCTGGGAATCTCCCCTTGCAGAGAGTAAGTCAGGGCCTCTCCTGACCTCGGCCTTTGCCCCGCCCTGGTTAGAGAGGAACAGCACAGAACACAGCAGGAAGCCCCTTGATTGAGCAAACTGAAACCTAAACTCACACCCAGTTTCCTGGCCTAACCAACAGAAATGCGGGCTTGAGGCGATGGTGGCCTCCAGAGGCACAGAAGTAGCAATCCTGCCAGCCCCTAGCCAAACTTTCAGGCGGCAGAAAGACCTATGTATATTCAGCAATCTGAAGGCAGACCTACTACCATGGGAGACCTTGGGAGGTAGTGACCAAGGTCTAGGGGATGGGTCACACAGATTGTTATGGCTTGGAGGGGTATCCCCCAGAAGCCCAGTTTGGTCCCTGGGGTGGTGATGTTGGAAGATGGTGAAACCTTTATGTCATGGGGCCTATGGGAGGGTGCATTTAGCCCTTTGGGGGTGCTGCTCTCAAAGGAAATGTGGAAGCCCACCAAACCCCTCTGTTCCCGCCCCCTGGCATGAGCATTTCTTTAAGCATACACTCATGCCATGACATACTGCATAGAAGGGACTTTCAATATCAGCTTTGAGCCTCTGGCGCCATAGGCCGAAGTCAATCTCTCTTTGCTTTATAGGTAACCTGTCCTGTATTTAGCAATAATTGTGTCCAGTTAACCAACACCAAGACCTTGCTTTGAAGCCCCTTTCTTCCATTTACTAGATTTGGAATCTTTATTCCTCACTGGGGGCTTTGGTTTTCCTATCTTCAACATGGGGCCAACATCACCCCTCTCGTTGCGACAAGGGTAAAAATGAGATGGATACTCATGTTTCTTAGTTGTTTTTCTGTTGCTGTGATAAAATACCATGGCCAAAGGCAATGTAAGAAAGGAAGGGTTTCTTTTAGCCTAAGCGTACTAGAACAGCAATTCTCAACTTGCACGTCAAGACTCTTTGAGGGGTTGAATGACCGTTTCACAGGGGTCGCCTATGACCATCAGAAAAATACAGATACTTACATTATACTTCATAATAGTTGCCAAATTGCAGTTATGAAGTAGCAACAACGATAATTTTATGGTTGGGGGTCACCACAACATGAGGGACCGTATTAAAGGATCACAGCATTAGGAAGGTTGAGAACCACCGCTCTAGAGGGATGGAGTCCATGCTGGTGGAGAAGGCGTGGCATGGGAGCAGAAGAGGATAGCCGGTCACATTTTATCCGCACACAGGAAGCAGAGAGAAAGAATAGGAAGTAGGGCCAGGCTACAAATCCCCCCCTCACATCCCCCCAGTGATGTACTTTCTGCAGCAAGGTTCCTCCTTCTAAAGGTTCCATAACTGCCACAAAGAGCTACAACAAGGGGAACCAATTGTTCAAGTCCATGAACCTACAATGCACGGTTTGTCATTCAAACTGCCACAGTGGGAAACACTTGCAACTTTCCTCTGCTTCAGCACAGAACAAGGGCTCAAAAGGAATCACCGTGCTATCTTTTCTAAGTCTAGTTCTGCAACATGGTCCATGTATACACACTTAAATGCACACACATGTACAACTCCTGTATGCATTTACTATGAGGACTTCCGTTGCAGAGAGCAAGCAGAGTCCTAAGTGAATGTGTCTTTTTGATGTGGGCACAGCCATGTCAAGGACCTCAACACCTCAGACCCATCAGAACGGCAAAGCCTTCCCCAGGAATGGCTCAGAAGGATGGCAAAATCTTCCTCTGATCCAAGCATGGGTAGTGATTGTGTACGCAGGAATTATCCATTGTAGCTTTCTTTCCACCTCGACCTCCAGATGTATATGGCACGAAGACAGCTCCTCTACAGAGCCTGCTCCTACATAGACTAACTAAACCTGCCTTCTTGTTTCTCTGTATGTAACGATCGTGCTTCTTGTTCAACTGTATGCAATACGACCACCTCTCAGTCCAACTGTATATGATAAATGCATTGAGTTTCCAGGCTGCTGCAGCTTCTCCATCTAAGAACCCAGACCACCTGATCCCAGCTTTTCCGTACATGTGTCTATGTGTCTGGCCTTTCTTCATCCCTTCACTGCGCCAGTTAGGTCACTTCATGGAGCCATGCAGCACCATAATTTATAGTATAAACTGTGCAGTAAACAAACTACGGTGTGCACCCAGTGAGAATTCCTATAGCATGCACTGTGATATACACATACAACAAGGATACATATTGTGTAATCTATGACATATACTGAGAGTGCATATAGCATGCACTATGGTGTATATACAATTGAGAAGCATCCCCAGGCTCTAGGTGTGTATCTTTTGATGGGATGAGAGGTTGGTTTCTAGAAGTGATGTGAGAGCAAAGAGTGATGGAGTCTGGGATCACCAACCCACACATTTGCAGAGGCTGTTGAGCGCCTATTCGTTTAGAGCCCTTATTCTCAGTAACCACAGATACACAGTTACTTTTGTTGACCCTTCTGAAACAGAACTGGCTGTTGGCGGAAACAATGTGGCGAGTGGCCTACAGTGCTCATCACCTAGCAACTTATCTCATGCTCTGGGAGCTCTCAGGAGAATAAAGAAGATCACAGCCCCTCTTAAGGTCTGGCTTGGTCCGTTTTCTGTTGCCACGACTTAAGAACAATAGAGGCCACACTTCTAGAGACCTGTAGTTCAAGGGCATGGCACAGGACATGAGGAGGGTCTTCCTGCTGCATTGCAGTGTGGCGGAAGCACAAACATGAGCTGGCTCTGGAAGCTACTAATACCTTTATGGGGCACCTCATGACCTCATCTGCTCAACCACTCCCAGAGATCCTGCCTCCAAATACAATAGTGTAATTAAGTTTCCAACCTATCACTTTGGGGGGGGGGAAGAGTCACATTCGAACCACAGGAAGGCCTAAACTCAGAAGGTGATGATCCCTACCATGTTATCTTAGTCACAGCAATGCATCTTGCATGCAAAGACATGCTAGACAGGGAGAAAGACTCTGCCTCTGGATGGAGGGAACTTCTAAGCATTATTGTAAAACTAGCATGGGAGAGAGCTCTACATCTCTTCTATGTGTCAAACAACCTGTCTATGGGGCCAAAGGGATGATGGTTCAGTGGTTAAGGGCCCTGGCTGCTCTTCTGGAAGATCCAGGTTCGATTCCCAGTACATACGCAGCAGCTCATGACTGCAACTCCATTTCCAAGTGATCACCCTTCTGGCCTCCCCAGGTACCAAGCATGGACATGATACAGTCATGTATGCAGGCAAGACACTATATATATATATTAAAAACAAAATCTTAAAAATGAAACAGACAATATCAAACACCTAATCTGCTTGGCAGGACCATAAATGTGAAGAAGACCATTACCTGAAAACTACATGCAAAATACCCCCTTTCATAACGCTGAAAAGTAGGCTCCAGGAGTCCACGGAGACAAGGAAGAGTGATGACCGGAAAGGAAAGCACTTAGATCAGAACAATTCACACCTGATGTATCTGAGAGAGTGATTCCTGAGACAATTTTCGGAGGGGAACTCCACCCTGAAAGCGGGTGGCATCATCCCAGAGGCTGGGGCTGCCAGTCCCGGAGTACCAGCATCCTCTCCTCTGTGCTTCCTGGCAGAGGCAGCTTGGGACGCTCGGCTGGAGCACGCCCTCCATACCAGGGTGGACTGTGAACCCAAAGAAACATTTCCTCCACCAAGTTGTTTATATCGGCTGTTTCTGTCACTGTGGTGAAGATGCTAACTAAAGCCGGCAGCACTGGAGCAGTAAACACAGGATGCAGGAGACTGGCTCCCTGGGGTTGCAGGAGGCACGGGAATGGGAACGTAGAATGTGGGTTATTACCATTGTTTTTGTTTTTGTTATTAGAGTTTTAAAAAAAAATCGAAAGCAGGCTGTAGGCAAACTGGCCGGTGATTAGGCAGACTGTAAACGATTGAGGTTCAAACGGCGAGTCACATGTTATGAGAGAATGGACCAACAGCCCTGGCAGCAGACAGGACAAGGGAAGCTCTTGGATGGGTGTAGTGAAGGAGAGATTCTGGGATTGATTCCAGAACACCAGCTTGAGAAACTGGGCAACGGGGCTATCCTGGAGCCAGGAACCTGACAGAAGTAAACCCACAAGGGTGTTGAGAATGCCTAGGAAGAAGCACAGAGCAGGCCCCGGGGGCTGCTGGGGTTCTGCAAGTTTGAAAGAATGGTCGAGGCCAGAAAATCAGGAGCATCAAGTTGATCCAGCACGGAAACCATCCCAGAAAACCCTACGCTATGTCACATGCAAGTCCAGTCTTCAGTGCCTGGCCTTACGGGGCCCCCCGGGCTCCCCCAGCTCCTTCCCGAGGACTCCCCGGCCACGTCCACAGTCAGGCCTCCACCCTGAATCCCTGGGCCAAGCCAGTGAGCTTGAGGTGGTGGCTGAGGGGGCCCCAACAGCCGTCTCCTCCCCCAGCAGGGCCAATGGGACCCCAGAGGGGGCTGGCTGTTTGTGCAGTGACATGCTTGGCCCCGGCCCCTCCTTACTCATGCTTTTGGCTTCCCCGCGCTGATTTTGGGTGGATCCCAGTTCAGCTGCTGGATCTGGGAGCTCGGGGCTGGGGCTGAACAGAGGTTCCTTTAGCTGTTCCAACTGAGAAAGGTTCCAGCCCCTTCCCCCTTCTCCCTTTAGACTTCATCTTTTCCCACACCCAACTTCATTACAGAATGGAGCATCCCAGAGTTGGAAATGGCCTCCGGCATTCCCTCCCTCAAACCCCCTTCCACAAAAGGAGAAACAGGCCCAGAAAGACAGGCTTCCCCAGGGTCACCCAAGCAGGTAGGAACCGGGGCTCCCAAACCATACTGCCCACAGCGGCTCTCTTAGACGCTGTTTGTTTGGGAAAGGCCCAAGGCTGAGCCTGCTGCAGTCACTCTCCCTCCCAGGGAGGCAGCAGACAGTGACGGACGGACGCTCCACTTTGACACTTTCATTCCATAGGAAATTGGAAATTGCCTGTCAGAGGTGTCCGGGTGGCCCAGCTGCCTGCTGCCCCACACAGCCTAGGCTGCCTCACCCTGACCTGGCCACCAGGACACCCATGCAGCATCCTCTGAGCCCTGGCTGGGGGTGGGAGGTGGGGGTGGGGGTGGGGTCCTATGCGCCAATCTCAAAGAATCCTGCTCTGGTGGATCCTCCAGCTGAATTTTGCTCCAGAGCAGGACACAGAACTCAGAACACAGCAGCCAGGCCTGGCTGAGGCCCTAAACTCTGACATTTAGCTGCACTGTTTTCCAACCCTGGGTTTTCGGGAGTCTCCGTTACCAGGTTTCCTGCCCAAGGGCACAGGGTGCTTGGAGAAAGGGGCTGCAGTTCTCCTCCAAGGCCTGCAGCTCTCCTCCAGGGCCCTGGTGTAGCTAGGATGCCCCAAGACCTCGGCATTAGCTTTCCCAGTGTCTTCTCCTCCCCAAGGCTCCCAACTCTTTCCTTCCTTGAGTTGCTGGCACCCAGAATCTAACACTGGGATCTCAGTTGCCAGAGCTGCTGTTGCAAGGTCCTTAGGCTGTCCCGTACCTGGCTGTCGGGACTGTAGTCGAGGCCGCAGTTATTTTATCATGTGACTCTGCCTTTCCGTGCCTCCCTCTTCTATTCTGTAAGGCAGGGATAGCAACTTAGGGCATCACACCCAGCGCCATGGTCGTGGCCCACACTTACATAGTTCGGTGTGAATACTCAGCAGTATTCCTGTAACCAGCTATGGAAATCCCAGAACTGGGCTGAGCGAAAACAGGGGACACTTCTAACCTAAACCCTGTTAGCAACTGACAGGAAATACTGGAAGGTAAGCATTGAATACCTGTCTGTAGACATGATGTTAGGGACTGAAGACCAGCAAGATTAGCCTGGGCTGGAGAGAGGGGGGGGGGAGGAGAGGGACAGAGACAGAGACACAGAGAGACAGATGGGGGAGGGAGGGAGAGAGAGACAGAGAGAGACAGGGACAGAGACAGAGAGAAAGACAGACAGATATAGAGAGATGCAGATAGAGAGAGAGACAGAGAGACAGAGAGACAGAGGGACAGAGGGACAGGGACAGAGACAGACAGAGAGATGTAGACACACAGAGAGACAGACAGGCAGACAGACAGGGACAGAGACAGACAGACAGAGAGATACACAAAAGAGAGACAGAGACAGAGAGAGACAGAGATGCAGACACACACACACAGAAAGAGAGAGACAGACAGACAGACAGACAGACAGAGAAATGAAACTCAGTACACAGATGTTTGAGAGAGCAGGACCCAGTGAAGGATTGAGGGGTGTTTTGTGTGAGTGTAGTGAGGAAAAGGCGAGGATCAGATGGACTAGAATTGGAGGAAGAGTTGCTGGCTTGTCCTGAAGGCATTAGGAGCCACTGAAGTGCACAACCCAGGAGAGGACCAAGGGCAAACTTGCCTTGTAGACTGACTGCTTGGATGGATGGAGGGGTAAGGACTGGAGGCTAGAAGGCCCACGGTGAGGCCATCACAGTCATTGAGGAAAGAGATGATGAACAAGACTTCAGAGCGTTCAGGACAGTTCCTGAGGCCACCCCCAAACTGGCCCCATTGGTCTTCCCAGTCTTCCTTTCTGCTGCAACAGAGCTACAGTGCAAATCAAGATCAGTGTCTGGGTATGCCTTGTGACACAAGAAACTGTGTCCCTACTGGGGTTGTGTGTGGAGAAATGACTAGCTATACTTCTGGCCAGGCCTGGGAGTGTCACTGTCTCTCTGGAGAGGAGCAAGGACTCCTTGCAGATGGCTCAGGAGGGCGCTGATGGGCTCTTGCCAAGGGGATCGCAAAATGAGTTCTCTGCCACCAATTCAAGCAGTTTTCAATACCACCTTGCTCTCATGGGACCTTTGGCCAGAGGTATGTGGGGGAAATCACCCAAATGGCCATTGGTAGTGTGAGGATGGCAGAAGCTGCCCCTGGTTTGTACTTCCCAGCTGGAAAGGATAAAGCAGGGGGAATTGATGCTGTTTGGCTCCATGCTCGGAATCCTCAACATCCAGTTCCAAAGCCATGGCCCCTGTCCTCCCTACTGGTCCAAAACTCCCCAGAGTACAGCCCAGTAAGGGAAGGGATGTTGGTGTTGGAGGGGCCATGGTGGGTTCCTTAAGAATGTAAAAGATACAGTAAGGCGGTCAATCAATAAAGCTGCTTCTGGCCTGGAGTCAAGGCAACACATACCGGGCTAGAGCAGGGACGCACGGCTCTCTGTGTGTGACTTAGCAGCTCCTGAGCCTACAGGACTTACCTCAAAAATCAAAAGAAATCACAGATGCCCCTTCCAGAAAACACGGTGGGTTAGCAACACTGAGCCAGCGCCTCAGTGTGGTGCCTAGAAATGCTGGATAAAACACTAAACCCCCTTTTAAATTCACCAACAAGACGGTGGGAGGGGTGGACGTACATCTCAGAGGAGCCGCAGACCCACGTGCATTAAAGATGAACACTACTTCAGCCATTGTCCCGAGGCCTCCTATGGGCCTCTAGTGCCAGTGCTTGCCTTTGAAATGGCCACACTTCTGGAGATAGAGACGAAACCCTTTCGGGGAGACAGGTGAGATACTCACATAGACATACTGTGCACTGTTGTCCCTGCTTGACTTTGAATATGCTGGGGGAGGGAGGACAAAGTCTCCCATGAGAACCTTCAACCATTTGTCTGTCCTCACAGGTTCTTGGGGATAAATTTAAATGACTTATGAAACCTGAAATCCCTAAAGCAGAAATTGGTTGGAAATGATCTCGCCTGGTGCCCCAGAGAGCTCACAGAAGACTCTGAAAAGAAGAAACCCTTCAGCCAAAGCCTCAAAGAGCATCCGGGGCTAACGTGAACTCCCATCAAAAAACATGAAGCACACAAGAAAACAGGCTGCGTGGGAAGACTCAGCAAAGCCTAGCACGAGAGGATCACACCTGGGCCTCCCACTCCCATTTAGGGTATGGAAAGTGTCTCTTCTGTGGTAATCATGAGAAGAACCTGGAGGAATCGAAGCCCCGCTTTAAATAATATATTTTTATTCTTTGTAAATTTCGTACATTTATGCAGTATATATTGGTCATACTCCACCACTGCCTCCCTTCGTCTTTCCCTGCTCCTCTCCACCCCATCTTCCTCCCAACTTCATGTCCTCCTTTTTAGCTTCTGTTTGGGTTATTAATAACAACCCCGCTCCAATTAGTTCTGCCCATACGCACATGAGTGTGTGGTCATCCACCGGAGTATGAGCAACCTACCGGTGTCCTCATCCCTAAAGGAAAACGACTCTCTCCCTCTCCCCCTCCCCCTCCCCTCCCCCTCCCCCTCCCCCTCTCCCTCTCCCTCTCCCTCTCCCTCTCCTCCCTCTCCCTCTCCCTCTCCCTCTCCCTCTCTCCCTCCCCCTCCCCTCCCAGTACCTATCAACTACCAATAAGGGAGGATCCATTCCTGCTGGGATTTTGGCTGACTTGACCTTGTGCAGGTCTCAGGCTGTGAACTGACATGTAGTCCAGCCATGTTGGACCTGTGTCTGCCGTATCCAGAGGTCACCATTCCGCTGCTCTCCTCATCTGCCAACCCTTAGGTTCTTCCATTCCTGCCTTCCATGAAGTCTCCGGGCCTTGGATTTCAGGAAGTTGGAATAGACGACCCACCAGAGCAGTCAGTGGTTTGCTCCCAGCACTTGGACTGGTTATTAGAGTCTAAATTAACCACTGCAAAAAGAAGCCTCTCTAAGTCAGGTCTGAGACTAGCACAAATCTACAGGTATAAACATCGTGATGTAGAATTCAGATTGACAGTGTGACCATTTAGCAAAACGGTAATAATGGGGTTACCCCTAGGGTCTACAATGACCCCGCCCATGGGCTTGGATCAGGTTTACAATACCAGGCATAAAGTCCCTCCTGTGGAGCAGGCCTCATGAGCAATCAGTAAGTGGTGCCACTGCTGCACCAGGGGACAGATTTTGCTAGCAGCCAGTCTTGTAGCATGCAGAGGCCAGCGAGGTAAGCCATTAATGCCTTTTCTCCCCTTACAGCCTGTATAGCACCTTCTGACTAAAATACTTTTCTGTGGCACTAGTAAGAAATAATAGACAAAAATAAATCACGCGATAAATCAGGGTTAGAGCCTGATCTAACCCTAAGCACATCCGCCATAGATAGTGACATTTAGAGAAGCAGGGACCTCCACTGAGCCCTGGCACCCATTCAAGTACAAGGACAGACCCTTCGAGCCACAACTTTTTCCTCTCTGAAACTCTCTCTCCCAAAGTTTGTTGATAGAGCAGAAATGAAGAAAATGGCGGTAAACAGCCTAGCACCCTCATGATGAAAAAGATTCTCACACCCAAAAGAGCTAAATTCAAAAGCACTCCAAACTGAGACTACGAATGCCACTTCTCAACGTGACTTATTATTTTTTTCTAATGCAAGAACTCGAGAGTAGGAGGCTGAGTGTCAAATGAGAATTAATTCAATCCAGTTAATACTGAGACCCAGCTCCACCACAATCTGATCAGGGGAATGGTCAGACACTGCAGTTGCATATTAAGATGTCTTTTATCTAGGGGACTAACAGTCCAGGCATATATATATATATGTATGTATATATGTGTGTGTATGTATGTATGTGTGTATACATGTATATATGTGATATGTGTGTATATATGTATAATATATATATACATATATATATAAAACATATAGAATAAAATGAAGATGTGTCAACTGGGGAAGCAAGCGGCTAAAACCAATCATAAGAGGAGAAAACACAGTAAAAAGGGCGTGATGATCGGAACCAGCAGATAAGGACTTAGAACAAGTGTTATGAACGTATTTAAGCTTTCAGAGGTAAATAAGGATTTACTGCACGAGGATATTAGATATTTCTTCAGGGAACCATCAGCTGTACGAAAACGGCAAGACAGACATGATAGCTAGTGTACGTAACAGCCAAGCTAACTGAATGGAAGGATGGTAGGTAGAAGGCACCAGGGTTCTGTCTCTCCACCTGGCACTATCGGAACTGACTGGTGTAAAGATCTTCAAACCCCGAAACCAGATGGAGGCTCGCAAGCTCCAGGGAAGTCAGGAGGTTATCAGAGCCCCATGGCAGCCCTGTACCCCTTTCCGTGGTCCAATGGCAGGAAGTTCTTCGCGCATCCCAGAAGCAGCCTGCGCACATCTTCGGCGAGCCCAGGTAGGTGAGAGGGACACTGTCCTCCACAGTGGTCACCTGCGCGGTCAGATTTTCGGTTGCTGATTCTGATGCGGGTAAAGAGGAAGATGGCTATCACATCGTAGCTCCTCCCAGAAAGGCAGGGTCTTCCACGCCATTGGAAGTCACTTCCAAAAGGATTTAAGACACTAATGACCCCTACCCTCTTTATTTTTCATTTTTCTTTTCCATTTTTGAAGCTAGACATTAAAGACTAGACAGCTAAAAAAAATTAGAATTCGTATGTGATTGCACATGTTAATAAATGACCAAACATGTCTAGTGAAATAAATCTACTCAGAAAAAAAATAACTATTCTAAAAGCTAATGTAATAGCATATTTTGTGACTCTATGTTCATATTCTGCATTATTCAAGAAATAAATGCATTTAAAAGCACCGCTAGTTTAGGTTTGGGGCATAGCACCCCCAAAATATGTAGCTTCTCAACATCAACAAACGGAAGAGGGTTGGGCAGAGGAGTGAGGAAGTAGAATCGTTTAACAATATTGGATGTAAACTCAGATCAGTGCAAATAAGAGTGTCTTAACTTTAGGATGCTGACTCTAATTTCCATGCTAAGCACAGGGGAGGGGGAAACAAAAGGTGTGCAACAGCCAACAATGTGAAGTTTATAATATCTGATACCCAATAAAAATTATAGGCACATAATACAATGTATCATGTAACTTATAATCTATAATTACAGTACAGTCATTGCTAAAGGCTGGGTGGTGGTTCCACTAAAAACAGAATTACTGCATGTCCCAGCAATACTACTGCTGAATACATTCCCAAAGGAAAAACTACATGAAAATAAGTCTATAGTTCTGTGTTTACCACAATATTATCTACAGCACGGAAGACACAAACCTAGCCTAACTGGCCATCTGGGAATGAGTGAACTGATAGAATTACACACGATTGGGTTTTACTCCATGTTTTTTATTTTAAAGATATCCTATTATTAGTGAAAATAGAGGTCACCCTGGAAGACTTTATGTTAAGTGAAGTAAGGCAAGCACAGAAAGACAAACAGCACACGACCTTATCATATGCAGAACCTCTGTCATACAGGCAGGAGCGCAGCGGAGTGGAGCGCAGCGGAGTGGAGCGCAGCGGAGTGGAGCGCAGCGGAGTGGAGCGCAGCGGAGTGGAGCGCAGCGGAGTGGAGCGCAGCGGAGTGGAGATATGTGAAGATGCTCATCAGAAGAGATACAGATGCCGTAGAGGAAGACTAGACTGCAGGAGCTCCACCGTGCAGCAAGCTAACTATACTGATAACTGAAAATGTCAAGAGAACAGGTGTTAAGCTTCATCATCTCAAAATGGAAGCTATGTGGATAATGTTTGTTTGTTAGCTGGACTGAAGTGTTCCTTAATGTGGACATTTCAAAATACTGTGTAGGTAGACAAAGTGAAAGCAATGCTGGTTGCCATCCCGAATCTACACTTAAACATTTACATATTAAATATTTATAATCATTTAAGGGAAATCCCTCCTCCAAAACACTTCCAGGCATTCCAAGGAGGGGAAGATACAATGTCTCATGCAGTCAGAACTGAAACAAACTCATCAATCACTAGACAAGGTCATTAAATTGGTTACTATAACTCTAACTTATTTGTTCAAAATGTTAAGAAAAGGGAACCAAAGTAAATTTTTAAACCACAAATCAAATAGATGGAGATAAAACCTCTAATGTCCATGATAAAAAAAATATCTAGTGCCTGAGAATTGAAGGTAAATGAGGTAATGAGAGGGAAACGTTCTCGTGTATGTGAGGTTAGTGTCAGAAACTATTCAGAGGAGGGGAGAGAAGCAGGCAGAGAAATAACAATGAAAAGGGGAGTCTGTAAGCTGTGGGGATTGCCATGCCCTGGAACATGCGTAATTGGAGTCCCCGAAGGAATGAAGCAGACAGGGGAAATATTTGAAGACGTAACAGCCACAGAGTTTCCAAATGTGACATTAACTATAAATGGAGCATCCAAGAGGTTCAACCGAACTCTGCCTCAATAAACATCAATGAACTGCATCAAAGTACATCACATGCACATCAGAGCGGAGCAGCTCAAAGCCAGGGATAAAGAAAATGCCCCTAAGATAGCCAACAGAAGAGATCTGTCCAAAAATTAAAATAATGCCAAAGTTCTTTCTGGAAAAAAAAAGCAAAAAACATCTTAAAGTGTCAAAGGAAAAATGATATATGAATCTGTAATTGTACACTCAAAAAACACATTTTCCAACAAATTCACTACCAGCAGACCTGAAACTCAAGCAATGTTAGTAGGAAAGTAGAAACCAGATAGATAACTAGAAAGACCCTTAAAATTACAGTGTGTTCTTTAATCAAACCCAATAATGCAGTGTGTAGCTTATAATTTATACTAAGTAAAAAAAATATTACAATTAGTACCATGTGAATGAAGAAGTGTGTGTGTGTGTGTGTGTGTGTGTGTGTGTGTGTGTGTGTGTGTAGAATGCTTATAGTATTGCCACAGGCAGGGTACCACAATCAGGTCCGTGTAATAAGTGGGAGTGGCAGAAGGCTGCTTGGTGTTGTGCATTGATACTGTGGACACTGATAGGTAGTGTACTATGTGTGTAGGGGCATGTAGTCTTGAGTGTGATAAACAAACAATGAGGGCTGTAAGCCCTAAAATAACCACTACAATAACAAAGGAGTTATGCTTAGTAACCAAAAGAGATAAAATAGAAAATCATTTTTAAAATTAAACTTATAAAAGTAAAATTAAGAGAAGAAAACAGAACAAACAAGAGATGGGCATAACAGAAGACAAATACCAAAATATTACGCCTGAACCCATACATGTAATTATATTAAATGTAAATGCTGTAAATGTCTGCCATTAAAGGGCAGAGATTTTTCAGATTAGAGTTTTTAAAACGAATAAACACTCGACTACATCTTGCCAGTAGAAATGCAGAAGGATGATAAAAAGAGACACACATTATCCCTAATCAAAACAAAACTGGAGTGGCGAGACTTCAAAACATAAAAATATTAGCAGGGATAAAAAATTAATTTTATCACGATAAAATTCATCCAGATAAAAACACTGAACACGTACACAATGAAACATGATGGAAAATTAATTGCAGTGAACTAAGACGAGAAACTATGCCCGAAGATTCCAATGTCTGTCTTTCTCTAAGAATGGATAGAATAAGTAGAGAGGAAAATCAATAAAGATATACAAGACCTGAAAAACGAAATTAACCTGACCCAGCTGGCATTCATACAGCACTCCACCCAACAGCAGAATACAAATTCCTTTCACATGCACAAAGAATGTTTACCAAGATACACCACAGTTTGGGCTATAAAACAAATCTCAATAAACTTAAAAGGAGCCCAGGCTTACACAGCTTGTTCCTTAACCACACTGAAATCAAATTATAAATTAATAACAGAAAGATCTCTGAAATGTCCACAAATATTTAAAGCTAAGTAATACGCTCCTAAATAGCTGAAAGGTCAAATAGACAGAGCAAAAGGAATCTGTGCTTCTAAGCAAATGAAAGTGAAAACATGTCGGGATTTATGGGCCACCACAGAGTCCGTATTTAAGGAAATTCACAACGCTACATGGTTATATTAGAACAGAAAGGAGTCCTTGAGTTAATGGTCTCAAACTCCATCTTAAGAAACCAGAGAGCAATGGGGCTGGGGATTTAGCTCAGTGGTAGAGCGCTTACCTAGGAAGCGCAAGGCCCTGGGTTTGGTCCCCAGCTCCGAAAAAAAGAACCAAAAAAAAAAAAAAAAAAAAAAAAAAAAAGAAACCAGAGAGCAAGTTAAATTCAAAGGCACCAGAAGAAAGAAAAAAATGAAAATTTCAACTAAAGTCAGTGAAATTTTTGTTTTTTTTTTCCTGCTTTCATTTTTTTACTTTTATTTTTATTTTTTAGACAAGTCCTCACAGTATAGCCCTAGCCGGCCTAGAGCTTCCTTTGTAGAATAATTTGGCCTTGAACATCCAGAGACCCACCTGCCTCTGCCTCTTCAGTGCTGAGTTTAAAGGCATGCGCAACCACACTCAGATTTTATGAAATATTTTTAAAAATAGAAAAAAATCAATTAACCCAAAGTCTTTCTATTTAAAATGACCAATAAAACCTGAAAAAAACAAGCCAAACATGGTGGTGCATGCCTTTAATTCCAGCACTCAGGAGTCAGAGGCAGATGGATCTCTGTGAGTTCAGGGTCAACCTGGTTCACAGAGTGAGCTCTAAGCTACACAGTGAGATCCTATCTCAAACAAACAAAATATAAAAAGCAAAATAAAAACTTAAGGAATGTTTAGCTAGCTCAACTTGATAGAACAATAATACAGTACATGACATAACCACTATCAGAAACAAAATAAATGGTATTCACTCCCAAATGCAGGACTGAAACTATTTTAAAAATAAATTTAAGACTCCAGGTCATTCCAGAACAAACCTCTGAGTCCATATGGCTGGTACTGGTAAGTATTCTCAAACATTATTATGATGGTTTGAATGAGAATGGCTCCCTATACGCTCATATATTTGATAACTTGGTTCCCAGTTGGTGGAGCTGTTTGAGAAGGATCAGGAGGTGTGGCCTTGTTGGAGGAGGTGTGGCCTTGTTGGAGGAGGTGTGGCCTTGTTGGAGGAGGTGTGGCCTTGTTGGAGGAGGTGTGGCCTTGTTGAAGGAGGTGTGGTCGGGTTGGAAGAAGTGTGTCATTGGGGTTGGGCTTGGAGGTTTCCAAAGACTCCATTCCCAGTAACCTCCTTCTCTTTCTTCCTCTCCCTCTCCCTCTCCGCTTCCTACTTGTGGATTAAGATGTGAGCTCTCAGCTGTTCCTGCTGCTGTGCCTTGCTCCACCATCACAACCTCTGAAACTGTATACCCAACTTAACATTTTCTTTTTTTAAGTTTCTTTGTCCATGGTGTCTTGTCACAACAATAGAAAAGTAAGGCGATTTTGGAATAAATTGATTGTGAACAAATACATATAGAAAATTCAAAGGAATAAATGATTTTCAATTGTTTCTATAAGGACGACACTACTACAAAAACTAAACTAAGAAGTGACAAAATAAGAAGTCATTAGCCAATATCCTCCTAAATGCAGATGTAAAAACAAAGGTTTCAACTTGTCAAGTCCACTAACATTTGGAAGGGAGAACTCCTCATGACACAATAGAGCTCAGGCCAGGTATGGTGGCACAGTGACTCACTTGTTCTTCTAGTAATTGAGGGTTTATGGGAGAGAACTCAAGTTCAAAGCCAGAGTGGGTTATATAGTAAAACTCTATAAAAAAATCAATGGAATGAAGAATAAAAATAAAGTAAAATTACTTTAATTCTAAAAATGTATGTGAGTTTAAGAGACAGATATTAATGCTATTCATCACAATAAAACTAAAAGGAGCTCTCTTTGCCCCATCTACTGCTTCTCTTTACCCCATCTACTGCAACATTCCCGAAAATGTTGACATCACTCTGAAGGAGCACACAGTCATTGTGAAGGGCCCCAGGGGAGCTCTGGGGAGGGACTTCAATCACATCAGTGTAGAGCTGAGTCTTCTTGGAAAGAAAAAGAAAAGGCTCCGTGTTGACAAATGGTGGGGTAACAGAAAGAACTGGCCACTGTCAGAACCATCTGCAGTCAGGTTCAGAACACGATAAAGGGTGTGACATTGGACTTCCGTTACGAGATGAGGTCTGTGTATGCTCACTTCCCTATCAACATTGTTATTCAGGAGAATGGGTCTTTGGTTGAAATCTGAAATTTCTTGGGTGAAAAATACATCCGGAGCTTTCGGATGAGGACAGGTGTTGCTTGTTCTGTCTCTCAAGCCAAGAAGGATGAACTAATCCTTGAAGGAAATGATATTGAACTTGTTTCAAATTCAGCGGCTCTGATTCAGCGAGCCACAACAGTTAAAAACAAGGATATCAGGAAGTTTTGGGATGGCATCTATGTTTCTGAGAAGGGAACCGTGCAGCAGCCTGATGAATGAGACCTCAGTTTCACAGCTCCAGAAACAAGATCCTGATCACAAGTACAATTTGGGCTCTATGGGAATAATAAGAGACTTATATATTTAAAAAAACTAAAAGGAAAAGTCATATATTCTCAGAATATAGAATGTAGATGCAGAAAGAAATCACTTGACCTAAAATATCTCACCATTTGCTCTAAAATGCAACCTCTGAAAACTAATAGTGAAAAATAATATTTCTCAGTCTCACAAAGAATAAACAAAACAAACAAACAAACATACAACAAAAACATCCACCAGAGTTAGCGTCGAATTCAACTGAGAAATTTTGGATCCTTGAGATCAGCATCTCATAAGGGCGTATGCCCGCACTTGTCTTTAACCCTGGAAATGAGGAGCTATCAAGGTGTCAATAAAGAGGAAAAGCGATACAAGGAGCTAAAGGAAATAAAAATAAACAGTGCCAAATTGGGGAGAAGAGAGTGAGCCTCACCTCACATACAAGCAGCACGGCTAAAGTGCTTGGTACGCATCTATGAGGACATGAGTTCAATCCCCGGAACCTATGAAAAGCTTGGCATGGGGCACTAACTTGTCATCTCAAGGCTGGGCAGCGGATCTCTGGGACTCACCAACTGGTAAGCCTAGTCCCAGATCCCTGGAAAGATCCTGCCTCAAGAAACAAGGTGGACTTCCTGAGGAAGAATGCCACTAGAGGATGTCTGTCCTTCTACTCCCACTCACCCAGACACACTGACACCAACACTGACACACACCAACATACAGAGAGAGAGAGAGAGAGAGAGAGAGCCGAAGGTTCTACAAAGAATCCATTCAAACTAATGAATATGTTTAAAAAGTTTGGAAGAGACAGGATAAATATGCAAATGTTAAATGGGTCCCTTGTTGTTGTAAAAATATAAAAATAAAAAAAGTATGGATGTCTTTTACCTGCTTGGTCCGCACCGCGGTGCCCCAAGATACCTGCTAGATATCTTGGTGGAAACACATCCCCCACTCCTTAGCGGCCCAGTGTCTCTTGCCACCACACACTTTCCTATACTCAAACCCTCACATAAAAGAACACACAACACAATAATCTTTGACCCAAATAATTAAGATATAATTGCTCACTTTAACATACAAAGCCCGGTACCATCCATTCCTTGAGAACATTAATAACAACCTGTAAATACACATAGCAGAATCTTAACATCACTTGCCATGGCTTCTCACCCTCTCCTCCTGTCCCTCCTGTGTCTCCTTCTTCTCTAGTCTCCTCCTCTTCCTTCAAACTTCTCTCTGGCCCATCCTTCCTTCTCCTCCAATGACAGGCCTCCTTCTATCCTGTACCTGCCCCTCAACTGTACTTTACAAATTCAATGGGGAGAAGGTTCTGGTGAAGTCACCTGATTCCTGAGTACCTAACAGGGCACCTGTCCTTGGGGCAGTGGAATTAGCATCAAAATACAGATAACTCCAGGGCAAACCACAACTGTCCCTGACTAGCCATAATGAAAAGTTTGATATCGTGACATAGAAGAACATACAAACACCAAACATTTACTGATAAATCTTCCAAGAGGCACATGTGTTTCATACATTGGGAACTGCAAAATGTTACTGAGAGAATTGAGGGTGTAATGGAAAGACTGTGACACGAAGGCCTTCAGAGCATTGGAGTGTCTCGTCTCCTACTTTTGATCTACAGATTCAGCATGACCTCAAGCAAAATATCCTCAGGGCTTTTTCTGTGGCAATTAAACAGCTTCTTCTTAAAGTCCTAGAGAATCTCGGCTGACCTAGTACAGTCATAACAACTTTGAGAGGAATGGACTGGAAGACTAGTAAGACCGTGTGGTCTTGGTAGGAAATAAAGGCGTTTGGAAACAGTTCTGAATATATACAAGTGATTTTTCTTGCATGTGTATGTATACATGTGTGGTGTGCACACACAGGCTCACATGTACTTATATGACACTCATGGGCATGTATGTTTGCATGTGTGTGGAAGCCCAAAGTTGGTTAAACTTCACCATTAACACCGAGAGTATTTAAGGATTTGGAACTACTCCCAAGTGGGTTTGTAAAATGATGCAGCTAATTTGGAAAGCCGTCTGGCAACTTTTTAAACTTAGGCCCAGCTATAGCATATGTTCCTACTGTCTGATCCAGCCACAATGCTTATACATATTTACTCACAAGAGATGAGAAGCTTATATCAGTACAAATAGTGAAACAGAAAAACCCTACCCCCAAGCTGAGAACAACTTAATTCTCCACCAGTGTATGAGGATTTCAGAACACGGAGCAGTAATAAAAAACGTTTGCTGCTAACCCCGGAAAAAGCATGGGTGAGTTTTAAAGTAATTTTCTTACATAAAAATGTCAAATGAAAGACTATATGGTGTGAGTTTCTTCATGTAAAATTTCAGAAAATTGAGAGCTAATGTGATTGAGAGAGAGAGAGAGAGAGAGAGAGAGAGAGAGAGAGAGAGAGAGAGCAGGTCAGCGTTGCCTAGGGAACAGAGGGTAGGAGAGAGGGGAGAATCTGTGATAGCTGAGGCCTGAAGGACTTCTATAGACAGCTCATACGTTTCTTATCTTTAGGTAACTTTAGGTTTTAGTTGCCAAGCTGTGTGATTTGAACTGCACTTTATGGCATGGGGCATCTCCGTAAAATCGGTTTAAAAGTCTGAGGTTGTTGATTTGGCTTTTCATGCTCTGGAAAACTCTATGCAGAATCAAGCAACTCATTCTAAATATAGACACAGAGACAAGGGAAATCCTTATACATTTGGGAAAAGGGATTAAGAGAATTGACTACATAGAGGTCTGAAAGATGAGCTTCAGGCAGGAGGATAATCATCTTTGAGGAAACTGTTGAAATGTCAGCCGGAATACTGAATGTGGGCAAATCTTAATAGATTTTACTTTTAAAAGGGCAGCAAAATCTAGTTTCGGGGAGAGAAATAAGGTAGAATAAAAATACCAACCCAAACAACTGGGGAGGAGATCACCTGCAGGTAATATCACTCTTCAGCGGGGAGAAGTATTCGCTGACTTTAGTCTTGTTTGTTTAAGACAAGATACATACCTGAAATTTCTGTAATAATCAAAACGTTAAAAAGAAGTTTCTAAAAATCTTACTGATCTAAGAAGCAGTAGCAGATCAGAACATTTAAAAATTCAAAGCTGGGAGACAATCGATTTTTCTGTACATTAGATCCCTACAATATAGTTACTGCTGAACCCTTGAATAGTTAAATTTTCAATGGAATTAACTTTTAATTGTACATGTTTAAGTGTATATGTTCATGGGGTAGCAAGTGACTAATTGGTACATTACCACATTCTGTGAAGCTTTAAATTCAAGTATTTATCACCTCAGAAGAAAGCTCAACATTACTGTCTTAGCGCTCCTATTGCCACGAAGGGACACTGACCATGCAGCCCTTATAAGGGAAAATATTTAATTGGGTCTGGCTTACAGTTTCAGAGGTTTAGTCCATTATCATCATGGCAGCCAGCAGGCAGACACAGTGCTGGAGAAGCTGAGAGTTCTACATCCAGATCTGCAGGCAGCAAGAACAAGACACTGGGCTTAGAGTGGGCTCTTGAAACCTCAAAGCCCACACAGAGTGACAAACTTCCTCTAATAAGGCCACACCTACTCCAACAAGGCCACGCCTCTTAATAGTGCCACTCCCTAAGGGCCTATGGGGTCACTTTCATTCAAACCACCACAATTACAAACACAACAATATAAGCTCAAAGAAAATATTAACAGATGTAATAAGGAGAGAAAATATTGAGAAATAGAACATCTTCTTCTTAAAAGACCAACAGACACATCTCTGATCATCCTGTTCAAAGAAGAGAAAAAGCACAATGAACCATGTAAAGAATGAAAAAAAAAAAAGCTGGTGTGATTTGTGTTAAATAAACAACGCAAAAAATTATGGAGAGTTTTGCCAGGTTATTAAAAAACACAAGCAAAGACACAACTCTTCCCATGAGCTAATTCACTAAAACTGACACAAGAGGAAATGGAAAGCTATATGGCTAATGACACGAGAAACAGAATTTGTAGCTTTCCTTCCTTACAAAAGAAACTCGGGGGTTGGGCTGTAAGGATTCTATCAACCAGAAAACTTCATCTTAAATGTTTTGTTCTTCACAGACTCAAGTAGGACAAAAGAGCATTCTGTGAGTTTAATCTACCTTTGATTAGAAATTCAGGAAACAATGGGACACTGAAGGAACGTCTCTCATCCTTAGAACAAAATGCAAGAAACCCTAAACAAAATTTTACTAAGCTTTGCAAAAATGCATCCTTAAAAAAATATGATATCGTGTAGCAAAATATAAAGAAATGCTTTATAAAACAACAGCTCACATCTTATGTGTTTTGTGTCTATATTCCTCTTTTCTAAGGGAAAAGAGACTCTGAGGAGGAAAGCGAAAAGGGACGAAAAGCAGACATTTTATCAGAGACAATCCGATAAAATGACAGAATCACAGATAAACACAAACTCGGAAAGTTGTGTCTAGGAACATGCACTTCTCAAGCTGGCCCCCAGAGAGAGCTTAACAAGAGTGATCACCGAGGCTGCCATCTTGGTTATCTGGGACTGGAGGATAGTATAATGGGTGGTTTTATTTTATTTTAACTTTTTATTGATTCTTGGTGAATTTCACACCATGTACTCCAATCTCACTCATCTCCCTATCTCTTCATATCCACTCTTTACCCTTAACCCCCCCAACACACACACACACACACACACACACACACACACACACACACACACAAACACACAACATCTCATCATGGAAACCCCTGGCTACCCTGAAACTCACTCTGTAAATCAGGCTGGCCTCAAACTGAAAAAATCTCCTGCCTCTGCCTCCCAAATGCTGAGATTAAAGATGTGAGTGCACCACCAGTTCCTGACAGCCAGGATTTTTCTCATTTTATTTTATTTTATTTTATTTTATTTTATTTTATTTTATTTTAGAGACAGAGTCTCCTGTGGCCTAGGCTGGCCTTGAACTCCTGATCCTCCTGTTTCTACTTCCTAGTGCTGAGATCAATTGGCTGTGCCACCTCACTGCAATGACTCATTGGTCAGGTTTGAGGCCTCTGGCTTCTGCTACACTATCAACACTGGATCCTCACTGGGACTCCTCTCAGATATCCTGTTGTTGTCCTATGTCACAGAGATCCTGCAGCTTTGAATCTGTAGAATCTTCACACCCTCCGGCAGTTCATAGATGGAGTAGATGTTGGGGTGGGCCACCTCAAAGCCCTGCATCCGGACCTGGGTGCTACATGCTCTCCCACACCCTTGCCACTAGGGAAGAGCTCCCCAGCACTGCCCCAGCTACCTCACCTAATGTCGCAGCTGGCAAAGGGAAAGACAAGCTCTCCTGCTCTCATAACTTCAAGCTGGGCTTTCCAGGCAAGGCATTGTAGGGCCCCCTCTCCCAGGTGCCGCAGCTGCCAAGGGGCAGGGCCGACTCTGCACAGCACTTGGACATCAGCGTGGTCCCAGGTGGCAAACCAGACCAGGGATGCCAGCATGGCCTTTGTTGGTAATATGAACCACTAACATTGACACAGACCCCTGCTGCCACATGAACTCCAGTGGCAGCATGGGCTGGGACTTTGCCAAGACCTCAGGTGGCAGGGCAAGCTACTTACATCGGGTTCTTCCTCTCTACCCTCATCCTCCAGTTCTGCCTCTCTTCATAGTACGTCATAGAACGGTTCTGCTTCTCTGTCCCTCCCATCTCTCCACCACATCCCTGCATATTGCAATGTCTTCATGAGGTGGGCAGGCCTCTTGGTGTCTTCCACCCCTCTTTACTGCATGGCAGAGCAGTGGACCTTCATGTGTATGTGTTTGTTTTGTGTGTATGTCTACATGCATATATAGCTCGTGAAGGACAGAAGGCTTAGATCCCATAGAACTGGAGTTACAGAGGGTTGTGGGAGTTACAAATGGGTGCTGAGAATTGAACCCAGGTCTTCTGAGGCTCAGCAAGTGCTCTTTACCACACGGCCATCTCTCCAGCCTTTGTATTCATTTTTCGAGTAACTATAATAATTGGCTTCCCCACACTGTCTGTTATGGTCAATGTTCCTTTCTCTGCTGCTTCTGGTCTCACCTGCCTTGAGGAATAGCCAACAGCTCAGGTCACCCCTCTGTGCATACACTGCTATCGACTGCAGCCCAGGACAGCCAGGCCTTATTGATCAATTAGCTTCCACAGCCACAAGCATAGCCATGGGTGCAGCTGTGGCACTAGTCCTGGGTAGCACCCTGACAGGCCCTTCAGAGAGGGAAGCTTGGCATCTGTTCAACCTGCCATCCCACAGAACCCTGACCATCCTTCCCAGCATCTCCTACAGAGAGGGCCCTGCTCCTATAAAACCAAGCAAGTCCCCAGACCTCCTGACCACTCACAGTGACCTGTTCCTGAGCCGTGTGAATACAACCACAGTCTCCTGCACTGGCGGGGTCCTGCACTTATGCAAACCACTCACTGACAGCTGGACCATGCAGATGCTGTGCCTGAGACTGGGAGAAAAGAGAGGGCTTTTCATGTGTTTGTTTGTTTGTTTGTTTGTTTGTTTGTTTTGAGACAGGCTTTCTCTTTGTAGCTCTGGCTGCCCTGGAACTCACTCTGTAGACCAGGCTGGCCCCGAACTCACAGAGCTCTGCCTGCCTCTGCCTCCCCAAGTGCTGGGATTAAAGGTGTGCATCACCACCCTCCCCAGCAAGACATTTCACCCGGTAGATTAACACAGGCATAAATGTGCAATTAAAGAGTTTATTTTAATAACAATAATAATAATAATAACAACAACAACAAAAGGTTTTGTTGTGGCATTTTCACAAACACACACACCATTATACTTTTTTTTATTTTATTTATTTCTGTCCTCCATGCCCTTCTCCATTCCTCTCGCCCATCCTCCTCTCAGTCCATACAGTCCTCTCTTGAGCTTTTACATCCAATGAATTCCATTGCCCTTTCCCTTTCCCTCTTTCAGGATCCTTTTCTCCCCTTTTATGGTCCCTTCTTATATTCATGAGTTTTACACACACACACACACACACGCGCGCGCGCGCGCGCACACGCACACACATGCAAACAAGTGCCACTGAGCCTGGCTTGTTTGCTTAACAACAATTTCTGTAACTGTCTGTTGCTCAGTCGGCAGAGGCTAACATGCATAAAACCCTGGGCTCCTTTCTCAGACCCATGGAAATGGAGTGTGGCAACCAATGCTGTGACTGCAGTGCTAAGGAGGTAGAGGCAGGAGGACCCAGGATTCAGAAGACATTATGTCTTGGTCTGTGTTCTATTGCTGTAAAGAGAAGCCATGACCACAGCAACTCTTATAAAAGAAAGCATTTCATCAGGGCTGGCTCACAGTTTCAGAGGTGTAGTCCATTATTCGCATGGTGGGGAGCACGGCAGCATGCAAGCAGACATGGTATAGGAAAGGTAGCTGAGAGTGGTACAGGCTCTATAGAGAGAATCTGCAGGCAGCGGGGAGAGCAAGCCAACTGGGCCTGAAGTGGCTTTTGAAACCCCAAAGCCCACCCCCAGTGACACTTCCTTCAAGGAGGCCACACCTCCTCATCCTTCTCAAACAGTGCCGCTCTCTGAAGACTAAGCATTCAAATATATGAGCTTATGGGTGCCATTCTTATTTAAATATCACGCATGGCCAGACTCAGCTACATGAAATCCTATCTAAAACAAAAACGAAAATATTTTGAGCTCCATTTGCATCTGTTTTCCTGCAAATGTCAGGATTTAATTTTTCTTCATAGCTGACCGTGTACCCCTGAGTGTTCCTGGCATGAACATTTTCTTCTATCTGTTGATAGAAGCTGTTGATAGCTAAACTGTTTGTGCAAACAGTAAACATAGGTATGTGAGTATCATTGTGTAGTGTTAGTTTACCCTTAGTGGATATCTGGGAATGTATAGTTGTCATACATTTCTATATTTTGTCTTTGTTTTCTTTCAAATTTTATTTTTTAAACTAATTAAATTTTTTAATTTTTAAAGTTGAAAATGGATTTTTTTAAAAATACTATATATTCTGGTTACAGTTCCCCTCCCTCAGTTTCTCCCAGATGCTCACCACTTCCTCACCCATCTAAATCCACACTCATCCAAATCCCTTTCTTTCTCCCTGCCATTAGAGAACAAACAGGCATCAAAAAGATAAAAATCAAATATGAAAACATAAAAGCAAACAAACCAAAATGGGGTAAAACAAACAAAAAACAGAGGCAGAGAAAAAGCACATATAGATGTAAACACACACACACATGCGCACACACACACAGAGAGAGAGAGAGAGAGAGAGAGAGAGAGAGAGAGAAACCCCATAAAAATACAAGACTGGAAACCATAAGAGATGAGAAAAAAACTGTAAGGTTATTTTCTAAATGCCCAAAGCATATTAGACAAAACAAAACATTGCATTCATTCTGTGTTGTACACACAGTGAGACTCAGTTGGGGAAAACTAATTTTTCCTTTGTGAGTTTCTGGGTTTGGGGTTGGGGCATGTAGCCCCTCTCAGTCCTGGAACCCTATTTAGCTTGATAGCTAAACTGCCGTGCACGCTGCCTCAGTCTCTGTGAGTTTGTGTCTGCATCGGTTGTTTCCGTTTGTCCTCAGTCTGCAGTGGCTCTTACAGTCTTTCTGCTGCCTCCTTTTCTACAGAGTTCCTTGAGCTTTCAGTGGGAAAGTGAGTATTCCAGAGTCTCTCATGCTCTGCACGGTGTCCAGGTGTGAATCCGTGTACTGCTTCCACCTACTGCACGGGGGAGCGGGGGAAGCTTCTCTGATGACTGAACAAGTTAATGTTCTGTGAGTACAGCCAAATACCACGAGGAGCCATTTTATTGCTCTGTTCCCGGAATGGAACAGTAGTGTTTGGTTTTCTCCTAGGTTCATGGTTTATCTAGTCTCAGGCACTTGGTCACCCAGTCAGTATCAGCCATGGGTCCCATCTGCTGAAGTGGACCTTAAATCCAATCAAATAGTGGTTGGTCCCTCCCACACTTTTGTGCCCCTATTGCTGCCCTGTGACCTTTCGGAGAGGTCATACTGTAGATCAAAGAGCTTGTATCTGGCTTAGTGTTTACCTTTCTCCTGGTAGCATGCACGGTGCCTTCCAGTACCATGAACACCAATCAGTGGGAGTGAAGGCTTTACGTAGACACCAGCTCAACCTGTTCAATGTGTTATGAAGGTATTTTTGGCAATGGGGTCTTACCATCGGTTTGTAGCAAGCAGCCCGTAATCTTAACAATAGCCTGTGTTTTGGGGGTGTTTTCCTGGGGCCCATATGTCCAACAAATCAGTTCGATGTAACCCATTCCACGCACTGGAGGCTTCATTTGGTGGCAGAAGGTAGACATCTTTGTCTTCCTCATCATTTTGGTGATTTCGGTAATCCCATTTAGGTTTCTTTCATATACGTACATATTTCGAGAAAGTTCTACTGTAGTTGGTTTCCATGCAGTCCTCGAGGAGCCTCCACACTGACTTTCACAAGTTTATGTTCCCATGGGCAGCGAGGAAGGATTCTTCTTTCCACATTTTTCTCACCAACATTTGCTGTTTTCTTGAAGACAGCCATTCTGACTGACTTCGGGGATGGAATCTCAAAGCAGTCTCAATTTGTATTTCCCCGATATTCTAAACATACACCGGCCATTTATTTGTACTTGGTCCTGTGAGATGTGTCTTGTCAGTTCATTAGCCCATTTACTGACTGGAGTTTGTAGTGCACTTTCTTTTTGTTTTGTTCTCCTGTTGTTGCTATGTTTTCCCAGCACCATGTGTGAAGCTGTTGAAGAAGTTCTCTTTTCTTTTCTAATGCATGGTTTTGACAGTTTCCTCAAAAATTAGATGGCTAGAATGATATAGATTTATTTCTGGGTCCTCTTTCCTGTCCCGTTGGTCTCCATGTCTGGTTTTAGACCACTACCATGCGGTTTCTGTTACTATGACTCTATAATATGATTTGAGATATTATAATGTAACATAATTAATTTTATAATACAATTATAATTCACTGTAATTTGGAAGGGTTGTGACCTCTCCAGCAGTACTCACCCTGTCCAGGAATGTTTAACATATCTAGTGTCATTGGTTCTTCTGCATTAAGAGCACATTCTCTAGTGCTGTGAGAAACATCAATGGAGTTTTGGTAGGACTGCACTGGATTCATGGGCGTCTTTTGACAACATTATCATTTTTACAATAAAATTTCCTGCAGTGCATGATCTTGAACGTCTTTGCATTCTCTGATGTCTTCTTCAGTCTATTTCTTCAATGTCTGCAAGTTCTCATTGCAGAAGACTTTCACCTCCTAAGTTAGGTTTGTTTCTCAGGCTTTTTTTTTTTAAATGATTGTGAATGAGGGGCTAGAGAGATGGCTCAGTGGTTAAGAGAACTTGCTGTTCTTGTAATGGCCTGGGTTCAGTTCCCAGCACCCACATGGTGGCTCACAACATGGGGTTCAGGGGATCAAACACTTCTGGCCTCTGCAGGCTCTGCACACATGTGGTGCACTTACATATATGCAAGCAAAACATTCATACATATAAAATAAAAATAAGTTATTGTGAATGGGATATTTTTCCTGATTTCCTTCTTGGCAAGTTTACTGATGCTGTGCAGGAAGGCTACTGATTTTTTTATATATTGATTTCTAGCCTACCAGTTTATTTAAAGTCTGTATCAGGCCTAAGAGGTTTTGGGTAGACTCCACATAGGATTCTTTGCCCATAGAATCATGTTACCTGTAAATAGGGATAATTTGACTTCTTCCTTTCCAGTTTCATTTCTTTCTGTTTCCTCTTGTTTCCCTCTCATTCTGTTGCTGTAGCTAAGAATTAAGCCTGGTACAAGAGAAGAGCATTGGGGTGGGCACTTTGTCTCAAGCAGCAGATGGGATGTTTTCCTTGTTTCCCCTGTTGAATACAATGTTGCCTCAAGATTGACAGTTGTAGCCTTCATTATGCTAGGGCCTGTTCCTTCCATGCCTAGTTCTTTCTAGACTTTATAAAGGGAAGCTGAGCTGTGTCTAAGGTCTCTTCTGTGTCTACTGAGGTGAAAATGCATTTTCTGTCTTCTTACTACTTCAGCGTTATGTCACCTTCACAGATACTGAGCCAACATCCCTGTGATGAAACTCACGTGATCATGATGTACCCCCTTAATGTGCTCTTAAATCCAGCCTGCAAGTATTTCATTGAGAACACTGGCTTCACGGAGTGAGTTTGGAAGTGTGCCCTCTCTTTTCTACCTTGTAGAACAGCTTGAGGAGTATTGATGTTGGCTCTTCCATAAAGGTTTGGTGAGATTTGGCATCAAGCCCATCGGGTTCTGGATTTTTCCTTGTGTGGAGACAGTTTATCTCGGCTTTAGCATTGCTGTTCTCTATGGATGAGGTGTTTTTATCATATTTGTATCTTCCTGGTTTGGTCTTGATGAAGACCATTTTCTTAGTGAAGAATCTCAATTTCGTAAACAAGCTATTTCTCTTAAAATTAACCCATAAACTCCATACAGCTTTTTTTTTCTTTTTTCTTTTTTTTTTTTTTGGAGCTGGGGACCGAACCCAGGGCCTTGCGCTCGCTAAACAAGCGCTCTACCGCTGAGCTAAATCCCCAACCCCAAGTCCATACAGCTTTAAGTAACATATCCATGGAGAACTTCATGTCACTCAGAACTGATTTGAATATTTACCTCTAGGAGGAAAGAGAAGAGACACTTTTCTGTATGTGTTGTACTTCATACTATGTCTCTAAATAAAATAATCTTATATTTATATTGTATCTTATATAACTTTATATATTAATATATAGCTTTATATTATATACAGTCATGTGTTGTAAATAATATTCTCTTATAAAGCAGTAAAAAAAAATACTGGAAGTCTAAAAGAATAAACTTTGAAAAAAAAGACAATAAAAGCTTTAACAGTAAAACAAGCTCTTCATTACCCATAACAAAGCACAAACCGAACCACCAGACCCAAGTTGCCTCTCCCACTGAAAACACATCTTTGTTTGCTTATATTTATTTACAAGCCAGTGAGAATATAAGCCAGGAGAGGGCCTTGAAGGGACAAGTTGGTAAGAAGTGGAACTTTCAGAAACGGATTCTCTATGTGCACACACGTGAACTTGTATTTACGGGTGCACATTTCTGTTTGCGCACACATTAAAAAGTGACATCAGGATCTCTTCCTCTGTCACTGTCTGCTCAGCCATTTGATACAGGCTCTCTCGGTGAACCTAGAGCTTAGCACTTCAGTTAGATGGCTGGCCAGTGAGTCATGGGGATCTGCCTGTCGCTGCCCACCCAGCCACACATACACCTCCAGCATTAGGGTGGCTTTTTACATGGGTGTTAAGAATCCTGTGTCTTATTGTTTGTGAAACAAACTCTCACATCTCCTCGGCCAGCTTACTCCGCCTTCTATTGCTATAACCAAATATTTGATGTTGGGTGGTTCAGAGAGAGCTGGAGGGTAGATGGTCCCTGGGCCTCACTAGCTTTGGTAAAGCCTTTCTGACCACATTATATCATAGAAGGGGACACCACACGGCAAGACAGAAGTACTAGCTTAGGGTTCTCATCTTCTAAAGCAGCAGTTCTCAACCTGTGGGTGATGACTCCTTTGGGGAGTTGTATGACCCTTTCACGGTGGTCACATATATATCCTGCCTATCAGATATTTACATTATGATTCGTAACAGTAGCAAAATTACAGTTGTGAAGTAGCAACAAGGACAAATTTATGGTTGGGGTCCTTATAACGTGAGGAACTGTATTAAAGCGTCACGGCATCAGGAAGGGTGAGGACCACCGTAGAGGAGCCACTACTCCACTACGACTCCACTCTGAAAATGCCATTTGATCTTTATTACCACCCAAAAGTCTCTCCTCCAGACCATACGTGAATCTGAGGATTAAGTTACCAACACATTCAAGCCAAAGCAGCAAGAGACTTATTTCTCTGTGCCTTGATTCCTTCAATTGGAAAAGGAGAATAATTAGTGTATATGTGTATATATTTATGTATTTGTGTGTGTGTATATATATATATAAAATAGTCCTGAGTGGCCAACAAATGATCATAAATACCATTATTTTATCATGATCAGCGCCATTTTCTGTGGTTTTTGTAGGCATCATAGGAGCTGAAGTATCTAAACGTTCATTATGATCCGAGTAAATGAATCAGTGTGACCACAGAGTGGAATATCACACAACCGTCAAAAGGAATCAGAGCACATGAGACCACTTCGAAGAGAGAAGTATCTGGACCGGATGGCTCATCCCTGTGGTCCCAGCGCTTGCAAGATAAAGACAGGGAGAGTGAACTCTAGACCAATGTGGGCCATGCAGCAGGTTCTAGGCCGCCCTGATCCGCATAAGGTAACGCTGTCAAAAAGGAAAGAGGAAAGGTTAGACGCAGTGCCCTGGAAAGTGCGTATGGCTTCGTGAGGCTCACTTCTCACTGCCAACCTGATTCCGTGCGGAAGAATCGCGGTAAGAGCTTGTTTGGCTTGGGTTGACTGTGCGCATGCCTGTGAGGACTTTCTTAATTAGGTTAACTGGGGCAGAGAGACGCCCCCTGCGTGGACACAGCACCACGTCCTGGATTTAGGTCCCAGACTGTCGGAGTACCGGAAGTGCGCTGAGCATGTGTGCTCCTGGCTGTGGGTGTGACGGACGTGACTAGCTGTTTTCAGTTCCTGCCTTGACTTCCCACACGATGCGATGGAATCTGGAGTTATAGGCCAAATAAACCCTTGCTTCCGCAAGCTGCTCTTTGTGGAGTGTTTTTATCACAGCGGCACAATTAAACCAGGGCAGGCATGAGAACTCTGACTTGTTACGTGTTTTCTGAGACAGGGTCTTGTTAAGTAACTCAAGCTGGCCTAGAGCTCATCAGGTGATAGGAGCTGCTCCCAAACTTGTAAATCTCCAGTCTCAGGCTTCCAAATGCTAGGACTGTAGGAGCGTGCCCCAACTACGTGTGGCGCAGGGCATCATGCTAACGACCTAAAAGTGGTGAGAAGGAGAGAAGAAAGATTGGCAGAAAACAGAGAAGAAAAAGAAGAGGGTAACGGAAGAGGAGGAGGAAGAATGGAGGCACAAAGGGAAGAGGGAGAGAGGGAGGAAGAGAAGAGGAGGGAGGAGGAAGAGAGCACCTCACCTGTGCCTCTGAGTCCACGCTGTCCTCTAATGCAGCTTCTGCCTCAGACCCCTCTGACGTTCTGCTTTGGAAGCCTGAAGGTCAGGCCAAGGCGATTAATGTGTCCTAAAAGCCCTCTAGTTCCTTCTACACACTCACGATCATGAAGGAAGCCTCAGCGTCTTGGTCAGTGAGCCCATCCTGCAGCACAGGTCTGGCCAGCTCCTCCAGCTGTGGAAGCTGAGTCAGGATTCTGCCCTCCAGAGCTGCAGGGCACTCTCCAGGCAGGAACATGGCCGGAGCAGTGGCACTGAGCAGATGTCCTCAGCTGGCCCAGCGGGCTCCATGTCTGCTCACAGAGCCCTGACCACACCTCCCATGCACAGGCATGTGCATGCTTTGGTTCTCTCTGAGAAATACTCATTCCTTCTGTCCTTTGTGTCCTGGCTTCTCTACATCATTCTCTCTCAGCCCTTGCCTCTTCCCACAATTTCCAGTGAGAGTTTTCTAGAATAACACTAACCACCAACCTTTACTCTACTGACCATCAAAATATAGTACCCACGCTGCAGCCATGGCATGCTTGGGGCTAAAGCCACCTCTGTACCCTAGTGTTGTTAATCCCCCTGCACTTTCATGGGCCATCTGAGACCCCATGACTCAAATGGCTTGCCCAAGTTCACACAGCCAGGAAGCAGCAGTTGTTTTGAGCACAGATCTTCAGGTTCCAGAAGCCCAGAGCTGTGGTGTTGAGATGGTTTGACTCCATGTCTCTAAGCTTCAAGTATTGAAGATCGGTGCTCACCATGGTTCTATTAAAAAGAGGTAGCTATGTTGTCTGGGCCTAGCGCCCTCATCACAGGAAAAGTTCACCCTGAAGTTAGAAACAGAATACTAAAAGCAGAGCCAAGAAATGTGGGGAAAAACAAAAATGAAAACAGAAACAGAGAGTGGATGATCCTTTTTGATGCCCTAGATCAAGCCATGCCTGAAGCCTTCATTGCTTTCCTCTTAGCTAACCAACACATTTCTTTTATAGTCAAGCCCTGTTGGGTTGAGTTTCTGAAACGTAATAGATATGCTCCAGACTTTTCCACAGACAATGCTTTGTTCACAGGTGTTTAAGCGCATGTGGTAGGGCTCTTAGCATCTCTCCCTGTTCGAGAACATGAAAAGGCTCTGGAACATCTCAAGACTTTCACTAATTCCCTCCCTGCAAACAGTTCAGGAAGAAGGGCTCCTCCATGAGCCAGACCACAGTGAGGTCTTATTCCAGGACCTTGATTTAAAGAGATAACAAAACCAAACGAAATCTGAAGTACAAAGTAAGCAAGCTGCTTAAAAGTCCGAGTACATCAGTCCAAAAATCAGAATTATATGCAACCCTTGTGATATTATTACATTATCCTGAATCTCTTAATACAATTACAGATTCTTTATATGCAGAAAGGGTTGTTTTGCATAGAGAGACTTGAATTTGTCCCCCATGACTCAGAATTACCCTTGTTATTTATACAATTGAAACAGGCCATCAGAAGTAGACACCATCCATTATGTATTATATATATATATCCTGTCTCTTACGATTTGTCAGGTACTTCCTCAAGGAAACGATGAAATTGACCAATTTCTAGTAGGAAATGTGTCAGAAGCCTCAAAGTTTAATGAAAAGACATCATATTAATAGGAAAGGTTTAAAGAAGAAATTTTCCATCACTTGGCAACAAGCCAAAGAAATAATTTTTTAAAATGTCCCATGTGTCCTCTATGCAACCAAATTCTGTCACCTGCTGGTAGCAACAGTAGATTTACCAAAAGAAATGACCTTTGGCAGGTGGACGTATTCTATTTTACAGAGTTTGGAAAACAGAGGTCTATACACCATACCACTGACATGCACCCAGGGTTTCCATAGGCAAATGCTTTACGTTCTGAAAAGGCTGATTGTGTAATTATATACTTAATGAAAATAATGCCAATTATGGGGGTAGCTGCACCAATTAAAACCGACAATGCTCCCGCATATGTACCCGATAAGATGGAGCAATTCTTTTCATATTGCAATATATGAAAAAGCACGTTACCACACAGTCCCACAGGACAGGCAGTTATAGAAAGCCAATTGTATCTTAAAAGAGATGTTTCATAAACAGGAAGAGTAAGAACCCCCAGGTACAGACTGAGTCGTGCTTTTGCTAACTCTAAATTTTCTTAACGTTGGTGAGAAAGGAACAGCAGCAGCTGAGAGACACTGGGTTATCAAAAACAAAGACAAAAATAAAGGGAACTATAAGGCCGTGTTGATGGTAGAATGGAATCCTGCAATAGTTTTAAGATGGGGATATGGTTACGCTTGTGTATCTACAGGAAATGAAAAAATTTGGTTAACAACAAAACTTGTAAAGATTGCATCTGACCAGGGAAAACCTCTTGTCAGCTGAGCCATCAATGTCTCCACAGAGCAAATATCCAGGTGATTCACTCTCACAGACTGTCTCGGTCACTGACTTCTCCAAATACGCATGCACATCAACTTCCAAAGGGCTAGCCCAAGTGATCAATCACACAAAAAGACTGGACAGATAGCCCAGAGAATGGACAGACAGCACAGAGAGAGAGACTTAACAGACAGCATGGAGAGAGTGGACAGACAGCACAGAGACTGGACAAACAGCACAGAGACCGGACAGACAGCACAGAGACTGGACAAACAGCACAGAGACCGGACAGACAGCACAGAGACTGTACAGACAGTACAGAGACTGGACAAACAGCACAGAGACTGGACAGACAGCACAGAGGCTGGATGGACAGACAGCACGGAGAATGGACAGACAGCACAGGACTGCAGCAAATACTACAGATAGCTTTTTCCAGGTAAACCATTTTTTTTCCTTGGACTCCAAACAAGAATTCTCCCTCCCCCCTTCCCCCATTCAGCGGGAAACAGTTATAAGAAGATCATCGTCCCGATCCCTTACATTAGGATGGATGGCTTTGGTTGTTTGGTGTGTTGTGGTTTTTCTCATCTGGGGTGGTTATTGTGTTTGAATTATTGTATACTGATAGGACTTTAAGGTTGTTTTGTCTGAATTATCATATACTGATAGAAATTTAAAGTTGTTTTGTTAGACTATATTGCACATAAGCTATTTATTTAAAATGTGATATGAAGTTCTAGTTTTATGGCTGTTATAATTTTCATTGTCTGTAAATTGTTAATGTTAGGGGAAAAACATTTTTTTTGACAAAGAGGGGGATATAAAGTGGAAATTTCTGCTTGTGTCATGTGATGCAGACTCAGTGATGGCAAGGCCCATGAGAGGATGCGTGACGCTTGGAGAAAGTGTAAGTTGGATTCAATAGACAAGGGTCTTCTTTGCTGCCCTTCACTTCTTTGAGAGAGACACAGCGAGAAATTCTCCTGGTATTTCTGCTGGATCCGGTTGTTCCCACTGACTCGTGCTGATTCAGCAGAAGCCTGGCTATTTCTGCCAAATCATGTTACCTGTGCTGACTTGTGTTTGGTGACACTTTTGAACTGGATCGTTGGTATCCTGACACTACTGGACTGGACTGCTGGTATCCTGACAACAGAGGTTAGACTCGCCCCCGAAGAACTACCTCTTA
Source organism: Rattus norvegicus (assembly GCF_021556685.1). Classification (NCBI taxonomy): domain Eukaryota; kingdom Metazoa; phylum Chordata; class Mammalia; order Rodentia; family Muridae; genus Rattus; species Rattus norvegicus. The sequence goes on from NC_141543.1 coordinate 23,627,278, forward strand.
TCAGGTCCACATCCCCCCATCCTAGTTAGCATATTTCCCCCCTACCTTTGAAAGGTGGGCTAGAAGTGGAGCCGAGGCATTTGAGAACCCTTATTAAAGAAGGTTCTGAAAAATCTAAGCCTACAGAAATCTGATAAGATTCTGTAAATAGGGGTTGGGGATTTGGCTCAGTGGTAGAGCACTTCCCTAGCAAGCACAAGGCCCTGGGTTCGGTCCCCAGCTCCGAAAAAAAAAGATTCTGTAAATAAATATCATTCTAGCAAAACCCCAATCACAAAATTGTGTCCGTTCATTTAAAACAACTTGAGCGGTTTTGTTCAGCCGTTGGAACCAAGCACCAGGTGTCTTGGCTTCATCAGAGAATCCTACACCATTTCCCTCCTTGAGGAAAAATGCTTTCTCTGTGGCTGCTGCTGCTCCACCTGCACGGGAGTCGCCCTGCTCCTCCAGACTGTGAGTCTCCCTTATGGTGACTGACAGGAAGAGCTCAAAGTTCTTCACTCTGGCCCAATCCTGGAGGCCCCTCAGGAGAACTCCAGGCCCAGGCTCCCAGAACAGATAGCAGGGAAAGCCGGGGTCCCAGGTCAACCGAGGGCTTGAGATAGACAAGGGTGACCCCCACTACTTAAAATACATAAATAAATTAAATATAACATATACCATATTATTTGACTTTCCATCACATATAATTCAGTGTTGCCTTTTTCTTTTACTGTACTTACAAGGTTGAGCAAGCTTCTCTTTGTGATTCCAGAACATTCTTCAGCACTCCAAAGTACAGCCTCGCACACCCATCATCAACTTAGTGGGAAGGAGAACACGTCACTCCCCTGTCCCTGTGCTGGCATTTCCTCTTCCCTTTGTGAGAAAGAAATGGCCTTCCTTTATCCTCCGGGGAGAACTGGGTGGGGAAGACACAGAAGACAGCTGCCAATTAGGTCCCTGCCCTTGGGCCTTGACATTCAAACAGAAGAACAAAAGGCCCTAAGAGGCCATCATTCTTAAGAGCCAAGGAAACTGCTCATCCTGAGCGGCTGGCAGGGGACACCTCCTTCAGCTGGCTGGGACTGCCACAAGGCTAGGTTTTCCCTTACAGCTGGAAAAGCAAAAAGCCTGGGGTAGGACCTTTCAGCCCCACAGAACGGTAGCTATAATGTGCATAGTGAAAAGTGCCGTTTAGACATATAAAAATAGCTTAGTCAGGATCCCCACGACACCCAAGGCTGCACCTAATAACCAGAAGCCAGTGACACCACTCACTTCAGATAACCAGACACAGTCCTAGAGCCCATGACGTCCATTGGAGAGTGTATATAAGCAAAGACTAAGAGCGGTGCTGTGCTCTGCACATCTGGAGAGGCTCCACCTTGATCTGCACTATGGCTGAAAAGTCTCTCCCAGGATCCTGACCCTTGAATAGGAGACTTCTGTCAGAGACCAGACCTGACCTTCAGCTAAGGTACGACACACAGGAGAGTAGCCATAGTTAGGAGTTTAGAGTATGAACCTTGAGTGATGGCCCTCAGCATAGTAAAATAGAACATTCGTTATACTGCATGTATAATAATCATTGCTTGTGAGTTGCCTGTTCTTTCTGGTCTTATAAACCTGGGAGAGGTGGCAGATCTGAGGCCCCTGTCACATCTCATGGTTGGACGTGCTCCTGTAGCACTATGGTATGATACAGGAGAAGGAAGGGCCAGATGCCAACACAATATTCCTGGACTTCCAGACTCCAGAGCCAAGGCCCAGTTGGACTTCTATTCCTTTAGAAGTAACTCAGACTCAGGTATTTCTGTGAGATACCTGACCGAGGCATCCTCTATTATAGCCGTTCTCAACCTGTGCATCGTAACTCCTTTGGCAAACCTCTGTCTCCAAAAATATTTGCATTACCATTCATAACAGTGGCAAGATTGCAGTTATGAAGTAGCAACGAAATAATTTTATGGTTGGGGAGTCACCGCAAGGTGAGGAACTGTATTAAAGGGGCGCAGCATTAGGAAGGTTGAGAACCACTGCTCTGTTACTCAGGTTTCTGAGGCTGCGATAAACACCATGACTAAAACCAACCTGGAAAGAGTGTGTTTGCTTCACACTTCTATATCACTATCATACCATACCAGGTGACGACGTCAAGGAAGGAACTCAAGTCTTTTAATTAATATCTTCAATAAATGGGCAAGCTTCAAGCTGTGGACACAATCATGATCATTCCAGGGAAACCAGGATGATTGCCTGTGTTCTGTGACATCAAACCCATGTGACTGAGTCAGGGAGACTCCAGAATGGAGGGCTAAGTCAATGGTGCCAGAGAGTTTAGCAGGCACTGGCTTGACTTTTCTTCCCAGGAAAAGCTGCTCTCCACAACGCTAGCTCAGCCTGTGCCGTTCTCTATGACGGCATCGAAAAGCTAACTTCCTTTCTCTCCTCCTCATTCTTTCGTTCCACACTGACTACATCCCTTCTACCGTTTGGGCAGAATGCTAAGTAGTGGGCATCCAAAGAAAATGAAGATATTTCTTTATTCTCAGAGAGGCTGGGTTAGAGGAGAAGCCAACACCAGAAACCAACCTGGTCCAGTTTCGTGACAGGCTTCCAGAAAGATGGTCAGGTACAACCCCCACGATCCCAAGGGGGTTGTCCCATCATGCAGGTTTGGATAAGCTTGGTCCATGGGAACTGGCAGTATTTGGAGGTGTGGCCTTGTTGGAGGAAGCGTGTCACTGTGTAGGTGGGCTTTGAGAGCTCCTCCTATGCTAGGCTCAACCCAGTGGCTGGCTGCCTTCAGATCCAGATGTAGAGCTCTTAGCTTCTCCCGCACCATGTCTGCCTGCATGATGTCATGCTTCCCCCATGATGACGATGGACTAAAGCTCTAAAACTCTAACCTAGCCCCATTTATATGTTTGCCTTTATAAGAGTTAGATTGGTCATGGTGTCTCTTCACAGCAATGGCACCCTAACTAAAACACCCGGCATCACTTACAGAGAAACCTAAAGTGCCCTAACTGCCCTATAATAAGGAATTGGGGGGATGTAATGGGAAGATATTGGTGAGTGTGGTAACCAGCGTGTGGAGGAGAACACTGCATTCGTAATTAGAGAAAAGAACTTCATTAACCCTCCATATACATGCATATACATGCACACACAGCACAACACATGCGTACAACACACACAGATACAATACACACAAACACATGTGCTCACATACACACCTGCTCTTACAACCTAAGCAGAAATCCTAGACCACTCTGTAGGTTCAGGTCTGGCGGACATGTTACATACCACCCGCATTGTGTTTTAATGTAGTTTTTTTTTTCAGAAGATAAATGATCTCTTGGCTGTTGTGTTTTATAAAACAGGAAAGGAAGCCAGGGGTGCTTCGATAGAGGCACAGTATGGTGTGGGGGAAGGAGGAGTTTCTGCAGGCCCATGCTGAGACATCCCTTCTCCCTGAGGTAGGTACCAGCCACAGATACCAGACAACAGATATTGATACATTGATATAAATATATAGAGATATATGCCTATTAGATTAAAAATATCATGTCCATGGCTATTGAAGATGAAGAAAACACAGAGAAACAAAAAAAAGCGTAAAGTTTTGGCAGTGCAAAGAAAATGATCATCAGAGCACACAGCCAGCAGCATGGGAGGAAAATCTTTAGCAGTCACACAGCAAGCAAGGACCTAATCCAGAATTTATAAAGAACTGCAGAATAATCACCAAGGAGAAAAGGTTTGTTTCACTTCACAGTTCACAGCTTATAGTCCATCTCTGAGGGAAGCGGGCAGGAGCTTAAGGCAGGAAGCAAGAGGCAGGAAGTGAAGCAGAGGTCATGGGCAAGTGCTACTTACTGGCCTGCCCGCCATGACTCGCTCAGCCTGCTTTCTGGTGGGCTAATGAGTCTAAATAGACAGTTCTAAAAAAGGGAGGACAAATGGACAGTAACTGTTTTTAAAGGTGTTCAACGTCCTTAGTCATCAGGGAAATGCAAATCAAAACTGCTTTGAGATTCCTCCTCATGCCAGTCAGGACTGTCACCATCTAATGGTAAATGCTGGTGCGGGGAGGGGAGAGAGTAACCCTTACTCACGGGAATGCAGATTAACACAGCCATTGTGGAAATCAGTTTGGGGGTTTTTCTTTTTCTTTTTTTTTTTTGTTGTTGTTGTTGTTGTTCTTTTTTTCGGAGCTGGGGACCGAACCCAGGGCCTTGCGCTTCCTAGGTAAGCACTCTACCACTGAGCTAAATCCCCAGCCCCAGTTTGGGGGTTTTTCAAAGAAATACTAGAGTATGACCCGGTTAGTACACTCCTGGGCATGTACCCAGAGAACTCCCACGACCCATCCCACAGATGTACAACCATGTTTATTGCTGCTCCATTTATGATGGCAAGAAAATGTCCATCAACAGATGAATGGATAACAAAAAACATATGTCTATAAAATGGAATACTATTCAGCCCCAAAGGAAAATGAAATCGTGGCATTTTCAGGAAAGCAGATGGACTTACATATACTAGTAAGCAAAATGCATCTCAGAAAGAAAAATGCATTTACTCCCCCCATATGCACATCCTGGCCTACGGTGCATCCGTGCATCTGTGTAACTGACTGTAAGGGTGGGTAATATTATAACATTAAGAAAGGAGACCAAGGAAGGAAGGGAAGAACTGTTTTTTCTTTTCCTTTTTTTAAAAAATGTATTATTTGGGGGTGAGAAGTTCTACCCCACCTTGGATCATTTAGTTCCTAAGTAAAAGGCACAACGCCTTTATAATTATAATAAGCCTTAAAGCATGAAAGTTGGGCAGATATGAACCCTCTAAGATATTTTCTCTACTTCCCATCAGTAACCCCGAGATATCACTTGCCATGTTCTGCCTGGGCTGTTCCTATTCCCACAGGTCAGCCCTCATGGCCACGAGGTCATGATCCATCTACTCATGGCAACTTCTTCCTTCCTCCTCTACCTCCTCGTGGTCCTGGCCGCAAACCCCAAACCTAGGATCAAAAGCCCACCTACCCCAGCTACAGACTGTAGCATCTTTACTAACCAATCATAGATAATGTGTGTGTGTTGGGTGGGGGGACGATTTTACAACAAAAACTGATAGACGTTGTGATGGTTTGTATATGCTTGGATGCTTGGCTCAGAGAGTGGCACTGTTGGGAGGTGTGGCCCTGTTGGAGTAGGTGTGGCCCTGTTGGAATAGGTGTGTCACTGCGAGTGTGGGCTTTAAGACCCTCACCCTAGCTGCCTGGAAGTCAGTATTCTGCCAGCTGCCTTCTGATGAAGAAGTAGAACTCTTAGTTCCTTTTGCACCATGCCTGCCTGGATGCTGCCATGTTCCTGCCTTGATAATACTGGACTGAACCTCTGAAGCTGTAAGCCAGCCCCAATTAAATGGTTTCCTTATAAGAGTTGCCTTAGTCATGGTCTCTGTTCAAAACAGTAAAACCCTAACTAAGCAGACCTGAGGGTCTGCTTACCTTGAAGCAACCATATCTTGGGGTACAGAATTTAGCATTTGAATAAAAGCAGAATCAGACCAACCCACTACAGAAAAGCTCATAAAAATATAATGAAAAAAGGCAATGCAAACTCTCAAGAGAAGGATGGCAATTCTAACTGTATAAAGGTCCATTGAGATGTAGTTTGGGACTGCGTGAGGATTTCAGTGGCTCCCTTAATCCGAGTAATGTTTTTATTTGTGAATTCATCACAATAAAGTAATTTTATCTTTTTGAACAATCAGTAAATCACGAGCACAGAAGAATTTGATGTTAAATGCTTAGAAAACAACTTCAATAAAATCATAGCAGAAAATGTCCCAAGTCTGGGGAAGGATGGGCATGCAGGTATAGGAGAAATTGAGAATATGAAACAAACAAGAGCAGAAAAGAACCTCCCCACATCACAGTATAGTTAAAACACTGAGAACATATGCTGAAAGCTTCGAGAGGAAAACAACTTGCAGATAAAGGCGGACCCATTAGGACAACAGCCGATTTCTCAACAAAAAATTTCTTTTTTTTTTTCTTTTTTTTTTTTTGGTTCTTTTTTTCGGAGCTGGGGACTGAACCCAGGGCCTTGTGCTTTCAACAAAAAATTTCTAAGCTGGAAGGCCATGGAATGATGTGTTCAAGTTCCAAAAGACAAAAAAAAAAAAAAAAAAAAAAAAAGTGCTGACCCAGAATATTATACTGAGCAAAACTATCTGTTGTAAAAAAAAAAAAAGTGTTTGTTTCTACAATGAAGATGTGTTAAAGGAATCTCTGATTGTCAAGCCAGTACCGAAGAAGGTAAATACATTCATGAGGCTATAGGGAAGACTTGTTAAGACAGTGGGTAAGTGAGGGACGGCTCGGCAGTTAGGAATACTTGTTGCTAATGCTGAGAGAACTTGGGTTCAATCATATGTTAGCTCACCACCACCTGTAACTCCAGTTCTAGGGGATCCGACACCTTCTTCTGACCTCCACAGGCACACGCAGACACGGATGTGATGCATATACTCAGGCATGCACATATTCAAGTAAGTCACTCAGCCAGGCAGAGTGACGCACACCTTTAACCCCAGTACTTGGGAGGCAGAGGCAGGTGGATCTGTGAGTTCCAGGCCAGCCTGATCTACAGAACAAGTTTCATGACAGCCACGGATGCATGGAGAAACCCTGTCTTGAAAACCAAAATAAATAAGTTGATAGATAAATAAATGAACTAGTAATCGAGCAAAAGAGGAATAAAAACCAGGAATATGGAAACACCAAAACAAATCTTGGGTTGAAGGTTTTTTGTGGGTGGATTGATGGCCCCCTCTCCTCTCTGGAAGCCCTGCCTGGCCACAGGAGGTGGCCATTTCAGTCTCTATATCCCCTTCTGGTAGGAATCTAAGTCAGGGTCACAACCATAGACTCCCCATATCCTTTTCCAACCCAGGCCTCTAGCTAGTCACCACAGATGCCCCATTTCCATTCTCACCCCCAGCCCTCTCTCACACCCCTTCTCCCCACATCTGATCACCATCCCCATTCCTCTCCTCACCTCACCTCCTTCCCAGGTCCCTCTCTCCATCCACCTCAGATGACTATTTAGTTTCCCCTTCTGAGTAAGATTTTCCCATCCTCCCTTGGGACCTCCTTATTACCCAGTTTCTTTGGATTTGTGGGTTGTAGCATGATCATCCTGCATGCTATGGCTAGCATCAACTTATAAGTGAGTGCAGGGATAAAGATGGAGAAGAAACTGAGGGAACAGCCATCCAATGACTGCCGCAACTTGGGACCCATCCCATGGGAGAGAGCCAACTCCTGACATTATTAATGATGCTCTGCTAGGCTTGCACACAGGAACCTAGCATAGCTGTCTCCTGAAAGGCTTCATCCAGCAATGGATGGAGTCAGATGCGGAGACCCATGGCCAAGCATCAGGTGAAGCCTGGGGAGTCCTGTGGAAGAGTCTGAGATAGAAATGAGCAAGTCAGAGGGGTCAAGGACACCACAGGAAGATACACAGAATCAACCAACCTGGGACTATGGCGACTCACAGAGCCTAGGCCACCAACCAGTGAGCATGCAGGATTTGGACCTAGATCCCCTACATATTTCTAGCCAATGTGTTGCAGTTTGTTGCAGTTTCCTCTCCAACCCGATCGGCCAGTACAAAGAAAACACAACTCAATTAATATGAAAACAATCTAGCGTCTAGATTGGGCAGATCCAACCTACACTGTCCTATTCCTAGCTCCCAAATCCCTCATCCCTTGCACCTTTTATTTGCCAGGTCTCCAGCTTCTCCTCCCACGACAACTCTCTCCTCGCTTCTTTCCTTTCCCTCTCCCGACTCCTCCCCCTCATGACTCCTCCCCCTCATGACTCCTCCCCTCTCCTGACTCCTCCCCTCTCTCTCCCGACTCCTCCCTCTGCCCAAATCTTGAGCTCTTGCCTTTATTTTATAAATTCAGAGAGAACTCCAAGGCAAACCACAACACCAATGTGTAGCTTGGTCTTCATGTGAGTCCCTAACAAGTGGACTGGGCCTGTCTCAGTCTGTTTCTTGCCATTGGATCCCCTCCCCCTTACTTGGACTGCCTTGGTGGATGAGGATGTGTCAGGTCTTACTGGGACTAGATGTCCCAGGGTAAGGTAGTAGCCAAGTGGGGCTCCCCTTCTTTGAGGAGAAGTGAACAGGCAATGGTAGACGGGTGGGACTGGGGGAGGGGAGGGCTGCGATCAGGATGTAATGTGAATTTAAAAAAAATTAACACTACAAAATCAAGAAAGTAATAGGAATTAATACACGCCTTTCCAAAATAACCGTACATATTAATGAGTCTCCATTTCAAAGACACACACCAGGACCTTGTTTAACCAGCCCTTGGGTTGGAGAGATGGCTCAGCTGTTAGAGTGCCTGCCTTATAAGCACAAGGTCCTGAGTTCTAATCCCAGAACCCTCCTTAAGAAAGGTGATGGCAGGGGCTGGGGATTTAGCTCAGTGGTAGAGCGCTTACCTAGGAAGCCCAAGGCCCTGGGTTCGGTCCCCAGCTCCGAAAAAAAGAACCAAAAAAAAAAAAAAGAAAGAAAGAAAGAAAGAAAGAAAGGTGATGGCAGAGGCTTGTCATCAGACTTGGGGAGACAGAGACAGGCTGGTCTTTTAGGCTCACAGTGCCAGCCAGCCCACCTACCTGACAAGTTCCAGGCCAGTGAGGGACTGCATCTTGAAAAGTAAAGCAAAACAGAAGGTGGATGGTACCCAATCTCCCTGCCCCCTGCTCCTCAAAACACATACGAGAGAGGAGGGGGAGGGAGAGGAAGAGATCTTAACATCGGATGACAATTCAATCTTGAGGTAAAATGATGGGAAAGGGGTATTCCAGTCAAAGGGAAGTATAAAGCAAGCAAGCATTGCTGCTCTAATATCTGACAAAACGGGCCGCAAACAAAACGTAAAAGAGAGCCGGTCAGTAAGGGAAGAACCCACCCAGAGGACATTACAGCTCTAAATGGGAGCGTTGAGCCACAGGGCTCCCAATTTCATAAACAAGCCCAGCTGGATGTAAAAGCACAGATCAACCCGGACAGAGTGCTGTCCACCCACACCCCTCACCACCCCGAAGAGTTCCAACGCCAGACCCTGAAGTCAGAGACTAGAAGTAATATGGCCACGCCACTGCCCTATCTCTCATCCTGTCTCTTTGGTGATAATTCTTCTTCCCCCAGAACAACGTGGCAGCACCCAGCAAAGGGCTACCTCTGCGTTCTCTGTCTCTGAACCCAGCCACAAAGAGAAACTAACGCACCCAATGAGGACCTAGATTGTTAGGCTCAGCTCTATCAAGGACCTATCACAAACAGATGCTTAGCCCCTCCCACATGCCCTTGACACTCATCCCTCCCCTGTATGTGGGTTGGAGAGGGACACTTGGAAGTTCCCACAATCTGGGAGGGCTTCTCACCAACAGGCCTGGACTTGAGAGCTGGTTAGTTCATGCCCACCTCAGGTCCTCTCAGGCCTAGGTCCTTTGCACCTGCCCCTGACAGGCAGTCTCCAGGGCATGCTTTCTGCACATCCCCCAGGGTAGGGTGGGGCTGAGCAGAGCTGCTCACACTGCCAATGCTCCCTATACAGAAGTCCTGCCTCTCAACCCACCCCCCTGCCTAACACTTTCTGTATTCATACATGCTCATTCTAGAGCCCTCTTGGGAAGCCAAACTACAGGGAAGGGGAGAGCATAGCCGCTCTCTAGGAAGTCTCAGGTCGTGATGGTAGGAGAACGGACAGACAGAGAGCAGGGAGGGTGTGAACGGTGGGATGTGGGGAATGGCATCTACGGTCCGGTGGAGCTGACACCGGGACATGACTCCAAAACTGGCTGGGGTAGCCAGGCTTTTCCCTCCATCACATCACACTTACTCAGCTCTGTAGGACGGACTGCCGTATTCCCAGGACAAGGAAGAAGCGAGCGAGAGACAGTGGACAGTAGAGATCCCAGAGGAGCTGGGATCTGAGTGCATTCTGTGCCCAGTTTCCAAGCCTGTCTGGAGGAGAAGTGGAAGGAGTGGCTGTGGTTCCACACCAGGTTTATGCCACAGTGGGATTGGGCTTTACACATGGGTGTGAGAGAGCTCTGTTGGGGGCTCTGGACACTGCCCTCCCTAAATCAGAGCCTGTCTGGACAAGGCTGCCTTACCACAAGAGGCTGCCAGGACTTCCTTTCCGCATGTCTGCAGCCCTGCGACCATTGATCCTGCAGTCACCAACTAAATCCTGTACACAGGAAAGAATAGTCCCTTCTCTTCACTGTCAGGGACCATTCAGCCTGGTCTACAATGGACTGTGAGCAAGAAATAGAACGACATAGCTGCAAACCGGAAACTCTAGGAAGAAAGTAAATGATGAACTAAGTGCTGGAAGGAGAGTCCATTTTGAAGGCTGGTCAGGGAGGAACTTTCTGGGGTCTCAGAGAGACATGGTCTGGCAAAGTTTAGTTCAGCATAAGCAACAGTGGCAGGCTTCTGGGACTGCCAGACTACCCAACAGCTCTGGGTCTGGTGATAAAACCTATCACCAGTGACCTCGGAAGTCACCTCTTCCAGGAAGGCTCTCGTCACCTGCCAAGCCTGGGTCAACAGCTTCCTCTGTGCTCCCAAGGGCTGCGTGTTCAGCAATAGTGGCATGCTATTAAAGCTCTCTCTGTCTTCTGGGGCTCTCTCTCCTTCGTGCCTGGCACAGGGCTGCAGCAGAGTTCCCATCCTGAGTGTGTAAGTCTTCTGTAGCTGTGATAAGACACCCCAACGCAGGCAGCTTAAGGGAGAAAGGGCTTGTTTTGACTCGCAGTTTCAGAGCCGCAGAGTCCACGGTGGTGGGAAAGGCATGACGACAGTTGTCAGGGGAAATGGCAGCAGGAGCTTGAAACTAGCTGATCCCATTTTTGCCCACGTACAAGAAACAGAAGGAGAAGAGGAAGTGGTGGCAAGCTCAAAATATAAATCATCAAATATATAAATATAAAATAGAAATTCTCAAAGACATTTCCCCCAACCACCCCCTCCCACCCCCACCTTCCACCCCCCCACCCCCCCATCCCCGTGACATATTTCCTCCTACAAGGTTCCACCTCTTAAAGCCTCCAGAACCTCCCCAAACAGCGCCACCACTGGAGACCAAGTGTTCAAACACATTAGCCTATAAAGAGACATTCCTCATCCAAACCACACCAGGGAAGGCTCCCTCTTCACACTAGGGAAGGGCCCTCTTCACTGAGGTTATGCACTCTGAGACAGGCTCCCAGAGAAGCTAAGTCAACTGGGGCGGTTCTTAAACACCTCTGAACTGGAACCCAGGAAGGAGAGCCCATCTCTGATCCAACAGCAAGTCCTGAAACCACCAGAAATGGGCCACGTTGGACCATGACCGCTGAAACAGGAGCACAAGAGAAGAGTGGGTATTATTTGCCAGGAAAGAAGCTGAAGCAAGAGATAAAGACAAAATCCCCTCCATAGATCCTGAAGGCTAGCATCTTCCCATGCCCACATTCCGTAACTACTAGCCAAAAGACTCCAGATACTTATACCCAGGAAATATTAAGAACTCAGAGCATCAGATCAAACAGAAGGCGGATCCTCCTCTCCTTGAGTCCTACAAGACTGTGTTCATTTGGAGATTAACGACCCACAGTAAACCAGGCCAAACCGATGCGGAAGGGCCCAGAGGCTGGAGGGGAAGACAGTAGGACTGTCCCAAACTTATACCTGTACTCTGCCCGCAGATGCAGGGCCCCTCTTGCCTCTGGGGAGTTGCCCTAACACGTGAAGTGGATCCCTTGCCATGACCTGGCCGGGACTGTGGTGTGAGTTGCAGAAGGCAGCCCTCGTTTACCTGGAAGCTCGGGGTCACTAGTCAAAGCGGATGCTTTGAATTTAGACCCAAGTTTATGAGCCGTGGCTGCCGCCGGCAGAGACAGGGCGCAGTCCTTTGCAGACCAGTGGCCGAGGGAGGAAGGCGTGCTTTTAACGGAGTTGCCTGTTTCTCCCAAATATTACGCTAGGCGAGGAACTTGGAGTAGAATGAAAGGCAAGGGTCTAATTTTAGACAGTACCTATGAATGAAACTTGACCCGAGCCTTGGGAGGAAATGCCTTCCACGGGCCCATGCCAGGGCCAGCGTGTGCGATTTTCTACTAAATCAGGCAGCTTCAACAAACAGGTCACCGTGGAGACTCGGCTTGTCTTTTTCCTGTGCTAAACCAATGTCACTTCTAAACATACCGCCCTCTCTCAGCTCTCCTATTTTACAAAAACTCCTAGTCACCGGCCCCTCGCGTTCCGGCTAGTTAACCATCGGTTCCTCTTTCCTCCGCCCTGCCCTTCCTGCCCAAGAGCTCAAGACGTTAGGTCAAGCAAGCCTGAGTGCCACACCACCAGAACCAAGCAGCAACTCCCACTGGGGTCAAGAGACAGCTTGATCTAAACACTGGACCCCAAGAAGAAAGGTCCACAGCCTGCCCCATCCACAGCTTGCCTCCAAAGTGTCCAGTACACAACCTGGTAAGGATTCTAACTCAGTCAAAACCATTCCTTAAGGCAACATAGTTGCCTCTTGGTTTGTTCCTTCCAAGCCTAAGTTGAGTGAAGCAGAAGGCACCTTCTGTTCCAAAATATCCACCCTCTTTACTTTCTCTGTTGTTGTTTTTTTTTTTAAATGTGATTTGGCAAACTTCCCCCCGAGAGCAAATAATTATAATTAATTTTATTATTCAGGTACTAAACCATGACACAGCAGAATGAACAGGCCAGCACCCTCATACCAAAGTGTCCTCCATATGTCTGGGATATTCGGTGACTCTCTCATCTCCTTTTAGCCTCTATTTGCACATCTGTAAAATGGGACAGTAACTTCCCAGGGCAGTGGTGATCAGTGGGGTAGTGTAAGTCCTGGATCTGTGCCAAGGGCATCTTTGAGCATCCAAGCTGAGTATGAGTCAAGTTTTCTGTCCCCGGTAGGGTAGGTGTGATGGTTGGGTAACGTTAGGTACAAAATTGGAGGGGCCATTGACCCCCAAATAGATGGTCAGCCACCCTCTGGGGTACTTGTGGATGAAATTAGCATTATATAAGTGGCTGTGAGCAAAGACAGTTTCCTCCCTATAGAAGTGGACTTCCTCCAACCAGGCAAGACCAGAAGGACAAACCTCCTGCAAGCAGGTGTGAACTCAGCAGCAGACAGCCCTCCACCTGGACTGCAGCACCAGCTCTCTCCTGGGTCTCCAGCTCCACTGTACCCTATAGATTTTGGGTTTGCCAGCCCCCACAGTCACACGAGAAACTTCCTTCACCCTCTGTTGCTTGAGTTTCATTGAAGAATGCTGTGGTTTCTTTGCGGGCTTGCAGCTGTTGCAGAATGCATTAATTACTTTCCCTGCTGGGGTAACAAATACCTGGCAAAGAACACAAAAGGATTGGTTGTGACTCCACTATGAGAGCACAGTCCCTCATGATGGGGAGCACAGTCTGTCTGGCAGGGAGCACAGTCCCTCATGGCAGGGAGCACAGTCCATCATGGCGGGGAGCACAGTCCGTCATGGCGGGGAGCACAGTCCCTCATGGTGGGGAGCACAGTCCGTCATGGTAGGGAGCACAGTCCGTCATGGCGGGGAGCACAGTCTGTCATGGCGGGGAGCACAGTCTGTCATGGCACGGAGCACAGTCCCTCATGGCAGGGAGCACAGTCCCTCATGACGGGGAGCACAGTCCCTCATGGCAGGGAGCACAGTCCCTCATGGCGGGGAGCACAGTCCCTCATGGCAGGGAGCACAGTCCCTCATGGCGGGGAGCACAGTCCCTCATGGCGGGGAGCACAGTCTCTCATGGCGGGGAGCACAGGTCCTTATGGTGGGGAGCACAGTTCCTCACGGCAGAGAAGTAATAGCGCAGAGAGTCAGTCACATCGCATCTACAGTCAGGAAGCAGAAAAGATATATGCTTACACTCAGCTCACTTCTCCTTAAAGTGGTCCAGGACCCCAAACTATGGAATGATGTCATCCACATTTAGCATGGATCTTTGGATTTCAATTAGCCAGACCTAGAAACTCTCATAGATAAGTCTAGAAGTTTAGCTTAGATAATTCCAGATCTTGCTAAGCTGGCAATCAATGTTAGCCATGACAAGCCTACGTTTTGTCTACTTGAAGCCCAAACATATGATTTTTAGCCATAACTTCCACTCCCGTCCACGTAGGCTCATCGCCAATGCAGAACACAAAATACAACCAGTCCAGCTTCAAAACTCCCTATTGCCTTTACTTTCATACTTTAAATTAAATGCCAGCAAGATGGCTCAGTGAGTACAAGCAGATGCTATGCAACCGTGGGGACTTGAGTTCAAGTCCCTAGCACTCCCATTAAGAGTCAAACATGGCTATGCATGTCTCTAACTCTAGCATTGGAAGTACAAGGACAGGCAGGTCCCAGGAGCTTGCTAGACAGCTACTGTAATAGTGAGCCTCGTTTCAGTGGGAAACCTGTCTCAAGGTGAAAAGGCAGACAGCAATAGAAAGAGATATCTGACATCTTTCCCTGGTGTCCACATTCACACATACAAACACATGCACATGCATGCATGTGTGTAGGCAACACACACACACATACACACACACATACACTAAACTTAATGATGTTTTATAAAGGGCTCAGTGGGTGGGTAAGGGCACTTGCTACTAACGCTGGTTACCTAAGTTCAACCCTGGGACACACACACACACACACACACACACACACACACACACACAATGTAAACTTTTAAAGTGCAATTGTAGAGTCTTTTCCAAGACTCAGGCATTCTCTTAGCTGGGAGCCCTTTTAACATTAAAAAATAAAATAAAATGCAGCGGCTCAGGTGATAGCTTGGCTGGTGAAGCACTGCTGTGTAGGCTCCAAGGCAGGATATTTGGATCCATAACCTCCGTGTAAAAAGCAGGCGCTGCAGCATCCACCCATAATCCATGTACTGAGGAAATCAGAAGGATCCCTGAGATCCCATCTAGAGAGCATCCCCAAATCAGCGATTCTGGATTCCATGAGAGGATCTCCCCAGCAGTGATTCCGGTTCCATGAGAGAGCCTGTCTTCAAACAGAAGATAGAGAGTGACGGAGGAAGACTCTTGACATCAACCTCCAGCCTCCGGCACAAACAGGCACACATGCTGTGTCAGCTAGTTTTATGTCTACTTGGCACAAGCTATAGTCATCTGAGAGGACCTAACCTCAATTAAGAAATGCCTCCATAAGATCTGGCTGTAGGTATTTGGTGTAGGAGGTGGGCAGGTGGCCCTGGGTTCTGTAAGAAGATAAGCTGAGCAAGTCACTAAGAGCAAGACAGTAAGCAGCATCCCTCCATCCCTCAGCTCCTGCCTCTGGGTTCCTGCCCAGTTGAAGCCTACCTGCCTTCAGGATATATTAGCCAAATAAACCCTTTCCTCTCCAACTTCTGTTTTTGTCACAATGTTTCATTTTAGCAATAGTAACTATAACTAAGACGCGTGCAAACACATAAAGACACCCTAAAAGTATCATATTTCTTAGATACAATGGTTCACAGTAAACATTCCCATTCCAAAAAGGAGGATCAGGGCACAGCAAGGAAAAAAAATCAGACCAAAGCAAGACTGAAACCCAGCAGGGCAAACAATAAATTCCGCAACTCCATATCCGGCATCTTGGACTCAGAATGAGATCATCTGGGCTCCAAAGCTATCACTTATAACACATAGCCTTTCTGTTGGGCCAGTTCATTCCATTCTTGCAGCTTTCCTTGGTGGACATCCTAAGGCCCTGGAATCTCCAGCATCCTAGGGCCTCCTTTGCAAGTTAAGCTTCACTTTCACAGCGTCATACAGTAGCATCTCAGGAACTCCTTTTAAAGAATCTGACCCTTCCTCACAGTGCTTGGCCTCAGTAGCCTTCCGGAACTTTGGCACAAGCCTCCACAACCCCCTCCATCTTGCGTTTTTATATTCACAAAACTATCAGGTCGTGGATGGCACCGCCAAGTTCTGCAGCCAGCTCGAGACGTAGCCTGGTGCCTGGGACCACAGCTGCACTGACCTCTCTGCGCTTTCCAGAGTGCTCCTGGAGACACACTTCCCTGGGAGGTTTGCTCTTAGTCAGTCTTTGTTTGGTTGGTTGATTGGTTTGGTTTTTGGTTTTTAATTTTTGGGTTTTGGGTTGGGGGTTTTGGGTTGATTTGGGTTTGTTTATTTGTTTTGCACTAACATTCTAGGTTTAAGCCTTCTCCTTTCAAAAGAATTTGCCCTTTCAGAGACTCGTGATAGGTAGACTTTTCCTTCTTTCTTTTTTTTAAAGATTTATTTATTTTATGTATGTAAGTATACCATAGCTGTCTTCAGACGCACTAGAAAAAGGGCATCGGATCCCATTACAGATGGTTATGAGCCACCATGTGGTTGCTGGGGTTTAAACTCAGGACCACTGGGAGAGCAGCCAGTGCTGAGCCATCTCTCCAGCTGTGGGCTTTTCTTCAGGGTACCCTTCCTATTGTCTGAATGCAGAGCATGAAGTTTGTCTACAATGGTGCTCATCTCTTTAGTGATTATGGATGCTTCCTCAGGATCAGCCTTGCCGGTACGTTTAAACTTCCTCCTTTCCCCACCAAACAGCACATGTTCTTTCCTCTTACTGGATACCTAGATAGAAGTAGGCCCAGGCAACTGCGGCATCACCCGAATGCTATCCTGTCTTGGCTTGTCCTTTTCCCTACCGTTTTGTCTATTGATTTTTTAATTCAGTCTTGTTCAAGTTCTCTGGACACATGCACACCACCGCCAGACTCTTCGCCTGATTATAACACAAATAAATGGCGTCTCTGCCAGGTCTTGATAGATTCCCTGCTCCCCTTCTTTTATCTCATGAGCCAGGCCTTTCCTACCCACATTCCTGTTGGTATTCTGTGCAAGAAATCATGGAGTTGGCCTGGCCACGCTTCCTTGAGAGGCAAGCCTCATGGATTTTTCAGGTTCCTGAGACACCAAGGCACTCCCTCAGGCACTGGAGCAGTCAGACTGCCTTGTGATTCTCTCTGTGGTCCCTGGAAGTTGATAAAGGATATAGAAGCTTGCGCCGTACAATTAGTCTTAGACATTAATATTATATACCCTGTATATCTTGCAAGTACCAGTGTATCCTGGCAACTATCATAGTATTGATCCTGGCAATACCTGGCAAAAACCCTGTTTTTGGTAAGGGTATAAAAAGTCAAATTGCTTAGAATACACTTGTCACAGCCCCAGTCTTGCTGTGACCCCCACCTCTGACCTGTGCCTAGTCAAGATTCATTTCTCTCCAGTGATGTCAGGTAAACTTGGCCTGGTAAGTAGCACTAACACTTATAATTCTGGTCTTCCAAATCTGCACCAAAATGGCCCACTAAGTCCGGTGTACAGCATTTTGAGGCTTTTTCTGTTTAAATGTTGCAAGCTCTTCCACAGTAATTACTCTCATAAATCCTTATATCTGGGTTTGCACGCTTCTGTATTCCTTGCTTTCCTCCTAGCTACAACAAAGTACCTGGCAGAGAAACTTGAGGAGGGGTTTCTTTTGGGCCACAATGTGTCATGGAGAAGGACTCATAGTAGCAAGAGCATAAGGCAGCTGGTGACACTGAATCTACTGTCAAGAAGCAGAGGTGACTGCTGGGCTTAGATGGCTTTCTTCTTTCTAGTACAGGATCCCAACCCCATGGAATGGAGACACCTATACCAACCATGAAGATCCCTTTCAGACATGCCCAGAGGCTTGTCTCCTCAGCCTTGTAAAGTGAACCATATTAAGCAATACAGAAAGTAGTCGTCTTACCCAGCTGAGAGGTACCTTTTAACCAATATGTAGCAATCAACTTAGTACCACCTTCCTTCCCAAAGCCCCACCTTTCTTCCCACAAGAGCCTGGTCCAATAAAACCATATGGTCACAAGGGCTTTCTTTGGATAAACTAAAATCTTTGAAGTCAACTCCACATATCAAAACGGTTTCAGCAAAACCTTTCAAAACCCCAATTGGGTAAGCCCTAAGTAAATATTTAGCCGATAGACTCAGCATTCCAGGAGTGGAACAGGGCAGGGCCAGGACCTTCTCATTCTATGGACCAGCTCTGCCAGCATCCTTAAGGCTCACACCGCTTTCCTCCTGAGTCTGGTAGCACATGGCACCATATGGCTTCAGGTGCATCTCTCAGCCAAATATGATAGTATCGAGAGGAAACAGAATACTCACTATTCCTGTGACTCCCTCCCAGGAGAAAAGAAACTTCCCAAAGTTTCCGCCTTGTATGACACTTATATCTCATTGGCCAAAGGTAGGTCACAAGACCCACTCCTAAACCAGTCACTAGTAAGAGGGGTTAAATCATCTTAGTTGACTTAGACCAAGTACTTTGGGTGGAATGGATGCTTGAATTAATGTAGACAAGCAATTTCATTGTCTTCTGCCTTGGGACAATTTCTGCTCGAAGAGTCTCTTCATGCTACATATCTGTTTAATACATGTGAGCTTCTCAGGACTGTATAATTGAAGAGGCGAGCTCAAGCAGGTATTGAAAATTGCTTTGAATTATGTTCTGCTGTATTATGTCGCATGGGATTTAAGAGAGCAGCAAGTATCCTCCTACCAGTACATCTCTCTCTTCTTACATAGCTTTCAGTTCACACTTCATACAATGTGGATAAGAAAGTAAGTAACAACAATGTGAGCAGACAGTGCACACATGTTCCGTGACTGCCCTGGGAGCTCTGGAAAGTGCTTATTGTTACCTCTTACCAGTCAGGGAAGCCTCTAGACCGATTAATAGAACACTCAAAGACTAGCAAAAACTTTTCTCCTAGAACAAGTGTTTCCCTCTAGGATGTAGCAGTTCAGCTCTGCCATCGGCTATTCCCATCATTCCTAGTGTGTGCAGTTTTGTTTGGAAGCTTGTTGCCTCTTCACTGTAAGTTGCAGCTAGAACTGTGATGCTCGAAGCAGGAAATAAAGGAAAGAATGCTTTTTGCATGAACCTCCAATCGGACCTTCTGGTCAGAATCTGCTTATGTGTCAGCTCCTGATCAAACCACTGTCTTAGAGCAAATATGTTACATGCTGGGACAGCTGCATCAACAGGTGGGTGAGCAGGCTGTGTTTGGCGTGGAGCACAGGTATTTGATGGGCAGAAGGTGGAAGCAGGGTTCTGTGGTGGTTTGCCCTGAAGTTACTGTATTTTGATGCTAATTCCACTGCCCCAAGGACAGCTGAAGTCAAGGACTCAGAACTCAGGTGACTTCACCAGAACCACCTCTCTGATGAATTTGTAAAGTACAGGTGAGGGGCAGGTACAGGATAGAAGAAGGCCTGTCATTGGAGAAGGAAGGATGGGCGGGAGAGAGTTTGAAGGAAGAGGAGGAGACTAGAGGAAGGAGGAGAGACAGGACAGAGACGGAGAGAGGGGAGAAGCCATGGCAGGTGATGTTAAGATTCTGTTCTGTGTATTTACAGGTTGTTATCAATGTTCCTAAGGGGTGGATGATACCGGGCTTTGTATGTTTAAGTGGGCAATTATATCTTACCAACTGGGTCAAAGATTATTGTGTTGTGTGTTCTTTTAAGTGAGGGTTTGAGTGTAAGAAAGTGTGCAGCTGGGATGTGTTTCCGCCAAGATATCTAGCAGATACCTTGGGCACTGAGGTGTAGACCCACTGGGGTAAAAGACCAACTCTACTTTTTTATTTTTATATTTTTACAACAACAGGGTTCAAGTCAAAGCCTAGGGGTTCCAGATCAAGAACCGTTCCCCAGTGCCGTGGTAACAGGTAAGGTTGTAGCCCCCGGACTCATTTCATGTGGATTCCTGCATCTTGCGACAGAACTTGGACTGAGTACGGATGAGACTCCCCACTTGGTGACCAGCTGGCCCTCTTACAGATGCAGCTGATCAGAGTGGGACTTCCAGATTGTAGCTGAGGCTACTCAGATGTCTCTCGGCCTCATTCGTCATGTGACCATTAACACCCAGCTGTTAAAAGGAATGCCCCCCCCTCCCGTTTGCACTGAGCCATTTTTTACGACATCCAGCGAACAGGAGAAAACTGCTACAAGGGCCATTTATAGACTTAATCTTAGGGCCTCTGATGAAATAAATGTTTAATGCATTTTCCAGGTGTGGGCTGCTGGAAGCTGTGTGCATAAACCTAGCATTGACAAAGGCCTGGCGTACGAGGGTCAGAGTCACAAGCAAGAACATGAACAGTTCTGGATAGGGAAGCATGGATGTTTGCCTGCTGCAGGATCCAAAGCTCAAGCCTCTTCTCCTCGGGCTGCTCCCACACTCCTCACTCTGCTCACCAACACCTTGGAACAAAAGAACTAATTCTCCTCCATCTTTGTTTCTTTTTCAGTGGCTAAGATCTGGTACAAAATAGGCACTCAGAAAGCCCACATGTGAATAGATAAATGACTGAATGATAATGAATGAATGAATGAATGAATGAGTAAAAGAATGAATGAAGTGAACAGGTATCTCTCCTTTCATAGGGGAGAAGCCTCTGAATCCCACACTCCTATCAGGTCTTATACAAATGAAAGGACAACTGAAACATTGCCAGAATCTTCCATTTCACATAGAAAATGAGGCAATAAGACACCCGAGACTGCCTGCTGAATGGAGCTGCCCACAGGGAGGCTGATGCCCCGTAGCAGGATTACTCCTGGGAAAGCAAACTGGGCTAGATATAAAAACCACGAGATGGCAAGGTGTTTTCAAGCCATGTGTCTCACGTTAGTACATCTTGGTACCGAGCTACAGGTGACACCTGGGACGGCTGATAAAGGGATGGCACAGGTAGAGGGGATTCCAGCTGTGGACGCCCAAGTCCCATGCCTTGGCCAACTGGAAGATTGTGATGCTAGTTTAGGGCACAAGTTGTAGTCTGTTCTTTGCCACTGTGGGAAACCTCATGGCTCAAGATTTGCCAAAGGAAAAAAGGGAGGGGGAGGGAAAGGGAAAAGAAGGGGCAGAAAAGCGACTCATTTCTCCCATGCCTTTCTGCCCAGGATCTGTGCTTCCTCTGGTGTTATACCGTTTCACACAGATGCTTCTGGATGAGATGAGAGAGTAATGTCACACAAATCCATTTTGGTCACGCTCTTGAAAGAAGAGGGAGATCATTGTGAGGAAAGCCTGTAGTTCAGCATACAAACAAGTCTTTCTGAAGTTGCAGTAGGATATGGAATTTACCAAGGTGTGGTCACAGATGAAGCCCTTGATGCAAGGTTTGAGAAAACAGTGGTAAGAAAATGGAATCTCCCTGTTTTGGTACTCACTGTAAAGCTTTGCTGATCTCAGACACCACCCTCAAACCAGCATGCCCTGAGGCTCCTTTATGCTTTAGGAAGCACAGCAGGTTGCAGACTGACACCTTTGAAGAAAGGAAGCCAATGTACCTTGCAGTCTCTGCTTATTTGCAAGGTATAGCTTGTAATACCCTCAGTGAATGGTTGAAACCACAGACAGTGCCAGCCCCTCAGTACACAACTGTTTTCCTATTCACAACCTGATATAATAATAATAATAATAATAATAATAATAATAAGAAGAAGAAGAAGAAGAAGAAGAAGTAACGAGGTGAAACTATTGTAATATTATTCTACAATAAAGGTTTTTAAGATTTATTTATTTATTTTATGTGCATGTGTATTCTTGCATATATGTATGTGCTCACCATGTGCATGCAGTCCTGAAGGACTCCAGAAGGGGGCGCTGGATTGATGAGTTACAGATGGTTGTGAGCAGCTGTGTGGGTGCTGCGAACTGAGTCCAGGTCCTAGAGTAGCCGGCGCTCCTAACCTCTGAGGCAGCTTGTTTGCTCCAAAGGTAATTAACCTGGGGAATTGTTTACAACTGGAACTTTCCTTTTACTATTTCCCCGCCCTAGTTGGTCATGGGTAGCTGAAATGAAGGGCTTTGGGTGAAAAGCAAGGTGTGCCTCTCTGTGTACATTAAAAGGGGGACAGAGGAAAGATGGGTGGGGGTGACAAAAGCTGAGAGGTACAGGCTACGTGGGGACGTCATGGGGAAAAAATATTTAACTTTATTTAAAAAGAGACCACAGCTTCACCAGAAAGCAAAGAAATGCAAAATAAAACAAGATGTCAGTTGCCTGCTGCCAGATAAACAGAACTTTAGAGTTAAAAGAATGCGAGGCCCAGGCTGAAGAGGTGGCATTTGGGAGTATCCAAGTCAGCCCACAGATCTGGGAGTGCAAACACCTTTGGGGAATTAATGGCACCACAGATTTTTTTTTTTAAACTTTTTTTTTTTGGTTCTTTTTTTTTTGGAGCTGGGGACCGAACCCAGGGCCTTGTGCTTCCTAGGCAAGCGCTCTACCACTGAGCTAAATCCCCAACCCCGGCACCACAGATTTTTAAGAGTGTCCAAGATCTTTGACAGAGTACTTTGATTAGGGAAATAGTCATTTTAAAAAAGAGGATGAAACTTCAATTACCTATGACGGTTTCAAATTAAAACAACTAGGCAGACACCCTGTGCCCCGGCAATGGGCCAAAAGACACCTTTTTGATGGCTGTAGTGCTTGTATCAGTCAGGAACAGAGAAGATGGCAGTCCTCTGTTCATCCTGGCTCAGTGGCCAAAGCTGTCTTACGTCTAGGACTCATAAAAATCAAATCAAATCAAATCCAGGCAGTGCAACGGGGGAAGAGGAAGAGACAGAGACCTGCAGACCACCACGCAACCCACATACCTGCCGCCCTCCAGTGCACAGCACAGGTGAGCAAAAGACACCCACTACTGTGCTGTGCAGCCCAAATGGAGGATGTCACCCGGGGGTGGGTACACCAGCTGCGTGAATACGTGTGCGGTGTTCTAATGGGAAGGAAGGAGAAGTGGAGAAGCTTGAGCATTAATGAAGAGAGAACGAACCTGGGACTCTGGGGCGAAGAGGAGCAACCGGTTGTGAGTAGCCAAGCACGCCACCTGCAGCCATAACGAGGCCCAAGCCCAGGCTGCCTCTGGGAGCCATGTTTGAATATGGCTGTGCAGTGGTGGTGGTCAATATCAATGTCTGCATGTTAGCACTGAAGATGCCCAGGGGCTACGCATAGCTGCTACTGAGCTGGTCCTAGTGGGTGGGGATGAGGGGAATGCAAGGGAACCAACCCCGAGGGCATGAGCGAGGGAGAGCTGGCCCCACCAACCCTCTGCTGTGGCGTGCCCTGGCGTGGAGGATACCCTCTGCCCCCTTACCACCACCTGAGGCAGTTGGGAGAGCTGAGCTGGGATCCTGAGAGAGTAGATGAGCTGGTCCTGCTCCTCATTGGCTGCAGCACTTGGGAGAGCGGGCCCTGCACCTATTCTGGACAACAGAGCAAGTAGAGCTGGCCCTAGGGGAGGGGGCTCAGTTGAGCGGGCCCTAAGGGCATGAGTTTGGGAGAGTTGCCCTGCCATTTATCTGGTGTGAGGTGGCCTGGGTGTGAGGAGATGCCCTCCCCCTCCCCACCTTGCTACCTATAGTAGCCAGGAAAGCTGTTTCTAGGGCATGTGAGCTGGCCTTCTCCACTCGAGAGCCAACCCTGTACCTTGCCTGGGCAACACAGGAGAGCTGGCTCTAACAGAGAAGGTGTGAGTGAGGGGTGAGATCCAAAGGGCTAGCCAAGACCCTCACAGACTGCAGCGCTTAGGAGAGTGGGTCTCGAACCTTGACTGGGCAGCTCAGTGGAGCTGACTCTGGAGGCATGAGAGAAGGCGAGCCAGTCCTGAGGGCATGAGAGTAGGAGATCTGACCCTGGCACCTGCCTTTGGCAGCACTGGGTGTTGGCCTAGCTACAGCAAGGCCGGAGAGCTCACCCTGCTGTGCAGATAAGGAAGAGCCGTGGTCTGAGCAGCTCGGTTTGCACTCAGCCCAGATCCAGGACTCTGCATTGGCCCACCCCAAAGTCCATATCATCTGTGAATGGTTGGGATGCGTGAAAGGGCCAATCCTGCTGATCCAAAGCTGCAGGATCTGCATGAACACAGGGCAGCAACAGGATAACCGGGAGGAGCCCCTACCAGCATCCAATACTGATGATGTCACAGAAGCCAAAGATCTCGAACCAGACCGGTGACTCGTTGCTATGAACATTTGCAAGTGAAGATGTTTGGACAGAGGGATACACTGTAACATACCCTACAGCTTCCACAATTAAATGTTTCTATGCCTTTTTAGTGTGTGTGTGTGTGTGTGTGTGTGTGTGTGTGTGTGTGTGTGTGTGTTTTACTTTGTGGGGGAGGTTGCAAGGACAAAGTGGGGCATGAGGGAATGGAGAGATGAGCAGAACTGGGGTTCATGATGCAATTCACAAAGAATCAATAAAAAGTTTAAAAACAAAACAAAACAAAACTAGCCAGGTGTACTGGCATACACTTGTATTCCCAGCACCCAGGACACCGAGGCAGGAGGATAAACATGAGTTTGGTGGTAGCCTGGGATACTGTATGAGAGTGTTTCAGAAGGAGTGAGAAGGGGTGGCAAAGACACACTCCGTGGACGAGCTTTGTGAAACACCAGCCGCACAGAGAGAGAGAAGTTCCCCTTCCGGCTCCGTCTTCCGACAGTGAAAGGCGGATGAAATAGAAAAGGTCAAAAAGGTCCCCTGAAAAAGCTGCCCAACAGCAGTCTCAGCTGGAATGGAAGCGTTTGCTCACGAGAAACGTCAGTTTGACACGTACAATAGCGCTATGTAAATTTAGATAAATGTCAGTGAAGGAAGTGGTCCCTGGGTGGGAGAAGGTTTTGAGAATTTAAATCTCCACATCCTTGCCTGGTGAACACCATGTTTAGGGTGGTATGTCTGTAGACCAGCCATTGACCTCAGACATCTCTCTACCTAGGCCTAGAGGCTCTGTCTCTTCCTCTGTAAAATGGGTACAAGATCCTTGGGTCATCACGGCTCATCTACCGAACCCTCTTGCTCTATTCATACTTGGCATGGAGTGTCCTCTTTAGCTTAATAATAAGACAATAAACACCGAGGATATTAGGGGTCTATGAATCCCACTCTATTTCCCTTTCATAAGCTGCTCTCCGAGCAGTGGTTCTCAACCTTCCTAAATCTGTGGCCCTTTAATACAGTTCCCTGGGTTGTGGTGACCCCCAACCGTACAATTATTTTCAATGCTATCTCGTCATAACTGTAATTTTGCTACTGCCATGAATCCTGGTGGATGTAAATATCTAATAATGCAGGATGCCTGACATGCAACCTCAGTAAAAGGGTCATTCAATCCTCAAAGGGGTTTCGAACCCCTGTTTTAGACCCTGAATGCTACACCCACAATGGAAAGAATATGAAGACAGGTCACTTGAGGAACCCACGGTCTGTACCCAGGCAGGTATGGAATTGTGTATCACCTAACTTGGCTCTCCTCATTTATAAATTTACTCCCGCCATTTCTAAAGCACCAAGATACTGCTAAAGGCCTAACCAGACAAAGTAACAAGGGGTCCTAGTTTGCCTGGAGCTTAGGACGCACTGAGGAGAGTCAGACCAGAAAGTAGATCTTTGTAACAGTGTAACAATTTGCTCTACCTGCCCGGAACCGGGTACAGCGCCCACTAAACCAATCTCCTCAAGAGTGAGGCGTGGATTACAATAGCTCCTAGATGGGGGCCCATCGGAAAGCAGACTGCTGCGGAGTGAGCATTGGAAACAGTGCTTAGCACACGCGTGCACTGTACAAGTGCTTGCAACCACGTTAGCTTGTTTAACATTAGTGTTGCTATTAGTAATGACTTTAGCATTGGTATCGCCATTAAGCAATGGACATTGGGAAACCAGGCAGGGGTGGTGCACACCTTTTACCCCAAGTTCGAGGCCAGTCAGACCCACAGAAGGAGTTCCAGGATTACTTGAAGAATCCTTTTCTGGAAAAAACAAACAAACAAACAAAACAACAGCACATCCCTGAGTCCAAGTCTAGCCTGTTCTACAGAGTGAACTTCAGAACAGCCAAAGCACTGGGGCTATAGAGTGAAGACCCCAGTGCAGCCTGGAGGTAGGAAAGGGCAGACAACACTCCCTGCAGAAAGTGATGTGCAAGCAGAGGCCAGAAGTGCAGTCAGGAGTTCACTCGGAGAGGGAGAGAAGAGCCATGCAGAGCCCAGAACTGAGCCACAGCGGATGCAGGCCGCTAACTTCTCAAAGCCCAGCTTGTTGAAACTAGAGGGGAGATATGAAAGAGATGGGAGCCAAGAAGGAGGTTTGAATATGACCTTGGGGTCACTGAGGGCTTGAGATAGGACAGTGTGACATCATGTCCTTCGATGGAATGGGTTGAGAAGGACAAGCTGGAGGCATGGGTGGCGGCCACCATCAGTGGTAGGAAAGACAGGTCCCCACTCCAACGCTTAGGGGACAAGTGGAAATTAATGAGCAGGTCCCAGAGACTTAGAGGCCTTAGGCCTGAGTATCTAGCATCCAAAGGGAGGAAGTTGGGTTGGCCAGGTGAAGGAGGCTACCAGCTGGAGTCAGAACATTGGTTTTAAAATGTTTTAAAGGTCTCATATTTCAGGTCTGTATCCTTAACAAGATAATGGAGGAGCTGAACTATTTAATTATCTGGGAGTCCCGGGGACCCGGTTTAGGGTGGGTGCTCGGTAAATGTGTTCTTAACTCTGGCCCCGCCCAGCTACCAGCCATTGCACTGGGCTGAGCCCCTGCCAAGCCCTGTACCACGGAAAACCACACTGCAGTGGGTTTCCAGAAATGTGGAAAACATCCCGCAGGAATCTAGCGTCCCCGTGGCTCTCCCAGCAGGAGGAAGCCAGGCTGATGAGGACCGTTCAGGGATGGAGGCCATGGTTGCCCAGGACACCACAGTGGCCCGCAGGGAATGCTGGGAAAGACTGGCTGGGAGCCCAGGTCTTCAAAGGATACTCTTACAGCCTCTAAGCTACATGGTAAGGCCAGGAGTGTGATGTCCACAAAAAGTCACAGTCCTAGTATACAGACTGGTATCCTAGTATACACATCCTAGTATCCCACATCCTAGTATACAGACTGAATATCATCTCCTGTCCTAGCATTCTACTGCCTCTCTCTCTCTCTCTCTCTCTCTCTGCCTTTCTGTCTCTCTATATCTCTCTGTATGTGTGTGTGTCTCTCTCTGTCTCTTTCTCTCTGTCTCTCTGTCTCCTTATCCCAGCAGCCATGTGTGCACGAGCGTGTACACACACACACGCACACACACACATACACGCACACGCATGCACACACGCACGCATGCACAAATACCTGTACATAATTTGTCCAGCTAGGTACTGGGTTCCAGTATGTTCATCTACCACAATCCTCAGACAACTCTCAACGTGAAATGGCTGACATAGAAGAAACAGAGACTTGGAGAGATGAGCTCACTCACCCTAGACCTCACAGTCAGTGGGGAGGGTTGGGGGGATTCGAACCTGGTATTTGGGATCTCACAGCCTTTAATTTTAACCACCAGTCTAAAATCCTTAGAGCCTGGAGCCAGTGGCCCTGAGGTCAACTCAACATGCACACATGTTTTATTTGGCCCCAACACTGTTTTAAAAAGGGGGAAATTTCACATAAAAATCCAGATTTCCGGCTTCTCTTTAGAAACCAGATCTGGCCCACGTTTCCGGAGGGCTACTATTGGCTAGGCCGAGCAGCAGCTGCCCCTTACATTAGGTTAAGCTTTCCCCATCCAGCCCCAGCCCCAGCACCTCCCTAATGTCCCTGGCTGGCCTGCCTCTTGAAGGCATGAGAATGTAGTCTACCAGGCCTGGAAGTGCCCCCAGGAGAGAAAACCCACATCCTAGTATACAGACTGAATATCATCTCCTGTCCTAGCATTCTACTGCCTCTCTCTCTCTCTCTCTCTCTCTCTCTCTCTCTCTCTCTCTCTCTCTCTCTGTCTCTCTGTCTCTCTGCCTTTCTGTCTCTCTATATCTCTCTGTATGTGTGTGTGTCTCTCTCTGTCTCTTTCTCTCTGTCTCTCTGTCTCTCTCTGTCTCTGTTTCTCTGCCTCTCTGTCTATCTCTCTGTGTGTATGTCTCTGTCTCTCTGAATCTCTCTCTCTGTCTCTCTCTGTCTCTCTCTCTCTCTCTCTCTCTCTCTCTCTCTCTCTCTCTGAATGTGTGACCTGGGACCAGTGGCTTCCTCTTCCCAAGCTTCCTGGTCTTTAAATGGCTGTCCTAATTTTCTATTTTCTTTCTGTTGCTGTGATAAATAAATACCAGGACCAAAATCAACTTGGGAAGGGAAGAGTTGATTTCATTTTACAGGTCATAGGCCATCATCGAAGGATGCCAAGGTGAAGCGAAACCACCAACAAGCTTACTAGCTTGCTCACAAGCTCATCCTCAACTACATTTCTTAAGCAGCCCAGACTTAAGAAAACCTAGGGGATAGCACTACCCACCGTGGGCTAAGCCGTCATCTCTCAATCAACAGTGAAGAAAATGCCCTGCAGATATAACCACAGACCAATCTGATGGAGGCAATTTCTCAATTGAGAAGTGGAGGTCTTAAGAGAACAATCTTAGACAGCTGCGTAGGTTGGAGCCCCACACACCTCTCTCCTCCCCTTTCTACCAAGCATAACAGCTCATGCCAGGTTTATGAGTGGCTTGAACTGGGTGAAGCGTCACTCGAGAATAATTCTTTAAAAAACTCTCAAGTTTAAAGTTGCTCCCACATCTGTTGTCTCTTCAGCATGCATGTTCTGTGAGGGCGATGGCCACGTTTTCATCAAGTGTGCCCCATAGACTAGAACAACCCTCGGTGACAGGTGACCCTACTTCATCCCTTGGCCCTCTTCTCTTCGCTGCCTATACTCTGATCTCATCCATCCTTATTGTGAACACCATCCATGTGCCAGTGGCTCCCACACACATACCTGTTGCTGATCTGAGACCCCGTTGGCCTGTGTGCATGGCATGGCCACCGCACATGAACAAGAATCTCACATTCAACCAGCCAAACCTGAACTCCAAATGTCCCTAGACCTGGCTCCACCCACACTCCTCCTTTTCTCAGGAGATGACATCATCCTCCTGGCTACTCAACCGAGGAAATCAACCCTGAGGCAGCTCTTCCTGCCACTCTGGGATGGAATACCACTTCCAATACAACCACTCTGGACCAAGCCAGCATCCTCTTCTCCCCAGGTTACTGAGATAACTTTTCCAACTGATGTTCACCACGTCTGTATCCTTCTGACAGGTTGTTCTGCACACAAGACTGGAGTGGTTCGAAACTTGGTAGTGGTGCATGACTTTAATCCCAGCACTCAGAAGGCACAGGCAGGCAGAGCTCTGAGTTCCAGGCTAACCTGGTCTGCAGAGTAAGTTCTAGATAACCAGGGCTACACAGAGAAACTCTGTCTCAAAAAATAAAATAAAATAAAATAAAACGCAAGTTGGAGTGCATGTCTCTGCTCTCATCCCTGGCATGGTGCCCATCACACTCAGAGTAAAGGCCGAAGTGCTTCACAAGAGCTCCGGACCCCACCACCCTCGTATATAATCATTCCCTTTTTCTTCCAGGGTCAGAGTTGCTAGGAGAGTCCTTGCATTAGAAAGGACTAGAACTCAGGTCTGGCTTGACTTCAAGGCCTTTTAATCCTTCTGCCCAAATGCCCAAGTTTTCAGCAAGTCTCACTGATGTCCCAGAACTGCAGTTTCCCTGTAGAAAATAAAGACAGATCCTCCAAACTGTGGATCTTTCTAAGACCATGCCCAGTGTCTGATGACTTCGGGACGGGCGTGAGTAGGAAGAGCATTTCAGCCATTTCTCCATTCCCAAGTAAAGAAGGGCCACCAGGGGAGGCAGATCAATGCATAGCAGGATGAATAGACGATACACAAACAGCAGTCCAGTAGACGGGAGTAGGGGAGAAGATTCGGGAAGGTGGGCGGGGGAGTTGGGAGGTGGATGTGATTGGGGAGACAGGTAGCTGAAAACTAGGTAGAAAGTGGGCAGGTGGACGAGTGTATAGGTGGAAGGTTGCTGCTGGGTGGTTAGAAGGATAGTGGGATGGGTGGATGGACAGACAGACATAAATAGATGGGTAGATAGGTGTGCGGGTGAGTGGAGGGCTGAAGAAATAAACTAAACAGTTGGTTAATACTTGAACAAAAGGAGTCAGAATGGGAGAGACCACGTGCTGAAGGAGTTAATCGGGAGCTCCGCTTTAGAGATGGAGGACTGAGATCATCTCAGCCGGCTGAGCCAATGGCCTTCTGAGAGGTTAGTGAAGCAGGGGGACAGAGGCCAGGCCTCTAGGATCAGACAGACTTGGCTTCAAGCCTTGTCACTTCAACTAGCTACATGACGCTAAGTCCAAACATCCTTGGGGCTTTGGGGATAATATGGTCCCCGTCTCTGCAGCCACTGTGACCGATAAATGAGAGATCATACTGACTAGTTTTGAAGTGCCTGGCACACAGTAGGTGTGCAATGATGGTACCACTGTGGTTTTGAAAAGCCCAAGCCAGAGAGTGGCCTCGGCCAGGTCTGGCACCTTGGTGTAGCTCCCTGTTTTGAAGCTGCTAAGCAAAGGGAAGCCAGCAACCCAGGCCAGAGGCTCTGTCTGTATCTACCTCTCCCGACCATCAGCTGAGCGGGCCAGCTGGCAGACGCCCTAACCAAGAGCACAGGTCGGGCTGGCTGGGCCTAGGTGCAGGTGGGCCTGGCTCTATCCCTCCCTGACCGGTTCCGAGGGCCTTTTCTGGGGACCAGCCACCTGCCCTGCCCCACCCAGAGAACTTGGCCTGGAGGTCCAGAGCCCCAACTCCTCAGGAAACTTGCAGACAGGAGAAACTTTCCATCCACACTGCAGGAATTTTGTGCAGAAAGGGGGGGGGGGGGGACTAAAGCCCTTCATCCTTTGGCCTCGAAGAGAATATTTCTTTTATGTGAAACTGGCAGGGAGAAAAGTTCGAGATTCTTTCTCCTTTGCCTAATTGATATCAACTTGAAATATTCTAGTGTTGTTTTAATAAGGCTTGGTTTTCCAGCAAGAGTGAGGGGGAAGCTCTTCTGAATCAGAATATTTTTAGCAAAAATATTTTGCTTGAATCCTCCCTGCACGGCCCCCCCTCCTTTTCCTGCCCTGGCTTCAAAGGCACAGCAGTGTGTTCTGGGGTGCTGCACCCACTCTCCACAGCCCCCTTCCCTGCATGGCAGGCTGGCCGGCTGGCCAGCCAGGAGTGCCGAGCCAGGAAGCTATTTTTTCCAGAAGCGGCATCTGGCTCCTTGGCAGTCGCACAAGCAGTTGTGCTGGCAGCAGGGCTGCCCGGGGTCTGTCGTGTTTAGGCTGCTGCCTGGCTCACACCCGCAGACACCATGTTCTCTCTCCACATCCGGGAACCTTCCTGCCCTACCCCCCACACACACACACACACAACCTCACAAGGGTGGGGGCACCTCAGAGCACCCTAGCACTCTGCCTCTCAACTCCCAACAGGACTTGGTCCTGGAGACCTACCTAAGGTCTAGCTCTGGCCAACCTGATTCTTGGCAGGTGGTTTAAACTTCCTGAGTCCTCCATTTCCCCTAGTGGGAAACAGGATCACTGCCATAGCCTTTGACTGTCTGGTCTGACCCCTACCTGACTTTACGAGATTCTCATAGCACACGAAACATGTTGATCCTTCAACAGCATGATCTGCTGAGTGGCCTCCAGAGTCTTTGCAATTCCTGGGCCACTGTAGTGACTGCATGCAACACTCCCCCTCCCCCTCCCCCTCCCCCGGAGCTGAGGATCAAACCCAGGGCCTTGCGCTTGCTAGGCAAGTGCTCTACCACCGAGCTAAATCCCCAACCCCTCATGCAACACTTAAACAGCCCACAACTCATTCTGTTCAGCTCGCTACCCAAAAGCCATCTTCTTTAGGACAGTTTCCCCCAGTTCTAGCAGCCCCCCACCAGCCATGACAGCTCCCGGGTCCAGCCATGACAGTTACTAGAGCTTTTCTATAGAGCACCTACAACACAGTGCTCTGTGCATTTGACATTCTCCCATCTAGAGGCTTCATAAGAGACAAGACATCATCTGTCCACCCAAGCTCTCCCACAGGACTTTGCAGACCACTGCAGGTGGGTGAGAACTATGCCAGCCAGTACTCCCCTTGAATGCCTCACAGCTCCCTTGTGAGCAGCCCTTGGGAGTCAGCGTGCCCACAGCCCACCCTCAGGGAAAAGAAGAAAGGCCACTGACACTATTAACATGTCCTAAAAGCCCAGCATGTCAGAGCTCCCCCTGTTTCCAGCATTCTCAGGTTTGACCAACCATGCAAGGCAGCCTTCCTGCATGATTTGCAAGTGCGGGTGCAGAGACGCTGAAGGGCCTCCCATTGCCACACAGCTGGGATATGACAGGCTCTGTATAGCTGTGCTGCCCTCTTTTCCTCCCCATGTCTAATGCCAAGATAGTTTGAAGTGACAGCAGGGTACAGCGATGAATATGGGTGAGCACTCCTGCGTGGAGTCCTTTGTACTGAGCTGGGTGCTTACATCCGCCATCCCCCCAGACTTTGTTCAAAGCAGCCTTTGAAGGAGATGGTGGTCATTAAACCCCATCATACAGATGAAAACACTGAAGCCCACAAGGCCAAAAGCAGCTTTGCTGGAACACAGAGAGCAGGGTCATTGTCTAAGGGGGAATAGGTTCCATTCCCCAGCAAAGATAATGTTTGTCCTCTGTTTTCTGTTGCTATAACTGAACATATCAGACCAGGAAACTAGTAAATCATAGAGGTTTATGGGGTGCACAGTTCTGAAAGCTGGGAAACCCAAGAGGGTAGCCCCAACCTTGTCTCTATTCAGCAGCATTTTGGGCCATCTTGATGCACTGTCTCTGAGACAGTGGTGACCTAGGGCTCCATATGGCGAGGCAGGGGTAAGTGCCATGCCCAAGAGCCACTTTCACAATAGTCACTCCTGCAACAACCTGACACCCAGGAGTCTATGAATATGACCCTGTCACTGACAAAGAGTCCTACCATGAACACCATTGACATAGGTGTTTAGAGATTAAGTTTCCAACATGAGCAATTTGAGGGACACTGTTAAGCCATTCTAACACGTAGCCATGCTCTCTAGTACACCCTCAACACCCACTTTTAATCACAGCCTGAGTGATGCTATAATTCACACCCAGTCAATGGATAGGTAGATGGAGAATAGACGGACGGATGGACGGGTGGGTGGGTGGAGAACGGACAAACAGCCGGATGGAGGGGTGGGTGTGTAGAAGATGGATGGATAAAGGAATAGATGGATCTAGGGCTAGAATGTGAATCGTGATAACCCTGGAGACAGCAAGGGCCAAGATCTTAGGTTTGCCCTTATTCTCCTCCAATGGTTGACCTCTGTGTATGTCCAGATGCCAGCTACTGGGTGCATGACCTTCTCCAGGAAGCAGCCCAATAGTGAAGGTGGGGTCGCTAGTCCATGAAGGTCTGTCTGTCTCTCCCTCCTTGCCACTCATGGAGGAACCAGGAGTCAGAAATGACAACCACAGCTGCTCAAATCTGTGCTCCTAGTACCTTCTCTGTAGCCAGCACGGACTCCAGCTCTACATTTCCTGGAAACATCAGAATGACACTATTGGCAGGTACCCCAATACCAGAACCTTTTCAGATGTCCCCTGTGAGCTGACCATGGTCAAGAAATACAGTCTCGGGGGTTGGGGATTTAGCTCAGTGGTAGAGCGCTTGCCTAGCAAGCGCAAGGCCCTGGGTTCGGTCCCCAGCTCCGAAAAAAAAGAAAAAAAAAAAAAGAAAGAAATACAGTCTCATGTCTCACCTCCCGTGGCTCAAACCTCTCTTGCCTGCTCACAGATTGAGCCCCAGTATCCTAGATGGCTTGGCCACTCCTGCTTCTTGCAAACTGAATGCACTCCACTCAGGTCTTTAGGTGGTCCACATTTACATCCTTCCCCAAAGCCTTTCCTAGGCTCGAGCTGAGAGGCCTGGCACAGAACTGGAAATCTACCTCTTCCCAGAGAGGCAAGTGGATAAGTCACTCGGTGCAGAGCACTGGCTTGGATGCACAAATGAATGTAAGTGGAGAAGACTGTGGCTTCCAGAGGGTGTGTACAGAGAGAGAGAGAGAGAGAGAGAGACAGAGACAGAGACAGAGACAGAGACAGAGACAGACAGAGACAGACAGAGACAGAGAGAGACAGAGAGAGACAGAGACAGAGAGACAGAGAGACAGAGACAGAGACAGAGAGACACACACACAGAGAGAGAGAGAGAGAGAGAGAGAGAGAGAGAGAGAGAGAGAGGAGAAGAGAGAGAGACAGAGACAGAAACAGAGACAGAGAGACAGAAAGACAAAGAGGCAGAGAGAAACAGGGTGGGGGTTGAGAGCCCTCTCCAGTTCCCTACCTGGTGCCAAATGCCTAATAAAATTCCCCATCTACCTGTTTTATGGGCAGAGGCTGCCCGCTGCCTGCAATCTCTGGCTGCTGTCGCTGGGCAGGTGAGTCTGGGAGAGCTGTTGGGCCATTTCCTCCCATCCCCTCCCTTCTCCCCCACCCCTCAGACAGGCAGCCAGCTGTGTAGCAGACATTCCTAGGCCTGCTCATTGATATTCAGGAATGGAACTCGAGCCGCTCCTGGTGCCCAGCCTCAGCCTGGCTCTTCCACCCATACTGGGAAAGCCTAAACACTCTATCCAGTCAGAAAGAGCATCCCAGGCCACGGATACTAGAACTGGATATCTGGGGAAACTGAGGCCTTGAGAGAGGACCCCAGGGCTCTCGGGAGTGCTATACTCTGAGGAACTGACTGAGGTCTCCTGACCCACTGCTCAAAGCTCAGTCTCCACCCTGAGCTGCAAAGTGTCTGTCCAGGTGCGTGTCTGTCCATCCAGCAAAACACTGCTCTCTGGAGGAGAGCCCTGCTCTGGTGGAGGGAGGGGCTGGATCCCAGCCCTCCCACACCATCTCAGCAGGGACAGGGCACTCCTCCCTCCCAGCCCTTTTGCCAAGCCCCCACCTCCCACCTCTGGGATTTGCAGATGGGTTTGTTTTTCCTTGAGGTGTGAAAGGGCCATTGCAGGGGCCTCCTCCCCTCCTGGCAACTGGCAGGAGCCAGACACAAACTCTCAGCCCCCCAGGAGAAGGCCCCTGACCCAGGGGTCATGGGGCAGGGGGAAGGTGATGCCCTCCAAGATCCAGCTGGGAATGGCAGAGGGGGGTCACTCCAAGGACCCCAGCTCTCACCCAGGAGGTGGCAAAAGCCCCCTCCAAGCCTGCTTGTAACAAACACTGCCTACCACACCTCCTTGTTGACTTCTCCTAGGTCCAAGCATCCAGCAACAAGACCCACACCACAGTGAGGCCTCCCATCCCTGATGGTAGCCT
The DNA here is from genome assembly GCF_021556685.1 of Rattus norvegicus. Lineage (NCBI taxonomy): Eukaryota > Metazoa > Chordata > Mammalia > Rodentia > Muridae > Rattus > Rattus norvegicus. Next base: position 23,662,732 of record NC_141543.1, read on the forward strand.
GTGCCCTAGGCATCATATAAGCATAGGCAGATTGCTTAGGCTCCACGGTCCAGCTTTGAGCCCTCCTGGCTCTTCGCCCTCTGGCTATGTCTTCTATCTCCCTTAGAAGCTGGTTGACCAAGATCTCAGTTTGCCTAGTTTGAAGGGTAGTTAGTTGGTCATCTCATTTCAGGTTCACCATGAGCTCTCAAAGGTTCGTCTTTACCTGCTAGTCTCCCCACCCCACCCCACCCCTGTTCCTGGAGACTTACAGATGACGCAAGTCCCCACGGCTCCCAAAGGAGACACGAACCTGGCCAACTCTTTCCAGCCAGCGATCTATAAAACCCCTCCAGGAGCCTAGAGGATACTCCACTCCTGTGAGCTTGCAGCTAGCTGCACAGAGCATTGCATTGATGAGATGACTGTTGTCATAACAGTGGCTCCCATGATCTGGGTGCTTGCCCTGTGCTGAACACTGTATGTGACTCCCTGGGAATGCCTCCCATAAGAGGCATTTTGTAGAGGAGGGAAGAGAGGCTGCAGGAAAACACAGGAAGTATGGAGCCCGGATTGTTCTGCATCCCCTATGCATTCCCCAGAGCAGGACACTTCACCTGGACAACTGGGACCCTGGATGAGGACCGAGTCTATTTGGACTTAGCTGCCTCCCCACCGTGGCAGAAACACTGATCCTCCAGTTCACCCAGCCTCCTTCTGTGCTTAGAACTGTAGCCAGAGGTACCATCTGCCAACACTAGAGAAATATGCAAGGCAGCGGTTAGCTGCTGAATCCCCGACTGGGTTCTGGTTTCGAGTGCCAGCTCCTTCCCCACGAGTTCTTGGACCTCATGTCAACCCGTCTTTATTTCATGCCTCAATTTTCTCAGCTTTACAATGGGGATAGTAGCCGGTGAAAGGGAAGGCAAGTGTGAGATGCATAATACCGGCGGCCTCACTGGACCAGAAGAGCAGCAGACACTTCTGGAGAGCCTCCTGGGTGCCAGGCACTGATCTCAGGACGTAGAATCCGGAACTGAAGTGGATGATAGTGAATGAGAGGCACGCGTGTGTTGACAGTCACTGGGACAAGGACACCTACTCTTGAGAACTCTGTTCGCTTTGATGACTGTAGCTGAGCTGTGTGTGAAAGCAGCTATGGTTCACTCCCACGCCCCTGGCTTTGCACAGCCTCTACTAACGGTCCTTCCCTCACAGTGCATAACTGGGTCACGTGTAATCAGCCTATGGCCCCCAAGGCATCATCTACTCAGGTTATTTCTCAGTCCTGGAACGGGCGGCAGGCCCTTCCGTCTTCCAAGGCATGGGCAGTTTCCTCAGTACCTTGTACGCAGGCTTACTAGTCACTATTCACACACAGATTCAGTCACTCAATGGATACTCACTCATTCACTGACTTGCACTCCCCATTCGAAGAAGTGAAATTGCAAGTGATAGCCAAACACTGACGTCTACTTCACACCGAGGAACCCAGCCGCTTTAAACTCCTGATGTACACAGGCAGCACTGTGATCCACATCTCTAATTTGCGTGTAAATACACTGAGACCCAGAGAGATATGAGTTTCTTACAGCCAGAAAGTGGGAAAGGCTGTGCCCCGCCCCGCCCCGCCTCTTCCACCATATTGTCTCTCCCTGCCCCGCCCCTTCCGCCATACTGATCCTCCCAGGGCTGGCTGAGTCCCAGTAAAGGCTCTACAATTTTTTTCTCAGGCACAGCCATTTTCTTTGAAACTGAGCCACTTACTGGGTTTGCCTTCAGGTGGGGTGTTCCGAGGACGTGCAGCATCCAGCGCCGAATCCAGAGACTCTGTTGCAAAGATGGTGCTCTTTAGTCTTCTGTTGGGAATGTCATAGAATCAAAGTCACATGCTCATCTTTCCAGCTCCACAACCACCCGTCCAAGCAGCGCAGGGGTGGGATGGAAGGAAAGTGAGACCAGCTGAAGGAAAGAGGCCACTCATGATTTTCGTGCTGGCCCTTCCATCGCCCGAGTCTAAGCCTACAAAGCTGGTGTAGAATAAGTTAGGGAGAGGCGTACATCCTCAAGGGCTAGGATGGTGTCTTTAGAGAAGCGCCGGTCCGTCCAAGTCCTTACCACAGAATGTAGCACCTGCCTGTCCCGGTTCCTACCACACTAGACCTGGCCTTCAGCACGGGAGAGAAGTTGACCTGACCCTTTGCCCCACAAAACCTGAAGTGAGAGGGTTCAAGCCACCCTGCGTCCTGTGCTGGCTGGTCCTTTCTGCAATCAGGGAGGAAAAGGCCATTCAAACTAGTTAAAATCTCCCTTTGGCCCCTTCTCCTTCCCAGCCTCCACCTGATGTGTTCTCTCTAGGATCCCACACTTCCAGAAATTCTGTCCCTCAAACCTCTGTCATGTCTCTTCATGTCAGTTTTCCTCAACTATCTCATTACACCCGTAAACTGTCACATTACACCTGTATTTGCTTATATCTAATAGAGTATGGTCTTCTTCCTCGTCAACACTTCTCTGCTTCATCCTTGACACATTTGTTTTATTATATGTGTTTATTTGCTTATCTTTGAGACAGAGTCTCATTATGTAGCTCTGGCTGTCCTGTAATCTACCATGTAGACCAGGCTGGGGTTTTTTTGTGTTTTTTTTTTTTGTTTTGTTTTGTTTTGTTTTTTGGTTCTTTTTTTTTCAGAGCTGGGGACCGAACCCAGGGCCTTGCGCTTCCTAGGTAAGCGCTCTACCACTGAGCTAAATCCCCAGCCCCCCAGGCTGGTTTTAAAGTCAGAGATCCACCTGCTTCTGCCTCTCAAGGGCTGGGAGTAAAGGCATGTGTCCCACCCCAACTCCGGCACATTTAGTAAAGACATATTAGTGGTTAATCTTGATCATTAATTTGATTTGACTAACAGGTGGGTGCTTAAGAGTCTAGTTAAGCATACTTCTGAGTATGTCCACCAGAATGTTCCCGAAGATCAATGGATAGAGAAAGACATGCCCTGAATGTGGGCAGCTCAATCCAATAGTCCCAGATGGATGGGATAAAGGGGGATGGAGGATCAATGGGGGGGTGTCCTGTGTCCACTCCACCACAGGGCTCAGCTACTTGGGGAGGCTGGACACGGGAAGTTTGACCATGCATACCCCACCCTGTCACAGGTCAGGTGTCGAGCTGTGGGAAGCCACAAGACACTGCTCCAGGGGTCAGGGAAGCGCAGTCTGAAGTGGCTGGAGCTGGCTTGGAGGTCCCCGGGCTTGTAAGGAGGCCAGAGCTGTCTGGTTCTCAGGCTCTTGGGCATCCAGGCACCACTGAGATGCCCCAGAAGAGATGAGAACAGAATGGGAGCTTGTGGGGCTGGATCTAGCCCATGGCCAAGAGGGAAAAGAGGGGGGATTCTCCCTTTGGCTTGACGGTGGTGGGCTTGAACTTGGTGGTGGGCACTGCCAGAAGTGCCGGGAGGCCTTCTACTCTGTGGCTCCCCACGGCGGGTCCAGATGAAAAGAGACAGTCCATGGTTTCATGGCGTTTATTGTCATGGTGAAAAGTGGATGAGTAAAACCGTAACCCCCGGGGCTGGGGATTTAGCTCAGTGGTACAGCGCTTACCTAGGAAGCGCAAGGCCCTGGGTTCGGTCCCCAGCTCCGAAAAAAAGAACCAAAAAAAAAAAAAAACAAAAACAAAACCGTAACCCCCTCCCCCTTTCTCCCTCTCTTCTCTTCTCCTCTTTTTTTTCTCTCTCCCTCTCCCTCTCTCCCCCTCTCTTCTCTCTCTCTCTCTCTCATCCCTCTTTTGCGCCCCTCTTCCCCTCTCCCCCTCTCCTCCTTCCCCCCCTCCTCTCTCTCTCTCTCTCTCTCTCTCTCTCTCTCTCTCTCTGGCTTTCTCTGACTTTCTCTGGCTCTGGACTCCTTGTGTGCTGTGGAAATAAAAAGAAGTATGGCCTCTGGGGAGCCACCACAGGGCTGTTGGCCTAAAAAAAAAAAAAAAAAAAGCAAACAAACAAAAACAAAAAACCTTACTTCTCAGAGTGGGCCTGAGATTAAATACCTTTTGCAGGGAGGGGTGTCTGGGAAGGGAATTCATTGGCTAAGCCTCCAGGCCTTTAGGTACCTCATTATAATGGAGATCTGTCTTGAGCCTATGTGACCTGTGGTCGTGTCCTCTACCTGTGAAGGGGCTTGGAGCATTGCCCTTATGTGACTGATGGTCATAAACCTATGGAGGGCTGCAGGCTAGTGACCGACCTAGTTTCCTGGGAGTCGGGAGAAACACTGTCCCTTCAGGGTCTCTGGGGTTTCAAACCTCCTCAACCGGGCACCAGGGTGTCTTTCATTGCCCCACAGGGAGGAAAGGAGAAATCCTGGAGTCTCGGGCAAACTCCCATGTGTACGCTACTTACCTCCACCATACGTTGCCCACCATGGTGTTCTGCTGCACCAAGCATAGCCCCAGGAGCCGCAGAGCCAAGGAAGCATTTGCTGAAACCTCTGATGCTGTAAACCAACACAGGTCTTCCCTCAGTGTTGTTTTGTCAGACAGCTACACAACAGTGAAAAGTAACACACACATTCCCTGTACGCATCTGATCGAGTACTGTGCAGTATCTGGTATCACTCAGGTACAGTCAATCCGATAACAACCCCCCCCATCCGACGTTAAGACCTGCATCTTTTTAGTTACTGACTTGGTTTGCCTCCTGTAGCTGTGATAAAGACCGTGACCAAAAGCAACTTATGGAGGAAAGGGTTTGTCTCCTCTTACAGTTTACAGCCCATTGTGAAAGGTAGTAGGGGCAGGACTCGAGGCACGAACCACCCTCCCACAGTGGACTGGGTCCTCCCACATCAACCACTAATCAAGGAAGTGCCCCCACAGACTTGCCTATGGGCCAGTCTGACAGAGACACTGTTCTCCTTTGAGGGTCTCTCCTAACAGATGACTCCGGCTTGTGTTGAGTTGACAGAAAAGCTAATGAGCTATTTACTGTTAAGAGAAGTCCAAAAATAGAAAATTACACAAACAAGCAGTTCATACACTTTCGTTGCATGGCTGTTCTGAGTGGCAAGATGCAGTCCTGTGCCATCCCACCCCAGCCTGTCTCAGGTATGGCCCATTCGCTCCTCAAATGTACCCACATGGCATGTACTACACAATCATGACTCACCCAAGAGCCACCTTAGTTGTAGATCAGTCGAGTACCTGAGCATGTGTTCCTCTTATACGTAATAATGACTGCAAAGCCCCAGACCAGTAATAAAGGCAATTTTGCTATAACCCATTGTTTTAATTGACCTATTATTATTAGTGATTGGCATTTATCTCTTTTCTAATTTCTAAGTTGGGATTTATTGCCAGGTAGTAGTGGGTGCACAGCTTTAATCCCAGCACTCAGGAGGCAGAGGTAGGGGGATCTCTGAATTTGAGGCTAGCCTGGTCTATAGAGTCAGTTCCAGGATAGCCAGGGCTACACAGAGAAACCCTGTCCCCAAAAAAAAAAAAAAATTACCGACCTATGCGATGGCATGGATGACTCTTCAAATGAGTGAAGAGGCCAGACAGAAATATGATTCTCTTCTATAAAATTTCATAAGTCATGAACTAATGCAGAGCAGTGGTTTGTCTGGGGTTGAGATTAAAGGCAAGGGCAGCATACACAAGGGCGCTGGGGATCTACGGATAAAATGTGATCGAAATATTTCTGAATCTTAATTGTAGCCATGGTTTCACAGCTGCGTTTATCCAAAACTCACCACACTGTGTACTTGAAGGGAAAGCAGCTGATGGTGTGTTACTCACACCTCCGTAAGCTTGCTGACTTAAAAAAACAAAACAAAACAAAACAAAAGAAAGATGTTAGTAGATGAACGAGTGAGTGAGTGGATGGATGGATGGATGGATGGATGGATAGATGGATAGATGAATCAATCAATCAATCAATCAATCAATCAATGCTGTCACCACTTCTCCTCACAACTCCTCCCACTAGGTCTTCAAATTCAAGGTATAATCCTGACTGACCCACTTGAAGCCTTTCCCCCCACCCCAGCCAAATAATTTTCCAGGGAGGCTAGGAATTGGTCTTTATTTAGTGCCTATTGTATGCCAGACACCTTAAGTTCTTTCTTGCAAAAGCCTGTGAGGTGGGCAATGTTATTTCCACTTTAAGCACCGAATCTCAGAGAAGTGGGAGACCTTTCCAGAACCACTCACCCCTAACAGGGCAGAGCCAGGATTTTAATTCAGCTTCTTCATCAGACTCTTAAGCTATAAGATAGACTTCCTTCCCAACACCAGCCCCTCTGGAAACTGTATTGTTCACACGTACAAGAGCGTGTGAGCGCGTGTGTGGCCTCACAGGTCTCTCATCTTCTCATCTCTCAGGGAGAAAGTGTTGTTACAGCCAAAGAGAACAAATGTGTTTTTCATCGTGTTTGGATGTCATGAGAGAATGTCAAGGAGAGTCAGTAGCCAGGCCAGATGTTGCCTTTGGTCCCTTGAGAACTACAAAATTATCCCATCAAGAGCCAGAAATTCAGCCAGTGGTGTCCCTTTTGAGGTGAGAGAAATTGAAGGAGACTCTATACTGAAGTGTGGGGCTGGGAGACGGGTATTAACAGTGCCAGGGATGTGTTTATATTAAAATGGAGCTGGAGGGGGCTTGTAAAGTACTTGCCAGACAGCATGAAGACCTGAGCTCTGATACTTGGTATCCACTAAAATCACTGAAAGGCAGAGACAGGAGGATCCCTGGGGCTTGCTGGCTAGCCAGTCTGACAGAATTAGCAAGCTTGAAATTCAGCAAGAGATCCTATCTTGGAAAAACAAGTGGGGCCTTTGAGATGGCGTAACAGGTGAGAGTGTTTGATTCCAGGAATCCACAGCATAAAGTGAGAACTGACTCCTGAATGTTGTCCCCTGTCCTCCACACGTGTGCCATGGCACACCCACACCCACACATACACACACTCAATAAATAAAATACGGCGGAGTTGAAGAAGGACCCAATTCTGACCTCTGGCAACTCTAAGTGTATGCACATAGGCATGTACACACACACACACACACACACACACACACACACACACACACACACACACAGAGACCAGACTTGAATGAGCATACAAAGGAGACCTTTACATTATAAACTATGATTCCGAAATACAAGGAGGAAGGAGGGGAAAGGCAAAAGGACACGGAAGCCAGACACTTGAGAGTTTAGTGAAACTGAAGCGTGCACATGCATGCAGAACTGGCCGTGATCTCACAGCACCCCAGCTCGTGGGCAGGGAGGAGAAGAAGACCCAGGGGGAGAAATGGTGGAAGTTGTCTGCACCCACATGCATAGTGTGTGGTTGGCTCTTTCTCTTCTGCTAGTCCTTTTCACAGAGATATCTTTGCTGATTTGATTCCTCAGCTTGGCATTTTCTTTAAAAGATCCCAATCCCACATCCATCCACCCATTCGCTCATCCACACACTTGCTCACCCTCCCATTGCTTCATGTCTGTATATTATGCACCCAGGTATCCAGTCTTGCATTGCTCCACTCATAGGAATGTTTCTATAGCAACTCACCAACCATACAAATATGCTGCCACCGGCCCTTCATCTAACTGCTGGTCTCATGGTAATAGTGAGCTGCCCATCCCACAGCCCAACCCACCAGGGGGTCCACCTACTCCCACTTTTATCGACCAACCAATCACCTACCCATATACACATCTACCTATCGACTTACCTACTTACCTACTCAATCAGCCAGTTCTTTCAGGATTTAGCCACCCATGCGTCCATTAGTCCATCGTCCAATCCAAACATATACTTAGCACATTCTGTGTCATACCCACAAGTCCAGTCCTCCACACATCCATTCAGACATCACATTCACTGTACAGAAAGAGACATGTACAGTGCAATGGTGAATTTCATGGGTCGATGTGGTTAGGACACAGTACTGAGATATTTGGCCCAACACCAGTCCAGATGTTGCAGTGGAGGGCTTTTGGGGTTTGTTTTGGTAAAAAAAAAAAATTTCACACTTAGAAAAATAGATTTAAAGTAAAACTGATTGCCCTCCATCCTGTGTGTGAGCCTCCATCAGTCGAAGGCCTTATCGGGGAAGGGGGAGGTCTACAGAGAAGCAATATCTGTGGTCCCCAATGAATAAAGGAATTCTCTAATCAGCCTCCAGAGGACTGCTAGAGTCCCGTCAGCTCTACCTTGGGCACAGTCTGACAGTCTGGCCTGCAGCCTTTGTAAATCACCAATTCCATAATCAACTAAATGTGTCTACAAATCTGTGTCTGCACATCTGTATCTATGCATACTTCCACACCCTATTGCCCTGTTTGTACAGAGAGCTCCCCAGCCTGGCACACACGCGCCTACAGCAAAGCCTCCAAACAGTCTACTGCACTCTCCTATCAGAACTTTGGGGAGATTCTGATGGCTAACACAGAATGTACATATTCGGGTATTAAAAGAATGTTGTTTTTTTTCCCCCTGAGAACTCTGAGTTCTAGCAGCCTTGTAAAGGACCCGTCTTGTTTGCCCGGAACCTTGTTGTTACCTTTCACCTCTATTGAGCTTCCCGTTGGAAAAGCATAGCCCTGGGCAATGAGAAGAGACAGAGGAGGGCAAACTGGGGAACAACATGCCCTGAAGTGTGCCTCAGAGGTGACCCCCACCACCACCACCACTGGCAGAGGTCTTTGGATTCTTGAAGTGTTTTCAAAGCATCAGCAACTTGGCAGCTGAGAGATGAAGGTGACTCAAACAGGCCTCCACATTTCTGGCTTGAAGAGATGGATGCCAGGAAGCTCCCACTGCTGAGAGCAGAGTGGGTGGGAGAGGAAGGAAGACACGGTGACGCTATCTCTGTTGAGGTGGGTGGAAGGGGATGAGGAGGTCTGGGTGGCTGGAGCTGAAGGACCAGAGAGCAAGGTAGAAGCTGACTTAGGAGGAAGAGGGAGATGACAATCTGCTAGCTGAGGGATCTCAATCCACGGAAAGACTTCTACAGGGCAGCCGTGAGGAGCCCTGGTTCTTGCTCATATGGTGAAGGCCCTAGCTTCTACTCAGACCTGGGTCCTACTAAGGGGTCCTTCTACAGCGCCTCCCTCTCTTCTGGAGCTCATGGGGGTTCCCAGCAGCAAAGCAGCCAAATGAGGTTCATGCACAGATGGGAAATGGGGTCATCCCGGGCTCTGGCCAAAGGCTGGGCCCCAGAGTGCCAGCTGGAAACCCCATTTGGGGGCTGCAGGAGTGTGTGTTAAAATGCTCCCTGGGTGGCTCGGGCCAGGCATTTAGGAGTACAAACTGTTGTCTTGGCCATAAATCCCCTCGGCCATAAAGCACACCCACACACACACCTCCCCGTGACCCCTTATTTGGTGTGAGAAACTGAGGGCAGGGCAGGGCAAGGTGATGACCTCCTGACTCTAAGGCCTCTGGCCTCCCAGGCCGCCATTTCATTACTCTGTAGACTTCATGAGCCACTCAGTGCCCAACACCAAGAGGCACAGCTCTGGCCTGGGAGTCAGAGACCGGAATCCAACAATGCCCTGGTTCCCCTTCAGCCACCACCTGGGTGTCCACTTCTGTCCAGTTCAGTTTCTCCTAGTATATCATCGTTGAGAGTCTCTCTGCGCTCTTCGTGGAGGTCAAAGAAAAGGGACATTTTAGTGTCACAGATAGGAAGAATTCATATTAGCATACCGCACCACCCCTCCATCCCTCTGAGCCTCAGATTTCTTACCTATTAAATTGGGGAGTGGGAATGCGTGAGATGCGAGCAAGGTAGTGCAGAGCAAGCACAGGACCCAGCGTGTGCTGCTGAAGCCTCTGGAAAGAGAAGCATGTGAGCCTCCCATCTTACGATGTTTAGAGATGCTAAAGCGGTTGTATAATACTGTGACAGCCAGGAAAAGTGTGATAAGCTCGGATTATCCCAGACAACTTGATAGAACATACATGTGCCTAGGTAGGCAGAAAGACAGACAGACAGACAGTTGTAGGTACACACTCAGTCAATCCTTTCCAATCTGTAAGTTCTGCGTCTGCCGAGTCAGCCAACTGCACGTTGAACATATTCAGTGTCTATTCCAAACATGTGCAGAATTTTTCTCTTCATTCCCCAAACAACACAGGAGAGCCACTATTCCCACAGTGTTGACATTGTACCAGCTATTACAAGTTGCCTAGAGATGACTGGAAGTGTACGGGAGAATGTAGGAGTGATTACCGTGTCATCTTCTGTAAGGGTCTTGAGCATCTTTGGATTTTGGAGTTCAAGGGGTAATGCTGGACCCAGTCCTCCTCCAGGGTACCAAGAGATGACTGTGTGGCATACATACATATATATATATATATATATATATATATATATATATATATATTTTTTTTTTTTTTACATAGACACAGAGAGGTAGGAGGAGAGCCAGAGGGAGTGAGGGAGAGAGGGAGGGAGAGGGACAGAGAGAGAGGTGTCCAGCCAGTGATGTGTAATGATGTCACTGATCAGGATAACACGTGTCTTGTCTCCTCAGGTCTAGGAACCCCTCCAGTAGCCTAGTCAGGGATATTCCCTTTGTGTCAGGAGATGCCAAGATTTTCTGGCCTCAGTGTCTCCCACTCTTTTCCTAATCCCCATGTCTCCCTCCAGCACAGAGCACCTGGACCGGACAGAGCCAGGGGCTTCAGCAAGGCCTGACTGCCCAGACATTTTTGCTGAAAAAGGCAGGTCTAGCTTTACTGCCCCTGAGGAACACGGCCTTTAACTGCAGGGCTGTATTTTGCAGTCACTGAGGCTGGGGCTGTGTAGAGCCCACAGCCTAGACTTCTCTGCCCCAGGATAGCCATGTTCAAATGTGGCAAGGCCTCACCTCAGAACAGGTGACGCTCTGGGTCCTGAATGCTTGTAAGAACCCCTACCCCATACTTGCCCGGCACTTATGCTGTAAAACATTCACACTTAGCTGGTCACTCCGAGGGCAAGCCCCAGACCTGCAACCCCAACTCCTCTCATATGACTTCAGTAGGCTGCCTCAGCCCTTGGGCCTAAGTTTTCTCCCAGAAAATTTGTTAAAGGAAGTGCACCATCCTGGGTTGCTATGGGGAGCAAATAAAACAGCCATGAGCAATACAAGCAAACACCAGGTGGGCTCCTGCCTCCCGCCACATCCTGGGCTGGTCTCTCCCAGCTCCAGCCCGCCAAGACTGGAAAGCACAAGAAGACAATCCTAGAGGCAGTCCCTGGGCTCCACAGAGGGACTCTGGGGCCAAGCATAACAGCAGGTGATAAGAACTGTGGGCTGCAAACACTGACGTGCTGGCCTGGCACAGGGAGCAGCAGACCACAGCCCAGCGGCTCCTCATGCCTCGTGGTCACACCACTTGTTGCCCTGGAAAGAGGAGGTTCCAAAGGTACTCAGGGCAGACTGGCATGCGTGTCCTGAGCAGAGCCCTGGGACCTGGTCAAGCCTTGGCCTTGTGGTGAGAAGACCTAAGAAAAAGCCAATGGGTCTTTGCTCAGAGCAAGGGAGGGCCCCCACTCTGTGCCCCACCCTTGGCCATCGGATAGGTCTGAGTGTGCAGAAACCAAACCCCAAAGGGGCCCTATGGGCTCTGGCTGGGAGCGTGTGCTTGATGTAGTGTAGAAAAAAACCTCAGCAGCTGTCTAAGAGCAAACAACTCACTTTCCCTCTCTGAGGCCCAGGACTGCATCCAGAACACCAGACAGTCAGAAGCCACCCTAGACTGTGGAATGCAGGTTAGACTACAGGATGCATTGAAAGCATGGTGCCTCGAAAAATAGAGGGAAGGGCCAGGGGTCAATGGGCCTGATCCTCACTGAGGGGCTGGGAGCCAAAATGCTACCCATTGGAGGCTATGTGATCACTGGAGGGCCCCATTTGCACCCAAGACCCACAGTGGGGGCATCTGTGGACCTAATTATAACTGAGCTTAGAGTAGGATTCATGGCTATACTCTCAGAATTTGAGAGGTTGAGGCAGGAGAATAAGTATGAGTTCGAAGCTTTTTCACAGTGAAAGCCTGTCTGAACCAAACTGAACAAAGCTAGAGTTGGCATTGTGATTTCATGGCTTCCCTTCCACAGCTGACCCCCCTCCCTCAGAGCCCTTCCATATAGATGTGTCTAGCCTCAGAGTCTTAATGGCTTGTTCAAGGAAGCGCTGAGCCTACAGATGAGAACTTGTGTTGGACACAGCCTAGGACTCATCAAAGAACTGGGTCCCTGTCTTTAAAGCCCTTGTAAAACTGAAGACTCTGCACGGGTCCGGCAAGTTTCCGGTACATTCAACGTCCTACATTAACTGCCAACCTCAGTGGCTTTCTTTTTTTCTTGTTCTTCCCTTCACTCCTTCCTTTCCTTCGTTCTCCCTTCTTGTCTTCTTTCCTTCCCTTCTCACTTCCTTCTTTCCTTTCTCTATGAGGCTTGAATCAGATAAGCACCCCATTGCGTAGAAAATGGGGTCCAGGATCCAGGCAACTCATTCCCAAAGCAGACGTCAAGCCTTTCCAGACAGGAGCATCAGTAACCACAAAATGAAACGTCGGAGAAGCTATCCACAAGAGGTGCATTCTAAATGACCAAGGCTGTGACCCTGGGATCTTAATCCTGAGCTGCAGTAGAAGAGTGGCTTGCATGGCATCCTCTGGAATTGCTTCCCTGAAGAGGTCCAAGGATACTGAAGCTAGTCCGAGATATCCCACAGTCACCCCAGTGTCAGCAGGAGTAGGGCCACAGATCCTCCAGGCAAGGCTTCCTTGGCTACCACCTAGTGTCACCAACTTACCACCTAGGCTGAGGAAACTTAAGCCAGAGATACAGAGCCTGCAAGCCAGCCAGTTCTGTTCTCACATAGCTTCGCTGTAATCAGTGTTTCCCTTGCTATAATTAGGGAAATCAGGCTGTTTTCTGTGTTCCTGGAAGATGCCTGAACTCAAGCCAGCACCCTGGAGCTTTTCTAACGCGCTCTCCAAACAGGTCCACCAGCAGTGTGGAGGACTTGCCAGCACGTTCCCGCTTAACCAGAGACTCAGTCGAGTGTGCGTGCACACACACACACACATACACACACACACTCTCTCACACTCACTCACACATACACACACATACACACATGCACTCACACACACACTTAACACACACACATACACACATGCACTCACACACACACTCACACACACTCACACACATACAAACACACTCATACACTCACACACACACTCACACTCACACACACTCTCTCACACTCACACATGCACACACATACTCACACATACTCACACACACACATAACACTCACACACACATACACACATACACACACATACAAACACACTCATACACTCACACACATACACACACACTTAACACTCACACACACATACACACTCACTCACACACACACACACACACACACACACGTTCACACACTTCCTGAACTGAGAGCACAACCTCCTGGCCCCTGAGGACACGCCCTGGTGTTCAGCACAGTGCCGGGCAACTGTGGCTGCTGGGCTAGTGACTGAGAAACCAAGCCAACAGCTGCAAGAGAGCTAAGCCTCGCAGTTCATTTCTTGAGTCTTCAACCCAGGACTAGCACTTGGCCCGCCCCCTGTCCTTTCGCTCAGACACTGGGCACCGTTACTGAGGTCCCCCTCCCAATCACCTTCCATGGATTTCTCCCGTGGATTCATTCATTCAGTGAACATCTGTAAAATCATTACATGATCCGCGCTTTGGTTTGGAAGTGGGAATGGTTTCTACGAAGGACCAGGATTCACATTTTTTGCTTTTGTTGCCCTCTCTCCCATTGAAAGCCACGTTCTGAAACTTTTGAGGCCTAAACAGATAGCTTACCAGTTAAAAGCATTGGCTACTCTTCCAAAGGACCCAAGTTCAGTTCCCAGCACCCACATGGCAGCTCACAACTGTTTGTAACTGCAGTTCCAGGGGTTCTTACAGTAGAATCAGTTTAATCTTATTCCCGACCAGCTTACAAAGAAATGAGACTCAGACTATGGTTACTTTATTTGGCTTTGACAATTACTGGGGGCTAACCCCTCATCTACTCTTCTAACTGCTGGCCTGGCTACCTCCCCAGGGGTGTTCCCCAGATCCTTGCTGTTTCTCCTGGCTCATGATACCTTTCCTCTCACGGCGCCTTCTCCTCACTCCTTCTGGTTCTTCTCCTCCTTGCTTCTTCACCCCCAACCAGGTAACTGAAAAGCCCACCTATCTCTACTCCTTCCAGTAATTGACTGCAGCCGTATTATTTAACCAATAGTTTTAAGAAATAAGGTTCGCACAACAAAAGCTGATAAATGTGGAAATTCACTTGTAGGCCTAGACCTTTGGGTACAGCATCACAATACATACCAGCAGAGCAGACCTCACCTTCATACGGACACACATGCAGCCTAAATATCAATGCACATAAAGTGGGACTTTCGAATTGCTAGAACAATTGATGCTGGTTCGCTGGAGTTGAGAAATAAGTGACACTTCAGAGAGACCAGCGTCATTGAGGAGAAACGCTCTGGGAAGTGTTTTCCCTGAGTCAACACACAGAAAATATGGTCCAGAGGGGATCAAAACTGCATTGCATGCTGGCACCCATGCTTGGTGATGTGTAAGAGTCATCCAGGTGGTATTGGTTTTAAAGGCATGAAGGGGTCGTGGAGATCACTTGAGATGTGACACTGTGTGACAGGGCTGAAGTGCCTAAAAAGAGGCCAGGAGAGGATATTGGTGAAGGTGTGACTTCATTTGCAGTAGAAGCCCCAGAATTTGAGGGGTCATGAAGAGAAAGCTGGAGCTTGGCATCTGGCAAAGTCCCTGAAGAGAACCCGAGAAAGGATATGGCTGAAGGCTCAGTCCAGTTGCAGTAGAGACGCCAATATTTTAAAGATGCCAATCTGTGGAATGATGGCCAAGGACAGCAAGAGCTATGGTGCAGGACTGACCTGAGCCCCCAAGACAAGTTGCATGGGCACTGGATGGCAGAGCAAGAGAAGTGTGGCTGTCAGCGCCCTTTAGAGCCTGCAGGGCGCTGAGGGACTCTTAGACAGCAAGCACTGGGCTTTTTACACTGTTGAGTTTTGGGTTTGCTTTGGTCTGATTGTTGATTGTTTCCGTGCCCTGGTTCTTCCCTCTTGAAGTAAGAAAGTATTTAACTTTTATTTTATAGAATCCCACAATTAAGAGACTTTGAAATTTTATAGAAATTTTGGAATTTTAGAGAGACTTGAATATTTTAGAGAAGCGTTGAACTTGCATGAAACCAGTCATGCAATCAGATGCAGGCTAGCTCTCTGTTGTCTCTCAGAGCAGCAGTGGCCGTGCAGGGTCATTCATTCATTCTCTGGTTCACTCACTTGTATGCCATAGAAGTTTTGCTGAGCTCTCAGTGGGTGTTAAAAGAGACGCAACTCCAAAGTTCTGTGTGGAGCCATGGCACGACATGGGATTTAAGTGCAATGAATACACAATAAGCCCCACTGCATTGGTCAGCACAAAACTCCACACCTAGAGGCTGGAGAAATTGTTCTGTGCTTATGAGTGGGTATCACTCCTGCAGAGAACCTAAGTTCGGATCTGTATCCATGCCAAGTGATTCACAGCTATCTAACTCCGGGTCCAGGGGACCCAATGCCTCTGGCGTCACACACAATTTTAAAAGTAAAAGTTTTTTTAATTCTATATTTAAACAAGAAGATATATATACCCAGGTGATGGTGACACACCTTTAATCCCAGCACTCGGGAGGCAGAGGCAGGCAGATCAGAGTTCAAAGCAGCCAGCATGGTCTATAGTTCAAGTTCCAGGATAGCCAAGGCTACACAAAAATCCTGTCTCAGAGAGAGAGAGAGAGAGAGAGAGAGAGAGAGAGAGAGAGAGAGAGAGAGAGAGAGACAGAGACAGAGACAGAGACAGAGACAGACAGAGACAGAGACAGACAGAGACAGAGACAGACAGAGACAGAGAGACAGAGAAGCAGGGACAAGCAGACAAATAGACAGACAGACAGACAGACAGAGAGAAGACACTTCACGTCATGCCTCACCTCACTGAAAACTCTTGGAAGGCTGCTGTTAGAGTAGGAACAATCACACTGTTTTCTCTCACATATTATTGCAGGGAACAAACTGAGTCAACATTCTCAGAAGGCCATTGAGCTCATTCACACCTAGAATTTATCTTCAATAGAATGGGGGCACCGCATACAGCCTGGCAACTGGTCACGTGGCATCTTGATTGGAAAGAAAAATTGAAGAGGAATTGGGCTGAATGGAACACAAACCTGAATAAGCTTCCTACTTACTCATTCTCTCTCTCTCTCTCTCTCTCTCTCTCTCTCTCTCTCTCTCTTTCTCTCTCTCTCTCTCTCTCTCCCTTCTCCCTTCCCCTCCCCCTTCACCAATCCTTCTTGTCCTTCCTCTCTGCTCAAGAAGGAATTGTAGGGGACTGTGCCGAGTTCACAGAAACTTGGTTTCCTTTTCCCAGAGAAAGGAACTAAATAGCAGCCTGAACTCTAACCCAACACCAGCTTATTGACAACCCCAGACAGGGCTGGTTCAGATACCTCTTGCCGCCCCATAGCAAATCACCCATGACGCTCAGTGTCCTAGAACAGCATCAAGACTGGACTCAACTGAATGGTTCTTCTGCAACTGTGGTGTCTGCTGGGGTCGGGCCACACAAACTGACACCAGTACTCATGGATCTGTCATTTCCTCTAAGGGCTTTCTTCTCTCTTTTTCCTTCCTCTCCTCTAACAGGATAACTAAATCTTTTTTTATTGCAGTTCCGAGAAAGGTTCCAGCAGAACGCTTTTTAAGCCTCTGATCACACCAAGCTTGGTAATGTCTGTTGAACTAAGCAAGACAAAAAAGTCAACGTAAGAGCTACACACAGGTGTGAGTGCAAATGTGTGGTGGGAGTGATCTCAGTCTGCTCCAGAGGCTTCACTAGGATAATGCCTATTTGACCAGAGTACAGCTCATCACTGACTTAGCAGCACCCCCAACTTGGGCACCTGGGGCAGCTGCTCAGCTTCTGTACGCCTCTATTGAAAAGCACGAGCATATGCTTCTCGGGATCCTTTTAAGGCATTGGTGCAAACTTACTCAGCATTGGTCCTTCTGAATGCTTGTGTCCAGCATTATCTGGACCACCCAATGACACTCTCTTACCACAGGGAGTCAGAGACATACTGCAGATCCAGATAACCATCCCAGCTCATGGGAGAAGCTAGAAAATCCAGAGATTGGACCTCTGTGAAGGAGCAAGGTGAGCCTGTGCAAAGGAGAACCTACTGGGGACTGGGGCCCATTTCCCACATTGGTCCTCCCAAGATGACTCACTGCCATGAGATCACGGATCCTACCTACAGGTCACAGGCCACTCCCTCTTACCTGGAAGCTCCTCTGGGATAGCACACTGCTCAGAGAGAAAATGGAAATCTTCACTGGTACACATGAGGGAAAAACTGATAGAGATTATCGGGACATAAACATCTGTCCTCCAAACCATCCAAGTCTGGGCTCAATCACGGATGTCTGTCCCATCTCTGTCACTGGAAACTCGGTGACCCTGGTGAGTCATGTTGCTTTTCTGGAGCTCGGTGTTGAGAGAGATACGGCGCCATTGATGTCCCAGAGGTATCGAAGGAATTAGTTCAGCACACAAAGCATAGAAGTATTCGATAAAGGCTGTTCTTGCATTCACCTAGGGTAAGCGGTTTTGTTATTATAGTCACATTGGGGATGTGCGCCCTCTAGTGGTAGAGCCCCTCCCAGTGGTGGTGCAGAAGCTTTCTGCCTCGGGGGAGGGTTGAAAAGGGACCACAGAGTTGGTTAACTCTTCCAGAGGGGCTTTCCTAGGGCAAGAGCTGAGTTCCGATCCAGGGCCACAACAACGGAGTCCAGGAGCGGCAATCTGTGTATACAGAAAGAGTAGAAACTTTAACTCTGGACCCCTGGAAACTCCAGAGAACTCTTCACAAAGGAGCAAACCCTGTAGCTAAGGAGGGACTCAGAAAGGCTTCAAAGGCAATTCTCACTCTCTCTTTCTCTGTTCGATCCTCACTCTCTCCACCCTCCTGTTCTGCTTGAGTTGTACAGGCTGAGGTCCACAGAAGTCATAGGAATCTCCCTCATCTTCCAGGCCATCGGAAGCAGACTAGACCAGCCAGCACCTGGATTCTAGAGCCATGCTCTCCGCCCTCCAGTGCAAGGTCAGCTTAGCCCCGCAGGCGACAGAAGCCGAGATGTTTCATTGAAACACGGAGTAAAGTTTCGAAGAAGGGGAAAAGGCAGCAGGCGGAGTTCCCAGGGCTGGATCCTTGCCCAGCTGGTCCCTGGGCTCTGGGAGGGTGGGAATGACGCAGCCTGGGCCCGGCAGGTCTCTGGAGCACCATTCGCCGGGAATTTGCAGGCAGCAACAGCCAGAAGGACTGCGAGACTCTGGGAAAGACAGCTGAGCCAGTCCAGGCTGACTCACGGGGGCTCCGTGCATGGGGCACAGCGTGTGCTCAGCATCCCGTGTAGTTGGAAATCTGAGAGACATCCTCACCCCTACCCATGCACACATATACACCACCACCGAGAAGCACTCCACGCCAGCAGAGTGGGTGTACCTGGGGGTGAGGGATTAGAAACCTCCTCAGCAAAGAAGGGCCAATTTGGAACAGTGAAATCCCTAAGGGCTTGTGGGAGGGGGTGGCAGAGCAGGAGGCCAGGCGCAGCTGTGGGCTGAGGCCACAGACTGGACGCTGCACAGACAGACAGCTCACTTTCCCTGGACAGGCCCCCTTCTAGTGCCATGTGTCCTTGAAACCTTCTAGTAGGGTGAAGCTCATGGGGAATTCCACATGTTTTTGTGGGATCACCCCGAAATACAGATGGAGATGAAGCTGACACTGAAAAAGGAAGAGGCTTCAAGCTCCTGCGCCATTTCTACCCAGCACAACTGTCCCTGCGCCATTTCTACCCAGCACAACTGTCCATAGCTGTCCTCTGAGGTCCCCTGAGGGACAAGTGGGATGAGGAAGGAAAATCCGCCATCCTCCGGACCCAGGCTCTAGTGAGATGCTAGAACCATCTTGTAGCCCAGCAACCACCAACCTAGAGCACCTTCCCAGTTGTGAACCCCTGGGGCTAAATGTGTCTTAAAGCTATGCACAGTGACAGGAAGAAAGCAGCCTCAAATCCCAGCTCTGCCATGCACTCAATGGACACTAAGCATGTCGTTTTGCATCTCAGCTGCCCAGTTTCCTGAAGTGATGGGTAGCATCCTCTGCAGAAAGCATTTATGGGGAAAAAAGAAAGCGCCAACTGCTGCCTATTGGTTGAACCCTTTGAGACCAGGTTATGTTTAGTTGCTCTGGCCACACCCACTGATGGGGTATCAGTCTGCCCCATCACTGACAGCTCCATGGTCCCACTAACTAAACTACACTGTCAACCAATGACGTGTGAATAGCATACAAATGTCATTATATGTGGGAGCTTGTGTGTTGGAGTGGGGTGACAAGGCCCCAGAAGACACTGAATGAGGCACTCCTGTCCTTACCAGGACCTGTCAGGACTGAACAGATCCTGGCTTGGCAAACCAAAAAGAGAGTCTGAGAAGGGTTCTTCTTGGAACCTGGGATCCCTGAGCAAATCTACTCACCAGCCACCTCTGAAGCACCCCCTCTGGGACATACTTTAGATTAGACCCTCCAAACAAAGCAACTAGGGGCCCAACTCCATCATTCTCACGGCTAGGGGGAAGCCTGCTGGATACTTTAATGGTAGCAGGCAGGAGGCTTGGACACGTGTCTTCCTGGCGGGATAACTCACTAGTAGGAAGGCCTTCGGTTCAGACCTCTCCACTGAGCCCAGGACCTGCTTGTTTCTAGCTGGTCCCTTTAAGAAGAGAGGGGAGAGACCATTTTCTATCCTGTGCCCCTCCAGCTGCAGCTGTGAAACTAGGGCTCTTGCACCCAGGCTGATCTGGGCTAAGAGAGCCTCTGCTCACCCCTTGACCTTCCAGCCACCCCTCTCCTAGTCCTAAGCCCCCATGCTTTGGTCCTGGCCCCTCATCAGCCACAGTCATCTCAGCTGATCTTTCCCTGGCCGGGACTCCTGGCTGGGCTGCCCAGCCCTTCCCTTCCCACTCCGTGCTTGGCAGAAGGGTAAGCGTCTGTTCTCGAGCTGGGCCCAGGGGGGCTGGCCAAGGCTAATGAGTGCAAAAGAGGGCGGAGGGCTAGACTGTCTAAAACGAACCCCCTTTCCCAAGGAGCCGGCCCCGCCCACCAGGGGGGATGTGAGGTGAGATCAGCTGTGTACACAGAAGACTGAGAAAGTGGTTCTTTAGGCTTCTAGAAGAAATGACTGGCCAAAGAGATTTCAGACCCCCACAAGAACAGATAGACCAGAGAGAACAGGTAAGGTGAGTGCTGGCCCTGCCTGGCATCATGCTGGCTGCCTATCAGTCTGATGCTTTCCCACAAGTGGATCCCACCTCCCACCTCAAACCCTCTCCAAACTCAGAGGACTCCAAGCCCCTGTTTGGAGTATGGAGAAATGTTGGGGACAAGTCCAGGTGCTGCCACCATCACCTGTCCAGCCTCAGTTTCCCCATCTGCAAAATAGCAGCGATGCTACCCACCTGGCATTCATGTAGATGAACTGCTGGCATTAGACGGCACTCAGTTGGTGCATACATCTCTCCACAGGTCTGCTGGCTCTGCTCCCTCACCTGGACTCAACAGTCCCTGGTAGGGACTAGGTAGGGACCCCTGAGCACTGAGCAGTGGGTCAGCCCCTCCTCTCTGCTCTGCCATTTTCCTGCCTGAATATGACCTTGTTCAGCAGAGTGTGCACAGAGCTTCGGTGTAGCACTCCTGCAGAGAGAGTCAGGGTTCCGAGGACCTACCCTCAAGCTGTCCTTGTGCTATCACCGAGGGAATCAGAGTGAGCAAAGAGAGAGGCAACAGAAAAGAATGGATGCCCAAGGTTTGAGTCTAGACACCCAAGGTCAAGAATGGGTCTTCCACTGCCTCTGCTGGCCCAGTCTTAACCCTCGGTGTCTTGCCCTTGCTGATCCAATAATGCATGGAAGGTCCTAAAAGATTCCCTAAAGGCTTCAGAGCTCATGAGCAAGCCAGGGAAATGCAAATTCAGCTCTCAAGACATCTCTGGCCTTTCATTGCTTTGTTGAGTCAAAGAAAATACTTTGACCCTTTTATGGGGATTTGGGGAGGGGATGTTTGATCCAAGAGAAACAACTTCTGAAGGACTCCAGCCAAGAAAGTCCAAGGGCAGGGCCAGGAGGGTCCTCGGATCACAGCATGGGTAGGAAGCCGAGGGAGCGGGAGCCAGAAGACAGGCAGGTAGGCGGGGGACCTCCATTCCAGCTGCTGAATCTCTCTCTTTTTTCCCTGCTGCTGCTGCTGCTGCTGCTGCTGCTGCTGCTGCTGCTGCTGCTGCTGCTGCTGCCACCCCTCCAGGGCTGTGCAGAGCCACAGACCACCATGACTCCTAAAATGATGGCTTCATTGCCTGCTGGTGCACACTCGTGAACTCTATCATCCATTCCCTCAGCACCATCCAGGAACCTGCTCTCAGGTATGCTGCAGCCACACAGGACCACCCTGAAGACCCAGTGCCCTGGCTGGGGCTTATGTTCTATGCACCCACTCTGAATTCTAGGCCTCCCTAGAGTCTTCTATGAAGTTTTCTACCCATGTGTGAGCTAACAGGCAGGAGTGAGGTGTCACAGAGCACTAAATGGGCATTTTTAGCCTGGCCCTGGAATTGCATACTTCTCTTGCCTGTATTCCGCCAGCCCTGGGACAGCCACCCTGTGACTACTCACCTACAGGGGAGAGTGAGAACAGAAGAGACAGTTTTCATAGATAAGCAGCAAGTATGTCACAAGCAGGAGGCTGAGGAGGAGGAGGAACCAAGCCTATAGGAGCCTTGGTGCTTCTAGACGATGTGACCCAACCTGCACCCCTGTCGGAAGTGTGGAAAGGGTGGCTTGGGAGGAGCTGCAGTCCAACACATCACAGGAAGTGACAGAGACCCCACTTTTGGAGCCTGGATAAATATGTCATCTCTAGGACAGTGTCCTCACCAGTAAAAAGGCTTGTCGCTTGTAGCTGAGAGGTGGGACAGGCATGCACAGGAGGCGCTCCACACGTACGACTATCCTGGCCACTGTGGACTCTTGAGTCCACTCCCCAAGTGGAGGAGAGGAAAACGCACCCCCCTGCTCCCCAGTAAGCCTGGTCACAAGCATGTCCCAGCCTTGAAGCCCCAAGAAGAGGGGGGAGACTCCATGGAGGAGTCTTCACCCAGGTTCTGAAAGACCTTTCTGCCCCAAATGCTCAGAAGCCATGGACAACTGACATATCCATTGAGCCATTATCTAACAAAGGGGACAGCTGAGCATCTAAAACCTCCTATCCCCAAAACAGGACTGGTTGATAGGCATCACAGCATGTGCAAACTCTGATCCATTGCATGTGGTTGCCTGCTGGGCAGTGAGACTGCAGAGGTTTTTATCAAGGCTCCCATGGAAAACAATGCTGGGATCGATCAGTCATGTCTGCCATGGGTGAGAGTAGAACCTGGAATCTATTAGTCATGTCTGCCATGGGCAGGGGTAAAGCCCACTGCAGGCATTTATATTCCTCAAGGTTAGGATAAAGATTGGCCCTTCTTGCCATCTTTATTTTCTCCCTAAAATGTTTACAAACAGGCACAGAAGATGGGGTTAAATAAGCCAGAAAAACCCAGAGGACAAAAACCAAAGGGCTACTTAATTAAAAACCAGTTTAGAATTCCCAGCAACTCTGGTCTTTAGTAGCACCCAGCTATGTAGCCAGAGCCCAGTCAGCTACTGGAGCATCCTGAACTACAGCCAACATTCATCATCATTTCCCGTCCCAACAACGTCCCCACTTCCTCCTGGGAAGGAGCATACCTGACAGCAGGTTCCTTGTCCCCATTACCCACCTTCCATTACGTGTTCCTCAGCTGTTCCCCCTATACCCAAGTCTAGAGTTTGAACCTTGAGCAATGAGTCACATGGGTGGAAGTGGTGGCATCTGGCCCTGTTGTTCAAGCTCAAAATAAAGAGGCAATTCCCAATGCCTACCCTATCACAGATGTTTCTGCATCACACTGTAACTGTCTGAGTCCTCAAATCCCTGGTCGATGGAGGAGAACCTGCTGAGTTCACCGATATATCACTGAACTTTAGCAAGCTGCCTATGCGCTATTGGCATTCGGTAAGTTCACCCATTCTGAAATAACTGAATGAGCGTAAATCTTAAGGCTGGGTATATGGCTCGGTAATAGAATGCTTGCCTAGCATACACAAAGCCCTGAGTTCAAATCTCCAGACTCAAGAAGGGAAAGAAAAGGAAGGGGAGGAGAGGGAAGGGGATGGAGGGAGGGAGGGAAGAGATGGGAGGGAGAGGACAGCAGAGTCTGGAATTAGAGAACAGGATTCAAGCTCATTTGCTGTGTGGCCTCTGGCAAGCCTCTCTGAGCTTCTGTCCTCTCTTGTGTGAAATGGAGACAATCTAAGCATATCTTTGCGCTGTCGATGGATTTAAATGAAGTAGAGGATATGAGACACAGAGGGAGCTCTGATCGTAAGGGAGGGAAGAAGTGAGAGTTTTAGATGATTTGAAGATCATGTCTACCCCAAGATCACTGAGCAGGCAGAAGGCAAGTGTTGCCTTTTCCAAACATAGCTTGTGATGCAATGTCTTCGTTAACCAGAAAACTGAACTCAAAATAGCTTAGTCAGTCAGGGAACTGTGTTGACTCAAGACATTGGAACAATTTGGGCATTAACTTCAGGTAGGTTTTGATCTGCCTAGGTGCAAACACCTAGTTTCTAAGAAGCAAAGACTAAGTGATCAAACACTAATTCATGGCCCATTTACTGAGCACCTGAGAAGAAACTAGGGTTTTGTTTTGCCAAAGCAGATAATGAAAACTGCCCTTGACCTGACACGTAGAACAAATACTGGCTTCGATCACTCAGAGTTTTGTTTTGTTTGCTTGCTTTTTTTGTCTACATGCAACAGAAGCTGTGTTTCTGTTATTGTTATATTGTTTCTGTTATTCTGTATAGTTTAGTAGGTAAGATGTGTTTCAGCGCACAGTCGGAAGAGATTCTAGTCCACAGCCCTGGCTTCGTTGACTCTGAGCCGGTGCTGAGACAGAGCAGCGCATCATGACAGCAAGAATATGTCCAGAGGCTGCTCAGTTCCTGGTAGACAAACATCAGGGAAAAGCACTGATCCCAGCATCAATGTAACAAGCAGGAGCACGTCTGTAATTCCAGCACTGTGGAGGCAGAGAGAAGTCCCTGGAGCTTGCCAGTCTAGACAACTCAGTAAGCTCTAGGTTCAATGAGAGAGCCATATACACACAAACTAAAATTTAAAAAAAAAAAAAAGCAAGGTCAGCAATAAAAAACAACCCCCCACACACACACCCACATGTGCACACACACGCATACACACACACATGCACGCACGTAGGCGCACACGTACACGCACACATGCCTTCTGATACCAATTTTATCAACGTCCTATCGATTCGATGATGGAATGTCTGACATACACAAGTTCAAAAGAAGAATTTTTTTTTTCTGTCTTAACACTTTCGGAGTGCTCCATCCGTAGTTTCTTGACTCCCCACCTTTAGGAGAAGGTAATGGGGAAAGAACCTTCGTCAGTGACGAACAGGAAGCCGCATGGAGGAACCCACATCACAGCAGACAGGAAGTGGGTAAAGGGAAAACAGGAAGTAACCAGCCCATGACGCAATCAATCTCCAAGGACACGCCCCCCTATGACCTGCTTCCCTCAACCAAACAGAAAGTCCCACCACCTCCTTATGGTCTGTTCAGGAAGTCCCACCTCCTTATCGTCTGTTAGGGTTTTGAATCTGTCAGCACCAAATCATCTGAAGTTTAGGTTCCAAACCGTCTATCTCCAAAGCAACAGCCTTTCAGACACACCCAGAGTTGCGCTTCGCTGACCTCGTAGGTATATAGTAATCCAATCAAGATGAAAACTCAAGATTAGCCATTACATTAACTATAACCAAAGAAACGCATGGGCAGAAAGGATGAGGAGGCTGGGAACACGGCTTGGAAACAAACAGGATTCAGTGGTTGACAGAGCCAGGTCAGGTCGGGCCAAAGTCAGGGAGAGTGGCCTGCTGCTGCTGTTTGCGTATGAGAGAAGCCTTTGGCTTCAGGCTGCAGGGGGGGGGGGGGGGGCGCTGATGAAGAAAAGGCTAACTCTGTTCTTCAAGTGAGAGATGACAGAATCTCAGACAGGGCTTGAGGACTGAGAGACCCAGAGAAAGCGATTCAGCAGGACACGGAGCACAGAAGAGGCAAAAGTGAAGAGCCACCAAAGGTTCCAAGCTTGAGAGCTGAAGTGGCCAAGGCTGTGCCCTCCACTAAAGGAGGTTTGCCCTAACTGGGTCTCAGTGGGGTTGATGCAGGCAGTACCTTTTAGCCTACTCAAAGCCTGGGCCAGGGAAACCAGTCAGGGATGGACAGACCGCAGAAGGATGCTCAGCCTGGTATCAGACGCGAGGGTAATTCCAAATTCATTTGGGTACGGCGTGGGGCCTCTAGAGCCAAGTTCTGGAATGCTCTTTGCCTCTGGTCTCCTGCTACAGACATCATCTGCAGAGAATAGTCCCAGATGTAAGCATGATGATTTCATCAGGGTCCTCGTGTGAAGGGACACATGTGCAGGAGATGGCAGCCCATCAGACCGTGGAAATTCTGACCCAAGAGGCTGAGACACAACAATGCGGTGGCCTCCTGCCCCTGCTGGCCCTCGCCCAGTTCTCAAACGTGGCTAATTAGTGTAATGAATTATGACAAATGTGGATGGCGCCTCTGATTTGCTGACAGCAGATACAAACAGAGGCGCTGGCCAAGAACTCCAGTGCATACATTACACACACACACACACACACACACACACACACACACACACACACACACACCTCCGCCAAAAATAGCTTACCATCAGCCTGTAATCCAGCGACCTCCATCTGTTCTGGAATCTGGCTAGTAGCAAGCTGCTGCCGAGAGTGGAAGAGAAGGTTGGAGACATGTGGTCTCCCCACCTTTGATCACTCAGACTAGCTTCTCATCGCTGCTTCTCTCTGCCACATGCACCTCTGGTTAGTGAGACTAGCCAGCCCTGTAGTCCATCAAGGAAGGAGCTTGAGTTCTCCAAGGACCTGCAGTGTGCTTTATATACAAGACCAGAATGGCTGGGATCATCACCATGCAGAACTGTCGATCAGCTAGGAGGGAACAAAAAGTTGTGAATCCTCGACAGGAAAAACTAGTTGGCAATGATACAGGTAGCATGTGGATAGACAGAAACATGTGCGATAAGAATTTAACAGCTGTGTGTGCTCATGCGTATGTGTGCATGTGTGCATGTGTGCATATATGTGTGTGTGCATATTTTCAAATCTGAGTGAAGGTATGTGCATGTGTGCATATGTGTATACATAAATGTTTATTGCATGTGTGTGTGCATGTATAGGACTATTGGAATAATCCTATAATCAAAGAGAAGCTATAACCAGGACAGGGAGACAACTAGAGTTGGTGACTGATGGATGACACCCCATGGAACTGAGGGACAAATTGGATGAATGGATACGTAAGAGACAGATACGTAAATAAATTGGTAATAAACATATAACGAAGATGGTCAATAGTTAAATAATGGATAAGTTGATTGATTCTGAGACTGAATATTTGCCTGCTTATTAAAATGTATTTATAGTACCCAAATCAATGTAGTCTTTTGACAGGCAGTCACGTACACTGTGATGGTTAGTATTGATTCTCAACTTGACTGGACCTGGAATCAAGTAAAAGGTCCAGTCTCTGAGTGGGTGTTTGAGGACATTTCCAGGGAGGAGGGATGAGAAGCCCTTTCCCCAGAGCAAGCAGCCCAGGCATAAGGAGGTCTGAAAGAAAAGCTGTGCTTCCCCCCCCCCACACACACACACCCCCGGAGCTGAGGACCGAACCCAGGGCCTTGCGCTTGCTAGGCAAGCACTCTACCACTGAGCTAAATCCCCAACCCCAAAGCTGTGCTTTTTTGCCTGCCCACCTTTATGTCTTGCTGATGGGTATGTCTATCTTATTGCTGTTGCTGCTGCTGCTGCTGGCCATAGCTTCTTGGGCTTTTCAACATAGACTGAAGACTACAGCAGTTTCCAGGTAGTTCCAGGCAATTAGTGCCAGGTTGGGGATGCTGAGGCACCAGTCTTATAGAGCGAGCAAGTTCTCAGCCTTTCCCGTGTGCAGGCAGCCATTGCTAGACTACACAGTGAGTATCTAAATTCCCTTTGCGGTATGTTTTCATCCTTTTGGGGTTGTTCGTCTAGAGGTCCTGACAAATATAGACAGGCAAGGTTTAGGTCACCGGATGCAAACATTTTCAGCCAGCATCAAACAATGTTAAGTCCTCACCCACTCTCATTTCTCCTACTGGAAATAAAGTATCCTTTCTGGGACCCATCTGGGGCCAGACTCTGCTCTTGTTTGCCTTTGGTTGGTGATTTTGCTGTTTTGGGTCCCGAGTATAAGGACCCAAAGCTAAAGAGTCTGCTTTAGGGAGAGAGGAACATGTTATTGGGTTGTATCCCAGCAGAACTCACAGACCTAAGGCCCGTGAGTCCATTGCTAATGACTGTGTTGAATAAGGTGTTTAAAAGGAGCGTGCCCAAGGTAAGGTTGCTTTCCAACCTTCTTCATTTGGTTGGTGGAGGAACGACTCTCAGCTTACAGACTCCTCATGAAAAATTGCAGTCCTGGTTACATCGAGCAGCGAGACTCTGTGCAAACTGCGTATCCTCTTTGCAGCCACCCATCCATCCGCCTTCCACACTGCAGCTTCACATCCTTGTGGGACAGAAGCTGGCTGCCCTGGACTTCCCAGCCCTGCCTCCAGGGGTAGGGAGTGCCCTTTCTGGGTGCAAACTTAAGACCGGCCAGCAACAGAGGGACAGAGAGCCATGTCTGAAGACACGGCACCTCCCAGAAGAGCCATGTAAAGACTCAGAAACAGTAATTCCAAAAGAACCTGTTGTCATAGACCTGGAAGGACTGAGCAGATAAATGTCTCCCACCCACATACAGGCACAGGCACACATATGCGCACAACACATATAGACACATACACATATACACACATGTGACATACAACTGCACACATATACATGCACTGCACGCATACATTTACCCATTCACACAAGTATACACTCTCGCAACACACACATCCACGTACACTCACACGTGAATATGCACACTCATACACCTCCATGCAACACGTTTACACACATACATGCAGCAAGCATGCACATACATACACGCACACTTGCAAACAAGCACACACACGAATATATATCCACACATGCACACATGCACGTGAGCACACGCATCTGTCAGCTTCTGTACCCCCCGCATTTCTGTACATCCACATGCCACCTGTATGCAAGATCCCCAACTAGCTTTTCTTAAATTAACTCTTTTCTGACTTTCCTCATATGTACTTAAAAGGGAAATTTTCATTCCTTCCATATATAGAAAGTGATCATCAAAATATACTCACAACATTAAAATAGAAAGCAAATGTTCGTCCTGGAGCCAGCTGCAGCCCTCCCTCTGAAGGCTGAGCACATGTTTATAGCAGGTTTGTTCCAGCATGCACTCTGTCTGGGAGCTCCGTGCAGGGGAACCAGGGCTTACCCTTCCAGCCTAACTCAGGGCCCACTCAGGGCCCCTCTGGAGAGGGGACGGCTGAGGAAGGGAATCCTTGCAAGAGCTGTAGAGGACAGGGCTGAACCCCACGCAACCTCACCTCAGAACTAGCCCTGCTGGGACTGGTTGCTCTCCCCACATTATCCCTGTGTGCTCAGCACCGCTGTGGGTCCTGTCTCCTTCCTGAAGCATCCTTCTTTCTCTGGAGGACTCGCTCTTCAAACTCTATTTCCCCCTCTGTAGCATGGCAGCAACACACTCCATAAAAACCCAATAGATTCAAAGAAATTCTGTCACCTCAGCTGAAAAGGCACTGCATGGCTTTCTCCTGTCTATCTCTTTGCTCCACCATCCTCAGTGTTGTGACTTCCTCTCCTTATAGTTACAAAATGGCTCCCATAGCTCCAGCCATCACATCCTCACAAAAGCCCAAACTGATAGAGAAAAAGCCAAGACTTTGCTACACACTTGCTGTTGCTTGGAGAGAAGGTTTTCCTGTGTAGACTAGGTTGACCTTGAATTCACAATCCTTCCATCTTTGATTCCCAAATAGTGGGGTTACAGCTGCGTGTCACTGTGTCTCTCCCCTTTGTCTATAAGTTAAGAAGTCTCCCTAGAAAGATTCCACACCTCTATAACTCATTGGCTAGAGTGGCATCCCATGATCCTCTTTGAGCCAGTTACTAGCAAAGGGAATACAGTTGGCCCGAAGGGTGTCGGAAGTCCAGGCCCTTCCGTTCAGATTCAGGTGGGCGTGGCCTCTCTGAGGTCCCCATCCCCCCATTATGTGATCAGAGATGTCAGCCACATCTTCCCCAGCATTTTCCCTTTATGAATTTACCTTCAGAGAACCTAGAAACGCCCTGTGACCAACAGAAGCTTCAGAGACAATGGGTGAAACACATCTGCCTGTCTCTCCTTCTAGCCTCTTATGCACAAAGGCCAATACTCTACACCCAATCTCTCTGTGTGTCTTGTTCAGTCTCATTGAATTACTTCACACTTATGACTTTTTTTTTTAATACTGGGGCTACAGCTCAGAGTCTCTTAGGCACAAGCAAGCCCTTGACCACCAAGCCACACCCCGCTCCTAAAGGTATTGGGAAGCAACCTGTTGTGAGCTTGTCTTTGTCTCTAGCCTGAGAGACCCTTCCACCATAGCATGGATTTGCTCTAAGATCCATCCGGAGGCTCCAGGCAAACAAATACAGCCACGTTGACAGGATGGAACTGAATGGACCAGGGAAAGGAGGAGACAGGAGGGAGATGCAAGGCGGACCACACCGCCCACGGAGGCTGCAGTTATTTCCTGCAATGTCCTCCTAGGATCACCCCACCCCCTTTCTCCTTTCCTATATTTGTTCTCTTCAGCTTGAACGTGGCTTCCTCCAGGCAGGCTTCTCTGACTGCACCTGTACAGCCCTTCACGTGGTAGCATTTAACCTCAATATGGTTGCTCTTGACTGGTTTGCTTCTCAGCAGCACTTTTGGATTCCAGGGAGCCCAGTACAGAGTAATTCCTCAGAAGGAGAGGAGAAAGACAGGAAGACAGATCTGATATAAACTGCTGTGTGCCCGGGTTTCCAACAGGAAGTCTTCCTAAGGGACTCTGTGGAAGGCAGGCAAGTGGCCGATGACCAGAAGAATGTTCATGATTGCTTATCTGTGTATGTGCACCAACAAGGGGACAGGTGAATGGTCAGATGCATGGATGGACAGGTGTATGGATGGACAGGTGCGTGGATGGACAGGTGTGTGGATGGACAGGTGCATGGATAGACAGATGCATAGACAGATGCAAGCATTGACAGGTAGATGGACAGATACATGAATGGACAGGTGGGTGGACAGATACATGGACAGATGCAAGGATAGACAGATACATGGACAGATAAATGGACAGATGCAAGGATAGACAGATACATGGATAGACAGGTGGATGGACAGATGCATGGTTGGACAGGTGCATGGATGTGCAGGTGCATGGATGGACAGGTGGATGGACAGGCAGGTGGGCAGATGTATGGATAGATAGGTGGATGGACAGATACATGGATGGACAGGTGGATGGGCAGATGGATAACTGAATGCTTAATCTTAAGTTTATGTCTTCTGAATCAAGCTTCTCCTACTGCCCATATTTCTCTCCTTATAGGGAGACCCTGTACTACCTACCATTGAGTGCAGTGAGAAGCAAGATTTGGAGAATGAGAGACAGGTAGTCAAAACTGTTGCCACTCCTGACCCCAGCTATGCCTGAGCTCAGAACAGCCCAGCTAGCCAAGACATAAGCCATAGTTTGTCTTTTTAAAGATGCTGGATACCAGCAGGGAAGGCATAGCTCCCTCCCACAGGATAAAGGTATCGTGACTTAGCATCCCACCTGTGGATTCCATGTTCTAAAATTCTCCACAGCCCAGGGCAAGGCCCCATGAGCAATCATAGAAACTAGAGCTGCTCCCTTCTCTAGGAAAGTGGAGAAGAGGAGGGGAGCGACGAAGATCCTATTGGTCCCCAGGGCATGCGCAGGAGGTCAAGCTAGGACACAGCACTGAGGCTGAAGGTCTGTGGGTGAGTTCCTGAGAGATTCCTGTCTCTGGGCTTCTTGGAAAGTATCGCATGGTGGGTGCATCCCAAGTTGAAGGCCTGGCATGAGGACACATCTCACATGGCACAGGAACATCCAATGAGGGTAAGAACACAAAAAGAGAAAAACGTTAACCCCACAGCGTCAGGATCCTTGGAACTTTCCAGTAGTGTCAACCCAAGAGGGGCCCCCAAGCCTTCTGAAGGTGAGCCTGTTGGGTGGAACCCAGCAGCTACGTGTGTCCTGGGCTTGCAATGTGGTCTGAGGTAGGGACCCCAGGCAGAAGCTTCTCTGGTAGATCATGTCTGTGGTCCATCACTTTCACTTTCAGAGACTGCAGCTGGGTGAAACTGGCTTTTCCCTATCCCCATCCGGATCTAGTCCTGGCTATGTCAGCTCCTGTGTCCCCGGTGACTTGTGTGAAAATGTGCATGACAGAGGTACATCTGATCAGAGTCAGCAGGACTTTCTCTGGAGCCTCTGAGAATGGCGAAGTTGTTAACTTAGCTGGACAGAAGGTGGGAAGGACAAGAAACCTCTTCCCGAGACTCAGAAGAAGCACAACAGAATGGAGCATGAAGAAAATGAGCACCTAGATCAAGCTTTACCTGAAGCCTGATGCCAGCTTACTTTTCCATCATACATATTAATAAAGCTCTTGCTGGGCTTTGGCTTTCTGGGTTTCTAGCACCTGCAGCCCAGAGAATCTCAAACAACACAGGGACAGGAGTGGGGATGTGGGAAAAGCACTAAGGCTCTTTAACCTGAGTTCAAATCCTGTGGTGTCCCTTCCTGTGCCATGTCCCTGTCCCTTGTCATGTTGTCTCCACCACACCATGCCCATCCCTATCCCTGTCCTCTCGACCCTACACTCCCTAAGCCCCAAGCCCCTTTAACACCTGTGTGACTCTGGGTAAGCCTCTTTGCCTCTCTCATCCTTTATCTTTGGTGAAGCAAGAGAACCACCAACTTTTTGTGGAGGGAGAGAAGGGCAGATGTTTCTCCAGCTTAATAAAGCCGGAGGAGGTTGGGAAATCAAACAAAAGCCCTCCAGTGAGCAAGTTCCCTTCCCAGTACCTACTTCTTTACTGGTAAGAAGCAACTTAAGAGACCTGGAAAGAAATGAGAAAAACAGAAGAGGGCCGTGTAATGATGCTGCAACATAGTGACGTCTCAGCCTGCGTGGGGTGGACCAAGCGAGCCCTCAACTGCAGACGGTATTGGGAGCCCCCTTCCGCAGTGCAGCGGACAGAAATTCTAAAAGAGCTAATTAGGCCTGCACACTGCCCAGAGAGGGGGAAAAGGCTGCCTAATAACTGGCTTTCCCAGCAGGGGGCCACATCCAAGGCTACCTGCCACCTTCCCTCCTGGCCAGAGATGGAAACCTCAGCCAGAAGGCCAGGCAAGTTCTGTCCCAGGACAGCATGCAGAGCTGAGCCTAGAAGCCATCTGGTCCCCAATTCCACCTAATGTCTGCAGCAGACATTGAGGTAATTGCCTGGTTGGGGCAGTGCCTGGACATCTTTAGCACCTAATTCACTACTGTTTCTCTGGAAGCCCCATTCCCTGCCTGCAAGGGAAAGACATGCCTGTTTACAGGGATTTTAAGCCCCTGGAATCCTGGTCTGACCTGGCAAGGCTCCAGCCGACCCCAGAGCCAGGAGAGCATCTTTGGCTTCCAGCCCAAGCCCTAAGCTGCACGACCGCCACGGGCAGCCCAGCCTCCTGCCCCAGGCTTTTGGGTTCTATCCCCAACTCCACTCCCAGCAAAGGTGGAGGATGGGAAAAGTGAGACATGGGATTAGGGACATGGGTTCAAATTCCAGCCCAATCACTTCCTGACATGGGTCCTGGAAACAATACCATTCTAGGCTGGTCTGTTTTCCTGTCTGCAAAGGAGACACTGTGATGCCTCGGTCCGTTAACAGCTGAGATAGCAACAGTTCTGCTGGTGTCACCGGTCGGACTCAGGCACACACTGCTACAGAACCAGCAGGAAGACTTCATCACCGCAGCACCCCCGGTAAATGCAGAAAGCACCTTGTCCCCAAACTCACTGTATCCCAGATTTAGTGTCCCTCCATACCTCCTGCCACCATCTTGAATAGCTATGTCCAGACCCCTTTGTACCCTTATCCAATGCCAGTCACAGATCCCCCACTGTGCGCATAAGTAGGGCAATGAGCTGGTGTCCCCTCCTGAAACCTCTTCCCATCTGACACTTCTGATCATAGAACCAGATGGAGGAGGGATCTAGCTGTCCAATGATGAGGACATCCTGAGTCAGGCTGGGTTATAAACCTAGAGTCCCTGCTTCCTCTGTGGGTCTGGGCTGCTGCTTCTCTGAAACAGATGGGCAAAGACCAGGGAACAGAGTATCCCAGCTCCTGCCCAGCAGGATGAATCCCCTGTTGTCTCTTTAGAATGAGACATCAGCCCCATGAAGTCAAAACAGTTGGGACGTGAAAGATAGCACCCTAGAAAGGATTTGCCTGAGGCCAGGCAGGGCGGATGAACCAAGGCACACTCTGGCTGCAGGTACTGTCCAGAGAATAGGAAAAGCAGTAACCAGCCTGGAGATGCTGAACATGGGGTTTGTATCTCTGTTCCATCGAGCGGGAAGGGACATGAGGGGCACCAAGACCATGAAGGGCAGACTTCAGGGTTCCAGAGATTGACTTAATGGGTTTGCAGGAAATGAAAAAATGGCAAACACACAGAGACACAAGAGAAAAGCTGGGATCAGGCAGTCTGGACTCTCGGATGGAGACGCTGTGGCATTCTGGAAGCTCAGTGTGCTTGTTATATACAGTTAAACAGGGAGGCAAGTTTAGCTGATCTCTGTAGGGGCCGCCTCTCTCTGTAGAGACAGTCTCTCTGTATAGGTTAGTCTTCTTTCTGTAGGGGCAGTCTCTCTCTCTGTAGAGACAGTCTCTCTGTATAGGGTAGTCTTCTTTCTGTAGGGGCAGTCTCTCTCTCTCTCTCTCTCTCTCTCTCTCTCTCTCTCTCTCTCTCTCGGCAGTCTCTCTCTCTCTCTCTCTCTCTCGGCAGTCTCTCTCTCTCTCTCTCTCTCTCTCTCTCTCTCTCTCTCTCTCTCTCTCTCTCTCTCGGCAGTCTCTCTGTGGGGCTAGTTTCTCCCTGTAGGGGCAGTCTCTCTCTCCATAGAGGCAGTCTCTCTCTCTGTATGGGCAGTCTCTCTCTCTGTAGGGGCAGTCTCTCTCTGTAGAGACAGTCTCTCTGTATAGGGTAGTCTTCTTTCTGTAGGGGCGCTCTCTCTCTCTCTCTCTCTCTCTCTCTCTCTCTCTCTCTCTCTCTCGGAGCAGTCTCTCTGTGGGGCCAGTTTCTCCCTGTAGGGGCAGTCTCTCTTTCCATAGAGGCAGTCTCTCTCTCTCTGTATGAGCAGCCCCCCCCCCCTCTCTGTATGGGCAGTCTCTTTCTGTAGGGGTAGTCTCTCTCTGTGTAGGGATAGTCTCTCTCTGTAAGGGGAAGTCTCTCTCTCTCTCTCTCTCTCTCTCTCTCTCTCTCTCTAGGGGCAGTCTCTCTCTGTAGGGACAGTCTCTCTTTGTGAAGGGGCAGCTTCTCTCTGTAAGGGCAGTCTCTCTTTGTAGGGGCAGTCTCTCTCTCAGTCTCTCTCTGTGTACGGGTAGTCTCTGTAGAAGCAGTCTCTCTCTGTAGGGGCAGTCTCTCTCTGTGTAGGAGCAGTCTCTCTCTGTAGGGGCAGTCTCTCTATGTAGGGGTAGTCTTCAGGCTGTAAACATCTGGGGAGAGAAATCTACAGAAGACGTTTTCTGCACACGCTATCAACCTCACATACCAAAGAAAGGCTTTGCCTCTGAGCTTCGGAAGCTTTACCATTTTCCCATAGGTCTGAGGCTTTGGTCCTTGACATGGCTGGCTCATGTCAACAATACACATTCATTTGAGAACTTCACAAATTCAAGAGCTTCCTCTGTTCCCCACAGAAGCCAAACCAGGGATCAGGAGTTATATAGGCACCTCCAAGCATCCAGACTCGAGGTCAAGCTATGGCATTAGAGATGGGCAGGGCTGGACTCAACTCCTAGCTTCTGTTTCCTTGCCATGTAATCTCAAGCAAGCAACTCTTTCTCTCTGATCTAGACCTACCAAGCATAGTTAACAATGTTCACCAAAAAGGCCACTTGAAGTGGGCTGCAGTGCACAGCATGAGTTCTGAACATGGTGAGTGTGGTCCTGAGATTCCCTGCACAGCTGTGTGGTGAAAGCCCGTCCTGGCCTCCTCCCTAGAGTGAGCGTTCCTAAGAAGACATTGTCCGTGGCAGGGAAGTCTTCCCGCTGGCCCCCTATGCTTATCACTTACATATTTCTCCTAACTCAGGAAATACACCGAGCATGCTAAGCAAAAGGAAGCTGGGCCACATCTGCCTGCGTCTTCCCACCTCAGACCCAAAGGCCCCAGTGCAGCCTGGGGGACAAGCTTGGAGGCTCGAGCCATCTTGGGGATGCTACTTCTGGGCAGTCAGAGTCGGCAGAGGCTTATGGGAGGCCCCACGGTATGTCCTTGAAGAGGATCAGAGCACACCAGGCCTTTTCTCCTTTCCCTCTCTTCTTCTAGGCCATGATGTAGCCATGAGTAAGACTATGGCCTGCCACATGCTTCCCTTGTAGCCTCCTCCTAGACCCACACACTGGGGTTTTCATCAAGAGTTTCACTGAGGCCTTGGGTAAATTGGTGATTGTGTTGAGTCTGGGAGTATTTCTCTGTCAAATATGGAAGGAGGCCATGGGCCTGGGAAGGTTCCTGCCCTGCTTATTGTCTTACTTAATGCTCTTGGCCAAGCAATTTTATGTTTCTTAGCCTCAGTACATCATCTACAAATAGGACAACCAAAGAACTTTCCCATCTACAGGGCACCTAGAGAACTTCACAAAGTTCCAAGGACATAGGCTGTGTGCCTGGCAGGAGGGAGAACCAAGTGGCAGGAGCTGGGGACGAGGTGGGGGTAGGGGTGGCATGTGAAGGTGGTGGGCGGATCACAGAGCAGATTCGCTTGTCCAGGGCAAGCTTTCAGAAGCCAACCAACGCCTTCCCTGGCCGGACGACTTCCCCCTCCAAATCCCTTCCGCATGTGGGACCCCTCCAGTCAGTCTCTGCAGGAGGAGGGGTGAAAGAACAGAGGGTCAGGGTCCCCTCTCACTTCCAGAGACAGTTATCCTGAAGGGACACCCCCACGCCCCAGTTGAACCCCCCCCAAAAAAGGGGGTTCCCGGGAGCCTTGTCTGCTTCCAGCCCTGGAGTCACCCTGGAAGAGAGGGGTCCTCAAAAGTCACCAAGGCATAAATAACCCTTACTCTCAGCACAGGAAACTCAGGGATGGAACTGACCTCAAAAATCCAGCCTCAGCTTGACCAAACACTATGGAACTCATAGACTGTGATGGATTCCCAGCACTTAGCAAGAGTGAATGGACAGGCACATCAGTGAAGGAATAAATCAGAATCACTAATGGTGAAGTTCCCCATGGGCCCGAGGTAAATTCCCCAGGGCCCAGACGAACAAGGCTTGTGAACAAATGGCTGGGTTTATTGCTTTATCAGGGACACTGGGAACCTAATTTCTCCAGCGATTCCCATCTGCTGGGAGGTTGCCTGCTCAATGCCTTGAATAGTGTGCCCCAACACACAACCACCATGTTGAATGAAAAGCAAATGCATGATAATGGCCCCAGCCGTCAGCATTAAACACCGAGAGAAAGGAAGCACCAGAGACGGCCCTGCCCCAAGCCCTGTCCCCAGCCACCACACTCTTCACCGGTTTGCTTTTTTTTTTTTTTTAAATAATTTGTGGGTTGTTTTTAATTGTTGGGGCAGTAATACTTGGTTCATGAGACTGCAATATACAGAGAGGTGAAATAAATAGCTTATATATATAATATATATAATATAGCTGGTTTTAAAATATTCCCTTATCATTGGTGTACTAGGTCACGTGAGTCACGGAAGGTCCATAGCAGCATCCTCCAGAACTGCGGGCAAGGCAGGCCACCATGATTGGACGAGGCGTCTGTCGTCGGAAGGTCGAGGCGCGGAGAATTCTCAGGGGCGCCTTCCCTGCGCGGTGTCGCGGGACAGCTTGCAGTGGACAATAAATAAATGACTGCAAACCAGAGAGCGATTCTTGTTGGAGTCTGGGGCAGGGAGGGGGTGGGGGTAGGGCACTACTTTTCCTTTTTTTTTTTTTTTTGTTTTTGTTTTTGTTTTGTTTGCTTTCAGAACCTTTGGGGGGGAAAGGACTTTGGTTTCTCGCAGCGTCAGTTTTCTCGTTCAAGTCCTCCTCTGGGGTTGAGTTTTGAATTGTCACCTCCTAGAGAGAGGCAAGCACCTGTGGGTTGACAGTGGTCCCCTTGTGTGAGTCCTTCGTCATGGGGTTCAGGTCAACAGTGGAATCATATCACCCCTCCCCCCAAGACTTTTAGGTTCAGTTTTTGTCTTCTTTTAAACACAATGTACAAAAATAGAGATTTTTTTTCCTTATTTTTCATGTAAAAATATTCCTCTGACGTAGTTCTCTGGGGGGGTGAGTGTGACCGGACCTAGCCGGGGTGAGTGGGGCGGATCCGCCGGGATCGCTTAGTAACTGTGGTGTACTTGAAGGGCTTCTGCAGCTCAGTCTGTCCCTTGGGGTAACGCTTCATGAAGTGCACATCTTGCTGGTTTTCGCGGGTCTTGGGACCCTTGCGAGGCCGCCCCTTCTTGGTGAAGCCCACGTACCAGCCTGAGTACTTGGCTGACATCAGGGCCGTGTAGTTGTTTTCCAGAACCTTCTCAATGAACACGCACTCCTTGCTAGTACCATCAGGCTGCAGGAGAGAGAGAGAGAAGAGGGCGTCAGAGCCTGGTTAAGTGTGCCACACAGCAAACATTACTCACAACCACAGCGATGGCTGGGTACTGGGTCCACTGCACCCAAGTCCCCCCAGATCTAGGAAGGCTTTGCTCAGCTCCCAACCTCACAGCACGAGCACATGTACTTTATAGCCACAGAGCCACTAGACAGAAGTGCCCGGGGAAGGGAATGAAGACAGGCACGAGCAGATATGCCTGGGAAAACATGGCGAGCAATCAGATACCAAATTCTGCTTAAAATTTCACTTCACAAGCACTATAGAGCTAGACCTAGAAGAAGATTCAGAAGTCGTACTAGAGCCCAGCGGGGAGCCTTTTGTCAAAAGGAAAAAATAAAAGAAAAAAGAAATTGAAGGAGCAAAGTTTCGTGGAGAGGGCACAGGGCACTTGGGACAGGGCAGGCTGGGACAGCACAGCAGACCGGGTCTAACCTCTGCTTCCTGATACGCAGAGTCTTTTGTTATAGGCCCCTATACCTTCTCCCATCCTCCACCCAGGGAGTAGAGCTCCACTGTCTCACAGAAGTCCACCTCATCCTTAAAGAGGCTCCACATCATCCCTACTAGATCTAGCCAATCAAATAGTAGCCCCTCCCAGACATGTGACCCAAGCCCACCAATCAGTGTGCTATGTGGGTCCAACTCCCAGTGCCCGAAACAAAACAAACAAACAGAAAAGAAAATGGGTTTAAATTCGAGGTATTTGTAAGGCTGAAATGAGGGCAGCCATTTTACCAACACGAAGGGAAATCCTGCTGCGCAGCGATGCCAGCCGTGAGGAAGCAGAGCCAAGCAGGGGAATGAAAGAAACAACCAAACCCCGGTCACATCATTTGGGCTCTGAATCCAGCTGCATCTGCAGTTCACGTTACCTCACCACCATGCGGGCCAACGATGTCTCATTTCCTTTAACTCAGCTGATGTTTTTAGTCTATCATTTGTAAGAGAAACGGGTCCTGGCAGATCTGCCCAAAATCTGACATTCAGTCAGCTACTCAACTCTTCTGCGACACAGTTCAACACAACTACACTCAGTGTGGGATGTGGCACGCCTGAATACTTAGTATGAAGTAAGCCAGGAGCCTCCAAAAATAAGGCGTAACATAGCCAAACTCCACAGGCTGCGAGCGTAAGGGGGCCTTGGAGTCTCGGGTTGCCGAGTAGATCTCTTGAGGGCACTGATTCTGGAGCCAAGAGCCAAACGAACTCTAGCACATCCTGTGACCTCAGGCTACTCAGTCCTTGCTCCAAACCTCAGATTCCTCACCGAGCAAAAGAGGACAATGACTTCTGCGTCATTGCGACACACACAAGGAATGACACTTGGAAAAGAGTCTGACACACAGGGGGACTCTCCAGGTTGTTCCTCAAGAGCAGGTGGCTCTGTTGGGACTGCCCTG
Source organism: Rattus norvegicus (assembly GCF_021556685.1). Lineage (NCBI taxonomy): Eukaryota > Metazoa > Chordata > Mammalia > Rodentia > Muridae > Rattus > Rattus norvegicus. The sequence continues at coordinate 23,702,437 of NC_141543.1, forward strand.
AACAAAAGACGATGGGGAGACAGCTTGCAGCCTCCTTCTGGAACAGTGATTGCTGGATGGGAGAGAGTAGGAAACACAGAGTTGGACGGGCTGACCTAGCAGCACAAGTTTCCAGCGAACATCTCCAAATTTAGGCCAGGCCCACTCCTCGTTCCGGACGGCTGCCCAGCCAAGTTGGAAGCCCAGCGGTCTGGCTATGTGTGGAGACTGAGGTGTGGGTTCCAGCCTTTTGTTTGAAGTGGAAAACTGGCCTGAGCTTCCAGGGACATTTACCTTTGAGAGGAGGGCAAGCTTACTCCCTGCAGACAGAGTGCTGAACTCGGCAGAAAAGGCCGGGGGGGGGGCGGGGGGGGAATGCCGTCTTTCCAGACGGCTGAAGGATAGAGGGCAGGTTCGAGACACACACGATACCCAGAGGATAGTCTGGGTAGACATTGTAGTAAGACTATTAGAAAGGAAGGCAGAAAACATGTGTAAGGCAGGTCGGGGAGGCAAGAGACCTCTGGGTTTTGGGTCTCTCTCATGGAAAGGTCTAGAAGCTCCTCACCCAATTCTCGACCTGAGTCAAAGCAACCTGAACCAAAGCTAGACAACGCCATTCTGTGTCTGCCCTTCCAAGGTTGCTCTGAAACTGCCATCACTAGGACGCACCCTATGACTGCCTCTTCTCTCTCTAGGCAACTCCTTCCCTTCCTCAAGAGGCAATGGTCAAACTCAGGTGCAGCCTGCTGTTGGCCTTGTAGCCTTTCTGACTGAGTCCATAGGTGACAATCTTTGCTCACTCTAGTCTTCACTGCTGGGTCCCAAAAGCCCCTCTGTGTCCTGAGATGTTAGAACCAGCCCAGAGCCCAGCTCCCCAGCCTTTTGAAGTAAACTTAGATATGTACTGAACATTTGTGGTTAGAACTTTACTGGTCTACACACTCCATTTCTGGAAGTCTCTGGCTAACCCACTCCTCTCCTACCCCCACTTGGTCTCTCTACTCCTTCATTCAGTATTTACTGATTGCTGACCACAGGCCAGACATTCCCAAGTACGTTATGTCATTTTGCCCTCTTACGTCATTGAGAGCGACTCTACCTAGAGAAAGGAAACATCTAAAAGAGTCAAAAGGGCTTGCCCAAGGTCATGGCACTGGAAAGTGTGGCCCCAAGCACACTTGTCTCATGTCCAGTTCTAGAGAAGTCCCTGGGGAGAAAAGAGGAGGCGGGGTGAGTGGTGCCCCTCCCCCCAAACTCCTCACCTCCCTACCGAGCCATGTTGGACAAGAAGTAAAACTGGGTACAAAGTAAAAGTTGGGTTGCAACAGTGTAGCACAGTCAAGCTTTCAGGCTCAGTGCTTATCTACCTTTACTCTGTGCCGGTCCCAACACCCAAGACACAGAGGGGCTCTTGGGTTCAGAGGTAGATCCTACCATGAGTAGAGAGTTTCCAACATGGTCTGAGCCAGAAAGGCTAAGAGTGCACCTGAGTTTGGCCCTTGTCACTGTTTCTGAACACTTCTATGGCCCTAAATCACCTACAATTACATTAAAAAAAAAATCAATGTCTGGGCCCCACCTCAGAGCTTCTGACTCTGCTGGCCAAGACAAATAGGAGCATCCGTTTTTAGAGAGCAAACAGGAGCATCAGTTTTTAGAGAGCAACCTATCACTCCAGAGCCTTGGAAGGTTAGTGGAAATCAGTCTTCCCTTCCACTCCCACTTCCCTCCCACCCCCTTACTTCCTGAGAGTCACAGTCCTTCCATGTGACGTGTCCTTCCTGATGACATCACTAAGTCACACCTCACCTAAAACCTAGAGACTTGTTTTTTTTAGCTCTTTTGGGGGTGGGGGAATCCCCTTCTGCTGAAAACATGGAGTTTTCAATAACTTACAACTAAAATAGTCTTAAAAAAAACACCTGCCCTGAAGGACTCTGCAGCTCTGTTGCTCCCTAAGGACAGGCAAGGACAGATGAGGAGATTCTGGTTAGCATATGATAGATGCTCAAAAATTCTTTCTGGCCTGTGCTACCTTCTGCCCAAGTGGTTATGGTTCAGAGAAGTGACTGGCAGCAGGCTACCAGAGCATGCAGGACTGCAAGACTGCAAGACAGATAAAAGGAGTGATTCCTGCCCATGGCTGGAGCATCTGAAAAAGCGGTTTTCAGGCCCCAATGCATAATCCCTGTGCTGGCCACTCACAAGGTTGGCACCTATAGCCCACAGGAAGGAAGAAAGCTGTCCTGCTTAGGTATTCCATCTAAGGCAGCAGAGGCCAGAGTTCCTGTGGGTACAGAAGTGAGGTCAAGTCCTGCCTTCTGGCTGGTGATAGTATAGCTCAGCCCACATAGTGCCTACTTGACATGCACAGAACTCTGGGTGCATTCTCAGCACCACACGAAGCAGGGGTGTTGTACATGCCTCTAGTCTCTGCACTTGGGAGGTAGAGGAAGGATGGTCGGGAGTCTGTGGTCCTCCTTGGCTACGTAGGGAATTCCAGAGTCCCAGAACAGCCTTGGCTGGAAGAGACCATTTCTCGACAAATAAATAAAGTAAAATAAACCTATCTTCAGAGGAAGGAGGAAAAGACGGTCAGTCTGAGCCTACTTAAATGCTAGCATGGGTCCCCCTTACAGACAAAGCCCCAAGGTTCACTGGGACAAGGTACCTAGTGGGCCACAGTACTAAACTCCCCGGCATCGTTCCTGCAGACCCTGCCTCTTTTTGCCTTCTGCACCTGTCAGGCTCCACATGAGCTCCTGACTGGGAAGGGAGGGCAGACCTGAGGATAAGGAGGGACATCAAGCTGAGCAAGTGGGGCCTGGGGTGAGGGTAGGGATGGCATAGACAGCCGAGGTAGGGCCATAAGTTAGCTAGGGGCTAAGTGAGTCTAGAGACCATTGAAGGCGAGCCAAGAAGAAAGGTCCATGGAGAGAGCAGGATAGGGCTGGAATGGCTCATGCGTGAAGCCCTAAGTCTACATCTCAGAGATGGTGTGAGCAAAGCAGAGAACCCAAGCTGGGCCCTAAACTTCCACGGAGAAAGAGAAGATCAGTTGAAGACTGAAACTTCCCAAGCAGGCAATGAGGGTTGGGGCAGAAAGAGCTGAGGGTAAGCCCAGGTTGTAAGGGAGAGACACACCAAGCCATCAAAGATGGGACTCCCCACACAGCCTGGGTGAGCAGGGGAGGGGGTCATCGACAGTCTACCAAAAGCATAATTCCCACCCAGCACAGGTGGATGGGGGCCATCAAGGCTTTGAGCCCAGAAGGGTGACCGAGGCAGTTGGGCTGGAAGGACAGTGCAGAGGTGGAGGCAGGGGACTGGACCTGCTTCCCCACTGTGCCTTGAGCCAGCTGAACCATCACCAATATTAATGACGGGAGAGAGGGCAAGGGGGCAGGAAATCAGAGCCGGCTCCTGTGGAAGCAGTGACTCAGCGGCCAGCCAGCAGGAGGCGGCGGTGGCTGCAGCCAGAGGGGACTGGGCGCTCTCCTGACCCCGCGATGGCACTCCTGGGGGTCAGGATGCCGGGAAGAGCGCAGGCAGGAGGCGGCATGAGGCGGCACCGCACTGCGCGCGCGGGTACCGGGCACAGAGGGAGCAAAGGGGAAAACCGAGTCTCAAACTCAAAGCAGGTTGGTCTGGGAGGAGGCCCAGACGGGCAGGAGAACAAAGCGCCTGACGCGGGGCTGGGCAGCCGCCGCAGGAAACTGCTGGCCGAGACCGGGACGGGCCAGGCCAGGGGACCAGGCACCCGCCCCTGCCCGCCGTCCCAGCCGCTTGAGGGACCCCCTCGCCGACCAGCCTGCGACGGCGGAAAGTGAGTCACTAATTGAAACCACTCCTAGGCATCCCGACGCTCTGCGGGTCACTATTATTTTGGAGTTTGGGTTGGTATGGGTGTGTGGCTGGAATCTTTCCCTTCCAAACCCGGCTTTGAATCCTGCCTAGCTCTAGTGTGGGACTTGGGACAAGAGCCCAGGAATGTGGCCAACCCTCAACTTTCCCACCTGTGAAATGGGAATGGTAGTGGGTCCAACCTGTCAAAATTATCAGCAGTTATTTTTTTTTAACCCAATGCCTGGGAGATAGTAGGTACTCAATTAAAGGAAGCAGTCATCATTTATGTGACAATTCCTTGGTCCTCAACCCAGGGATAAGGGGTCAAAGAGCAGAGCTAAAGGCTCAAGAAATCAAATACTGCTTCAACAGGACTGACCATTCTCCCCTTATCCTGAGTATAATAAAAATCAATTTCCCTGAGACCTTGTTCCTAAGCAGTGGTCTGTTTCCCATGCCATCTGTCCAGACTGACTTCACTCTTGGTTCAGTCTTGGTTACAGAGAGCAGAGGACAGAGAGGTGACTTAGCTACAGAGCTACTGTGAGTTGACAAGCTCCTCTTGAACCTTTGCGGGGAGACATACCCGTGACCTTCACGAACAGGCACATGAAGGATATAAAGAGGTGAAAAGCAGCCTTCAGATCGTATTCAAGCCCTGCAAGTGTGCACACACACACACACACACACACACACACAAATGCACACATAAGCATGCACATGTATACACACGCAAGCACATCCATGCACACACACGTGTATGTGAACACACTAACATACATTAATGTGCCACATGCAGCACTCTGGCCTGTTCCAAAGTAATAAAATCTTCCTGAACCGCTAGAACCATGGGCCCCAGCTGAGGAGCAACTGCTTCAGGACGTGGAGGCGGTGGCTGCTGGCTCCGGCTGCTGCTGAGAACCCCTGGTAAGTGTTAAGATGATGATCCCTCAGTCACAGCCCTCGGGCTACAGGTTCCCTGTTCCTAGACATCCATGAGTTGGTTGTCCCAGGATTCCACATCCTTCCCCATCAGAACCCGGGGCTCTTGGCACCAAGTGGCAACCATAAATAGACCTCAGCCTGACTGCTGCAGGGACCAAAACAAAAAACACGGTGACAGAAAGAGAGGTCATCGAGTGATACTCTCTCCCATCCAGATACACATCACATCTGGGCCCAAAAGGGCCCTGGGTGGGCTTTGCTGGTTTTCCAGATCTGGCTGAATAGGACCCCAAGTACCCATGGTGCCACACTCACCTTCCCCACGAGCTTGCCTTTTCGGTTCATACACAGGTAGAACTCTGTCTCTTTGCCCTTGATCCGGACTTGACTCCCGAAGGTATCCGTCTCCACTAGGAGCTGGGCTTCGAAAGGCAGAAGGAGAATAAGACAAGCTTTTTAACCAGAGGCAATGGTATAGTCTAAACCAGCAACACACTCCCTGACCAGATCCCCTGGTCCCTTATTTCCCCAAAGTCAAGCAGCACAGGGGAAGATTCTCGCAGGTCCCATGAGAGCACTGACTCTGGAGAGGGTGAGAGAAACTGTCCCCTCTTTCCTACAATCCAGTCTGAGGGCAGCTCTGCCTGTGGCCCTTCCCCCTCATACATCTCCAGGCTCTCCGTTCCACTCCCCGAGTGGGACCAACAGTCATTCAGAATACCCACAGAAGTAACCAAGGGAACACACAGAGAGAGCGACAGACAGATGGACAGACAGACAGACAGACTGACTACGGGACCTCATGCTGTTTCCTTCAAAAGTTAGGTCAGATGTCCTTTTCCCTCAGAGCAAACATCTGGTGCCCCTACTGATGCAGCTTTCGCACCTTTGACCTGGCCACTTGACCCAGGAAGACACAGAGGTGACAGTGCTATACCCCTGGTAAAGAATCCATGTTCAGAGTCGCCTCCCCACCCCCGACTGAGGCCATCAAAACCGATGGGTAACTAATTTTCAAGAGCACAGAGGTCTGATCAGGACCCAGTTCTCCCCACCCAGGACTGGAGCCTACCCATGCCTCAGCATCAGGATGGAGTTGTCCAAAATTGCTACCCCGAACCCCTACCAGACAAAGGCATCAGCGACCTCCTCCCTTCGGCTAGTCTAGGTTTCCCCCTATAGGATTCAGTGTGGCTGGGGTGAGCTCTCACTCCGGTCTTGAACTCTGGACCTGTTCTCCATTGCCACTCCCCTCCCCCATGTTTGTTTTCTTTGGCTGTGACCCTTCACTTCCAGCACCTGCCCCTCCCTCAGCTACAAAAGTTTCATTTCAGTGACAGGGGACTTGCTTCTCCATAACAAAATCATAGCCTCAAATTCCTGAGTACAGTACCCTTGGAGCCGCAAGAAGTGTACCCCAGTGCCCCTAAAATACACTAGGTATGATTTTAATAAAAAAACATTTACAAATATAGGCCCTGGTGCCCTGCTGTGAAAATTGAAACCACCTGGAACTTAGGATCTCTATAATTAACCTAGCCCTCCTTTGACACCACTTCTAATTAAAATATGATTCCCACCTTAAAAAAAAAGAATTTACATAAAATTTAAAGACCTAACAAGAATTCTGTAATTCTGGGAGGAAGGCGGGGCGCATTCTTCTTTCTGCCTTCCCCCATCCCCAGTAAACACCGAATCAGAACATGAACAAGGGCTTGCTGCATTCTGCTTACCCTCGCTCAAAACCTTGTCCTCTTTCTCCACTCGTTAGATCCCCAGAGGGAATGTCCCCAGCTTGCTCTACCATCTCCTGGCAGAACTCAGGCCTCCGATACTGAGAAAGTTCTAGAAGCCTCTATGGAGCTAAGTGTATACGGGGAAGGTAGGAGTCGGGTATGCCTAAATATGGACTTGACCCCGGGGCTGTACCTCACTGACTTCTGTGTGGCCTGGAGCCACAGGGTCTTCACCAGCGAAATGAGACCTGCCCTGACCCTCAACAGGCCCTGGGAGGCCAGTAGAATGGCATGAAAACACTCCACTCTAGAGGTCAGAAGGGGAAACTAACCTTCATTTTTAGTTTCCTAAAAGCTACAAAGTGGAACCTTTCCTGGAAGAAAAGGAAACCCTGCTTCCTGAGGCCCCGTCCCTTGCTCTGAACCAAGTCAACCTTCTCCAGGCCCAAGAAGGCCACCCCAGATAGGGCATCTGAGAGCACCCACAGGTCTGTTGCCATCGCACACTGTGTGACTTGAACCCTGACGGGAGCATCACACCCCTCTCTGAGCCTTAGCTTCCTCTCTGGTGCAAGGGGGCATCAGGCTCAACCCTGCTCTATTTCATTCTGGAATCCTGGATGAAGTCAAGCCTGGGAGGAGGCCAGGCTCTACTGGGAGTAGGGAGACAGTCATTAAAGGAGGAAACATTGGAGATAGGGCCCAGGATACCACCACCCAACTAAGGGAGGCTGCTCTGTCTGCCTCCTTACAATTAAAGATTACAAGATCTGCCTCCATACAATTAAAGCCCCGCCCCCACATCCACAGGAACTAAGTCCCCATTTCCCAAGGTAAGCAAGTGAGATGCCCACCAACAGCCCAGCAGAGGGACTAACTACAGGATTGGCTGGCTCTGAAAGCCACTACTAACATTGCCCCACCTCTCAGCAGCAAGGACCCTGGCCATCACCACCACCCGTCCCTCCTCAAACTACATCCCCAAGGTGGGTGCTGATATCCAAAGTGGCTGGGGCAGAGTCTAGGGCTTCAGTTCAACTCCACCCTCCATAGGCCTGGCCACTCCATCCAGCCTGGGGAGGGTCTGAGTCTAACCACTAGCAGTCTGTTCTTCTTACCCATCCTGACCACGGCTTTCTGGAGAGTGACCTAGACTCCACTCAGAGAGTGACATAATGAGGGAGCCAGGCCAGAATTATGTAAAGTCTTTGGGGAGTAATAGTCCGGCAGCAGCCGCAGCAGGAGAGAAAGAGGAACAGAGGCTCCACCCAAGCTAGGTTTGCTCCAGAGCCTTCCTGGTCCTCTTCATCCTCCACCCGCTCCTGAGAGCCGAGCTCCAGTGATGCAGCTCGGGAGAAGCCTCATCTTGGTTCAGTTCCATTGACAGGGCCTACAGCTGGCGTGGAGGGGGTGGGGATGGATGATGGGGGAGGGGGATAACATTATCTGGCCATCCCTCCCCCACCAGTCTGTATAGATCAACAGCCACCTCCTTCCATCACTCTTGTCCCTACTAGTGTTCCCTCCACATGTCAGCCTGAAGCATCCTTTAAAAATCGTAGATGCTTCTGTCAGTAAAGTACCCACTGTGCAGCGTGAGTACCTGAGTTCAGATCCCCCAGCAACCCAAATAAAAGTTGGGCCCGCAGAGACAGGCAGATCCACTGACTTCACAAGCTCACCGGCCAGATAGTCTAGCCAATCTGTGATCTCCAGGTTCAGTGAGAGACTCTTCCTCAAAATTAAAGATAGAGAGTGATGTTGACCTCTGGCTACCCATGTACACAGACACAATTATGTCTCTTCCCTGCTGCTGCAAACCCTCCCAGTGATTGCCAAAGTACTTAGAGAAAATGCAAACTCTTCATTGGGATCCACATCATCTGCCTCCTTCCTCCATCCCTCCTTCCTCCTGTCCTTCCTTCCTAGACTTCCTCCCAATCTCCCAATGCACACTGACTCCCTTGCTATTACTCTGACACACCTAATTCCTGCTAGAGGCCCTTTATGCTTGCTATTTCTTCTATCTGAAGGTTGCTTTGTCCAAACCTCCTTTTCTTCCACGTAGCCAAATATCATCTCCTTGGAGATGCTGTGGTTTGAATAAGAATGGCTCATGGCCTCATACATTTTTCAATGATTAGTCTCCAGGGAGTGGTGTTTGAAAGGATTAGAAGGATTGGGATCTGTGGCCTCGCTGGAGTAGATGTTGGAGGAAGTGTGTCACTGGGGATAGGTTTTGAGGCTTTAAAAGCCCACACCAGGCCCAGACACTGTGCTTTCCCTCTCAAAAAATCAGGATGTAGCTAGCTCTCAACTACTTCTCAACACCACGTCTGTCACGTCTGCTGCCATGATGATAATGGACCTAACCTCTGAAACTGTAAGCCAGCCACATTAAATGCTTTCTCTTGTAAGAGTTGTCTTGGTCATAGTGCCTCTTCACAGCAAGAGAGGAGTAACTACAACAGATGCCTGCCCTGACTGTACTGCCTGATGTTAGTATCCCTTCCCCAACCCAGCACACTCCAGTCCCCCATGCCACATTCCAACACTCTATTCATTTTATTTTCTCTATGCGTTGTTGTTGTGTCTGTGTGAGGGTGTCAGACCCCCTGGAACTAGAGCTACAGACTGCTGTGAACCCCCATGTGGGTTTTGGGAATAGAACCTGGTCCTCTGGAAGAGCAGCCAATACTTTTAACCACTGAGCCATCTCTGTGGCCCAATATTCCATCACTCTCAAACTGTTTGTTTCTATTGTTTAGATCTTAAATGTTTCTGCAAGGTCCATGTGTGGAAGACTTAGTTTCCTGCCTACAGTATTACAAGACCCTTTCAGACGTGAGGCCTGGGGGAAGAAGTTAGGTAATCTCTCTCTCCTTCTCAGCTATCATGAGGCTGGCTCTGTCACATACTCAAGCCATGACATTCTGCCTTGCCACAAGACCAGGGGCAAGGGGATAGCCAATCATGGACCAAGTCTTCAAACCTGAGCCCAAGAAACCTTACTTCTTTTTAACTTGATCGCCTCAGATACTTTGTTGCAATAATAGCAACACTATTTGCTGACCTTTCCATTGTGCAGGTGGTCTCCAGGAAGACAGAACAGCTCTCCTTACTCCAGGAGTAAGTGATGGAATCTTGCTTTTCTGTAACCTCAGCCCAGGCCTGGCTCATAGTAAATGGCCACTAATTAAATTACAGTAGGTGCATGGAAGCCTTGGGATGTAGGCAGTGGCCAACATGATTCAGGAGCTAAACCAAGATTCAGGATGGTGACAGGACATGTTACAGAGCACATAGTTGGTGATGACAAGTTTAATCGGCCTCTGATTCAATGTCCTTCCTCACTCCATTCCTTCCTGCTGTGACTCCTTACTGAGCTATGCCTTGTTGGGACTCTAGACTACTACCTACCCATCCCCAGCCACAGTGACAGACAGAAAACTCCTTGCTGTCTAACAAGGGAAGTGCATGACCCAGAAGTAAATGAGTCAGGGGCCTCCTTTGCTTCTGCCTTTCTGTTGGGCTTGTGATGTGCAGGACATGGCACTATCTCATCTAACCATCATCCTTATGACGATCAGCACTGATGTCACTGTCCCCATCTCACAGGTGTACAAACTGAGTTCCAACAGTATGCACATGGGGCTAAAGTCAAACTCAGGCAAGCTGGCCACAAAGTCTTGGTCTGAATCTGCCCTCTCCACCCTTCCCTTTCCCTACTTGGGACATTTTCCCTGGGTGAGTGAGCCCTGGCTGCAGTGGTAGGGCTTCTCTCTCTGGCTTTGCTTTCCTGAGACAGAATTGAGTGAGTGGTTCATCCCTGTCCCAGATCCATTTCCAGATCACCTTGAAACGGGAGGAGTCCCGAGCCACCCTGAAGAGTACCCCTGGAGTCAACATGGGGAGATGGAGAAAATCTATGGGGGCTCCCAGGTTGGACTAAAGCCATAGACAGAAAGGAGAGGGACTCCCCAAACCCTCCAAGAAGGTGGGGCAGAGGGCGGGAAGAAAGCTGCATGGGCAGAGCGAGGGAAGACACTATGGGCCCCAAATGGCAAGAAGGGACAAGTGGCCCCATGGATGGACTGACATTGAAGCGTAGGTCCCCAGCTGGCCTTACCAAAAACAACTCAGGGCCTCTGCTTTAGACTCTGGGTTTGGAGGGTAGGAAATGGAGTCAGAGAGACCTGGGAGCTTGCTCCCATAAGAGGCAAATCAGAGAACAAAGCCAGGATGGGTTAGATCTCCCTGTACCCAGAGAGATCCCCCAGGACTGGTTCAGAGCACAAGTACCTGTGAGTGCACATTCTCTCTCTCTCTCTCTCTCTCTCTCTCTCTCTCTCTCTCTCTCTCTCTCTCTCTCTCACACACACACACACACACACACACACACACACACACACACACACACACACCAGGGAAAGAAGGCTGGGCAAAGAACTGTACAGAAGTGCCTGAGGGACCAGCTGACACATTCCCACACCACAGAGCTACTGGCTCTTTTCCAGACATCTTCCCAGGAGGAAATGTCCTTGTCTCCAAAAACACCAAGAGGTCAAGTCACCTACCCAGCTCGCTCTCTCTCTCTCTCTCTCTCTCTCTCTCTCTCTCTCTCTCTCTCTCTCTCTCTCCTCTGAAGGTGAGCTAGGTGACACGAAGCAGAAAGAGGAGGGTCCTTTCTGGAGCCATCAGCCTGTTGCTGTTATACATACACGCTCCAGTGCTCAGAGTCCCCTTCTCATAAGTCCCTGGGGACGTTTACAGGCCACACAGACTCACCAGGAAGGAAGAGAGGAAGAAAAGAAATCAATAGGATTGATCAGAAGCTTTATTGAATCCTGGCTGTAGCTTTAACACAAGATTCATAAGACGTGGGTGGCCGCTGTTCCCTGGGGACAGAGGCAAGGACAGAGGATGGGAGGCCTAAGCTGAAATGCAAAGGCCCCACTCAAGATGAGAGGGCTACTAGGGAAGCCAGGTCTGTTCATTTAAGTATCCGCAAGGCAAAAACAGATGAGAGGAAGGGAGAAAGAAAGGCTTTCCTGAGCACTGGGCCACGTGCCCCCTGTGTGTGCAGTAAGCTTTTTGCTCTACTGTCCTGAGCTGACTTCCTTGTCCCTAGTCTTAGATGTACCCTGGAGGTGTCCCTGCCCTCAAGCCATCCTGATCACACATCTCTGCAGGATACATGACCCCAGAGGCTCGGACAGAGACAGAGCCGGGAAGTATGTAATGGTGCCCGACTAGAAGAGGAAAGTAAGCCAGGAGAAGGGCAGAGACCAGAACCCTGTTGAGAGGACAGCAAAGTGGGGGGCTGGGTCTCAGGAATGTAGAGAGCATCCTAGGCCTTTAGATGACCAAGGCTGGTACCATGCCTGGTGGAGCACAGTGCACAAGAAGAGGTGATACAGCCTGAGATTGTGGAGGGATGGGCGTGTCTCATGAGCAGAACCACTTCAGGCCTCCGGCTGACCCGCATTCTGAGTGATAGGAGTCTCTGAGCATTGGAGTAGTATTTTGGACTAGTAGACAGAAGATGGAGAACGGGACCAGAGACTCAGGACAAAAAGAGGGCTCTCCAGCCTCAACCATGCTAGCTGGTCCAAAGAGCTCTTGGCTCAAACCACCTTCCAGAAAGTACTAACATAAAGAAGCAGCAAGATCTGAGGGTCTACAGACCAGAAGCCCTGTACCCAACAGAGGCCACCCTTGGGCGCCAGACCCGGCTCTGAGGACTCCAGGTGTTCACCTGGCATTTGTGGTACTCCTCTGTCTCAGCAGGTAACACAAGGATGTGTAGTCAAGTGGGTGTCACAAGTCTCTGGGGGCCCGGGCCCAGCCCTGAGAAGACAGAGCAGATTCCATTCCGAAGTGCCCCTGCATCCCACCGCCCCTCCCCCAGCAAGGCAGCTCCCGGTGCAGAGAAGCCGCCCATCCTCCTGCCCTGCACGGTCACATAAATCACCCTCCCAATAATATTTGTATTGATCATCTAGATTGGAAGCCTCAGTGGGCTCCATTGTCTCACTTCCTCTCCCAGGGCTCACAGATGGGATCTCCCAGCCTCATCTGCGTTTCTAATAGGACATTCAAATGGAATAGGGGCAGCCCGCAAGGCCCCATGCTGCCCTGGGTGTTGGGGGGGTTGGAAGATCATGTAAACATGTTCCTCTAGAGAGAGGATAAAGATCAAGTATTTGAGGAGACAGAAGAGCAGCAAGCCAGGCCAGTTCTAGAAACTCAAAGCAGGCTTCCATCAACCTGAGTGCCGTCAGCACTGCAGCAGCTCAGACAACACCGGGACCCATGAATCACTGAGGACATCTTGAAAAGACCCCTCTCTCAGAAACCCTTATGTGTGTAAACGGCTAATCCGAGCCTGGAACTGTACAGATGAGAAGTGGGGACAGAGAGGGTAGCCGCGTACTAGAAGATTGCAGAGTGGCCCAGTTGAAGCAGAGAAAGTCCGAAGGGCTAGCAGCAGCCTCTGAAACGGGGGTGAGCCTCTTTGAGACTCATCTCCCTCCCCAGCTCCTGCCTCCCATCCCAGGGTGTGGACAGATGGCTCAACCAGAGTCTGACCCCCCTCTCTGTACTCTCCAGCCTGGAGGGGCCAGAGCGAGCTCCGGGGACACCCCAGGAGGGCACCTCCTCCCGCCTGGCCAGCCAGCTGCCCCTTCCCTGGCAGCACTGGGCAGAGGGTCCCAGGGAAAACTACCACCTGGGTCTGCCCTGCACAGCCCAGCATCTGGGGGGTGTCCCGAATGAGAGTCAGAGGACCTATGAGGACGGACACTGTGGTCAGAGCAAGGAAGAACAGGGACCATGGGGAGGGAGGAACAGAGATGGACCAAACAAAGATAGAAAGGGGCAGGAGACAGGAAGGGGAGAAAGGAACCATAAAGAATAGCTGTGCAGGAAGCAGAGAAGGAGGCAGCTGGCCTGGAGGTGCTGGGGCCCAGGACCCAGCCCATGTTGCCCAGCCTGGCCCAGCCCCCAGTGTGGTGCAGCTGCCTCACTCAGGGCCCTACCATGAGGTCAGTCCTGCCCTGAGGCTGTGGGAAAATAAATGGTGTCCGAGATAAAAGGTCCAAGAAATTATTTGTCTTGTTGTCATGACCTGACGGCAACGGGCAGGACCGACAGGGCACCATCCCAGAAAGGCGAGGCTCACAAGCTCACACACACACACACACACACACACACACACATGACCCTGCCCAAAGAGGTAGGGAGACTGGGGACGGGGGCATCCCAGAGATGGGCGAAGACCAGAAGGACTCCTGGTAGTGCAGAGCCTTTCCTGTCGAGGAATTTTAAGTAAAATATCTACGGGTTTAGGGTTTGCACGGTGACTGTCTTGGCTGAATCCTCTCCAAAGCACTGACGAGGTGGAATTATGTCTGCTCTGTTCACTGCCCAGGGCTTTCATGAGCCAGGCTTAGGAAGAGAAAGAATCCTGGTGTCCCTTATGTGAGCCTCTGCAGTAGGAGAGCGGTACAAAGGTCCCTCAGCCCTCCAAGGAGAACTGAGCTGCTCCTGAGCCAAAAGAGAGCATGACCAGAGTCTTCTACCCCACAAAGTAGCTGAACCTCGGCCAGAAGGAACTGTGGTTACAAGAAGCAGCCACTAATTTTTGGGCATTCCCATCCAAGCCACCATGTAAAGGCACTCTTTTTAATCACGTCTTAGTGTCCCCAATGAGCTTCTTAAGGAGTCACTAATGCCTCCCCATTTTACAGACTGGTAAGCTTAAGCCCAGGAGGGCTGGTGCTGGTGGCAAGACCATGCATCCAGCACAACACAGAGCTGGAGATTTGAATGGAGACTCTCCAAGGCTGGGGAGACTGTGGGCGAGGGATATGGGTTGGATCTGGCACATACCATACTTGTCCCCGTCCTCGCCACGGGCACTGATCCTACGGCCCAGGACTTGAATGTGCTTCCCACTGGTCCTGCTGTAGAGCTGGTACAAGCGCAGCTGCTTCCGACTCACATCATCGCGAGCCCGAGTCTGGTTCTCCACATGGATGCGGAAGTCCACGTTCTCCTCGGCTGCCAACACCTATGCGAGGGGAGGGAAGATGGTGAGTCAGCCCTGTCTCTCCTCTGCACCACCTCTGGCCAGGCCCCATTTCACAGACAAAACAACCGAGGCAGCTGGAAAGTCAAACAGCTGAGAATCGAGCCGAGGTATATAGTTCTCCCCACTTGCCCACACATGGTGTCTTCTGAGACCTCGGTATGCAGATTGCTCTGCCTCAGTTTCCCTTTTGGCACAGAGGCCCCTAACTCAGTGGCATCCGAGGAGTGTCTGAGCAACTAGGAAGGGAGCCAACATCCACTGAGCTACGGTTGGAGGGACATGCGGCAGGGAGGAGGCAGGATGAGCATCTCAAGTACTGCCACTGGGCTAGAGGACAGCATGCCACCTCTGCCCCAGGATCTCCACGGGGGGCCTTCACATTCATGCCATGGTCCATATCCCAGGCCTCCAGTCTCTATCGGCCATGGTAACTCCATGGATCTCTGACTAGAGGTCCGCATCGGCCGTACCATCTAGGAAGCCTTCTTAGGTTGTACCAACAACCAACAACCGAGAATACAGCCACCCATGTGAACAGTATGCACACATCTTCTGCTCAGCCTACTCCAGTTTTGCCCTGCTAATAACCTAGACTCCACCAAACAAAGCCCTCCCACAGAATCCTCCCTGTCCACCTCCTCAGGGCTTCCTCACACCCGTACAGAGGTCCTTGCTGGGGCTTCCAGACCTGACTGGTAGCCCCTGATGCTTCCTTCCCCCTCCTCCTCTCCTCCTCCTCTTCCTCCTCCCCCTTCTCCTGTCACTTCCATGCCAGCCATACCACCTTACTTTTTTTTTCTTTTCTTTTTTTCGGAGCTGGGGACTGAACCCAGGGCCTTGCCAGGGCCTTGCTCTTGCTAGGCAAAGCGCTCTACCACTGAGCTAAATCCCCAATCCCGACCACCTTACTTTTAAAGGCTTTGGGACCTTCCTAATGCTTAGC
Organism: Rattus norvegicus; assembly: GCF_021556685.1. Classification (NCBI taxonomy): domain Eukaryota; kingdom Metazoa; phylum Chordata; class Mammalia; order Rodentia; family Muridae; genus Rattus; species Rattus norvegicus. The sequence goes on from NC_141543.1 coordinate 23,717,984, forward strand.
ACACACCAACCCCAGGCCCTTTGCACATGCTCTCACTTCTATTCTGATGCTCTTTCTCAGTTCTCTACATTCAGATTTCCCCCAAGTGTTACCTCAAACAGGCCCTCCTTGGATTGTCCTACCCCTGCCTCTCTCCATGCCTCTACTCTGCTTTGAGATTCTTTCTAGCATATGTGGTTCAACATGTCGTCTACCTAACTCAGTTTTGTCTGACCTGAACACACTGGTGGTGCAGTGAAAGCCAGACTGTGCTTGCTCGCTCTCCTGCTCTCTCTCTCTCTCTCTCTCTCTCTCTCTCTCTCTCTCTCTCTCTCTCTCTCTCCTCCCCCCCTCCCTCCCTCCCTCCCTTCTATGCTGCTAGCCCTGCAACCCAAGCACAGACACCCAAGCACATGTTCAACAGATAAGTGAATGAATGAATGAGTGGTTGAACAAATGAATGAATGAACAAATAAAGTTCTGTCAGAACATTAAGCACTGAGTTGTGTTCACCTGTGCCTGCTAGTTAGCTGCATGGCCCCTCCCACGTTATAAACCAGAACAGGTTCTGAAGCACGGGTAGCGTTATGGGTTTGTTCTGTGGACTCACCAAGCCTGACACACAAAGCTAGCACACAAGACCCCATTCCCAGAAACGAGTTGCCCACCCGAACTTTGCTGGAGCTCTCTGGACCCTGGCTACCCAAGACCTCTCAGCCTTAACTGCAGGTCCGTTTCTTCACAATGAACTTGATGAAGGCACCACCCACTTCAGGGGTCGCTTCAAAGATAAAATCCAAAAGGCAGCATGGCAGCTACTTTCCACATCTGAGCAAATACCAGGACTTTTGACAAGACTCCAAGTGAAGCTCAACTAAGCAGATGTCGAGGTTCACAAACGTCCATTCTGCAACTACTCAACCACTGCGTGCCTCCCTCCCTCCATCTCCTCATGGCGGCCAGCCTCCTCCACAGTACCAGGACTGCCTCTCCTCCAATCCTGGCATCTAGGGAGGAAAGAGTCCAGGACCCAGGAAGCCCACACCTGGAGGGCGTTTTTCTGGAAGATCCCACACTTGGGGCCACTGCCTCTTCTGGAATGATTCCTGGAGCCAGTTTACTTCTGTTTCCTCCCCCAAAAGTAGGCAAAGTATCCTTGTCCTCCAACATCCTTCTTCTCACAGGACACCCTATCGACAAGAGGTCAAGCCAATCTCCTCACCCCCAGTTCCCACGGGGCGCTCCCTGCCCCTGAAGCTGGCCTCTCGTAATGATTTTCTTCCTCGCCCACTGGACAGAAGCAGTAGAGTGACCCAGGGTCAGCAAGGTCTATTGGGTGCCCTGCATCAGGATATGGGGGTACCATCCATCTTGCCTAGCTTCCACCACTTAAGCCATCCTCTGACCAGGTCAATTCCTAGGGTCTCTGCCAGATACCGGGCCCCTCTTCTAGAAAGGCTGGATACCTTGGACTGCCTATTAAAACCTCTGGTGGGCTCAGGGCACCAGTCCTTTATACCTACCATTACAAGCCGGCTTGAGAGATCCTCTCCTGACATTACCTCACAGGGCAGGATCACGAACATGCTGTTGTCCCCAGAGTTAGGATAATCAGGCTCACCCCTGGGCATCAGTTTGTCCCCAGGACGAAATCAGCAGTGCTTCTGGTGGTGACTGGCCAGGAATAAGGGACACCTGGAGGTCAACAACCAGCCTTTCCCTTCTCATCCAGATAACTATGGTGCCCAGCGGGCAAGAGATGCCATGCTACGGGTGTTGCACACTGCTTTGCTCCAGACACCCTGCTAAGAAGACCCTAGACATGGCCCAGATCTGGCCCCATCAGTTTCCAGAGCTTTGGGATATCAGGGAGCCAGAGAGAGCCCATTTCCCAAGTTGAACGTAGAGACCACTGAGAACTATAGAATTGGGTACAAGTATCTGGAATTCCAGGTTCTGCTCCCAGAGCCATGCAGGGCAAGCTTGTCTTGGGAGAGTCACTGCCACTGCTTTCTATCTGAGTGAGTGGCAACTCTCTGGGCTAGGGTGCCTAAGAGCAGTCTGTCTGGCTGACGTCCCTCCAACTGCACAATGATCAGAGGGCTTGAAAAGCTTCAGGACGAACAAAAAAGTCACAGCACACAGTAGAGAGCAAGAAGTCCTGATGCAGAGACAACATGGCCCCTCCTCCCTCAATGCTACACCCACAGATGATCCCTGGTCAAAGTGGGGCCTCCATAATGGGTGACCGATAGTGTCCATGCAGCTTTAGACTCTAAGTATCCCAGTCCAGCCCTTCCCTTTGCCCTAAAGACTGGGCTCCGGTGGAAATATTTGCTCCCCGGGCAAGAGCTGCCCATGAACGACAAGAGCCCTATAGGCTCGAATCGCATTCTGACCTTGGGCTCTTCCAAAGCCTCTGCCTAGGAATGGCGACAGGGTGCTCCATAGACAGAGCCCACAGGCCTATGCCTGCAGGTTACCTGGCTCCGCCCACAACAGCTGACTTACTTGATCTGTTTACCCTCAGTTTTCTTGTCTGCAAAATGGGGATCGTTTGTAGCATTTGCCTTGGGGAAAATGACATTAGTGACCACAGCCATTTCATTCTTTCTTTTTTAAGTCTGGCTTAATAAATAGCTATGGGGTTCTTCATCTTCGTGTGTGTGCTTGTGTGCAGTGCATACTTGGGGGAGGGAGGGTATATGCTGAGGTGCATGTGTGGAAATCAGAGGACAACCTTGGGGGCCAGTCCTTGCCTCTTACCTCTTGAGGCAGGGCCTCTCTTTCTGTTATTTTTCTCCGCTGCATACATCAGGTTGTCTGGCCCATGAGCTCCTGAGAGCCTCCCCAGTTCACCTCCTGTGTTGTCACAGGAGTGCTGAGATTACAGGCACACACCACCACGCCCAACTTGATGTGCCTTCTAGAGATTCGAACTCAGGTCCTCACACTTGCACAGAAAACACTTCGCTCGCTGACCCACCTCTCCTGTTCAACAGTCACATTCTCTAAATACTCACGATCTATCTCTCCTCAACAGCCATGTTTTCTAAATAGCCACCGCAGGTGACTTATCCTGTAAAATCACCTGAGTGAGGTCAGAAGCAGGAACAATTATCATCCCCATGTTCAAGTTGGGGAAAGTGGAGCTTTGGGGGAGGTCCTAAGTCACGGAGTTAGAGAGGAGAGGACTCAAGATTCAAACACAACTCCTGAGTTTAGAGTTTAAGTTCCTCTATCCACTTCCTTCCCATCTACAACCATTTTCCCTTGCTCTTTTTTTTTCTTTTTTTTTTCTTTTTTTTTTTTTTTTTTTCAGAGCTGGGGACCAAACCCAGGGCCTTGCTAGGCAAGCGCTCTACTGCTGAGCTAAATCCCCAACCCCCATTTTCCCTTGCTCTTACCACTTCCTTCTCATCACTGTCCCTGAATCCTTGTTTCAGCTATACCTGGACAACATAGGACCAAAAGTATTAATTGGGAAATTCTAGAGATGAACAATTATGTTTCTATTCAGAGCTGTCATGAGTAAGCAGTCCGATGAAGTTCTGTGGCACTCTTTGACCAGCGTATCCAAGCTGCATCCGCTCCCCACCCATGTTAGTATCTAGGCTATCAGACCCCACTGTCTTGGTGCTTGTGCACGGGGTAGCCATCCCTGGAAGATCTGAACACGTATCTTGCAAAGAAAAGGATACAGCTGCACTTGGGACAGGAGCTGGATCAGAACTCATGGATGCACGAATGAGGGGGGAGGAATGCCATCCAAGAAGAGGTTAGTCTCTTGAACTAACTCCCCTGTGCAAAAGAGGAAATAGAGTCCTATTGCCCAGAAGTGAAGGCTCTCCCTGGTCCCAAGAAGGACAACCCACAGGCCTCAAGTAGTAGCAGGAGACGGGGCTTTTAGAGCTCTTCCAAATTCTGGGTTCAAACCCAAGACTTTAGGCCATCTAAGAATGGACCCCAGTAAAGTCAGCCTCCTCCACTCCAAAAGGCAGCCCTCCAAATGCCTCCTCAAGGGCGGCCTGGACTCCAGCCCGGAGTCAGCTGCCAGTTACATCAAGAGTGAATGAAACTCACATTGGCTCTGAATTCCTGGACATGCACTAAACACTGCCTGGGGGGCCATCGGCCTCTTCCTTACCCAACCTGAGCAAGTGTAAACTGTACTCCCCTGTGCTCCCATTACATGGGGAAGCACAGAGAGGACAAGGGACTTGCTAAGGTGCACAGGAAGGACACAGCAGAGCCAAGATCTGAACACATTCAGCTCTGAAGCATTAGTCCCTCCAATTGCCCTGCTTCACACGAAGGGGAACAAGGCGCACCCCCCACAGTCCCTCCCATGCTCCATCCTCCCATCAGCTCAAGCACATTGGCCTCTCTCCTCGTGCTCCCCACACCCACCACAGCCTGGATAGAAAGTGAGGCCACAGAGGACCTTTCCCCACCCCCAGCCTGTCCATTAAGCTCCCAGGGCTATCAATGTATTGATTGGCAGCACCAAGCCATCAGCATGGGTGGGGCACTGCAGAATGGGGGCTGGGCCCAAGCTCCAGCCTCCTTCTCCCCATACATCAGCCGTCTCCATACAGATCGTCAATATGGAGCAGATACTCAATCCTGGATATAGCCAGGACAGGGACAGGACTTGTGTGAACTGAGATCTTTTTCCCTTTCCCTTCCCCCTGCCAGCATCTCAACATCACTCCATCTCGCTGAGGCCCCGGGCCCCCGTAGTCATGAAGCCCAGATGGCAAACAAGTTTTTTTTTTTTTTCTGGTGTTTGTTGTGTCCATGAGGACCTCTTCCGTCAGCCCAGTTCTGAGCATGACATTCCAGCAAACGCAATGAGTTTACATTGAACAGACAATGCTGTTCCCTCCTTCAGGTAGCCTGCTCCAAGTGCCTCAGAAATCTTACAAACACACGTGCAAGCCTACACACACACACACACACACACACACAGGTTCACGGCACACTCCCCATCTGGCCAGCTGCTCTTGGCCGAGATCCAGTCTCAGAGTCCTTCATCATAGAACCCATTGTCCTTCAAGTTCTACCCTCCAGCCCCATCCCTCAGTTACCATTACTTGTGGGCTGGGATACAGGTATGAACCCTTAGGGGCCCAGTACCTGGCCTAGGGGCAGCAAGCACAGGAATTCAGGTCCACATCCAGACCCCCAAACCCTTTGTTCACTAAACTGAGAGTCCAGTCAGTACCCAAGGGCTGCAGCAGGGGTCTGCTGTCCCCTAGATTTCTAGAAATACATGCAAACTTGGTGGACAAGCAGGCCTCAAGACACCACAGCTGAGAGTTGAGGCTCTCATTTACTTAACATCTGCAAAGAACCTGGCTCTGTGCCAAGGGCTCCCCCAGGGACCAAAGTCCTCCTCCCAGCATCCCCAAGGGCGAGCCTGTATCCTGGTGCTTCCTTAAATAATGATAACAGAGGGGTCAATCCATCCTCTCTATCAATACAGCTAGTGAGTGCCCCAAGACAGGGTGTGACCAGTGGACTGAGAGCTGACCCCCGGCTCTTTCCTGTCCCTGCAAATTCCAGCAAAGAAGGCAGGTGGTCAAAGACAGTAGACTAGTGCTACGAGATTCCAAGCCAAAAGGTGGGGGGAGGAGGAGGAAGAGGAGGAGGAAGAGGAGGAGGAAGAGGAAGAGGAGGAAGAAGAGGAGGAAGAGGGGGAGGAGGAGGAAGAGGAGGAAAACCAAAGTACTAGTGACCTCCTCGGATAGCACACTGTCGGAAGCTGAAGCCTTGATGAGCAGACCCAGCCTAGGGGCAGGATACAGGAGGTATGCCATAAATGTCCAACTAGTTAAGACTGGTGCCATAGTTGAGTGTCTACTGCATATGTCATCCAAGCTATGACCTTCATCACTCCTATGTGGAGAATGCTTGAGGAGTCTGCGGTAGTCATTCAACTTTTGAAATAGGTTCTCCCCATCTGACTAACCTAAACCCCAGGCTGAGTCACCATCCTGCCTCAGTCTCCCCAAAGTCAAGTTACAAGTGGGTGTCTCCATGCAAAGCCTTAGGAGTCGTATAATTAGTCACTGTTTATACATGATGAGGAAGCAGTGACTCCAAGATGTCCAGGGTCTTGCCCAAAGCCATGCAACCTGAATGTGGAATAAGATGCCTGGGCCTAGTTTCAGACCTGCACTACCCACAGACCAGAGCTCCCACTGTCACTCACCCAAGGAGCCTTTCCTCGCTTTCTCGAGCACGTGACAGCATATGGTGTACTAGGACACAGCATCCTGACACAGTCACTCAGTTATTTGACAGGTGTTGGCCATTCTCTGTATAATAATTCTTATTCATTTAGTTCTCACTAACCCTTCACATTACCTCACTTTACAGATATAGGGAAAACAGAGGAGCGGGAGGGTGAAGGCCACAGGTCATGGGCTGAAGAGCTACAGAACTGAAACTTGAGCCTCTCTGTGCATGAGGCCCTGCAGAAGCTTTTGGTGGCCTGCTCCTACCCAGCTGGATAGACCCAGCAGAGCAGTGGCTCTCAATCTTCCTAATGCTACACCCTTTAACATGGTTCCTTATGTAGTGGTGACCCCCAACCAGGAAATAATTTTGTTGCTACTTCATAACTGTAATCTTGCCACTGTTATGAACTGTAATGTAAATATTTTTAGAGACAGAAGTTTGTCCAAGGGGTCACGATCCATAGGTTGGGAACCAGTGAAGTAGAACAAAGGTCCAGGGTTAATTGAGCCAAGGTAGAGACTCATCATGCAACCCTGAGCTGACCAGTGCAGTGTCTCTGGCTCCGTCATCAACAGGGCAACATTTTAAATGTCACTTAGATGTTAGAGCATAAGAACTACCAGCCAGGGGGCCTGGAGAGATGGCTCAGTGGTTAAGAGCACTGACTGCTCTCCCAAAGGTCCTGAGTTCAATTCCCACCTACTACATGGTGACTCACAACCATCTGTAATGTGATCCGATCCAGAATACTCATATTTGAAATAAATAAATATTTAAAAAGAAAGAACTACCAGCCAGTCAGACCACAGCCTGCAGAGCTGCATACCCTCTTTTGTTCCAGAACAAATTCATACTCAGGCCCACGGTGTAACAGCAGATCTAAGCTCATCCTAAAGTCACGTGCCTCTCCTCCTGCCCTGGCCCCTGCCCTGGCCTATGGGGATAGATGTCAGTATGCCCAGTATTTCCCAGTGGTCTGCCAGCAGCCTTAAAGTCACACACAGGACACATACAGGTTCATCAGAACAGCTCTTGTTGCCTTGTTGAACACACACACACACACACACACACACACACACACACACACACACACACACACCAGGCAACAGAGGCAGCAGAGACTCCTCCTAGAACCAGAGACACAGCAGCCAAGCCCAGAACTGTCATCTATTTCCTCCCCTTAGAAGACAGGGAATATTTCATTGGAGTTTTTGTTTGCTATGGGGGGGGTGGTTTTTTGTTTTGTTTTGTTTCTTTTTGTTTTGTTTTTGCCATTTCACCCTTACAGAAGTTAAGCCCCAGAGAGGTTAAGTAACTTGTCCCAAGGTCACACAGCAAACAGAAGGCAGATCCACAGTTTGAACCAGGCTGTATTAATCGAAAGCCCTTAAAACACCTTTTAGCTTGGGCCCTGGAGTCAGGCAGCCAGAGTTGCTTTCCTTGCACTGTGTGACCAAAGGCAGTTACTGTGAGCTGCTGAAGCTCTTGCTCCTCAGAATTGCCTAATCTCAAGTTGGTCGTGTGTTAGAACCTGGCTAGCGCACGACAGACACCCAGTGAAAATGACGGGCTTGAGCTGTTGTTGTCAGCAGCCTGGGGCCCAGCACCCCTGTGTAGCACCTGGATACAGGACAAAGTTCTACTGGGGATAGACCTCCTCCGGGTTCCATTTCAGCCTCCCTCTGGAGACCTGCAGAACCCCAGAGCTGTCCTAGCACAGGGAGGAGGCTACACCTGTGACTATGACAGACTGCCCCCCAGCCCACTAACACTGGCTGTGCCAACCACAAGAAATTTAAAGAATCCACCTTCTTATCTCAAAGCAAGTGGGTGACCTTCCCTGGCTGCAGGAATGCTGGCAGGGTGCCCCACCCCTCCCCTCTCTCTGCCTTGGGAAGGAGGCTTGGAGAAAGCATTAAGTCTTCTATGACATTCAACCCCCACCCCCCCCACACACACACACAGCATCCACCTCTAGCTCTGGGGTGCTAGAAGATCAGCACTCCCCCACCACCACCACCATCCCCCCCACCCCCACCCCCACCCCCACCCCCGGGAGTGAAGCCTCCTGACAGGGGCAGGGAGGGAGCTGTCCTCAACTAGAGTCACCTAACCTCATGAGAATTTACACAAGACTTCCCAATAAAGACCCCCCAGCATGCTTCCTGAGACTCTTTTCCCTGCTAGCAAACTTGAGGGTTCCTTCTAGAAGAGATAGAACTAACACAAGGTCTTAAATCCAGTTCTTGGCTTGGAGCCATGACCCTGAACAAATCCTTTCCTGGCTAGCTCTGTATCTTCTTTCTCTCTGTGTGGAGCAGGAATATGACCCCATCCTACCTGACTTCCTTGTAGAAAGCCGGAAGGCTAAGATTAGCTTCCTCTCTTGCACCTAGGCAAGTCTCTTCCCAGAAAGCGGAAGGGTTGCCACAACGCCAGAGCATCTGACAGTGTTCTCTTCTAAGGCCAGGGGACTGTCTAGGTCTCTCCCAGGGCCAAAGAGAAGCAGGCTAAGTGTTGAATGGAAACTCAGGAGAATGGACCAATGAACGATGTTGCTTTGAGATATTACAAGTGCCATCCAACAGGACAGCTTTCTATTCTCCTCTTGTCCCAAAGGACACTGTCCCCTAGCCTCTCCAACCTGGCCAGCCTAAAGGAAGGGCCTAAGCTTCAGCGAGGATGCTAGGTGTGGGTGGTCAGTCAGGAGTATGAAGGGAACTGCAAACTTCAACACCTCCCGGGGAGACAGGAAGTAGCTCTGTGGGAAGAACAAGGAGCTGGCAGGAGGGATAAGAGACTGGAGGAAGCCCTCCCCCTCTCTCCCAGCACTGGCTGACCTTCTGCTAGCTTGTCTGAGGAAGGCAAGGACCTAGTGGAGCCTGGCGGCAGGAACAATGTCCGGCAGGTGCCGGCGGAGCTCCGTGAAAAGCCGGGCCCGGTGTCATTGTCAGAGCTTAGCCAAGTGCAGAAAAGCAATTTACTGGTCACGCTGCCTGCTCCCCGCGGAAATTTTTAAAATTCTTCCGATTTGAGCTATCTGTGGTGTTCTGAGTCGTGTGGAGAAAGGATGAAGGGGTTTTATTAAATTCCCAGCTTCCCGCTTCCCAGGGTGGCCAGTGGGTGAGGGCGGGGCTCACCACACTGGTGGTGGGCGGAGGACAGTATCTACATTGAGTGTATTCATGGAAACCTGTCTTAGTGAGGGAAATCCATTTGGGGCCTGGCGACTGAAGGCTGGGAGGAGGGGAGGCACCCAGAAATTCCATTGCTAAGACTGCACCAATCCCTAAAACAGTAAGGATAGAAGTAAATTGTTTTTTCAGTTAGCCAAGATGCCTCGCTGGGGGTGGGGGTGGGGAGATTGACAATCAGCAACATGTCTTCTGGCAACTTCTGCTTATCGGCCACTTTTCACAAATGAGGAAACAAAAACCCCTACAAAAATCACCTATTTCCAAGCCCGGGGCCCCTCCTCCACATAGGATGGCCTTCTGCTCTTCTTACACCAGAGGCGTTCCAACTGTAGGCGCCCCTGTGCACCCTGCCCAGGACTGCACCTACTTCCACAGCATCACGCAAACTTGCCCCTGCAGGGTTCAGACTGCAGACTCCCTCGGTAACCCACACCTTTGAAGCCATCCTGGTCTCTACCACTAAGGGCCACTCCATGGTCTATAAACTGTAAAAGTAAACATGAGCCCACTAATTGTTCCCCCTGGTGGTTTATTTACCTTTTAGGAATCTTGGTTTAAAAAAAAAAAAAAAGTCTAAGGATTGCTATGAATGAATTCTCTTCCAGACATACCAGATTCGAGCACTGTTTTCTGAGTGATCTTCACGAAGACCCCTAGCTGGTCCCAAGGATAGAAACCAGGGGTTTAAAGACGCCAGCCCAATGCAGGTCAGATGTCTAGAGGCTGGAGGGGACAAAGGGGCAAAAGGAAGGGGGGTGGAAAAGACAAGGCTCCCTCACCTACATGGATCCTGCCTCTTGACCTAACCCAAGCAGACCACCCAGATCTTTCTTAAAGATGCTGGCTTAGTTCTGGCCAGGAGGTGGAGGTGGAAGCAGAGTCCAGACCCCTTCCCTCACACACACTCCCATCAGAGAACACAAAGACCACCCGGCAGCCCCTCCCCGGCCCTACTTAAAGAAGAACCGAAAGCAGCAAGCAAGTGTGGGATTGGGCAGTAAGACCCAAAGGCTCCTTTCTGCCTCCACATCCATTTCCTCAGCTCCTGCCCCAAGCTCAGCCCAGCCAGACAAGCAGACCCCCTGGAGTGACCCTGGAACCTGCCTTCTGCTTGGGAACTCAGCTGCAGACAGACTAGGCAGCCTATGCCTGGCACTGGCCTTTTCTCTAACATCGACCATTCCCACACCCTGTCCCCCACCCCCTCACCACATAGGGTCACATCTGCTTGGGCAAACAGCCAGCGTTAAGTTACTGACTCCAGTTGTATTGATTCAAGAAGTCACTGGGGACCCCAGCCTAGCCAATAGAAGGAAAGAGTCATCAGTCTGTCCATCCATCTATCCTTCCAGCCCAGAGTCTCAACTGGTTGCCCTGAGTTTCATGCCTGTCCCAAGGAACAGTCATGATCAAACTAGGAACCACAGCCCAGAGACACAGACAAGATTCCTTGTACCAGAAAGGAAGAGAGGATCAACTCTAGCCGGTACACAGGGCTGTCTCCAGGCATCTCCAGAACTCAGAAGGCTACAACCAAGCATCTTCCCATTAGCCCTGCAAGGGCACCTGCCTTTCACGGAGAGGGGGAGGGGACAGATAATCCTCTTTTGGCCTATGTCCAGTTTATTCAGCGTCCCCTCCCTTGTAGCTGTAGGTAGGTAGGTAGAGGTATTGGGCAGCTGGTGTTTCCTAGTCTACTGCCACCCCTCCCACCCGCCCCACACACACCATGCTGAGGCAGCCCTGGTCTGGTTCTAATCGGGGCTGAAGTCGACTCCCTACCCCCCCCCCTTTCCTTCATTTCCACGGCTTTGGAAGCCAGAGCATTCCAACTGTCTGTGTGCCAAGACCTTCCCGAGTCTGAAAGCTGCTGAAGTAACAGATCAGATTTTAGCAAGTGCTTTCCAGGCTGAGCGCCAAGTCCTTTTCTGATTCACAGAGAGCGAACCGGGACCAAGCAGGGAACAAGCCCTGGGCTGCACCACCTTGGGCAAGGACATGTGGAGCAGAACGCAGCAGGATAGGGAGCAGTCAGTCTCTCTCTCTCTCCTCTCTCTCTCTCTCTCTCTCTCTCTCTCTCTCTCTCTCTCTCTCTCTCTCTCTCTCTCTCTCTCTCTCCCTCTCCCTCTCCCTCTCCCTCTCCCTCTCCCTCTCCCTCTCCCTCTCCCTCTCCCTCTCCCTCTCTCCTCCCACCCACAGAGTAATTTACAACTAAAGCTCTCTCTCTGGACTCAAAATCCACTCAGCTGAAAACAACCTTTTTGTCTGCAGGGACAAGCAGGCTGTAAAGGGACAGTTGGCATAAAAATCTCTAGGTCCCTACCTCGCCAGCTGTGCTCGGGGGTTGGAGTCCCACACATCACTCCGGCTGAGCCCTCCGGCTCTGGGGGATCTCCCTACCGAGGCCAGCCGAGGCCGCGACAGTCCGCACTGGCTCAAGCAGTAGCTCCTAGCCCTTGGCCTGACACCGACAGCGCAGGACGCGCGCGAAGCCGCCCTTCCGCGCCCTGGGAACAGGTGCACTGGGCTTGTTGCCCAGGAGGGGTGGGGCACCGAGAGGGGGCGCGGTCCCGGGAAGGGGGGTCAGCCCGCACCTCGAAGAAGAGCGCGCTGAGGTTGGCGGGGGGTTGGGAGGGGGGACAGGACACGACTCTCAGGAGCCCACGTACCTGAACCTGGAAGCACAGCAGTAGAAAGTGTAAACACCTGCAGGAGAAAGAGGGAGAGGTCAGTGGGATCAGAGGAGAGACCGCAGATGGACAGACAGACATGCAGGCAGAAAGTCGGGCGGGCAGACAGCCACACGCACAGGGACAGGCATCCAGGCAGGGTGGCCAGAACCGGGTGGGTGCTTACAGGCAAGTGCAGGCGGAGGGCGCTGAATACATCGCGGGGCGGGGGGGGAGGCGGCGGCTCCTAGCCCAGCCTGCACATGTCCGCTCCCCGCGGCCGGGACCGGGCGCCTCCGCCGCCGCCGCCGCCGCCGCCGCCGCTGCTGCTGCTGCTCCCTCCTCGCCGGCTGCTTCTGCAGACTCTGCTGCTCCGGGGCGCTCCGCGGCGCGCCCTGCGGCATCAGCGCCCCGCGCGGCTCCTCCCGAGCGCTGCGCCCTCCGAGCCGGCGCGGGGGCTGTGGGGCGACCGCGGTGCGGGAGGCGCCCGGCCGGTGCGGGGAAGCTGGACTGAAGCGGGCGGACGGGAGGGCCGTCTGGGCGTTCGCGGGACGTGGGCAGCCGGTTCAGTCCAGGGGCAGCATGCACGGCGGGGACTGCGGCTGAGGCGCCGCGGCCGGGGCGCGAGGCTGGCGGGACCGGGGTCAGCGCTCCGAGGCTGGGGCGCGCATCTGCAGTGCGAACGCGTCACGGCCGCTCCGTCTGGGCGCCCGCCGGCTCATGTCTCCTCCTCCGTGTCTCTCCGGCCGTGCACATCGCCGCCTCCCACCGCTGGCGGCGGCCGGGGCGTTTTCTACGCGCGGGCGGCGAGGGGGCGGGGGGCCAGGGGCGGGCCCGGGCCCGCGCCGGCACAATGAGGATGCGGGGCCCGGGGGCTCCCCCCTCGGGGCGCGGCCGGACGGGCGCTCAGCGCGGCTGGGTGCGCCGCGCCCACATCAAAGCCGGCCCTGCCTGCTCGCCTGCCTGCCGCGGCCTCTCCACTGCCTCCTCCTTCTGGCGGCGCAGGGTTGGAGGGGAGGCACTCAAGACTGTCGGCTATGGGACTGGCCGTTCAGCCGGGCAGAACCCACGAAGCTGGAGCTGGTGAGCTCTGGAAGCCGTCGGAGCTCTGCGCCACAAGGCTAATATTGGCCGAATGGGACAGGCGGAGTTCCCAAAGAATGCAATTAGGTGCAAAGGGTCCGTCCTCCCTCCCTCACATTTGCTGTTCGTATTCACATCCACTAGTGTTCGGAAGCAAGAGGAGGACAAACAAGGCCCGCCCGGTGAGGTTGACTCAACTGAAAGGAGTCGTGTTTACCCTTACCCTTAGGCCACTCGAGATAGTGGCTTTTCCCAGACACCCACCACCACCACCACCACCACCACCACCACCACCACCACCACCACCACCACCACCACCACCACCACCACCACCACTACACCACCACTGCACCCACCACCACCACCACCACCACCACCACCACCACCACCACCACCACCACCACCACCACCACCACCACCACCACCACCACCGTGGGGTGACTACAGTAGTAAAGCCTTTTTCTGTTCTTGTCCCTGCCATGGGAGATGGGAAAGTCTTGGGGGCGTCTCTCTCCCCACCCCTGCTCTGGGACTCTAAGGTCGGTTCTAAGGATTCCAGCTGCGTTCTCTGCTGTGACCCGGGTTTTGGAAGCACACGACTACCACCTAGCGGCTCAAAAGTGTCGCTGTAACCTCGGCCCTGACTGACTCCCTGACTGGGAGTAGCCAGGACTCTGGTCAGCGCTCACTCCAGGCCCTCTTCAGTTCACACACTAAGCAGCTTGTTTTCCTGCCCTTGATCACCAACCCTGAACTTTTTCTGTCCTCCTATTAACCCCAAAATGTAGATATTGTTGTCAGAGGCCTGCCTCATTCTGTCTAGAGCCTAGGTCAGCCAAGTTCTGCTTTGGACTGATGCTAAAACTAACAGGTCACAGTGGGCAAGAAACTAGAGAACGAGCTCAAAATGCAAAACTCAGGAATTCGGATTATTTGGTTTAAAAGCCTTGTCCGTAGCTGTGGTTGCTATTCCCCTTTCGCTGGAGCATACAGTGAAGGTGCTGCTCAGTGGTGTTATTCCTGAAGTTATAGAAACATAGTAGTATTTGTTCCAAGTACCAGACCTCCCTGCAAGCTACTTTCAGTTTTTTCAAAGTTGAGGCTAAAGGGACAGTATTAAAAACAAATCCTGAAAACCTTTGCAAAAATCGAGTGTTTTGAGATAGTTCTTGCATGAAGCGAAGTTGATTTTATGTCGTTTGTCTGGCTGCCTGAACTAGCCTTGCAAAGTTATTATAACTTCCTAAATTCTGGAATGAACAAATTCAGAATGAAACGACAAACCACAAATAGGGATGAACCAAAAAGCCCTTGGTTTTCTTTACAGACTGCCACTCAGCACATGTGTGTATCTGCTGACATGTTTCATCTATCTTCTAAGAATAATTTCTTCCTTTTCCTCTGTGCATTTTACTAGTATTTTTTACTACTTTTGAATGCAATGGGTAATGCAATGTCCCACCTACAATGGTTTGGTGACCTCAGTCATCACACGAGACAGCCCCAAACCCCAAAAATCCAGTAGTGTTCTGAGAACATTCAAGAATCAAAAGTTCAGGGTGCTGGGGATATAGTTTGGAGAGACTCACAGTTCAATTCCCAATACTCACTAAATAATAGGATAAAAGTGTACAGATCTATAATGTAAGGCCTGCCACTCCAGAGGTAGAAGCTGCAGGATCTGTTCAGGCTTATGTTTGGGTCCAGCCGGGTGCTACATTAGACACTATCTCAAAGGGATGAGGGCTATAGAGCTGGCTCAGCAGTTGAGGACTTGTGTACCTGCATACTTGTGACATACATAGTTCTTTAAAAATCAAATCCTAGACTCGAATGTTCTTCCTTGCCAGCAAAATATAGCTAACTATAGACATGACAAAGACAACCAAAGACTAGCTGACAATAGCTATAATTCCAATCTTCTCATCTCAACTTCATGTAGAAACCAGACCACCATTCCAGTTATAGCATTGAAAGTTATGTTGACTTTAGCCACTTAGGTCACTCACAATTATACCCTGAAGCCCAGTTTGTTACCGATACATATTTATCAGTGACTTTTGAAATGTTGAAACTCACTCCACTGTTTGAAGTCCTACTGTGTTGTCAGTCCTAAGTTACCCCAGTTTAAACAAAATAGAAAAAAAAAAAACCTGGGGGGGAGGGGTGCAGAGTGACAGTGAGATGAATCCATAGGATTTGCTGAAACTCACATAATGGCAGGAAATAATCTACCCATTATCTTGACTCCCACATGTTGACTGTTAACACATATTACACATACATGTGAGTGCACAAACCACACAAACCCCCCAGGTGACCCAAGACCTAGCAATTTAGATGCTAGACTTTTCTTTTAACCAGTATTCTGAATAAAAACATGTAGCTAAGACCAAGGTAGATGCAGCCAGCTAAAGGAATATTTCATGTGTGTTCAAGACAGGTAGGCATTACCAGGGACAGTAGTGTCTTGTAAACAGGCCTTCCTAAGGAAGCAGGTAGACAACATTCTTTGTTAAAGGTTTACACTCATTTTAATCACTCAGTTTTGACAAACCCACCAGTGTACAAACATCACCTCTTAGGAAATCTCCCCACCTCTAATAGGACAAGACTCTTTCCCCTTCCAGTGGAATCTGGTGAGTCATTTGCTGCTACAATCACCCCATGCTTGACTACTAAAGTCAGGGATGGTGGCATGCACCTTTTATCTCAGCACTGTGCAGGCAGAGGCAAGAGATCTGTGAATCAGGCCAGCCTGGTAAAGGGCAACCAGGGCTATTACATGGAGAAAACATGAAAAACACCACCCTGCCCCCTCAAAAAACAGGCACTTCTAATTAATACAGCAAAACTTTGAAGTCTCCAAGGCATCAAATTCTGATAGCCTGCAATTTAACCCTCTATTTCTGGAACCCAAACCCCACTTTTAGCCCCATAACTTAAAAAAATGCTTTAGTAATTCCTTAATGTGCTTTGAGAACACTATAAACAAGCTACTCTTCATTTTACATTGCCTATACTCCAGGATAAACTGCCTTTACTGAGCTCTGAAGTTTACATCAATAGCTTGCAACGCACAAACACAAGTTACACATCAGTCAGCAGCTGGCTACCTAGGAATCAGGATTAATAAGCTTTGAGATACATGGATTTTCTTTGCCTTTTTGTTTCATATACTTCCACCTTATATGTTAACATTTTTCACAAGTTAGCAAGCAGGCAGAAACATCTTACATAAAACAGGACAGCCAGCCTCTCTCATGGTGTTCCCTCCACCTAGTTTTAACTTTAGACAAAAGTTGTTTCAAATTAGAATCTTAGACCTCTCCTTCCATTAAGACTTCAATATTCTTACCTCTTCTGATGTATTCAATGCTAACTGAATACCATAACTGTATATAAACCCTACCTGAATACTGTTTTACTTAAGACTACCAACCAAAGCACACCAATATTCCTATTTCCATGTAGCCATGGTAATGCTCACTTGGCATTGTGCATAATCATACCATACACCAACCCAGGACTAGTAGGTCTGCACTAAGTCTGCCTAGACAAAGCTCTGCTCCTACAGTTTAGTGGCTGAAGCTTAATTCTTGGTAACTGGTTAGAACAAGATTCAGATTCAAGAATCCAAGATTCAGAAATGCCTCAAACATTTTACCATTTATAATTAAGAATAGACAAACTGTACCATACTTTCTAACCTACCTCGTGACCTGCTAGACAACTTCAGTCTCAATCCCAAACCATCAGATTGAAAAAAATCTACAGATAGCCTAAGAATTTATTAAAACTATCCATTAAGTTTTGTTTTCACATATGGATTCTCCCATGCACTGTTACAATGCTATTGTTAATATCCCAGCAAAATAGGATGAATGAACCAGAATGGTTAGATGCAACTTATATCTGAATCTCAGTAGAGAAGGTATTTTAAGTGTTAGTCCCCTAAATGTCCACAAGTAAAGACTTACATGGATGGGAATGACTGCTCAGAAATAACTGAGGGGATAGTAGGAATACTTAACTGGGATGAGGGCACCGATGAAGTATGAAACCATTAAATAAGCAAATAGAAACAGTGCTACTTTATTAAAATACTGAGTTTATTTCACATGTATATTTGTCTCCCTACCATTTCCACATCTGACCACCACTACTACTATGTCCTATCATAACATTCCATACATACTTAAAACCAAGTAAAGGGCGGAGTTCCATCCTTGAAAACTAAACAGGCATTTTAGACAACACATTCTTGGCAATTGAACCTGGACAACATTTATCAAACACAGTAGGGAAAGTTCTCACTTTGCATTATAAAAAGGACAGCCAGATAGCAACTATTACAGAAATGAAGACAGAATTATTTCAAACTGTTTAAACCATTTTCTTAAAGAGACTTCCTCCACTGCCAGAGATCTTGAATAGCCTGTAAAAAGGAAAAATGGTAAAGAAATGTTAACTTTATAAAATTAAAGTTAATGTTTTCATCATATAAAGAGAAAATGCAGAATTTTAACTCAAACATAGCCATGAATGAGACTCCTAACTAAATGGCTTAGCCATGACTTTATGGCCAATGCTGCCTCCTGTCTGTGTGGGTCAACCCTATTTAGGGACTCAGAATTTGAGTTTACAGTAAAGTCCAGGCAAGTATTACAAAGCAAAAGAACACAACCTGGAGAAACCCAAAGGGACATAACCTGTTCTTAATGAAGTTTGGATAGACACCTATAGCTCAGACTGATGAAACCCTTTAAATCAACTGTTCATACAGAAGGTCTAACAAAACCCATATTTCCTATTTACAACTAATAGAAAATTTAAATTCACACCCTTGCATGGCCCAAGTGACTCCACCACAATAAACCATACCATTTATCTCACATGCATGAGGCTTTTTAACCTATCCTAGTTTGATTTTACCAATATTGTTCTCCCCCACTTCACTATCTGGAGAAGACACTACCACTCCCAAGAGAGCAAATATCAGACTGTGTAAAGCAGCCAAATGGAGCAAATAAAAAGCCACAGCCTATTTCCTTAGCCAACACACTACCAAGAGTAAAACTAAGTTCAGTAACCAAGAGATAATTGACCAACTATTTAAAAAGCTGGGGAAAAAATGTGCACTAAAAATTATTTGCTCAGTCTGCCAATTAAATTCTTTCCATGTATTTAAGTACTGTCTGTGGTTAGGAACCTTTTACAAGAAGCCAATAACTTAAGAGTCTAAAAGTAAGAGTCATAATAAATCACAATGAAAATTTTAGATTTGGTCATGTCCACAGAAAATTCAGTTACCTCCTGGTCAGTCATCCGGAAACAATTCTTCACATAATTAATGAACTTGGCTTCCACTTTGGGAAGAGAACCACCCTATTGAGGAAGAAAGCATTAATTATTAAGGACAAGCACAGAAGTGAGACACAATTAGAAAACTTCCAAAGACTTGCATGCCATTACACAAACTATCCCTCAACACGTACCATTTGATTAAAAAAAAACAAAACAAAACAAAACATCGAGGACCAAACCTCAGAAAGAATGGTTTTTCACTGCTTAAAGTCCAATTCCTTCCAAACTGCCAGTTTAAAACTGTATGGTTCTACCAGCATGCAAATACAGCAATTTGGTGCCTATTATAATAAGTTAGTGTCATCACCTACCACCAAAAAACCAAATTAAATCAAAACTGTTTATAAAAGTGTTCCAATAACCTAGGAAAGCACACAATCAAAGGGTTCTAAAATGCTACCCTCACTGTTGCACCGACCTGGCATGTTTCCAATTATGAATATAGGCAGTGAATCACAGTATCAGCAATGTCAGTTTTGCCACCAAAACTCTTACAAGCTAGGTACAACTGTAACCAGCATAAAGTTATCACTACAGAGATTTATCCCTATTCTAAATAAAGTCCACTTCTCTATAAATTTTAGGTTTTTTCCATTTTTATGCACTTAGCAAGTCTAAGGCTTCCAAATTCCAGATTCATCTTGAGTACTTAAATTGCCTCCATCACCTAGAAGATAATTCACTACAATTTAAAAATATTGTCACATACATCCTTATTGGTTCATTCAAAAATTTATTTCGAGCAGCTAAGGATACAAAGGTTAAAATTAAAACATGGTCAGAGTTAAGGCATATGCACAAGTGGTATAGAAAAGCAGTCAAGTTTTCTGCATCACACGAGTGAAAAAGAAAAATGCTTTAGGAAAACGATTGCTTCCAGCCTGCAAGGGGGAATGGATGGCCAATCAGGAAAGGGGATTGAGATTAAAATAGAAGACTTCAGTCTGGATTGTTGATGGTACTATATTTGTTTCTCCTTTTCCTCTTTCCCCATCTTTGGGCTTAATTTACCAGTAGTGCCCAGGAATGTTCAATGCGCCTGCAATTAAACCAAGGAGATAGGACCACATTAAAATGGGGGGGAGGGGCATCATTTTAGCAGTGTATGCAAGGGATAAAAAATAAATCAGCAACACCAGGAAACTTAAGTTTACAGTTTAAATAAGAAATATATGTGCTGGCCAAGTGCTAAATTCCAATCCGTTCGTGGTTGCAAAGGAAGAAACTTCTGAAGCCATGTGAGGCCAGGACAGGACTGGGCAATTTCCTTATCATTTCACATGTATACTCAGTATGTTGGAATCATAATGGAGAATCTTTAATTTTCCAATAATCATGTGTATTATTCAATTTTCTACACAAACATGCTTTATATAATAATGTATTAGTTCCAGCCAAATGGCCAAGAAAGAAATTCTACCTAAGACTAGATGAAAGCCTATTAGTAGCCACACATAAATTTCAGGTCATGGACTGAGTGTGCTTTGGTACAGAAGGCACAGAAATAACTCAAATTGTTGTGAAATACTTAAAGGTGATCCTTTTCACCTTAGCTATAATCTCAGGCAGCCAAACACTCGTGTCTTACTTTTCCAGCTGTTTTTAGTTTTACTGAAAACCAAGCGCCCTCTGCTGGTTCTACAGCATAACCCCAGAAAGGACATTGTAAGATTGGAGTGCACCCTTCCAAATTTTGAGTGCACAGGATTATTGTTATAATCTACTTTTTAACCTGAATTCCCATATTAGTACAATTTAAAGTGGGAGAAAGACGAATCTATTTAAAGGTAATTTTTACTCACTTTTTCTATACTTGCTTGCATTTTTGCCTTAATGTCTTCTACAGAGCTAGGTCCTTTGGGTGTTTTGGGAGTTTTTTCCTGTTTTTTGAAGGACTCTTGACCCTGGAAAAGTTTTTAAAATTGTTAGTACAGTTCTTAACAAATAGTAATTACAAGGATTTCTATTATCCTTACAATTCCTTTTATAGATAAAACAGAGAAGTTGCTAATATAAATTGATGCATTGTAGTAATTCTTCCTAGCTAGTCTCAGAGAACCAAGTAGGTCATCCTTTAAAAAAAAATCAAGTCACAAGCATCTGTGATGGGATCTGATACCCTCTTAAGACTGTCTGAAGACAGTGACAACAGTGTACTCATATTTAAAAAAGGGGTTGGGAGAGATGCTTCAAAGTTAGGATAGGATAAAATCAAACTTGATAGGCCAACTCCTATAATAATAACTCCTGACAATTATTTGACCTCTACAAGTATACACCTAGATCATGAAAGTTATACACACACAACACAGCTCAGAATTCAACTGGTGTACAAAATAAAGTCAACTACAGATGCCATGTAGTCCATCCCAGTACATGACACACTTCACAAATTTATGTATCGTGATATTTTAATGTACACTACAATCTCAATCTACTATGTACACAGGGTTAATTAAGTACCACAAACACCAAGTTTTAGGCAGACAAAGTTCTTAACATGGGATTTGCTACTTTCCCTAAATAGATAAATGACATCCATTGTTAACTTGGGTACTTACCTTTGACCTTGGTGTTGATGGTTTTAAATCTTTCCCATTTTGGTTTGATTTTTGTGCATTTTTGGCTGGGGTATCTCGTACAGACTGCAATTAGAAAATGATCTTAAATCACTAAATGCCCTCTCCAGTAGAGATCAACTCAGATTAAACTGCCCTAAACCTAAGTAATCAACAAGTTGTAGCTCATATAAAAAGATAAAGTTCTCAAATTTTCTTGTCTAACTCAGAACCAATTTTTTTTTCTTTCCTTTTTTTCGGAGCTGGGGACCGAACCCAGGGCCTTGCACTCTACCACTGAGCTAAATCCCCAACCCTCAGAACCAATTTTTAAATTAACAACTAAGCCAGCTTTTACTAATAGGACTAAGAAATTTCCATTATCTTATGTACTCACTTTCTTCACTGGAACCTTTTCTTCAGTTTCCTCTTCATCAAAATCATCATCATCATCACTACAAATGAAATATGCCAAGACACTTAGAACTAAGCCATATTGACGCACTGTAGCAAGTTAGTAGCACCAGTACTTGAATAGATTTATGTTAAGAACCTAACAATATTTACTTGAAACTATTGTTTCAGAGGGTTGTGAAATGCAGTTGTTTAATTTCAGTGTTAGCAAATATCTCCAATCAAACCAGTTGTACCAAACTGTAAAGAATCTAGGCTTTTTAAAATTAACTTTTAGCCAGGTGGTGGTTACTTATCTTTAGTGCCACTTTTAGTGGACAGCCAGGGCTAGATTAATCCTCCTTCTGCAGGGTGGGGATTTAACTTTTACATGATCCCTACTAGAGCAAAGATGCTTGTCTAACTGAATCTAAACAGACCATGTCTCCCCAATAATAAATATAATATGTAAGACTATTTTAGTCACTAGGGAGTATAAACCAAAAACAAGACACTGCTTCATACATTACTCAAGACGCAAACTTAGGAAGAACTCTCATGTGGTAATAATAACCCCAAATACCCACAGCAATAGCACATGCACATGTTTTTAGCCATTAAAAAACTAAGCATTGGGATCTATGCCAGACATAAATGGGGCTGATGAACTATTGTACATACAGTAATAAAGTAAAAAATTGACCAAAAAAATTCTACATCTTCTGATTGTACCAGTGCCCTGTTTCTCCTATCAAAGCTCTTCTGCTTATACTTCATTCCGATGTGTATGTGCAGTGTTTGGCAAGGCTTATTAATTATTGGCTCTCCCTAAAGACGTATTAAGCTGCCAGATTGTAATTAACAATCCACCTCCAACTACTTCAGTGTTACTTAACATCTCAAAAAAAGATGCTGCTGCTTCTCACTTTCAATCTAGATCTGAGATTTTGATTTAAAGCCACATGGCACTTACTAAGAGAAAGTACAAAATGTTCACAAAATATTGTGATTTTTAGAAGGGGGTGAATCAGTGTGGTCACTGAAACATCCTATTATTATAAGTAAAGTCTACTCTGAAAGCAAGGTCACTATTTTTCAATCTAGTGTTAATGAAGTTAAAAGCATGAATTTCTGCTAAGTTACCTTTTCAGTAGTGGGATTGTCTTGTTAGAATTATGTCAAAGCCACCTGTAAATCCAGTGGTTTTGGTTATTTTTTTTTCGGAGCTGGGGACCGAACCCAGGGCCTTGCGCTTCCTAGGTAAGCGTTCTACCACTAAGCTAAATCCCCAGCCCCGGTTTTGGTTATTTTTAACACTATTGGTCAGTATAAAACTGGCCTTACAGAGCAGGAGAGCTCACTGGTTAAGAGCACTGACTGCTCTGCTCTTACAGAGGTCCTGAGTTCAATTCCCAGCAACCACATGGCGGCTCATAACCCTGTATGTAATGGGATCTGATCCCCTCCTTCTGGTCTATCTGAAGATTGCTACAGTATATTCATACAAATAAATCTTTTAAAAAAGACAGTTTATTCAACATGTGAGTTAAAAATTACTAGCCTTACAACCCAACCCATGGAGGTGCTTTCTGTTACCACAATCAATGTCAATTTCTATAAAAAGCTTTTTGCATCATAATCAATGCATTATCATTCATCCAGCACCTAAAATTGATTCAAGAAAAGCTGTATCAGGGGTTTCAGGGGTTGGGGATTTAGTTCAGTGGTAGAGTGCTTGCCTAACAAGCGCAAAGCCCTGGGTTCAGTCCTCAGCTCAAAAAAAAAAAAGGCCATATCACCACGCAATACCATCTTATGGAGAACACATATATATAGATTCATTGCCTAGTTTCTAACAGCATCCCATAAAGGGAATCTTGATTTTCCTTAAATGGCAATAGTCAAAATCTTTGCATAAATGCCATTTTTGTAGTATAGCCCATTCATATATATATGAATGTGGATTTTTTGCTGCTCCCCAAACTTATTGTTAAACCATACAAGAAAATGTAAGCCAATCTTGAAATCAGAAACATTGAGTATCTGATTCAGGATTTGAATTCATAGGCAGAACTTTTTATATAATATATACACAAAGCACATATCAGTGTTTAAAGCCTCTCTGGATTCTGAGGACATTTTTATTCTAGAACTTCTAGCAATATGGTTTAACTCTCCAACTTAACTATGTAAACCTTCAGTCTATTACTTCACCCTCACTGGTATCTATGAACTATTACTGCTCCAGTGGAAACTACTAAACTTAACCTCAAGATTTGTCCCTTATTGACTACTATGAATAAATGTAACCAATAAATACATCAAGACCAATTTTGCTTTGAACAGTTACCTTAAGTTCAGTATATATTGTCAATATACTTGACCAATTCCAGAACTTCTATAAGATCTCAAGGTAACAAATTATCATGTGAGACTCAAAGTAGGAATTCCATACTTCCCATCTAGCTGTTTACTGACTTATATTGAACACATGAAATCTTACTTCTAAACTGTATCTCTCAAGAAAAACCCATTTCCCATTGAATAGCTTCTCAGTAAGGAAAACAAGAAATCATAATGCTAAATCCTTTATTGTTACAAAAACCTTTACTTCCTTCCAAACATCAACCACCGATTACTTTTACAGAACCCACTGGCAAATCAGTCCTCCTAAAACCTTTACAAGTACATGTACTATCAAATTTCTGAGATCATATTACTCATACTACTTACTCTTCATCATCCTCATCATCTTCATCATCCTCATCATCATCTTCATCAAGTTTTACTTTTTTCTGAAAGAAAAATATGTATTTATGAGCAACAGAAGAAATCCTTGGTGATTAACCAATCAATCTGAAAGCCAGAAAATGATCTAGGGGGAATAAAACCATTGTACTGTCTTTACCTGTGGGACTTTGTTACCACCTCCGGGAGCAGATCTCTTTCCAGACATGCCTAAGAGTTTTACATCTTCCTCATCTTCATCTTCTGACTCTGCATCTTCCTCTACAGCTAAAATAAAATTAGACATACTAACTCTTTACAAGAACATATAAGGGTATATAGCACATAATGTTTTTAAAGATTCTATTTAAGGTAGCAGAAAAAGATGTTTCCTGTACTTTAAGAACAGAGATCAAACCTTTCTAGATACACACCATCAAGTAGAGCTAAGACATGCTTTACAAAGTCCAAACTGGAAGTCTAGAAAGAGCCTCACTGATCATAGGGTTAACCTGATGACCAGTGCTTGATCCAAAGGACCCATGTGGTATAGAGAAAAAAGGCTAGGCAAATTACATTGTCTCACCTGGACATGCATGCCATGGCATATGTGTCTATACACAAATGCTTAAAAAATAAAGCTAGCCTATACTGAAATGAGCAATACAGACTAAAAGGAAAAACCACCTACCTACTAGGTGCTGTCCACTTATGTGCACAGGCCCAGAACCACACTTCAACCTCAAGACCACAGGTGGTGTAATTTCGAAGCCCCCAAGGGAAACCTAAAAATAAGCAACTTTAGTTTTACACCAGGCATCACCAGCAAGTTATACAAAAACAATCAAACAAACCTATTTAGAATAGCAGCAGAAATAATCTTGGTGACAAGATATATCTCTGCTGAGACATCTTTGTGTAACCTAAATGACACTGTCTTAAAAGATCTGCACCATAAAATCCAAAACTTAGCAATGTACTTACTGTTGGTTGTACAGACATTTTCAAAGTTGCCAGTGTTACTTTAATTGGGCTGCCTTCATAGTTCATTGCTTCTGCCTCTACGATGTGCAACTCATCTTTTGCCCCTGCTCCTAAACTGACCTGTGAATAAAAGATTAAATTAACCTTTCACCACTATTGATGGAAAATTAATCCCATAATTAGAACTAGAAATCCACAGAAACAAACTGTTCCTCTGAAATACAACCTAATAAATGAATAAAGCTGGCAGATTAAAAGGCACCTATCAAGAGTGACCAAGCTATCCAAAATTACAAGTGATAAAATTCCCTATCTTTTCAGGGATTAAATTCCTAGCTTATCAGTAATTACTAAGATGCTGAAAGTTTTTTTAAATACTAAGTAGTTTCAAAGTTTACATACCGTTCTTAATGATAACTGGTGCTCATTTTCATCATTATCCACTTTAAAGTGATAATCTTTGTCAGCCTTTAGTTCACAACCTGTAAAACAAAAGAAAGCAAACCTAGCAAGGAGGCATACATCAAAATCCAAAGACTTAAAAATTCTGTGAAAGCAATGTAAGTGAAACCCATAGTTTTCATTCTTATAGTACTAACTACATCAAGACTACATTGCCAGTTTTCACAGTATACTTAACGACTTAAATAAAACTGGAAACTAAACTACTTGGCTGAGGCTAAACACAATATATATTTCCTTCTATTTCAAAAACCCCAACAAACCCAATTATGTTCTGAAGAGAAGTATTGCAAATGAGAATGTTTACACATCACCAGTAGGAACAGCTTTGAATGGCTTAAGCATGCCTTCATGATCAGCATATAAGAACACCTACCTCTCTTTCAAGTAGCATAGGGAAATTGCTATAAATACTAGACTCATTTAACAAATCTCAGTACTGTTAATAAGTTAAACTTGAGTCCTTGAAAATCAAACTGACGTTCTTTTAAAACACATATTGAGTGGGGCATCAAGTCTTCAGGTGAGAACCCCCAAAAGCCTTGATGCCAAAGTGAACCCTCGTTCTGCTCAACTGGTCCTTCCCTCTCCCCATCCCAGCCAAAAGAACCAGTTCTAGATGAAGACAAGTGGATTCAGGGGTACTCCAAGTCACATGCACCATCAGTACAGTCCTCTGCAACGTGGGACTGACTCCGCCTACCATAGGCAGAAATGGGTTTATCACTGTGGATATAGATAGACATGAACAAAGACCTTTCAAACCCGGGCGTCATCGCGGACTGAAATAAGTATTTCCTGCCCAGCACTCTTAACTAAGCCACAGGACCCCAAAGGTGAAGGTTGGCAAGAGTCGTAGAGCCCGGATGTAGAGCCCACACCCCCTCCCTAACCCCCAACCACGTGGCAACCACGTGCTCCTAAGGGTTGCGGCCCCTCCGCCTTAGGGCGCCTGCTCGGACCAGTCCCCGTTACTGGCCGAACCCCTCGGACGCCACCGGGCACCGGAGACGCGACCCCTGGACAACCCAACGAGCTGCACATGTACCCTCCCAACAGTGTGAGGTAGGCCTCGCCTCACTCCACAGGCCCCTTTTTCCCGTGCTACCTCCCGTGGCTCAACATTGGGGAAAAAATTCACACGGAGGCAGTCCGTGCGGGCACTCTCGCACCGGAGTAGATGGTCCCCGTATGCCAAGTTCGCGCCACAAGCAAGGTCGCACCCTCGGCCGACCGCTTCTCTAACGCCCGAGGCTCGAGGCTGGGCCGCTCCCGCCCCATGTTACCGCGGTTCTCCTAGCCTTCGGGTCACAGATTTTTCCTTAAGGCCTCCGCAGCCCAGGTGATTCCTCCCCGGCCTCCGGCCTCCACCCCTGCCGCGTTCCCCACACGCCAGGCCTCGGTTGGACTCCCGCCCCCCCCACAACCGGGCCCTGCGCAAGCTCTCCCTTCCAGTCAGTTACCGAAAAGGTAGTTCTGAGGCCTAAGAGGGCTCATGTCCATGTCCATCGAGTCTTCCATGAGGTGGAGGCGCGCACTTGAGTGTGAGAGAAGCCGGACGGAAAACAACTGCCTACTGTTCCGCAGAACAGACACGCAGGACGGAATCACGCCAAGGAAAGGACGCGGGCTCGCCGCACGTATATATGGCCGCAGGAGATCTCGCGAGATCCATTCTAGTCCCGCCTCCGCGAGCATCCTCCGGATCCCTCCCACTTCCCGCACCGTCGCGCTTTTGCGCAAGCGCTCTTCAACCCCACGCCTCTCTACCTCGCCCCCCACCTCCTCCAGGTGCTTGGCGGGCTATTACTGCGCATGCGCGTTCGTCCCTGGCCCCCGCCCTTCCACCATGGTCGCCAAGCGCAGGCGCTTTTTCTCTTTGTGGCCTCGCTCAGGGCCTACACGGCTTCCACGTCTCTTCTACTGGTGCTCGCGGGCGCAGTGCCGAGAGGGTATGCAGCCCACCCTAAAAGATGGCGGCTGCGAGTAGCGAACCACAGAACGACTCTCTTCGCTTTTCTCCGCCCTTCTGTTTCCCGTAGGCCTGGAAAAGGCACAATCACCTCAGGATTTGACTTGCTCGAAGGCTTGCTCCTAGCTCATCCTCTTCTCGTAGAGGCAGAGTGGATGGGTCATGAAGTACAAAGATAGGCTACTAACCCCGTAGCCATGCTTTTGTGCCTCTTTTCTGAGGCTGCATCTTCAAATTGGAAATGATCAGCCTTACGTCATTTGGGGACCAAAGAGTCCCCAAGTCAGTCGCCTCCAAAGAGCATCTTTCTAAAAACTTTAGGGCGTGCAGAACTGAGAAAACGCAGGCCCTCTTTGTCATTCCAAAGAAAGGGGTATGGCTTTTTAAGAAATTCATGATCTTTAATACGAATCTTTGTGTGGGAACTAGTGCTTCTGACTGGATCCTGACAAACATCATTGAACAGCATTGGACGCTATTTGAGAGCGGCCCTAATCTTTTTTTTTTTTTTTTCCGGGACTGGGGACCGAACCCAGGACCTTGCGCCTCCTAGGCAAGCACTCTACCACTTAACCAAATCCCCAACCCCCGGTCCTAATCTTTTTAACTCAACATAGCTAAGCCAATTTTAAGGATTTGGGGGAGGGATGTAGGTGATGTTCTTACACTCTCTTCACTCCGCCGAGCTATAATGTGCGTGAGCCCATTATTAGTCAAATCGTAAACTTGGAGAAATCAGTATCAATAATGTGAATGGGACCCAATGCATTTCACTTTGCAACTATCAGAGAAAATCCTGAAACTTAGAAGAATTGTGTGTGTAAAAGACCAGATAGACTGGGTGTCGGGTGGGAACGCACGGATGAACAGAATTTGACCATCCAAATGACCAGAAGGTGCGGGATACTCCTTGAGCTTGTGCAGGTCAAACTGCTTGATGTTTCTGGATTCTGAATCTTATTTAAATGCAGCTCATACTGGTTTAATCCCAGCACTCAGGAGGCAGAGGCCTAGGTCCTAGAAGATCTAGGAGTTCAAGGCCAGCGATCTACAGAGCAAGTTCCAGAACAGCCAGGACTACACAGAGACTCAGCTTTCTGCCTCCCCAACTTCATGTTCTTTGCTGTCTCTGCATGATACCACATGCACAATGAGTAGGAGTTGTGTAGTATTACCTTACGACAAAATAAGCACTATCTTGGGGCTGGGGATTTAGCTCAGTGGTAGAGCGCTTACCTAGGAAGCACAAGGCCCTGGGTTCGGTCCCCAGCTCCGAAAAAAAGAACCAAAAAAAATAAAATAAAATAAAATAAATAAGCACTATCTTAAAAATAAAAAAGATTTATTATATGTAAGTACACTGTAGCAGTCTTCAGATACACCAGAAGAGGGCATCATATTCCATTACAGATGGTTGTGAGCCACCACGTGGTTGTTGGGAATTGAACTCAGGACCTCTGGAAGAGCTGTCAGTGCTCTTAAACACGGAGCCATCTCTCCAGCCTGAACTATCCTTTTTTCATGGTTCCAGGCTTTTATTGTTAGTTTTTCACATGCTTTAAAACATAAAAATAGAATCCTATGGCCAATGCCCAGTTTCAACAGTCGTTGCCATATACACAGAACATGGTGTTTAACATCTTCCCATCTGCACATCTGGGTGCAGGCAGGGCAGAGTCCTTGTGGATGCCAAAGACAACTATACAACTGTATTTCATACTGCACCACGTGACTTCAGAAATATGAGAAAAAATGCCCAGATTCACATTGATTAGACCATTCAATACAATATACATGTCCCCAAGTGTGTCATACATCACAGATAGATGTACTTTATATCAATTAAAAATAAATTGAAGGGGGCCGGAGAGATGGCTCAGAGGTTAAGAGCACTGACTGCTCTTCCAGAGGTCCTGAGTTCAATTCCCAGCAACCACATGGTGGCTCACAACCATCTGTAATGGGATCTGACACCCTCTTCTGATGTGTCTGAAGACAGCTACAGTGTACTCACATAACTAAAATAAATAAAGTACAAAAAAATAAATAAATAAATTGAAGGGGCTGGAGCGATGGCTCAGCGGTTAAGAGCACTGACTGTTCTTCCTGAGGTCCTGAGTTCAAATCCCAGCAACCACATGGTGGCTCACAACCATCTGTAATGAGATCTGATGCCCTCTTCTGATGTGTCTGAAGACAGCTACAGTGTACTCATCTATAATAAATAAATAAAATATTTAAAAAATTGAAAAGAAACATTTTTCCCCATGAACTTCTGGGTATATCTGTAGACAGTAGCCATGTAGGTGTACTGTAATAGGAAAAGAAAGGCTAAGTCATTTGAGAAATCTACATTTAACATCTAAAGAGCCTGCACACACCTTTAATCCCAGCACTCAAAAGGCAGAGGCAGGCGGATCTCTCAGTTTGAGGAAAGCCTGGTCTACAGGGTGAGTTCCAAGGCTAGTTAGACGACCCTGTCAATAAACAAACAAACAAACAAACAAATATGATTTCCCCCCCAAGAAACTTCCAAACTATTTTCAAAAGGTGTCCTCCTTTGCCCTTGCTCCGCCCCCATCTCCCTTTGCCCTGCCCCCAGAGCATCTGAGAGCAGCATCCTCACCAACAGTCTCCTTCTAGAAAGGCTACTGGTCATGTGGTGCATCTTAGGGTTTTAATTAACATTTCTTTGATTACGAATTTCAGTGAGTATCTTTTCCCGTGCTTTTTTTCTGTCTGTATAGCCCTCTAAAATATGTGTACGTACGCGCGCGCATGCGTGCGTGCTCGTGCCCCGGTGCTTGTGCGCGTATGTTCGTGGGACGTGGGACGTGCACCGATGTGACCAAAGGGCTCTCAGTTTCCCACTCTTTTGCCTTCTCTCTTGTTCTCTTGAGACAGGGTCTCTCACTAACCTGGAGTTACATGCCCCCCACACACATACAGTGCTAGGGTAGCAGGTATATGTGAGGCTTTTTAGGTGGCTATTGGGGACTTAAACACCGGTCCTCATTGCTTGCACTGCCAGACATCTCCCCAGCCTTCCATACGTTTCCCCAAGCTTTTGCCCCTCCCTTTGTCTTGTTTCTTTTTTTAATATTTATTTATTTATTATGTATACATCATACAGCTTTCTGTCTGCATGTGTGCCTGCAGGCCAGAAGATGACCCAGATCCCATTACAGATGGTTGTGAGCCACCATGTGGTTGCTGGGATTTGAACTCAGGACCTTTGGAAGAGCAGTCAGTGCCCTTAACCGCTGAGTCATCTCTCCAGCCCCCCTTGGTCTTGTTTTTGAGACTGAGTTTGTGAAGCCTTGGCTGTCCTGGAAACCCAGAGATCTGCCTGCCTCTGCCTCCTGAGTGCTGGGCTTTAAGGCGTGTGCCACCACCGCGCAGAGTAATTAAAATCTACCCACAGCCCACTAAGTTTTCATTTTCCTATTACAGTAACTTAGGGGAGGAACTTGTGTATTCTGGATCAAGTCCCTTCATTTCTGTGGTTTGTAAGTACTCTCTCCTAGCCTATAACTTGTCATTTCATTCTTTTAACGTCTTCTGTTGTTCTCATTTTTATTAACAATACCTAATGATGAACAAGGCATGGTGGTGACTCCTTTAGTCCCAGCACTCGGGAGGCAGAGGCAGGTGGATCTCTGTGTATTAGAGGCTAGCCTGGTCAGCCAATGCTATGTAGAGAGACCTTGTGTTAAAAAAAAAAAAAAAAAAAAAAAAAAGTCAAGCTTAGTGGAGACTTCTTTAATCCCATCACTCAGGACACAGAGGCAGGTAGATCTACAATTTTTTTTTAACTTTTTATCGATTCTTTGTGAATTTCACATGCACCCCACAGTTACCTCTCCATCGCTTTGTATACACCTTCTGTCCTTGCAACCTCCCCACTAAAAAAAACCAAAAAACAGCACAAGAAACCATCTCGTCATGGAAGCTTAGCGTATCCCAGTATCCCAGTGTGTCTATCCCACAGTGTACCATTTTGATGGACCGTGCTTTCAATGTTGCAACCAACATAATTGTGCTTAGCCAAAAGACAAAAAGAAGTCTCTTAAACAAACAAACAAACAAACAAACAAAACATTGTTTCCACAGTTTGCTTGGGGTTTTTCTTTGGGGGTGTGGCGGATCTGGTTTGGAGGTCTTGCTTGTGTCTGCTTTGGTTCTGATTCATTTTCCCCACAGTGGGTATTAACACCAGGGCGCCACATGTAGGACAAGCATTGCTCTACGATCGACCCACATCTCCAGCCTGCATTGTGCATTTGCTCTTCTCTTTGCAATGTGTCCTTCTTGCTCTCCCCATGTCTATGTGGTACAAGCCTTGAACTCAATCCTCCTGCCTCAGCCTAGAGTGCTGGGATCAGACATGGTTCCCTAGTTGACTGTAAGGGTTTTGTTTTGGTTTGGTTTGTTTTTTTTCCACTCAGACTAACCCGCTCAACGGGCCTATAATCTCAGTACTTGAGAAAATGGAGGCAGAAGGACCAGAGTTCAGGATCAGCCTGGGTTACATGAGACCTTGTCCAAAGATCTGGGGGGCCGGGGAGTGGGGGAGAAGAGGAAAGGGATAAAGAAAGGGACTTCCCTTTACCCTTGACCTTTGCTTTTCTTTTGCCTCCTGGAGACTGGAGATTCAATCTCGTCAAGTTTAGAAGAACTTAGCTATCGTTATCTGAACTGTGCTTCTATCCATTCTTTTCTCTTCTTTTATATGAGACTTTTTTTGAGAGATAGGGTCAGAGCTGGGCATGGTGGTACGTTGAAGGCCAGCCTGGTCTACAAAATGAGTTTAGGATAACTAGTGTGGAGAAACCCTGTCTTAGAAAGAGAGGGGGGTGGGGGTGTTGCGCTGAGGTTGTAGTTCAACAAAAAAGATAAACAGGACCGCTCACACTAAAAACATTCTGCACAGCATCAGTAGAAAAACAAGCCATGAACCTCATTTTTTGGAGTTAATACACAAGATAGATAAGAAACTCCAATTATATATATATATATATATATATATATATATATATATATATATATATATCCTACTCAAAAATTTGTAAAGGACATGGAAGGTTATTTCTCAACAAGACATTCAAAGTGAGGAAACCATTTGAGAAGATATTGAACAACTAAACAGGGAAACAAATCAGGACAACCACAAGCTCCCTGTCCACAAAGACAAAATACAGTCAGTGCTTCAGTCATGGAAAGGAGACCTTGTAGAGCACTTTGGGGCATGTAAATTACAAGAGCCATTTAGAAAACTGGGGAAGTTCCTTAGAAGTTAAAAATAAGGGCTGGAGAGATGGCTCAGCGGTTAAGAGTACTGACTGCTCTTCCAGAGGTCCTGAGTTCAATTCCCAGCAACCACATGGTGGCTCACAACCATCTGGGATCCGATGTCCTCTTCTGGTGTGTCTGACAGCTACAGTGTACTCATACAAAAATAAATAGATCTTTTAAAAAAAATAAATAAAATGGATGCTGGGCATGGTGGTGTACACCTGTAGCCCAGCACTTACTGGAGTGGGGGTGGGGTGGGGATGGAGGCCAGAGGTTCAGGAATCCAAAGGCTATTCAGTCACACCGAGAGTTTAAAGGTGGCGGCACATGCCTTTAATCCCAGCATTCCAGAGGCCGAGCAAGAGGATCTAGTCTTGTGCCTTCTTATGTGATCCCTGTGTCCTATCCCATGAGACCCACCCCACCCCAGCCATCTACAACAGACACACGCTCACAGACATGTACAGACACCTACACAATCATATGCATGCTTACAAACATGTACACACATATGTACACTGTCTTAGCCACTGTTTTTTGCTGTGAAGAGCTCCTGTGACCGAGGCTGCTCTAATAGGAGGAAGCATGGGCACTTGCTTACAGTTTCAGAGGTTTAGTTCATCCACATCATGGCCTGGAGCATGATGAGACATTTCACTCATGGTGCTACATACTGACCTACAGACCAAGAAAATGAGAAACTGCGCCTGATACAGGTTTTTGGAACCTCGTTGCCCACCCCTCCAGTGACGCACTTCTTACAAGGGCACAGCTCCTAGCTCTTCTAATCCGTTCAGATAGTGCCACTCCCTGATGACTAAGTATTAAATTTTATGAATCTATGGGTGGCTTTTCAAACCACCACATTCTACTCCCTGGCCCTCATAAGCTGATAGTCATATCATAATGCAAAAAAGAAAAAATGCATTTAGCCCAACTTCAGAATTCCTCACAGTCTATCACAGTCACAGCATTTTACAAGTACAGAGTTCAAAGTTCTGAGACTTGTAGCATTCTCAACTGTAACCCCTATAAAATAATAATAATAGGAAAAGAAGAAGAGAAGAAGAAGAAGAAGAAGAAGAAGAAGAAGAAGAAGAAGAAGAAGAAGAAGAAGAAGAAGAAGAAGAAGAAGAAGAAGAAGGGGAAGGGGAAGGGGAAGAAGGAGGAAGAGGAGGAGGAGGAGGAGGAGGAGGAGGAGGAGGAGAAGAAGAAGAAGAAGAAGAAGAAGAAGAAGAAGAAGAAGAAGAAGAAGAAGAAGAAGAAGAAGAAGAAGAAGAAGAAGAAGAAGAAGAAGAAGCAGCAGCAGCAGCAGCAGCAGCGGGTCACAGACTTGCAACATAAATGGCACAGGATATGCATTGCCATTCCAAAGGGGACTGAAGGATTATGACGGGGAGCACGGTGAGGAAATACTGGACCAAAGCAAGACCAAAAACCAGCAGGGCAAACTCCAAACTGCATCTCCATGCCTGATGTAAAAACACTCTTCAGCTCTCCAACTCCTTTCAGCTTCTCTTCGCCACACACTTCTCTTTCTCTGGCTGGTTCCACTCCTGACTGCAGCTCTTATTTCATAACTTCGGCATCTCCAACACCGTGCAGTTTCCAGCACAACCTGGGCTGCTTCAGCTTCACAGTCCACGCAATGGCTTTCCTATGCTCCCATGCAGGGACACAGGTGACACATGCCTGACCTCAGCAGCTTTCCTCAGGCACAGGGGCAGATCCCACAATCCCTTTCTTTTACCCATGCTTTGTTTTTCGTTCTGAGACAGGGATTCCTCTGTGGAACGGCCGCTCCTGGCTGTCATGAAACTTGCGTTGTTGACAGGATGGCCTTGAACTCTCGGATATCAGCTTGCCTCTGTCTCCAGAGTGCTTTAATTTAGCCTCAGACAGATTAAACACACACACACACACACACACACACACACACACACGCACGACTTATATACACACATATATACATATATTTTTTTTGGTTCTTTTTTTTTTTTTTTCGGAGCTGGGGACCGAACCCAGGGCCTTGCGCTTCCTAGGTAAGCGCTCTACCACTGAGCTAAATCCCCAGCCCCATATACATATAATTTTAAAATGAAATAAACTGTGTTTCTTTTGTGTGCCTGGGTGTTTTGCTTGCAGGTATATCTGTATACCACCTAAGCATACGGTGCCCACAGAATGCAGAAGGCCTTTACCCTGAGCCACATACCTCCAGCCTGTTCAGTTTTTCTTTTAAAGATGTATTTATTTATTTATTATATGAGTGCACTGTAGCTGTCTTCAGACACACCAGAAGAGGGCATCAGATCCCATTACAGATGGTTGTGAGCCACCATGTGGTTGCTAGGTTTCGAACTCAGGACCTCTAGAAGAGTAGTCGGGGCTCGTAAGCACTGAGCCATCCCTCCAGCCCCCAGCCTGTTCAGTTTTTCTTTTTTTTCTTTTCTTTTTTTTTTTTTTTTTCCGGAGCTGGGGACCGAACCCAGGGCCTTGTGCTTCCTAGGCAAGCGCTCTACTTCTGAGCTAAATCCCCAACCCCCAGTTTTTCAATTGTGCATGTGCTGTCCAAAATGTGTGTCATTTATATTTTAAGTCAGTGTATCTGTTTTCACTTGGTGTAGCCGAGGTAATTCACAAAACTGTTTGCATGTGCCATTTTTGATTAGCATGTTTAAGGAATGAAGATGAGGGTCTCATTCCCCTAAGAACAGGGGAAATTTTGTCACTGGTGAGTGCTACTGGTGTGGCCCCCTCAGGTTATGGCACAGATGCCCCTGCTGAAGCCACGGGTCACATCATGTTGGACAGAGGGCAATCCTTCTCTAATGTGAGTCCTAAGCAGCATCCCTATCAGAAAGTGGAGAAGGAGTTGAGGGTGTCTGGGAAATTTCCAACGGGATTCTCTGTTCTTCGCCCCGCCTGATAGAGGCTGAAGGGGGTCGAAAGATGATCTACCCCTCCCCCAAAGAGAGTCTGGGACTGTACAAACTGATCCTAGTGTCTCACCCACACTCTCTCTTTTTCATCATCACACCTCACTTTCTGTAGTAAGTACATCCTGTGTTCTTTCCTCCTGCTTCTTTAGTCCTTCATGCCTATTTGGGAACCGTCTGTTCCATATCATGGGAAAGAGAGAAATCGCAGCTCCTAGGTGTGGTCTGAACAGTTGAATGAGGATGATCTCCTCAAGGAGACTAGACAATAGGGAGATATCGGTCAGATCTGTAAGCCTTAAATGTAAAAGGCCCGGTCCTTGATAGATTCCGGCAGCCAGAAGGGAGGATAGGAAGTCCCGCGGCTGGGTCGGGGAACCTCCAAGTTGTCTTGGATTTGAGTTCAGCATCTCAGCTGCATCTGGGATGGGTTCGTCTCCTCTGCGGGCCACATTGTTAGAAAGAGCGGTCAAGTCTGGCAGTCACAGCAGAGGGCGCTGTGGAGCTAACCCGCTCCTGAGCAGGCGAAGGTTTATTGACCAACAGCATTAAAGTAACGGAGATGTGTCTGTAGCATATCCTGAAGTGGAATTAAAGTAAATCAGAACCTATAATGCTTTATCTTGAAATATCACTAACTTTATCCTGAACGGCAAAGAACACGGTATGGAAGAGTAAAGAACTAATTGATTATTTACGTTGTGGCTCATGACCATAAACCCGTTATAAAAAGGAACGTGCAACAAGCTGGTGTTTTATAGAGTTGATATTTCATACCTACGTGTAAGCAAGGTGAAATTATCATCAAATGTTATCTTCTAAAAAGTGAGTTGTTGTCGTTCTTCGAGACAGAGTTTCTATGTGTAGCCCTGGCTGGCCTGGAGCTCACCCTGTAGACCAGGCT
The DNA here is from genome assembly GCF_021556685.1 of Rattus norvegicus. NCBI lineage: Eukaryota > Metazoa > Chordata > Mammalia > Rodentia > Muridae > Rattus > Rattus norvegicus. The sequence continues at coordinate 23,754,759 of NC_141543.1, forward strand.
GGCCCGGAACTCAGATCCGTTTGCCTCTGCCTCCCAAGTGCTGGGGTTATAGATGTGCACCTCCACCATCCGGCTGATAAAGTAGATACAGTGGGATCGCACGAACTCCTTTTACTGACAAGTGAGACCAGCCAATTTCACGTCCCACCCTACTAGAACTGGTTCAGAGAACACGGGTTACTTGTGGGACTTAATTGGCGCACGCCAAAGGAACACAAGCACAAGATAATAATCGTGTTCAGTTCGGCGTTTTAAAAAGTAATTTTCTTTTTCCTCTTCACTTTTGAGTTTTCTGTATTAAATGGGATAGGGTATTTACCGAACGCAGCACTTAACGACTCTGTAAGTGCTGGTTCTTGTCTGCCTTGGGTCATTTATTGAATTTTCTTCTTAATTTCCTGTCTTAATTTTTTTTTTTTTTGTTCTGTTTTGGTTTTTGAGACAAGGCCATACAGTGTAATCCTGATGGCCTCAGTTGCCCAATCCTCTTGCCTCAGCCCCTCCACTCGGCTTTGCTCCTCAGAAAAGCAGTTTCCCTCCTGTTTAATCACGCAGCCCCCCCTTGCCTTGTTCTTCCCAGGCGTCACCGTAAGGCTCCTGTCAGGGCCCCGGGATGGGCTCGGGGCCACTCGATCCCCTCCATCCATCCTACTTCTCATGTACCACATCGACTGAATCCTTTCTCCGCTTTCCAAAATAAAAACAAAAAAAAATTAAAAATTAAAAAAAAAGTGTTTCCCCACAAAGATTAGAGACATTAAATATCATTCTTGGTTATTGATTTGGAATGTTGGAAATACGAAGATGAAATACCGGGCCTCCCACAGATAGAAAGCAAATTCATAATTGGGAAATCGCTCTGCGGGTTCACTGCTGTGGCTCTTTGTTTTTTTGATAATGTGCAATTACAGGGATGTGTGGAGATCACTCTGAGGAGGCCGTGTCTGCTTTCAGAGCCAGTTCGCTGAGGCATAGATCAACTCCGAGACTCTCTGTCGCCTTGCTATTGAATTACAGCTGTATTTTTGACAAGTGTGGCAGCTGAATCGTCATTTTAATCACCCAGTAACCCACAGTGTCTCTTTATGCTAATAAATAAAACATTCTTCCTTAAATATTTCCTAGTAAGCAGGGGCCGGGCAGACCTGCAACATCCCTCCCCCCCCCCCCAGCCCCCATATGTTACAAAGTAAAATGACCTAACGGTAATCAAATCAAATCAAATCATGTCTAGGAGTTTTATAGGCAACTAATAGCTACGTTTGCAAAGTGCACACAGATACCAATTGAAGGGTATTTTTCTCTTTAATATAACGCACGATGCATATTTCACCGACCGTCTCATGGTATCAGATGAATTTAACAAGGCGATTATGCCGGTCAAATTACTTTGTGAGTTCTTTCAAGAATGGCTTTTAGACCTATTACGACTTTTAATGGAGCAATTTGTTAAATGAGGGGGCATTTCTAGAGTCCTGCTCGAGAGAGTGCCCGAGCGCCTGTCAGAGACACTTGCCTGCCCCTGGCTATCTCGTCTTACGCCCTTCTCACTCACAGCAATTTTGGAATAAAACAGACCTAGAAAAGAAGCTCTCTGGAGCTCACCCATGGCTTGTGATTGCTCAAACAACTTCCTCTTGTCACAATCTAATTCGAATACCCTAATTTCAGAAAACCCTCTGATTAAATTTCTTTTTTTCTTCTTCTTTTTCTTTTTCTTTTTTCTATTTTTCGGAGCTGGGGACCAAACCCAGAGCCTTGTGTTTGCTAGGCAAGTGCTCTACCACTGAGCTAAATCCCCAACCCTGATTAAATTTCTTAGGTCCACGTGAATGATGTCATGAGAATTCTTCTTTTTCTCCTTTCCCTCAAATATTAAATGTGGCCCTTCTGTTTTTGTTTTTTTAATGTTAGGAGTTAGGGAGCAAACACAAAATACTGAAGATAATTTTTTTTTAAAAAAAAGAATTATTTTCACTTAATACACCTGGATATTTTGTCCGAGTGTTTATATGGCACCATGTGTGTGCCTGGTGCCTGTGGAGGTCAGAAGATTGGAACTGGAGCTGCTGGGGTTCGAACCAGGGTCCTCTGCAAAAGCAACCAGTGGTCTTAATTGCTGAGCCATCTCTCCAGCCTCCAAGTTAACTTTAAAAGGGTGAGTGAGTTCTTTCATTATGTTTCCTGGACAGTTGGTTTAAAGGGAAAAGTCAATGAAACGTCATTAAAATACTTACTGTTGGCCCCTGGAAGATTGCCTCGTCAGTGTGGCCTGTTGGCAGATTTACTCAGTTTATAGCCCAAGGTGAAAATGACATAGTAAACGCCCCCTCCCCTCCTCCCCCCTCCCCTTCTTCCCACCCTTCCCCAACCCCTTTCCCCCTTCTCTTCCTTCCTTTCTGGTCCTTTTCTTCTTGTTTTTTTGTTTTGTTTTGTTTTTTTTCCTTCGGAGCTGAGGACTGAACCCAGGGCCTTGTGCTTGCTAGGCAAGCGCTCTACCACTGAGCTAAATCCCCAACCCCTCTTCTTGTTTTAAGACAGAGTTTCTCTCTACAGTTCTCGATGGCCTGGAACTCAACAGTATTCACCTCCTCTACCTTCCAAGTGCTGGGATTAAAGGTGTGTGCTACTGTGCCAGGCCACAGGCTGGCCTTGAGCTGCTGGACCCCAGTAATCCTCTGCTTCTTACTTCTAAGTAGCTGGGAGAACAGGCAAATCCTACCAGGGCTGGCCCATGACAGTTCCTTAATTTTTTGTTTCATTTAGATTTATTTGTTTTAGGCACGAGCCTATTTGTATTTATGTGTACCATGTATATGTATATGTCTGGTGCCCAAGAAGGTTAGAATTGGGGCTTGGATTGCTTGGAACTCAAGTCCTGCATGGTTGTGAGACACCATACGGGTGCTGGGAACTGAACACAGGTCCTATACAAGAACAGTAAATATTCTTAATCTTCAAGCCATTCTTCCAGTCCCATAGTTTCTTAATTTCTACTTTTTTTTTGTTTTTGTTTTGGTTTTTCAAGATGAAGTTTCTCTGTGGAACATCCCAGCACCGTAGTTCAGGCTGACCTTGAACTCACAGAGATCTACCCGCCTCTGCCTCCCGAGTGCTGGGATTAAAGGTGTGAGCCACCACTGCCCAGCTTTGATTCCTGCTCTTTAAAAGTTATTGTATAAAGCGACTGAGCACACATTCATCTTAAAAGACAACACCTCAAAATGGTTTTTTTAAAAAGCCAGTGTCTCTCTTAAGTCTATCCCTGGTGTTTGCATACCTTACAGTAAAGGGCCTTTAACCTTAGCACTGTCTGTTAACCGATTCGTCACAAAAAGAAGCCTTGGTTTCCCACAGTGCCTTCATGCGAACAACACTCTGGGCAGGCACAGCAGACTACTTGGGAGCCTGCAGTTTTGTTCTTTTTATATTCTGCCTCTGGCATGACCTGGGTTGACAGTCCCTTGGCCTCTGAAGTCACAGCTCGGAAATGAGGCTGACAACCTGGCTGGTAGCTCCTTGGGTTGTCCTGAGATCTCACTCCTCACATTCTGCTCCTCACCGTCCTTGTCTTAAGTGAGCTGTAAGGAGGGGCAGGCTGTAGGCAGGACATGGAAGTCGGTCTGGATGCCTGGCTGGAGTCGCTATAGAACAGTGTTATTTAATTTTTCTACTTCTTGCACTTCAATGGATGTAACATTCGCAATCCTCTCTAAGCTCATCAACCACAAAAACTTAATTAGATATCATATCTCCTTGGTTTAAAATAGTATTTAATTTTACATAATGTGTTCAGCCAAAATATTAAGATTCCCTAAACAGAAATGTTCCCTCTATTTTTTCCCTCGGGCTTCTCTTTCAATTTTTTTGTAGCTTTTAAAAAAAATTATTCTCCTTAAAGTATGATTTCGGCAGTTTCCCTCTGTGAAACATCACTGGGTCCCCAGCCACCGGTACTTAATTGAAGATGTAATCCTCACTTAGTGACTGTGCCGTCTCCCAGATACCAAGCGTGCAGGAGTAAATATTAACACCCCTGGTATATGTGTGCTGCCTCCTATTCCTTTTCCCCCCACAAATTGTCTTCCTGTTCCTCCGAGTATCATCTGAAGTGAGATTATATTAACTGTGCCTTATGTGGGGCTTGGCGTGCTGGAGTTGAAATTAATGGGCAAATATCCTTTTCACTTACAGCCTAAATGAGCACTCCATCTTTGAGCCATACCCAGGTGTGACGGAAAATCACAGGCAGAGGGACAAAGGCAGCTAAGAATGCCCCACGTAGGACCAGATGCAACACTCTGCTGCTTGATGAACAGGAAAAAAGGAAAGAAAGGAAAGGAAAGGAAAGAGAAGGGAAGGGAAGGGAAGGGAAGGCATTTTAGAATTAAACCCTAAAACACAACAGCGTGGGATTATATAAAGTGACCCTGATTTCCTTCTTAAGTGTTGCCAGAAGATCCCGACCTATTCTTTTTTTTCTTTTCTTTTCTTTTCTTTTTTTCGGAGCTGGGGACCGAACCCAGGGCCTTGCGCTTGCTAGGCAAGCGCTCTACCACTGAGCCAAATCCCCAACCTATTCAATCAGATCCTTTCCCTGTTCAGTCCCATCCTTGTGTTGACTAGGAAAACAGTCGCAAACCCACATAACTAAAAGTAGTAGGAAGGTCAAGTCCACGTGGAGACATTTCAAAGTTGACATGTAGTGACCCCACGTATCCAATCGTACAAGCCGGGGAATACTCCAATGCCCACTAGAATGTGCGATGATGGTCTCTTGGCACGCCCGTCCTTTCTTTGTATTGAGAGCGGTCAAACACTCTCCTCTTCTTCTCCATAAAGTGTATAAGTTGTAAACTCTAGCTGCCCCGCTGTGCTGTAGGGGGAGATATTATGGTAAGTGAAACAAGCCAGGTAGAAGAAACTTGTGAGGGGAGAGAGCGATTTCCACCGCAGCAAGGTTTACCGCTCCCTAAAGAAGCGTTTGCTTCCCGAATTACAGCAGAGGGCAGTAGAGACTACCGCATGACCAAGCTCTAAGGTTCCGTGAGGCTCAGCGGCCTCTGATTGTCCTGGCCACAGGTCTCAGTGGCCAGGAATGTTTTGGTACCCACAGATCGCAAACATCTCAACTTTTGAAAATGACGATTTCCTGATCGTTTTCCTGATGTGTCGCGATTTTTCTGAGATATCGCTTTGGGAACACCGTCCTTCTACCCCATATGTATGCAGCCGGTTCCACTGCGCATGTCCCCATTAGTGCTGACATACATAGATGCGCATGTATCATTTTTTAATCAAAACTAGAAGGAGAAATTATTACATAACCGCGATATCATTCCTACTGAGGGACCTGTCATGGCGATCCTGAGGGGGCTTTGCGAACATCTGTTCAGCATCAGTCCCCCACGAAGAAATTATTCTTATGCTCATTTGAAAGACAGGTAAAGAAACGGTCAGACGGGTAAGACAACCAGGGGCAGATGAGAAAAGCACTCTCGTTCACTGACAGAAAGCTCGGGAGCCCAGCTTGCAGAAGCTTCCAGGCTAGAAAGACAGACATAAGGATGGCACCAGTCAGGAGATCGGAAGAACTCTCTTCTAGTGTTTCTTCTCTCCGGCAGCATGAGAGAAGCTCCCAGGCCTCACCCTGTGCAGGACCAGAGCCTGCTGGCTGATACAGAAAGCATTTCTTGTAGCTGTGTCTCAAACATAGAGATTCTGTCCTTAGATGAGAATCCACTTGATGGGGCTCTCAAGGAGACAGTATGTCCTGGGGCACCTTTTTGCAGAAGGTTCCAGAAATGATCCCTTTCGGGATAAAGCTCTTTGTTTGATCTAATTCTATATTCTGAGGGTTTTTGCTATAGCAACTCTTGAAAACTCAGGTTTATGAAACCCGTATTTCTCTACAGGGCAGCCCAGTCCCTCGGTTTTACATAGTGACTTGTTCACCTCTATCTAGGTATGGATTCTTAGAATTCATCTAAATTATGGGTCCTGTCAGACACCTGTTCTCTGCCTACCTGTTCTCTGTCCACTGCCTAAGCTGACTAGCATCTGGGTGATGACCACCATGTCACCTAGGCCTTGCACCTAGATAAAGGATGCTGCCAGGTGGTCCTCATTATCAGCTGCAAGGCTTGGTGCAGTTCCTGGTCCTCTCCCTTGGCGTATGGGGGTCATTTTACCTGTACATGGTACAAGAAGCTGTAAGAACTGGTCTCAGGTGCTTCGGGCTAACTGTAAAGCCATTTCTGTCCTGGGTCTGCTGTGTTCTGTGGGGTTTTGCCTTCTCCAACCTGAAAAGGTTCTGAAACCTATTGAACCTCTTCTTTCAAACCTGCTCCTCTGGCCCCTTATCCTTGGGGCTTGGGCTTTGAAATACACAAGATTTTCCCCATCCTTCTACAGTGACATCCCTTCCCTGAGGCAAGGGTGCCACCTGGTCTTGATAACTGAAAGAGGAAGGGGGTGGGGGTGAAGATAAGAAAAAAAGGGGGGGAATCCATCAAAAATTATAAATATTATTTTAGTCTATGCATAATAAAATCAATTTAAAGTGAAATAAAAGTAGGAGAGCCAGAACAAAGAATGTGCGATAGAAATGAAAAACTAAGTCTGGGGAACAGAAACATCGTACGTCATACAGTCGATCTGGCTAACCGGTAATTATGTTCAGATTTGTCTCTGGTTTTCCTGGCTGCTGGCAGGGGGACATGGGACAGTCACATTATTCTCTCATTTTCAAAACACAGAGCACTCATGGGGCTCATTGCAAGGCTTTCCTTTTGCTCTGAATTCAACAAGAATCACCACCTTATGGAAACGGTAACTTGTATCGGCAACTTGTCATCGTGCCAATCCAAGGCTGTACTCAAGCAGCTCCTCTGACCTTCTCACTCCAGCAGGCTGGCTCAGCAGGCTTGATTTCGTGATAGTCTGCTTGCGTGGTTTCCCTGTATCAATTTTACATCTTTTTTTTTTCCAGGACTAAATGTTTGGAGCTGATGAAAAGCACCCACAGGAAAATAAAAGGGAGTTTGAATGCACAGGAAGGGATTAGGTACAGAAGTCTCCCCTGGCCGGATACTTACTTCAGATCAGTCATCTCCCAAAACCTCCGGTAGAAAGAAACCCTCGGCCTTATTTCCTACATCAGCTACACCCCCTGTCCTTCCGTGCTTCACGCACAGAGCCACCGAGGCATCACGACTTTGATGCCAACACTAAATCACATAGGCTTATTCATATTTGATAACCAAGATGGCCATCAAGAAGCATATGCATTATGGACACACTGCAAGACAAGATTATGTTTTTAGTGGGAGGCAATGAGGTAGCCTACTTAGAAAGGTGAGCAGTTTAAAAGTCATGAAATGTTTCTTTCTAGAACTTTCCACTTAATATTTTTTTTTAATACACATTGGTGATTTTGCGGTCTTTGGTGGTCTTTGGGAGGGTATCAGACATCCTGGAACTGGAGTTAAAGATGGTCTCGAGCTGCCATGTGGGTGCTGGGAATTGAACCCGGGTCCTTTGGAAAAGCAGTCTTAACTGCTGAGCCATCTCTCCGGCCCCTCCATTTAATAGTTTTGAACAATGGGCGATTATTACTAACTAAAACCCTGGAAAGTAAAATCATTGAAAAATGGGTGGCTACTGGGCTGGAAAGATGGCTCAGTGGTTGCTACTCCTGCAGGGGACAGTTCGGTTCTCAGAGCTCAGATCAGGTGGTTCACAAGCACTTGTAACTCTCAGTCATCCTCACACATGTAAACACACAGAGAAACATACCTCCATGCATATATACATAATTTATTAATATATAATATAATATTTGTATATAATATTTAAGATAAGATCTTTCTACATAGCTCTGGCTGTCCTGAAACTTACTCTGTGGATTAGGCTGGCCTTGAACTCATAAAGAGTCACTTACCTCTGTCTCCCATCCGCTGGGATTAACGGTGTGCTTCAGTACACCCTGCCCATGACTTTTTTCTTTGACGGGGTTGGTAGCTAACAGACTGGAGAGATGGCTCAGCCTCCAAATCAAAAAGGGCAACCACCACAGGGAAACACTCTTGACCGTCCATATTTCCGACCACCTTTCCTAGAAATGTCAGGATACCAGCTCTTCCCCCAAGCTTTCAGGGTTGGTCTGTGTGTTACCTGCATGAGGCCCGCCCACATTGGCTCCCCCCTCGGCCATGAATCTATAGATAGCTCCTATCAGACACTTCCTTCAATGGTTAACACAGGATTTCATGACATAGGTAATCCGTGTTATTAAATGAGTCCCCACTGAGATTCATTTAGGCCATTTACAATCAATTGCTTTTTAAAATGATGCTGTAACGAGTTACCTTGTACATACTTCTCTGAGCAAACAGAGAAGCACATCCATTTACTAAAATCCTGAGTGTGAAATCATTTAAAGATAGCGAATATTTTCAGTTAGGAAAGACATTGCACTACGAAGGCTGAACGATTATCTGTCCTGTCAACAGTGTCTGAGAGTGTCTGTTTTGGTCCCTCTTGCCAAGGCAGAATATAATCTTTTGTTATTGTTGTTTTATCTTTATTTATCCCTTTCTTGATTGTTGTCACTGCTCCATTTATAATGCTTAAAGCCACGGCCCTCTGGATTTGGTACCAGGCAGAATCCCACTGCAATATGAAAGGGTGGAATCCCTTGCTCCGTTAGGAATTTCAAGACAGTAGCAGGTCTCTGAGCACTGGGGGCAGCCAAGGAGCTGGCCTTGCACACAGGGCGGAACAGCAAGGGAATGCCAGGGAATCATTAAAAATGACAAGCCCGAGACTTCCGTCAGGAGAGGAACACACGGAAAGGACTGTCAAGACGTTCTTGCTCACAGCTTGTCGCTTCACAACATGGGGAACAGATGTGCCGTTTGGGCAGCTCAGTACACGGAGCTTGTGCACGCAGACATTTTTAGTGAGGTCACAGGAACTTGCTATGGCGAGCGCTTAGTTCCATGTGGCTAAGCTCAGCTTGATGGATCAAAGGACTCTGGGTGCAAGCTCTGTGTTAGGCCTGCGCTGCAGGCTAAGTGGGAGTCAGACACCCGTGCAAGCACCTTCCGGAGGGGTCGTGAACCTCCCGCGGGTTTCGAGAAGTTGGAACAGCCTGTCAGCGGGGCAATGCGTCAGGGTTTAATCCTCCAGCTCTCCGCCCAGCTTGGTAGAGGGAGAGGAACACCCGCCCATAAAGCCCTGGGGTTCCCAGCCCTGGAGTTTGGGCAAAGGAGGTGGGGTTCGGATCGCCAAGGGTAGATTCAAAAGAAGTGACCCAAAAAGCCCTGTCTGGATCGCGGGAGGTGGGGGTGCTGGGAGGGGGGAACCAGAGCGGACCTGGGAGGGGCAGGCAAGAAGTCTGGGTCCAGAGTGAAAGTGGGGCAGGGCTGGGGGGAGGGGATTGATGAGGTTGTCCTGGATCCTGCACTCACACAACAGTGTCTGAAAGGATTGGAACCATCCCTCCAGACATCGCCCTCAGCTCAAATCCACCGAACAGGCTGTGTCCTACGTCCTGCAAGCAAACATCTCTTGGCTTGGGTTGTTTTGGAAGTGGAGTGGGCTCTTATGGTTGCCCAGTGTGACCCATGTAGGATTCAACCTTGCACCATGCAGGCCCAGGGAGGATTCCATGTCCACCGACCTGACCTGAATTACAGAATTACTTTGATAGTTTCAATGGGCTCTCAGGTCTGGTCCAAGGTGGAGGGGCCAAAGCTGGTATTGACCTTTTTGCTGGCAGAGTCAGAACACCATAGGGCAAAAGATAGCACCGGAGTACACTTTCTGTCTTCTGCTCTAAAAGGACAGCATGCATTAATGGGTCTCCCTGCCTGGCCTTATCTAACCCTAATTGCCTCTCAGAACTTCTAAAAGCCACCCAGGGTGGATTAGGTTTTAACCCTCTCAATACTTCACAACGGGGAGGAGAAGAACTCTGCTGAGACCTAGGTTGTATGCATGTATGTGTGTGGTGTTGGTGGTGTAGCCCCAGGGCTTGGGCATCCAGCAATCTGCCAGATTTCTTTTGCAATATTTTGCAAATAGGCCATATATTACACACAACTTTGGAGGTACAGCCCCTGGGATTTCCCCCCATAATTATAGTTTCTCTTTTGAGGCAAAAACACTGGTAGCCTCCTGAGGACTCAAAGCCCTCCCTTTTCTGGAGTCAGGCACAGTGGTAGACATTTGTAATCCCAGCACTCAGGAGATTAGAGACCGGACAACTAACAACCACAAGTTATAGACCAACCGGTGCTACATACTGAGACTCTTACAGAAGGAAAAGCCAAGCAGGCAAAAGCAATGCTGGGCACAGCAAGCCGTTGGTCGGCGTCTAGATCTTCAACTCTACTACAGCACCACTAGGCTCCACCAGCGAAGCCCTTTGTAGTCAGGACCTACAGCCTGTCCTGTCTCCCACCCACCTCCCACCTGTCCTTTTGTGAGAGTTAAGACTTTCTGGGCTTCCTCTCAAAGAAACCATGAGGCACTAGGATTAAATGTAATTTTTTTTAAAAAAAAAATAAAGTTTGCTATTTATGTTTAATTGTGTGCTAGTGTGGCTGTGTGTGGGTATGAGCACCTGTGTCTGGGGCCCAAGGAGGTCAGAAGCAAGCATTGGGTCCCTTGGAGCTGGAGTTACAGGTGATTGTAAATCACCTGATGTGGGTGCTGGGAAGTGAATGCTGGTCCTCTGGAAGAGCAGCAAGTGCTCTTAACTGGTGAGCCATCTCTCCTGACCCATAAATGATTTCATCGTCGTCGTCGTCCTTGTCGTCATCATCATCATCATCAACAACAACAACATTAACAAAAACAGTTGGGCATTGGCTCATACCCTTAATCCCTGCACTCCAGGAAGCAGAGGCATCCACATGCCTCTGAGTTCGAGGCCACTATGGTCTACAAAATGAGTTCCAGGACAGCCAGGGCTACACCAGAAACCTTGCCTCAAACCAAAAACAAAAACAAAACAAAAATAAAAACAAAAAGCTGTACGAACAAAAAAAAAAAAAAAAAAAAACCCAAGCAAACGAAAACCTTCAATGTTCCCAGGGGCTAGAGAGGTGGCTTAGCAGTTAAGGGCACTGGCTGCTCTCCCAGAGGACACAAGTTTGATTCTCAGCACCTACACGGCAGCTGACAAACATCTGTAACTCCAGTCCTGGGGGATCCAACCACCCATCCTGGATATTTGAGGGTATTGCATACATGTGGTGCAGACATACATGCAGGCAAAAGACCCAAACACAAAACATTAAGAAAAAAGTTCTTGGCAATCAGGGAACATTGAATATGTGAAGGGAATTAAATAAAATTGATACATGTGCTTCTCTAGCATCCTGGTACGTCTGCTTCCAAAGCACTTAAACAGGGTTGCCGCAGCGTGAGACCTGTTTGTTCTCAGGAGCTAGATACAGACAGCACAGCAGAGTGGGTGACCCTCTTCCGAGGTTGGCCCTCCTTCCCAGCCAGAGGTTCATCCACTGCAAACATCTCTGGCGTCAGGTGACAAGTTCAAAGTCTAAAAAGTGTGAAAGAGGCTGCTGAAGGGAGGTGGACAGAGAGGACAGTGGGCAGGAGAGCTGGTGGGTCTTCCAAGACTTCCGGCCCTCACCACTACCATTTCCGGTTCTGTTTTTTCAACGTTGACAGGGGCCTGCTAGGAAATATATCCAGAGCGGAGTTCCTGGTTCTCTGTTCCTCATTCAAAGTCTTCTCCTTCAGAAGGGCTTCTGTGATTAGCTTCCCACCCTCAGGGCTCCAGGCAGGGCTCGACAGGTGCATGTGTGGGATATCAGATTATGCTTTCAGATCGGATTTGTCAGCACTGTGAACTGCCTGGGGGAAATGCTGTCAGGAACATGTAACTCGGGTGTTGTCATATCACAGAAGCAAAGGCTACAGTCCACAGTGGACAGTGGCCAGCTCAAGGTCACGGAATGACCAGCTCAGGGTCACAGAATTACCAGGTGGCAGCACTAGGCTTCAGTCTCACCTCTGCCTCCCAATTAGGGGTGACTTGAATGTCAGAGGTCAGGGCCCTGCATTACACTGTTTCAGTTTCCTTGTCTGTCCCTCAGACCTGCCACCTCCTTTCATTCAGGCTCCAGGGTCGGCAACCCTGGGAACCCTTGAACCCTTACTGTATAGCCTGGGCCCTGTAGTCCTGCTTCCAATCCTAAATTGCCTAGAGAATTAACTTCTCTCTCTCTCTCTCTCTCTCTCTCTCTCTCTCTCTCTCTCTCTCTCTCTCTCTCTCTCTGGGACAGGATTTCACTATGTAGTTCTGGCTGTCCTAGAACTCACTATGTAAACCAGACTGACTTTGAACTCACAGAGACCACCTGTCTCTGCTCCCGAGTTCTGGGATTAAAGGTGTATTCCACCATACCTGGCTCTTGCCTAAAAAAAAATTCACATCTCTCCACACTCCAGGTTTAAATTATATCCGTCACCACTGTTGCACACAAGAGGGGCTTCTGATCCCTAGAGTCAGGAATCAGCCCTTGCTGAGTATACCCTTTCTCTCTAATATCTGTCCCCTCCCCCTTTCTGTCTCACTTTCCATTCCAGGGCACCAGCACTGTGGGTCAGTAAACCTCTCTGTTCATCATTTCTCTTGAGCCTCGTCCCTGGACATCCTGTTCTCCTGGTCAACATCTATCTTCCATATCTTACTGAAGCTCTCCACGCAGAGGTAGCGTATATGTGTATGAGTGTTTATGTGTGTTCATTTTCTTTCCTTTTAAAGGATTTAATTACTTTTAATTTATGTATGTCTTAGTTACTTTTCTATCTCTGTGATAAGACACTGAGACTAAGGCAACTTGGAAGAAACAGCTTATTGGGGATGACAGTTTCAGAGGGTGAGTTCAAGACCCTCCCGGTGGGGGCATGGCAGTAGGCAGGCAATGGCAGCGGGAAAGTAGCTGAGGGGTTACATCCTGATCCACAAGCCTGAGGCAGAGGGAACTAACTCAGAATAGCATGGGATTTTGAAACCTCAAAGCTCACCCCTAGTGATATGTCTCCTCCAACAGACTATATCTTTTTTTTTTTTTTTTTGGTTCTTTTTTTTTTTTTTTTCGGAGCTGGGGACCGAACCCAGGGCCTTGTGCTTCCTAGGCAAGCGCTCTACCACTGAGCTAAATCCCCAGCCCCCAGACTATATCTCTTAATCCTTCCCAAACAGTTGCACCAACTGGGGGTCAACCATTCTAATACATGAGCCTATGGGGATCACTCTCATTCAAACCACCACGATGCGTCTACATGCATGCACATCACGGGCAAGCATGGTACCTGCAAATGTCAGAAGAGGGAATGGGATCCCCTGAGCCTAGAGTTATAGACAGCTGTGAGCTGTCATGTTGGTGCTGGGAAATGAACCTGGGTCTTCTGCAAGACCGACAAGTGCTGTTAACTGCTGAGCCACCTCTCCAACCCCACTGTGTGGGTCCTGCTTTTGTAACCTAAGATTTTATGGTCACTCAGCTGGTTCTCTCTCTCTCTCTCTCTCTCTCTCTCTCTCTCTCTCTCTCTCTCCTCTTGTTTATAACTAATTACAACAATCAAATGTATTATGGGGTACGATGTGGCATTTTAACATATACATGCATAATAAATGAGGGAACTTACATACCTGTCACTTTAGCTACTCTGTGGTGAAAACATTTGAAATCTCCTCCTTCATTTTACATTTTGAAATGTAAAAGCATTCTAACTCAATGGCAGCCATCCTGCTGTGACTGTAGCACTCCAGCTGTCTTACTGAAGCCATTCCCCATTCCCAGCTGTGGTACACACCAGTCCACTTTACTTCCAGGAGTTCAGCTGAAGTCACCTGGCATCGCTCTCCCCGTGCCACACTTAGTCACTTAGCACGTTACCCTTCGGGTGCACCCACGCTGTCATAAGTGGCAGGATTGCCTGCCCTTTCATGACTCAGCAGTATTCCACCATAGCCATTCACATCTTCTCCCTCATGCCTCTCCATTCATGAGGTTGCTTCCTGGGAAGTCTGCTGCAATGAACATGGGGTCCCATCCCCCTTCACCCATGGGACTAGGGATGGGAGCAGGTCCTTGTGCATTACAGGTTAGCTCTCTAGGGCTGAGCCAAAGCCATGTCCCCAAGAAGGGCTGTTCTAGATGGTCACAGGGGAGAAAGGGGAGGTGGGTTTTGACTCTGAGCTTTTGATATTTATAACTGGTCCTCTCTAGCTAGAAGGTTCCAGGTGCTGCCCTTCTCCTTCTTCTTTTAGTGAAGAGGTTTCACTGCGGATTCTGGTGGAGGAAGAGGACCTTAGGAGGCAGATCTAGCCCAGAGGCCCTGCATCATCAAGCTGCCTGCTGTTACAAGGCCCTTTGGGGCCTGGCTCACCAACTGCTGTAAGCTGGAGTCAGCTCCCAGGCTTCTGCCTGAACTTACCTGGCTTCTGTCACCCTCTAAAGTCCCCCAGCACTTTCTGCACTGTGACCACAGAAGCTGAGGAGCTTAACAAGGATCTCAATGCGTTTCTTCATTACTGGAAAAGCTATTGGTGTTGACATGTAGGAACATCCATTTTAATTATGGCAAAGGGCCTCCTTATTAATTATTTAGATTCAAGAGAATATAATACATTGAAAACAAGAGAGGAAATTTGGCTCTCTTCTGCCTGAAGAATTTTGACACCGGGCCATCATGGTATATGCTCACAGATAAGCACAGTACATACACTTGAAAGGCACAAACACTGAAGTCCACGTGGCCCGTTTACTCTGTTCCTCTAGCATCTAAGAGTACTGTCATTTAAAGAGGGACGAGGCAGCTGAGGTGAAAATGTTGGTTGTGTGTGTCAGAACAAGCTGCAGAAAAAAAAAATCTTGCTGTTAGACGTGTGGAAGCACAGTTAGTTCAAGTAAGTGGTCCCCTTCCCAGACTCCGACCATTCTGAAGACCTAAGCAAGGCAAGATAAAGACAGGAAATCCTGCCAGTCATTCAGGGCAGAAAACACCTTCTGCAAGGTGGCAAAGCACTTTCTTGGGCACTCAGCCAGGTGCTTAACTGAGTCTTCCTTAGTGCTTTACTCAGTGGCACAGCCATTCAGTCACGAACACTTCATGAGTCTCTACTTTGGGTTCTGAAAATTGCAAGCAAATGTAGTTCATTTAAAAACTCCAGGGCCCGGGGCTGGGGATTTAGCTCAGTGGTAGAGCGCCCAAGCACAAGGCACTGGGTTCAGTCCCCAGCTCCGAAAAAAAGAAAAAAACAAAAAACAAAAAACAAAAAAAAAACAACCCAAAAAACCAAAACAAAACAAAAACTCCAGGGCCGGCCAGGCTATGGTGGACCATGAATGTGGTCTTTAATCCCAGCACTGGGGAGGCAGAGGCAGGCGGGCCTCTGTGAGTTTGAGAAAGTTCCAGGACAGCCAGGGCTACCCAGAGAAGTTTTGTCTCCAAAAACTGAAAAACAAACCAACCAACGAAACAAACAAACAAATAAAAAAGTATTAATCCCTGAACTGACAATAGACACAGATGTAGCAGGTGGTGCAGGAGCAACTGCAGTTGTTTCTTTTTTTCTTTTTAAATTAGCAAAACAAAACAAAACACAAACAAACAAAAAACAAAACAAAATTAAAAAACCCTCCAATTCTTGGTATCCAAAAAGATCCAACGTGACTAGGAAATAGCTCAGTGGTGAAGCAGTTGCCTAACATGCACCGAGCCCTAGTTCCACACCAAAAGCAACAATAACAAAACCAGGAATCATACAAAGAGGGTTGGAGAGATGGCTCAGAGGTTAAGAGCACTGGTTGCTCTTCCAGAGGTCCTGAGTTCAAATTCCAGCAACCACATGGTGGCTCACAACCATCTGCAATGGGATCTGATGCCCTCTTCTGGTGTGTCTGAAGACAGCGACAGTGAAGCTGTACAAAGAAAGCTGCACCGTCGGGGGTCGGGGGTCGGGGGTCGGGGGTCGGGGGTTGAGGGTCGTAGATGTTTTCTTTCATCCTTATTACCCGTTGGCACATTACCCCCTGCACATTTTTGTAACTCATGATTTTCTTTTAAAGCATTATTTATTTTATGTACATGAGTACAGTACACTGTTGCTGTCTTTAGACACACCAGAAGAGGGCATTGGATCCCATTACAGATGGTTGTGAGCCACCATGTGGTTGCTGGGAATTGAACTCAGGACCTCTGGAAGAGCAGTCAGTGCTCTTAACCTCTGAGCCATCTCTCCAGCCCCCATAACTCATGATTTTTTAAAAAGATTTATTTATTTACATATATGCTTACATTGTCACTGTGCTGTCACAGTAACCTTTGACTTCAGCCCCAGGGCGATCTGACCCAGGGTACCAGTGGTCATGTGTACATACCCACACACAGACGCAGGCGCACATAAGTATGAGAGAAAAGGACAGAAAACAATTCCCAAAAAATTTACTCCAAGCTGGTCATGGAGACACAAACTTTTAATCTCGGTGCTCAGGAGGCAGAGGCAGACAGATCTCCATGAGTTGAAAGCCAGCCTGGTTGACGTAGAGAGTTCCAGGACAGCCAGGATAGTTACACAGAGAAATCCTGTCTCAGGGGAGAAAAAAACTGCTCCAAAAATAAACTCTTGTTCTTCTAAAAAGTCTTCAGTGCTTTGTTTTATTTTTTTCTTTCTCACAAAGTGCGAATTGTCTTGCGTACCAGCACTCTCCCCTCAGCTGTGAGCTGTGGAATATTGCTTTCCTGCCCGTCATTGCAGAGTTTGTCCTGTGTGTTCTCCTAGTTTTCCCCACAGACCGTGTGTGTGTGTGTGAGTGTGTATGTGTGTGTGAGTGTGTATGTGTGTGTGAGTGTGTGTGAGAGTGTGTGTGAGTGTATGTATGTGTGTGAGTGTGTATGTGTGTATGAGTGTGTGTGTGAGTGTGTGTGTGAGTGTGTGTATGTGTGAGTGTGTGTATGTGTGAGTGTGTGCGTGTTAACGGCATGTAACATGCAAGCTATTTTGTAACTAACCCATCCTATCCTACCACCTGGTGCATATGTCATGTCCCCAGTGTTTTTTGTTTGTTTGTTTGTTTGTTTGTTTAAAGCCTATAGCACCTGGTATTCCCTGGTGGTCTCCCATCCAAACACTAACCAGGCCTGATCCTGCTTAGCTTCTGCAATCAGATGAGATTGGTAGCGTTCAGGGTGATATGGCTGTAGATGTATGTCCCCAGTGTTTTAATAGATGCCATGGAACAACTGATTTTGGATGACTCACCTCAAAGTGACAGAAGAGTCACCTCCAGTTTCTCACTCTTGCAGCCACTGCTAAGGTGACCCTATAGGAATGTATAGCTATGGACACTGGTATTCTTAAAAGGTGTATGTTTGTATGTATGTATGTATGTATGTATGTATGTATGTATGTATGTATGTATGTGAACACACTGTTGCTGTCTTCAGACACACCAGAAGAGGGCATTAGATCCCATTACTGATGGTTGTGAGCCACCATATGGGTGCTGGGAATTGAACTCAGGACCTCTGGAAGGGCAGTCAGTGCTCTTGACCACTGAGCCTTCTCTCCAGCCCTATTTATTTATTTTTAATGAGGTGAAATTCATGTCACATCAGGGTAGGTGCATACCTGTAATCTCAGCACTAGGGAAGCTGAGGCAGGAGAGTAATGAGTTCTAGCCGGGCCTTGAAGACTAAATCAAGTTTTGGTGCACAGTCCTTGTCTCTATGACACTGCACAGCCATCATTAAGTGTTAAGTTTTGCAATCCTTGGCCTCTAGAAAAGGCCCTCTGGGCCTGGAGAGATGGTTCAGCGGTTAAGAGCACCCAACTACTCTTCCAGAGGACCTGAGTTCAATTCCCAGCAACCACATGGTGGCTCACAACCATCCGTAAAGAGATCCGATGCCCTCTTCTGGTGTTTCTGAAGACAGCTACAGTGTACTTATATATAATAAATGAATAAATCTTTAAAAAAAAGGGGGGGGGGTTGGGGATTTAGCTCAGTGGTAGAGCGCTTGCCTAGGAAGCGCAAGGCCCTGGGTTCGGTCCCCAGCTCCGGAAAAAAAGAACCAAAAAAAAAAAAAAAAAAAGGCCGTCTGCCTGTTAGGTCGCTATTCCCTATTCGCCTCTTGTCTGTCTCTGTTGACACCACTCTCCCATCTGCCCCTATGGATCTGCCCATCCGGGGCACTTCACACATGTGGCATCATACCACGTGTGTCTTTCTATGTGAGTCTTCTTCCACATAGCACGTGATTTCAAGGTCCTTTCATGCTGTGACATGTCTTGGTCCTATGTTCCTTTTAATTGTCGAGCAATAGTCCATTTCATGGATAGACCACAGTTTGTTTTTTCATTCCCAAAAAACAGTTCTTTCTAAGAACTTTTGCTGGTCTCATTTTTCGTTTTTAATCAAGAGTCAGAGGAAAGAGCCACCGGTCTTCAAGTGCCTCACGAGATGCAGTTTCTTGGGTTGGGGAGAATTTTAGGAAAGTCAGTGGCTTGGTCAGCTTTTATTATGTGTGTTAAAAATGAGCCGGCTTACTGTACAAAGGAGTCTCATTGCTCTTGAGACCTGACCCTCGGGGGCTGGAAACTGTTGGCTGCAATAACCTTTTAAACCTCAGCTAGTGGGGTGCGTGCAGTGCTGCCCCGAGTTCTGCAGCTAGGGTTGGTGGTTTTCCTGTCCACACTGCGAAGCTTCGTTTTCTTCATTTTCCTTCTCCTTTGGTCCCTTAAAGCCTCCTAAAACGACCTACTATGTGCCAGCCACTGATCTAATGAAGGCGGGAAATGGTCCCTGTGCCTCCCAGACCATTCCACACCAAGAAAGGTATGGGATTGAGAAACAACACTGCCAATAGGGAGAGCCAACTGCCTGACTCAATGTCCCCATCTGCCCCTGCACTTGGCTGAGTGATGAGGAAGGCTTGAGGCAGGCTTCCAGGTGGCAGGGTTGCATCTCAGAAGGTTGTCACACACTGGGCTCAAACCCTCTCCACTGTCCTGCTCTATTATCCTTCGGTCTGGAGCTGAGCCTTCAGAGTTTGTCTCCTGCTGCTAGATGAGGATACCATGATCTCCATGCCCTGGGGTGGAAACAGACTTGTGTGCTTGTGTGTGTGTGTGTGTGTGTGTGTGTGTGTGTGTGGTGTGTGTGTGGTGTGTGTGTGTGTGGTGTGTGTGTGTGTGGTGTGTGTGGTGTGTGTGTGTGTGTGGTGTGTGTGTATGTGTGTGTGTGTGTGTGGTGTGTGGTGTGTGTGTGTGTGTGGTGTGTGTGTGTGGTGTGTGTATGGTGTGTGTGTGCGTGTGTGTGTATGGTGTGTGTGTATGTGTGTGTGTATGTGTGTGGTGTGTGTGTGGTGTGTGTGTGTGTGTGTGTGTGTGTGTACGCCTAGGTATGTGTGCAGACAACAGATAGCTCAAGAAGTGTCATACTGCCTTTGCCTGAGTGTCCATCTGTCCAGTTTTCTGTGGCTTTTGAACTAACAGCACCTAGCTTCTTTCTCGAAGTTCTGGTCCTAGTTCAGACCAAAGGTCATTGGTAGCCCAGGAAGTGTCTGCATGGTTTCTTTCCAGCTTTACAGAACACTGGCTGTCATTGGCACCCTACTTCCAGGCCCTGAGGCCTTCTCCATGGCCTGTGCTCCCAGTCCAGCCCCCTGCTCCCCATCTCTAGTTCATACTCTGGGGAGCCCCTGCAGAGTCGGGAGGGGCCGGGGAAGGGGTGGATCACTGTGACCTCCCATAGAGGGTATGGCCACTGCAAAACCCTCTGGACAAACCCAGCCCGAAGCTGATCAGATCCGTTCTGTTAGAATTTTCTTACGGTGTCATAAATCTTTTATTAACATTTGGTATTATACTAATTAAAACTGTTCTCTGTATGTATTATTAATTTCCCTAGCACTTCTTGCCGGGGTGACGTTTTTAGCCAGCTAAGCAGAATGTAGCCCAGTAAATAAGAAGAAACTCATTTCCAGACAATTAGCCTTGCAGAAAAATAAGTTGGTTAATGGAAGGCTTGATGATTACAAATTTTACCTAAATAAACAGGGTATCTTAATGGTGACTCTTCAAGCTAAGTAAACAGATTGGGGTGGTAATGTCCTAAGCAATACTTAAATGTAACTGTTTAATAAATTGGCAAATTACTCATTTCATCTTAGAACAAAATGGTAATACTGTAGTAATAACCTAGTATATATCCCGTAAATATGAGGCATTATCACTTTAGCTCTGAAGAAATCACCACAGTGATATGTCAGCATTGATCTAAAACTGCAGCATTTTATCTCAAGTTTATTACCCATTTTTGAGAATCGCTGAGATTTTCAGAGCATAATAGCAATAAAAGAAGAATTTAAAAAGCGCTTTAATGTGCATAAGTTAATCAGAGGTATCCTCGGGGGGAAAAGGAAATTTGGTAAAACATGAATTATAAGCATCATTTAAACTTACTTTGGACACTGGAGATAATAAATGGCACCATAATTTAGAAATAGCTTTTAACATCAATGACGGTAAGTACCACTTTACTGTTCATAAGAATTGCAGAGCGATGGTGCTGAGGCCAATTTTATTAGCCATTTTTTTCTTTATAAAAGCAATCCAGCCCTTTCCACGACTGAGGAGACAGGAGCAAGAGTTACGTGCTAATATGCAAAAATGCATTTAAGTTTTTTGAAATAGAGAATAATAAATTGTGCCAAAAGATAGAGTCTGGAGACAAATGAATGATCATTTAAAAAGAATAAGGCGCTCTCAGAGTTTACATATTTGGGGAAACTTGATAAAAAAAAAAGGGAGCCGACAAATTGTTCATACATTTTTCCATTTGCTGGAGCATGCGAGTGTGCTTTCAAAGCCTCGAGATGAAGCCATAAATCCCAGCGTTTGGGAGATGCTACAACAGGAATATATTTCTGTAAATTGTCACCACTGACAAATTGCTTTTAAACTACACGCAGTGCAGGTTCGACTTCCTCTCCAGGAAACGCTCGACCTTCTTTGCAGGGTAGCCGTAGACCCTGACCTCAACTAACCAAGTGCAGGCAGCCAGCCCCGGGTTGGATCTCCCACTCTGGGTGACGCGTCACCGAGACTCCAAGAGCCACCCACTAAGTGCACAGCGCTTGGCTGATCATCACAGAGCCTTGGTAATAGGCTGGAACAGTGCACAGCCAGGTTGGCAGAAACTGTTTTTTCTCTCCTTTCCTTTTTTTTTTTTTTTTTTTTTTTTGTGGAAGAAAGAAATCCCAGATATCACGCCTAGACCCTGCCCTCCAGGATTTAATAACTCCAGGTTCAAGGCCTTTGGCTTTTCCACCTGATGAATTTGAGGACCCACAAAGCAATCCATCTTACTTGATCTCAAAAATCTCAGATGTATTTGGGTAACATAGATGCCAACTTCCTCAGCTTTGGACATGACTTGTATAAAAGGCCTGGAGACCTCATCAAAGAAGCCCCTGACAGAGGTGGGTGGGGAAGATTCCAGAAAGTGCAGCGAAGGATGAAAGGAGGAGAAGGCAAAGGGAGAAGAGGAGGGAAGGAAATAAGGAGGAAGAGGAAAGGAAGGAGAAAAGGGCACAGAGAGGAGGAGGCGAGGAGGAGGGGAGAAAGGGGAGGGGATGGGAGGGGGAGGGGGGAACCGCAGCAGGAACCCCAGCTGTGCCGTCTCGGCGGCCCACTGCCCGCCCGACCCTGATTTCTCAGGTTCCTTCTCATCTCCAGACACTTCCTATCCAGCCCCCCTCAGGCGGAGCCCAGAAGATGCTCTTAGGGGAGCTGTGCTTTGTCTGAGGAGGACCCACCCTACTACTGCAGCTGCTCCTTCCCGGAGAGCCTGACTAGATCGAAGACTTCAAAGCTGGCTTTGAAAGGGGCTGAGGATTTAGATGGGGGAGCGCTGGCCTCAGTTTTCAGACCTTGGGCAAACGGAGAAATAAAGTTGCCTGGCCCTTGTTTCTTGGTTTGTGAGGCGGGCTTTAGGCCTTTGTAAGATTATCGAAGGACTGAGTGTGATCTTGAGCCCAGAGCTCAGCACACAGTAGGTGCTTAGCACAAAGTAGTTCCCTTCTCTGGAGTCAAAGCTGCCAGATTCCAGCCCATGCTCTGTTCTATTAGTTATGAGGAAGTTTTTAATTCTGTTCCAAAATGAAGTATTGATGTCTGCTGAGTCCCTAAGCTAGCTCCACGGGTCATGTGTGAGATATCTTAGGCTCTATGCTTAGCCCACTGCCTGGCCCACAGTAGGCAATCTATAAATGCCACTTATTACTATTATTGCTTAGTAAGCATGCACTGAGCACCTACAGCAACCAAAAAGAGCAAACCACAGAAGGCACCCAGACCCAGCTCCTCTCCCTTAGAATAATCTGGGTTTTCAAACGTCAATCAACAATCCATTTCGAAGGCCCTCTTCCAGGGAGATGCTATGCACGGAGGCTGAGATGAATAGGGGTGCTAGCCTTGGGGACACATGGCTCCGAATTCCCGCTGTCTACCTCGTGTGGCTGTGAGAGCCTAGCTTGGATTCCTTTTCTCTAGGAGCAAAACAGAAAGCCTGTGGTGTGAGAAGTCACCTGCTAGTTAGTAACTGTCACAGGAAAGCTGTCCTGGCTGCAGACGACGAGGCCAGTGCTCAGAACAAGACAGTTTATTCTCTCGAAGAGTAAAGCTGACCTTTCAAACCAGGGCCTGTAAAGAGCCCTGAGTGTGTTTCCGGGGTGTGTGCCTGACTCAACAACTCTTCCTTAGACCTGGAAGGAAAGAAAGGTATGGGCTTGAGGCGGCCACCTGTGGCATCCACACTCACTAGGGTCCACTTGAGCCTGGTTTTAGCTGTGGTAGGGAGGAGTGAGCCAGGGAGTGGAGGGCCCACAACTCCCTCAAACCATAAGAAGCAGCACCTGCACCTGCTCTCAAGAGGCCCTCTGAGGCCAGAGTAAAGATAGCCCAGGATAATGTTTACAAACAGACCCGCACTTTCTGGTTTATATTCCGTGCTGCTTAAAGATAATGATATTCAAAGCGGCCAGAATTCCCTTTGGCAGGCACACAAAGACTTCGGTTTTAATAACAAGGAGGTTCTGAGGCCCCTCAAGCATAAAGCTGGTGAAATGGGGTTATTTGGCTCCCATTAATGTCCTGGCACCAGCGGGGCTCTGGGATGCTACTGGTGCCCCTCAGACCCTCGGTTTTCTCATCTGCAAAATGGGCGTTATAGACAGCAATACCTACCTCCATGGCTATCTGAAGGCTAGCCAGATGGCACAGGCACCATCAACGCTGCTGCCACCGCTGGGCATCCACAGCCCACCTCAGGATCCACCATGCCAGGGTACAGGTGGCTGCAATTCTGAAGGGGCTCTCAGAGCTGAGAACTGGCTTTATGCCATCCTTACTGGAAGCCCCCCTTTCTCCTCCGCCCCAAACGAACTGAAACTGGAGGCGTTAATAAAGTCCACCCCTGCCCGGGGGGCTCACAGGTCCTCCCGGGGTTGGGTTTTCTTTTTGCTTTCCCCACCCCCATCTTCCTTAGCTTCATTCGGTCCTGGGAACAAAAGTGCCCCAGCTGTGGTGCCCAAGCAGCAGATGCGAACCCGCGGCTGCTTAGCATATTCACTCAAGCAGTCGGAAGCCAGCACCACTTTCTCTTGCCCAGGGAAACCAGCCCGTAGAGAGCCACCCGGCCGCCTTCTTAAAGTCTCTCCTAGGAGCCCGGCATTCTTCTTATTCGCGGTGGCGGCCTTGTTGGCAGAAGCATGAAAGGGATTTTTCTTAAATGGGGGGACGGAGGTGGCAAAGAACGCACCCCTGTCTACCCAAGTCCGAGGCCCTCAAGAGTTTCCGAGCCTCCGAAGGAGTCCACCCATCACCAGGGCTCGAGAGCGGCCTTGCCCATCCGGGGCTGTGCCTGGCTGCACTGCGAGCTTTTAAAGCCAACCTGAGACCTTTACACCACGCGAGGATTTGGCTTCTTAAAGGCAGGGGAGCTTGGATCAGCACAAACCTGTCCAGTGAACCCAAGGCTGAGGAGCTCTCCCATCCACGATTTCTGTTGGATAGGGACACAGCTTGGTTCAGACCGCGTAGGCAGCACAGCGTGGTGGTAGGGCTGAGTCACAGAGCGAACTCTGGAGTCCAAACAGTTAAAGGGTCAGAGTGAGGCTCTCCCGGTCCCTTGCCTTCTCTGTCCGTCAGCTCCCCACCGGCAGAACTGGGGCGCAAGACTGTTTACAGTTGTGAGGGTGAAAGGCCGGAAGGGGAAAAGTGCTCAAATGTTCTGTTTAGCTGCATATTTTCTTTCCCCTTTCTGCCCCTTCTCCACATCAACGGGGAGCATACCAAAGGGGTTTAATAACTCCCTCCGTTACCCGGCAGCCTGGCTGACAGGAGAACATCCGTTTCATCTGAAGTGAGAGTCAGGTCCTGTCACCAAGGGCTCCCTCCCTACCAGGGTACTGTCAAGCCTCGAGCCCGGTTTGAGGTGCCCACCTCGGCAGTGCTGCCAGCATCGGAGGACGCTGCTCCGTGCCTGCCATTTCTCCTACAAGCAACACTGTGAATCGGTTAGATTTTTGTACAAGGAGTATTTTTCAATGCCTTTATTTTTTTGTGATAAATTTATAAACGGCTGTACCATAAACCATGGTTGCTCTTGTTTTTCTCGAAAAGTCTTCTTAGACTATTTTTAACCGAGTCAGAAAACAAGGCGCAGAGAGTAGAAATCATCCACACAGGGCCACCTACAACGGGACAGCAGAACCTCTCCACCCTTGCCAGGGTGATTCTCAAGGAAAGGGGATGGATTCCAACTGAAATCTGTCAGACTGAACCCAGACAGACCTTGGTTACCAGTCCTGCTTGGAAAAGTAGGGGCGCATGGATTTCACACCAGGCCTTTAGAAACTCTCACTATCGCAGAGTGAGAGAGCACACACCAAATGCTCTTCTCCGGCCTCGGTTTTAGTTGAGCCCAGAGGGAGATCAGGATTTGAGAATAGGTTCCCAGGAACTTTCTGAATGACGTGGCTGCAAAATTTAGGCCCTGCTCTGCCTGCAGGTCTCTGCGGTAGGGTGGGGAAGGTTGGAGTTACGCTTTGTGGCTTCTAAACTGGAGTGCCAAATCTGACCGGGATGCGGTCGCCATTTGGAGCGGGGGACCGGCCTGCGCTTGCACAGAAGCTGTTCAGCTTGGAGTGGTCGCTGGATCTATCACAAAGTGGCTTCCTAGCTTGCTCACGCAGAGTGAAAATGGCCCGGCAAGCACGGCTGGGAGGCTGGAGACACTGGATGTGCTTCGAGACCGCCCTTCGTTGGAGCGCGAGCGGGAAGGCATTTCAGCCGCACTGAGACTTGGGGATTTCGCATTTGGGTGGCTGCTCTTCCCCAGACTGCCTTCCTACCCTTCAGGTCACTAAGCTCCGCGCCCTTCCCAGCCTCCGTGTGCCAAGCTGTGAGCAGAGCTGTTGCGGCTGGCAATAATGCTCAGGTATCCCGACTGCACCAACCAGAGCTAACCTCGGAACTTCTCTGGACCTCTGTGTTTCCATGGGCAAAATGGAGAGGACACCCACACCTCCTGGCAAAGCCTACCCTGACCAAGCAGAGTCGGGTTGCCTTCTCTCTTGGAGATGTGGCTGCCTGACCAGGGGTTTTCTTAGCTCCCTTTGTAGGGCACTGATGTGGCAGGTGGCTTTGCCTCCCTCAGTCCCATACCTAGCTCTTAGCTGCATCCTGGAAAGTTTTGTCCCTGGCCCTGGATGCCTTGGTTGTGGCTTTTCCCATGCGGGCACTAGGTGCCCTGCACTGCCCACTGTCTCGGCCAGTGAGGCAACTTCAGGTCTGTAAAATGGGTGCAATGCCGACGCCATTGACAGATTTAAGAGGCCTTGTTCTTTCAGCTCAGCCTCTAAGCTTGCCTAACCCTGGTTGTGTCCCCGACCCCCAACCCTTACAGTGCAAGGACCGAGTAGTGTCCTCTAATGACCCGCCTTCGGCTTCTAATTCCCTAATTCCATCTCTCACTTTGCCCAACGATAGCAGAAAAGAATGTTTGGAGACTTGGAGCGTCATGCGTAGAAGATGGAACCCACTTTCACGGCTCAACAATTGCTCCCACCCTCTGGGGGTGTCCACCCTGGCCTGGGTAAGCTGGGTAGGAGATGGTCGCCCACACGCGTGGGATCTGGCTTAGTCTTCTGATTCAGACAGGTAGCCGGCATTTAGTTCAGAAATGTTTGGTTCAGACAAATGGCTCAGAGGCCGGGAACTGGCTAAGGCACCGACCGAGGGAACCCCAGCCCCCCAACTTAACTCAGGCTGAACAACGACCAGCCTTGGACTTTTTTTATCAGCCCCCCTTTGTGCAAGATGAAGGGTCTGCAAGGAAGAAAAAGACAACGTGTGTGCCCCCTGAGACTCAAGAATCGAGGTTGACCCTGTCAAAGCAATACAAATAATTTAGAAAAACAAAAATGGTAGACCTTATTACGGCGCAATAGAGGAAATCCTGGAGGAACCAGAAAGCGATGCCAGCCCCGAGGGATGAGCTGCTTGCTCCGGCCAAGAATAGCCTCTCTTCCTGCCGAAGGCCAATCTTTCCCACCACCTGACCAGCTCTCCAGGCTTTTCAGCAGAGTAAATAAAAGCTTTTCAAGAAAACGCCCTGGGAAGAGACCGGAAGACTGAGTCACCCTAGTTTCTACCACGCTGTCTGTTAAACTCTCCGAGGCGCAGATTTCAGGCTTAGAAGGGCTTGAAAGTGCAAACAAGGGCAGGAGGGGGAATGGAAGAGTTTCTTAGCTAAGCCCTACCACCTTCAGACACTAAGGGCTGTCAGCTTCTCAGCCCGCTTGTAACGAAGACTCCCAAATGCCACAGCCCGAAGGGGGTGGCGCTTGGATCTAAGGCATTGGGAGGGGTGGGGCTGCTGAGGTAGGGTTAGGACAGTGCCCTCAAAGTGTTTAGCTTCTGGGAACTATCTGGGAGAGGAGTCTGGAGGAGAAAGGAAGGGAAGAATAAAGAACAGGAAGAGAGAGAGAGAGAGAGAGAGAGAGAGAGAGAGAGAGAGAGAGAGAGAGAGAGAGAGACTGAAAATTGAGAGGAGATTCTGGGAAGGGAGGAGGAGAGGAACAAACAAAAAGATCCAACACCACCAACAAAAACGGTCAAGAGAGAACGGTGAAAAGGGAACAAATCCGAATCGGGAGGAAGAGTGACCACGAAAAAGAAACAAACGGGCTCAGAGAAATTAAAGGCAGCAGAGAATAGATTGTAAAGAGAACCCACGAAACCGGAAAGGAAAGAAACCACAGCACACACCAAACAGCATCCGCGGAGCGCGAGGAACAAACGGAGCGAACAGACAATATGGTAGAGAAAGAAGAGAGAGGCCAGAAGATAGAAAAAAAATTTTTTTAAATCACAAAAAATGATGAAGGGAATGGGAATCCAGGGACAAGGGAGCGTGTTTGTTGTGGTTAGAAGGGGCCCTTTGCTCTGGATCTCGCAATCTAGAAACTTCCAAAGTTCAGCAAATCCGAAAGGACAACGCTAAGTCGCTGCCACACTCAGACTTAGGGTTCTGGAGTTGGGCACTCTCGGCCCCTCCTGTCAAGTGATGCAGAGAAGATCGCTGTGACGTCGTATAACGTCATGCTCAACCTAGGAGCTTGCATAAACCCCAGGCATTTGAATGCCCGGACTGTGTCCCGGCCCTGTGCTCGCAGGACGCCCAGATCCCTAAGAGCTGGGTCCATGAGTGACACTAGACCTCTGGAAAGAGTCAAAAGCTGGGTCTGAGAAGGTCCAGAATTTCCTCTCCAGCTGCAAACCGTTCCCCTCTTCTCGGTGACCCACCTACTAGGTGACTGACTTAGAACCGGCTCGGATCAGAACATTCCCTTACCAGCAGCGCGAGGCTGGGTCCCAGGTCCACTCCTTATCCCACCGGCAACCGGTTTCGGCCGGCCGGCTGGAACTGACCTGCACCGCGCATCCTCCGCGGGGCCCCGGGCCGGGGTTCGGGCTGGGGCGAAACCAGTGCAGCTCGCAGACCTGGACGCACCCGCGCACACCGCCGCTCGGTAGCGATAGCCAAACGGCCCGGGTCGCCGAGCGTTCGAGGAAAGAAAACGAAATAAAAGCGGCATTAAGTGAAATAGCTAACTTTTTATTAAATAAAACGACTTAAATAAAAGGAACGGAAAAGGAGAGGCGTGCACCCAGCCTAAATGCAGGGTGCCCCCGGCCCCGGACGCTTCCCCCAGTCGCCGGGTCGGCTGCCCCTCCTCCAGCGGCCCCGCAGGGGAAGCAGGTGGCCGGTTTCTAAAGAAAAAAAGCCAAAACTTTTATTATTTACACGTTTGGGCAAAAGTACAAAGTATAATACAGGCGCCCAGCCCGGGGGTGCGGGCGCGGGGCGGAGTAACGTAAGGCGCTTCTTTGTCAGGCCCGGGCCTGGGGCGGGACGGGGCGCAGGGCGGGGGGCTCCGATTGTGCAGCCGCGAGGACCTGGGCCCAGCCCCTTTCCGCGGCCGGCGCTGTGCTGCGCGCCCCAAGGCCCACGCGAGTCGGGCCGCCCTACCCCTCTCGGCCCAGCTTCCCTCCCCAGCCCGGCTGGGGGACCCGGGTGCCCCGCCTGGTGGGGGCGGCGATCCGTAGCTACAGTGCACGCCGGTGGCTCACACCAGAGAGGTGACAGCGGGGACCTTGGAACTGTCCTCCTCCCAGGGCTGCAGATTCTGCAGAGCAAAGAGCGACGAGTTGTGCAGACAGAGCGGGTCGGGCTGGATGGAGTCGTTGAGGCTCTTCTGGAAGGCGTCGTGTTGCAGCTGCAGCATGAGCCGGCTCGCCTGCTGCCGCTCCGCCTCCCGCTCCTCCGCCGTCTGCCGCCTGCACCCGGGGAGGGAGAGGGACAGCACTGTCACGCACTGGGCTTTGCTAGGCCACCAGCGGGCCCCAGCCCTCCCGGGAACAGGGCCTCCCGGCCCCTCGAGGCGAGGAACCGCCTGATGCCCGCACACACTTGCCCCGAGGTCCGCGGGGCGGGAGGGCGGGTGGGACCGCTGGGT
Source organism: Rattus norvegicus (assembly GCF_021556685.1). Lineage (NCBI taxonomy): Eukaryota > Metazoa > Chordata > Mammalia > Rodentia > Muridae > Rattus > Rattus norvegicus. Next base: position 23,783,892 of record NC_141543.1, read on the forward strand.
TTTGTTTGTGCACCCCGGGGGCGCTGGGTAGGCACTCTGCCCGCCCGTCCACCTGCACACCCGGATTTTGTGGCCTCGCCAACAATAAATCTTGTTTTTGTGTGTGTGTGTTTTGTTACCCCCTGCGGGATAAGAGCGGCAGGGCAATGTATAACTGACTCGGCCCTGAGGCCGATGGGGTCACTGGGGCCCACGGGTGGACTGGCTGGCTGTGTGCACCACCAGCTGGGCGGCACCGGACGGGTCAGTCTGATAAGAATTCTACCAGGCACGGTCTTGAAGCCATCTCTAGAACACATAGCTTCGTCGTTTACGGGTTGGGGGAAGGCAAAGATAGCATTTAAAAAAAAAAAAAAAAACTGAGTTGGAAAGAGGACCCTAAAACAGCCCTGGCCATCAATCCGAAATCCGAGTGGGTGGGCTGGAATGAGAGAGGGAGGAGAGTATGGGAGGCCCGGGGTGTGTGTGGTGGGGGGCAGGTGGGAGGAACCCAAACGAGCAAAGGAGGCGAAACAAAACGCTGGCGAGAAGGGCCTGAAAATGGAGACGCCGAGGCGTGGGAGAGATGGCGAGAGGGATACAGGTCGGTGGGAAGGAAGGACAACAAATCTGGAAAAGAGGGGCGATGCATGGTCCAGGGGGCGCGGGCAGGGGCTAGCACAGGAGAGGGCAGGATGCTGGCCTGCGGCGCAGGGCGGGGCAGGTGAAGGGCAGGTGCGTGGTGGGCCGGGCCGGGCCTCTCTCACCGCCACTTGGTCCTCCGATTTTGGAACCAGGTCTTGACCTGCGCGTCCGTCATTTTGAGGGACTTTGCGAGCGCCGCCCTCTCGGCCGAGGCCAGGTACTTTTGGCGATGGAAGCGCTTTTCCAGCTCACAGATCTGCACCCGGGAAAAGGATGTGCGCGGCTTCTTACGCTTGGGCGGCGTCCGGTTCTGGTAGGGGTGGCCAATGCGCCGGGTCACGGTGAAGGGCGTGAGCGCGGCCGCCGCTGCAGAGACACATGAGGCCCCTTGAAGCCCAGCCCCACCACCGTTTGGGCCGCACGTGGAGCCCCGTGGGACGCAGTGCCTCGCTATTTCGCTGGTCCCGCGAGTCCCCCCCAGCAGTGTCAAACCAGACAGGGACGCTCCCCCTTCCCCCAGACGCTGGTTTCTTTTTATGTCCCCCTACGACCCTCAACTCTGCGATTTACCTTCCCCTCCCATAGCCGCCCCGAGCTCTGGGCGCTGAGGCCTCCGCCATGCCTGGGCCTCTGGAACCGATCCTGGGAGTGGAGTGCACAGGGCGCGGTGCCCCTGGCCCCCGGAGAGCCGAGGCCTGGCTCCTAGTGGCCCTCTCTGCTCACCTGTGAAGCGGTCCTTTACAAAGCGGCGACTGCTCTCCATCCAGGGGAAATTGAGGCCGCCCAGACTGGAGACCGTGGGCACGGAGGGCATGGCGGGCAGCGCGCTAGGCAGAGGCGGCGGCACAGCCCCAGGGAGCGGCCTGTGCGCTGGCACCCGGATCACGCCGGCGGGGGCCAGGCTTAGGTTGACACTGTAAGATCCCGCGTCCTCGAAGGGCGCGCCGAGGCCCGCAAACGAGGCGGGCAGAGACGGGTACGCGGCGCCCGGACGGCCCCCGGGGGGCCCTCCCAGGTAGCTGGCGCCGTCGGGGCCCCGCGGGGCGGGCGCGCTGTCCTGGTCCGGGCTGTTGAGGATTTGGTCGATGCCGAAGCTGATGGGCTCGTGCGGGTGTGGGGTCTGCGCGCTGGCGGGCGCCTCCATCCTGGGCGGGCGGAAGGGCTGGGCTGGGCTGGGCGGGGAGGCGGCTGGGTCCCCGTTACGGCGCGGCCATGGAGCGCCCGGCGCCTCCAGTCGCACTGAAACTTTGCCAAGAGTGCGCGGGCCCGACAGGCTCTGTGTCATCTTTCTTGAACCGAACCTGGAGTTTCCGCTGCTAATTCCTCTCCCGCCGCAGCCATTGGCTGCGATCAACAAGCCTCTCTTCTCTCATTGGCTCCTGGCTTTCAATAAAGGCCTAATTCATGGAAATAGGAGCTTAGGGACTGTTCCAAGGTGACATCATTTTAACAAACGAACAATAGGTCAAATTTATTAGCCGGGATAATGGGCGGCGGATATTAGCGCCCGAACCGCAGCTTCTCAAACCCGAAATCTAACGAAGCTGCAATTAGCAGACGCTCCCCGCTCCCGGCCCGGCCGCTTCCCGCCGCCGCACCCGCCCGTAGGCGCTGCTGGGGAAATGGCCTTTTGCCGCGGGGGTTTTCGTTGTCTTCTAAATATTTTCATCTGCGCAGACCCCAAACAAAATGAATCTTCAGTTACAGCGGAGATGCAACCTAAGAATGGTTCTACGAAATCTGCGGAAGCCTATCGGCTGCTCGCCCTCCGCCGGAGCAACGAAAGCGTAGCATCGTGGGGTGCAAGCTCGGCGCTGTCCACGCGTGGAGCAAGGGGAGCACCGGAGCGTTCTCCACGCGACCTAGGATACAGACCCGCGTGGGGAGAATTTGTCCCCGCCCGGGTTTCCAACGAGGCGTCGCGGCCACTTTGGAGATGCTCCCTGGCCCCAATCAGGAGGACTGAGCGGTGACTTTCAGGTGCCCACGCGTACGGGCCCGGTTGGACTAGGGACTCGAGGTCAACTGGTGGGGAGCTGGGATCCCGCCCCTTGAAATTCGTTGTGGAATAGATGGGGTCGTGGTCGCTGGTTTGGGGACTGCTCCGAGGTTCAGCAGGTTTGGAGACCTCAGTCGCTAGTGGCACAGGAGGGGGCGGTTCCCATCTAGAGCAGATGGAGAGATTTCCTTTGAAAATTTGAGCTGCGAGCTCCTAGGCTGCAGTTCAGTTCAGGAGCTCACCACCCTAGGATCGGCTGTCGCCTCCCGGACTGTCCACACCAGCCCGGCAGCACCACATTCGGGGAGCGGTCACCTTTCTCTCGGCCTGGGTGAGACCCAGAGTCATTTCCTAGTGGCGGACTGTAAAGTCGTTGGCTGTAAACTCTGAGCGCTACACTCTCGGCAGGGCCTCTTCCTCTGGTTCCCTGAATATGAAAGCCCCAAGCGATGTCTGTGCTGTTGGTCAGAAGTTGTTTGTAGATTTGGGCGGGCCACTTCATAGCTGAGTAAGCTTGAGCTAGAGACTCCATCATTTTAGACTTTGGGTTTTCATTTGTAAAATGGGGTAAAGCGTGCACCGTGTATTCGTGCACCGTGAGAGAGATATTGAGAGGGCTAAGAGCACAGAACCCTGCACTTAGTAGGTGCAGCCGCTCGCTCGGCTCCCTTCCCGCCCCCACGCCCATCGCGGTGGATGGTGTAGTATGTTATGGTACGTGTTTATTTTGTTGGTAGTTTTTTATTTGCAGAGGTATCTTGGACAGGTGTATTTCTTCACCGATGGGGTGAGAGCACAGGAGAGAGGTAGCAGGGGTTTGATTCTTTAGTCTCTTTGCCCTCTCTTTGTAGCTCCTGCGGGCTCTAGTGGGCAGTTAGGTCACCTGCCAGGTGTGTGTCATTGGGCAGCTTGTGGGCTCTGGCGGAACCACTGTGCTCGGGTGGGACAGGAAGGCCTAGAAACAGTGAGGGTTAACGGGTGCAGGATGCCCTGGCCTGGCCAAGGACCCTTAGCTAGGAGAGGTGCCATTGTGTTGGCTCTGGAGGTGGGGGTGGGGGTCTCACTCTTCTAACGCAGGGGCTGCTGCTGGAGCTCTGCTTTGGGCTCCCACTGTCGGCCTCCATCCTTCTTTGCTTTATTTGTAAAACAGAGAGGGTTCTAGCCACCCCCAGGGTGGCCATGGCAGCCAAATGGGTAGGAGCTGTGGAAGCACCCATAAGAAATTTCACTCCAATGCACACTCTGGATTATATAATAGCACCTTTAAGGACAGAGGTGACTCTCTCATCCTTGGGAACTCTGTGTGGCAGGGGTGGGCACTAGATACCCACTCATCCAGTGAGGACAGGGCTTTCACTGAGGAGAGTGATGGTCAGACTTGAGGTTGCTTCATTACATCTACTTTCCTGCCTGCTTAGAGCCTTGGGTTCCAGGCCTGGCCACTTCCAGGAGCTGGTAAAATGCCCAACAGGCTGTAGCGCAAAGGTCCATGGTATGAGATGACCAGGACGTGGGGGGCACGGCCAGTAGTGCTTTCCGGGCATGTATAGGAACATCTCAGTCTACTCAGACTCAGAAGCACCCAGTGTCCTGTGCCTCAGTTTCCTTGTGTAGCAGAGAAACAGTACCAAGCTCACTGGAGCTGGTCCAGTGGGTCTGGGGCCCAACACCGGTGAGGACCTTCTCTGCCTAACCACTCAGGAGCTCCAGGTCCATTCTTCCTTGGACAAAGGAAGGTATTTAGGCAGCCTGGAAAGGAAGTAAATTGGAAGGTGGGGGTGTGGGGAGAGGTCCTGGTCTAGGTCGGTGGATCAGAAGGTGTCCTTGGACCAGCTATGTCAGCAGCACTTGGCACGTTTTGTTTTTCTAATGCCATTTCTTGGCATTCTTGGATCCAGGGGTGGGAATGGGGTAATCCCTCTATGTCGGGAACTCAGGGTGGGGTTGAGTGGCCTGCTAACAAGCCACCTATCGAGACTGGTGCCTCTCAGGTTTGGAAACCAGTGGTCAGACTCCTGTTCATGTGTTAGCTTTCAGATGTACTAGGAAATAAACACAAACGGATTGGTTGTTGGTACTGACTTTGCTTCTCACCCTCTTACATATTTGTGCTTGTTGTAGATAATGCTTGCCAAAGTCTCTTTTATTGGTCTTGAAAAATGCCCTTGATGGGATCTGGCTCAGTGCCTTGACACTGGGGAGGCCCTGGGCTCAATCTCTAGAATGGGGGTGGGAAGGAGGCTTCATTTTATCTTTTAGTTTGAGCCCAGGCTGGCCCTCATGTGCTCACTCATCCTCAGTTTCTCAAGGGCGAGGAGGGATTATGGGAATGGCCACCATGCCAGACTCCTAATCTTTCCTATTTTTGTTTATTTGTTTTTGAGGCAGGGTCTCATTAGTCCATGCTGGCCTCAAACTGGCAAGGTAGCTGAGAAACACTTGAACTTGTCATCTCCCATCTCTGCGTCTTGAACACTGAGGTTGCAGGCACGCACCGTGATGGCCGGCTCATGTGGGGCGGTTGCTGAACCCAGGGCTTTGTGAGCCCCCGGGAAGCACACTATCAAGTGGGTGAGCTCCATGCTAACTCTGTGTCTGTTTCGTTGTTGTTGCTTTTTTTTTTTTAAGTCATCTTTTCTATGAATATTTTGTTTTGCTCTTGCTTTTTATAAATTCTCTCTCTTTTTTTTTTTTTTGTTGTGATGAAAGTTTATTTTCTCAAAATTCCCTTTCCCCCTTCTTCATTAAGTAACTATACTCAAGGCAATGTCTCCCTCAAGCCTGGTTTGGCTGAATATGTTTTGATGTGGATTTTGTGTCTCTGAAATTGTGAAGATGCTGTTCTTTTGTACCTTCTATTAATTCAACATCAAGGTGGGAGAGAGGCCACACGAATGGAAGAGAATGGTTAGAAAAATGCAGATTCTGAGAGAGAGAGAGAGAGAGAGAGAGAGAGAGAGAGAGAGAGAGAGAGAGAGAGAGAGAGAGAGAGGTGGGGTCAGGACTCTTGGGAATCTAGATTTCCAGCCTGGGGGAATCTTTTCCTGGTTCCCTGGAAGTGAAGCTGGGAGGAAGGGTGGTCTTTCTGGGAGTCCTATAGGAGAGATGGAGCTTCTGGGATGGAGGAGTAGCAGGTTGCTGGAATCTCCAAGTGGTCCATGAGCCTGGATGCAGGCAGCTCAGATTGTCAGCCATTGACTTCCTATGTGACTTGGGATTCAATATTCCTGTTTTTAAGACGGTGGAGGGATTGAATCAAGGCTCCTGATTGTTTTGGGGCCAGTTACCCTATTTGAAAGATTAAGGGGGGATATCCTGGCCTACTCCCATAAAAGGCATAAGCACAAGCTTTGGCACATCCCATGTTACAGGTTGCTGACCTGCCTACTATACATCCTACAGGGGAGGTAGGAGACCTAGGCTCCTTCTAGCTTTCAGGATGGAAAATCACACCTGCCCCATTTTATTTAAAAAATATTTACTGTGCTCATACTCAAATTTCCTAGACACCCAGACTTTATTTACTTGATCTCACAGGACTAAGGGACTTAGTTTATCTGATAGCAGCAGGCACAGTGGAATGAGTTCTTAGTACAGCTTCCCACAGTGGGAAGGGCTTAGAGAAGACATGGGGGGGGGGGACTAAAAAGGCTCAAGGCTACTCACCCTTCTTCAAAGGGAAGAAGGAAAAGCCCTAGGTCTCAGGTGTATATGAGATCTCACCACAGGCCTTGAAGTTTCAAGGACAATTGGCTTAGGGAACTGGGGCGCTCATTCTGTTACTGGATTGAATGTCTAGAACTGGCCTGTCTCCCGAGTGGACTGTGAGGTCCACTCTTCTGTACCTCACCCAAGAAGTGAGGGCACCTGTGGTGGGCTGCAGCCTGCCTCTCCTTCTGGCCTGGGAGCTCCTTTAGTGTGCCTGAGTCTGTGGTATGAGACCATGACACCTAACTGGGGCAGATGAGGGGATGAAGGAAAAAGGATGAGAGTTTGGGTTCAGAAGTTTGTGTGTGGACCCCATTCAGACTTTTCTTTTTGCTCATCCCATGGCTAGGATCTTTGTATCCTTTTAGATAGAGGCCACCTCTCTCCTCATCCTCCACAGCATGCCTAGTCCCAGATCTTCCCTATCCAGTTTCTTCTGGTTCTTGTTGGACTGCCCTGCATTGAACTTGCTGATGATACAGCCCGTCAGCTCTGTGAGGGCAGAGACTTGATCTCATTCATTGGCTCATTGGTGGGTAAACAAAGAAGTAGGCCATTGGCTTTCAACCTTCCTAAAGCTGCGACCTTCTAATACAGTCCTCATGGTGTGCTGATCACCCCCAACCACAAAATTATCTTCACCACTACTTCATAACTATAATTTTGCTAGCTACAAATTGTAAATATTTTTGGAGATAAAGCCTTGCCAAAGGGGTCATGGTCCACAGGTTGAGAATCGTTGGCGTAGGTCAAGGGCTCCCAGTGGCCTTGGGTTGGGTCAGTTTCAGACCATGGCCTTGAGAGGGCTTATCCTGGGAGAAGGTAATAGTAGCAAGGGGCTATAGTACGGGAGGGAAGGGGTCTACCTTCCCCTGGGGGTGGGGTGGGCTGGTGGCTACTCAGGGGTGTTGGAGATTTGATTAAGTGCAGATGGCAGGCTGTGTGGGGTGGGAGGGGCAGGGTACATGGCAGGCACATGCTGCAGACTTGAGTCCCTGGAGCCTCACCTCCCCTGTCTGTGTCCTTCACCACTGTCCGTTTCCCCATCTTGGTTGTATAGCTTTCCTCCCTCTTCCTGACAAATGTTCTCTGCTGAATTTGACTTCGTTTCAACTCTTTTGTTGGGCAAATTACATTAAGATGGATGTTGCAGGCACCCTTTATGGCTTATTTATCGTGATACTGTTTCTATCTCACGCTTATAAATAACTTATGTTATAGCTTTTGTTTGTGGAGATGTAACTTACATATTTTATTACGCTTTCTGTAAACCTCAAAAAGAATCTTGTCAAGGGAAGCGCTCTTATCAGCAATCCAAACTGTGGGATGTAAAACCCGACACTAACATTATTTTTTAATATGCCAAGGAGGCAGGTTACTCTTGCTGTAGTTGGAAAGGCTCGCTTCCTCGTAAACTTACACCTCAATAAAACATTAAAAAGTCTCGAGAAGGATTTTATGAAGTACATCAGGAGGATGAATCAATGGTAGAGCTCACAGGCACAGCTCAAAGTGTCTGGGCAGACTGGCTTTGCTCCCTAAGTATTTAGTCCATGGGTCGAGGAACCTGAAGGGGTCCCCTATCTACCTCATCAGTAACCACTACAGATGACTCAGTTTGGGATTAAGAAGAAAAAAAAGTAGGTGTGTAGTTAGGAAAATTTTTGATTCCTGGCTCAGGCAGTTGTTGTTGTTGGTGGTGAGGGTGGCTCCAGGCAATGGGTTCTGCTTGAAGGTTTGAGGCTTCAAGCGTGATTGCCTTAGGGAAGAGAGGTTCTTGATTCTCAGCATGTTGCTAGAACTTGGATGTGACTTGATTGTCTGGACCACAAGGGCCACTCCCTGTCACCTCTTATTTCTACTCTTGGACTAAGTGTGGGAGGGTTTAGCTATGTAGCCTTTTCTCTTCTCGGTGTACTAGTCTGGTTTCTCAACTCTAAAACAAGGAAAACAATATTTGACTTCCTTACTGAGAATCAAGGCCTAGCATGTGATTCAGTGTATTACGGGGGTTCCACTTCTCTTGCAATGGTGTTCCTTCAGCTCACTGTTCTCTTCACTGTGGTGCTAGGGTGGAACAGGGCTCTGCATATGCTCCACCAGAACCACACCCCAGTCCTGTCTCTCCAGGTGCTCCTTTCCAGTTCATGGCCCTCAAATGCACCACCTCCCTCCAAAGTGCCAGGCTGCCCACATCTGGAGAGGGTGGTATGAAGGTCATTTGCTCTTCAATTCCCTCACCAGCCTGCCCTATTCGGATGCTCAGCTCCACTGAGATAATCTGGCCCCTCACCTAAGTTATCAGCTATAAGCCAGCCCAGCTTTGCATTTTGGAAGGGGTCGCCGTGACCACAATCCCAAGGTATGTGTAGGCTGCCATGCCAGCGGAAGGGCCTCCAGGGAACCGAGTGGGTTTTTCTGGGCTGTTTAGACCATGACACACAGTGCAGGGAACATGTGCTCCTTGGGGTCCTGCCTTACATACTGATGGGACAGCATTGAAAAGTGAGACCCATCTCGGCCAGAATACCCACAGGCCTCTTCTTGCTTGAGCATTGGCTCTGTAGCTGGCTTGACATAGAGCCCATACCATATTCATGTTTGTACACCAGAATCTCCCTAGACGGGTGAGGTGTGCAAAAGCATCCCACACCCCTACCCCACTGATGCCTTTACCAAGCGGCGAGCCTTGTGGAACTGCCAGCACTATTTTCCTTATTGCTGAACAAAGGCAGACATATGCACCTGCTACCTGATACCATGGCACTAGCTGTTTCCTTGTGACCTCTGGTTTGCTGGGTATCCTAACATGTCGGTTTTAATATTGGGATAGAATGTCTCCAGAGGCCACGCCTGCATTAAACATGCAGGTCTCTGTCCTCATGCATCTTCAAAGCTTTGGTGGGTTTGAGAGTCCCATACTGGGTTTATGCCTGTGGTGCCGTGAAGGTTTTCCCACTTCTGTTTCCTCTCTGAGGAGGGGGGGTCAGAGTGGGACTTCCTAGAAAATCAAGATAGAAAACTTGATAGTTTAAGGGAGAGACCTATGTAGCAAAGGCCAGGTAGGCTGTGGCAGACAGCTTCGAAGGACATTGCTCCCAACATTCCCCCATTTAGTCTGCCATCGCGGGTCCTTCCCAGTGTTTTCACAGCAGAGGGTAGAAGCCCTTTGTCCTTAGAGCTCCGCAGTCTCTGGCTCTTTCCCACACGCTAAGACCTGTGTGGTGAGCCAAGCTCGTTGGTGGGACCTGTGCAGAGTTAACACGAACGTTAGCTTGTGTGCAGACAGGCCTTCCTCACCTAGCCACCATTCATTAGAGATGAACCTATATTAGTAACATTTCCATGAAGCAGCCAAGAGTTCCCTTGAGCCAGGTCGGGTGAAGCTATAAGCCATCTTTGGCCCTTCCTCCTGATGTGGCAGTGTGAGTAAGAGTAGGGGCTCCAAGCTTGCTGATTGTCACTTCTCTTAAGTTGGCCCCTTACAGAATGCTCTGTAAGTCAAGCATTCAACCCCACCCCGAGGCCTGAGGAGACTGGATGACCCTGTTTCTCAAAATGCTTTCCAAGGCCAAGTCTGAAGGGGACTCTCCACCTGCTGTTAAGCTCCTATGAGACTGCTGATTCCAGAGCAAAGAGAAGGGAACACACAGCATTCTTTTCCTGTGAACATTTTAATGCAAACAGTATAGTGCTTTCAACTCTAGGCATCTGGGAAGAAACAGTGCTGGAGGGGGGAACATGTGCAGCTCTGTGAGTGAGGGCAGCTATACCACCCTGCCCCTAACTGCAGAAGCCGATGCCTGTCAACCTTCACTGAGGAGGCTGTGGAAATATCACAGTGAGTTCCAGGCCAGCCTGGGCTACATAGGGAGGCTCAGAAAACCAAAACCAAACAAATTAAAAACTAAACAAAAACCAAAGAGAAATTCTTGTCAAGTTCCTTTGAAAGCTGACATTTCAAAGTCAGGATTTGTCTTCTATAGGAGAGTTCTATTTCCTAAGGTTCAGGCTTGCCTGCCTGTTAACCACCACAAGCTGTCTCATCCAGACCACTGTGTCCCCTGACTCCCTTTGCACACGGAAAACAAACACTTGGAGATGACTCAGGTGATTTGCTTTCATACAACAAGACTGTTGCAAAACTCAACTATCAAGAAAGGTTTGAAGAAACACTAGTCTGAGAAATGAGATTACAACAAAAGCCTGTGGATTTTCCCCTGCAACAGTGAGGCCAACCTTTCACGTCTGATCAGACATTATGGGCGCAGTGTTTATTGTAAGCCTGAACGACAAAGTCAGCGTAGTGAGATAGGAAACCAGCTTGACAGTGGCGATTCCAAATGAATAGCTTAGGTTTGATGGGCCACAAACTGTGAAGACCTTCACTTTGGGTTTGGGTGGGGTCATCCGACAGTGGTTAAGCCTGAGGAAGGTGGAAGGCAGCAGTTGAGCTCTTCTGGGGGTCCAAGGAGGCAGAGCCGCCTCCAAACACAACTTGCCGCCTCCGGCTTTTCTTCAGGTTAAATGGAGCTTGCGCACCTAGAACTTCTAACCAGGCTTCCAGAGTCCTAAACACAGCTCTCTGCGGGCAGCAATTGCAGGGCTAATTCTTCTAGACGGAACCACTTCAGATTTATTCCAGTGGAAAGCAAACATTGTTTGTAAGTCATCTAATTGTGTTACTGTCTCTGAACTTTATCAGATACTGCTGTGGCAGAAAGGCCTGTGTGCAGTTCTGGGGAGGCTTTTATGGCCCTCCCCCCCCAGGCTCCTTGTCAATGCCCACAGCCCTGAGTCCCTAATGTAGCATTTTCCAGATGTAAAAACTAAAATCAACAATGGCATTTGTCTTGGTCCAGGACCCACACTGAGGGCTGCATCTTCACCAAACCCACAGCCGTGGTTGCAGGTGCTAGCTGGTTTTTGTTCTTTGGTTAAATATACTTTCTAGACCTTTCAGCATTGTGGGAGCCCAGATAGACTGACAACATATGCTGCTCTGAATACTGAATTTACATTGTATGTGCACTATCATAAATTTTTATAATTAGCTCAGACTTATAAAAATGTAGGGCTTTAGCTGCTTGTTCTGAAAAATACACTCTTCTGGGCTGGCCAGCACAGGAGTCTGGAGCCCAGACCTCGCAGTCTCAACAAAGGCTGCACAGCCCACACTCAGGGACTGGGTCAGCTCATCATGTCCAGGCTGCATAGTTCAGTGTGGCCATCGCTGCGCAGGGCCTCTGCAACATCTCTTCTGAAGACGGAGAGGTTCTGTGTGAACCTGTGGAAAGAGAAACAGTGAACACACAGGCTGTATGAACCTCTAGAGGTGGGGCGCAGGTGAGGCAAGGAGGCTGCTCGGTGCTCTGGAGCAGCAGCAGTCAGAAAGCAGTGTTGAGGGGCCGTGAGTTTGAGTTTGAGGCTGGCTGGCACTATGTGGTGAAACCCTATCTTAGAAAAGGGTGAAAATTCGGGGTGTGAGTGTGTGTGTATGTGCTTAGTTTGGTAGAGTGTGTACTAGGCATGAAGCTTTTAGTTTGATTCCCAGTGATACATAAGCCAGGGATGGTGTCCAAGCCTGCAATATAAGCATTTAGGGATTGGAAGATAAGAAATTTAAGGTTATGCTTGGAGGTCTGTGAGACACCTCAGCAGGCTAACCCACATGATGCCAAGGCAGATAACGGACACGAGTGCCCTCTCTGAGAGCCACATGGAGGAAGGAGAGAACCAGCTCCTGTCAAGCTGTTCTCTGATTCCTCAACCCCCGCTCAAATCATTGTAATAATACAGAGTTATTGTGGGTGTACACAGAGAGTTTGAAACCAGCTTGGGCTATATATCAGCCTAAAAGAAACAAACAAAAAACTCCAAACAAACAAACCCTAAAAAGGGAACTGAGTTAGACTCCCTGGGCCCAAAGTCTAGTTCTACCACCATTAGCCAGGTGTCCCAAGTGAGTAATTAACCACTTGTCTCGGTACTTAACAAGAGTGACTATCTTAAGGGAATGAAAGAGTGAATTTTGTCAAGTCAGAGAGAAAATACCTGAAAACATTCTCTCAGCTTTGCGGTAGTGGCCCATGCCTTTAATGCTAGCACTTGGGAGTCAGGTGGATCTCTGTGAGTTCAAGGCTAGCCTGGTCTACAGATCAAGTTCCAGGCGAACAAGATCTACACAGAGGGTCCCTGTCTCAAAAAGCCAGAGAGAGAAAGAGAAGGAGGGAGGGAGGGGAGGGGAGGAGAGGGGAGGAGAGGGAGGGAGAGAGAGAGAACATGAGAACATTTTCTCTACATAGTACTGGACACAGGACAGCTGCCAGTTCTTACTCCTCTTTCATGGAACTAGGAGGATGGCCAGCTGGTCTATTTCACAGACCAGCTCAGCAGTGCTATTTAAACATCCTACCTTGTTCTTCAGAAAATTTGGAATAGTTCTACTTGAAGACCCAGCTATACCATCCTGGGCATATACCCAAAAGATGCTCCACAATACCACAAGGACACACACTCATCTATGTTCATAGCAGCTTTACTTGTAATAGTCAGAAACTGGAAACAACCCAGATGCCCCTCATCAGAAGAAAGAATACAGAAAATGTGGTTCATTTACACAGTGGAACACTGCTCAGCTATTAAAAGCAGGGACATCATGAATTTTGTAGGCAAATGGATGAAACTAGAAATTACCTGAGTGAGGTAACCCAGACCCAAAAGGACATGCGTGGGATGTACTCACTGCTAAGTGGACATTAGCCATAAAGTACAGGAATATCCACACCCCACAGACCTAAAGAAGCTAGACATGAAGGAAGGCCCAAGCAAGGACGACTGAGTCTCATTAGAAGGGGTAACAAATAGTCATAGGGGGCAGAAGGAGGGAGAAAGCTGGTGGGAGAGGGGAATGGAGGGCATTCAGACTGGGAGAATGAATGGAAGTCATCGGCTGGTGGGGATTGGGGGGCATCTCTAGGACATGCCAGAGTCCTGGGTTTGGGGAGGCTAAGAGTCTACGGGGGTGACTTTAGCTGAGACTTTTAGCAATGGAGATATGGAACCTGAACTGGCCACCTCCTGTAGCCTTCCAGAATCCCCAGTGGAGGGACAAGGACACCAATCCACCCATAAAACTTTCGATCCAAAATTTGTCCTGTCTATAAGAAATACGGGGACAAAGATGGGCAGAGACTGAGGGCATGGCCAACCAATGACTAGCCCAACTTGAGACCCATCCCATGGGGAAGTACCAATCCCTGACACTATTAATGATACTGTGTTATGCTTGCAGACAGGATTCTAGCATAAGTGTCCTCTGAGAGGCTCTACCCAGCAGACTGAAACAGATGCAGAGACTGGCAGCCAAACATTGGATGGAACTTGTGGAATCATATGGAAAGATTGAAGACCCAGAGGGGTTAGGAACTCTATAGGAAGAGCAACAGAAACAATTCACCTGGACCTTTGGGGACCTCATTGAACCACCAATCACAGAACATACACGGGCTGGACCTAGGCCCCCACTCCCCGCACATATGTAGCAGATGGGTAGCTGGGTCTTCATGTGAGTTCCCCAACAACTGGAGAGGAGCCATCCCTACAGCTGTTGCCTTCTGTGTAATCCTTCCTTCCTGTAGTTGGGCAGTCTTATCTGGCCTCAGTGGGAGGGGACATGCCTAGCCCTGCAGGGACTTGATGTGCAGAGTGGGGGGATACCCAGAAGGGAAACCCACCCTCTTAGAGGACAGGAGGATGGGCACGGGGGGAGGGACTATATGAGGGGGAGTCTGGGAGGAGACAGGACAGCAATTGGGATTTAAATTGGATAAATAAATACATTAATGGAAAAACAAAACAAAGGAAAATAAAATACCCTGCCTCTCTGAACAGTTTCTTCCTTATCACCGTTGCCTGTCTCACCTGTTAGTATGTAAGCGCTGTGAGGGCAGGAACTCAGAACAATTAGTTCACCCCAGGCTACCAGTGCTGCAGTTCTATAAACTGAACATATGTATGTGTGAATGTATAAATGTATCAATGAATCAATCAATTAATTAATTCAGGCCCAATCTGGTTAGATCTTACTACCAATGGTACCAAGCACTCTTAGGACAGGCAGAGTAAGAAACCAACACTTAACAGGTCACTGGTCCAAGAACTGAGCTTAACTGCATTCTGTTGCTTAAACACCACAATCAGTGCCACCATCGGCTCTGTGTTACCGTCAGGAGACTCAGCAGAGAAGCTGCCTGCCTTTCTGTCTGTCACACAGCTTACACAGGCAGGGATACCAGTTGATCAGGGTCTACTGCTCTGAGGCCTGCTTGTTCAAAGGCCAGGTAGGCTTTCCTCATCACCATCAGCAGACAGTGTGAGTTGCCCTTCACCTGCTCTTTCCAGTCAGGCGTTTCTCACTTCTTTCAAGTTGGATTATAAAGGCATAAGGGCAAAGACTGCATGTTATTAATGTCTGCATCCCTGCGTATACCGTGACTGGACTGACCTGGGCCTGCAAACACCCCTGGGCTGTGCTAACTATAGCCTGGAGTGCCCCAGAGGAACCCACTGGGTGGTGCTTACCTGTCTCTGTTCTTGACAGACAGGTTCTGCTCCACTCCTTCCATCAAATTCCTGAAGCACTGGGCAAGGACTTCCTGCTTGGGGAGAGGCTGGCTGTTTATCAGACTCGCCCTCAGTTCACTGAAATACTGTTGGGAGACAGAGCAGTGTCAGGCTCAGTTTCCAACTCCAAACCTGGCAGGAAGGAAGTAGCAGGAAGGCAGGCCAGTTGGGGTCTATGTGGGCTCAGCAATGCTCAGGGGTCTGCATCCTGGTCCATCCTGAACTTTTTAACCACAGAGAAAACCCAAACTGCGAAGGTGAACAATGTCCCCAGGCGAACCCCGCCCCTCTTGCTCACTGTCACTGCTTAGACTGAGAGTCCTTGCCTCTACTGAGGGGAATGAACCTACGGTCCTCTACTTGTCACAGGGAGGCTAGGAGAAGAACTTAACTGGAAATGTTCAGGGAGTACTCTGGTGCCTGAAGGCAAGGCCAAGGGTCTCCCCTCCGGCCCCATCATCTCTTCTGGCTTCAGTGAATCACTTCTCTAAGAGCTCTGGGCTGTGTTCCAAGTCTGTCCTGCTGGGTTCCGTGGGTCTGCTCTGCTGAGGCAGGGCACTAGAGGGGACTGCTCAGTTCTGGGAGCATTTGCTGGCACTAAGAACAGTACCTGCCACACCTGGGCACAAATAACTGCTCAGCCCCCCTTTTTACTGCTGGGGTCCATGGTCTTTAAACAGACGTAAGCTCTGATGTTGAGCAGAACTCTTAATCACTGGAAACAGCCGAATTTCAGCCATCGACAACATTTGCCAGTCATATGGTTATCTTTTCAAACCAAAGCTGCATGATATTTAATTTCCATCATACATTAAAACAGCTCACATAAAAAAACGCACATAATTAATATGTAGTCAGACTAATACTTAAATACTATATATCAGAGGCATTATACTTAAACCACAATGTCTCCCAGAACAAGATTGGGAATGCACAAAACTACTTATTTCCCCCTTTTATAATGATGCGGTGACTCTCACCAAATGGAAAATTATTAGTTTTTCATCCTAAGCCATGAAATATTGCCTCCATCAGTAAAGTATAATATTGTGATGTCATAAGCTTTTTCTAAACACCGAATTTGCCCTTATTCCCTCTCAATCATTTTAAAAGAACTGCTCTCTTTTATAGAGCCTGGATTTAAATCACAGTAACACCGAGGGAAGATGAATGGCAGTGCTATTGAATGTGGCTAAAATTGGATCCTTCAGCCCAGGTGAGTGATGAGGCGGCGCCTCTCTTTTTGATATATTTTCTTCTTCTATTAGTTTCCTTCCAAGGCTGGGATTTTAGTTTGAATTTTAATGTATGCGGCTGCCTCTAATCTCACTGTCTTTCCCCAGTACTATCTTATTGTATAGACAATTCATTCTCCTGAGCAGTAATGCACTGCTCCCACTGACTGCTGAGGGGCCAGGTGCTTGGGAGGCAGCTGAGGGTGGCTAGAGCACTGAGGAGGCTGGGTGCATGCTCCCTAGATGAAGGGTAACTGGCTCTATCCACAATCCCTCAAGGGCTGCCACTGTTATCGCCTGTGGTCGTGCCTGGGGTCCCCAGATATAAAGGAAGACTGTGGCTCAGAATTGCCTGAGAGTGGAAGGCAGGTGAGGATGACTCTGGGACACTGTCGAGCAACCCACATGCAGAGCAGCGTGTGGGTTTCTGTGACCTCTGCTAACTCAGGAAGGTCTTGGGGAAAAGGGCCTTCTAGGCCTCAGCCTGTTAGCCCATGGTCTTCAGGGTCTAAGGGCCTCTCTCCCTCCTCTTGTGGCCCTCTCTGAAAGCACACTCACCTTCTCATTGAGCAGGATGAGCCCCAGGAGAGGCCTGGATACTGACCACTGGTTCCGACAGTCCTCAAAGACAATGGTGTTCATGAGGACAGACATCATCTAGAAGACAGAGGCACATGAAAACTCGGGCCTTGGCTTAGGGCTTGTCTGGATCCCAGACTTCCTATGCACTCCCTCCATCCATCCACTTTTCTGATGACAGCAGGGCTTTCCCTGAACACTTGGATCTCACTCTGGAAGCCTAGAAGCCAATGGAAACTCTGGGCAGACCCTGTCTACCCAAGGAAAAGTCTCTGTCACCAAAACCTTGATGAGAACCTTCTAGGTGAGTAGAAGATGCAGGTCGCAGAGACAGAAGGTTCCTTATCCCCGCTTCTCACATCTTACATGCTTTGCTCTGTGCTAAGTACTAGGTAGAGGCCCAATTCACTTTCCTGTCTGCTTCTCACCTCACCAAACAGTTTATGATGTTAATGGACATCTTTCTGTAGCTCACCACCGAGTAGAATAAAACACTTTCCACGTGACTCCAGAATGGTGTGTTTCCTGCTAGCTTAGAGGTTGTTTTCAAATCATTCATTACTAATCACTCACTCACCCATCCTCCGAGCTCCCGACGTTATTAAGACACATAGAAGAGATAATAGATTCTTCGAGCTTCCCTTGGAGCTTGCTAGGGAAGTCATGGAAAGAAAACTGTGGGGACTAGGTATAGGAAGAGAGCTGTATCATGTGGAGGGGACATGCTAAGTTCTTCAAGGTGGTCAAGGAGCTGGCAATGGGACAGGAAACATCCAAGGTTCCTCATAAGCAGAGAGGAGGCAAAGACAGGGCGGGAGCGGACAGACTGGGCTCATCAATAATAAGGAATAGAAGACCACGCTGATTGAGTCTAGACTTTACCCTCAATGCAAGGTAGCTAGCGATGGGCTTGTGGCCACGGTGAAGTATGTGGAATGTGCCCTGGGCATGAGATACGACAGGTGGGAGTCCAGGGGTGAGGCTGCTCCAACAGTCCAGGCAAAGGGCTGTGAAGTGGGCTGACGTCTCCTGCTGCAGCCTATGTTTCCATAGCTCTAGAGCTGGTCTCCTCAATGGAGGACAATGAAAGGGCAGTGGTGTAGTAAGAGCCCCACAGACACCATCCCTACTAGGGTTTGAGGACTTGGTTTGCTTTGAATGCTTTTAGCAACCTCCTGTTTCTGCATAAGTATGAATGTGTAATGTGCATGTGCGTGTTGTGCATGTACAATTTATATGTGTATTATGTGAGGGTGAAGTTGGGTGTCTCCCTTAAATGCTCTCCATTTCACTTACTGAGGTAATAAGTTAATTATTGCTGAACCCACAGCTTGAGAATAATGTCCAACTAACCAGTCAGCTCGCCAGCCTCCTGGACACTGGAGGGCCTTGTGCATTATGTAGTGCTAGGGATCTGAACTTTGCTCCTCCCTTTGCACAAGTGCTCACTTATCTACTGGCCATCTCCCTGCCCCTGGCAAAAAGTTTTGGTAATCTAATCTATTCTGTGATCTTTGGCAAGTAACTGAATGGCTCTTGAGATGTCTCTTTTTATTAACTCTGAGGAGGGAAGGAAATAATCCAGCTCAAGGAAAGCTCTGAGCATGAAATGAGATGGCCTTTGAAAGTGTTGCAGAGTATGCATGCTGCAGACACTGAGGGCATCAACACCAGCAATGGTCATAGTTCAACAGCTGCCGCTTTTGTCACCGTCTAATGACTGGGCTGGCTACAAATGAAACCTGCCAGCCCAGACACAACACAAACGCGCATGTCCAGTCTCTCTGGAGAGGCCAGAACTCCATGCCTGGCATGCTCAACATCCTTTGTAGATCACACATTCCCATGAACGGTACAGTGAGCCAGTCAAAGTCATCGAGCACAAATTAAATTGACAAGCAAAACTAACAGATCCACGGAGACAACCTAAAATATTATGGGTTTCACAATCTGAAGCAGAATGGATATTTTAATGGAGAAGATTAAAGTTAGAGGCACCAAATTCTTCCAGTAACTGACAAAGCATCCTGGAGTGATGTGCCAATTACTTTATACGGTCCTCTCGTGTATTCATTTGTCTGAATGCATGTATTTATGTCTGTAATAAGTAAGGGAATGTTTGAATAAAATACTTTTCTAAAAATAAAGTTGGCAAAAATGGATGATTTTTTTCCTTTTGAACTTTTCTGAAAATATGTGAAGCACCGAGTAATCTTCTTAAATGGCATTGATGTGGCAGCCAATTTCCAGAGTTATTTTTTCTAATAATCCTAGAGTAGTGGGAAAACAGCCCAAACAGTAGTGTAAGCTCCTCTGGAACCTGAGACTCCCCACGCCCAGGCCCACGCTCTGGGGAAGATGCCGGTGTGACACTAAAGCACAGTTCGTCCCTTTCCCTGGCAGGCAGTGTGATGTTTAGGGGGTGGGGGGGCGGGCGGCCATTCTCAGTTGGCTTTGGCTACATTGCCCAGGGCCTGTACTCCAAACCATACGCATTGCCACTGACATCATTAAGTGGGTGCTTTGCCAAAGCAGGGAGGGGACTTCACTTGATTCCTCATTCCTCCCACTCCTTACAGATTTTGGCTGGAGTTTTGTTCAATGAGGAGACAGCAATAGGCATTAGACTGAGAACTGAGCCCAAGTCTGGCCCTGCTAATTTTCCCATGGCATTTGCCTTTGTATCCCAGATATGAAGCAGGGACTGTGACAGCTGGGGTGAAGAGATGCTGTGAGGAAGTTCTTTTGTATAGACCAGATATCTATACTGTCCTTGTCACAAAGGATGCCTTACATACAAGGGTCCCATACTGTAACTGCAGCTTCCGCTGGCCTAAGCCTAAGCCATGGAATTTCATGGCGCAGGTAAGAATACCAACTTGGGCTGAGGTTGGACAGGTAAAGGAGATTATATTCTTCTCAAAGTTCTCTAACTCCATTCGGAGGTGTAGCTCCAGAACGAAGCTCATGGGGGGGGGGCAGCCAGAAGCTGCCGTTGACTTGGCTGGGGGTTAGCCCAGGCTTAAGTGTCAACAGTATGACAGTACAACCAGTCAAACAAACACATCCAAGTCACCATCATTTGGCCTAGCAAAGCCAGGCCACAGAAGAATGAGGCAGAGACAGAGCAGCCCTGACTAACTGTCGGTGTCCCCTGATGAGTTTTCTCACTGTCTAACAAAGTCATCATTTATGGGGTCTACTGTACATGCTGTCTCTGCTCTCAGGTAAGCCTTCAGAGAGCAGGAGAACATTACCCATCACATGTCTGTATACACTAAGGGCCTGGAGTCAAGGAGAACACACTTGATGGAGGTGCTGCTAGGATGTAGGGTGAGTTCAGGTCTTTGGCATATGCACAAGTCTGCTCCAATTCCTCATGCTCAGAGCCCCTGGCTACATATGCCCCCATGGCTGGTTCCTACTGCAGACCTCTAGGGGCCTCATCCTTTCACCTTCAGTGGCCTGGACATGGCGTCTGTCTGCTCTAGCAGCTTCTGTAGTCATGCAGCTGTTGATGTCTATGATTAGAACCCAGGGCCATGGCTTCTAAGTTTTCAGCAAGTCTCTCTGCTTCCCACCCGGAATGCTTACATGTTTAACTACTATCTTTACAGATATGGAAGTGAACAATAATAAACCTGACAATGTCTTTGGAAATTGATCCATTGAACATTTCAGGGGAAATAATGATTTCCCTATCACTGAGAGGACCACAATTTAAATTAATACCACAGAAATGAGTAAATCAGGCTAGTTTTCTCTAGGATATACTACTTCTGAGAAAGTAAATGTTTCCATGGCCAGCACTTGACCATGCTGAATACTGTAACTCACACACATTCTGTAAAGTCATGAGAAATAAGTGAAAAAACAAAACAAAACAAAACAAAACAAAACAAAAGCAAACCATCCAAAACCAAAACTAAAGCTCCCATCCTGTCCTCAGTCAATGTTCCATAGAAGAAAGGGGCCATGGAGGGTGAGTACCGGCTGTGAAGGATGAGGTCCATTCAGGGAACTCAGCTCTGTCCTCCCTGTCTCCAGCCCCTTGCTAGTGTTTATGACCCCTCCCCAATGCTGCACTTCTGCTGTCTGCTTGTGAGGCAATGAAAAATGGGCCTTGTCTAATGGTTAACACAGAGGAGGCCTAGCAAAACCAGGCCGAAGAAGAGTGAGAGGCAGACAGAGTAGCCCTATGCCCTAGCTCTGAGGGCTGAGGGGAGATCAAAAAGGACAAGCGAGGGGGACACAGTACAGAACACAGCCTGTATGTTAATCCATGGAGGACATGAAATCATCCACACCCCAGCCAAGCTCCAGTGTCCTGACTGTGCGGTAATATGCTGGTGATGTTCTGAGGAACAGCTAATAATAAATGCATCCAACTCTTAAGAGCTACCCTGCGCCTAGGGAATGCACCAGCCTTTCAGAAGGCCAGGAAGAGAGGAGAGGAAGGCTGACCTTACCAACAACAACATGACAAAACAAACCCACCCCACACAACTGCCTCAACAATGCAACAGGACTTGAAGAACTAGGAGATCTCTCCAACCACAGGGTGGTTTCTCCAGAGCACCTACCCTAAAGAGAGGTTCGGGCTTAGGGAGTCACAGCACAGCGGAAGGAGGAAATGCTTCCAGGTTTTAAGTGCACACGAGGCAGGGATGACTGTCATGATTGAGAGCTGTTCCTGAGGCCACATGCACAGAAGATACTGAAATGTGATCCTGCTCAAATTAGACACTAGCTGTCTTTAGGGAAGAAGAATCAATTGTTCCCTTCATCTGCCATCTTCCTTGGTGATATTAGTAGATGGTATGAAAATGAATGCAGTGGATAGAGAAGCACATATTTTGTTAAATTCTTCTGCCTCTCCAGATGAACTGAGGCCTAACATCTAAGTTACATTACATTTAAAATATCTGTACATAGCAAGCAATCCCTATGTGATGGTATTGAAGTATTTAGCATTTAAAAGGAAAACCAATGGGATGAAATGTACGATTAGTAAGACTCCTCATCTGAAGGAGCCTGCGGTCGGTTATGGGTGGCCTGTCTCCCCAGAGGTCACCTGATGAGGACTGCCTGCTTGGCCTTTATACAGTGTCAGCCTTGCTTTAAAACTGGGAGGGGGTGCTTTAAAGGCACCACAGGTCCAGTAAGCCAGGTCTGGTCACAAATAAGCCTGAATTATATGGAAACTCAGTGTCCTTGGCTCCCCTCACAGAAACTTACAGGATGCTTGTGCTCTAAGTGATGAATTGCCTAGAATATTTAAAAACTCTTGCACTAAATGTAGTATCTAAGGAAAAACACAACCTAGCTTCGCTGTTCTTTCAATTTTCTCCATTACCAACCTTACCCCTACTTCTCAAAACATTCATTTTAATCATGGCTTATTGGGGAAAGAATTACCTGCCAGTCTCCCAGCTTAGGAGAAGGTCAAGCAAGAATGAAACTTCAGGATTAATTAATTGAGAGTTCTGCATGCAATGTGTCTATTCTGAGTGTTATAGCACACATCACTAGGAGAACAGTTTTATTTTCCAGGGTTGAAATAAATTATAATAAATTATTCATTTCAATGGCAGAGATGTACTGAAAAGCAACAGCAGGAAAATTGACTACGCCACACTGTGAGTCTCAAGCCTGAATCTTCATTACCCATCCGGAACTTTTACATGTCGTAAATCATATTTCAAGTGGCTGCAGATCTCATAGAGCAGCTCGCCACATTAAAACAAACCAGAGAACCTGGGGTACTGAGGGCTGCACTCAGCACTACTCCCCCCTCACACACACACACACACACACACACACACACACACACACCACACCAACACCAAACAGCAGCTGTTTCATGCCATGTTAAAATTCAGCCTTCCCAGTCAAAAGCCCCACCTGCATTTCCTGAAGATAGGAATGTTAAGAAGATCTGTGTGCTTGGCAATGTCACTCTCCCTAGATTTCCTTCAAGTGCTACATGTATAGCTCATAGTGGTACCTGAATGACTAACATAAATCCACATCTGAGAACTCTAAACGGCCTACAGCAGCTTCCTTCAAAGTTCTCTATGGCAGCGTGGGTGCCTAGAGAGGCCAGCCTATCTGCCCTGGACAGGTGTGGCTGAGCACTAACAGCTGCACACAGCTGCACCCAGGATCAGGGACATACAAGTGAGAGGAAATGAGATGAGAAAACGTCCAGGACAGCGAGTGCTTAGCATGTTTGAAGAGTGAACAGCCTTTTATGGAAGACTCGGGGGTAGCCCAAAGCAGAGCTGAGGGTGAGGAGCAGACCCTCACCAGGGCCAGCACACGGAGACTAGCTATCACTTGGGGTCTGCCATATAGAGCAGGAACTAACTTGGCTTCAGAGAAGGGTTAGGGCAAATGCAGAGGCCAGACTCTGAGCTGAGCTTGTCCTGGGAGAGCTCACTGGCAAGACAGTGAAGATGAGCAAAGACTGCAACAGCAGCCAGTATGGTCAGGATCTTCCACTAATGTTCTCAGCCAAAGCATTGCTTCTGAGAAAGAAAACTGGAACCTGAAACCACAGATAGATTCAAAACTCCAAGAACATGCACCCAGATTCAAGACTCAACAGAGAAGCAGCAGCCAGAAGCTGAGGTGCTGCTTCCTCTGCAGGTGTTCGGGTGCTGTTGACCGCATCCATGCTGATCACCAACAGAACCTCGGGTGCTGTTGACCGCATCCATGCCGATCACCAACAGAACCAGCAGCAACAACACTGCGCCAATGGCATGTGCACACAGGCCCGCAAGGACTTCGGCACTGGCTCAGGCCACTCAAGACCAAGGGGTGTGAGAAAAGCAGGTGACTTGCTGATCTGTCACCACAACACTGTCCAGTGAGCAGCATACTTCACCACAGAGCAGTATATACAGAATGGCACGAGGGCCTTCCTGGTAGTTATCAAGGCAGAGTGCAGTGAGTGCCAGCTCACTATACACTTGTCATCCCTTCAGGAGGAGACGCAAAATCTCATTGCATCTCATCTGACGGGACAGTCTTCCTAGTTCCTTTGGGACAGTCTTCCTATTTCCTTGAAGAGATCTGGTTAGATGGCCCCAAAGACTTTCAGTTACTAGTGAAGGATTATGTTACTTATTTTAAAAATGTTTCCTTTGGGGAAACTATGTCTTCATGGACAAATCATGGGGCCCCTCGAAAGCGCTTTTCACTAAGAGCCTAGTGTTTATCTGTGTACGTAAGTGGGTTGTATGCACAGAGCCTAGCATCTACAGTGCGGAGTTTGTCTTTTTCAGAAATGAGTCCTCCCCACTATTTACATTTTGAAATTAAAATACAATTATATAACTCCCCCCCCACACCATTTCCCTTTGCTGAACCCCCTTTCTACTCCATGTAGTCTCCTTTGCTCAGTCTTAAATTCACAGACGCCTTTTCTTTGTTGTTATACACAGACATCTCCTACCTAGATATGGAAACAACTGCTCAGGACAATCCTGTTATTGGGATGTAAATGGGTTCAGGCTAAACACTTGGTAGTAGATAACCAACTGGGGGTGGGTGTCCCTGAGGGAAACTTCTTGTCTGCTCTCAGGATCCTTTAGTTGCTTGTGGGTCCTGTCTACCACAGGGTCCCTGTAAGGTTCCAGCTTTGCATGTTAGCACGTGCACTGCCGTTATCCTGCATCTACTAGGAATGTTAAGGAAGGTACATCCATGTGCAACACGGCTCCCTAAATAGGACATGAACAAGGAAGGGTTTTATTTGTGGCTGTCTGATGACACCGAATGTACTGGCCAGGAGATGGGGAGACGATCAAAGATGCTGAGAGCGGGAAGCTCTTCTTCCCTAGTAAATGCATGGGCCCAACACGGGAGAGAAGCCAAGAGCGCTGAGCCTGCTGCCTTGGTTTACCCCACATTTGCTGATACACACCTTGACTAGGCTCTGACCCAGGATCTGGGGACAGAGGTGAGCAAGCCAGTGTCAGTTCTCAAAGAGCTTGCAGTCAAGTAGGGAGAAGACTCAGTGCAGTACGCTAAATGCTGCAAAGAAGCCTACACGGGAGGCTTTGAGAGGCCGGAGGAATGCCAGTTGTGCCAGGATCTGGGTGGGGCAGGCAGGGGAGGCTTCAGAGAGGGTGCATTTGACCTGCTGTAGAGAATGAGCGGTTTGACTTGTCAGGAGAGAGGGGTGTAAGCATAAAGGTTATGATGGCCGTCTGCAGGACTGTGCAGGGAGTGTAGGGGAGCTGCTCACGTAGGCAGGGGTTGCATCTGGTGAAGGGCCTAGAGATGTTTGCAAGTAGAAGTAGCTTGCTATCCTGTAGGACATGAGTATCATTACAAGAGAATGATAATCTCTCTGGCCCCAGTGTAGTATGAACCACTGACAACCACTCCTCTATGGGACCTCGGCCTCTGGGCCATCTGGGCCATCTCGCTTCTCCCAAGCAGTAGTGGTTTCTTGCTATTCTGAGATGGGGAGGCCACAGGCAGAAGGTCACTTGCTTGCTCCTGTGCCCCAGTTAGGACATGCTCATCATCTCCTGCCCTGCTGGCCCTGCTGCCGGTACACTGGGGAAGGGCACTGACATTATTTCCCTTGGCTCACAGCACATAACCTAATAGTGTCCCTTGTCAGGAGTGGTTCTTCTTGTCAGGAAGCTTTTTATTGATGTCCACCCTTCATCTTTGCCTTTCTTAATATTATCCCATTATGCCAATACTCCATTGTGCCATGCTAAGTAATTCCCTTTCCTCCTGGCATTTACATCTTCCAAGTATTTATAGACTTATCAAATGCCCCATTTAGTTGTCACTTAGGCAAGCTATACATATTTAGCTCCTTTAATCTGGCCCCATAAGCCAGCCCTTCCATTCTCCTAAATCACTTGAGTTACTTCCCTCCAGATTTCTGTCAATTTGTCTCCTGCCTCTCTCTAATGTAGGGAGCTGAGGAGAGCAGTGCAGGGTGAGGAGGGAAGACTTTCTTCCTCTGTGGGATAAGAGCACATTATGCACCTGGAATGGAACTTCTCTAGTTTCTAAAACAGGCTGGGCCTCTGCAGGGATGACAGCTCCTTTGTCTCCACAAGGCTATCTGCACATGTCCTCACTACTCAACTCATGGCTCTTTAGCACACACTGAGTACCTGCTGTATACCAGGCACACAGGAGTGCCTTGTGTAGAACCAGGTACTGTTCTGCAGAATTTTCTACTTTCCCCTTCTTTGTTTTCACATTTAGTCACTGTTCAAAGAATTACTGGCCTCTTATTAGGTAGGTGTTGAGAACTTCTGATACAGAGCTGAAAAAAACGTGGTCTTGAATTAGTTAGCTTCCTATCATTGTGACCAAACTGCTCTGACACAAACAACTTAAAGGAACAATGATTTATTTTGGCTCATGGCTCCAGGGGGCTCAGTTGACGGTGCCTTGGCCTCGGGCCCTGGGCAGAATACCACGTGCTTCAGGAGGTTTCTATCTCACGGAGGTCAGGAAATAGAGACAAGGATGGGCCAGGCCTAAGACGTACCCAAGGACTGCTTGTGGCCTATTTCCTGCAGCTAGGACTTACCTGCTAAGTTTCCCAGAACCCCTAAAATAGTGCTGTCATCTGGGAATAAGCAGTGAGCACATGGGCCTGTGGAGGCCATTTCAGAGTCAACCATAACAGGCCTTAAGGAGCTCATGTATTTATTAATCTCTTATTGTCCACCCATCAAGCTGTCCCTTCTAATCTTGGAGAAATCATCCTGAATGCACTTATCTCTAATTGCTGCTGAGTGGAGCTGCTGTGCTCCATCTGAACTGAGAGGCCACATTAAGCATGGGCATTAACAGAGAGCTCTTGCTTCTGGTGTCCCGTATGGTGATCTGCCTTGAGGCCCCAGCCACTCCCCTACAAGCCTGGCACTTTCTATTGCTGTCTTTCATGGTGGTGTATTATTTTACATTCCCGGCTCACAGGACCACCAGGAAGTATACTGAGAGGCTTTACTTGTCTCTCTGGCGATGGAGGACATCGAGGGAGCAATGGAATGAGAGACTCTAAGACCTGAGTCTTGGGGAGTCTAGGCCATGAGTGACTTAGCCAACTGTTCCAAGAAGCCAATTCAACCATGCTAGAAATTCTCCTCTGGGGTTGGGGATTTAGCTCAGTGGTAGAGCGCTTGCCTAGCAAGCGCAAGGGCCTGGGTTCAGTCCCCAGCTCCAAAAAAAAAAAAAAAAAAAAAGAACAAAAAGAAAAAAAAAAAGAAATTCTCCTTTGTGGGATAGTGCAATCCTCAAAGATACATAAATGATCCCAAGGACACACAGCATGCAAGTCTTTACTAAGTAGAGCATTTTCAAGGAAAAGCTTTAAATGAGGATGGAATTTCAGGAGCCAAAGACCATGTGCGTTTGCCCATGGTGCTGATGGTTGGTTGCAGGAGTATATGGGTAGGTTTCCGTAATGACAGGTGAATAGCCTGCAGACAAACAAGGCTTCCTTTACATTCTGTATGAATGTGGCTCTATCAACAAGTGCTGCTGGTTGAACTGCCTGAGGGTTAACAGGAAAATGAACAGGAAAGTTAGTTTCCCATTCTTGCCATAGGGATGCATAGGGATGTGCTTCTGGAGTTACAGTAAAACCTGCAAGTGTCTGAAAACCAGTAATCACTACAAAATCAGGCATGCCATACCAGCATGGGGCAAACCCTCGTCTTCCCACAATGCTGCTGTCATTCAAGAAACTCCATGGCTTTTCATTCCTTTTCACAGTGCCACTCGGAGAAAAATCGGGAAAAATCTTGCCTGGCTCCTTTGGACGAAGGTGGATTGGTAAGAAAGCACATTGGAAATGAACAGTAGATTAAGGCCCCAGGAAGCTTTTGTTTGGTCAAAACAGGGTGAGATCTAGGGACAGACAATCCTAGCTCTTCTCTAGACTCATCAGTCTGAGATCCACTATTTTAATGACAAACCTAAGGAAATCGGCTTTTGAAGAAAAGGGGCTCATTTAGCTTATAGCTTTGCAGGTTTTCAGCCCAAGACTGGATTCTACTGGTTTGCCTCTGGTGAGAACCTGATGGTTAATAGTACCACTTACATAGGCACACAGAGAGGAGGGAAGCACACCTCATGCCGGAAAGCAGGGTGGGAGGACCAGGTTTCTGTGATAATCTTTTCCTGTCTTTCAGTATTAGCACCCTGGGAACGGAGTCTCTAATCACATGAGCCCTGCATGGACACACAAGTCAGACACCATTCACTATCACTGGCTGATAGTGAGTTATCTCAGTCCACACATTTCCTCCACTAGTTTACTCTCTTTTGTTTGTTTTATTTTTTTTCGATTTATTTTATTTTATGTTTGCTGTCTTCAGACACACCAGAAGAGGGCATCAGATTCCATTACAGATGGTTGTGAGCCACCATGTGGTTGCTGGGAATTGAACTCTGGACCCGTGGAAGAGCAGTCAGTGCTCTTAACCATTGAGCCATCTCTCCAGCCCCCACTAGTTTACTCTTGATGTACCAATCCTCCCCTCTCTCTGGTTTTCTGGTTATTTTGAGACAGGGTTCCTCTGTTTAACAGTTCTTGAACTCACTCTGTAGACCAGGCTGGCCATGAACTCACAGATCCGCCTGTCTCTGCCTCCCGAGTGTTGGCATTAAAGGTGTGCACCACCACCACCACCACCTGGCTGATGTATGGTTATTTTCATGTTTAAAGAATCCATGCCCATTA
Source organism: Rattus norvegicus (assembly GCF_021556685.1). Taxonomy (NCBI): domain Eukaryota; kingdom Metazoa; phylum Chordata; class Mammalia; order Rodentia; family Muridae; genus Rattus; species Rattus norvegicus. The sequence continues at coordinate 23,812,399 of NC_141543.1, forward strand.
CTGCTGTTATGAGATTTTAGGTATGATGGTACTGTCTTAGTGAGTAGTTATGGTCTTTATTTTCATACTTGCCACTATAAGGTGAAGCCTAAAATATAGGGGAGGAATAAGTGAAGAAAGAGTTATTTTGGGTCAAGACTCAAACATGAACTGCCCTTCCTTCTCCTTAGTCCAGTGAATGTGACTCTGAGAACGCATATCACAGAACAACTCTGAAAGTGCAAAGCACATGGACAACATGGCTGCAGACCTTGATAAACCTGTCTGACGTCACAGACTTTAAATTAAATGATCTTTTAAGAGAAGTCTTAGGCTTAGATACACATTGGAAGAATATGTTTATAAATAGCAGGTGATTTCTCAAGGGCAAACAGTAACATCAAACCTAGGTGCTAGCTATGCCTCAAACACAAAGCCACATTCTCTGTTGACTATTTGGTGTTGAGTCTGTTTTCATTTGCTCATTGGGTCCTCACAGCTCTCTAAGTCAAGAAACTTTAATATGTGAGGATCTTAGCTCTACAATGTGTTGTTTCCTGTCTAGGCAGAAAAGCCAGGGCTCTCTAGACAAGATGAGGCGCCCACTGGGAGTTTTCTCCATCTCTGTCCTCCCACCACAGCTGTTTGGTCTTTTCTTTGAGAATCTCTTAGGGCAACTGTCTGCTCCTCTGCTGGAGAACAGCTGCCTCTCTAAGCGCATGGCAAGGAATGGATGGACGCTTTGCCTTTTGAGTATTTAAATGTTCAGCTTATGTGAGACTTAAAGATTGACCATCATCCAAGTGCCAGCTTCTTAATCTATGAAGGAAGAACAGGGCTGTAGCTCAGTAGTAGAGAACCTACCTAGCATATATAAGGCTCTGGGATTGATCCAAAATCAACAACACAAGCCAGTAAAGATGTTAAGTAACTCAGGTTGGGTCAAGTGTCAACAGCTTATGGGTACACATCTTTAATCCCAGCCCTCAACAGGCAGCAGGTGGATGAGTTTGAGGCTAGCCTGGTCTACAGAGTGAGTTCTAGGACAGCCAGAGCTACAAAGAAACCCTGCCTTGACCATGAACCCCAAAGTGGAACTTGGCATTTGCGCAATACCTGCCTCACACTCAGCACAGTCGCGCGCTGTTTCTGCCACGTTTTCACTGCACTCATTCACTAGCACAGTTTTCTGATGGTTGGAGACGCTCCTTCCACAGTGATGCTTTTAGGTCCCAGAAAGCCCAGAGAACCCAGGGTTCTGCAGGGTGGTAACTGGCCAGTCAGACCTTCCAGCAGAGGTTGGATGGCTCTACTGTGCGTGATGGATGGGGGAGTAGGGAGACGATTTTAGGTGTAACCTCTGTACCTCAGAGAAGTATTGCTCAGAGTGGGAAGCTTACACTTGCATAAGACTTGGTGTAGTTTTCTTTGTGAAATATGTATGAATGCTGCTCTTACCATGAAACCCACATGTCCTCTACAGTGCTTTCATTTTATGAGAAACCTTAAAAACAAACAATGAAGATGAAAAATCACTGTCAGTCAACAGACCAAGCCATCCCGTTTGAAGAGTCTGTTTAAACCCTTGCCAGAGTTTGTGTCAGCACTTAACCTACGGAAGATCTCTACAGTGACTTATTTTTTGCAGAGGTTTTAAAAAAGGATAATTACTGAGTCCTTAGTTTTTAATTTACACAGATAGCCAATTATGCTCATCACTATCAATGAGGAGGCTAAAATCCATCTTACTTGCCAGAACCGGGTAAGAGGCTATTACAGAGCATGCCTAATTATCATTGGTCTAAGTCTGAATAAAGCTGTGTGTGTCCCCTTACAAAATACCCTCTCTCCGCCTTACAAGGAAAGAGTATGAAAGAAATGTCTGCTGTCGACTTCCCACAACTCCCTTCACTACTCTGAGAACATTTGCTGCAGACCAGGAGCAGAAGTGACTGTGCTAAACTGTAGATAAAAGAACGATGACAGATTGCAGTCACTTTAATTCATAAAGAAAGCATTCGGAGCCCCTGGGAATGTCAAAGCCAGCCACCGGCACCCAGCGACTCCATGCTAAGGCACAGGAGACCTCATCTTTTCTGTTTAAAGACAAAGGCTAATGGCTGGTTTGTTTATCCCAAATTTCTTCCTTATGAAGAGCTGACTGCTTGCCTTCCTTCCTATTTCCTTCTTTCCTTTTTCTTCTTTTAAAGATTCTTGGAAAGCATAATTCTCCTATTCTATAAACACACAAACAAAACTGTAAAATGACATCATTCTGTTTTCATTTAATTACTTCTGAAATGCTTTCTATTTAATATTCATTACTCAAAAGCTAATTTAAAAGAGAAAGAGATGTGACTTATTCAAAAAGATGTACTGTCATTCACAGCAATAGTTATCTAATATACAGAAGTTAATAAAGCAGATTAATCTACAAGTCCCTTTAAGCCATTCTTGAGTTTTGAACAACTGCCTCTTTGACCTTTCACCTTCATGCTGTGCACCAGTAGCAGGTGCCAGCTGTACAGAAATTACGGCTGCCGTGTTTGGAAGCAAAATCTTTTCTTACTTTGCTTCTGACCAGCAGCTGACCCTGTAGGAGTGATTGTTTCTGGTGCCGGCCTAAAGGCTACATAAACCAGTAGCAGATAAACAAAAGGCTACATAGACCAGCTGCCTTGCCTAAGGGTACCATCCTGGGCTGACACCTCTACTCCTTCTCTAGCATCCCAAATTGCTCCTTGTTTGCTTCCATACATGCATTTCATCCTTGTTATTTTGTGTGAGGGGTAGAGGTAAGAGACCCCTCCCTTTTGAACTTGACTTTTGAGTATTCCATGTCAAACTGTGCCATTATAATGCTAATATAGGCCTGATTTAGCAACTTTAATAAGAGGCTAAACCCTCTTGTAATTAGATAATAAAATTTTATTATGTATTTTAATATTAAAAGTCTTAAAATCAGACTCTTCAAATCATATACTGGTACAAAACTAAGGCACTTAAATATCATTTCCTCAGAAAACAAGAACCTGCAAACACACTGGCTTATTTTTCATTCTCTGAAATGTAAACACGGAATTCCTATGTGGTGGCAGTGAAAGCTTCAACACTCTTAATTATGTGCAGGGAAGAATGAATCTATTCGCGTATGAAGCACACTGTACCATTTCCAGCAACAGCATGAGATGGTTTTGACAGTTATTTCGTGGATACAAATTACACAAGTATAAAAACAATCCCCATAATGATTAAATGCAGTTATGTACATAGGAGAATACCAGTGCAAATGGTAACATATTTAAATGGTTTTCCTTCATTAAAAAAATTATATATGATATTAAACCATCAATCACTGCGGAGGCACAGGAGTTTAAATGTACTGTCACTGGCTGAAACAAATGACTTGGAGACTGGGTTCTGGCTTGCTCAATATGGTCTCTTTCTGCTGCTTAGTCACCCGACTCTCTGCTGGCTTGGGCTACATCTGGTGGATTCCATTCCTTTCAATTAATAAGGCAAGTCATGCTATCAATGGACTGTAGCCTTCCACAGTGCTTAGAGCTGAGGAAACGTATCCTCACGGGTGGGAGCCCTCTCTGCTCTGCTAACTCAAACACTATTGGCAGTGCTTCTTCCTGCTCTGGCCCACTGTAGACTTGACGTTTCCTGCAGTGTCAGAAGGGCTATTTTATACTAAGAATCTTGGCATTACCATTTAGCTTATTGAAATTATTATTTGGTAGTGTATGACCATTATAGACTTACAAAATCATGCCTATAGACGGTGGTTTGGAAAGTCACTATTTTGGGTATTGTAGGTTGATGTCCTTAGGTAGGTGAAGCATTTCCTTTGTAGATGCCCACGGACCACTGTAGAGAATGAGGCAGTGCTGAGGCCTGCACAAGTGTCAAGATGTGGGATATCTTTGAGAGGATAGGAGGCACGCCACAAAAATGATCGTTATAGTTACACTAATATTATGACATCTATATTGCAACTTAGTCACCCAACAAGTATACCTAACAACGAAAATCAAAGTAGCAGACATACTTAAAAAAAAAAGATTAAGATAATAGCCATTCTTCTAAAAGAAAACATAATTGGCTATAAAGGAACAGATAACTCTATAATATTACAGGTAAAATATTTTAATAAAGATTATTAGTTTTGGGGTTGGGGTTTAGCTCAGTGGTAGAGCACTTGCCTAGGAAGCACAAGGCCCTGGGTTCAGTCCCCAGCTCCGAAAAAAAAAGAAAAAAAAAGATTACTAGTTTTTACTTTTAAAATTCTATCTATCCATCTATCTATCTATCATCCATTTATCTATTGACTGATCACACGTGTATACCATTGTACATGCGTACTTTGAGATAGGGTCTCTCACTGGCTTGAAACCCTCCAAATAGGCTGGGCTGGCTGGGAAGTGAAGCCCAGGGACCCGTCTTTGTCCAGTGCTGTGGTTACAAGCGTGAGGAAAGGTAAGCACTTTATTGACTGAGCCATCTCTCTGGCCAGAGTTTTTCATTTGTAAAAGGTTTATTCCCTCTTGGACTTAATCAATTACTTTATTACTTTACCTACACAGGTATTTTGCCTGGATATATTTCTATGTACCATGTATATGTAATATCCACAGAGGCTAGAAGATCCTCTGGAACTAGAGTTGCAGACTGTTGTGAGCTGCCATGTAGGTGCTAAGACTTAAACTTAGGTCCTCTGGAAGAGCAACCAGCGCTCTTAACCTTGGAGCCATTTCTCCAGCCTCCCTCTTTGACCTTTAGTGTCTTCATGCTGTTACCTAGATGTTTTAGTTTAGACCTGGCCTTCTTATGGATTTTAACTTCATTCTTAGTAGTTAGATCTCTCCCTCTCCTTCCCCCACACAGATAGAGGTCTATCTGGATAGAGAACACTCTTGATTTTTACCTCAAACAAACCTGGTAATAAAAAAGCAAAACAGGATAAGGAAAACCAAAATAATTATATTAAAAAAGGACAAATAAAAGTGCTTCAAAAATTATGGAAAAAAAAATCAGATTACAACACTGTCTGAGGCAGTGCTACAGGACTGAGTGAGCCACAAGCAGCAGGGCGCTCCACACTGGAGGGCTCAGCTCTGTCCCTCCTCATAGTCACAGATGGCACAGATAAGAAACTGAGAACCACACTCACACACAGCCAGCTCATTGTTCTGTTTTTTTCATTGTTGTTTTGTTTTTAACAAAACACAAATCTCCATATCGCTTTAGGACAAAGTTCAATGTGTTTGGCAAGGCAATGTTTAGCTGGTTTTTGGGGATGTGATGAGGCCACCCCCTTTTAGAGAGGTTGTGCTCTTAATTGTGGGTTTCTTTCCTGTCTTTATTAATATTTACTGCTTGGCTTGACAGGAACCCTAGCTGGTGATGCTTGGTATGATGACTGGCTAATCTTGCTTGTCAGCCTGGCTACATCTGAAATCAACCAAAAGCCAATTAAACCAAACACGTGGCCAAAACACATAAGGGATTTTTCTTGATTGGATCATTTGAGGTGGAGAACCTGCCATAGATATGGGCCACAATTTCTGGTGGCAGCCCATATAAAAGAACGTGGAAGAAGGAAGCTTTTGACTTTGCCCACTTGCCCTCACTCTCGCTGGACTTCTCACCCACCCTGCTGCCCAGGCATCCCTTCTTTGGGGTTTCAACATGTACTGCAGCCAAGCTGAGACAGCCAAGCTTGTAGATTGAAAAACTAATGGATTCTGGGTCTTTCTGCAAGGAGACAGCCATTGTTAGAACAGTTAGACCACAACCTCTAAGCAGCTCTGTTCCTCTAGATCAGTGCTTCTCAACCTTCCTAATGCTGCAACCCTTTAATACCATTCTTCATATTGTGGGGATCCCCCAACCATAAAATTATGTTTGTTGCTACTTCCTAACAGTAATTTTGCTAGTTAGTTTTAGGTGACCCCCATAAGTCATTTGACACTGCCCCCTCACAAAGGGTCGAGGTCCACAGGTTGAGAACTGTGGCTCTAGAGAAACCTCATTCATCAGTGCACTTGGGGATGACCAGGACAGGCAGAGAGGAGCAAAGCAACCAGGTGTTAGAGTGAGAGCTTAGCAATGGCTAGTGCTGTCACTGGTAAAAGGCTCCTCGAGGAAGAAAGGCTTCACCAGGAAGAAGTGATGAGTGAGTTTGAGATTAAGGATGAGGCGAAGATGAGGGGTGAGGAGTGGCACAGAGACATTTACCTTTGTGAGCAGTTGCCATCTGCATAGTTTCCTAGAGAAACCAGGTGACAGCAAACACCAAAAGCAGGCTGGAGATGGTTCGGTGGTTATGAGCCCTGACTACCCTCTTCCAGAGTTCCAGGCTCGACTGCCAACACCACGTGGCAGCTCACAACCTTCTGTAACTCCAGTTCCAGGGGACCTCATGCCCTCTTTTGGCCTCCATGAGCACCGGCAAGTGGTGCAAAGAAACATGAAGGCAAAAATGCCTATATACATAAAAATAAAAACGATTAAGGGAAGAAAAGGAAACTTCAAAAACAACCTCAAAGATATTAGGGAAAGTCACAAGATCACCACTCACCACTAAGCAGTTACACTACCAGACTGGTTTGTTCAGGAACCACGTCCCTAAGTTTTACATCCTCCTCACCTACTTACACAATTACAAAGGACAGGAAGCTCAGCTCTGCCTCAGAGGTGAGACTGGGCCACTAAGCCTTGCTTTTCCTACCACCTCGTTGAGAAACCACACTGCCTCTCTGGGCTACTGCCCATCTATTCTGTCCCAACCGCACTGCGCAGTTGGGGCACACAGAGATGGCCTGATGGCTAAGAATACTTGCTGCTCTTGCCGAGAACCCGACTTCTGCTCCTAGCACCCATGTCAGGTGGACTGCATTCATGTGCAGACTGCACACAAACACACAGATGAACACCTAACGCTTTCTAAATGGATGAGTGCTCTACATCATTCTCCACTGCGATGCCCCAGTGGGACTTACAGTGTTCAAAACACAGACGACAGACATCTTAGATGAAGGGCCACCAGCGACAGACATCTTAGATGAAGGGCCACCAGCTGGGGAGCAGATAGCTTGTGGGTAAGTCCATGAACTCTGGGGTTAAAGAGATCGCCTGTAATGTTTTAATTCTTCAGAGAGGGAAGCAGTGGGTGTGAGAGGGGAAAAAGAGAGAGTGATTGTGAGTACATGATAAAGATACATGCATAAAAATGTCATAATGAAAGCCATTATTAGGGATAACTAGTATCTACAAAAAGTGGAAAATAAAGACATGAAGGAAGGTTGAACGGTTCAGTCCTTCGTTACAGAATGTAACCATGGGAAATATTCTTGACTTTTTCTACCTCAGTTTCTACATCTGTGAAATGCTGATGCCAGCAGCTTTCACAGAGATGCTCGATGATGTCAGAAACTGTACACAAAGAACTACAGGCAGTGCCTGCACACGGGCTTTTGGTGGGCTTACGTTTTGCAAGTATTTGTTTTCCTAGAAGGAATACACAGAATATGCATAGATGCCTATGAAAAAGGATAAGGTAATGTGAGAGCAATTGCCACAAAATCTGAGTGCCTATTTTTAACTCTTGCCAAGTTATGAATGTTCCTCCGTCTGCTTTCGTCCCTACCATGTTTTTAGTAGTGAAGTTATAAATCCAGCCAAAACTATCTGGTTAAGTGGAGGGCACCTTTTTGAAGTTTAAGGATTGTGAGCAATGTTTTCATTAGTATTAAAAATATGGCTAATTGCTTTTTAAAGAGTTAAATAAGAACACGAGCGTATTTTATCTGTCTCAGTGTTTTCTGCCCTTAGACTCTTGCTCAGTAAGCCCACAGCCAAAGCCTCCACACCGGTTAAACATGTGTCGGCACTTCCTCCTCCTCAGTATTAAGGAATGGAGTCGTAAGTATGAAAGATGTCTTGTATAGTATGTCAAAATGTTGAGCAATATCATTTCAGTCTAAATACGGAGATGAAAAAAGAGCAGATGATTCCCTTCCGCTGCAATTCTTTTGGGATGCATGTCACGAAGAGCACTATCCAAAAGCAATTTTCATTGATTGACTGACTGGCTGAGGAAAGGGTGACTGTTCTTTTCGCTCATGTCCCTACTGAAGTATGATTCTTATGGCTCTTGACAACTCTTCACAATTTCTGGTTAAATGGCATGCTAGCAAATAAACAAACAAAAAAATGAATGAATGAATGAATAAACAGATGAAATAAAAAAGAGAAAGAAAATAATATTTAGAATTTCTCTGCATTTTAATTAGAACCTCTCTGCATTTTTAGTAGAACTGACTTGAGCCAAACAGTGAACTAGAACAGGCTGGGTAAGAGACACCCAAACCTCACTGCTCTAACTCCTATGCACTGCATTTAGACTTGAAACTGACTGCAACGTAACACATCAGCAAGCTAACCGGAAGCCACTCAGTGACAGCGAAACCAGAGGTGCTGTTCTTCTTAAGCACAAGGTGCTAGAGTTTTAAAGGACATTCTATGCAGACAAGATTCCGCATCAAGTGCCCTTAACATTTTAGAAGAATTCATTCATCACGTCTCTAAAGCGATCCCTCAATTTTACACTCACCTAATTTGAACACAGCTCTTTTCATACACTTGAATGAATACTGAGCTACTGGTTTCAAATGCAAACATTTAACATGAGTAGTAATGAAATGGAAAAAAATTAATATACAAATGTACTGTGTAAATTCCTACAGCAGGTCACTCTCACCTAGTGCTAGTCAGTGGTGATGAGCAGTTGGACCACTGCCACTGCTCTTAAGTTTTTAGATTAAATATACTTGGGGAATTCTTCTCCCCTAATTTATGCAAACTGGGTTTTTCTCAGATGTTAAGTTGAAGCAATACAATTCTTACCTCAAACAGACTAACTTAAATCAATTGACTCTTCGCATGTAATAAACTTTAATCCTTGCAAAGTTACACTGTTTACAAACTGTGGAAGATCTATAGTCACAAGATACGACACAGTAAACGCACGTCCAGGCGAGAAGACATAAAATGTCTTTCTCAGGTTGCAGCACACAAATGGCCAGGCCCATAGAGGTGCAGGCTTTTCTGCGGAAGCTTGAGGAGATCTCTTTTGCAGTTTGGAACTGACACTCTCCATGCAATTATGCTTCTAGCCAAATATGTCCAGGGTGGGAGGGAAACAGTTCAAACCAGTAAATAATTACGGTATCATTGCATCAGTTTAGTTTAAAGAGCTGACAAGGCCTCTCTAAACTCCAGGCACAATTAGTCATTAGGGTCTAGTTTTTCAGCACTGTTAAGCAATTTGTAACCCATTCCTTTTAATAGGGTTAGGCATTACTTAATGACACAGATGCCTTGAAAACTGAGACCTCAGTTATGAAGCAGCAACCTTGTTCATTACCTTCTGTGATAGGCAAATCATCTATAAAAACAGCATTTAGTGGGCAGCCAATGAATAATCAATGGCTCACTTTTCATCTGAGTGTGAAAATGAGAATAATCTAATACAAGTCCCACTGCTGAGAGCCGGAATCTTGGGTCTGCCACTCTTCAGGGCTGATTTATGAGACCTTGGAAAGCTGATGTAAACAGATGATACATGGGCCCATCCCTACTCACAATAACCCCCAACTGGCCCGCTCCCTCTGTCCCAGGTCTGCCCCTCCAGGCTATTAGCTCTGTCCAGCTGATTCTTCCCACTACTCCTGCCTGCTGCTTTCACTCTGGCCGTCCGTTCAGTCCAGCAGACTCAGAAGTAATTTTATACGCAGCAGAGAGCGGGTGGAATTGATTTTTCACTCAGTGCTCAGTTCCCATCTGAATAATTATCAATTTTACTGCCTCATAAAGGGAAGAGTCAAAATTTCAAATCAATTCAAAAGAGCTTTTGAGACGACAGAAACTGTGCATAAGAATAGAGGTCAAAGTTGTCAGTGACCTAAGGAGATGATGTCAGATATTACTATACCCAATAGCTGACATCAGAGGCACTCAAGATGACATAACCCAGTGCTAATGCAAATCATATTTATGCTGACTACCAGAGACCGTCATTAATATTTAAAGTAGTATCTGAAAGCTTACATCCCAAATAAATAGAATGTATTCCACTGCTTAATAAAGATATATCACTCCTTAGTCATGTGCTGTAAAGTGAAAGATTACCAAGTCTTATTAACACACAGAAATGACTTAAACCAACAATGCATGGCGATTCCAAGTGAAGACCTGGCTGATCTGCATAACTATCTTGCTTGCTTATAGCCTATTGATTTTTGCTAAAATTTTCAACAGACTTAGAAGTGCCTGGCCGTAGCTGATGGGACAACACTGGATGTTGTGCAGGAGTGACTCGGTGGTAGACTTGGCCTTTGTCATGGTAGGCTGAGCCTGATTTCTAGCGTATCCTTGGGTATTTGTTATCCTCAATTCTCTAAGCCAGTGCACTCCCGCCTGCACCTGTACAGTAGTGACTTGCAGGTGGAAGTGTGGGGGAGGAGTGCACCCTCACCATGACAGTGTGTGTGTTTACACAGGCATCCAGGGAAGTCTGACATGCCCTGATAATCAGCGGTGGGAGTTGTGAGGATGTGGGTTTTGGAACTAAACAGATGTGGGTTTCAATTCCAATTCCATTAATTTCTGGTGAATCCTGAGGCATCCAGTGTATTGATCTGGAAAACTGGGGACCAGGATGGCCACATTTCTAGGCGGTTCTGTAGTTAAATAAGACTTCTTTCATAGTCCTCCCCTTCTGCAGGAGTTTAATAGAACTGATGGATTAATTTCATCTTTACAAATCTTGTTTTGCATTTTGTACACAATAAATGAAACAGATCATTCGGATCCTTAAGAGTGGCACATCTCTAGTCCCACACAAAGCCAGTCATCACTGGTACAGGATGGAGTGCACTGGAGCCCTCGTGTGCTCTTCATGAGGAAGGCTGAGGTTCCCTGACTAGAGCATGTCAGCATGAGGATAACAGATGCTCATGAAGAGCTACACTGACCAGAGCCTCAATGAAGACGAGTCTATTCACTTTTTTTTTTTTTTTTACATTACCAATTAGTTGAATAGTTTCAGGGCCACAGCAAATAGTAATGGGCCTGCAGTAATTAGTCTTTGTCTAGTTACTCAAAATATGAATGACTTACACTCCTGTCATCTGGCCTCGGAAAGCAACTAGTTAGCTGAAATGTCACCACAAATAAGACTTTGCTAACTTTGTTTAAATGCGAGCAAGCCACGAGAGTATGAAGAGAGCCTCTTCCAGGCCCTCCCACGCTAGGTCCATCATGTGGTGTGCAGTGATACGGTGTGCGGACTACGATGACACTGCTCACTAATGACAGTAGTCAGCTGAGTGTTTACTTCTGCAAATCAGACTATTATGGATGTGCCTGTGGCCAAAGCAAGCTGGAAGCTGCGCCAGATCTTTCCTAAGTTCTGTGGAAGTAGAAACATCAGCTGTAATGAGCGTATACCTGCAAAATGGCTTTATCCTTTTTGGAATATTCCTGGCATTTCACTTCTACATATGTTGTTTCTCAGATTGGTAGAAATGAGCTATTTAGAACAATCATAAACTTAGACTTAGCCTGTGTTAGCCAGTTAGAAAATACAGCTGAGGGAGGGGGGAGGGGGATGTTTGCCCGGAAACCAAAGAATTATTATTAAGTATTAAATAAATTAAAAAAAAGAGAAAATACAGCTGAAGACAAGGAAATGGCAGCATTATGACGTATGAATTGGATGTTTGCGAACACTGCCTAATGTGGGAACTATGTGACTTCCAATCATATGCAGGAACAACTGCTCCTTACACTGTCAGGACTGGACACCTCCTAGCAACTTGTCTGCAAGGAGCAGGAGCAGCAGGACTGCCCCAGGTCCAGGTAGGAAGTCTGAGCTTTTTGAGCTTTCTCTTCTTTCTTGGCGTCAAAAGAATTACCCTTTCTGAGTTCCACAGTGAACCGAACAGCACTTGGATCTTTATGGGTAGGTAATCCCAAATTTAGCCATGTACTCTCCATTGTCCAGGAAACCTACCAACAAGAATAACTGATAACCACCTTGACAAACGTTCATACACGTTCAGGGACCGGGGTGGCTTCTGGGAAAGACTTTAAGAGATGTTACCTGCTGCAGAACATCTGGGTTTTGTTGCATAAAATGTAACAGTCTCTGTCCAGCCTGCATAGCCTCTCTGCATCGAAGTGGCTTCTTCCCCTCTTTTGCTATGTGCTTGAAGAGATAGGTGACCATGTAGTCTAGACTCGTACAGCAGCTGGAGGAGACGACTGTGTCTGCACAACAGTAAAGAACAAGTCATTCCCATTACTCAATTGTTTGCTCATTTGATACATTGTCTCCATTAAAATAGTTAGGATTTCAAAGCACTTCCGTGAAAGCCCTTGAGAGAAGGGCCCTGGCTTCTTTCTCACTTTAAGCCTTGTGTCTATTACAGGGTTTTGCATAGAGAAACAGTAGTAAGAAAATGATTCCTGGTCTGAACTGGACAGAACTCCCCATCTGGGACTTGAACAACCTGTGTTCAATTTGACTGGTTATCAAGCATCTAGTTAGTGAAAAGTACTTCATGGGAAATAGGAGCAAACGCAAACCCTGCCATGACTTTCCACAGAGGTCACTCTAGGATAAAGTAATATAGTTAAGAGTCACATGGATCACGCATTGCTGCCACCCCTGGGACTTTTTTACTTTTGGTGTGTGCACATGCATGTGGAGGCTGTGCACACATTAGGAAGCCAGAGGTTAATGTCCAGTATCTTACTCAATCACTTGCTAACTTAATTGTGGGGCAAGGACTTCTCCCTGAACCGGAAGCTTACTTACTTGATTAGCAAGCCCCAGGGATCTTCCCCTCCCCGTCTTCCCGTCTTCCCGGAGTGGGGACTACAGGAAGGTGCTGCGGAGCCTGGCTTGGCAAAGGGGGAGCTGGGGTCTGCACTCAGGTCCTCGAACATGTGTGCGTACATGACAAGTACTTCACAAAATGACCTCTCCTTCCTGTCCTAACTGCTGCTTTCTGAGGGAAATATCACGTCTTAATGGTGGTCAAAGTGAGTTGTCTAAAGGACAGAGCTTGGGATGGCTTGGGAAGGTTGTTGTGGGAGCTACAGAGCCTTTGTTTCCTAACTGTACTGCTGCCTTCCCAGTGATAGTCTCACTTTCCCATCATCTGGAAAACACTTTGCAGAGTTGAATGAGTGAAAAAGTTCTTCAGTAACAGCAAACAGCTGATGCACGCTGAGGACGACTACCTGCTAGTGACAGCCTGGACTGCTCACATCGACTGTTGTTTTCAATCTCTTACCATGACTATGCAATCGCTATCCTCATTTTATAGTCGAGGCTTAGAGATTTAAGTGACCTGTTCAAGGACACATTCTTAGAACACAGTAAGATCAGGGTTGGACAGTAAGTAACTAAGAAGGTGGACCATGAATCTGTATCATCAATAACTATATTAAAACCAAGTATTAAGTAAAAATATACACATGAATCAATTTTTTTATAACAATGGGGGTTGTACAGTACTTTAACACACATAAAGCCCTGGGGATTTGATCCTTGGTACCCACAAAACCAAACCAAACCAAACTAGTTACCAGTCCCAAAATAGGAACTCAGAGAGCAGTTCCTAGTGGGCGGCCACTCACAGTATGGAGGAGGGTACGCTGTAGAGGGGAGACTTGGTTTGCAGATGGAAGTGGGTAGGGAATCCGGATAGAAGGTTACAACGAAGTCAGGTTCCCACATGAGAGCGTCCAAAAACGGACAGAGATACATTTAACTTGAATTAACAGAGATGCTATTAAAAGTTTCCTAACAAGTAATCATTTTGCAACCACTTATAATTTCCTTTATTTACTAAAATTATTGACTCTTTATGTTCATTTTTTATTTTAGAGATAGGGTCTCGCATATCCCGAGTTGTCTTCTGACTTGCTATGTAAGTCAAGGATGACCTTGAACTGCTGTTCCTCCTGCCATGCTAGTTTTATGCAGTTCTAGGGACCCAGCCCAGGGCCCCATGCAGCTCTACAACTGAGCTATACCCCCAGCCCTTACCACCTTAACTCCACTACTGAGAATTAGGTATCATTTGCATTTTTAAATAAGGAAAGGCTATGGATGAAGCTTGTATCTCGCATACTTAAGGCCCTCAAGTGAGGGGAGAGGAATCAGGGGTATGCAGGGATGGGGTGGAGGAGGGTGGGGTGGTGGGGGTGGTCGTGTTAAAATCCAGAGATTCTCTAGTTTATCCCACTACAGTGATTTAGAATCTTAATATGGTTAGTGTGATACTACTCATATTTTTTGTTTATTGAAGATATGTCGACACAATCCCTGGGAATTTTTTGATTACTAAAGAGAAACAAAAATGGTAAATTGTGTAGCCTCACAAGAGAATCAGACTGAGATGGTGGCACAAGCCTGTAATTCCTATACTTGGGAGGTAGAGGCAGGAGGATTAGCAGTTTGACTGACCTAGGCTATATGAATATATGAGATCTTGCTTCTAAAAACCAAAACCCAAGTCAAAATGAACAGACACAAACGAAAAGAAAGAAGGGGAGGAAGAAGCTGAGAAGTCTTATTCATCTTATGTTTGGGTTATGAATGTCTGATAGATCAGAGATCAAAGTGTGACTTGAAAAATGGGGAGCTAAACCAGCTTAAGAGAGTAACAGTCCAGAGAAGGTGGGGTCCATGTTTAGTATTTAGTAATACTTAGCAAGGAAATAGCACCTCAGCTTGAAAATGGTCACATAATTATGGAGCCATGGGCTGGAGAGATGGCTCAGCGGTTAAGAGTGCCGACTGCTCTTCCAGAGGTCCTGAGTTCAATTCCCAGCAACCACATGGTGGCTCACAACCATCTGTAATGAGATCTGATGCCCTCTTCTGGGATGTCTGAGACAGCAACAGTGTACTCACATACATAAATAAATAAATCATTTTAAAAATTAAAAAAAGATATAGAGCCATGTCCTAGAAACAGAAAATAGGGGGTCTGAGGGCTTCTGAGATACAGACAGGGTCTTGAGGAATGAGAGGCTGAACGAAGGTCGTGGTCTGGACAACAGTTCATTGGAGCGGCCCCCAGCTCCTCAGAGCTACTGGTGTATGTCAGTCTTGGTCACGCCCAGCACCCTGGGGTGCTCTGCAGGAAGAAACTTTGCTAACTTTGGGAGGCAGCCGAGGAATCAGACACTCACTTCTTGAGTTGTTTTGTTTTTCCTTCATTTTTCTGCATTTGAAGCCCTGATCATGAAAGTAAAGAGCAATATGCTATCAATCATATATAAAATTTAAAGACGTCACATAATTTGGTGACCACACTGCCATGCAAGTTGCATTAAAAGGGTCCAATCCACTGAGTCAGCGGCAGAAAAGCCAGGTAAACACTTTAGACTCAAAGGTTGGAGCACACAGCTTTGCAATAAAAGCAAGGGGTTCCATTATGGTTGATTTATGGTTGGGGCTTTGAAAAGGATAAATGGTATTTCTAGGTAGTTTTAAATGTGTGGAATCATAAGGATCACAGGCATTTGGTCAAAACAGGATGAATAGTGTTGAAGATGAGACATTAGCATTGCCCCATCTTTATCTGCAGAGGAAACTATCATGCAGGAGTCACAGTCAAATAGTGACTTCTCAGAGAATGGGCAGACACCACAGATATTTTGAAAAGGATTACATCTATAATGTAGACACGTTTGGAAATGTGTTGATACCTATTAGGTGCTCTGTCCTCTCTAGCAATTCATTGTTTGGCACTGAGAAAGCCGAGTGCGCTGGCTCTCTTACAAGAGGTCTCCGTAGGAATCACACACATCATTAATAGCCCTCCTGCCTACTAAGACCCTCCATGGAAAGCTGCTCTAAAAAGTTAACTGTGTACAAGAGCTCATAATAGAGTCAGGAAGATGATAATGGGGTTGAGTTAAAACCTGGCTTCAGCTCAAAATTCATCATAGCACAAGGGAGGATGATGGTCTTGGAAAAATGTAGTCCAAAAGGCAATTCCAAGACAAAAGGACTACTGGGGAGGAATAGTAGCTTTGGAAAGAGGCAAGCATAAATCTAGGCTGCTGTTTTTGGGCTATCTGACTTTACATGAACAGTGTGCAGTGCACAGCCCAAGCTTGCACTGTTCTGCAGCTTTACCAAGATATAGCACAGACTGTGACAGTGCTCGCCCAACGGCAGGCACTTCCCCCTTTTCATTCCCTAAGTATTTTCCTAGCTTTCAATCCCTTAAACACAAAGCCTTTCTACTAAACTAATCCACAGCTGTCTCCTCTCTTTAGCATCAACTCTTCATGATGGAAAAACTGATGTATTTCTTCAATGTTTTACTATTACTATTATATTAATCCCGAACATCCATTCACGAATGTTAGAAATGGCAAGACACCTACTCTGACATTTACATATAGTTCACTGATAACTGACAGGTCTGGTGGTGTGCAGTTGACTGAATGTCTTGTTTGCCTTCACTTTTCCTAGTCAAGTACATATGGTGCTAAGCCACTCTTTGTGCTGCCCTTTCCCTCCTCGTGGATTGGAGCCCCACCCACAGGGGATCCCAGGATCTTCTCTCACCAGGACTTCAGGAACTGCACACTTCCTCATTCTCTAGCTACTACCTCACTGAAATTACTTAACATTTATGACTTGGCATCATCTTGTGTGAGCATTTCTTTACTTACTGTTTATCACTTACCACTAAAATACAAGCTTTCATGTTTTATTCCCCTCATTACTGCCAAGTTCTAGAATACTACTTAGTACACGGCATTTGTACAAATGATAATTATTGAACAATGAATTGGGAATCACTAATAGCAGCCTTCTGTAAGTCCTAGGCTTGCTCTGTACTTGTAAAAGAATAAGGTAGTGGAAGACAGGTGCTCAAAATTTAGCTGAAGGCCAATGGTGACAGTGCATGCCTTTAATTCCAGTAATCAGGAGCAGAGACAGGGGGATCTTTGTGAGTTCGAGGCCAAGCTGGTCTACATAATGAGTTCCAGGCCAGCCATTGCTACATAGTGAGACTCTGTTTCAAAGCAAGCAAACAAATGGACAAACAAAATGTAACTTGAAACTATAAACATTAATGAATATAAGCAACTAATATATACTGATTCAACTTTCTTTCTTTCTTTTTTTTTTGGTTCTTTTTTTCGGAGCTGGGGACCGAACCCAGGGCCTTGCGCTTCCTAGGCAAGCGCTCTACCACTGAGCTAAATCCCCAACCCCTGATTCAACTTTCTGATTCTGCCCTTTACTTTACACCAAAGCTATAAAATTGAAACCTACTTATGGTCCAAATACCACCAGCAGTTCTCATTCTGCTTGCGTATCATGCCAAGAGAAAAAATCCTTTCAACATACAATCATTTTTGAAGGCACAGGGTCTAATTTACTTGCTATTCACTAAATAAGAGGTTGAAGACAAAACTATAAATACCAGGGGACCTTTCATACCAGGCTCCCTGATGTCAGAGCTGTAACTTTTATCAGGTAGATCTAGCAGGAAGGTATAAAGAAGCGCAGAGAGAATGTCTTGTGCATTATATGGATGCATCACCTGTCAATTAAAAACCCATGGCCTATAGGAAAGGCTAGAATAGAGGTGGGACATCTGCTAGACAGGAAGAATTCTGGGATAGAGCCAGACACAGGAGATTTGCCCAGGAAGATGTGACGAGATGGGCACATGGTGTCTGAACACAGGTAACCAGCCATGTGGCAGAGTGTAGGTTAAAATCAATGGGATATGTTAAGTTATGAGAAGGGAAGAGCTAGCTATGGCCAAGGTCTTTGTAAATACATCTTGAGTCTGAGTCTCATTTCTTGGGGCATGGGGCTGGGAGGAAGAACAAGGCTTAACTTCTTCCAAGAGACATGGGAAGGATTCTCAGACACAACTTTCTAAGCCGTACTATATTCATCTTGATACTGAAAACATTACCTAACTCTTTTAGTAAGTATTTAGAAAGTATTTGCTGTACCAGGCCTGGGCATAAAGAAATGGTTGAGACTGATTCTTTTATTGGCCAAAAGGGTCCAGCAGACACCTTTCCCTAAATATTCTTGAGTATTCCTAATGCTACTGGTTAGATAGTACAGCCTGATGCTAGGACTCCTGCTGAAGATACCACGTACTTACGGCACAGAACCAAGACATCTAGCGGGGGTTTAGCTGAAAGCTTTACCCTACCGGCTAGTGCGCAGTGTTGGGAGGTTTTGTGCATGCTACCGCAGGGGAAAACGACCCTCTATGTCATCTAGCTACAAACCCTGTGAGTAGCAACAATGGCTTGCTTACAAGATAAGCCACTGGTGTAACAGTGATGTGGGTGTTATGGGAGCATCCAATCACTTTGAAATCTGGACTTAAGGCCCCCACTCAATGAGATAAGATCCATACCTCAAAGAGTCAGTGAGGAAGAGCCTGAGATGGACGTGGGTCTAAGGAGAAAATAACATTAGTCTGAGAAATGGACACAGCAATAAATGACACCTAACAACATAGTTCTATGCCCATAGATCAGTGTGTCACTCAGCCCTGATCAGAGAGGTGATAACACAGGGGCCTACAACTGGACCATGCAGAGAGAGGGAGAGACCTGGAGTGCTCAGTCCTAAATGGGATGTCGTTATTCCCAATCCACAGAGACTGTGCACTCAGAGATCCATGCAGAGCCAGGGTGGTGGATGATTTCTGGGAAAGTGTTTTCTAGATACAACACAACAGATATGCATATGAACTCACAGGTACTGTACAAGAAACCATGTAGACTAGGACTATTGATAAATAGACTTTCCGTATGCCTTATTTCCTTACGGCAGCAGAAACTCCATTCTCTACCTGGCAGGAGCTTAGCCTGGAGCTTTTATTAGTGACTGTGCTAGTGGCAATCTCCAGATACTGATGGGAAAGCTGTTCATGATCTCAGGCTAATAAGTAATCAGAAGGTAGTCACCCATGTTACTGCCATTAAAAACAAATAAACAAACAAACAAACAAACAAACAGACAAACAGGGCTGGAGAGATGGCTCAGCAGTTAAGATCACTGACTGCTCTTTCGGAGATCCTAAGTTCAATTCCCAGCAACCACCTGTAATGGGATCTGATGCCCTCTTCTGGTGTGTCTGAAGACAGCAACAGTGTACTCATAAATAAAATGAATAAATAAATTTTAAGAAAAAGAGAATGAAATGAGCAACCCAAGACCCACTAAGACAGAACCAGGCACACAGTATGTGTCCACTGTCCCTGTGTCCACAGCAGCAATGGGACTGTGCTCAGCTCCCTTCATATGCTAATTTGTCAACCTCCTGCTGAAATGCAGACCCCAAGCCTGACAAATATCATATGATGAGACTAACAGAGCTGCTTGCAACGGATTCAAAATCCTTAGTATTACTATGATGTAAGATAACAGAATGTCAAGCTAAACTGTAATAAGGAAAGACAAGACTTCTGCTTCTTCCACGAAGGATTAACTGCTGTGAGGATTTCCCCTCCTGCCATAAACAACCAGAAACAGGACAAAATATATGAAACAACAGTTTTCAATTACTGCACAACAAGAAGTATAGGGCTATTAAACCCGAGGAGAGGGGAATGAACGAGGTAATACTTACAACGGCCGTAGCGCATGCCCAAAGCGGTCTAGACTGTAGGACAAGAAGGGCAATCCAAATAAAGCCAAGGGTCTCGGTGAGCTGAAGACTGAAATGTGGAGGACTGAGGCAGCTATCATTATGTACAAAGTACCGGAGTGTGGGAATTAGAGGGATGCGCTTAGAGAGATCTGTAAGGGAGTCTCTATTGCTCTCCTTGCACACGTGAGAAGAAACTCCCCAAAGCTGCAAAGCTCAAGGCTAAAAGGCTCCTAATTAACTCAAGGGGCCAGCACAGTTCCTGAGACGCCCATGACACGTGGGCGCTGCAGTGTCCTCTAAGGGCTACCTCTTAGTATGCGACTCAACGACTCTGAAATAAATGCTGTCACCCCAGCTGAAATGAACGAAATTAATCACAAAGTAACTCAACTAACAGAACAGAACCCAAAATCCTAATCAAACACTATACATGATAAAACTCATAGTATCTGATATCCAATAAAATCAAGACATACATAGAATATATAATCCATAAAAAGAAAAGTAAATGAGCGGAAAAACATGTAAGAAATTTCTCCAGTAGACAGAGACCTAAATGACTTTCTCATAAAACTCATCAACAGTGCTAAAGTTAAAGGAAACCCCGAGGTTGATGAGGGAGGACAAGATAGAAAAGCCCACGGTTACACTGAGGGTTCAGCTTCTAGGACAACAATTGTAGAGGCTGAGTCACAGCACTAAGAGCTCACAGTCAGCATAGGCAACAAAGTGATACCCTGTCTCACACACACGCACACGCGCGCACACACACACACACACACACACACACACACGCACACATGCACACACACACACACACACAGAGGATTTCTTTCTTTCTTTTTCTTTTTTTTTTTTTTAAGATTTATTAATTTATTATATATAAGTACACTGTAGCTGTCTTCAGATACACCAGAAGAGGGCATCAGATCTCATTACAGATGGCTGTGACCCACCGTGTGGTTCCTGGGAATTGAACTCAGGACCTCTGGAAGAGCAGTCGGTGCTCTTAACCGCTGAGCCATCTCTCCAGCCCAAGAGGATTTCTAGAGATTAAAACTATAATATCTGAATAAAAAGATACAACACTGGGGCTGGGCAAAAAAGTACAACATTGATAGCAGATTAAAAATTGTAGAAAAAGGGGCTGGGGATTTAGCTCAGTGGTAGAGCGCTTACCTAGGAAGCGCAAGGCCCTGGGTTCGGTCCCCAGCTCCGAAAAAAAGAACCAAAAAAAAAAAAAATTGTAGAAAAATATCTGAGAACTTGACCTATAACCATAGGAATTATGGAAAGAAATGCCTCCCAGAAGGCACAGTTGAGCTGAAGGCCACCAAGAGGCTTAGTGTGTGTGAGTAACTGGAGTTTAGGGATAAAACAGAGACACACACTGTGGTTGTCCAATAGTATATAGTGGGAAGGGTGTAATGGTGCATGGCTTTAATTCCCGTGCTAGGGAGGCAGAAGCAGGCAGATCGATGTGTGTTCGGGGCCAGCCTGGTCTATATAAGCATTCAAGGACAGTCAGAGCTACAGAAGACTCTCAAAAATCAAAACAAACAAAGAATAAAAGTAAACTTCAATAATATTATTTGAGAATGCTCATTTTGAATATACAGAACACCAATAAAAATAAAGGTAGCTCATAAACCCATGAAGGTGGAAGATGGACTCATTTAAAATATTTAGTTAGAGCTGAGCAAGTTGTCACATTCCTGCAACCCCAGCTACTCAGATGCAAGGGCAGGGACTCAAGGCAGTTCAAGGCCAGTGCACTGGCTTTTTGTGTGTGTCAACTTGATACAAGCTGGAGTTACCACAGAGAAAGAAGCCTCCCTTGAGGAAATGGCTCCATGAGATCCAGCTGTCAGACATTTTCCTTATTAGTTATCAAGGGTGGAAGGGCCCACTGTGGGTGGTGCCATCCCTGGGCTGGTGGTCCTGGGTGGGTGGCAAGCTGAGCAAGCCGGGGGAAGCAAGCCAGTAAGTAATACCCCTCCATGGCCACTGCATCAGCTCCTGCCTCCAGGTTCCTGCCCTGTGTGAGCTCCTGTCCTGACTTCCTTTGGTGATGAACAGTGATGTGAATGTGTAAGCTGAATAAACCCTTTCCTCCCCAACTTGCTTCTTGGTCGTGATGTTTGTGCAGGAATAGAAACCCTGACTAAGACAAATTGGTACCAGCATAGTGGGGTACTCCTGTGACAACCTGACCATGTTTTGGGAGGGCTGTGGAAGGACTTTGGAACTTTGATCCGGAAGACCCATTGGGATGTTAAGAGTTCTGTAAGAGCTTGGAAGATAATGTTGAGAACAGTGCAGAAGATGGTGGTCTGGCTTGTGAGATTAAAGACTCTTGTCAGGGCTGTTGCTGTTTTGATTGTGACGATTCTGTGGCTTTGGTTAGCTGGCCTGAAGAATCAGCTGTGATTAACAAGATCCCAGGTTTGGTCGTGATGTTCTGTGCAGGAATACAAACCCTGACTGCCAGCCGGAGTGGACTCTACAGACAAGCAGCTGTCTGAGAAAGAGCCAATCAAACACTCCAGTCTCCTGACTTAAACCCAGTAAACTGAAACAAGCATAGGCTTTACTCTAAACAAGGAGATGGAGCAGAAAGGGAAGTAGGAACAAGATCAGGTGGAAAAGCACACATGGACACTGCAAATTCAGACCCCAAACTCCATTACAATACAGAAAAAGTCAGCTTTAATAAACACATCTAATCCCAGCTATATGCTGCAGAAGGTCCATGTCCTCATCCCCAGAAACGGTGAACATATTAAGTTTCATGGTGGGGAATGAGGCTACTGTTACTGAAGTGAGACCCAGTGTAAACTCAAGTGTTCTTAGAACCGGAAGAGAGAGGCACTTAGAAGTTTTCTTTGTAGAATTCTGAGAGATTAAAATGCTGTTGCCCTTGTATTAAATATTTCAAAGCTGAAGACAATGGGACTTTAGCTCATACCAGACACAGAAGGTATAAAACTGTAAGGGAATAAATTTATGATTTAAGGTATCACATTTATGATACCTTAGAAATAAGGTATGCATGTGCTCTATAAATAATCAATATTAAGAATAAAGGAACCTTTACAACTAATAAAAGGATGCTGGATGGTGAGATGGTGCAGAGTGAAGATGCTTGCTGTCAAGCTTGATCACCTAAGTTTGATTCCTCAGACCCTCACAATAAAAGACGAGAGCTGACCCCTGTGAGCTGTCCTCTGATTTCTATAAGAGCACAATGGCACATGCACCTCACCCCCAAACACATTCATGCAATGAGGAAACAAGCTACTATCGGACAGAACTTTCAGAAAAAATTATTACCACAGATTGTGAGGGGCATTTTGTGATGATTTAAAGGTAAATTCATCAAAAGAATACCATAATTTCAAATATCTATGTTCCTGACAGGAGCTTTTAAATATTTAATACAAAACCTGACAGAACCAGAGTCAAAGAGCTAGGACAGAGCTACTAGTTAGGCTTTAGTATTTTCCTCTTACCAATTCATAGAACAAGCAGATAAAATAAATTATATAACCAACAAATAAGCATCTAGATTATCAGAAAGTCATTAATCCACGGGGTGTACACCTTTAATCCCACCCTTTATCTCAGGCAGAGGTAAGCAGATCTGAGTTTGAAGCCAGTATGGTCTATTGAGTGAATTCCAGGACAGCCAGGGAGGGCTACACAGAGAAAACCTGTCTTGAAAAACAAAAACCAAATCAACCAACCAACCGATCAACTGACCAACCAATCATTGAGTATATTCTATGGCATAATGAAATAAAATCACACTCAATAATGTAACAAAGAGCATCTTCAAATATTGAAAACCAGCAATATCCTTCACAGGAATCACCTAATAACCAAACGAAGATCAGTAGGACAATAAAGAGATTTTTCTGGTTGTCCTATCAAACAGCCTTTTGGGTACTCAGGTTTATACCCACAGATCTGAACTGTTTTTAACTTTGGTAAAAGAAGCTTCTTTTTGCCAGGGGAAGTGGTTAAGGCAGAGGTTCAAAACTGGTCAAAGTGCTGAGAATGAGTGACTAGGGTCCTCAACCCTACACAGGACATCTCGATCCCTAAGACCCAGGGAACATCTCAGAAGAGTGGGCAGGGAGGATTCAGGCTATGAAGATGTGCTAGGAAAGGCTGTTTGCTGGACAGGACATGGCCATTGGACTCATGAACTCAGGGCAGCTATGGCTACCTGCATAGTAAGCCAGTCAAAACTCAAGGGAAGCCTGGAGTGAGACTCAGGAGATCCACCCAAGCTACTAGCAGTTGACAGTCCCTAGGGAAGACGATCATTTTTGTGGGCACTACAAACATAGTAAACATACTCACCACCCAGGAGCATATGGGCAAGCAGTACCAACTGGGCTTAGAGGGTGTCTTAGTGAGGGTTTCACAGTTGTGAAGAGACTTCATGACCAAAGCAACTCTTATAAAGAAAAACATTTAACTGGGGATGGCTTACAGTCTCAGAGGTTCAGTGCATTACTATCATGGTGTAAACCATGGTGGTGTGCAGGCAGACATGGTACTTGAGAAGAAGCTGAGAGTTCTGCATCTTGATCTGCGGGCAGCAGGTTACTGTGTTGTGTTGTAAAAAAAAAAAAAAAAAAAAAAAAAAAAGGCGGTGCATGGTTCCTGCGAGTACTGTTTTGCGCTTCTCTCCCAGGCTCTCTCTGACCCAGGTGGTAGGTCTCTTGTTAGTTCAGGCTCAGCAATTCGGAACTTGAACTAATTTACCTCAGCAGCTCCACGATGCCCACAAGCACTCTCTGACCCTGGTGGTCCTTAGGCCTGTTCCAGCATGACGCCTTGCCACATTGGTCTCTAGTGTTAGCTCCGGCACCTGTGGGGCCACATGGAACTAACCATAATTTATCTCAGATTAGTATCTCTCCCGGCGGCTCTCTGCTAGCCACAAACTCTCTGGTTCCAGCTACCCAGTAAAATTAGGGCTCTAGAAGTCCAGCATGGGCCAGCCTATCACAGTTCTCTGCCACGGACTCTGCTCACACTCCCAACAACCACCCAGTGAAATCATAACTCAAAAAACTGTAATTTATCAATTAGATTTATATGTTAAGTTCTCAATCCACAATACATCCTCACAATGAACTCACAACCAAAGGATAAGGATATAAACCGCCCACCTAGGTAAGAAAATTTGCCTACAGAAATCCATCCCAACTACCTAGACAACTCAAGACCACCCAGATCTAGGTCATCTTTCTTTGTCTCCATCTTGATTCTCTTTCCCCTTCCCCTTTTCTCCTGCTTTACAAAAGCTTTGCCCCCACCTTATTGTTTTACTGTCAATTATGGCCTTGACCTAACTTGTGCCAGCCCTCACCTGCATATAGACATCAACCTATATGTCCTACCCAGGGTGGAGCCTGACGTAGGAGACCTCAAAGTCTGCCTCTATAGTGACATACTTCCTTCAAAAAGGCCACCCCTCCTAATAGTGGCACTCACTATGGGCCAAGCATTCAAACACATGGGGGCCATACCTATTCAATCACCACATTCCACTCCCTGGCCCCCCAGATGTATAGCCATACATATATCACAGTCTCAACAATAAAAGTCCAAAGTTTAAAGTCTCCTGAGATTCATGCAATCTCTTTAACTATAATCCCCTATAAAAGCTGGAGCAGCAGCAACAACTACTAACAGATCATAGACTTCCAACATAAATGGCCCAGGGTATATATTACTGTTCCAAAATGTAGGTAAAGGAGCATGGTGGGGAAATACTGGACCAAAGCAAGACTGAAAACCAGCTGGGCAAACTCCAAACTCTGCATCTCCATGTCTGGTGTTAAAGTGCTTTCGATCTCTATCTCCTTCCAGCTTTGTTGATTGCAATGCACTTCCTTCTCTTGGGCTGGTTCCCTCCCATCTGCAGCTGTCCTGGGCAGGTGTCCCATGCCTCTGGCATCTCTTAACCTCTTGGGGTGTTCAAGGCAATCCATGCTCTACCTTCACAGCTTCACACAATGGCCTCTCAGGGCCTCCATGTAGGAGGCCACACATCTGGCCTCAGCAACTTTCCTTAGTTGAGAAGGGAGATTCCATAACCCCTTTCGTCTATCCTTGACTCTAAAGCCAGAACTATGCGGCTGAAACTGCCAAGTTCTGCTGCTTGCTGTGGCTGGAATGTGGTCCCCTGTTCATTTGCCTCTTTACCTTTCTGCTTCGATGGTTTTCTTCACTGCCTAAGCTTAGCTGTCATGGAACTTGCTCATAGACAGGCTGGCCTTGAACTCAGAGATCTATATGCCTTTGTTTCCTGAGTCATGAGATTAAAGGCCGGTATACCACAACTTAGCTGGGCAGAATGCTGCCCTGAAGGCACCACTCCCTTAAATCCACTTAATATCCTCAAACACAAGATTTAGCTCCATTCTACTTCTTTGGTGCCCCTTTAATCCCTGAACCATCATACATTTTATATTTTTCCTTTCTAAGCTTGCTCTGTTTCATCAAAATGCTCTTCATAAAAGTGAACCACAGGATATAGCCTTGCTAGGCTGTTTTGAGATTTCCTTTGCCAATGCAATTAATCTAAACCTCTTCACCTTAGTCTCAGGTAGGCTCTTCAGTCTTCACCAAAATATTGCAAAAATGGTCTCCAGGCAACATATTAAAATTCTTCTCCTCTGAAACCTCTTAAGCTTTTCTAATCCATAGTCCCAAAGTCCATATTCCTCCAAACAAAAGCATCAGATCTACTGTAGTAAGACCCTGGTACCAACTTCTGTCTTAGTTTTGGTTTTATTGCTGTGAGTGGACATCATGACCACGGTAACTCTTACAAAGGGCAACATTTAATTTAGGCTGGTTTACAGTCCCAGAGGTTCAGTCCACGATCATCATGACAGGAAGCATGGCCGTGTGCAGATAGACGTGGGCTGGGAAGGCGGCTGAGATCTACATCTTGATCTGCAGGTAGCAGAAGGACAGTCAGTGTATTCCACATTGGGTGTAGTTTGAGCATCGGAGACCTCAAGCCCACCCCACAGTGACACCCTTCCTCCAACAAGGCCACATCTTCTAATAGTGTCACTCCCTATGGGTCAAACATTCAAATACATGAGCCTATAGGGGCCATACCTATTCAAACTATCACAGTGAGTTACTGAAAAAAAGGAAGAAAAAGAACATGTTGGCTGGGGTCTGAGGAAATTTGTGGGCTGAGTAAGGGGTAGATATAGAAATTAGTATACATGTCTTGAAGCCCTCAAAGAAAAATGAAATATTAATTGAAATGAAATATTAAATGAAATTTTAATTGAATAAGAGTAAAATCAGAGTCTGTTTACTCTGTGAGATATGTTCATAATAATGCTGATTTGGTATATGAATACATCGTAAAAGAAGAGTAAAGTTAATGAGCAATATGTTTATCAAAAATCAGAACTGAGGGGTTGGGGATTTAGCTCAGTGGTAGAGCGCTTGCCTAGCAAGCGCAAGGCCCTGGGTTCAGTCCCCAGCTCCTAAAAAAAGAAAAAAAAAATCAGAACTGAAAAAATCACCAACACGAAAGCTTTCCAGTAAAACTGGTAACTCCATCTACAATGATGAGGAGGAGAGAAAATGGGGCTCAACAAGCAGTATTGGGGTCTCACTGTAGATACTACAGACACTCTTGAGAGCTGGCAGACATGATAGCCAGTCGATTCAGACACACTGTATAGCAGGGGCTACTATGAACAATCTTATGACAATAATGTAAGAGGAACTTTAGGTAAAATGGACAATTCTTAGAGACATGAACAGCCAAGTACTCTAGTGATATAATAAATATGCAGAAAAGCCACTGAAGAAATTTTGTTTGTAGTTGGAAATTGCCCAAAGAAAAATCTAAGTCTGATGGTTGAACTGGAGAAATGCTAGTAAATATTAAACCCTGTACAATTCTATGCAAACCTTCGGAGACAGCAGAGGAGGACACATTTCTGAGCTCATATTATAAAGGCACAAGACTAACACTAACACATGTTAGGGTTATAAAAATGGAACAAGTTGGGAGGGGTTGGCTCATACCTTTAATCCCAGCACTCGAGATGCAGAGGCAGGCAGAACCCTTATGAGTTTGAGGCCTGCCTCAAGGCCACAGGGCAAGTTCTAGGACAGCCAAGGGTACACAGAGAAATTCTGTCTTGAAAAACCAACCAACTAACCAACCCACCAAATAAACAAACAAAAAAATCCCAAACAACAACAACAAACCTAAAAAAGAAAAAAGAAGAGTATATAAGAAGTGTAGGAGAATCTATTACTATAGAAGAATACATCAATACATGACACAAATTAAGATGTAAAAATCTGTATCAAAATTCTATCACCCCGAGTACAGGAATGCATGGTTAGTTTAACCTCTAAATATGATCATTAATATTAATATTAATATTAGCATAATGAACCCCCCGTGTATGATGTATGTTCTTACTAGTATTGTTCTACTTAGGTTTCTATGCTGTGATAAAGTTCCATGACCAGCAGTAACCTGAGGAGGAAATGGTTTATGCTATCTTACATCTCTCTGCTTCTCAGTCACCACAAGGTTGCAAACTTTGTTCTGTCAAATGCTTCCTGCTAATTAGGCCCAAAATGAGGGGAACGTGAGACCAGAAACTAAAATTTCTGAAACTGTGAACCAGCTACTAACCTACCTTCCTTTCTGTATGCTGACTTCTCTCCAGCATTTGTTGCAGCAGTAACTTACCAACACCACACAAATAACAGATAAGCACAGAATTATCCTCCACTCCCTCACTGGTAACATGGAAATAAAACCACAAAGGAATTCCACTTGCATCCACTAGGATGGCTCAGCCTAGAAAGAGCCACTCAAATGTAAGGATGAGAATCAGCTGTAACCTTCTACACTGCTGTGGCAAGACACCACAGTCACACCGGAAAACGGCAGCTCAGCATGGAAAAACTGACAGCACACAACTCAGAAACCCTACCCCAGATATTCAGTCAAGGGAAACACAAAGAACTGTCAAATAAAAACTCCTGCATGAATCTTCAAAGTGGCTCTACTCAACAGAGTCAAGTAAGGAAACAATCCTAACAGCCATTGATGACTCGTGGATAAAGGAAGCGTGGTAATCCGTGCGATGCAATCATGCTCAGCAAAAGGAAGGCATAAGTGGCTGACTTAAAAAGCCACACAGATGATTCTCGAAGGCATTATGTTTAATTAAAGAGAGAAGATACAAACCATTCCCTATTTAAGAGTCTACTTACATGAGATTCGAGAAAGAGAAAGAGAGTAGTTTCCTTGGAGTAGGGTTAAGGGTAAGGAATAAATCTGATGAGGACATACTTGAACTTTCCGTAGTGATACAAATACTTTGTACACTGTTGTGATTCATTATTGCATATACATTGGTTAGAACTTTTTGGACTTTGATGGTATTTAAACTGTATCTCAGAACTGATAAAAATTAATAAAATATTAAAGTTTATTTTTTCTATTTGCAAGTAATAGCTTATAAAACAACCTTTCAGTTGGTCTGATAACATTTCTCTTCCCCTAATAGGACAAGAATGTCAATGAACACATACATTAGCATGAAGTCAAGTCTTTCCTGTGGAGAACAGTCTTCTCTATGAGCCTTACCAAGAGTGGTGAGTCCCTCTGAGAGAGATGTGAGCACGTATAGGAGCACAGGAGGCTCCAAGTTGGTGATGAAGCTCATGTGGTCCTGGGTCAGACACTCCAGGAGTGGATAGTACGACTGGCTCAGTTTCCGATATTGCTACACAGAGAGAGAGCAAATGTCAAGCCACATGGATTTGGTATCTCAGTCTGCAATGTTTGCACAAGGCCGACCCACTTAATTATCATTTATATTTATCATATTCTACAGACAAGAGAGGAGTGATGAGAAAATACCTGGGAGAGCTCAAATGTTATGTACACAATATCAAGGCATAACAGTGAGGCAAGATAACCCAGAACAGTATAGCATCTTGTGAGATGAGAACGGCTCTGTGAGCATGCTTAGTAAGATGTGGTTTCCCACACACTCCAGACTCTCTCAATAAAAAGCTCTGAAGTGTGGCCTTTAAATTACCATTTTTTCATACATGGCAAATATAGTCTTATGTACCCTTGAGTTTGAGAACTACTGAGGGTTTTCATGGTGGACATGGGTTTTCATGTAGTGAAAAGTCCTGTCAGTGAGGCTGCTAAACATGGTAACTGATGGATTCCAATTTCTCCTTTGTAATGTCTGTCATTCAGGCAGTGTTCAGTGAGCTTTTTATTTTCACTCTGTTGCAAACTGGTTTCCCAGACTGACTTGAGGTGCTGTGCTTTAGTCCA